>NC_081333.1:6245129-8645129 GCF_022539665.2 Daphnia carinata
GCGTTAAAAGATCAAACAGCGCAGACGACAGCAGATTGTGTATATAAAACAATTATAGTTAGACATGGTATGCCTAAAGCCATCCTTTCCGATCGTGGAACTAATTTCACGTCCAAATTATTCCGTTACTTCTGTAAGAAATTAAAAATTGATCAAAAGTTAACAACTGCTTACAATCCAGCTAGCAATGGCGAAACTGAGAGATTTAATCGAACATTGACCACAATGTTGAGAAAGGAATTAAAAGATGGAGAACATGAGAATTGGGAAGATATGCTGGATGATGTTTTATTTGCTTACCGTAGTTCTGTCCATTCTTCGACATGTGAAACCCCATATTATTTACTGCACGGTAGAGATCCTAATATACCTATTAATGAATTCCTTGACGCGTCCCCAAAAACATTTATCTCCGCATCAGATTACGTAGGTAATTTAGCTGATCGCTTACGTTATAGTTTCCAACGCGTCCGTGAGGAGAGCGAAAAAGCAAGAAAACGTCAGAGGGAACAATATAATAAAAGAGCAAATGTAAAACAATATGTGGTAGGAGATAGAGTATTATTAGATATTAGAGTAGTCAAAGAAGGCGATAGTAGGAAATTTACCTCTAAATATAAAGGTCCTTATAGAATCGTAAAAGTATATTCCAATAATACAGTAGATATTGCTGATAATTCATACATTTGTCAACGCACTCATGTTAACCGCCTAAAACCCCTGTACGAAACAATGTTATGGAAAGACGAACATTGTCCCCCTATCGAGACGCCTTCGAAGTTCGAGAATCGATTTCGTAAATCGATTTCCACCCAAACAATCGAAACTATGGAAAACATAGAGCGAAGCGCGAGTGAATGGGAAAATATGGAATTGGAACCTTTGGAAACAGTAAATGTGGGTACGGAAAGAAATGTTGAAAGTATGGATGCGGAAAGTGTGGAATTGGAAACTGTGGAATTGGAGGCAGCGGAATTGCAAATGGCCGCCACCCAAAACAATAAACATTCTCATATCGTCAGCGAAACCCAAGGAATATATACTTCAGACGATAATGAGTCAACTCATGTTGGTGCGTCCAATAAAACAAAGAACACCACAACAATTCACGGAAACAACGCAGCTGCGGTGATTAATCTTGAATCTGACGCCCGACAGGTGGCGCCTGCCATCAGTCAGCAAGAAATACTGCCACCCCAACATGCTACCGGACGCCCGCAAAGAAATCGAAAACTACCAATGCGTTATAGGAATTAGAAGAGTATATTTTCGTCGAAACAAAATCAAAACGATCACATAACAACCGTCGTGTATTTAACAGCGAGACATTTCAAAGGGACTTCACAACGTTTTCGACACTTGTTGAGTAAAGTTCTCCTCAATTGTGCTCCACAATTTTAAAAATCCCGAAAAATGGACCCGTGCGCTAACTCTGCTAACCAGCAATCCCAGGCAGCTTGCGAGTGGCTAAGTGCCGACGAGCAAGCAGAGAAAGTGATGGCACCAATGGCTGCCATCCCCGTCTACGCCGATTGGACGCCCGTTCCGGAAAAATCTAGCAACATCGTCAGCCAAACGCCTCAGTCCCCAGAGCTCGACGACATGGAATCGTGGGAGATGGAACGTCAACGTTACGAGCGCCGTGTGGAAGAACGTACGGCCGCGCTCACCCGTCAGCTGAACGCGGATCTCTTCGCCGAAGATTGGGGAGGCGCTGTCACCACCCTAAAGCTGATTTTAGACTTGGATCCAGCTAAGCGCCACCCCCTCTTTTCAACTGGTCGCCCGACCAGTGGGACACTGGCCGGAAACGTCAGAGGCGCGATGGCCCCAACACTTCCCGTTGAACACACCATGAAGAAAAGGAACGAAAAAAAAGGACACCGACAACGACGACAACCCCTTTTAATTATTCTCACCCAGTAGGAACATGTGTTTATTCCCCTTAGAATAGAGCTCTATCCCAAACCATTTTGTTTTCCTCTTCGCATTATATTCTCTACCTTAACAAACAATAAAATAAACACAGTAGGACGCAAACAAAATCTCCGCCGGCTTTTCATTATACGTAAGAGAAAATTCAAAAGAAAAGACAAGAAAAGTTTAAAGTAAAGAAAAAATAAGATAGGGAAAGAAAAGAAAAGCCAACTATCGATTTAGGGGTATTTCAAAAACAACCGAGGCAAGGCTTGAACCCAAGACCCCCAAAGCTTTCGACAAGCTCCAAATTTTAGAAGCAGAAAAGAAAAAAATAAGAAATATTCCAAATTGGGATTGCGATGACGGCCGAGCCGGGTTTTGAACCCGAGACTCCCGAGTGGTGTTCCGAGGCTGAGTCGCTATGGCGTCTAGACATATGTCTACCCTAGCATAAATATAAAAGCCATTTCAAGCCCAACCAGAAATGAAACATAAAATAGTCAATAACAATTCAATCACAGTAACATAATCACAAATATGATTAGCTCGCCTACTCTTGAGGGATCTGCCAGAAAATTTTTAGTTAAGATCACAGCGTGATTCGAACCCGGCACTTCCGAGCCGTAGTCGAGGGCTATACCATCTAGCCATATGACTATATGGAATACCAAATTCAATACCCAGAATTATAGAAAATTCGAAACAGGATCAATAAAAATTTTAATATCTATTGCCAATCAACCCACAGAATAACCATTAAGAAACAGTTAACCTCAACAACTCCTAAGGAAGCTACAAGTAATTCTTAAGTCAAGGTCACGGCGTGATTCGAACTTAAGACTCCCGCGTCGAAGTCGGAAGCTCTAACGTTATGCCACGTAGCCAACGCCTATATCCCGAATCCCTCTCAAGTTGATATACCCAAATTACGCCTAATTAACCCTATTCACGTGTAGAAGCACTATACTTCGTCATTTCTTCTTTCACTTTTCCTTCTTTCTCTATAACCATTTAATAAACAGTAGTGAATCTAAATTTTAAAAAAAGAAATGAAAGAAAAACGAACCATGTGCGCCCTTGGAAGAATGCTACTCGACCCTACACAGCAATAAATAATTCCCCTCATGACAACGGCAGCGAAAACTGACACCTGCTAAAACAATCGAGGGCCACCTCGAGGGACTTAGTGTTGAACTCGAACTTTTGAAAAAAAAAAAAAAAAAAAAAAAAAAAAAAAACATAGATGTGAAGAAGTGGTAACCTACAAGTGGAAGGTTTGACCATATAAGTCAACGCGCTTCGAACGCTGAGCCTCCACTCTCAATTCATCACTGGAGATCAACAGCACTACCGAAGCTACCAAGAGAACCACTGCTATTCTACACGATGGCCGAAAATCACTCCCGTCAAACGGGGATGCCTCCTTGGAAACGAATCTGTCACGGTCTTACCGCTGAACGATCCTTCATAGTGGCGGAAGCTACTAGCACCTCTTCAACAGTGGAAGAGAAGGACCGGGCCATGCGGGAAGCCCTAGACCACCGGCGCCCATCCGGATCAGGGCTAAGAAACTTCCAGCACCATCTCCAAAATCGGTGGAGAATCGCCGGGCTGACGAGAGCTCGAACGGAGGAACTCGTTCAACTCCTCGAACGTGAAGAATGGAGCCAGGCAACCGAAGTATTTGCTTCAATCCTGGATCTGGACCCGGAAAACCGCCGTCCCATTCCGCCGCCGGAAGAAAATTGAATTTTGTCTTCCCTTGTAAACCCAATCCCGAATGTATCTGTATGCTGTCATATGTTTCCTAACAAAAAAAAATACATCCAGCTACCAACAATACTCGCCTCACTTGATTTTAAATAAATATGTCACAATCCATAAGATTTCCATCCAAAAGACAACAAGTAAAAGAAAAAAAAAGAGGGCCCTCCCTATAGCGGCGCATGGGAAAGATATTCTCATGCGTTCGACTTTACTATACAAATTAGAATTCTCTGAAACTCCCCCCTAAATTTTCTTTTTCTTCTTCTCCTTTTCTTCTTTTAACTTCTCGTCTCTCTCATTTCATGCAGTTCTTTCCTGCCCCTTTGGTCCTTCTAAGCAAAACAATAGACATAAGCTCCCAAAATTTTATCTTCCGCCTATTTTACCCCAACTCCGTGTGTCTGGGACAAATTTCCCTTGTCTCGCACGAGCCGCTTCTCTTTCTTCCCCATATGTTTCATTCCCTTTAGCGCCCTTTTACTTCTTTCCCCATACCATTTCTCATGCGTTGGACTTAGAAAATAAAAGTTAGCTTTCGCGTCGTTTTATTTACCATAAAGAATGAAGTATAACCTTTTTCGTAGCTTAGAACCCTCATTAATGGATGAGTTATCTGGTCCTACTGAGGATTCGAACCTCAGACCCACAGCATCACAGCCGAGCGCTCTACCTTTTGAGCTATTAGCATCTGTGTTACGCCTTACGTTGAGCTTAGGAAAAATGCACCCTCCAAGCCCACCAAGCGCGCCCTTTTTCTCTTCCCTTGCTCGTGTTTCACTTGCCTTTTACCCTATCCGTATGCGCCTTTGTGTCACTCTAATGAAAATTGACCTGTGTTTTTCCCCGTCGTTACAATTATATCATGCCTTTTCTTCCTCTCCTGTCTAAACGATGCATTGTTTCCCGAATTTTTCTTTTGCATCAGTGAGATTATTCTTTCTCCTTCCCAATGACACCAGTCACCGCATAAAAATACTTACTCTTATATTAGATACATAATGTTTTTCCGTGCACTATATGCGTATTTTTGCTCGCTAGCGACCATCGGCAACTGTTTACGGGCCGACGGAAGATCGTTGACCTTTTTAATTGCCGTCATATATACTTCCTGCTTTTGCTTTTATTTTACCTTCTTTATATATTACTCATATAGTTTTAGGAAACCCACATGATGTTGTATTATGCTTTTATCTATACCTTCCACTGTTGATGTTGATTGTAATGTTTATTATATGTTGCCCTCTATAGAAAATGTCGCTGATTCCATTCGTACTGTTGCTATGTCTTTACGGGCTACACCCGCAGGCATTTCAAACAACCGTATGCGATTGTTCCGAACCATTAAAGACGGGAATACTCCAATTTTCCGACGACAATTGCCAAGCGATTGCGCCCGATAATAAGGCCGTGAAAGTGAAATATGCGATTTATAGTGAAGACCGTGCCGCGGCTAAATTTCCTGGATATATTTGCGCAAGATGGAAGAATATACGGCGCATAACAATGAATTTTTTCGGTCAACTAGTGATTGTGCCGGATAAAATTTCGATTGACACTTCACCCGCCGTGTGCAATGAAATGATTAACCAAAAACGATGTGACGAAAATCGAATGATTTTTTCAGACGATAAATTTATATTTGATCGTGAACCTGACATTTTCGGATATTGGCTACAGACAATTGATTCTGAAATTATAAACTGTGTTTTGGAGAAAGTGCAACTTTTTCAACTACACGAAGACGCCGATTTTACAACACCAATCGGAACAGCTTCCGCCACGACTGGAAATTTATCACACAATCACTTAACATTAATTTGGGACAAAACCTATACACAAAAGACTAAACCGAAAACCCGACTAGTGGAAGATGGGATAGGTACACTGGTTCGTCTACCGGGCGACGAAATAATTTTCAGGCTCCAAGATGACGCCAGACAACTTGATTTTCATTTGACTCCTACAACACGCTGTGCCTCCCTACAAAACGAATGCACCAATAGAACTTCGTCATTCGAGATCATCGGCCAATCGAAACTAACCGTTTCGGCGGCGGCCATCATGGAAAATTTACCAACCACTTTGGAGACTCCGGCGCCATCTACCGATGAAAATTTAAACGTACCCGCGAATATACAATATATTCGAGACCAACTTACTGATCATGAAAATGAATTAGCAAGACAAATTCGACTAATGCAATGTGAAGCTCGCAAGGCCAAACACGAAAGGGCCGTTACAATGGCTCAATATAACGGATGGTTAGCAGCTTCGCAGTTAAATTTACAACAATGCACGAAATTACAAGCCTTTGGAAAAACGGTTGTATTAATTCAATGTAAAACTTTAAATGTTACATTTGAGACTATACTGACATCTTGCGGACCACAGCCGAAATTTCAAAATTACACCATTAATCTCGACGGATGGGAACTTGTTAAATATTCCCCTTGTTATTGGACTAACGGTTTCGTTAATTTTAACGACAAACCTTACGCCTTCCGTAACGACACATGGAAACCAATCGAAGCAAACATTGTGTTACCGGAACAAACACTTGCACATTCTTTTCGGTATGAAAATGTCGAATTTCTCGACTACGACCATCGAAGCAACCCGGCATATACCGACAATATGCTAAATCATATGAACATTATGGCCGATATAGCCGCCGCGATTAATGAACATCCTGCACCTGAATTTGCCTTGCACCACAAATACAGTGCGTCGACCGTCTTAATGACATCAGCCAGTGTCGGAACTTATACATCTTGGTGGGACACCATCACGAATTATTTCTTCATCGGCATTTTATGTCTTTTGGTGCTTATCTTCTTGCGCATTTGCTATGCCTGCGGTCTTTTTACCCTCATCTGGGCCGTCTGCTGTCGCCCTTCCGATGATCCAAGACCTGCGGCTCCCGAATCGATTCCGATGCATCAACTCTGATTACGGGACGTAATCTCACGCCGCCGGGAGTGATGTAACGAAGCCGAATATACTTGGCTTTTGGGCCACACCATCACGAATCATTAACTTGTAAATGACTTTCAACTCGGCTTACTAATTACTAAGTGTATTTTCACAAGACTAACAAGACTAATCACAGGTGTAATGTAAGATTCTCTAAAACTCTACTACACTTCAACGCTCTGGACACAGACACACAATGTACTATAACGCACTAAACTCAGACCCCGAGCCCCCTTCTTGTCACAGCTTTTATCAGTTAATATGAGGTCACTCTTGACGTCAATGATCACGTGAAGACGAACTGATCGTAGAGGTGAAGAGCTGACTGATACTGGTTTGGCGTGGGAAGGCTCCGTGAGGATGAAGAACTGTTTGATACCAGTTCGCCGTGGAATCATCCAAGGCTGGAATCTATTAATTAGCTAAGCTAACTAATTGGTGGCGTTCTTCGGTATATGTCCTCATCACATTCCTCCCCTTTTTACAGAAGTTGCCTTTGGGGTTACAGGGTTGGAGAATATATTTATGTATACGGAAGTTATAATGAAACAGATAGGTCTACCAAAATTTCTAATTCTAATTTATGCATTTGCTTCTTTTCTTTCTTTCTTCCGTAGGGATTACAATTGCTAAACATTTCTTGTTAGTAAGAGAGTGGAATAGTGGAGGGGATAGGTAAGGATTATTTTTTTTTTTTTTTTTTTTTTTTTTTTTTTTTTTTTTTTTTTTTTTTTTTTTTTTTGATGCGAACCTTATAGTTGTTGCTTTTTGTTCCGGTGTGTTTCATTCGTTTCTTGCCCTTCGTCGAGCTCCCTTGTGCATGATGGAGTTTGATTTTACATGCGTTGTGTCTCATCGTGCTGCCGTTGATACTGCTTTGTGGATTTTCGAAGTTATAGCGTATCACAAGCCTCATTTGCTCTTCCGAAGATTTCTTCCCACTGATCGAGAACTGTTCTTCAATTCCTATCGGCCATCGATGAGTGTTGAAAATTGTCCTCCTCTTGACTTCGGGTTCCGACGAGTCAGTTCCACCGACCGCTATTATGTGTAAGTCGCAAATTGGTTCTTTTCTTAGCATTCCATTTGACTTGTTTTTTTTTTCTTTTTCCAGTCAGTTTCCAGGTTATGCTCGCTACCGCGACATTTACCCGGTCCGGTTTGCACGATTGCTCTGGTGGCTCGAGTCTGGTGAGGATATCTATCACCGCAACTGTCGTTCATCGCTCTTCTTCAATGAACAATTGCAGGAAGAATTCCATCACTCAGTGGCAATGCAGAACGTACACCGTCTTCTCCGTCGGCTTTTGATTGGCACCGATCTTATGCTGGTTAGTTCCTTGTATTTCCAGTAGAATACACAACTTTAAAGGTTGGTTGTCTATGGACGTTTTTTTTTTTTTTTTTTTTTTTTTTTTTTTTTTTTTTTTTTTTAAAAGGTTTGGCTAGGTACAAATGATAGGTAGGTTTATTAGTTACATAGATGCTACAAATTTTACGTTTAACATCGCATATAAATTTGTTTCTACTTGTGGTTACAAATTTCATTTTTGGGGTGCAATGAGGCATCCGTCATTCCAACAGAGTCCCTTACCCGGAATGATTTGTGTATCATTATGGATATGTGACAGCATGGGAATTTCTTGCTCGTGATTGTTAGTGTTATTTTTCTTTTTACACAAATTGAAGATTGTAGCAAATGGTATAAATGCAATGCAGACATATCCAATCAAGATTGTTACAGCTATTACACTCACTGCTAGTATTCCATACTTAAATATGGAAACCCAATTGGATATATCCCAGAAATCAACCTGGGCCTTGTTATCTAAGACTAATCCAGAAAGTGAATTAGTATTAGATAGTTGTACTCTACCAATTAATTCCGTTAAAACATTTAATTGTTCTACGTTATTTGGCTCATACATCGAATGATGCTGAGGCAAATAATCGTACGTTTTTAGAGGTAATTCCTCAAATGCTGTAATCAATTTTAGTTTTACCACATGAATTGATGGTTCTTGGAGTTTCCATTCTCCATTTATCCATGTATAGGTTTTATCGTTGAAATTTACATATTGACCGTTCCAGAAACAATCCTGGAAAGGATGAAGTGACCAACCATCCTTTCCAACAGTGAAATTGGTTTTCGGGTCTGCCTGAAAAAATGGCTGATAGCCGCACTGTGTTTGTACAGCGGCCATTTTTACAGGTACAATTTCACATTTCTGTAAAATTAAACTTTTGCCGTTTCCGGTTATTCTACTACATGTATCTAGATTTAGTGCACGGGCTGCAAGCAGTCCATTTGTTTGTGCTAAAACCATAGCTTGATTACGCTGTAGTGAAGTAATTTTGCAATATAATTGACGGACTTCGTTGGCCAATTGTGATTCGTGTTTGATCGCCTGCCCTTCAATGTACTGGCGATTTTCAATGTCTAGCAACGTCCTAACGCTATCTGTTAATTGAGTTTTTGTCTCGTTGCCTTTGGTGTTCAAAACTTCACCAGAATCATTTAGTTCAATTAACCTTTCTTGTCTTCTTTTGTTTCTCTCTTCCCTTCTATTCGAAATGGTAGTCACCTCTTCTATTCTGTCCATTGGAAAAAATGGGGTTGCAAGGGTTCTTTGGAAAATCCATTCTTGCAACTTTTGTGAGGAATCGCAGGGAAGTGCTCGCACCGTCTTGTCTTCGTAAAATGGAACTAGACAAAATGGATTGTCCTTTAAGGCAAATTGCCTGTCAATCTCATTGTAGTTCCATAACATTCTATTACTAAATTCACTGTCGCATGACTGCGCCGTCATCGGCGTAACACAAGTGTTGGTTGTGAGAATTCTTAGTTTCCCATTTACGTAGCCGAAATCCTGTTTAGGGTAACCTTCGATAGAGCTACTTTGGTTACAAAACAGTAACGTGAGAGTCTGTTGTTCCGATATAGTTAGACAGTAATCCAAATTGGTGGTGGGCTGAATTTTACCGTATAAAGTTGGTGGATTAAACGGTATGTGGTCACTCATTTTGTCGAACTTGCGTGTGCGATTCCTATCCCATCTAGTTACTTGTGGCCCTCTTTGTTCTTGTAATTCCCCATCTATTGCCTCATTGGATGATTCTAGAATTTCTAGTAACCATATTTGGTTCACGTTACCATTCTCACACGGTGTAACAGTTACAGGATAATCCAGTGTTATGTTTACGGTTAAGCAATTACCTGTGTGAGCTTGAATCATATGGAAAGGAACTAATCCAAATGTCATCGGGTTGGGTTCTAATGACCATACATCCGTCGGGTTATTTAGTTCATCTAAACTACTACCGCATTTCTTGACTCCCGTGTTGTTTTCTGTAAATTGGTGAATGCAATGCTCGAGATAGCTTTGCATTACCATTCCATTAGCAAGAAATTTGAAAGCTTGACCGTTGGTTATCACCTTCTGCGTTTCTTTTTCAATTTGACAGGGTGGTGTCGAATGCACAAGTTGGGGTCGAGAATTTTCCACTGCGTGGCATGTACGCCAAACAACGACTAGGATCGCTAGCTAACATTAATAATCCTATCACTTCTCTATCATAGCTTCTTTTCTGTCGCTTAGGGGTTTCTATAATATCTATGTAGGAATCGGGTAACCCGATTACCGGATAGACGGTTATGTTCGTGCAGATTTGCGTTTTGTTAGCAGATATGATAAATTCTAACTGAGCTGCATGATCTTCTATCCTATTTTGTTTCTTACTTTTCGTTAAGTTACCTCTACCTTGAAATACCGAATTTATTTCACAGGTGGGCTCTTTTGCATCTGGTGCTTTCCAAACGATCGTTAGTTCATTATGATTCGAAAATTCTGCCTTACTAGAATTCGCTATTATACCAAACGGTGACTTTACTGGGCAATCGTGACAATCCTTTGATAACTGAACTATTTGAGTTACACAATTCTTAGTTGTGTAGACCTGTGTTGTCATCCAGTGACCTTCTCCCTCAGGCTCCTGGAGGTATTTAAATGTTTTTCCGTCCTTTACCATCGGGCTATTCACGCATGTATTTGGATACTGTGCCGTGTTCCAGCATTCATTAGCACTAACTTTTAAAATTTGCTTCTTAAAAATAGTGTCATGACTTAAAAGGAAATTAGTGGATATTTCTTTGGTTGATAACCACTGGGTGCATGCGTACCCTTCCCATGTTATGGGTTCTTTGTTTTTGGTTAGGAATCGGTAATTGATTTTAGTTGGAATTTCTACTGGTTCAGGGTGTGAACAGTAGTCGGGATCGTCTAAATCTAAAATACCTTTAATTACTGGTTGTGAGCAGTTGCAGGTGTCGATGGTTATTGAGTGGGTTATTCCTACAGCTATAATGAAGACGATAGTTGCAATAACGTTCCTCATCTGTAATTACATTTCCGTAATGAGTCTTTGTGGCTGTTTGATTGCTTGTCTTAGCGATCTTCTAACAGGTATTCCGATATCATCCTGCCTTTTCCGTCTCACTCTAGGTTGCTTAATTTGTGCTTTACCGCTTTCGGTCGGTAACTGTGCTGTTTCTTGCCGATTGCTATCTTCCCCTTCTGTTGCTTGTCTTACAGCGGTTGCTGCTGTCTCTCCTTGACATTGGATACTCAATTCCCTTTCCCTACTTTCAATTTCTATCTCACTCTGTGTTTCTCTTTCTTCGTTTTCTGATTCCCTCCTAGGGTTACGTTCTACGCTGTTACCTTCTTCCCTTTCTTTAGTTACGTTTTCCGCGTCTTCCTTGCTTTTCCATTTCTTGAGGCGATTCACATGCACAACCATAGTATGGTTTTCTGTTGTTCTCCTGATTAGGTAATTCAAATCAGACAACTTATCTACGATAGTGAAAGGTCCATCCCAACGCATATAAAATTTACCTGTTTGTGGCTTCATTTCTTTCAATAGCACTAAGTCTCCTGGCTCAAACGAGCATTCCTTCGATGAACGATCGTAATTCACCTTTTGTCTTGACTGTGCTACGATTAGCTTACTTTTGGCTAATTCTAAAGCTTCGTGCCATTGTTGCGTATAAATGTTGTTTTGATCCTCTAGAAGCCTATTTCTCATCGGGGGTCTTAAGTCCGATGGTTCTAATGCATCTCTGCCTTTTAATAGGTAAAAAGGGGTTTCACCGGTGCTCGAGTGAGGCGTCCGGTTGTAAGCCGCGACTACATAGTCGAGGTGCTCATCCCACAAGGCAGGGTTATGAGCGACATGGGCTGTTAACATGTCCCCTAATGTCCTATTAAATCTCTCAACAGCACCATCTGTTTGCGGGTGGTATGCTGTAGTTCTTAACTGTTTCACACCTAGCTGTTTACACAATTCAGCCATTGCTTGCGATTGGAAGTTCGAACCTCGATCCGTTAGGATCTGCGAGGGTAACCCTTCGTTGTTTACAATGTGCTTAATAAACTTGCGAATGATAGTCTGGGCGGAAACTTCCTTAAGCGCAAGTGCTATAATATATCTCGTTGTGTACTCCATGATTACTAAGATATATTTATTTCCTTTCTCACTTTCTGGAACTGGGCCTACAATATCCATGGCCAATCGTTGCCAGACGTAGTCTGTAACAGGGATTGGTTGGAGTGCAGCTTTACAAGATCCAGAAATTTTCTTTTCGCACAGGTTAAGCAGTTAAGTACGTGAGTTTTTATATCGTTAGCCATCTTTGGCCAAAAGTATTTATTACTAATGTTTGCGGTCGTTTTTGTTATTCCTAGGTGACCAGCCAATTTGTGGTCGTGATATTGCTCCATAACCTCTTTTCGTAGCGTCGCCGGTACTACGATTTTTCCCCTAGCTGTGGTTAAAAGTCCGCTAGGTAAATATCGAAATTCGTCTTCTGCATCCTTGTTTGCCTTCTCTAAGTTTTTTACTACTTCTTTGCAAAAGGTATCTTCTTGCTGAGCAATTAGCCAGTCGTCAGCTACGACTTGCTGTGATACTACAATATTAACCGGTATTCTGCTCAATGCGTCAGCATTTTGGTGCAGTTTACCAGGCCTATACTGAATTTCCATCTCAAATTGTTGCAAGAATAAGAACCATCTGGCCAATCTTCCTGTTGGCTCCCTGACTTTTTGGATGTATTGCAGAGGCCTATGGTCGGTCACTATTACAAAGTTAGTGCCGTATAGGTAATGGAAAAATGCTTTTACTGAGTGAATAATCGCATACGCTTCCTTCTCTGTGGTACACCATTTTAGTTGAACATCAGTTAGATGCTTAGAGGTGTATGCAATAGGGTGTTCTAGAGACTTATTCCATTCGTCTGTCGACTCTTCTATTACTCTTGAATCATTTATTGATTCCTCACTGGGCCCTGGGTTGGCATTTGGATGGGGCATCTGAGAGAGGATTCCGCCTACTCCATACCCGCACGCATCCGTGTGTAAGATGAAAGGGCGCGCGAAATCAGGATATGCGAGGGTAGGGGCGGAACATAAACATTCCTTGATGCCTTCAAAAGCGCTTGTTTCCTCCTGCCCCCATTGCCATGGTACTGTGCTCCTCGTGAGCCGTGTTAGTACATGGACTTTGTTGGCGAACTGATCTATGAACCGTCTATAGTAATTTGCGAGTCCTAGGAATGCTCTGACTTGGTCCGGGTTTTTTGGTGCCGGATACTTTTTTACCACTTTTATCTTGTTTGGGTCTACCATGACTCCTTTTTGTGACACTATGTGCCCAAGATATTCTACCGCGTTAGCTGCAAATTTGCACTTTTGAATTTTGACTTTAAGTCCATTTGCTTGTAAAAGGCGAAACGTCGAGGTCAGATGCTGTACGTGTTTGGCCATGCTGGTGCTGTATACAATGATGTCATCAATATATACCATTACGCACTTGCCAATTAACGTTCGAAGAACAATTTCCATTGTCCTCTGGAACGTGCTCGGCGCGTTGCATAGACCAAACGGCATCCTTATATACTCAAAGTGTCCCATTTCTGCTGTAAATGCGGTTTTATGAATATCTTCCTCAGCTATCTCGATTTGCCAGTACCCACTGAACAAATCGAGTGTTGAGAAAAATTTCGCTCCGTGTAGCAAGTTCAATGTATCGTCTATTCGTGGTAGAGGATACCGATCCTTGACTGTCACTGCGTTTAAGTCCCTATAGTCTACGCAAAATCGTAGTTCTCCTGATTTCTTCTTTACCATCACTATTGATGCCCTAAAAGCGCTATGGCTTTCTCGGATGATGTTGTATTTCAACATTTCTTCGATTTGCTGCTTAGCTATCGGTTTAATAGCTGCTGGCATTCTATAGGTTCCTCTCATTTTTGGGTTTCCCGTAGTTACTATCTTATGCTTGAGTACATTTGTTCGTCCTAGTTCTATCAACTGGGATGCGAAAACTGATTTGTGGTTATGTAATACTTGCTCCATTTCTAGTCTGTCTTTCCCTTTCAGGTGTGACAGTTCAAAGGTTACTGTTTGGCTTTCCTTAATGCTATATATAGGTATTTATTTTCTTAAGGCTAATTACAGATTCTACTCCGTTTACTGATAATGTTAGTGTTTTATTAGCTATATCTAATTTTGTTTTGTACTTTTTGAAGAAATCTAGTCCTAAAATACATCCTTCTTGTGTTTCAGGCAACACGAAGAAGTCATGCTCTAGTCTGCAATTTGGTGTTAATTTAAGACTTAATTTGAAACATCCCAATGGGTGCATGATGTTTCCTGACGCAGATTCAAACGACTGACTAGGTTTAGTTTCTAATTCAGTTACGATCGCTTTATGAGGTAATAAGGCAAATCTCTCAGATGAAATAATACTAGCTGCTGCACCTGTGTCGATTAAAGCTTGTGCTTTCTGATTACTAAATTCCACGGGTATCCTAATTAATCTACATGTTTGTTTAATCTTTCCTATTCTGTTTTTGATTGGAACCTTCTCGGATTTTTGGTCCGACAATCTTTCGCTATATGTCCTGTGTTGAGACATCTATGACAAGTAATAGTGTTTTCTCTGTTATTACCACTTAATCTTTGTTTTCTCGCTAGCTCTGCCGATGGGTGAGGGCTCTTGGATCTTGGACGCTCGTCGTAACGCCTTGTCCGAGAATCGAGTCTCTCCCTATTCTGATACCTCTTGTCCTGGTATCGTTCTTTACCGTATGACCGTTCACGCGACTCGGACCGGTTCCTGTCGTACGATCTGTTACGGTTGTAAGAGTGATCTCTACGGTCTCTACTATACGAATTATCCCTAGATCGCTGTCGATCTTCCCATTTAACGTTATTATATCTTGACGAATCCCTACCTTGCTTATAGGTGTCAATATTGTTTACGGACCAATCTTGTCCCGATTTCGACGCTGTACCTGACAGATTTAATTTCGTTAGGTTGTTTTTTAACTCTTCTAATTCCAGTTTTGTTTGAGTTAATTCAGCTTCTATATCTCTAGTCGGTTTCGGTACTTCAAATTTGAATATCGGTTTTAGTTCTAGTGCCTGTGTGTTGTAGGCGATTTCTTCTGACTCTAACGCTGCTTGTTTGAAATTTTGCCAGTTTGGGGTGCTAGGGTATTTATTATGGAATAGAATTGTCTTGATGGTTGGCAGCAATCCATCTAGTAACATTTTGATTAGTGTATCATCTTTAAGAGCTGTTAGTTCAGCGCTTTCTGCTTGTTCCTCATCGCCTTCCTTGTAAATCGCACTATATGCCTGTGTTATTTTATCAATAAAATGTCTAACGGGTTGGTTAGGTGATTGTTTTACTGACAGTAGTTTCGATTTCTGTTTGGCTTTATCCGCGGGATGTTTGAAATGTTCCTTTAATGCATTCCGCCAATCGCTATACGATTCTCTCGGTGCTACCCGTAGTCTATCGATATGCCATTGCAATGCTGTCCCCTTTAACCTTGTGGCTAAAATCTTTTTGGTGGATTCCCTCGGCCATTCGTGAATCGTTGCTATTGCCTCCGCATCTCTTAACCATACTCCTATCGGTTGGTCGTTCACATTGCCACTATAAATAGGAATGTTCTGTGTTTCGTCTCTACGTGTAATGGCTACTGCTAATGCTCGTATATCATCGTTTGCTGTCATTCTTGGTGTTTCGTTAGTTGTATCGGTTTCGATAGCCGGTTGTGCTAGTTGTTCTAAGAGTGTCAGGTTGTTTTTATTTAGTTGTTCTATGCTTCCTTTAAGATAATTGTTTTCGGTATCTAGTTTAGCTGCTCGCTCCGCTGCCTGTTTCGCTAACTGGAGTGCTTGTCCTAGTTCCGTTAATTCGTTTTCCAATGACACGATTTTCCTATTCTGTATGGCCAGGGTGTGTTGTGCTATCTCCAACTCGTTTGTGCTTGCGGCACTCGCGATTGTTTGTTGTAGCCTTTTAAACTTTTCTTCTAACGACTGATTAGCCGTTTGTAACGTTGATATTTCTATTGTTTGCTTAGTTTGCTTATCGTGTAAGGTTGTTTCGTTAATCTGGCTAATGTTCAAATTGTGCTTAAGTTGATTGTTTTCTGTTTGTAGGTTAACAATTTTGCTTGTCTGGTCAATTTGTTCCTGTCTTAGAAATTCCAACTCTGCCTGTTTGGTTTGTATTGTATCGTTTAGATGCGAAATTTCCTGATTCTTATCTGTTATATGTACTATTAATTTCTTATGTTCTACCTGTAATGCGTGAATTTCTTTTTCCTGATCAATGCTTTTTGTTTCAAGAGCTTTGTAACTTAATTGTAGTTTCTCGAATTCTATTTGGATGTTACTGTATTTATTCAATAAGGTTGTTCCTTCTCCAAGTAGTTGGCTTTCCCTTTCTTTCAATTTCTCTAATTCCTGTTGAAGCTTTTTCTTGTCCTTAATTAACTTGGTTTTAACTGATGTGTGTTCGGTTTCTACTTTTCTTATGGTTGATTCTAAGATTTGAACGTCCTGGGTCTTTTTTACTAGGGTGGTTATTAGGTTGGTTTTTTCTCCTTGCGTTTGCTCTAACTGTTGGGTTAAGCTGGTTGCTTGATATTCGATGCTTTGTTGCTGGATAGTAGCTGTCTGTAGTAAGGCTAAACCTTGATTTTCAAGATCTTGTATTTTTGTTTCAGCCGCGATTAGTTTTTCCGAAATTAATTTATACTCTAAGTCTTTATCTTTTAGGCGTGTTTTTAGCTGTTTGGTTGTTGCTTTATCTTTAGCTGCTTCTAGTTCTAATTTATACTGATTAATTGTTTGATGAATCTCTATTAGTGCAGTTTTTAGAATATCCCTCTCCTCTACTAGCTTATTTCTCTTTTTACTGGGTAGATTCTCTGTAGAATGATATTTCGTTAATTGTTTCTCCTCGTCGCTGTCCCTTGGGCTACTTTCAGCGCTTCTAGTTCTTTTTTGAAAAGGTACAATACGAACTTCTGCTATTTCACTCTTCTGCTCGTTTTCTAAACTGGGATATACTTTTTGGGTTGTACGCTTAGTATCTACTACGCTTCGTCTTGTAGGACGATCTTTTACTTCTACAGTTTCTTCTACTGGGGCTGACGGCTTGTATATATCTATTGCTAAGTTGTCAGATGACATTTAGGTGACTTACCCTTGTAGCGGGGAGTTCTAGACGATTTCCGGTCGTCTGCGATGTTTAAGTGGGTAGACCTGCTGGTCTGCTGCTGGGCAGGAGTCCGGGGTCGTCGGATTTGAACAAAGTTCAAAACTGGACACGTTCACCAAATGTAATGTTTAACTTGTAAATGACTTTCAACTCGGCTTACTAATTACTAAGTGTATTTTCACAAGACTAACAAGACTAATCACAGGTGTAATGTAAGATTCTCTAAAACTCTACTACACTTCAACGCTCTGGACACAGACACACAATGTACTATAACGCACTAAACTCAGACCCCGAGCCCCCTTCTTGTCACAGCTTTTATCAGTTAATATGAGGTCACTCTTGACGTCAATGATCACGTGAAGACGAACTGATCGTAGAGGTGAAGAGCTGACTGATACTGGTTTGGCGTGGGAAGGCTCCGTGAGGATGAAGAACTGTTTGATACCAGTTCGCCGTGGAATCATCCAAGGCTGGAATCTATTAATTAGCTAAGCTAACTAATTGGTGGCGTTCTTCGGTATATGTCCTCATCACAGCCTTTTGAGTAGAAAACTCGTTCTCGTCTTGAGTCTTCTCAGACGTTCTGTGCCAATTCTTGCATTCCAAACCCTGTCTGTGTGGAAGCTGAATTCCAAGCTCGTCTTGTGACACTTTATCTTCCATTCTTTCACTCGTGAGTCCACGGTAAGACCCTGTTTAATTGTTCCTTCTTTTAACTTGTTTTCTGAATGTTTCTTCTCGTCTTTTGTTCTCTTGTCTTTTTATTTCTTATGTCCTAGCTTATAATAAACACAGACGTCATTGTGGGTAAAACGCCTCGAGTTCAGTTTACATTTATTGTCTTAATTTCGGTAAAGTCCGCCTTCCCACACGGGAAGATGCTTTACATAAGGAAGACCGGCCAGTTTATTCCATTGGTTTTCAGGGAAAAAGCTGGAATTGTCTGATAAGACAACGAAAATCAAACTTAAACGGAAGTTAGAGGGAATGAAGAAGAAATTAAAAAGGAAAAATAAGAAGAAGAGGTCCTGAATTGCCAAACTTGCACAAGCCACCATGGCAGCATCTGTGTCATCAACCTCTGGTCTTTCAGAGTTTGCCTAAACAGAAATTCCTGAACCAAGACTAGCAAGTAAACTGCCAAATGCCAACACCAATTTTCAACAGTGAAGGCTGCCTAGTTTTCAGCAAATTTGATTTTGGAGAACTATTAAATCCCTCACGCATTCTGAAAAAGACCAATTTAGATCACAAAGTGGCAACGATTTAAATGAAAAAAAAACTAAGAGAAACAGGCATGAAATGGTGATCTGCAAATAGCTGAAGGTTTTCAGGTAAACTATCAATTTGACAAACACATTTGTAAGATCATCAAAACTTTTAACCTATCTGTATTGCAATAAGCTGCGTCTATACTGGCAGTTTTTACAGACAAGTTACAGACATACGGCCATACTGAATCGATACAGACATACGGAAAGCTTATTCCGTGCAATCTACACTAGCGATTTTCCGTAACCGTATGCCTTTTTGCCTGTATGTCTGTAAGAAAAAAAGTTTTAAATGTTTCAAACTTTTCCCGTAAGCGAGAGCTTCCGTAAGCTAAAAAATAAGGTTCAACCAATCAGAATGAAGTATATATTTTTAAATACTTTTTATTAGTACAACAACACATAACTGCAACATTGTTTGTTGATGTTCGTATCCCACAGTTTTCGTGTGTATTTAAAAATTTAAATTTGAAAAATAAACGATATCAAAAACATGGGGCCTAAACTATTTCCAAACAAGAAGAAATCTCCAAAGAAAATAACAGAAAGGTAAATAATTGAATTGTATTGGTTGCTTTTGCTCAGTTTTTGTAAAATTTTAATATTTTTTAGACTGAAACTAGAAACACAAGACATCGAGAGGTTCATTTTGTGTATAAAAAATCATCCTGTATTGTAAGACACAGCATTGCATGATTACAAGAACGGACAAGTTCAAGCACAAGCCAGGGCAACAATTGCAGCCCAATTTTATTGCAGTAAAAGCACCATTACAATAATGCATATCAAACTTTAATCGTGGTCCTTTTTTGTTGCATTAGAAAGCTGTAGGGCTCATTCTAGTCCAGTTGTGAAACTGTTTTACATCACGGAGAGCAGCAGGTTGTAATAAAGTATGATACCATGAATGGGTATCCCGGTTTTCTTGCGTATTGTGTAGACGAGTTCACCTACAACCTTCATGAATTTTTTAAAATCAATTATGAAATTTCAAGTTTGAATATTATGAAACGTATATGACAGATTACCAAGAGGATGTTTCCTTCGATGTTGACGTTCCTTCATCATTTTTCTTATCTTCCACATAAGTGATAACATCAAAACAATTTCTGTGGTTTCAATAAGCTGGTCTAAACTAAGATCCATGGCTTAAAATTTAACAAAATACACAGTTAAGCGAATACTTCAGGAAGAACGAAACTTCGAGACTTGTTTCATCAACACTTGAAACAGACAGATTTGAGTTGACACTTGTTTGTTTTGACAACAAAGTTCGCCTAGCGGGATGTGCAGGAACTACCAAAAGGTTGCTCCGCCTTCTATAACGCCCATTTTCCGTATGATGTCTATAAACCTATGTGCAGTATAGATTGCGTTACGGAAAAACTGAAATAGCGTGACAGTAAGACTGTATGCCTTTATGCCTGTATGACCGTAACTTTTCCGTAAAAACTTCTAGTATAGACGCACCTATAGGTAGAAGACTTTGTGGAATTGCTTGACAAATAAATAAAGAAACGAGATACAAACAGATCAGAAAGTAAAAACAATTGGGCTGATCGCATCGAAGAAAAGGTAAAGAGAAAAGAATGACAACAGAAAAAGAAAAAAGCCAACATAAAGAAAAAGAAAACTGAAAAGAAAGAACATAAAGTGATTAAACCAAATCAAAAAAAGGAAAATTTATCGTATGAAGTACTGATACCGACTCATTGATGAGCTAAACTCATGTTCTTTCACGTGCAAGCCATGTCGTAATACATTTTTATAAAAAATACAGTGGCATGCTTCATGATCTTGGAAATTTTGAAGAAAAAAAATCGTAGATTCATTGTAAAAGGTTTATTAGTGTCTCCACTAATAAAGACATAAAAAAAGCCCTTCATGGTAGAAAATAAACTAAATTGGTTTGTAATTGTTAGTAGCTTTGTTAACGTCAAGTGCAACGCTTCCTTATATTTCACTGTAGTATGTGATGTGAATAAGGTAACCAAAAGCCGCTTGAAAATGTCCATAAGGGGAAAACAAGACACGAAGAACGTAAAAAATCATTTATCATTGCTGGAAAAACGCGAGTTCTTACCAGAGACGTAGAGGGTTCTCTCGGGCTAAAGGTGAGGTTATTCTTTAACAAAAGATTGCTGTTTAACAAAAGCCACGCATTAACTTTTTAAATTTGACTTATAGACGTTCCTACGCAAAATTGAATATTCCAGTTTTGCTCGAACTATTTATTGCTTTGGTGAAAAGCGCTCCAAGATAACAGTTGGCAGTCACCGCCTGGCATAGTTATAGCAGTAGGTTATGATTTTAATATATTTATTTGGCTCTTTGTAATTGTGAAAAGAATTGAAAATCTGATAAGGAAATAAAAGGTATGAGAATCAATTTTGAATTACAATATTCTTTCTTTTGTCCTTGCCTCAGATGATAGTTTAAGTTTGTTACATTATTCCTATAAAGATTATTTATAAAATGTTAATAATAATAAACAAGTCTTCGTGTTAACATATCTTTTTCCCCAGCAACCACAAAAGCCCCGCGGAACTCATTCAGTTTCGGTATTAACAACGAATCAGTGGTCTTTACCTATGTCATAAGTATCGACAAAAAGAAGTTATAAGGGAGATGGACTGGGGGTTGGGGGAATAATGAAAGAGGGTGGACAGAACAAGGCTAAGTGCGAAAAACAATTATTTCTTGTATTATATTTAAAAAAGCGATAGTAGTTCAATAAACCAAAATTGTGAAAAATGAACTTTATTAAACGGGATATAAGCAATATATAAATACTAACATAATCCGAAATCAGATTGCTAACGAATAAATAATCAAAGGTTAACTAGCGTACATACGCTAACATTGTTTGATCTCGGCAAACCTTATAGAAGGTAACGGTTTCAGCAACCTATGCACATTCCACTTTCCACGGAATAGGAGGTTGGAAATATATTTTGGAAACAAATATAAAGTTTGTAGGAACATGGAAATTAAACAGAGAAAAAGGCCCAGTCCAATGGAGAAAAAGGCCCACTTTTAAATTTGGAAAAAAGTGGGCCTTTTTCGTCTGGGCCTTTTTTGCGGGCCTTTTTCGTCTGGGCCTTTTTCGTCTGGGCCTTTTTCTCCGACCTCCATTCAGCCTCATTTGGAAAATCAAAGAATCTACAGTTGTGATATATAAGATTGCTGAAAAAGATTGAAAAGTAATTTCGCTGTATATTGTCACACTGGACTTTACTTTAGAAAATGATTTGTATTGAACTAAAAGGGGAAAATACAAAACATAACAGAAAGGAAGAATAACTACGCTTTACTTAACTGAAACACAGGAACGTGAAGAGAACTCAGGAAATTGAGAACTTGAAAAGAACTCAAGAACTTCAGAACTGACAAGAACTAACTTAGGGTAAAAAATGTGTGGGCTTTTATACCCTCGTGAAGGATATACGCCCCATCTCTAGGGTTACATAAATTCAAGGAATAACTAGCTTCTACCAAATAATTTGCGTGTTGCAACTTCCTTTCAAGAGAAGCTGCATTGTACGCCATTTGATCGTTGGTTGTCACGTCATTTTCAGAAATGACAACCACGTCACTATTTTCCCCTCGCGACAATATTTACAAGCTGGAAAAGTATCTGGCAGCTTCTTTGGGATTGTTGGCAGATTTTTGAGTCGTATATGCCTCAAGCTGAGCAAACGGAGCCATTCGTAAGAACAACGCATTCGAAATTATCTTTACTGTTAGCACTGAAAGTAAGTAAAAACATCAAAGAAGCACACATACCTGAACAGCAAAATTTCTTGCAAACAAAGTTTTAGCAGTTATCATCCAAGCTTTTGCAGTAGCAAGATCATGTTTGTGACTATTTTTTGTGCGATAAATCACATATTCTTCGTCCGAAAGCTGATTTTCCTGCATTTCATCAATAACTCCCGTTCGCATTTCTGAGAATATATTATTAGCAGACAGACGTTCAAAACAATCAACACAGGTCGCCAGATTCGGACTGCATATATTGGTGTACATGGAGCGTGGAGCGTTACGGCGTGGAATTCTCCGTGGAAATGGGAGGAGCAAGAAGTCTGTTTACGTTAACTCGTCCAAAAGAGTACATGTCAATAGGCCTCCTGGCCCGTTTAGTAGGTCTTGAGTCAGCCTGCATGCGAAATTCCGTGGCTTGTCACGTCCGCACTTTACCCTGGCCCCGCTGTATTTGTAGATGGCGAAACCATTGAGTAGGCCTGGATGCGACGGTACGCGTATTACGATATACCGTGCAGAAAAAGCAATAATGAATTTTGTCTCGACGTATAAGCGAGAATGTCTCTTGAAAGGAACCTCACCCTTGCACGCCATCGAATCATCTTGGCCAGATACCATTCTAAATTTCAAGTTTCTTAGAATCCCATCATCTGAGTGGGATCCGGTTTTGGCCGCTTTAAGGAAAAACTTTTCCGTAAAAAAAATTTGCGTGACTATCGATGTTGATTTGAAATCCAAAAACCATATCCACATGACTAAGTTGAAACATCTCCACCCATTTGTCCAAAGCCTGCTCATTCATTTGAATAACAGTCAACACTTAACTGAGCTCTTTTTGGTTGGAATACCTTTTAGTGTTGCAGACCTGGATTGTGTCAGTAAGGTATCAATGTTTTAACAAAATAGGCTTGGATATAAATCATGAGCAGGCATCACAACTTCACAAGTTTCATAATGACCATTTTTTGTTGATGTTTTTTTAGGGCATTGTTAATTCAAATTCATTAGAACATATTTGCTTTGCAGAAAGCAAGATTGGTGATCCTTACGTCGTCATTCAGCCCATCTCCGCTCCGGTGTCAGATCGCTTGGTGTCAAATAGAATAGGGCAAATGGTTGTGCATCGTGATACGTTTTCGAAAGAAATGAAGCTAATTACTAAAACTCAGAACTCTCCCATTAAAACTAGACATGAGTCAAAAAATAAGTATGTCTGTTATAGTCTGTTTATAAGTTTCTAAAACCTATGCAATATTTAAGAAATCACCCATTTCTTTGTTAGAGCAAAGGGATCAAACGATGGATTGGCAAATGATGCATCGTTCAGTCAACTTGTACATCCAAGGTAAATGCTTTTTCGCGTTTGGCCGACCAACTAACGTAAATTTATTATTCATTTTATTTATTATATATTTACGTATTTGTTTCTTTTTCAGAAATGATAATTTCGTGAAGAGAGTTTCGCCAAATAATGCGGAGTTACAAATTACTCAAATACATGACGAGGTCAGAACAGTTAAAGCAAAAATTGCGACATTAGAGGAGGAAGTGAGAGAGCTCAGTATAAAAAACAAAACCTCTTCAGGAAGCATGATGATATCGAGCTCCCCCAAATTTGCTGAAAGCGACGGGCTTAGTAGTACTTTTACCCGAAGTGTGCTAATGTGTTTGAGGCAACTTCAGGACTTATTGAGAGAACTGAAGATTACTTCCTCTGTCCCTCACCATTGTCAAGCAAAAGTTCAAGGTCAAGAAATTCAAGTAATTCTCGATGCCGTGTATGCGGCCGCGCGTCAGTTTGACCCTAAAGCAAACCAAGCAAAATCGGAAAAAACGTGACTAGCGAGAACTGTTCGCTTAGGGGAAGCACGAAAACCGTGAATTACAAGGTGACAAGGTTATTTGTCCAAGCTTATGGTAATAATCTTATAAATTCCTTTACGCTGTTTTGATCAAAAGGCGGAAAAATCAGGTAAAAGTTGCGAATACACTTCTGGCGACTTTCACAAAGTTTGCCAAGGCCAAAGTATGATCTCAGACAAAGAAAATACGACAACCACAGAAGATCTTGCAACACTTTCCCGGACTATGAGTTTGGTTGCATCTCTATTTAACGAACACTCGCCAATGAACGATCCTTCACAAATTATGCAAGAACCGTCAGCTGTTAGCCACCATGATTCCTCAAGAAGTACAACAAGCAATCTTCTTGTGAATTCCTTGAAAAGCCTACGAACGAGTTTGGAAGGATTTTTCTCAACAGCTGGATATACAAAATGATCTATCTGTAGATCAAAGGAATTTGATACCTGACTTGACCTGCAATAGAAGCGTTTGTTCCCAAGAACAAGCAGGCTCGCATAACAGTACATGTTTCAATTCTTTTTGTACATCCAGTGCTTCAAGTCGGCCAATTTCGAACAGCTCAACTGAAATGCGGACTAAAGTCTCAAATGATTCTCTTCCGCATTCTGACACCAAACAGACAAAAAAAATTTGGCTTGAAAAAGACAGCATCCCATCGCCACCGTCATCAACCATCAACTTGTCATCTATTGTCGATCTTTTGGGCAACTTCAGCATTGATGATATTGGCAGCAGTACGCTGACACCTCCGTAAATAATGAAGGGAGCAGCGAAAACCATTTATCGTAAAAAAATCTGATGAGTGCGAGTTGCTTTGCTCCATAAAATGCCTCCGTCACTAAAAGAAATTCGTGGTTTTTGCGCCTACGGAAAACGCAAAAGTATTTTCGTTAAGCGAGCAACGTTCGCGTTCATCAGAATCCATCTTAATTTGGGCGACAAAAACCGCGTACTGAAGAAACAAGCCAATTAATTAGGCAACACTCAGTTTGATATAAGAGGAAATTCGTTTTAAAGGCGTTGTTGTGATTCTGTTTTTCTAGTGGCTAGCTTGAACATAAATGTAAAATTCATATATCTTTTCCCAAAAATGTCTGCGTCTACATCGGAGCTTTTGGGTGGAACGTTGTGAAGTAGTGATTAAAAAAACGTGAAAAAATCAAAGATGCAGAAAAAAGAAATAGAGAGACCTATGGTGCAAAGCATTACATCTTCACCCACCTTCACTTGTTTTCCTATTTTCCCATTTTTTTTTTAGATGTAACTGCAAACCGATCCAAGAACATTCTTAAGCTACCCTGTTGACTAAATTTTAAGCCAACAACCTTTCATCACCCCACACCCGGAAGAGGCGTTTTTTATGTGTACCATTTTCGATTTCCAAGTATAAGCGTTGAAATAAATTTGTTGTTCATTAATTTATTTGTAACTTTTTAGAATTTTTGTGTATTTATCGTCTACTTTGTATTCATACAAGTTCCGCTATCTACTGCATCATCCTTACGGCAGCTTATGGGCGCAGGCAACAATGCATCCTAATGCAAATATCTTACATGTTCGTACACGCACTATCATCTCTTTACATCAGATGTATCTAGCGAAATTGGATAGCCAATTTCAATAACTTGCGCACCATTAACGTTGGAACACATTTCAAGACAAATTCCAAATGGCATTTTTTTCCCTCGGGTATTTGCCAGAACTGCTAATGCTTCGCGACTTCGGACGGCAGTGTTTTGATCAACACACACCATCTGACATCGGAAACATGGACCGACATTCTATTGCAAATCAACGGAGATGAACGTCTCAACTAAATATTGTTATCATATTACGCTTCGTTACCTGAAAAACAAAGGGCCCTATTTTTACTTTTTCCAAACCATCTTCTTCAAAAGCATTTGCACTCTGTACAACGAAATTGCCTCGAAATCTAGTCAGGTATTCTTCCTAAAGAAGGTAAACTTAAGTGGATAATTATTCGCCTAATTTAAAATACATGGTATAGCTACCGTTAAAGACAATTCCAAATCCGTACTTTTAAGCTGCTCCTTCAAACTATTCACGCTGCTATAATTAAGTAGCAAAAAGGGAGAATTATTCACCAGTGATGAATCTAAAATTGAACAGCGCAACAGTTTCAGAGCAGGTCGGCCGATCACCTTCGTGACACAAAAAAATTTCATTACTGGTATAACCCTTTCTTAATAACTATGCAAACTACTTCGCTCAGCCACTGATTGACCGCAGATTCGCACTGAGCTAACTGGACGACTTTTCCGCATATCTTCCTGAGATTTGCTCCATTGTCGCCGTCCAAGAACGTATAATGGTCGTTGATATCCATGCTGATTGACAATTCCGTGCCATGGTATTGTAAAATAAGTTTGTTTCGTTCTAAATCGATGCTTGGTCGAATCAAACTTTAAAATATTGAAGAATAAAGCCATTATCATTATAGTAAATTTTATGTTATGAAAGATTCACCAGAGTTTTGGCTCGCGCTTTTGTGTCAAAGCTATGCCGGCATCATTTACGATAACCCAGTGTCGGTCATATAATAGCCCAGACTTAGAAATCGGCCATGTTTTTGGACTGAAACTGCCACATGACTTTATCGGGTAGACGTGAATGCCTACTAATTCAAAATTAGTTCGATTCTGCCGAACGGGATCCAGTAAGGTTTCTGCAATGTCATTTCTCGGTGCCGGTGCCATATTATCTGCGAAAATATTTGAAAAACTAAATATTCACGCAGTAAACATTTGAAAGCTAGACCTTGCAAAAAGCACTCTCGTAATATAACCACGAACTGCATGACGTCCTTTCTTTGTGACATGTAACCAAACGAAACACGAACTGCGCCAGTTGGCCTTCCGTGAATTAAGTCATTTTCATCGCCACATTGATGACCAGACTGTTAAATAGCATCCATATTTATTAACAATTAGAAGAAATTTGTGGTTACCACACACTAATGTAATACGATAGCAACTGTATTGCATAGGAAAATCTTACCATATAATGGGAACATAAATCCTCTTCTGATAATTTAAGAAATCGTTGGCAAGCGGCAGGACTGCAGAAGCAACCTATTCTCACGTGAACATCGTACAAAGTAAGCATTTTTTCGACCTAGAGAAACAAAAACTCATCAATTTCTAAGCTAATTGTGCAATTACCATAAGTTCAACATAAGCATATCCAATGTAATCGCCGTTTTCCGCCATCAGATTGAAAGTGACAATGGCACCCTGGCGTTGCCGATCAGTGAATTCCGCGTAGGAATATATTTTCACTAAACTTTTTCCGTTCGCATGCTTCAGTTGGCACAGGGAAACATACAACAATTGCCCCAGCCGAAATGTGTGGATAGACACATTATCCATTGTTGATACAAGATTTTTAAGCTCCCGCATGCCATGGCGGAGTGCGAGTATGGAGAGAAAATTTGCAGTCCCATTTTCAAACCTGTCAATTTTGAAAACATGGTTGTGATTCATGTTGGTTTAAAAAAACATTTTCTTGGTAGGAGAAGACACAAGAAAAAGTAAGGAATTGAGACCATTTCTTGAGTTAGCGCAAACCACTCGCTTCGACACGGTAGAATTATCTAAAAAAATTACTTTTCCTGTAGAACATGGCGTGCCACATGAAAGTCGCGAGAAGACGAAACAATTTCCACCGTCCCTCCGCCAACATACTTTATTGAGCAAAATCAACTGAATAGAAAAAAGCAAATAAAACTACAATTCCGAAGGGTCATTAGAAGTTAGTGATCGTTTCATACCTTTTTATGTAGGACATGATTAGCACGCTGATGAACGATTAAAGCACCTAAACCTATAGCGTTGAAAAAGAGAAAACGGAAATAAAAACGTTAATAGTTTGTCAGTCGTGAAAATGTCTTGTTTCTGTGTTTGCCTTTGTCGTACACAACAGGAACTCACCTGTTGGATAACGAAACATCTTGTAAAAAGATATTGCTACCATATCTGGTTGCCAAACAGAGAGATCTAGCTGATTGGTGCCTACATAAGAGGCGGCATCCAAAAGACAAAACCAGGCTTTTTTGCTTTCCTCCTTATTATTTAGAAGTTCTTTGTTCAAACATAAATCACAGCTGATGTCAGAGAGGGCTCCCTGTTGCGAATATGATATAAGCTCTAAAGGATATTTGAAGCCACTGAAATTGCATTGCGCTGGGAAGACGAACAATGAATTTGATGTCGGCGCCGTTTTTTCGCTTTCTTTCGCAACCTCTGTTTCTACTTCAAAAAATAAACATGAGGTATAGGGCTTATTTTTAAATGATCCAAAAAGCTTGAAATATCGCTATAATTTTAGTTACCTTTTTTTCCCTGAGAAACTGAAGAAGCAAGATTGGCTTTTACGTGTATCTTTTCACGAATAGGATTATGGCTTTCCAAATTAAAATATGTGCTAATGTCGTCAGATGGTAACGCATAACATGGAAAATTTCTTTTAAAATATTCCCTCATGCCAATAACTGAAGTGTGACTTTCTTTAAGGTATACAAAGGACCCACAGTCATTTGAACGGGATGGCATACTTGAGAACTAAAAACTTTCAGCCACAAGCCTAAGGCTATCAGTTGCACCTATATTGTTCAATTGTTATTACTAATCTTAAATCTTAAATTCACTTCAATGCTATCTAAATAACCTGATGTAAATAACAATGTATATTGATTAGGATCTGCTTGAAAGAAACTAAGTAGTTCAATTCTTGTTTGATCAATAATATCAGTTGTTAATCTGCTAGGTGTGTTACGACTATGAGGATTCCCAAAACAATTCTGTGTTAATTCTGCAAGTGAATGCTCTATTAATGACTTAGAATACAGTGTGCTCCCGGCAT
Source organism: Daphnia carinata (assembly GCF_022539665.2). Lineage (NCBI taxonomy): Eukaryota > Metazoa > Arthropoda > Branchiopoda > Diplostraca > Daphniidae > Daphnia > Daphnia carinata. The sequence continues at coordinate 6,274,160 of NC_081333.1, forward strand.
GGTCCAAATACAAGCCTAAGAATACAAAAAATCTAATTACACACCATTTGAAAAAGGAGAAAATATTGAGCTTACCTTTCACATGACTCAAGTTGCTATTCATATACTCCCAGATGTAAGGAACGGCCAACCGTACTCCTTACCTTCCCCTCTCGTTCCCACGCTTGCAACCCTTTTCCCCCCTCTTCCGCCAACAGGTCATCTGCCGATGGCTCTGGCCTTCAAACTTGCCAATTCTTCACATAGGTGTTACATTTACACGCAGAATATTTATTCCCGTTGGGACACCTAATCCTAAACGACCTTGCTTCTCCGTATAAATGTTGCCCTTTTTCCAGATTGTCAGGCAGTGTGTTTTAAGCTTTGAGTCAGTCTACTTCTAGCCACCAGGCAGTCCACTTTTAGTAATTCTTCAGTGCAGTCTACTTCCAGTTGTCATCACAGTAGTGTACTTTTAACTTTCAAGCCGTGTGTTTCTAGCTTTTGGTAGCTCAGCTTCAGTCCAATTTCAAGTGCCATCACAGGCAGTCTACCTTTTAACCTTCCGTAAGTCTTCAGTCTTCACAAACACTTGTACCACAGTGCAACAATACAACGCATCATCACGCATCACTATTCCCAATCTAATAATTATATGTAAGGAACAACCGACATTTTTTCGAACCTTACACAGGCCTCTTCCTCATAGATATCTGTCTCCATTTTAGGGTTTTAAACCAGCTCTAGCGTTGAATAGATCCGAAGCAGTTGAAGAATGTTTGCTACACTGATATGGGATATGACCATTCACTCACCAAAAGATTGTATAGCTTTCCCGTTCGTTTGGTTCCTGATTCACCTACACATGCAACAGGTGAAATACTTCAGTTAAATCGAATTCCATTTGTTGACAAACAGGCCCCAAATATGAAAGGGCGGACAATCCGACTAAAATGTGAAACTTTCTGCGGAATGGAGATGCCTAGTTTCATAGTGAAACTGGTAACTTGAGACCCGACCAAAGGATGGGAATCTTAGATTCGTAATCCTAATTCTTGCCACCTCACGAAAACATAGGCAAGGCTATCAGGGAAGTCAGAAGGCTATCGCAACAAAGCCACCCTGATTAAACTCACGTTATGGCTGCGCATCGGCCCAGCAGTTGTAGCTATTCGTCGACTCAACAATCTTTTGCTCGTCGGCCGCTTGCTGTATCAGTCCGCAGACTATCCCACTGCATTTGTCAGTCGGTCCACCTGGTAAAGCTATCCGTCGATCCACCCGGTGAAGCTGTTCGTCGTTCCTATCACTGTTTTTGTCCGTCGAAATTTTCGCTACACCTGCCCCTTGACCCACAACTTTTGACGATTTTCAGATATTTAATCACTAAATTTGACGACTTCCCCCGTGTTTTGGGTAAAAAAACAAATTAGCTCTACATTAATAACTATGATTTATCTAAGACCAGAGAGCAGTACACGCTGAGTACAAGCTTATGGCGAAACCTTAGGATCTCGAAACAAAGTATCCCACTGTTACCAAATAATGCAACCACAATAAAAGTGAAGTTTTGAACCAAATGATGTCATAACTTATTATTTATTCGGCGTCCAAGACGCAAGCACTGAGAACATTCAGAATATCTTTTACCAGTGTTTTGGCAACCCAAAAGCTTGAAGTAGTATTGCCAGAAACTAGAGACATTTTATTCACGCTTTCGGTGAATTCTAGAAATAAGGCATCTACTACTTTCTTACCAAATACTTTTATTTGATATTTATCTGGTATAATTTCTAAAATAGAAAATCCCTTTCTCGACAGCTGGGAATCGTCACGTGAAAGCAGCGTCAGTGCTATTTGAGCATTCCAGCTAAAGCCCTCTTCGCTGTAAAATAGATTTCCATCCTTACAGAACTGCTTGAGAAGAGCAATCCGGTTAGGAACAAAACGGAGTGTATGGACGGGGAACAAATCAAACAGAAGATTGATTCCGAATTCAATCACATTATGAGGATTTTTTTTGGTTATAAATCCATATTCTAAAAACAATTTTTGGTTATCGTGTGGCCCATAGTTGATGAACACTTGCTGATGTTTCTTTATCTTTTGACTCGAGCGTATTTTGTAGCACTGGCTGTTTTTTTTAAAACGAGCTTCGACGACCACATGCGGATCGTGATTAAACATGTCCAAGTACGGTGCTAGAGCCATGTTATTCTCCAGTCCGTCCACGTTAAATGTATCCGAATCTTGATAAAAAACTGCTCTTGTATTGACACAATACCAAGCCCATTGAAAACTTTCCAATGTCAAGTTTGGACCAAAATTTTTTTCCCAGATTACCAAAAGGGTTTCATACTTTTCCACAACATAACTTTGGTTGCATATAATTTTATCTCGAAGAACTTTGGGTAAAACAGCCACTTCTTGGCTCTCACATAATCCTCCAACTGAAAAACTCTTTGACAGAGTAGAAAGGTAGTGTAACGAAGCCAAATAGACATCTTCAACATATATTTCTTCTCGATGTCTTTATTACTCATCAAGGGTGAACATATTAATTGCACCGCAACATACGCAGCGCGGGTGACCTAGATGAACACCTGCAAGATGATTCACGCAGGCGATACGTCATCAATATCACGCCATATTGAACGCGTCTTTTAATTGGTCAACCGCGTGCAGCCTACAAGCTCCTCCCAATCACGCCACTTTGCAATATGCAAAGTTCCGTGGTTAACCCAGCATCTGAGGAAGATCAGACTAGAACTTGCAGCCGATTCGAGTAGTTGCCTGAAAGCATTTCTATTATTTTATTAATGTTATGCTTGAATTTGTGCCTTTTACTTGACATTTTATTCGCCGAGTCAGTCCAGTAAAATTGTTTAGACTTAGAATTATTCGCGGTGATTCGACTGTCTAGTTCCATTTGTTTTGAACTATTGTTTGTGTATCGCTCTCGTGGAAGTTGCGTATCACGCCCGCCTTGTGTCGTTTTTCTTCTCGTTCTCTATACGTGTGATCACGGTAAGACCCAATTATATTTGTTTCTTTTAACTTGTTTCTTGAATGTTTCTTCTTCTTCTTTGTTCTTTGTCTTTTTAACTCTTATGTCTTAGCTGATATAATACATACATCATTGTGGGTAAAACGCCTCGAGTTCAATTTACATTTATTTGTCTTAATCCGTAAAGTCCATATTCCCACACGGGAAGATGCTTTACAGTAGGAAGAATACAATCCATTTATTTTTGAAATCAAAATGAAGAAAGTTAAACATTCCGCTGTTGTCATCTTGAAATTTTGCAAAGCAGGGATTTGTGAAATAACGTTTGCTTGGTAGCCGGTGAAATAGGGCTGAAAATTTCCAGTCCTATTTCTACCGGTGAAACAGGACTGGGAGAGATAGTACTGACTTTTAAAAACTTTTAGGACAGTCCTATTTCTCCATGGCATCAGTCCTATTTCTCCTCGGCATCAGTCCTATTTCTCCTCAGAAATAGTTCTATTTCATTTACCTTGTTCCAAAGGGAACGATGAGCCTCCAATCCGGTAGGCAATGTATTGCATAAGAGCGCCGGCTTATATCCATTTCTCTTTTTCAAAAACTGATGGCGTTTACTCATTATTTAAATGGTTTACAAATGTTTTATCTCTTATCCTATTTTTAATTTAAATTACAGGAGAACATGAACTATATTGTATTTAATAGAGTTCATTTAACAAACTACTATTACCCGTACTACAGAAATATTTATTACTTATATCGCACATTATGTGGTCATAACCAACTTTTCCAACTGAACTAATGTTTTACTATTTCATACATCTTTCGTTATATACAGCTCTTACATATTCTGATTTTGCTCTAATAATATTTTATTAAATGAACTCTATTAGATTCAAAATAATGCTCCCAGTCCCCGTTTGCTTTAGTAATAAGAAGATTTTTAGGGATTCTTACTATGAGGCTATTTGGAGCTAAGTTGGACATGGCCATGAGGCCACGTCCAGTGTCACTAAACACACCTGGTTTTGTTTTTAAGCAATCTTTTGAAGCAGCGTTCCACCTATTTGCACTCATCCATTTGCACAATTCAACGAATTCCGGATTTGAGTCGATTACAACAGGGCGAAAACATTGACTTTCTATCCGCCGTTTACCAATTCTGGATGTTCGTCCCATGTTTTCATTGAAAAAAGTTTCAAGTCACTAAAGCAGTAAAGCTTGTCCCACAGTATGTCATCATCTTGTCGGCGGTGCCAAACTTTATTTATTTTTATTTTCACCTTTTTAAAGACTAATGTTCAACTAGACACAGTGTTTCCACTTTCCGCAAAAAGGTATCCCTAGAACGTTGCCTACAAATCCCTATTTAAAAAAAAAAATCCTCAGAAAAATCCCTGTTACTTTCTGAAAAGCGCACCGTTCACCATTGTCCGCTTGGTGGCTCTTATTGAGGAACATTTTACTTTTGAAGTTGCATAGAAGCGCCAAAAGCAACAGCGGTTGTGCCAAAAATCTCAAAATCCCGAGAAATCCCCAGAAAATTAAATAGGCCCTGGACAATCCCTGAAACCCTAGATTTCCAAAACTGCACCCTAGGTTCCAAAAATTTTCCTTAAATCCCCCCTAAATAGGGTTATATCCCTAGAAATGGAATGGCTGACTCATGGCCTACTATAATAAACGGCCAGCAAGCGCGCAATACCCCCTGCGCCTAAAACTAAATTGCCAGAGGGGCTTAATACCCCAAACCGAGCTCCACTTTCCACTGTTTGGTAACTAATACAGAATCGAAATTAGTGGAAAAAACAGTGGAAAGTGGAACTAGCGCCGCGCGTGGCCAGCTACCGTTACGAAAGGAGAAACAAGAAATAATTGTTATGGTATCGAACACGGGTCTCCCGCATTGCAATAGAGTGTTCTATCCCATAGACCATTGTGTTTATACGAACATTATGACCGGGCCACTAGTAGATCTGCTCCTTTGCCATTCAGTGGCAAAAGTCGAGGAAATCGGAATGGGTGGAATGCAGCTGCGGTAGGTGGAATTCGATTTGGGGTATTAGGCCCCTCTGGCAATTTTAGTTTTAGGCGCAGGGGGTATTGCATGCTTACTGGCCGTTTATTATAGTAGGCCATGCTGAGAACAAAGGGTGACGCTTTGCTTAAACGTTGCCAATTTGCGAAAGTCGCGTAGTTACCAATTTTAAAAAATTTGTCTCCCCCCTTTTTTATTTTGAAATATTATTTGTATGAATATTACTACCGTCAAGTAGAACAAAACAAGCATTTTTAACTGTTTTTTATTTGCCAAATTTGCATCTAAATCTCTTAAACAATAAATATTGCAGGATGAATTATAAAGTTTTAAATTTATATTCTTCTCTTGCCGGGATTAGTATGCCGTAACAAACCTATTCAAAATTAACATAGTTAAATTAGAATTTTAGATGAAAAACTTATTCATGTTACTTTACTTACCTTTACTCGTCTTCGAAATTTGCAGCGGAGTATCCTTTTTGGTCCTTGGCTGGACAGATTTTAATAAGATGATTTTTTGCATAGTAGACGCTACAGAATGCGTAAAATGTACGTTCGGTATAAGACGATGTTTCGTTGGTGCCGTTCAGAATGCCATAACCTGGACCTTCGAAAATAATTTGGATTGACACTTCAGCCACATAATTTCCGGCGAAGAAAATCACGAGGGTAATGAGGAATGACTTCATTTTACAATAGGCTACTGCGAACGCCCGTCAGATTTTCATTCCTTCTATGATAGCAACGCATCATTCCCTTCCGTGTGTTGTCCGCAGTTCGGACCATCTGTCCCCTACAGATGGGTCAACGTATTTTCGCTAACTGTTCGTATTTCCAAATAGTAATGAGGCGCGTGAAACAATCACTGGGCAACCTTGCGCAATATCTACAAATATTTATCTTTCTGAAAATTGCAGTCGTTTAAAATTTTAAGCCTATTTGCGTTATACCTGTTAATGATGGCGATGGCGTTTGGTAAAGAAGCATAAGATTTTGAAGCGTCCCCAGAAGTGTACGGTTTCCCAATTTTATTGAGCATATCTTCAGTGTGATTGACGAACTCGGCCAAAGAGCTGTGATAGCCATTTTTACTTAGCAGAATTTGTTCAGTGGCATGGAAGTGATAGAGATTCACCAGTAATTCATCTATGGGCTCCTTCTCGACCATCAGAATATAATGATTTTTTTAGAGTGCGCTCGAGCATTTGAATGAACAGACGCCCAGTGAATTTGTGGCATATCGTACCGGATAACCAGATGGCAAGCTGGAACGTCAATACTATCCTCTAGAACGCTCGTGGCTACGAGAATATTACAATAGTGACTACGAAAACGTTTCATAACGTCTTCCTGCTTCCGATTTTCCCTTTCTATTTCCTTAACGGTCATGCCTACAACCCGATCAACGGTATACAGAGGACTTAGATGCGCTAACTGAGGGGCGCATCGACTTAATCCTAGACAACAATAAATTAAAATATTTAATCTAACAAGATAATGTAACATCATCTTTTGCTTACCTTTAATATATGATAGAGTAGTTTGGCTGTAGTGCGCCTCTCAGTGAAAATCATTCAACATAGCTGATAAGCGTCTTCTCGAGTTCGGTGATGACGTGCAGGGAAATCAGGATGACTGCGACGACTTATGTGACCCCTGACCCGACTGAGTTGTTGGCCGACGCACAAAGGACGGGCCACACTCAGGTAACTCTACGGGCTGTAATGTTTCCGTAAAATATGTTTGAACTTGATCAGCGATATCGTCAGCATGAACTAATACGGTGGAATCGGTTGGCTCTGATGTGTCGTTAATTCCGGGCATTTTTGAAGTTATTGGCGGTCGATAAATACAGAGTATGTCCAAAAGGCGAAGAACTTTAGGGTAGCTATTCTACGTTCATATTCGGAGTATCGCTGAAATTCTTCTTCGCACAATGACCTACAAAATGGAATATAAAGAATGAAAAATATTTTGATATCATTACCATTAGAAATCCAACCGCATTTCAAGTAAAACTGTGAAGACTAAGCACAGAAGAAGATAGTGTCTTTTATAAACTGCTTTGGTTTTTAATTTTTCCAATGAATGAGGTAAACCAGAGCAACAGCACCGTCTGGATTTACGAACGGGTGACACGTTTACACCAAGAGATACTGAGGTTTTCGATTTTTCTATCCTTAAAACATAGTTTTTCCTCTGTTAAACCACAGTTCACTCATAGTTGTCTGTCAAATTATGTGATATTTATTATTGTCTTCATAATTTTGTAGGTGGAACGTTTTGAATCTGCTAAATCCAAAAACACCATTGCATGTTCAAAAGCAGATTTGGAGGAGATGTTTGTTGCTGTAATGTTAATTCCTGCGAAAGCTTGTGAAGTTTGCAGGTATGTTTTTGTATTATTCCCAGTATTCTAAGGTATCTTTCTGATGATCTATTTAATCAGTTCACCCAACAACTCAAGAGGTTTTTCCTCAGTATAATACCTTACAGCAACAGTTAAATTCGCACTTCAACGATCTACCTACTTTACGTTTATGTTAGTGGTTGTTGCTATTAGTAATATTGTTTTGCTTTTGTAGCAGGTTTTGATTTTCTTTCTTTGTACTTATTTGTTTTCATTATAGAAAAAATTTATCCCCATCACGGCTGCAATTCAGAACTATTTCATTATCTTAGGCCCTTGGGGGAGCAGACGGTGCTGTTGCTCTGGTTTACCTCATTCATTGGAAAAATTTAAAACCAAAGCAGTTGATAAAAGACACTATCTTCTTCTGTGCTTAGTCTTCACAGTTTTACTTGAAATGCGGTTGGATTTCTAATGGTAGTGATATCAAAATATTTTTCATTCTTTATATTCCATTTTGTAGGTCATTGTGCAAAGAAGAATTTCAGCGATACTCCGAATATGAACGTAGAATAGCTACCCTAAAGTTCTTCGCCTTTTGGACATACTCTGTATTTATCGACCGCCAATAACTTCAAAATTGCCCGGAATTAACGACACATCAGAGCCAACCGATTCCACCGTATTAGTTCATGCTAACGATCTCGCTGATCAAGTTCAAACATATTTTACGGAAACATTACAGCCCGTAGAGTTACCTGAGTGTGGCCCGTCCTTTGTGCGTCGGCCAACAACTCAGTCGGGTCAGGAGTCACATAAGTCGTCGCAGTCGTCCTGATTTCCCTGCACGTCATCACCGAACTCGAGAAGACGCTTATCAGCTATGTTGAATGATTTTCACTGAGAGGCGCACTACAGCCAAACTACTCTATCATATATTAAAGGTAAGCAAAAGATGATGTTACATTATCTTGTTAGATTAAATATTTTAATTTATTGTTGTCTAGGATTAAGTCGATGCGCCCCTCAGTTAGCGCATCTAAGTCCTCTGTATACCGTTGATCGGGTTGTAGGCATGACCGTTAAGGAAATAGAAAGGGAAAATCGGAAGCAGGAAGACGTTATGAAACGTTTACGTAGTCACTATTGTAATATTCTCGTAGCCACGAGCGTTCTAGAGGATAGTATTGACGTTCCAGCTTGCCATCTGGTTATCCGGTACGATATGCCACAAATTCACTGGGCGTCTGTTCATTCAAATGCTCGAGCGCACTCTAAAAAAATCATTATATTCTGATGGTCGAGAAGGAGCCCATAGATGAATTACTGGTGAATCTCTATCACTTCCATGCCACTGAACAAATTCTGCTAAGTAAAAATGGCTATCACAGCTCTTTGACCGAGTTCGTCAATCACACTGAAGATATGCTCAATAAAATTGGGAAACCGTACACTTCTGGTGACGCTTCAAAATCTTATGCTTCTTTACCAAACGCCATCGCCATCATTAACAGGTATAACGCAAATAGGCTTAAAATTTTAAACGACTGCAATTTTCAGAAAGATAAATATTTGTAGATATTGCGCAAGGTTGCCCAGTGATTGTTTCACGCGCCTCATTACTATTTGGAAATACGAACAGTTAGCGAAAATACGTTGACCCATCTGTAGGGGACAGATGGTCCGAACTGCGGACAACACACGGAAGGGAATGATGCGTTGCTATCATAGAAGGAATGAAAATCTGACGGGCGTCCGCAGTAGCCTATTGTAAAATGAAGTCATTCCTCATTACCCTCGTGATTTTCTTCGCCGGAAATTATGTGGCTGAAGTGTCAATCCAAATTATTTTCGAAGGTCCAGGTTATGGCATTCTGAACGGCACCAACGAAACATCGTCTTATACCGAACGTACATTTTACGCATTCTGTAGCGTCTACTATGCAAAAAATCATCTTATTAAAATCTGTCCAGCCAAGGACCAAAAAGGATACTCCGCTGCAAATTTCGAAGACGAGTAAAGGTAAGTAAAGTAACATGAATAAGTTTTTCATCTAAAATCTAATTTAACTATGTTAATTTTGAATAGGTTTGTTACGGCATACTAATCCCGGCAAAGGAAGAATATAAATTTAAAACTTTATAATTCATCCTGCAATATTTATTGTTTAAGAGATTTAGATGCAAATTTGGCAAATAAAAAACAGTTAAAAATGCTTGTTTTGTTCTACTTGACGGTAGTAATATTCATACAAATAATATTTCAAAATAAAAAAGGGGGAGACAAATTTTTTAAAATTGGCAACTACGCGACTTTCGCAAATTGGCAACGCTTAAGCAAAGCGTCACCCTTTGTTCTCAGTCTTCCTTGTCGTTCAGTGGAGTGTAGGACTCCATTTTTTTTGCTCTTGTTTTACGAATATTTTTAGAAATATTTGAAAAGAAGAAAAGTTATAATTTGAATAGTTGAAAATCTGAAAAGGATGCCATCGACTGAAGAGTTGAAGCTGGCATGTCTATCTGTAGATCAAAGGAATTTGATACCTGACTTGACCGACAATAGAAGCGTTTGTTCCCAAGAGCAAGCAGGCTCGCATCATAGTACATGTTTAAATTCATTTTGCACGTCCAGTGCTTCAAGTCGGCTAATTTCAAACAGCTGAATTGAAATGATGACTAAAGTTTTAAATGACGAATAAAGAATTAATTGGCCTCATAAAATTTCATTATTGCTAGATATTGTTCAGCGTTTTGACAGCAACGTCCTCGCACCCTTTTTACCACCCAAATATAAATATGTTGTATCCGTAGGGTTGTCAGAGCTCCAAATTCGCCTTTACCTTTATTGTCTGGAAAATCACACTAAAGGAGGGTGCATCCAGCCCTACGGAAATCAAGGTGAAAGTGCTGGATTGTTCAGCGACTTTCAGCAGCTTGGCCGAGTTTGGACTCATCCAAAGGCTTTGCTTTTAGCGCGTAACCGTCCGGATTCAAGGAGCTCAACTCGACATGCCGTATCAAAAATTCCCACAGGCGGTGAAGGAAAAGCAAAAAAAAAATGTCAAGGACGACGATGACGACGATTACCTCATGAGGACCGAGGAACCAATGCTCGGTAAATATCTTGATTTTCACTATTTCCCTATTAAAAACTTTCTCCTTTGACGCATGCTTTGAAAACAAAAACACCGAAAATAGGCGAGGATGCGTGTATGCAAGACTCGGTTGACCAAGCTTTAACGCCGTCTAGCAGGTGGTCAGACTTAATCTCAGAAAACGAAATTAACAACATAGAACATAGTGGAAAATTTGTTTTGCTGATGGATTTTCTTCGGGTGTGCGAGCCGATAGGCTATAAATTATTGGTCTTCAGCCAGTCGCTCACAAACCTAGATCTGATTGAAGAGTTTCTTGCAATTGAAAATTCAAAAAATCAGTTAAGAAGCACTAACGACACCGATCAGGCAAGTGTTACATTTTACCAAGCACCGATGTTTGCGGTTATAATTTCTCTTTGTAGAAGATTATTGGTGGCACATGGAATATTAATACCGATTTTTTTCGACTGGATGGCTCGGCGTCTTACGAACAGCGTCTTAACTCGTGCCGAGCGTTCAATGACGCTCAGAATCCCCGTTCGCGTTTGTTTATAATCTCAACTAGGGCTGGCGGTATAGGCATAAATTTGGTAGGAGCCAATCGCGCCATTATTTTTGATGCGTCATGGAACCCTTCGCACGATCTGCAAAGTGTCTTCCGAGTTTACCGGTACAAAATTTGTCTTATTTGATAGCATCCGTAAATCTTTATTAAATTTTTTATGCAGTTTGGGACAAAAGAAGCCGTGTTACATTTATCGCTTCGTAGCTCAGGGAACTATGGAAGAAAAAATCTATTATCGTCAGGTTAGCCAAATAAAATAAAAGTTCGTTTGACACGTTTGCTTGCTGACGTTACTTTCCCCTTGCACAGGTAGCCAAACTTTCACTGTCAAGGCGTATTGTTGATGAAGAAAAAATCGATCGTTACTTCGGCTCAAACGATTTGTCTGACCTCTATACATTTAATGCCGATGGCCAGTTATCGTTACCGGCTATAATTCGAGAGCGTGAGGACTCTTCTCTTCTTGACGACAACCTACTAGCTGGAGTCGCAGTTCGAAAGAAAAAGTGGGTTGGTGGGTACCAAGCACACGATTCTTTACTTCAAAATCGCCCTGAAGAACATCTCGAAGATAGTGAGCAGCAAGTCATATGGAAAATATTTCAAACAGAAAAAGAAAAAGAAACTTCATTGACGCTTGCAAGCTCGCAAACAACTCTTTGAAGAAGTTGGTTTTTTTAGAACCTGAGAAGGGTGTGGGGAAGTGATCACTGCCATATTACGCATTTCCTTATTGTATCTACGTCGCATCGCAAGCATCAATCATGTAATTCTGTTGAATTTCTTTTTTATTTTTTGTTAATTTCTAAATAGATTTTTTTCCCATCCAGTTCTAATCCAGCGGGTAATGTAACATGTTTGCGTAATTAGTGTCTACGAAAATTAAGTACAATTTAATGGAACTGTTGTATTCAAGAAAAGCACGAGACCATCAGCACGAAGAGAAGCACTAGGCCATGAAAGTACTAAACAAACACGTAGCGTACATCCTATCATATAGTTCATACAAATGTGAAAACGACTGGTGGGAGGGTGTTAAATGAGCTCGTTTATTTGAACACCTGTTAACACACCTGAGTAAGCGCCCCAGAATCCTATCGACCCAAAATTCGTTTTTGTCATTGCAGGTTTTAACCTGTACGACACTTTGTGTTTAATGGTATTGCGTTGGAATTGTGGCAGTTGGAATTAGTACAATTTTACTGTCGCTTGGTTTGGTGCTCATCAAAATGAGGTCTAGTTACGTTTTTCTTTTAATAGTGGTAGTGGGTACTACAATCGCTTCCTCCGAATTCAAGCCAAATCCTGATGTAGACGAATGTTGGGAACGTTTTAAGGTAAACATCCCTTCCACCTGCCTCTCCTAAGATATACTTCTTTGATGTCGAACTCTTAACCGAATGCTTATTCATTTCAGGTAAGATTTCGAAAAACGTATGCTAGTGATGCTGAAGAACTGAAAAGACGGGAAATTTGGGAGAAGAACATCGCTAACATCGACAAACACAATGAAGAGTACAAGGAAGGCAAACATTCCTACACGCTTGCAGAGAACAAATACGCTGACATGGTATCTATACTATATAAAAAAAAAACAAGGAAAAGGGGAGGAACCTGTGTCTTTCACATTGCGTTTTTTGTGATTGGCGTCAAAACCGCCGCGGCTGAAGTGAATTTACGGGATGGGGATTTGGAAGACTAAAATGTTGGTGGAAATGCGGATTTTGGGCAATTTTTTAGTCTACGGGCTTTGCGTAAACGGGTGGGCGCTACAGTAGGTAAGCCGACGGGCAGGGATAGCGGGTGCGTTAAATAGGAAATAAAGAGTGGCATGACGGGCAAATATTGTGGGATGGATGACGGGCAGATTCAAAGAGTGGATCGACGGCCAACTATTATGGACAATTTTGCAGTTTGTAAGTGGACCGACGGGCAGAGACGGTACGGAGGAAGAGTAGGTGACGGGCAGAGGCAAAGAATAGGTGGATGGCCGGGCAACTACAGCGGGCATTTTGACGGGCTGGGACTGGGAGGGAAGGACGGACAAATGCTACGAAAAGTCGATGGGTGATACATCATACGTTTTGGCGGGGAGACAATGGGTCGACGGGCAGAGAGTGGGCCGATGGGCAGAGAGGGGGGTCAACGGGCAACAACAGCGAGTTTCTTGGCGGGCAACGTGGGTTGACGGGTAGAGACTTTACGAGAGAAGACGGGTAGAAGCAAAAAATGGTTGGACGGGCAATTATCGCGTTTTGACGGACAGAGACTGAACAAAAGGACAGACAAACGCAAAAAAGGTAGATGTGCCTCTACAGTAAGCGTTTTGGCGGGGAAAGAATGGATTGACGGGCTGAGAGTGGTTTTACGGGCACAAAGCGGGTTGACGGGCAGGGAGTGGGTTGACGGGCAGAGAAGGGCTCGACGGGCAACTTCAGCTGGGTTCTTGGCGGGCAGAGAAAGTGAGGTCATGGACGGGCGTAAGCAGTGAGTGGGTCGGCGGGCAAGAAAGGGGAACTCCTTATTAAAAAGAATTAAGCCTAGACGGGCGAAAAATATGCGTGGGTCGATTTACTGAAAAATAGCGTTAAAATACGCTAGCGCCACCTATCCCACGGCCCTGCACGGGCCTAAACTTACTACTAAACTAATATAAATCAGATATACTTATAAACATAATCTCACAAAATGGTTCACGTTATTGCCACGTTTTCAGACAAAGGAGGAATGGAAAAATCATTTCAAGGGAAGGAGACCTTCAAAGAAACCGAAAAAGAAGACTGCTTAATGACACGTTCAGCGACTGCAAGGAGGGAGTCGGTCCTTTCTATGTCCCATTGTCCCATTCTCGGCCGTTTACATCACCGTCTTGCATCAGAACACGTCCCTCATTCAGCCAGCAAACACTGCATTTTTTTGCCATTTTCAGACAGAACGCAATCTCGTTCATCATCTAAAAGAATAACCTGCGATAATTTTCAGACACTTGGCAATCTATACATCGAACCACCGAATACCAAATTTCGTCTCCTGGCGGGATTCCTTTTTCTGCACTAGACAGAGAAGATGCTGGTATAAAGTTGCCCGATTTATTTTAAGGCCAACTGAAGTTCGAAATGCACCGTACGTTACTCCGTCAGATGACGAAACATTTGCTTGCCTGTCTGAAAATGGCTAGGGTATTATAAATACGTTAATGGAAAAAATCGAAAATCGGTCTACTAACCAATGAATAATAAGAAGTAAAAGTGTGTATTTCGTTTACGTTGTTTGATCTACGGCAAAGTATTAGAAAATAACTGTTTTTGCCCCTTTATACCACATACGTTCTTGAGGTAAGTAAGTCGAATCATGTAGGCCTACTGAAACAAATCCAAGTTTATTATGAAACTTGGAAATAAATGGCAGAACCAGCCTCATTTTGAGGAGGAAACAGGACAGCTTTCTAACAATGAATGGAGACTAACACAGGATCTTGTTTAAAAGTGGCAAAAGAATTCCATTAAGAACTTCGTTTTAATTGTTACCCGAGTTGAAAAGATCATAGGTTCAGTGGAAATACTAGCCTAATTGAGTGACGGAACAAACTGTTTACCGAACACCGTACAGAAATTTTCTACAGAAAAAAACTAGTGTGCTATTAAATATGGCAGAGAAAACACCAACTATTCGAGCAACAACAAATTCTTGTAGAATGAAGTTAGACGATTTTTCTTACAACTAGGTGTTGATGTCACCAGAATTTCAATTCTGAGGAGCCCCGTCGTTCCAATGTTCGAAGAGATATAGGACGATTTGACTTACGATAGCTTTGATCATGTACCGTTCGCCGAATAATCACCACATCCTGAGGCAACAGAGTCATTGATACCGCATTTAACACATTTTTTTTCTCTAGGTTTAAGCAATTATCCCTTTAACCATCCTTGTGTATTTTTCATTCTTGCTTCGATTACCATATTGTCAGGTTTGTTAGTAGTAGTATTCGAATGTTGCTTGCCAACCTGATCTGGTTCCGGAGCTGTCCGTCGTGAATCGTAACCGAATTTCATTTGCGCTCGAATATACGGTAGAAGTTGTGGATGGTCCGTCATGAACCTAATAGTTGATATATTTAAAAGATAAAGATTTTGGATATGGAGATACAAACTGAGTTGGTTGGCAACTATTCAAAAATATTGCGAAATCGAGGAAAATTTTTTTAACCTCGTGCAATTCACGTAAGCAACATGGAAAAATTCTATACCCTAATGCACTTCGCCGTCGAGTCGAGTTACCAACCTCTCTATATAGACAGTAGTAATATTTGCGTTATCTTACTTCAACGAAATCGTAACCCGATTCTGTGTTAAAAGAATTGAAGTACAATCGCACTCGATAGCCGCATGGTACTTGGACTAAATAGCGGCAATCAAGCCAGTTTCCGTATTCGTTTGGGTAGTTTGGTGACTCGATGATGCCGCTGTACCCGCTAATTAAACCGCCACAGCTAGAAGGTTCTGCAAAGCACAAAAGAAAACGTATAGAAATCAAATTCAAGTAAATGTCAAAGGATCCAAGTGAATCCGTAATCGATCCGTAAGCAAACATATACAAGGTCTTACCCGATGGGCTTCCTGTTGTCACGTCCCACGGATAAGTCGTTAGGTAGTCTGTTTCTGTTGAGCTGCCTTCAAAATTTTAATAAACAAATGTTGAAAATGAAACCGGTAACTTTCTCATATACGGAAACACAGAAATGGGTACTTAAAAAAAGCACTCCATGCTTTCTCCGTCTAATTTACTGGAGACAAGGCTGGTGTTTGTTAAAACCGTCATGTTCAATGTTATGTTACAGCTCAAAAGTATAGGCCTACCGCAGATAATTGGAGCGTATGTTGAAGTGGTAGCCGGAGAAATAGGACCTGGAGAAATAGGACCCGGAGATTTAGGACCTACAAATAGGACCTGGAGAAATAGCACCTGGAGGAGTAGGACCACAAGTCCGCGCAAATCCTTGTGGCATTTACACACACCGTGGAGCAACCAGGTTTCTATGACTCTGCCCTTGCGCAAAATATTGTTTTTTACGATATATATGGCAACGGTTACTACAAGCAGACGACTGTTGCAAGCTCGAAGTGTCAACATCCTACAATTCTATGAATCGTTTAAGTTGCTTATTGTAAGCGGTGTTTGTTTGACAGGTAAGTGGCTAGTTTCAGTAAAATAAAAAAAATTTTATTTCCTAGGTTTGGCAGTTTTGGTACATTTCAAATTCATGTTGGCATTAGCACCACAGAAGAAAAAAATTTACTTGGAAGGAAAGGTATTTAAAGTATAGACATAATTTTATTAATTGCAGTTGGAAATTTGACACAGATTACTAATCCGAAATGTTTCTTAGGTGGTTACTATCAAGGAGAATCATGAAACTAGAGCATGATTTACCATGAACCATTTGGGAACCAACTTGTTAGCTGCCTTATAACTATCATCCTTCTGGTAATCTAGATGTTCACAGATTTTTTGTTTGTGAAATTTATGTAATCATTTTTCTTATCGTTCAGATGAAATAACAGCATTACAGCTGTTAGTAACGTCAAGACATTAATCTCAAGATGCAAGTACTGAGCTTTAACAGATTTCAATTTACATAAGCAAGACAACCAATTCTGTTGTTGAGGAGAAAACCAACTACACACCCAGCTATGAATGGTAAAATATGTGTAATTGAATCTAAATTAATTTTATTTTTATGGTTTAAAGGCTTTTCGTTCTTACGTTCACGTTCAAGGCTACAACTCATCGAATCGGACTTTTATAAGCATGCCATAAAATATCTCGCCAATTTTAATTGAATCATTTGTTCTAGGTCTTAGTCATTGGTGAAGAAAACCACTTGCCTTACATGAGGCCACCACTATCGCGTAAGAATTGTGGTTCATGGACGATCCCGAAGTGTCAAACAAACTGAAGTTTAAGCAGTGGAATGGAAAAAAGTGAAGGTGATTGTCTAAAGTTATAATTTTGTGTTGCGTTATTTTAATGAATGTGACCTATTTTTGGATCCAGTTTGTTCTTCGATCAGGATGAATTCTACTGCAGTCCAGTGGAATTAGTTGCCAAAGAAAATGGTGGTGTTTCAGTTGTGCGACGACATCATGTAGTTAAACTGGACATTGCTGGTCGCAAAGCTGAGTTAGATGACGGCCTTACCATCACCTACGACAAGTGCCTTATTGCCACAGGTGAATTTCTTTCGTATTTATCTAAAATTTAAAGTACTCGATAATTATAACTTTTTGGAATGTTGAAAAACTTTTATAATCTTCCTACTAGATAGTATCTGAGAGCCATTGTTTAATTATCATTTCAGTTAGACGCATTTTCAACTATTAACTACCTTAATTTATTATCGTCTTAGGTGGCAAACCCTAACATCCAGCAGGAATAAAGATGGTAAAAACCCGGATTCGTTCCATGTTGTTCATTCTTGTTGCATGCTATATTATATGTTATTGTTCGTTTTTCTTGTTCGTAATTTTCATCCCACATAGCACATCTCTGCCGTCGGATGTCCGACTGTGATCCGAACATCCGTTAGATATCCTGCGCCATATCAGGTTGTTCCATGGATGTCCGTCGGCTATTAGAATTTGAAGCCCGGTGGAGGTGCCAAAACAAGATCCTGAGGACGTCCCTGCAACAGCAAAGAAGAGTTTCAAATTTTTTTCTTTTTTCTAAATAAACGTTGTTAAAAAAAGAGAATTTAAACCATGTTTTAAATTGATTTCGAAAAGACCTCTTAGGTTTTGATTCAACTTGAAAAAGCTTTGTTAAAGATCACCATACGTAAAAATAATGTTATATAATTGAACGGTCGTTGAAAAAAATTATTTGATTAAAAATTAGACCATGGCGAATGAAATAACAAAATGTTAAACACATTACATAATACATTGTACATTGCAATATATTTATCTCATCATATCTTACTCAATTTTCAACATACGTTACAATAATAATTTTAATTTTCAATTATTTTTTAATTAAATAATTACAATTCCTAACATTATTCATCTGATTTGTGTCAAACCTAGATTAAAATACCTTATCTCCTCGTTCATCCTACAAAGGTAGATAATGCCGTTACCAATAAACCAATCTTAATAATGATAAAAGTAAATACATTCGGCAATTGCTCGAAGTGCCAAAATTCCTGACTCTTTTTATCTCCCAATCCACACAGAAAAGTGTCTCCTTCAGAATGATAAAGGAACAGGTAACAAATTGTCTTTAAAAACATTTGCTAAAACGTCAAAAGTTGTTTGTGTTAAAATGGGGAAGATTAGGTAACCATTTACGGCCAAGAACCCCATCAATACCTTAAAGAAGAGCACGTAAAGTGTTTGCTGAAACGTACATGTTAATGAAACTGTCTGTTGGACTCACCAAATGTGTAGAGTTGAAATTTCTCCCTCACTGTGGGCTCATTTTGGCTCGGGGAGCCACAACCTCAATAGAAAAATATACAAAATCATTTGGAAGATAGCAGTGGTAAATAATTCCATTCATCTCTAAGTATAAATTGTCGAACTCTGATATCTAAATATAAGAAAAATGTAACGTTAACCAAAATAAACTACAGTAAATGTAAACTTGCCTGATATTCTTCTGATGTCTCACTCGAGCAGACGTTACTTTAACAATCGCCAACTGAATTCAAATTTAGCATTGAGAGGTAACCCAATGTTAATAAATAATTCACAATTATCATCTAAAACGGACTTTAAAAACTTACTGTAATGTTTAAACTATATCCTTGTAAAAAACTCCTTCAATAATCAAGTTATTATATAAAAAGATTTTTGAGATGAAACCATTCCCCGGTGTTTAGGGAAAGACTACTGAAATGATAAATAATGGTAGTTTCGAATTTCCAATTTTCGCATGCTGATTCAGCATTTCAGCTAGTCCTCGTTTAGTTGTTCGTGGTGTAGCTTATCGTATGTGCTGTTTATGTGCTGCGTCTGGAGTTTTCGTGTAACATTAAGTGAATTTCGCGTTTGGAACTTTTCTCGTTAGCAACTAGTGCTTCTGTTACTCTGTGGGCTACTACCGTCTTCCGATTTTGTGTGTGCTGTGCCGTTCCGGATTACTTTCAGTGCCTATGTGCTTCTCTCGATGCTGTCCAGCGGCCTGATCTGTTCCTCTCCAGCTGCGTAGTCTTCCTATTGAGGCCCCTCACTATAGATTATTAAAATGATCAGTTTTTTATTTGTCTTCCAAACTTGAAAGTTACATGTTGTATCTTATATGTCGGTATATATCAATACAAAGAAATTTCTCACCATAATTCCATCGTTGTGTTACATTATTTATTTTTCATACTTTACTTTAGCCAGGAATGCTTAAACAAAGGTATTTCCATAATTCTCACATGTTCAGAGCATGTTCTTTTCCCGTCCAACAGGACTTCCCTCGAATATCAATCGGCATATTCCCGGGAGGTCTTCTAATATTCCGTCGGCATCCGATGGACATCCAACCAGGAGGTCGGGCAGTTCCACGGATGTTCGTAAGATGTCATCGTTATCCAAATAGGATATACCACGGATGTCCGTGGGACCGAATTGTGCTATGTGGGATTCATCAAACCTGAGTTTTTTTTCTTTCTTAGTTTTGGAAGCAGTTGAAAGGCCCGCAAAGTAAAACAACAGTTATTCGACTTTCTCCATCAGCAACAACAGCAGCCTGAGCAACGGCCGCATAGCAGTGTGAAAAGAAAGTGAAAAAAATTCAAGTCAGTTGCCATTTTTCTTTATACTATTTGCCATACTTTGTGTTAACGTCGTAAGACTTTAAATTACCAAATTTATCTTTGCAGATCTCGGACGCAGTGCAGTTGTTCGCCGATTATCCGAAGAGCATACAAAACTATTTATACGATGTCGATGGCAATATTCTGCTTGATGTTTATTTACACTCAAACCTCTTCAGTTCCATTGGGTTACAACCACCCTGAATTATTAGATGTCAAGATAAAGAAAACATCAGAACGTAATTGAATTGATTATTTACCTGTCTGGGCAACATCAAAATTTTAATTTATATTTCTCAAAGATTCATAAACCGACCTGCCGTCGGTGTATTTCCTGGTGAAAATTATCCTCAGCGAGTCCAGAATTCTCTGTTACGTATTGCTCCCAAAGGCCATACAGAGGTAAGTTGTAGCTCCTTAATTGTTCCGACCAATTGCAAATAATAAAAAATATATTTAAAGGTAACGACGATGGCGTGTGGATCGTGCTCAAACGAAAATGCGTACAAGGCAATTTTCGTTTGGTATCGCCGGAAACAGAGGGGAGATAAGTCATATACCCCAGAGGAGAAGACGAGTTGCGTAATGAACCAATTGCCTGGTGTTTCTGACCTGACTCTTATGTCTTTCAAAGGTATTTAGAAACACGTTACAATGTTGAATCAATATTAAATTAAAGCCTTTACTCTGTTACAAAAGGCGCTTTCCACGACAGAACGTTTGGTACGTTAATCACGACTCATACCAAGCCAGTCCATAAACTGGACATTCCTACAAAGGACTGGCCAATTGGATCCTTCCCTCGCCACAAGGTTAGTTTTAAAATTTCAATTAGGCTCAAACTATTACCTGATCTCATATTTCTTGTAATTTTACATCCGTTGGAAGAATTTGTGCGTGAAAATGAGGAAGAAGATCGTCGCTGTTTGGCGGAAGTTGAAGAGCTTTTTGATCGGTACAACAAATGTAAATAATATGCTTACCTGGATTTAGTTCGTCTGGTGCTACCGAAGTCAAATCGAAAAGTTTTTTTGAATTTCTTGTTTAATTATTTGTATTTTGTAAAAATAAATGATATGTAAATCAATTACCAAAAATTTATGGTTTTATTTTAATTTAAACAAATTTTCTTGCGTCCTTTGGCTGCCGCGATCCGGACATTCCGCGGATGTTCCAATACGTACGTTCACTGAACGTACGGATTTGCCATCCTGCAGACGTCCAACTAAGGACGTCCGTAGTACTCCCAAATAAGGACGTTACCAGGACTTCCAATTAATTACGTCCGTAGGACGTCCTCCAGTGGACGTCCCTAAAACCGGACATTAGGACATCCTGGTGACGTACATCTGCCGTCATAATGGGACGTCCCGATCGGCCAGCCAGGACGTAGATGGGATGTCCCTGGGACGGACAAAGGCTAGTAGGGTATGTATGTGCTATAATCTTTTTGTTTAAGGAAGGCAAGCCAGCATATGTCATCCAATTTCAGGGGAAACGCAGGACTCTGATAAAATGAAAACTCAACTTAAACGGAAGTTAGATAAGTTGGAGAAGAAGAAACTAAACAAACAAAGGAAAAATAACAGATGCCAAGGTAAACTTTGATTTCGACAAAAAAAAATAGACCTTCAACTAATTTTACTTTTCTGTATTACAACAGATAAAAGAATACTAAGCGCAATAGGTTAAAAAAAAATGTGGAATTGATTGCGAGCTTCATAAACCAATTAGGAAAGAGAATAAAATCAACATCACAAACGAGAAAGAAGTTGGTTGAACGCATCGAAAAACAAGAAAAGAGAAAGGAACAACAACAGAAAAGGGATAAATCAACATTAAGAAAACGAAAAATGAAAGGAAAGCATAAACTGAATAAACTAGCAAAAAAAACAAACTTATCGTATGAATTGCCGATATTGACATGGATGAGCTGCCTCGTGTTCCATTATTTACAGGCCGTGCCATGATAGTTTTGTATAACAATACACTGGCATGCCTTCCATGATCCGAGCGGAACTCATTATTTTCGTTCTTGCCACGTAGGTCTCTATTTATGGTTTTGCGGCAAATATTTTTTTTATTAAAAAATGTGCTTGTCTTAAAATATATATATGTAATTTTTTTCTTATTTATCAGTGTATTAAGGAGTACTTAGGGGAAGGCATGCCCCTCGTCTCCGGGAATTCGCATGGAATAAGGATATCAGCCAGGGGGGAGGGTGATACTAGGACTGGAAAAGCCATTAACGAAAGGTCAAGGGCAAAAAATCAAACACTGTGTAAAAATAAATATAACTTTTATACATGAGCTGTGTAAAGCAATAGATAATGCGTGTAATCGTGCAAAAAAATACAAATATGAATTCAAACAAAAAAGTTATGATGGACTGATTACACGAGCAATTGATAACGTGGTTTAGAGTGCGGAAAACTACATATGCCGTCCGGTTCTGACTTTATAACAGCGGGCATTAGGGCTATTTCCTAAGGAGAATTAGGACCAATTCTAAGGAGAAATAGGACCCTTATGATGGAGAAATAGGACCCTTCAAAATATGTTAGAAGATTGGGTCCTAATTCTCCGGGTCCTATTTCTACAGGTCCTATTTTCGGGTCCTGAATCTCCGGGTCCTATTTCTCCAGGTCCTAATTCTCCGGCAATCGTAGAAATGTGGGCCGAAGCCACAGCGTGTGCTGTTTACCTTCAAAATCGTGTACTATGTAAATCTATGGCAGACATGACTCCATATCAAGGGTGGCATGGACGAAAACCAAATTTGTCTCATATTTGCATTTTTTGGTTCAGTTGCCTACATGCATATTCCCAAGGATGAAAGATTCAAATTTGATCGAAAAGGGCTAAAATGTCTGTTAGTCGGCTACTCTGAGACACAAAAAGCTTTTCGTCTATGGGATCCAGTGTCAAGAAAAATAAAAATTTCCAGAGACGTCATCTTCGATGAATCTGCCGAAAAACCAAACTCTATTTTAATAATCCCTTCATCCAATAACTACTTTAAGTGTAACATTGAAAGCAAAAATGGAAAGGGTGGGGGAGCATCAGTTTCCATCGGACGTGCCGCCGAGTCCATTTCTCATGCTAACAATGAAACTTTCGATCGTGATGAAGCTCAAAATACCGAACGACAACCTGTAATCGAAGAGCATATTGCCGATCCGTTCCATGGATTTACACCACCCAAACCATCACCTAGAATCAGAAAGAAACCACAAAGGCTGATTGAAGATCCTAATTTTCTGAGCTTGACAGTGCCTGCTCTTCTCATCCATGAAATGGAAGAACCCCAATCGTACGTTGAAGCCATTTCATGTCACCAATCAAAAGAGTGGAAGCAAGCCATGCAGGAAGAAATTGATTCACTAAACCAGCATGGGATTTGGCGACTTGAAAAGCTTCCCGAAAGACGCCGCACAGTGAAGAACAAATGGCTCTTCAAAATCAAGCACGATGCTGACGGAAAGGCAACTCGTTTTAAAGCTCGCTTAGTTGCAAAAGGATTCTCTCAGAGGGAAGGGATCGACTATGATGAGACGTATGCTCCTGTCGTCCGATATGAGTCAGTGCGAACAATACTAGCAACTGCAGCAACACTCGATCTTGAAATCATTCAACTTGACGTAAAAACAGCGTTCCTGCATGGTGACCTTTCTGAGGAAATTTACATGGACCAGCCCCAAGGATTTATTGTAGCAGATCAAAGTACTGCTGTGTGTAGACTCATGAAAAGTCTTTATGGACTCAAACAGGCTTCGAGAACGTGGAACATGAAGTTTGACAGTTTTCTTCTAAAGTTTGGATTCGTTCGCAGCAATGCTGATTCATGTGTGTATTTTCGTCAAGATGAAAATGGATGTCTAATTTTGGCCTTGTGGGTTGATGATGGGCTTCTGTGCGGTTCTTCCAGGAATAAGCTTACGGAGGTCGTCAGTTACCTACGTGACCAACTGGATATAACAACTATTTTATTGGCATCAGGATCACTCGAGACCGGTTAAATCGGACTATAACTTTGTCTCAAGAACAATACGTTGGTCGCGTTCTGAAGCGATTTGGTATGTCGGACTGCAACCCTAAGATTGTTCCTGCCGACTCGTTCACAAATCTTAATTCAACTGGTCTCGGTGACGGAGAAAGTGTTGATGATTTTGATTCTGCACTCTATCGCGAGGAGGACGATTGTCTGATAAGCAGTGGGGACGATTATGTACTTGATGGTTTGTACTCGTCCAGACATCGCATACGCAGTAGGACAAGTTGCACAACACTAGTCAACCTAAACCTGCTCACTGGAAAGCTGTGCGAAGAATCCTAGCTTATTTAAAAGGAACATCCAATTACGGAATCTCATATCATAATACTGAATCTCCTCATTCGCTTCTAGCCTATTCTGCTTCAGATTATGCCGGTGACACGGTGTCGCGTAGATCCACATCTGGCTACATCCTTTTGCTAAATGGAGGGCCTATTACTTGGGCAAGCCGGCGACAGCAGTGTGTTTCACTTTTAACTACTGAAGCTGAGTACATCGCGATGTGTGAGGCCACAAAGGAGGTGACATGGATGCGGCGACTGCTTAGCGACATTGGCTCAGAACAAACTGAACCGACAACTCTAAAATCAGACAATCAAGGCGCTATCAAGCTAGTGTCCAACCCTGAGTTTCATCGTCGTACAAAATATATTGACGTCAAGTATCACTATGTTCGACAACAATACCAAGCCGGAGTCATAAAAATTGATTACGTTGGAACGAAGAACCAGTTAGCTGATCTACTCACCAAGGCGTTGACAGGACCAGCATTTCAAGATATGCGATACCAAATTGGAGTTCAAGCTTTACATGCGGTTTGAATGGGGATGTTGTTTTTTGTATTGTGTCAAACCGACGTTAATTCTCTCTTCTGATTTAATCCGGCAATGTTGCTCCCTACTCAGTTAAGTCAGTAGTGTAAGCTCAAGTGTAAGCTCAAGTGTGTGCTCAAGTGTGTACTCAAGTGTGTTCTGACTGATTACAATTAAGTAATAAAAGTGAAAACGTTACTCGCTAGTTCGGCTACTTTGTGAAGTTAATTCAACAGGATCTTGAAGTTTGGAGGTTGTAGACGACTGCAACAGCTGCTGTGAGGACGATGACTATGGGTATGAGAACGTTCAGAACGCTCATCTTCGTCGTGGTCCGTAGGGTCGCAACTGGACATCATCGTGGCCCTCTCCCCTCGCCGTGGGTCTCGTGGAGATGCATCGGCGGCGACTAATCTTCTACGATGTCGGACTGCGTCTTCCATCGTGCGGAGGGGTGACAGGGTTGAGATGTCTTGGCGAGTTGGTAGGACTTGTGGTCGCTCAGAAGGTCGCTGATATTGAATCGCTTGTGGTTGAGCTTTCATCTCGTCCATTTCTGATCGTAGACCTTCGATTTTAACGTTCAACTCCACCTTAACTGTGTCAATCTTCTGATCTAAACCGTCCAACGTGTGAGTTGCTTCCCGGACTAACGTGTTGTTGGTCGCTATGTCTTGGGACGGGACTCTTGAACTATCAATGAGCTTACTCAGTTGTTCGCTCATGCTCCTTAACGCCTTTTTGAGGGTTTCTGTGATGGAAGTTGTGTTTGCTTCCATCTTAGCCCTTGCCGTTTCCAACTTCAATTCCAGCTTCAGCATCTGGGCTTCAGTCTCCAACTCTCCTTGGGTTGATTGTTGGAGAAGGCTTGCTGGTTTAACGTTGGTACGCCTCTTTCCAGATAACGTGGTACTACATGTGATGTCCGAAGCTGATATCCCTATCGAACTGACGGACTGATTTGAGGAAGGGGCGTAGCGACTTGCGAATTTGATAACTTCAACGTGGTCTGTTTCGAAGTCTGCTTCCCACTTGTCACATGCTTGACGTTGTTGCTCAGTGAGGTCGGATATACTTTCTGTATATTGGTTGTAAATTGCTTTGACTTCATCGTAAATACGAATCAATTCGTCACGCCATGCTGCTACTTGCAATTTCTTCAATCTGATGGCTCCCATCTTGTGGTCGCCACAGCCTTTCTGAGTTGTGTCGTTAACTTCGTGTGGGCCGCCTTTCTCTTCCCACGCTTCTTCTTGAGATCGTTTTCGGGAAGTAATGGCCGTTCACTCTTCTGCCGTTCAGGTTTCGATGCGTCTACCATTGGGTTCGGGCCGCGTTCCCAAATGTGGCCAATTTCCATATTTTCGGCTTTGGGAACGGCTTCACTCATGACGTACAAACGTTATTTTAGGCTGATAGAGTCATACGTTAACGGATGTCGATGATTCACGTAGATACACCGATCTTCTAGTCAGATGGCAAACGCGTGGCGGACAGGTGGGTGCCTTCAGGCTGGCGTGGACGTTTGCCAAAGGTTTACAGGGAGAATACCCGACAATTTACAAATCAAGCGAGGGTTTTACTAACGAGGACGGGAAATGCACGTGTTCGTCAAATCCCGGGTTTCGGCACCATTTGTTCTTGACTCCCGTGCAAAGAGTCGTAACAAAGAAGAATGAGGGATGAGTGGTGATAGAGATGAAATGCAAATGACGATGATATAAAACAAAAAGGGAATACTGCTTTATTTCAAAGTTTGAAAGGAACAAAAACCGCACGCTTGCTTCAACAAAACCGAGAGGACGAAAAACGAGACAACTTGTCTGAGTTTGAAGAAAAGAGGAGACGAAAAGAAAAATGACTGTCTGGGTCGGCTTACAATACAACATTACTAATTGTAATTACATTATTACAATACTACCCCTTCCCATAGAAAGGGGTAAAAAGCAAACGAAATGGGCACACAGAAATACTGTGTAGGCCCGTGCCCCCTACAGCCCTGCCCGCGAGGGCAGCACCGTAGGTGACAGCAACTAAATTTCTTCAGATGAGACAAGTTAACTTGATTGAGAATCCAGTGGGATTGTGGCGATGTTTACTTGTAATTGCCATTATTCTAATATCCTGAACAAGATAGTATAAAAAACATCCCTGACAATATAAATCTGTCCGAACAGAACACGAAATTTTAAAATTTCTCCTGATTGCAATGCGGGCGACCCGAGCTCGAGTCCAGTATCAGTCTTTGTTTCCCCCCCCCCTCCCCCCTTTCGTAACGTAAGCTGGATACGCGCGGCGCTAGGTTCCACTTTCTACTGTTTTTTCCACTCATTTGAATTCTATATTAATTACCAAACAATGGAAAGTGGAGCACGGTTTGGGATATTAGGCCTGACTGGCAATTTAGTTTTCGGAGCAGGAGGTATTGCGCGCTGACAGGCCGTTTTTATAATCTTGTCTTCCCCTTATGCACATTTTCAAGGAGCTATTGGTTACCATATTACACATCACATACTACACTGAAATTTAAGGAAGCTTTGCACTTAACGTTAACAAAGCTACTAATAATGACAAATAAATTTTAACTGTTTTCGACCATGAAAGACCTTTTTTTATGAGTCTGTAATTAATGACGTCACTAAACCTTTTAAAATGAATCCAAGAATTTTTCCTTCAAATTTTCCACTATCATGGAAGGCATGCCAGTGTATTTTTATATAAACTATTACATGTCTTGCAGATGATAGAACACAAGCCAACATCGGTCATTCATACGATAAATTAGCCATTTTTCATTACTTTGTTCTTTCTTTTCATTTTTCTTACTCTTCGCTTTCCTCTTTTTCTGTTCTCCGATGCGTTCAGCTCACTTCTTTTTACTTTGTGATTTGATTTTATTTCGTTTCTTAACTGATTTAGCAAGCAATTACACATTGTCTTTTACCTATTGCAATACAGAAAGGTAAATTTTTTTGGAGATGTTAAAAAAATGTTTGTCAAATTGAAAGTTTACCTTACCACCTTCAGCTGTTTGCAGAGAACCTTCCCATGCCTGTATCCCTTCAACGCTTCTTGCCTTT
This sequence comes from Daphnia carinata, assembly GCF_022539665.2. Lineage (NCBI taxonomy): Eukaryota > Metazoa > Arthropoda > Branchiopoda > Diplostraca > Daphniidae > Daphnia > Daphnia carinata. Next base: position 6,301,948 of record NC_081333.1, read on the forward strand.
TCAACTTCAGCTTTGCCTTCCAAGATTTTCACTCTTTCTTTGACTTTTTTTAAATTTTAATAGTGACTGCTTTTGGATCTAAAGAGTTTTTTTTAGAATGGGTAGAGGAGTAATTAGTTCTCCAAAATCAAATTTGCTGAAAACCAGGTAGCCTTCACTGCTGAAAATTAGCTTTCGCAATGTCCTTATTATTGTTAGCTCAGAAATTTCTGTTTTGATAAACTCTGTATGATCAGAGGTTAATGACACAGATGCTGCCTTGGTGGTTTGCAAAAGTTTTGCAATTTTGGACATCATCTTTTTATTTTTCCTTTTTAGTTTCTCTTCTTCAATTTATCTAAGTTCCGTTTCAGTTAGGGTTTCATTTTCTCTCTGAAAATAGATGATATAAGCTGGCTAGCTGGTCTTCCTTAAATATAAAGATTAACACATACCTGTGAATTATGATAGCTTAGCTGCTAGACAATCTTGCAGTTCTTTCAGGATTGGAAGCATGGTTCCTGGTGTAAATTTTCTGGGTAGAACCATTGTGGTCAACGTCCCAGCTGGCACATCGTTGGCTGGGTCGTAACCATAACGCTATTTGGCCAACTTGTCCCTACCATCCTTTATGCTGCTGATTGTCAATACCTGGTCACTACGTTTTCACTGCCTCAAATTCCCAAGAAGGTACCATAAAAAGGTTTAAGGCAGTTGGCTGCTGATCTTACCTGGTCACTACCTTTTCACTATCTTAATTTCCCAACAAGTTACCATAACAAATTAATTGTTTTTTGGAACTGTTTGCTAGTAAATTTTATTTCGACTCGATATTAGAAGAAAAATAAATTCAAAATAAAATTTTCAATGAAAATTTGTTTATTTAACTTCTATCGGTCCTTGTCTTCCATCAGTAAAGGAAAAATAGCAAAATGGCTGGTTTCTTCCGCCTCCTCGTCAAAATCATATAATTGCCAGGACATAGGAATCGCATATGCTTTGCATTTTACATTTTCAATTGGGTAGCTTATTAGGGGACTGATTAAATTAGTATTCACACGGTACGTTTGAAGGACACCATTTGCATCAAAAGGAGATTCCAAAAGCGGTTCGGGCTCGAGAAAACGGAAACCAACAATTTCTACATCATCACCAATCTGCATAACATTTTGAATACATACAATTGTTCCATCGTTGATGAAGACACAGTTGTTAGGGGCTCTAGTAGTTAATCACCAGGGACCAAGTACAGCAGTTCTATACTGCTTTGCTTCGAAAAGAACATCGTTACCATCAGGTAAAGGGCCACGACAATGGGGATTAGACAACAGTAATGAAGGGACGTAGACAGGGGTGGATAGCTTTTTAAAACTTGCCGCTTCTGCCAGCCTTTTACCTACCTGTGCCAAAGGGTTTTGACTGCGACGAATTTTTTTCTTAATCTGCTGTAGAAAGTTTTCGAACGGGAAACAGCTGAAGCTATCGACAGGGCCGAAACGCAGTACATCATCAGGAGGAGGTCGGAGAAAAAAGCCCAGACGAAAAAAGCCCAGACGAAAAAGGCCCGCGAAAAAGGCCCAGACGAAAAAGGCCCATACGAAAAAGGCCCACTTTTTTCCAAATTCAAAAGTGGGCCTTTTTCTCCATTGGACTGGGCCTTTTTCTCAGCTCAATTTCTTTGTTCCTACAAACTTTATATTTGTTTCCAAAATTGTATTTCCCACCTCTATTCCGTGGAATTTGGAATGTACAAAGGTTGCTGAAACCGTGATATTCTATAAGGTTTGCAGAGATCAAACAATGTTAGCGTTTGTACGCTAGTTAATCTTTGATTATTTATTCGGTTGCAATCTTATTTCGGATTATGTTAGTATTTATCTATTGCTAATACATAATACATAAGGTTCATTTTTCACAATTTTTGCTTACTGAACAACTATCGCTTCTTTAAATATAATAGAAGAAATACATGTTTTCCGCACTTAGCCTTGTTCTGTCCACCCTCTTTAATCATTCCTCCCAACCCCCAGTCCATTTCCCTTATTATTTCCCTTTGTCGATGCTTATGCCATAGATAAAGACCACTGATTCGTTGTGAATACGGAAACTGAATGAGTTCCGCGGGGCTTTTGTGGTTGCTGGGAACAAAGATATGTTACCACGAAGACTAGTTTGTAATTATTAACATTTGATAAATAATGTTTATAGGAACATTTAATAAATAGTGTTTATAGGAATAATATTACAAACTTAAACTATCGTCTGAGGCAAGGACCAAAACAAAGACTATTGTAATTCAATATTGATTCTAATACCATTTATTCCTTATACGTTTTCAATTCTTTTAACAATTACAAAGAGCCCAATAAATATATTAAAATTATAACCTACTGCTATAAATGATTTTGTTCGTTCTTCGTGTCCTGTTTTCACCTTTTGCACATTTTCAAGCAGCTATTGATTACCTAATTACACATCACATACTACATTAAGATATAAGGAAGCTTTACACTTTACGTTAACAAAGCTACTAATAATGACAAAACAATTTTCTACCATGACGGTGGCAAAAACAATAAAGATGAATTGAGCAAGCTAAATAAAAAAAAATTGATAAATGTAATGTGTGAACAAAGCGAACACAGACAATGAAAGAGACAAATTTTGCAAAAATATTTTATAAAAAAAATTTATTGACAATTCTCTGCACATTACAATTATTTTTGCAACTTTAAAAAGGCACAATAGCCCTTTCAAAAGTTGCCGTCGACCCAGGCAGGGGGAGACACTGCCTTGTTGACCCACCGGGGAGATTACCCGGTGATTGGCTAAGAGAAGCCGGAAGAAGAGCTGAAGATTTGGAACATTTTTAAAGGAGCGATTAACCTTTAGTTCGAATTTGTGGGTAGCCACGTCGCCCTCCGTGAACACATCATCGGACTAAGCGGACCCCCACGTCCCCTTTCCGGCCAGAGCCCTCCAGACCTCGGTATATGTTGTTTTTATATATACCGTACAGTAGGGGCATGACCCCCTACGGGCTTATTACGAGTCAAGGGGAAACGGGGCTACGGAAAGGAAGGGAGCCCAGATATGCACTTCAATTTTTTTAATACAAAATACCGTCTCGGGAATCCAAATTAAGTATAGAAATGTCATGTCATCCATTCAATCATTACAATTTATTCAGTGTCTTGCCCCAACCAAGAATCTTTTCAGATCCAATGTTACTATTAACCTATGCTGAGAAAAGAAAAACAACACCATGAAGCATCTCAATTGTTGCTCATGTCACTTACATGACTTATAGATTCAACTTCTGGCAGAAGCTTGGGAAAGGCCATACAAATTGCAGATGAAAATCATTGTATAAGGCTCTTGAATGATAAAATAGCACCCCTAGAATGTTGCATTGTTGATAGTTGTATTCCCAGTATGCTGAAAATCCTTTCCTATTGGATAAATTTTTTTCTGTAGATTAGACATGGTTGGCAAAAAGGAGGAGAAAAGCTTCATCATAAATTCAAACATTTTTCAAGAAAATTCCTTACATACCTAAAGAGTCCATGTATGATGCTCATCGCTGCAATGCCAGTGAAGTGAAACATCTTTAGGGCCATTTAAGTACCCAGCTTCACCAACACTCTGAGCGTAAAGGACAAGTTGTTCTTTAGCAAGGGAAGCAGAATTACTTGAGGCTTCTAGCTGTGACAGAACTATAAAGGATTGCTGTTATACAGGATTCATTCACACAAGATGGTACTTCTCATTAGACAATGTGCATACGCTATTACTTTACCTCATACCTTAATGGTAATGCACTCTCAGTGTTTTTCAACTGTAGGCTGACTCTTCCATCCTGTAACACTTCCAGACTTGACTTGATCCCCTGTTAAAATTCTGTGAATGCAAAATAATAGCATTAAAAATACTTTTTCGATAGACAAAAAACCGAAAAGTACCTAATTCATGTTTAATGTTGAACTCGTGCTATTTCTGGGTTTCCGTACCACACCCATTTTCAGCCCAAATACAGTCCCACAACTGTTCACTTCCTTCGCTGCATGGACTTATTACTAACAATTCTTTTAGTGCAGCACTAACAGAATTTAACTTTAACACACTGTCAGGTGGTAGACTGAAGAACTAAACAATAAATAATTGTTTGTTAAAATTCTATACTTATTTTGAATTCTTATTTGAAAAGTTTAGGTACCTGACTGTGTTCGCCTAATGCCAATTCATCCTCGTGTTCATTTAGGGAAGAGTTTTGAAAAACCTTGGAACCTTCTTGAACAGTTTGGAAACTGTTCCGTTCCAATTTGTTCTTTTCCGCTAGCTGAGCTTGCAGACTCAAAATTTGAGCTACAAAACACAAATGAATAAAAGCAAATAAATAGAATCATTACGTATTAGGCCTTACCATCCTTAGCTTTGCTGTTATCTAATATTTTGTGTTGTTCCAATAATTGGGCCTGGTGGAATCTATTGCACCGAAATATTTCGGTGCAATAACGGCCATTTCCCCTATTGCACCGAAATCTTCAGGCTGGTCGCGAGGCAATATGTACTACTTAGTACATAATCGCGCCTACAGTTTTCTATATGGAGAAAGTGTGCGTTGTCGCCACTAGGGCCTTGATTTGGTTGCTTTAGTGGTTAAACCACTAAAGTTAAACCAGTTAAACAATAATGCGTGTAGCGCATGTCTTTTAAATTAATGAAATTACTTGAAATAACATGAATTCGGTTGATGTAAATTTTTCCAATGAGGTAATATGTACAATATAAATACTAATGTATATGTTACAATTATACATAGATATTTATATATATTACTATTATATATGTACGGTACTATTATACATATAAAATACTATAATATATATTATATATATTTATTCTGCTTATATAATGAATATGTACAATTTGTGTGGTAATTGAAATAAAATATAAAAGAAATTTTTTTTTATTATTTGTCAGCTAAATTAATTGCAATAATTAGTTGATTAATTACAGTAAATAGCCCATGGTAAGGGCTATCTATTTTTGTGTAATTGTTATTAACATTTTCAAAGGGAAAAAATCTTAAAGGCAAAATGTGTTTTTGTTGTTTTTCGATCTAAGGTTCTAATGGACGCAACTGATAAAAACAAAAAAATTGATGTTACGCTTAAACTTTTCCTTTTCTGAAAATTTAACATAACTTTCATAGAATTAGATAGTTCTTGGTAAGAGCTATCGATTGATGCAAAATTTGTCAATTTTGACTGTTTATTTTCCTCATAAATAATTATTAAGGGATTTCATGATTTTAGAAAGGGGAGGGGGTGTGTGAAAAAGACGAAACTTTGCATTGATTGTTTGATGCTTAACCTTCGTCAAAACACGAAATCATTATAATATTTTTGTTGCTGGTGATTCCAGGAACAAGTTGTTATAAACGTTTATTTTTAGGATGCATTATTTAATCCCAAAAATTACGTTTGAAAAGTGGTTTTTGATAAATCATTATGGCGGCCATTTTTTTACCGCGCCAAGTTCAAATTTTAAAAAGTGTAAATAAGTGTAAAAAATTGTAATTATAAGTACATATTTACATTTTGTTTGTGTCTAGAGAATATCAGTATTCTGTCTTAGATAAAAAATCTTAAATATTAACTAAGATAAGTTAAACAAATTTATTTCATGGGTTCTCATTTAATTTACAATTTTACGTGTCTTTTTCCACATTTCAGCGTGGAAAAACTCCAAGCAGACAATATTCCAAAAAAACAATTGACTAACGCCCTGCGCGTTTATCATGTACCCCATAAGAAAAAGTGCATCTGCAACTATGTACTACTTAGTACATATGTACTGAGACCATGTTGGAAATCTTTCGTTGCAATAAGGGCTTTTTTCACTATTGCACCGAAATCTTTCGTTGCAATAAGTGGCCTTATTCGCTATTGCACCGAAAGATTTCCTTGCACTTAAAAGTTGTTTCTAGCCTATCATAACTAAAAATTAACACCTCTATTACTAAGAACTATATTAAATTTAACTATTTACTTCTTAAAATTATTAAATTTTAATAATAATGTCGTATTCGTATTGCTGTGTGTATTGCTACGAAATCTTTCGTTGCAATAACGGCCTTTTCCCCTATTGCAACGAAAGATTTCGTTGCACTTAAAATCGTTCTACCCTATCGTAACAAAAGATCCCGAGGTATATTTGAGTGTTTAATTAGTAAATTTTTGCCTATTTTTTCTTCCTTCGTAGTATAATTCTTCTTTTCGAATTTCGTTTTTTTTTTCGGCGGGTCATTTTTCCCCATCCACCTACACCTTTGTGGGGCATTTTTTGAGTTTTTTCTTTACGGTGCACCGTTTTTACCCGCCCCCCTATGCCTTAACGAGACATTAATTTTTTTGTTTATTCTTTTCATCTGGCCATTTTATTGCGGCCCGATTTTTTTTTTGTTTCTTTTTTTTTTTGGGCGGGTCATTTTAGCCAGTCGCACATGTGCATCTTACCATGGCATGAAATGTGACGAACAAAAAAAAAATAACGCGCGATGGCATAGGCGGCCGGGCAAAAACGGCCCGCGGGAAAAAACAGAAATATTTTTTGAATCAGTGAAGAAATGGACTTTGTCTTTTTTAATCTGTTTTTTCGGCGGGCCATTTTTGCATCCTCAGCTTTCGATTTTCCACCTATTTGACTACTCATTTTTGACCAATCCTTTCATTTTTCAAAATCTTTTTGAAAAAAAATGTAAAAGATGCCCAAGGAAGGCATATGCAAAAATGGCCCGCCGAAAAAAAAGATTAAAAAAAAGACCAACAAAGGCATAGTCCGGTCGGCAAAAATGGCGTGCCGAAAGAAAAAAAAAGGAAAAAAATACGCCCACGAAGGCATAGTCAGGCCGAAGTGGAAAATGTAAAAAAAATGCCGTGCATAATAAAAATACGGAAATGTGGCTTACGTTAAAAAAAGCCTTAACCACAACAATACACTGCCACTGTACAACACAAATATTTAAATTACGGAACTTAGCACGCGTTTGCCGAATCTTAATTAGTAATAAACATAGTATATTAGTAGTATAATAATTTTTATATTTCGGTACAATAGGGAAAAAACTATATTATTGCAACGAAATCTTTCGGTGCAATAGGAAATAAAGCCACTTATTGCAACAAAAGATTTCGGTGCAATAGTGAAAAAAGCCCTTATTGCAACGAAAGATTTCGGTGCAATAGGGGAAAAGGCCGTTATTGCACCGAAATATTTCGGTGCAATAGATTCCACCATTGGGCCTGCAGATTCATAATTTTATCTAATAAACAATAATTAATAATTGAAAACCAATATAATAATGTTTATACTAACCATCGTTTTATTGTATTATCCATTTTTCAATTGTTCCTCCAGCCACGCGTTATTCTCCATCCACGCTACTGAACTAACTGCGAATGGCATCCAATTAGTGTTGGCGACTATCTAAACCTGAAAACGATATATCGATATTTTTAGATACTTTTTAGATAGTCGACTTTTTTAGATAATCGCTGTATCGATACACTCCAAATAGATCTCACGTTTAACAATAGATGGCGTGTAGTGCAAATGAAAAAAAAACTATGATAATTTAAAAATTTTCATCTCTGCCTAGATTTGAACTCCGACGCTTCGTGTTACGAGCGCCGACTTAACCCACACCACTAAACCAGTAAGAAAAAAACGACATGGCACAAGTATGGTTTTCGTTGGCGAGTATCGATACAAATATCATAAAATACAATATTTTTATCGTCTGCTTTATTTTACAAGTCTTAACAGATGATTTTAGTTACACATATCAGTGTTGCCTTATGAAATACAATAGATTTTTGTTGAAGTTCTTATTACATGAATATAAAATGTAGAGAAAATAATAATTTAACATTGTGCAAATGTATTTATCGTCAGCATATAAAAATATGTATTTCAAATAAAAAAAAACGTTTCACAGACGTATTCGAACTTCTGTACTTTGTATTGCGAGCGCGGAATTGATCCACAACGCTAACTCTCCACAATTTGTGTGTGTCAGGCAATAAGTCCAACGTTGGGTGCCGAGTATCAATACAAATTTCAGAAGCAACTGTTATTTACCGTCATCTGCTTTATCAACGATGCTAAACAGAATACTATTTTGCTCTGAAAATCTGTTACATTTATAAATTACAAATGTTATTTTATTAGTATCGTACACGCCTCAGAGAGCGATCATCCTAAATTTTTGTTACTCAGATACGTTCAAAATATAATGTCTAGCAGATTATAAAAAAATTGCCCTAAAACAGATTTGAACTCGAGAATTCCGAATCCCAATCGCAGTACTTATCCACAGCGCTACTCCCTCATGATAAGTGATTGCAAAGCAATACATAATAATCGTGTTAACAAGTATCGATACAAATTGCAGACGAAAATCTAACATTGCTGTCGTCTGCAACGATTTAAATTGAAGATTTATTTACTATTGATATCAGGGTTGCCACCGCAATTGATAGTATTCTTATACAGCAAATTAACTATTAAAAACGGCACAATATTTATATAGGACTGTAATGCAAAATATTTGTGAATTCCCGTTAAAAAACATTTACAACATATTTTTGCAATAATGAAAAATATTGGAAAACTATGTCTCCGTTGAGGGTTGAACTCCATACCTTCATGTCCTGAGCCACATCTTCTTCCACTTAGCCATGACGTTCTTAGAAAATACGTAACCAGCAAGGTGGTATTGGTGTGGGATAGTATCGATACAAATTGTAGACGAATATCTAATTTTTATCGTCGTCTGCTCAATTTTACGAAGCTGCGCAGTGAAATTTTTCAGTATTAGGGGGTGTTGCCATAAAATTTATCAGTGCTTTAAGTTTCGTAATATGATATTATAAATATTTTAAAAAAGGACAAATGCTACCGCTTCTAAAAGACCTTCTTGTAAAAACATTTATGCAATTTTTATCACAAAACCAAAAATTGTGGAACAATCGTCGATTGGGCTTGAACCCAAGGGCTTTGTGTCATGAACCTCGCCTTATAGCTCTGCGCCAGCACACTGCTTACAAATTGAATCATAATCCAAATGCATTGTTGTTGAATAGTATCGATACAAATCGACAACGGAAATCTAATATTTCAGTCGTCTGCATGCTTTTCAAAGCATAAAACACATTATTTGCAAAAAATCGATAAAAACATACATCCGTACCTAGCGTTGAACTCGGAATTATTGCGCCACAAGCGCTGTCTATAACCACAGCGCTATAACATTTGTTATTGAAGACGATGGTTGTCGCATAAGGGTATTGTTTATAATTATCGATACAAGCCCGACAAACTAACCCCTATCATTTGTGCAGTGCTATTTTTGGCCGGTAGATGGGGGTTATTAGATATTTTATCGATAATCGTATCGTTATCTAAAAGTGGGCGTAGATAATTGTATCTAGCAGAACTTAGATAATCGCCAACACTAGCTTCAGGACGCCTCCACTTGAGGGCAGTATAAGCAGATGGAAACCATGAGCAATAACAAAGTTATGGCAATCCGTTTTACACACAAAAAAAAAACTTTCGCCAAAAAAAAAAAAATCACACTTTTTTCTTTTTTTCCGACACGTAGCCATCAACCGCTCAGACTCGTTATTACTGGCGTAGGCAATTTCAGTCCATTGGATGTAGTGTTGGCGATTATCTAAGTTCTGCTAGATACAATTATCTACGCCCACTTTTAGATAACGATACAACTAAATAAAAAAAAACAAATTCGTAGTTTTTGCGATCCATAGATATACTGGACCCAAACGATAAAACGAAAAAAATTCTTTCGTTCTCAAACTTTTGGTTTATGGAAATACTGATTTAAGTTTTAGAGAAATCAAAAGCTCTTACTAAGGGCTTTTCATTGCAGTTAAAACTATTCCTTTTAGACCCATAGTTTGTCCTATAATAATTATTTAATTTTTGGACAATATACGGGGGGGAGGGGAAACGACGAAAAGTCGTAAACTTTGGGACCTTGGTTTGGACATTTTTTTTGCTTATTTCATGTTGCAAATATAGTATTTCGATTCCTTATAACACCAGGAATGTCATGGTTTGCATGTAATAGCAAAACTTTGTGATTTAGTTGTAAAATTTTCTAATAATGAAACGACCAATCACGTTCAAGAAGACAGAAGCCATTCTTTTTACGCGGCATTTTTAAGTTTTTTATATTATCTGGGTAATTTTAGTTTTAACTATGGATTAAGGGTTTGTTGCTAAATTTTTTATTCGCGCATTTGTTTCATTTTACCACTGTGAAAGATAATTCTCACAGATTTTTTATCGGTTTTAAAATCAATTAAAAGAAACATTATTTTTATAAACAACTCTTGTGAGAAAGAAAAAAGTTCTTATGCCATTAGTAAAACACTAAGAGAAAAGTAACAATTATTGGGTTGTTCGACGTCTAGTTTATTTTTGAAATTCTTCCCACCGGACAATAGCTGGTGTATGCACTTTACAATGAGTATTCCTTGATTTTCATTTAGGGTAGAGGATCTTGACGAGCTGACATAAAGATGTAAAATTAATTATTATTGAGGAAAAGGATTTATCAATCGTTTAAAGTCTTACCTTTCCTTGAGGTCCTCGTAAGAATAACCCATCAGGAGTTTTGATTACATAAGCATTATTGACTTTGATAATATTTTTCGTTTGAGGAGAACAGGAGGTGAGTGACGCAGTAGGTGTAGGAGAAGGACTCGGCGTAGGAGGGAAGGGAGGCGACGGGCTAGGTGTAGCATTGCGGGAAATGCAACGTTCGTCTATTCCAGCTCCACACGAAACGTAGTGTGAAACGTTATTTTTAAAGCAATTCACACCTTTAGTGGCTCCTAATAAATAAAGAATTCAGTTACAAAATGAACTAAATAAAAAAAATGTTTGAACAAACACCTTGAACACCAACACTGTCGCTAGTGAAATATTGTTTCTTAGATATTTGGCTTTTTTCCAGGGCGACTGTTAGAAGATAAAGAATTTAGTTAGCTGGGATGAAATACTGAATTAAATTAAACAATTCACCTGCTTGTGCAACTGTTGACGATAATGTGTCATTGCAACTTTCGGAAATATCCAAACGTTTTTGAATTCCTAATACAAATGAAGACGTAAATGATAAATTATTATTTAGAATTATGAAAATAAAATTATTATACGTGGAGCAGCAGCCTTTCCCACAGCTTTGGTGGCTCCTAATAAATATTATTAGGATAAATATTATTCACAATAGGGGAAGCTTTTGGAAGTAATTTTGAGCCCATTTTGACATTTGGAATGATGCAGACGACACGTTGCCAGCGGGGGTGGTTGCCTTCTTCAATGGTGGTGTATACTGGCTGGAGAGCAATCAAATTGCGAGAATGGGGGGGCCGCTGGGAACCCGAACGGTCGAGTCAAAACGCGGAGACTATGTTGATTTGAACTCGGGCCTCCCGCACTGTAATCGGAGGTGCTATCCACTAGGCCATTCAACTGATATTGTATGTCCTTTCCTTATGGTTTTCCTTTAGGATGTCAGGATATCTCTAATTCTAGTCTACAGATGGCTCTCTGTCGCTACCAGCTCCGCCCACAAAAAGGCGGAAATTTCGACCACAAGTCCCCGCAAATCCTTGTGGCATTTACACACACCGTGGAGCAACCAGGTTTCTATGACTCTGACCATGCTACAAGCATGGTGTACTAGCATGGTGTAACAACTCTCCATTTTAAGGCCTATCTCGAATGAAGCCTGTTTCAGAGGAGGTGGGTGTGGCCTAACTGAGGTTAGATATAGCTAACGCCACCATCGGAACTACTTAGAAGTACTGAGGAGATGTACTAGTATCGCAGTAAGAGATTAATTACAAATACAGTGGTCTAATGGATAGAACACTCGATAGCAGTACGGGAGTCTCGAGTTCTAACCTAGTATAAATCTTTCTTTTTTCTCCTTTCCTAACGTAAACTGGCCACGCGCGGCGCGTACAAACAACAAGTACAAACAAGATTTTTTTCCACTTCTTCCACATTTTATACGAACTAAACATAAAAATACGATAATATAACTACACAAAGGTTAGAAGTCAATTTTGGTATGTAACAGGTAATGGGATAAGGGGACACGTTGTTTGGACTTAGAAAATTTTTCAAGAAGGTGCAGCCTTTACCTTTTACTTCAATATTGGCCACTAGGCGCCTCTGACAATATATAACCTAGACCCCAAACAGGCTTCAGCCGAGATAGGCCGTTATAACAAAGAGTTGTTACACCATGCTAGCAGAGTCATAGAGGAGATGGTACATCATCTCCATGTTATAACTTCCCATAAGGCAGGGTCCCCATAACACACGATGTGCCGTGCAAAAATCACTGCCTCTAGTGGCAGAAATGTGAACTGTACATGATTAACCAGCAAAAAAGAACGAAGTCCAAACATACAAGATATTCAAAATTCGTATCGTAGATGGTTATCGGGAACTTTTAAAACATGCAACAGCTTGTTTTCTATTTTGTATTAAACTAACCGAGTTTGGCCAACTTAAATTTTGTTTTTACATTACTATCATCTTTTGACAGGATTCTATCTTTAAATCGTTTTGCCTCCAAATGATATCTTACATTTACATATTCCATAATGAAAAATGGGAATGACTCTTGCCGATGGGAATCACAGAAGAATGGACGGAGGGATAGTAACTTAATTTTAGACATACAAATATCATAGCTGTCCCGCACTAAATAGTGATTGTCATCATCAAAGTGAAACGATACCACTTTTTCAACTTCGCGAATGGTTTCATAAACGGGAATAGTAACAAAACACAGGCCGCCCCTTGAGCGGAAAGCGGTATAATCTTTGGCAATAAAGTCATCCGGTAAATTTTCATCTCTAATGGCTGATGCGTGACATTCTTTATAAACCGTTAATTGGTCCCGAGTGTGCATTACATAACCGGCCAAGTCGTGTATTATTTTGTTCTTCGTCGCATCACAAAATTGATCTTTTGGCAATTCATCAACATATCTTATCGACAATTCTTCAAATAACTCGTCCTTTAGCAAAGCCTTGATAGTTGAAGCCTTTCGTTCGCAATGTTTAAATTGGTCAGCCCAACATTTGTTGTATGACACTAACTGGCGAACTTCCTCAAAATTATCGACGTTTGCATTCTGTAACTTGTGCTTCACTGTCTGTGTAATTGACATCTGTGAATAAAAATGATGATTGCATGTACAGATTGAAACAAAACACAAACTGTGATTAATTTTGTTGAAGTTCGACCAGTATTCAATGATGTAGGAAAAACACAGCTTTGGGTGTCAAAGACATTATTAACTGTCTTGTTAGTTGAATTCAATGCGTTGACTGTTGAAAGAATCCTTCGAAGAGGGAATCCATTATGTTGACTCGGCTTCTTGTTCTTGTCATCTGTGAATATAAATGAAGATTGAGTGTAATTATTTAAATAAGACACATAATACTATGCATTTTACATACCTGTCTTTTCCATCAAATTTGGAATTTCACTTGGTGCGACTTCATCGGTGTTTCCTATTTAACACATGAATGAACAATGAATATAAAATCATTACAGTTCACATATTTATCAGGACAATATTTACCTTGTTTTATGGGCACAGCACCCTTCCTCAGTCTCCATCTTGGGTAAGGGTAAAATTTATCTTGAACGATTCTTCCCTTGATGATGTCAGCTTCGTGAAAGTGTTTACAACAGACAGTTGAACGGCAACTCAATTGAGATTTACCAATGATACTTTTCCAGATTTCTAACGAGTCTGTTGGTGGTTGGAAAAAAGTAACTTGAAATTCATTTTCCTTATTGTAATTAGAATTACAATGAGGAAAAATGCATCTTTTTCCTGTTTTTCTTGGGCATTTTACTCACACAGCCCCCTAGCTTATTTGGAAACAATGTGCTTTCTGGGTTTTTACAATGGCGGAATGAGAATTTCATTATTCAGTTAAACATTTAGTACGTAGGTGGTAGGGTTTTTTGCACGGGGACCTGTTTTCATTGGCTCTCAAGCGGGTGGGGTGGTTGGAGTGGGGTTGGGAGGAATCGTCAAACTTGGGAACACTTTCGAGAAATTTCTTATGGCAGTTATAACATGGAGATGATGTACCATCTCCTCTATGACTCTGCATGCTAGTACACCATGCTACAAGGCATGGTGTACTAGCATGGTGTAACAACTCTTTGTTATAACGGCCTATCTCGGCTGAAGCCTGTTTGGGGTCTAGGTTATATATTGTCAGAGACGCCTAGTGGCCGATATTGAAGTAAAAGGTAAATGCTGCACCTACTTGAAAAATTTTCTAAGTCCAAACAAGGGGACGTGTCCCATTATCCCATTACCTGTTACATATCAAAATTAACTTCTAACCTTTGTGTAGTTATACTATCGTATTTTTATGTTTAGTTCGTATAAAATGTGGAAGAAGTGGGAAAAAATCTTGTTTTTACTTGTTTGTACGCGCCGCACGTGGCCAGTTTACGTTAGGAAAGGAGAAAAAAAAAGTTTTATATTGGGTTCGAACTCGAGACTCCCGTACTGCAATCGAGAGTTATATCCATTAGACCACTGCATTTGTAATTATTCTACTATCGCGGTACTAGTACATCTCCTCAGTACTTCTAAGTAGTTCCGATGGTGGCGTCGGCTATATCTAACCTCAGTTAGGCCACACCCACCTCGTCAGAAAACAGGCTTAATTGGAGATAGGCCTTAAAATGGAGAGTTGTTACACCATGCTAGCATAGATAAAGACGACTGGTTCGTCATGTCCATAAGACAAATAGCATGGGCTGCTGACGCAAAAATTTAGGGTACCCCTCCTACGATTTTTTCAACATGGTCTCCGCGAGTTGACTCGACCGTTCGGGTTCCCAGCGGCACCCCCATTCTTGCGTTTTGATTGGCTCTCCAGCTTTGATGCCAGTGGCAACCACCACTGAAAGAAAGCAAGCTGTTGATGTGTCGTCTGCTTGTGCCGTCTGCGTGTCGTCTGCATCGATTTTAATTTTCAAAATAATTCAATTTTCAAATCACAAAATTACTAATCAAAAATCATAAAACGTTCCTGATATTAACACTGACATCTTTAACTACAACCCCTTGGATTCGACGGTAAGCGACTTTTTTGTTTCCGATGAACCATGATAATGTAAGTAGTTGTAATAATAATGTAAAGACTGTAAATATTTGAATATGAAAATAAACCGAATGAAAAAAATTTCTTTTTCTTTTTGTATTATAATAACGATAAGCCTATAATAAGATAAATATAGAATCGTAAAACTGTTTTTGAATTTTATTGACGTTGATAATAATAGAAAGTTTAAAAATTGCGCCTAAAAATAATGGCACCCGTTTTCTCAATTGTGATTGGTTGTTTGTAATTTAGTATTTCCTTAACTAATTTGATAAATTTTTGTTGTTTAATACCCACGTAAACATTCCTCGTGAAACAAGGAATCTAGATATTACCTTTATAACATATAATAAGCCTAAAGAATGCCTAAACGAAGGGCCCAAAGTTTTCGGTTTTTCATAGTTTCCCTCCTCCCCATACACCGTCCAAAAATAAAATATTTATTAATGGACAAACTATTGGTCTAAAAAGAATAATTTTAATTGCAATGAATAGCCCATTGTAAGGGCTTTCGAGTTTCATAAATTTAATGCAGCATTTCCATCACAAAAAAATATAAAAAATTTTATTTGCAAAGTTTTGCGATCCAAAGATGTAATAGACCCAAACGATAAAACGACAAAAAATCTTTCGTTCCAGAAATTTTTTGGTTACCGAAATCCTACAGAATTAGAAAGCTCATACTAAGAGCTATTCGTTGAAATGAAAATAATTCATTTCAGACCGATAGTTTTTCCATTAATAAATATTTAATTTTTGGACGGTGTATGGGAGGAGGGGAAACTACGAAAAAATCGACAACTTTGGGCCCTTCGTTTAGGCATTCTTTAGGCTTATGATATGTTATTAAGGTATTATCTCGATTCTTTGTTTCACGAGGAATGTTTTCGTGGGTATTAAACAACAAAAACTTATCAAATTAGTTAAGGAAATACTAAGTTACAAACAACCAATCACAATTGAGAAAACGGGTGCCATTATTTTTAGGCGCAATTTTTAAATTTTCTATTATTATCAGCGTAAATAAAATTCAAAAACAGTTTTACGATTCTATATTTATCTTATTGTATAGGCTTATTGTTATTATAATACAAAAAAAAAGAAAAATTTTCATTCTGTTTATTTTCATATTCAAATACTTACAGTCTTACATTATTATTACAACTACTTACATTATCACGGTTCACCGGAAACAAAAAAATCGCTTACCGTCGAGTCCAAGGGGTTGTAGTAAAAGATGTCAGTGTTGATATCAGGAACGTTTTATGATTTTTGATTAGTAATTTTGTGATTTGAAAATTGAATTATTTTGAAATTAAAATCGATGCAGACGACACGCAGACGGTACAAGCAGACGACACATCAACAGCTTGCTTTCTTTCACTGGTGGTTGCCACTGGCATCAAAGCTGGAGAGCCAATCAAAACGCAAGAATGGGGGTGCCGCTGGGAACCCGAACAGTCGAGTCAACTTGCGGAGACCATGTTGGATTTTTTGGATCCTTACGCTGATTATACTGCCATCTAGTGGAGGTTTTGATCACTACTGAAGGTGTAAATAGCTTTCCATTAACCGCCATTGTTCGTGCCAGCTTGTGGCGTCCTGAAGCTAGGTTTGGCTTGAAAATGTCGTTCCCTAAAGAAAATAAGAATAGGATAGGTTTGTACAGTTTGATTTACGGAGTAATCTGTTATAATGTTGAAGGACCAAAGTAAATAATAATTTAGTTTAAAGGTTACGATATGACAGACAGCTTTGGTAAATGGAAAAAAGGGAAACAAGAACTTGAAACTGTCATCTAACCAAAATTTGAAGAAAATTGAGCCAAAAAACCAAGAGCCAGATAAAAAGCGAGGACCCATTGACATCGTCACTCGTAAAAAGCAACTCTTCTGAAGATATTTTCATTTCTAGCTTATTTACCAATATTGCAACTCGGGGTGTTTCTTCAGCTCAAGATCTCGATAGTAACAAAGTTGGTGTTGACCACAATAGTTTTACCCAAAAAATTTACACGAGGAACCATGCTTCCAATCCTGAAAGAACTGCAATATCGTCTAGCAGCTAAACTCTCATAATTCACAGGTATGTGTAAATCTTTATATTTAAGGAAGACCAGCCAGCCAGCTTATATCATCTATTTTCAGGGAGAAAATGAAACCCTAACTTGAGCGGAAGTTAGATCAATTGAAGAAGAGATACTTAAAAGGAAAAATAAAAAGGTGACGTCCAAAATAGCAAAACTTTCAACAACCAGAAAAAGTAAAAATTTTGGAAGGCAAAAGTAAAGTTGAGAAGGCAAGAAGCATTGTAGGTGTGAGGTTTGTCCGCTGAGGGAGACAAACTACACGAAATAAGATAGATAAGGATGTTTTGAGACTTACTGTGGGCTCATGGTGGAGAGCGGCGACTGGCGGAGAAATGACGCAACACAATTCAGTAAGTGACACAGGGTTTGTATTACAGCACTTTTGGCACGGAGCACCGTACACTTCGACTCACAAAAACAGACTGCTTTACAATTTTTCGGGGAGAACATTTTATAGGTAAGTAGAAGGTCGAATTGGTTAGCACTTCGGGAAGGGCAGGGGATTTTGCCGTGTAAATTTAACACAGAGGTGCGAAAAGGGGCATGGGGCGGTTCTCGGAGGTTAAAGTCCTCCGTGGGAACCAAGGTCGGTGTGGGGAGAAGCGGTGCCGGTGGGTCGTCCCTTACATAGGGAAACAGGCATTGGAAGGTTCTCTTCAAAGAGCTGAAGGTTTAAGGTAAACTTTCAGTTTGACAAAAAAATTTTAAGATCTTCAAAAATTTTTACCTTTCTGTATTACAATAGGTAAAAGACGATGTGAATTGCTTGCTAAATCAATTAAAAAACGCGATAAAATCAAATCACAAAGTAAAAATAAGTGGACCAATGCATTGAAGAACAGAAAAGAAGAAAAGCTAACATTAAGAAACATGAAAAGAAAGAACCTAAACTAATGAAATAAGGCCAATTTATCATATTAATGAGCGATACTGACTCTTGGATGAGTTAACTCGTGTTCTATTATGTCCAAAACGTGTTATAGTTTTGTATTAAAATACACTGGCATGATTCCCATGTTCGTGGAAAATTTTAAGTAACATATCTTTGATTCATTTAAAAAGATTTAATGGCTTAATCATAAACATTAACCACAGACACATCACATTAATCAACTTAACATTAATCTCAGACTCAAAAAAAAGCTCTTTTATGGTGGAAAATGATTAAAATTGATTTTTCATTATTAGTACCTTTGTTAGCATCAAGACATAAGATTTTAATATTATTCCTATAAACATTATTTATCAAATGTTAATAATAATGAGTTAGCCTACATGTAAACATATACTAGTTTTCAACGCCCGCCAAAAGTCCCTCAACCCTATTTCTATTGGCGTTCATGCATGTAGTTCTTTCCTTTGTCCGCGAGAGGCACTGTAACTAGAGTAAGCATTTGGCTTTTTCTGCGTCAGTAGGGATAGGGCTAAAAGCATAGTACACCACGAACCAGTGGTCTTTATCTATGATGCTAGTACACCATGCTGCAAGGTTGTTCATTATTCACCATCGGGCAACACTGCTCAGTTTGAAAATTTAAGAAGCATATTTTCGTATTTGTACTGTTTTCATCACTAATGAGTTGTTACTTGTCTCTTTCTATAGAAGAGTCATAATGGATAAAGAAAATAGAACAAATTCGGTAAATTAGTTTGCAGCTTAGTTCTTGTAGAGCAACTTCGTATCCAATTTGTATTTTAGATTTTAAAGCCAACCACGAATCCATCAAATCAACTACCAGGTTTTGAGTATGAAGAAGAACAAACGGAAAATTTTACTTTTTCACGGCGGAAATCTTTTAAGAAGCGTGTTAGCTTTGCCGGAAGGGATGAAATAAAGTAAGCTCTTTTCTTTACACTTTCTACAGCTCATCAAACAGTAAAAGTAACTACTACCCAGGGAATTTCAAAAGCATGAAGTATTGACAGTTCAAAAGCTGGAAAAAGTATTAAATCAACTTCAGGATGAAACAGAATTTTTAAAAATGAATGAATTAGGCGGTTGGGATTCTGAAAAAGAAAATATAGACCAACAGACTTTGGTACTGAGAGAAATATCTGTTGCACATGATTACATGGAAATTACAAGTTTAGCAACTATTGAATGTGACACAATTAAAAGCATTGCCCAAGAAATTGAATCTAGAGAAATGTCAAGCGGATATGACTGTATGGACATAACAACTATAGCAAGCGATGAATCCAACAAAAATGAAACCACTGTTCAAGAAGTTGAAATGGAAGTATGCTCCGATTCTGTTGTGCAAATTTCTGGTGTAATTACTGTCAAAAACCACACAGCAACAGAAGAATTTACACTGCCATGCATCCAGCCCATACTTATTGAAAATAATTTTTGTTGTGGCAAAAATTCTATGGAAATATCTGTTCCAGAGGTTGAAATACCAATAGTTCAAGAAAATACAATTCCTTCCTGTATGCCTAAAGAAGTGACAGTTAAACAGTCAAGCAAAGAATGTCATGAAATGATAATGGAAGATGTCAATACTAATTGCTCGTCAGAGCTTCTAAAACCAACATTAAATGAAGCTGGAGTTATAATCTCTGAAATGGTCCAGCCAGACAGTTGCATGCTACAGAAATTTAGCAGTATTCAAGAACCTGTTCAAGAAGTGAAATCTTTATGCTCAGATGATTCAAATGAGTTTTTATTGCTTGCTAAGCAATTTAACTGGGAGGTTTTGTTCTTTGACAGTCTGTTAGTCTTTTCAAAAATCCATGACTATCTCACCTTGAAGCTCAAGCTTGATGCTGAATATACCTATCAAAATGTTAAGCATTATGTTGTGGAAGATATTGAGATTGACACCAGAAAAGGTAGTTTGAAATATCTATTGTGGTTTTCATAATTTTCTTTTAAATGATTTTCTTTTTCTTTCTCATTGAATTGCATTTTGGAAAAAGACGTGGAACAGAAATGGACTAGGTTCGGACTGATGATTCTTGAAACCTCTTTGGAAAACAGTAACCTTAGAGAGGTATGCAGTAATACGCAAGATTTGCCGAAATTAATGTATGTTGTTGAGGAGCACACTCGCATGTTTGTTGACTTTGCTACTGAAGATTCGCTAAAATTCGAGCTGTTGGCCAACCAACGATCTATCCGATTTCATGCAGGTTACTCGGATTTTAACGTAACATTCGAATCATCAAATTTGGAAAACCTTTCCTGGGTACGAATTTCCTTGAATCTATTTCCTCGTTTACCCTTGTCAGCCAAAGACATATCGGTTGAAAGCATATTGGGGATAGTTAACAAAGCTGAAATAACAAACATGATTTCCAACATACGACCGAGTACCCTTTACTTGACTCGCATTGCGGAATGTGTCGAGGATTTCCTGAAATTCCGATCTGTGGACAACGAAAGAAAAATGCTTAACTGTGCAAAACATTGAAGTGTATAAATTTACGGTTTTATTTTATGCATACACGATTCGGTTTTTTAAACTTTCATAGCTTGTAATATGGCTTCTCTTTCACGGATCATAAATTGTATGATGAGATTATGTATATTTTCTTGACTTCGACTCATTTGCCGTTTCATTGCCGCGCGGAAGTCCTCTCTGGCACCCAAATCTCCTCTTCGAGTCGTCATTCTCCTTTGCCTAGAAAAGTAATTCAATTGCGAAAACAAAAATTTGGTAAAATAAAATAAAAACTATTGAACCAATAATTTTAGATGAAATTTAAGAGATCAGGTAAAAATTTTGCGACTTCCCAAAAGGCAAACCAAGGGGGATCCCCCGGGCCGAAATGGTTAACTTACGTGGCTAGCTGTGTGGCGGAAGGAGGAAAAATGTCCATATTAATGGCTCCACCTTGATCCGTAACCAGAAACGCTATTTCTTCCAGAATGTCAACTTGAATTACGTAGGAAGAAAAAAGCTTATAGGTAAACTGTCCTTGTCGCCGAATTTTTTCTAAGCTTTCCTCTAGTAGGCTTGCATTGTTCGGCCAATCATACTGAAGTAAAACGATAAGATGACCCATAGCGAAATCGCAGTTGCCATTCCTGAGAGCTTGATCCCGAAAGCATGCCACCAGAAGGCTAACAGAATACTGTACGATTTCTGTGTGGTTCAGCGCCATAAAATGTAATGGTGGCTTTAAATGAGTGAAAGATACGAGGACGATTAAAACGTTGAACATCTTTTTGACAAATAATGAACACCTTTCCGTGGGGACTCGTAGAGCAAGGAATAATAATCGGATGAGCTGATGGATCACTGCTTTCTGCTGACAAATCTGCAATAACATGTAGAATTTGTTCTGTGGCAGCCTATAAAGTAGAATGGAAAATTATGTAGGAACTTTTGTTTTGCTTACTTTTTCCGATTTCTAAAATAACAAAATTTTAAAATAACACGTCAAGTGACTTACAAAATTATTTCTTAGACAAAAAGAAATGCCTGCTGATTTCAAAAGCAACGATTGTGGATTAAGTAAGGCTGAACTCAAAGATTGCAACTTTGTCAAGGCTTCCGAATATAGCCCTTGATATAGAAGAACATCTGCAACGAAACTGGGTAACCAGAGCCACGTCTCTGTGCGCAGGTGACTGCAAATTTTTGCAAATTCGCTGCGTAGTTCTTCCGTCTGTTGAAGAAGTTCCCAGCAACTAACTGCAGTTAAGAAGCTTGATAACAAAGTGGTTGCAGTTGGAACATGGCATCCTTTTGTCACAGTCACGTGCAATGTTGAATATGAGCTGGAACTATCATCCTTCCGACGTTTCAATGCAGGCTCTTGGTCAATATTACTACTAGGGAGAATTGCAGGTACAAGTAATAAAGGTGTATAATCTATCTTGTTTCCTAGAATACATAGGTAAAGTATTTTAACATAATAAATTTTTTTTTTTACTAAATGGAAATTAAGTAAATTTTACCTTGATTTGGAATTTGAAAGCTTAGAGGATTTATTTTCCTTACATACTCATACAGCGATTCCACTAGCACCACTGTAGTACAGTATATTAACTGGCGAAAGTTTGGACTGTCTTCCCCCCCGAGCGGTGTGGAATGGTAGAAAGACCAAAGGTTTTGGCACATCAGCTCTCGGTTGCTACGAGTGTCGTACAAAAAGAATGTCGGTACTAACTGCCATACAACAAAAGTTACGTGGTATGACAAGAAGAATACTTGATACTAAACATGGAACTGAGTTCCCAACCCAGTTTTCGGCCCATGGAAAACATTATTTTAAAAAGATTTGTCCAAGCTTCCTCTGCTTTTAGTTCAGAGTCTTCCACTCCCTATTGACAAAACTTTAATTAAAAGTAAAACAGATCTCAAACCAGTAGCTTACCTGAATTAATGTTGACCCACTGGCAAACCAGCTGACATAGAAATCAACTGATTTCAAGATAAGTCTGTACAATTGTTTTTGAGGGACATCAAT
Organism: Daphnia carinata; assembly: GCF_022539665.2. Lineage (NCBI taxonomy): Eukaryota > Metazoa > Arthropoda > Branchiopoda > Diplostraca > Daphniidae > Daphnia > Daphnia carinata. The sequence continues at coordinate 6,324,691 of NC_081333.1, forward strand.
TGTCCTGGAGCTAAGCAATGTTGGTAGCAAGTCTACTACCAACAGTTTCCTAAAGCAATTAACAGGAGTCTGGTAGTGGCTATGCTTTTCACTTGTCAGCAAAGTATCCGCTAATTTTTTCTGCATTATAAAACAAGAATATTTTTTTAACTTCTTAAATTTACAAAATGTACATAAGATCAAAAGATACTCCATGAGTGTCAACAAATTGTGGTAGCATGGACAATAAAACTAGCATTAGTCGACAATGTTCCAATGTATCTTCTGCCCTTTCAGCCATAGCAAGTAATAGCTGATGCTGCACTTCTGTGAAATAAAACATTTGGCTTCACTGAAAATCAAAGAAAGTGAGCAACTGAACCAGCTTACCTGTAAGCATGTGCGAAAACATGTCACGATGAAACTGAGATATTAGGTTGCCATTGGCTTTCTGTAGGGCACATGTGATATGCTGCACCTCTTCCCATAATTCAGCCTCATTTGGAAAATCAAAGAATCTGCAGTTGTGATACATAAGATTGCTGAAAAAGATTGAAAAGTAATTTAGCTGTATACTTACAAGCTGGAAAAGTATCTGGCAGCTTCTTTGGGATTGTTGGCAGATTTTTGAGTAGTATATGCCTCAAGCTGAGCAAACGGAGCCATTTATAAGAACAACGAATTCGAAATTATCTTTACTGTTAGCACTGAAAGTAAGTAAAAACATCAAAGAAGCACACATACTTGGACAGCAAAATTTCGCGGGAACAATGTTTTGGCTGTTATCATCCAAGCTTTTGCCGTGGCAGCATCCTGTTTCTGGCTATTTTTTGTCCGGTAAATCACATAATCTTCGTCAGAGAGCTGATTTTCCTGCATTTCATCAATAACTCCCGTTCGCATTTTTTGAAAATAAATTATTAGCAGACACACGTTCAAAACAATCAACACAGGTCGCCAGAATCGGACTGCGTATATTGGTGTACATTGAGCGTGGAGCAGTACTGCGTGGAATTCTCCGTGGAAATGGGAGGAGCAAGAAGTCTGTCTACGGTAACTCGCCCAAAAGAGTATTGTACATGTACAGTATGTTCCAAAAAAATCCGACTACCCCCCTTTAAAAAAAATGCCCCCTATCAACGTATAGCTAAGTTACTTAGTAGTTTAGGTGGGTTATGTTAGAATATGGGAAAATGCGGGAAAAAATGTGGAAAAATGTGGTAGACGTTACCATAGAAACGAGACAGGAATGAGTTTGTGTCTCGAATCACTAAGGGATGAGACAAATTGCCGTTAGGCAAAGCCAAAAATTTTAACAAATCTACTAGAAAATTGTTTTTGCACCAGGCTACGAGAGACAGACTTCGGGGTGGGAAGTCTCGTCTCCATGGTAACTAATTTAATGCATCATGGAATACGCGCCTTTTTCAAAATGGTTGTTCTTATGCGCTAAATTAGTATAAAATGGGGGTTGGACTATAAATTTGATGCAGTTCATGTTTCGCGAAAATCACGCAAAACAATAAATTTTCATTAAATTTGATTTAATGAGTACCAGGCTAGGCCTAACGTTACCACAGACGTTCTTTCCGCAACAGTTAATTGTTTTGCGCTATTTTCATGAAACATTTTTATAAACTGTATCAGTTTTATAATCCACCGCCCGTTTTATACTAATTTAGCGCGTAAGAACAACCATTTTGAAAAATGCGCGTATTCAATGATGCATTAAATTAGTTACCATGGAGATGAGACTTCCCATCCCGAAGTCTGTCTCTCGTAGGCTGGTGCAAAAACAATTTTCTAGTAGATTTGTTAAAATTTTTGGCTTTGCCTAACGGCAATTTGTCTAACCCCTTAGCGATGTAAGGACGCGAGCTTATTCATGTCTCGTATCCATGGTAACGTCTACCGCATTTTTCCCGCATTTTCCCACATTCTAACATAACCCACCTAAACTACTAAGTAACTTAGCTACACGTTAATAGGGGGCATTTTTTTTAAAGGGGGGTAGTCGGATTTTTTTGGAACATACTGTACATGTCAATAGGCCTCCTGGCCCATTTAGTAGGTCTTGACCTAGAGTCAGCCTGCATGCGACATTCCGTGACTTGTCAGGTCCGCAGTCAACGTCCGCACTTTACCCTGGCCTCGCTATCATTGTAGATGGCGAAACCATTGAGTAGGCCTGGATGCCACGGTACTCGTAGTACGATATACCGTGCAGAAAAAAGCATAATGAATTTTGTCTCGACGTATAAGCGAGAATGTCTCTTGAAAGGAACCTCACCCTTGCACGCCATCGAATCATCTTGGCCAGATACCATTCTAAATTTCAAGTTTCTTCGAATCCCATCATCTGAGTGGGATCCGGTTTTGGCCGCTTTAAGGAAAAACTTTTCCGTAAAAAAAATTTGCGTGACTATCGATGTTGATTTGAAATCCAAAAACCATATCCACATGACTAAGTTGAAACATCTCCACCCATTTGTCCAAAGTCTGCTCATTCATTTGAATAACAGTCAACATTTAACTGAGCTATTTTTGGTTGGAATACCTTTTAGTGTTGCAGACCTGGATTGTGTCAGTAAGGTATCAATGTTTTTAACAAAATAGGCTTGGATATGAATCAGGAGCAGGTATCACTAGTTTCATAATGACCTTTTTTTGTTAACGTTTTTTAGGGTATTGTTAATTCAAATTCATTAGAACATATTTGCTTCGCAGAAAGCAAGATTGGTGATAAAGGATTAGCAAAAATTATTGAAGCAGTAAAAGCAAAACCCAATATTGGTACATAGCTTTTAGCATTATTTGGTGACATAATCAACGTTTAACAGAAAAATCTTTGTTTAGCATGCTTGGACTTGAGGAACTCTGGCTTGTCTGATAAAGTTGGCAAACTGCTTGCCTCACTAGTATCTTTTCAGTCTGTTGCTAGAGACAATGCTGCACAGAAAGCATGTTTGTCAGCAGGAGATCCCAATTTAGATCTGATGTGTGGATTAAAGAGGCTTTCTTTGAGTGGTAACAGTCTTTCTGATGCTGTAGGGCATTTGGCATTAGCTCTGTATGAAGATAGTTGGATAAAGGCAATTGACTTGCAATTTTGGTAATTATGAGTTTGTTAGAGCTTTGTCTATAGTCTATTTGGCATTCAACTTATTATTCATAGTAATTTGAGAGATGATCACCTCAATCAGCTTATAGTGGCTGCTGAAAAAAGCTGTTCCTTGGTCTACGTTGACACAAGTAACAATGATGGCTTAAATTCGTCATTGGTGAAGAGGTTGAAAAAAGTTCTGGAGTTTAACGTGCTGAAGCATCCTTACGTCGTCATTCAGCCCATCTCCACTCCGGTGTCAGATCGCTTGGTGTCAAATAGAATAGGGCAAAATGTGCATCGTAATACGTCTTCGAAAGAAATGAAGCTAAATACTAAAACTCAGAATTCTCCCATTAAACCTAGACATGAGTCAAAAAATAAGTATGTCTGTTATAGTCCGTTTATAAGTTTCTAAAACCTATGCAATATTTAAGAAATCACCCATTTCTTTGTTAGAGCAAAGGTATCAAACGATGGATTGGCAAATGATGCATCGTTCAGTCAACTTGTACATCCAAGGTGAATGCTTTTTCTCGTTTGGCCGACCAACCAACGTAAATTTATCATTCATTTTACTTTTATTTATTTACGTATTTGTTTCTTTTTCAGACATGATAATTTCATGAAGAGAATTTCGCCAAATAATGCGGAGTTGCACATTACTCAAATACATGACGAGGTCAGAACAGTTAAAGCAAAAATTGCGACATTGGAGGAGGAAGTGAGAGAGCTCAGTATAAAAAACAAAACCTGTTCAGGAAGCATGATGATATCGAGCTCGTCCAAATTTGCTGAAAGCGACGCGCTTAGTAGTACTTTTACCCGAAGTGTGCTAATGTGCTTGAGGCGACTTCAGGACTTATTGAGAGAACTGAAGATTACTTCCTCTGTCCCTCACAATTGTCAAGCAAAAGTTCAAGGTCAAGAAATTCAAGTAATTCTCGATGCCGTGTATGCGGCCGCGCGTCAGTTTGACCCTAAAGCAAACCGTGCAAAATCGGAAAAGAACGTGACGAGCGAAAACTGTTCGCTTATGGGAAGCACGAAAACCATAAATTACAAGGTGACAAGGTTATCTGTCCAAGCTTATGGTAATAATCTTATAAATTCCTTTACCTTGTTATAATCAAAAGGTGGAAAAATCAGGTAAAAGTTGCGAAAATACTTCTGGCGACTTTCCCAAAGTTTGCCAAGGCCAAAGTGTGATCTCAGACAAAGAAAATACGACAACAACAGAAGATCTTGCTACACTTTCCCGGAGTATGAGTTTGGTTGAATCTCTATTTAACGGACACTCGCCAAGGAACAATCGTTCACAAATTATGCAAGAACAGTCAGCTGTTAGCCTCCATGATTCATCAAGAAGTACAACAAGCAATCTTCGTGTGAATTCCTTGAAAAGCCTACGAACGAGTTTGGAAGGATTACGTCAAGAGCTTGATAGAAAAAATGATCTATCTATAGATCAAAGGAATTTGATACCTGACTTGACCGACAATAGAAGTGTTTGTTCCCAAGAGCAAGCTGGCTCGCACTACAGTACATGTTTCAATTCTTTTTGCACATCCAGTGCTTCAAGTCGGCCAATTTCGAACAGCTCAACTGAAATGCGGACTAAAGTTTCAAATGATTCTCTTCCGCATTCTGACACCAAACAGACAAAAAAAATTTGCCTTGAAAAAGACAGCATCCCATCGCCACCGTCATCAACCATCAACTTGTCATCTATTGTCGATCTTTTGGGGAACTTCAGCATTGATGATATTGGCAGCAGTACGCTAACACCTCCGTAAATAACGAAGGGAGCAGCGAAAACCATTTATCGTAAAAAAATCTGATAAGTGCGAGTTGCTTTGCTCCATAAAATGCCTCCGTCACTAAAAGAAATTCGCGGTTTTTGCGCCAACGGAAAACGCACAAATATTTTCGTTAAACGTGGCAGTATTCGCGTTCATCAGAATCCATCCTAATTTGGGCGACAAAAACCGTGTACTGAAGACGCAAGCCATTTAATTAGGCAACGCTCAGTTTGATACAAGAGGAAATTCGTTTTAAAGGTGTTGTTTTGATTTTATTTTTCTTGAATTTATTTTTCGTTCGCCAGCTTGAACATAAATGTAAAATTCATATATCTTTGTCCGAAAATGTCGTGCGTCTCTATCGGAGCTTTTGGGTGGAATGTTTTGAAGTAATGATTAAAAAAAAGTGAAAAATTCCAAGATGCGGAAAAAAAAAGGTGGGATAAAACTTAAAAAAAAAAATAGGGAAACCTATGGTGCAAACCATTGTATCTTAACCCACCCTCACTTGTTCTTTTCCCATTTTCGGATATGTAACTGCATACCGATCCAAGAACATTCTTAAGCTACCCTATTGACGAAGCTTTAAGGCAACAACTTTTCATCACTCCACACCTGGAAGAGGCACTTTTTGTGTGTACCATTTTCGATTTCGAAGTATGAGCGTTCAAATAAATTTGTCGTTCATTAATTTATTTGTAACTTATTAGAATTTTTGTGTATTTGTTGTCTACTTTGTATTCATACAAGTTCCGCATCTACTGCATTATCCTTAGGGCAGCTTAAGGGCGCAGGCAACAATGTATCCTAATGCAAATATCTTACATGTTTGTACACGCAGTATCATCTGTTTACATCAGATGTATCTAGCGAAATTGGATAGCCAATTTCAACAACTTGCGCACCATTAGCGTTGGAACACATTTCAAGACAAATTCCAAATGGCATTTTTTTCCCTCGGGTATTTGCCAGAACTGCTAATGCTTCGCGACTTCGGACGGCAGTGTTTTGATCAACACACACCATCTGACATCGGAAACATGGACCGACGTTCTATTGCAAATCAACGGAGATGAGCGTCTCAACTAAATATTGTCACCATATTACGCTTTGATACCTGAAAAAGAAAGGGCCCTATTTTTACTTTTTCCCAACCATCTTCTTCAAAAGCATTTGCACTCTGTACAACGAAATTGCCTCGAAATCTAGTCAGGTATTCTTCCTAAAGAAGGTAAACGTAGTGGATAATTATTCGCCTAATTTTAAATACGTCACATGGTATAGCTACCGTTGAAGATAATTCCAAATCCGTACTTTTAAGCTGCTCCTTCAGACTATTCACGCTGCTATAATTAAGTAGCAAAAAGGGAGAAGTATTCACCAGTGATGAATCTAAAATTGAACAGCGCAGCAGTTTCAGGGCAGGTCGGCCGATCACCTTCGTGACACAAAAAAAATTCATTACTGGTATAACCCTTTCTTAATAACTACGGAAACTACTTCGCTCAGCCACTGATTGACCGCAGATTCGCACTGAGCTAATTGGACGACTTTTCCGCATATCTTCCTGAGATTTGCTCCATTGTCGCCGTCCAAGAACGTATAATGGTCGTTGATATCCATGCTGATTGACAATTCCGTGCCATGGTATTGTAAAATAAGTTTGTTTCGTTCTAAATCGATGCTTGGTCGAATCAAACTTTAAAATATTGAAGAATAAAGCCATTATCATTATAGTAAATTTTATGTTATGAAAGATTCACCAGAGTTTTGGCTCACGCTTTTGTGTCAAAGCTATGCCGACATCATTTACGATAACCCAGTGTCGGTCATATAATAGCCCAGACTTAGAAATCGGCCATGTTTTTGGACTGAAACTGCCACATGACTTTATCGGGTAGACGTGAATGCCTACTAATTCAAAATTAGTTCGATTCTGCCGAACGGGGTCCAGTAAGTTTTTTGCAATGTTATTTCTCGGTGCCGGTGCCATATTGTCTGCGAAAATATTTGAAAAACTAAATGATCACGCAGTAAAGATTTGAAAGCTAGACCTTGCAAAAAGCACTGTCGTAATATAGCCACGAACTGCATGACGTCCTTTCTTTGTGACATGTAACCAAACGAAACACGAACTGCGCCAGTTGGCCTACCGTGAATTAAGTCATTTTCATCGCCACATTTATGACCAGACTGTTAAATAGCATCCATATTTATTAACAATTAGAAGAAATTTGAGGTTACCACACACTACTGTAATTACTATAGCAACTGTATTGCATAGGAAAATCTTACCATATAATGGGAACATAAATCCTCTTCTGATAATTCAAGAAACCGTTGGCAAGCGGCAGGATTGCAGAAGCAACCTGTTCTCACGTGAACATCGTACAAAGTAAGCATTTTTTCGACCTAGAGAAACAGAAACTCATCAATTTCTAAGCTAATTGTGCAATTGCCATAAGTTCAACATAAGCATATCCAATGTAATCGCCGTTTTCCGCCATCAGATTGAAAGTGACAATGGCACCCTGGCGTTGCCGATCAGTGAATTCCGTGTAGGAATATATTTTCACTAAACTTTTTCCGTTCGCATGTTTCAGCTGGCACAGGGAAACATACAACAATTGCCCCAGTCGAAATGTGTGGATAGACACATTGTCCATTGTTGATACAAGATTTTTAAGCTCCCGCATGCTATGGCGGAGTGCGAGTATGGAGAGAAAATTTGCAGTCCCATTTTCAAACCTGTCAATTTTGAAAACATGGTTGTGATTCATGTTGGTTAAAAAAATTTTGCTTGGTAGGAGAAGACACAAGAAAAAGTAAGGAATTGAGACCATTTCTTGAGTTAGCGCAAACCACTCGCTTCGACACGGTAGAATTATCTAAAAAAAATTACTTTTCCTGTAGAACATGGCGTGCCACATGAAAGTCGCGAGAAGACGAAACAATTTCCACCGTCCCTCCGCCAACATACTTTATTGAGCAAAATCAATTGAATAGAAAAAAGAAAATAAAACTACAATTCCGAAGGGTCATTAGAAATTTGTGATCGTTTCATACCTTTTTATGTAAGACATGATTAGCACGCTGATGAACGATTAAAGCACCTAAACCTATAGCGTTGAAAAAGCGGAAACGGAAATAAAAACGTTAATAGTTTGTCAGTCGTGAAAATGTCTTGTTTCTGTGTTTGCCTTTGTCGTGCACAACAGGAACTCACCTGTTGGATAACCAAACATCTTGTAAAAAGATATTGCTACCATATCTGGTTGCCAAACAGAGAGATCTAGCTGATTGGTGCCTACATAAGAGGCGGCATCCAAAAGACAAAACCAGGCTTTTTTGCTTTCCTCCTTCTTATTTAGAAGTTCTTTGTTCAAACATAAATCACAGCTGATGTCAGAGAGGGCTCCCTGTTGCGAATATGATATAAGCTCTAAAGGATATTTGAAGCCACTGAAATTGCATTGCGCTGGGAAGACGAACAATGAATTTGATGTCGGCGCCGTTTTTTCGCTTTCTTTCGCAACCTCTGTTTCTACTTCAAAAAATAAACATGAGGTATAGGGCTTATTTTTAAATGATCCAAAAAGCTTGAAATATCGCTATAATTTTAGTTACCTTTTTTTCCCTGAGAAACTGAAGAAGCAAGATTGGCTTTTACGTGTATCTTTTCACGAATACGATTATGGCTTTCCAGATTAAAATAGGTGCTAATGTCGTCAGATGGTAACGCATAACATGGAACATTTCTTTTAAAATATTCCCTCATGCCAATAACTGAAGTGTGACTTTCTTTAAGGTATACAAAGGACCCACAGTCATTTGAATGGGATGGCATACTTGAAAACTGAAAACTTTCAGCCACAAGCCTAAGGCTATCAGTTGCACCTATATTGTTCAATTGTTATTACTAATCTTAAATCTTAAATTCACTTCAATGCTATCTAAATAACCTGATGTAAATAACAATGTATATTGATTAGGATCTGCTTGAAAGAAACTAAGTAGTTCAATTCTTGTTTGATCAATAATATCAGTTGTTAATCTGCTAGGTGTGTTACGACTATGAGGATTCCCAAAACAATTCTGTGTTAATTCAGCAAGTGAATGCTCTATTAATGACTTAGAATACAGTGTGCTCCCGGCATGGTCCAAATACAAGCCTAAGAATACAAAAAATCCAATTACACACCATTTGAAAAAGGAGAAAATATTGAGCTTACCTTTCACATGACTGAAGTTGCTATTCATATACTCCCAGGCCTCTTCCCCATAGATATCTGTCTCCATTTTAGGGTTTTAAACCAGCTCTAGCGTTGAATAGATCCGAAGCAGTTGAAGAATATTTGCTACACTGATATGGGATATGACCATTCACTCACAAAAAGATTGTATAGCTTTCCCGTTCGTTTGGTTCCTGATTCACCTACACATGCAACAGGTGAAATACTTCAGTTAAATCGAATTCCATTTGTTGACAAACAGGCCTAAAATATGAAAGGGCGGACAGTCCGACTAAAATGTGAAACTTTCTGCGGAATGGAGATGCCTAGTTTCATAGCGAAACTGGTAACTTGAGACCCGGCCAAGGATGGGAATCTTAGATTCGTAATCCTAATCCTTGCCACCTCACGAAAACATAGGCAAGGCTATCAGGGAAGTCTGAAGGCTATCGCAACAAAGCCACCCTGACTAAACTCACGTTATGGCTGCGCGTCGGCCCAGCAGTTGTAGCTATTCGTCGACTCAACAATCTTTTATTCGTCTGCCGTTTGCTGTATCAGTCCGCAGACTATCCCACTGCATTTGTCAGTCGGTCCACCTGGTAAAGCTATCCGTCGATCCACCCGGTGAAGCTGTTCGTCGTTCCTATCGCTGTTTTTGTCCGTCGAAATTTTCGCTACACCTGCCCCTTGACCCACAACTTTTGACGATTTTCAGATATTTGATCACTAAATTTGACGACTTCCCCCGTGTTTCGGGTGAAAAAACAAATTAGCTCTACATTAATAACTATGATTTATCTAAGACCAGAGAGCAGTACAAGCTTATGGCGAAACCTTAGGATCTCGAAACAAAGTATCCCACTGTTACCAAATAATGCAACCACAATAAAAGTGAAGTTTTGAACCAAATGATGTCATAACTTATTATTTATTCGGCGTCCAAGACGCAAGCACTGAGAACATTCAGAATATCTTTTACCAGTGTTTTGGCAACCCAAAAGCTTGAAGTAGTATTGCCAGAAACTAGAGACATTTTATTCACGCTTTCGGTGAATTCTAGAAATAAGGCATCTACTACTTTCTTACCAAATACTTTTATTTGATATTTATCTGGTATAATTTCTAAAATAGAAAATCCCTTTCTCGACAGCTGGGAATCGTCACGTGAAAGCAGCGTCAGTGCTATTTGAGCATTCCAGCTAAAGCCCTCTTCGCTGTAAAATAGATTTCCATCCTTACAGAACTGCTTGAGAAGAGCAATCCGGTTAGGAACAAAACGGAGTGTATGGACGGGGAACAAATCAAACAGAAGATTGATTCCGAATTCAATCACATTATGAGGATTTTTTTTGGTTATAAATCCATATTCTAAAAACAATTTTTGGTTATCGTGTGGCCCATAGTTGATGAACACTTGCTGATGTTTCTTTATCTTTTGACTCGATCGTATTTCGTAGCACTGGCTGTTTTTATTGAAACCAGCTTCGACGACCACATGCGGATCATGATTAAACATGTCCAAGTACGGTGCTAGAGCCATGTTATTCTCCAGCCCGTCCACGTTAAATATATCCGAATCTTGATAAAAAACTGCTCTTGTATTGACACAATACCAAGCCCATTGAAAACTTTCCAATGTCAAGTTTGGACCAAAAATTTTTTCCCAGATTACCAAAAGGGTTTCATACTTTTCCACAACATAACTTTGGTTGCATATAATTTTATCTCGAAGAACTTTGGGCAAAACAGCTACTTCTTGGCTTTCACATAATCCACCAACTGAGAAACTCTTTGGCAGAGTAGAAAGGTAGGAAGAATACAATCCATTTATTTTTGAAATCAAAATGAAGAAAGTTAAACATTCCGCTGTTGTCATCTTGAAATTTTGCAAAGCAGGAATTTGTGAAATAACGTTTGCTTTAGTAATAAGAAGATTTTTAGGGATTCTTACTATGAGGCTATTTGGAGCTAAGTTGGACATGGCCATGAGGCCACGTCCAGTGTCACTAAACACAGCTGGTTTTGTTTTTAAGCAATCTTTTGAAGCAGCGTTCCACCCATTTGCACTCATCCATTTGCACAATTCAACGAATTCCGGATTTGAGTCGATTACAACAGGGCGAAAACATTGACTTTCTATCCGCCGTTTACGAATTCTGGATGTTCGTCCCATGTTTTCATTGAAAAAAGTTTCAAGTCACTAAAGCAGTAAAGCTTGTCCCACAGTATGTCTTCATTTTGTCGGCGGTGCCAAACTTTATTTATTTTTATTTTCGCCTTTTTAAAGACTAATGTTCAACCATGGTGTATTAGTAATGGTGGGACAACTCTTCGTTATAACGGCCTATCTCGGCTGAAGGCTATTTGTGGTCCAGGTGACCTATAGTCAGAGACGCTTAGTGGCCGATATTGAATAAAAAGTAAAGGCTGCATCTACTTGAAAAATTTTCTAAGTCCAAACACGGGGACATGTCCCATTATCCCATTACCTGTTACATATCAAAATTAACTTCTAACCTTTGCGTAGTTATATTATCGTATTTTTATGTTTAGTCCGTATAGAATGTGGAAAAAGTGGAAAAAAATCTTGTTTGTACTTGTCGCTCCTTAACAAAATAAAAATCAACAACATTGGTAAAATATAGAATACATTGGTAATATAGAATTGAAATGTGTGGGAAAACAATGGAAAGTGAAAAAAAAAACGTTAGGAAAGGAGAAAAAAGAAAGATTTATACTGGGTACGAACTCGAGACTCCCGTACTATAGTCGAGTGATCTATCTATTACACCACTGTATTTCTAGTTACTCTCCTACCGCAACACTAGTACATCTCCCCCTTTGCCATTCCGTGGTTGGCGAATATTCTAGTTCGTAAATAGTTCCGATGGTGGCGTTGGCTATAAGTCTCCTCAGTTAGGCCACACCCACCTCCTCTGAAAACAGGCTTCATTCGAGATAGGCCTTAAAATGGAGAGTTGTCCCACCATTACTAATACACCATGGTTCAACTAGACAACACACGAACAGAAATGGATTTTCTTGCCTACCTAGCGAAGGCAGGCCTTACTACCAGCGACCATGACGCGCTTACGTGACAATAGTGGTAATAGTAGGAGGCGCTTTTGCGTCAAAACTAGGCACCAGAACCACCGAGACTTTAGAGTTTAGACTAGGGAAGTTTAGACCCTGCGGAAAGTTTTTGAATATCTAACGATAGCCTATCTAAAGATCGATATATCGTAAAAAAAATCAAATAAATAGTCACCCAAACTTCAACCTTCGTCTAAACACAGATAGCGGTGATATTTCACATTTCTCCCTTTACAATATCCAAAGAAAGTCGTGCATTGAAAGCTGTAAAGTCAGAAGTTAAAGTTTTTAAAATAAGATTGTCAACACGTTTCCTTCGCAAATCACGTACAAATATCTTAATTTGTTTTTTGTCCTGCTCTACCAGCTGTACGGTGTACGCCTTATCAGTTAATATCACAATCTCATTCATTGCGATGGCCTTGCCTATTTCTTCTTCTTCTTCTCCAAACGATCATGATCTCATAAAACAATCCCTGGTTAGGGATGATTCAGGTTCTAATAGTGTTCCTTCTAGGTTGGAAGATAATAACAATCCTCGTTGGGGACCATCACACAAGGGTGCTCAAGAATTAGCACAGCTTTACACTAAAGGTGAAGAATGTCATACATTTAAATTCATTATTTTCTGAAGTACCCACAGATTTTTCAATTTTCCTGCTATACAATGTAGATTATTATTTGTAAGCTTTCTGTTTCCTCTTTGAGATCACAGGCAAAAGATTCCAAGAAACCTTTTCGGTAGTTATTGCTGTTGCATTGATGGTGATAGATCTGTGTTATTTGATATATTACTTTCAACTTCAATCAATTGGTGTTATTCTACTTTCTGGCTGTGCTGGTATACTGTCAGCAGATTTTTCATCTGGACTCCTTCATTGGGCTGCAGATACTTGGGTGATAATTGTAAAATGTATTTGTTTAAAAATCACCAGGAACATTTTTTTAATTTTTATTTAAACAGGGCTCAGTTGACCTTCCTGTCGTAGGAAAGGTATGTGTAAAAGTTTAAGTTTTCAATGACTATAACTTGAACCATGCTATAGTCATATCTGCTAGTCCTTAGATACCTAATGCTGTTGAATGATGGTGGTACACCATGCTCATAGAAAACAACTAGGGGAAGTTCTCCCAGTCTGGGATTAAATTCGGCCCAAAAAATCGCAAATTCCATAAACCTTTACAAAAAAGAAAAAATGAAACGTTATTCTAAAATTAGTTATATATTCGTAATCATGCTCTCATTTTAACACAACAGCTACGGAAAATTTTTTTTTTCTATTTGTTCACTCGGATGTGACGCCTACCACCAAACATAATAGACTGAATAAAAAAATTTAGTATAACATTTGAACGAAATATGCTTCTCTAACATCGATAGTCTTAATTTTCGTAGAAGCCAAAAAATTAAGTTTTAGCATATAATTGGAACCATAACCGCACAAAGGCATAGAACAATTGACAATTGAGGGGAAACATTAAATATAATCTATTACGGATACCGATAAGGAAATAACAGGCCCACTCTCATCGATAAGAAAAGAACAATTGAACATCTCTTGAATCTCCCGCGACATCCATGCTGTTTCGAACAACAGATTTGCTTACACAAACTGAAGTACCAATATCGAGGATGTATTAATAAATGTTTTAATAAGATGCTTCGTATCTAAAATGGCTATTATGTGTTATGGAGATTGGTTAGCATTCTAGCTTAGCGACTCGAATGGTGTAGGTTTCATCAGTTCAGTTTTCCATAGTTTCTAAAACGGATGATCTCTTTTACCCAGTATGTAGTCTTTGCAGAGATCGTCCATGAATAAAGTTCTTTTCGCACATTTTTTTACATAAATTGCCATTTTAATCCTAAAATTTAACATAATAATTTAGATCGTTGTTTCTGTTTTTTTTAATGAATGCTTGAAATTGATAATTATGTGATAATCGCAAACTTCAACGATTAAGTTCAACCAAGTTTTATCTGGTTACTTGTCTATCTACAGAATTTTATCCGACCGTTTCGAGAGCATCACATCGATCCGACAGCCATAACTCGCCACGATTTCATTGAAACAAACGGCGATAATTTTATGGTGATCATTTTGCCTTTAGGAATTATGGCGTCACGTTTTTCAACTTATTCGAGCGATCAAATTGCCCATTCCTATGCATGGTACTGGTACCTATTTCTGTTTTCAGTTTTCGTCTGCGTGACCAATCAGGTTCGTCACTAGCAATTTTTTAAAAAATTACGAAATAATACTAAAAGATTTATTTGGCAGATTCATAAATGGTCGCACATGTATACCGGGCTTCCCAATTGGGTTCAATGTTTACAAGATTGTCACATTATTCTACCCCGCAAACATCACCGGAAGCACCATGAATCGCCTCATGAGACATTCTTCTGCATTACAACAGGTTGGCTGAACAGGCCTCTTGAAATCGTGAAGTTCTGGAAAATACTTGAATATTTAGTTGAAAGCGCCACTGGTCAAAAACCGCGAGCAGATGATTTCAAATGGGCCGAGAAAAGAAAGTAGCGGTCTAGTTACTGCGAGGCAAATATTGAGTCACTCCTATAACTATATTTTTGCTTTTACGTTATGCTGCCAGGCACAGTTCATAACAATGGTCCTATTTTACTTGCTCTGGAGATTGCTTCTTATACAGAAGTACATAAGGCTTGTTAATGCAAATATGTCAAAATAACACTGATTTTCTTATGTTTGTTGTAGAATTCAGCATAGGAGCTCTTTGAATTACAGTATTAAACAGTATGAAATTGTCAAAAGAAGCGTATGAAACAAACAGAATACATTTTTTATTGGGTAATTTAGAAGTATTGTCAGAAATTACTTCTGTCTCTATCATTTTCATTTCGAGTAAATTGATACTGGGTAGCTTTTGTATCCACAAGTACCGGACATGGTGCAAATATATTTCTTTCTCTCCTCCAAGGCAATAAACTGAATACAGAATGTCGTATGTACCAATCTTTCGGAGGACTATGCCGGAATTTGACGAAGATAAACTTGTCTTGCGTGTTCAACGGCATCCAAAAGAGTCTGTAATTCTGGCAATGGCTGGGAAGACAATGAGCGAGCCTCTTCAACGAACAAATCGACATCAATGACAAGCTGTATTCGTATTTTATCGTCGTCGCTAATGCCGTTGCCGAGAGTCATCGATGCGGTAGCACTACGGTCTTTACGTAATCGTTTCAGGCTCTCTTCGGTTTTCTGAACAGACGTCAATACATCAGACACTGCTGCAAAATACCTGAAAAAACACACACGGGTAGACGAGGTGGAGAGAAGACGTTGAGTGTATAAAATGGGAAAAACTGCACAGAAATACTTAACTGTAGAGATAAAGCTTTTATGACCCCATCTGTCCACTTTGAAACAAGTTCAGAGTGATTCGCGTGTAGTGCGCGGAAGTCCTTAATTCCAGCTAGCAACTGACCGACATAACTCGAAGCTTTCGTCGGTGCATCTTTGTTTGTGCGTCGATATAATCTTGGAATATCTGCCACCTGTTTCAGGCGGGTTGCGCAGTTACGATCAACATCGCTAATAATAAGTTTGCTTATTTTTGGTAATATGACGCTTTCAAGATCTGCAACACAGCTTTGAAAAGCACCTAACGAGATCTCATTCATTAGTCAAATCACGTTGCTATCGAAATTTCTGAAAATATGGAAATATTACGCATACTTACTTTCAAGAGCTTTAGGATTTTGTATGCCCAGTAAAGATAGTTGTTTCCAAGCCATGCTCCAGATCACAGGGAATTCAGCTACAATTATGCGGATGTCACTATCTAGCAGGACCAATTGGTGTTGCGTAAATTTTGCTTGGTGTTGTTGGGCCCCCGATAAATCCGTTTCAGTTAGCCTGGCGGTACTGCCTGACTGGGTTAACGACGTAGCTGGAATGCTTGTCTCGGTAGCCTTGAATTGCTATATGATTAAAAAAGACGAAAGCTAAATGGAAATAAACTGGATTCTTACTTCTAACAAAATTTGGGTAATTTTCTGTTTGTAACGGGCAGTCATTTGAAGGGACAACTTCCAAAACCTGTAATCGTATTATGAGAGTAACTGAAGTAATAACAGATCAAAATTTGAATCACACCTGTGAGCTAAAGATGGAAGGTAAATATTAGGATCAAAGCACGACGCCAAAGCGTTTAGAAGAACTTCTGTGGTTTGAAAATTACTTCGATTTTTCTCTGCTGATGATTCGTTGAAAGGGGTAATGAGGCTTTTTTCAAGGCTACCAGCTAACTCTTGAAATCTAAAAACGACGAAAGCCATGAAAACCTAAGTTATACATGATTCATTTAAAAGACTTGCCGCATTTGGAAGTAAACAGGTAAATTCCAGCGTCTCATTAAGGAATGAAACATTGGATCATTTTTTACGGAACGGTTGCAGGAACGATTTGACGACTCCTCCAAATAGTCAATAAATTCCATCGTGCACTTGTAGCGCTATACAATAAAAAATTTAACAGAAGTCCACGAGACATCTTACTAGAAGTTTAGTCATTCGACTCCACAGCAAATTTACTTTGTGATACAAATCGGGGTTTCCTTGCGCAAAAATGCAGTCTAGGTCAGAAACAAGAAAACCATAGAATTCTGGCCACAAACAGTCAACAACGAAGGTGAAGCCTTGCAGACCTTCAAAACTGGAAAATCATAAACTATTATCGACAACTGTCTGAAGTGTAGAAGAATTTAGCTATTGCCTGAAAGTTTTGTTACCTTCTGCTTATTTCGAGCACATCCTTCAGCTTTTGCTTTATAAAATCTCTTATTTTGTTCAGAAGTCCATATAGATCCTGCGGATCCTTTCGTAAGGAACTGTTATTCAAAATTTTCTCAAATGCTGGATGAACAAGATGAATCCGGACAAGGTGAACTGCTAGTTTGCATTGATCCAAAGTGACAAACGTATGCAAAGCTTTTTGAAGAACATCCCGCTTTCGATATTCAATTCCATGCAACAGTGTGTGTTCCAGACACTTTATTAAACTTGACTTGACATCGGCAGTTCTCTGTAAAAGCATTATTGAGAAACAACATCCATGTATGATGTAATTATAATATGGTACCTTCTGCAAATCTGCAATCACTAGTGGTCCACTGCTACACTTTAAAAGCAAATGTTGCAACTGGTTATATTCATTTGCAGCTCTTCCAATCACATTACCTTTACTAGGATCCTCTTCTAACATACTGTTTCAGACTTTGCGAGACTAAGAAGTTTTTCTAAATTGTCCAGTGATGTAGGAATTTTCATCAGACATTCTAAAACAAGTTTCTGTTCCCTTAGGCATTGCCGTTCACTTAAATTAATTAGCAGAGTGCTGTGGGCATCATCTAGCACTTTATTGACTGTCTAAAAGTAGAAGAAAATATGTTGTCTTTTGCCTTTTAATACTCTATTTCGTTGTGCACTCACCAAAATTTCTGCATGAATAGAAGTTAATGGTTGTTGTAAATTTGTGATAGCAATATCAAGCCCAACTAAATTTCCTGAGAGGTTGACAAAATCTGCATAATCTCTGTTTATGAGTTCAATCATAGCCGACCTTAAGACTTTTAAATAAGACCCCAGATCATCTCTCAAAACTTCCAAAGGAGCAGTATTCCATAGATCTTGCAGAAAGACATCTGCTGAAAAACTGTCCTAAATTTTTAGATAAAGATAAGTAAACAATTCGACGCGATTGGCAGCAATTTAAAACATAAAGAAAAAAAAACAAATACTTGAATAAAAATTTCTCGTTTGAAGCAAACCCCCGGTGGTGTTACAGGGACGACAGATTCCATATCGAAGTTCTTGAACTACGATTGTTACAATGTTATGTATTTGAGCCTTAAATGACCGGCAAATCTTTTCTTGTAAAAATTTTTCAAAGAACTGAACTGCAGAACTACTAGGCTTAGCACAGAACAACAATCAACAAATAAAGCAGTCGACGTGGCAATTTTTTAAGTAAAAACAAACATAGAGCCCGAGGCTTGTCAGCCGGGGGATTTGTTCAAAATTAAATCAAACAGAAGCTATCTTGCAAAGACATTATTTCGGTTATCTAATAAGCAGTGTATTGGATTTTAACAAACCAAATCATCAAATCCAATCAAATCCAAATCACATCATTTGTGGATGTGGATTAAATTGGATTTTACTGCTTAGGTTAGTTAAAGTTAGCTTAGGTTAGTTTAGGTTATGTTACTCGAGAACTTTTGCTGTCTTGAATGATTTAAAGATCCAATGCAAATCCGCAAAAAATTGGATTTGCTTCGGATTTCTATGTTTTTGCGGATTTGATTGGCCAAAATCCAATACACTGCTAATAAGTACATTTTTATTATTAAAAAATAGATTAAAGGATATGAAAGCTTAGATCTGTTAACTTTAATAAAAATGTGTTTTAGTTTTCCAGGAATGAAGCAGTAAACCGACAAATTTTTAAAAAATTTTACTAATTAAACTGACGAGAGAAAAAGCTATATAACGCAAACATTGTTCTGCAACTAACCTAAATTTTGTTAAAGTTTTTTTTTTTCAAAGGAGGGTCACACAGTGTTACTCTGTGGAAGGAGAATGATGGGTTCAAAATGTATTTTTTTTTTATGATGGGCTAACAAAACAACATCGATTTTACAGCAAAAGGAAGCAAATAAAACAAGGCGCTTCCCAGTCAAGCGCAATTCTCCTATTCCTCAAAACTAACTGTGATTTGAAAAAGTTTTGCTCGTTTATCAAAATTAATTTTATTACACAAAAATATGGGGAAAATCATGCAAGGAATACGCTCACATACAACGGGTGACGAGAGGAGGGATTGGAGTAATAAAAAAGATTACGTTTAACACCGAATTTGGTATAGGTAATCATAGCTGAAATGATAAGACAATAATTATCTGGATGACACAGTATGACGTAGACGTATCAAGTCACGAGTTTTGGTTTCAGTCTTTACTCTTTCGCTTAGTTCATGAGTACGTGGAAGTAAATTCGTGATCAGAAACAAAAACTTATATATACTCTCATAAGGATACTCAAAAATACATATGACTCATTTATTATATTCATGGTGGTTTTCTTCCACTTGTGATTTTTTTTCTGTAGTTTTTCATATTTGTTTTAAGAAAAACGGAACAGGAGCGAGTTATCTTTATTAAAATTTGGCTTTGTAGCATTGCAGCAGTTATGTGTCTGGGCAGTCTGACTATCTGTTGACATCTCCCAAATTTTAATACCAATTTTTCCTTCAGATCTATTTATATAGACTTTCTTTTCTCTCTGTTTTTCTAAAGTTTTTAACTTTCAATATTTACCTTGATACGAGAATTTTAAAATGTGGAACTTGACCGGTAAAGGGTCTTCTAGTGATATTTTAAATAGACAACAACAGTGTCATATAAAAGCATATGGACTTGTTTCGCGTGCGCTGAAACTTGATGAACAAAACCAGAGTAAGTTTATCAAGCCACGTTATTTTACTTTTTTTTTTCATTATTTTTTGGTCATATGGTTCAGTTTTTTCTTTCTTCTTTTCTTTTCAATACAAGAAAAAGTAATCTTTTTTTCTCTATGTCAAAATGGATGAAGAAGACAAGTCCCTAGTCATTGATTTGTATACTGAAGGAATCAAGGAATTGGAATCTGGAATAAGCATTCATATAGAAGGGATTGGGGAATCATATGAACGGGCTAAGAGGTAAAAACACAAAAATCAGTCAATCTTACAGCAAAAAATAAAAAATTCCTTTATTTTGGCATGTTTCTTTACAGTTGCGCTGTAAACTCATATCCTTAAATTGCTAAATCCTATAAATCAGTATGATTATGCTAATAATCCTAATCTGTAAAAAGTTTCACAGAAATATTTGTATAGGAATACATTTTCTGTACTAATTTTTCAAATACTATTTTTAGGTTACAAGAAAAGATGAGAACCACCCTGCACATGGCAAGAGATCGTCTAATTATTTTACGTAAGCAATTTGTTAACATAGTTTTTTTGCCTTTTGCAGTATTTCCTTTTTTTTTTTTCTTACAGGCTTGTTCTAATATGAGTGTTGGAAAACGCTTAAGTTTACCTTGTCTATTCCGAAGTAATATGTTCGTTTGTGTTTGCTATAGAAGGCGTAAGCCATTTACATAATCTACCTCTCGCCGACCAGGACGAAGAAGTTGAATCTGTAGAATATATGTCCAACCATAGAAGTACAACTGAAATAAAACATCAAATTTTTGACGAATCGAAGGACTTGGCAAGCGTTCCACGCCTACCTGGTGCTACATGTAGTCGCTCTGGTACGTATGGTATTATTTTTTTTTTGTTGCGTATTTTGTTTTTTTATTTTGTTATCTCTTTTAGTATTTATTTCATTATTATTATTATTATTATGATGATGATTATTATCATTATTCGTATTTTTTCTATTATTAAAAAAATTATAATAATGAAAATAATAATAATATTAAATAGCCTGTATTTTTGCTTTTTTCTGGAAAATGTTTTCAATCTTGGTGGTCTTTTAATGGCAAATAGCAATTTCTTTATTTTTAAAATGAACTGGTTTGACGGTTGGTATTATCTTAGGGACGGTTCGAAAGCAAGTCATAACACCTGTGCGTAGAATTAATGCTGCAAAGCCAAACGTCGTTTCTGCTTCTCAGTCAGCTAATAAAAACAGTCCAATACCTAAAGGAGGAGGTAAAAACAACCCTAACTGTTTTTCTTGCTTTTCTCTTAAGAGTAGAATCTCAATTTCAATTGTACTTGTTTTAGGTGTCAAATGTCATACCGCTATTACCTCTATCGCCAAAACAACGCCACCAACTAGACTGCCTACCGCTGCAAATAATCGCCGTCCTGCAGTTTTACCTGTAATTACATAGTGGTATAGAAACCCCTAACTTGTTTACATAATCCTGGGTTCTTGCACAGACCAATACGCCGCCTAGAGCCGCGGTCTCCGTTGTAACTAAGCGGACTTCAAAAGTTTCCACAATCAAAGGCGTTGACTCAAAACTGGCATCTTTAATCTTGGACGAAATTGTGGACGGTGGAGTGGATGTTTCTTTTGGTGATATTGCTGGCTTGCAGGTAGATAAAAAAAACCTTTACTTCGGTGACTTTAAATGTGTGATTCTTTTTATTGCGCATGATATTGGAAACTACTGTAGCAAGCCAAGCAAGCATTACAAGAAATTGTTATTCTTCCGTCCTTAAGGCCTGAGCTCTTTACAGGTCTTCGGTCTCCTGCCCGTGGTCTCCTGCTTTTTGGCCCCCCAGGTAAATCTACACCGGGCATCACCCTCACACTTGTTCTATACATCATAATGTGTTCAATTTAAATAGGTAATGGGAAAACTCTGCTTGCTCGTGCAGTCGCTAGCGAGTCGTCGGCTACATTCTTCAATATTTCCGCTTCTAGCTTGACATCTAAATATGTTGGTGAAGGTGAAAAACTCGTGCGTGCCCTTTTTGGGGTTGCAAGAGAATTGCAGGTATCCCACTCGTATGGACTGATATAATAAATTAGTTGCAATCACAATGATACAAATTTGCCCTCTCGTATTCAGCCCTCAATAATCTTTGTCGACGAGATTGATTCACTTTTGTGTGAACGTAGAGAAGGGGAACACGAAGCGAGCCGAAGACTAAAAACAGAATTCCTTTGTCAGTTTGATGGACTTCTTGCTTCTAATGAAGAAAGAATTCTAGTCATGGGCGCTACTAATAGACCACAAGAACTCGACGAAGCCGTCCTAAGGTAAGAGAATATTTGAAAACATGCAATCGATTTAAATATATATATAATTCTTCCGGAAACTGCTTTTAGGCGTTTTCCAAAGAGAATTTATATCAGTTTGCCGGATGTTTCTGCAAGAGCCCTACTACTTACGAAACTTCTTTCGAAGCACAACAATCCATTATGTGAAAAACAGCTTGCTAAACTCGCTGAGCTAACCGATAGCTATTCTAGTTCGGATTTGACAGCCCTGGCCAAAGACGCGGCTCTTGGACCTATAAGAGGTATAAATGATGGCATTGATAAGATGATGAGATGTTAACTGATACAGATTTTTTCTTCAGAACTTGGGCCAGAAAAAGTTAAATTTATGAAGACACAACAGCTTCGTCCGATTAGTATGCAAGATTTCCTAGACTCTCTAAAGAGAGTTCGTCATAGTGTATCGGAATCTTCACTAAACGTCTACGCAAAATGGAATCGTGAATACGGAGACGTAAGCATGTAAAGCAATTTTCAACTAGCTCTGTAAGCATTGAAAGCTGCAAAACTCAATTGTC
Organism: Daphnia carinata; assembly: GCF_022539665.2. NCBI lineage: Eukaryota > Metazoa > Arthropoda > Branchiopoda > Diplostraca > Daphniidae > Daphnia > Daphnia carinata. Next base: position 6,347,249 of record NC_081333.1, read on the forward strand.
CTGTCATACCGCAAAGGCTTGCTTCTCTTAATTCTTTAACGCCCAGAAACGATTTACAATATCTATATATGTGTATTTTCTAATAAAAATTTATATAGTACGTCGACCTATTCTAAAATTCTTATAATAGAACCTACTTGGTTTTCCTCTTCGTCAAGCTTTATCTCAGTCGGAAAAAAGGCATTCTGCGATACTTCTGTGACCGTAAAAGTTCTTTATAGTATTCCGGATACGGTAGGCCAAAATCTATGTTAACAATTTTAAAAAAGAACAGTGGAAATATGAAGTCTCGATCTAACTTCAGTGTGTCTTTGTTTGGCTTGATAGATTCTAATGTAAAATTGTATTTGTCAGCAATCCATTTAGCTAACTTTTGGATTGTCGATGCTCATCGTGGAGGTTGAGGCCTTTTAAGGGCTAAAAACAAGAAAGCAAGTTTAGGAGAAACACAGAGCAGAGCTAAAATCCCGCTATACCATGAACAGAAAGGAACCTCTTCAGTTTTGTAGTGTTTTTCTTTATTATTTAAAACTGAAATATACAAAAATATTTAGTAATGATGCTTCATATGAAATCGAGTACGAGTGACAGCCAGAATTAGACCACTTTTACATAAAACCAGTTGCTGCTCACTTGGAGAAAATTGCCATTCCGAATAGGAATATTTGTTGACGCGAAGTGTATACTCACAAGGGACATTGCAAGGTGGAATTTCTTTTCTGGATTGGCAGCAACTTCCGTACTTATCTTTTTATGTCTTAATGGGTACTATACTGTTTGAAAGTACAAATCCTAATTACAACTTCCAAGTAATTCCAACATTATGTTCTACCAAAAGTCATCTGTTTCACTTGTGGTTCAAAGTCTCATGTTTCGAAATTAACTGAGTTACAGTTCAAGCCACAACGATATACTCCAAGCATCCGAAATCAGCTCAAACACAGTGGCTGTGATCAAGCTGCCAGTGTCCTAAAGATACTTTTGGTTTCCGATTTTGAATTTTGAGTTTAATTCATGAGACTTTTTTATCAATGATTTTCGTTTTGCGTCGTCAAGCTTGTTGAGTTTTAAATCTTCGTCCCGATTAAAAGGTTTCCTTTCAGTAGGTTTGGAAAGATTGTCTTTCTGAAGAAATGAACACCAATTACCTTTCATGGCTTTCCATTGATGGATAGGAAATAAAAACTGAAATTTACCATTTTTTTCAATTCTTTTTGGTGCATCTTCAGAAGACTCTCAGATCTCTTAGTTTTATCATGCTCTGCTACAACTTTCTCTAGCTTCTGATTCCTCTTTTGTTCTAAGTATTGCTTCCTCATTTCCCCATCAAAATCATCTTTTTCTTTGGATATACTAGCCTAATAAAGATTAACATAAGGACAAGAATAGTTATATAACTCAATATTTGTTTTGGTACAATAAAACCTTGGTAGTTGGAGTTGAAGTCCATTGATCTCTGCCAACAACCTCTGGCTTTTCAGACCGATTGAATGCACGTGGGCCCAACCCAAAATTTTTCCTTTTAAGCTCTGGAAGTTCAATCATCCAGTCTTCTCTTTTAGGCTGTTTGCTTTCTTCATCTTCATCAGCCCCAAGTAATTTCCTTTTCATTTTAAGGGATCTTTGTTCAACATCAACAAATGAACTATGTTCAGAATCCCCACAGTTTGCTGGCAAGGGTCCAATAACTCTGTCATCATCAGATTCTGATTCACTTTCTTCAGTGATTGTTGCTTTTTTTTCACAAGAGATACTCGATGCATTGTTGTGCATCGGTTGTCTCAAATGGGCAGGAAGTGCTGGTCCATATAGATCAGCATCATCGGAGTTCGAATCTGCGTCATTTTCATACGCTTTTTGTAGGTGGGGAGGTAGACTAGGTCCAATACGCGACATTTTCTTTTTCTCTAATAGTACCACAGAATAAAAAAATTTAGGAAAAATAGCCTTATTTTTGTTGTGGGTATAGCGACGGCTATCGAATATCTTACACCTAGCAGACGAACAGCGTCGTTTCTATTTGAAGAAGTTGGAAGGTTTTTTAGGCCTGGGTGAGTCAAGTCTCTGTTTGCGCTTGCTGCTACAGTTTTAGGACTTATCCATACTATGTAAATAGTTTTCAGCATAAAAATTTACTTGAAAACCGATTTCAACATTACAAACAATATGCTGGAACTATTTTTAAATTAGATTTCGTAATTAGCATTTCTTTTTGCCCACAGATGGCGGTAAATACCATGCATTCAAAAGCCCCAAAGTGGTTTGTTAATAAAATAGAAAGAAATTCAATGCTATGTGCAGAAAGGCCTTTCATAGTATAAAGCATGCTTTCCAAACCAGTTTAGGATTTTGATTGTAGCGTACCTCGTGCGTTGGCTAAGTTAAGGACAAAAAAAAGACGAATTAATCGTGTATGGTGATTCATATAATATTGTATCTAACAACCAACAGATTGTCAAAAAATGAAATTAGTTAGGTAAGTCCTTATTGTTCATCCGCTACATCTAACTTACGGTTTAATGCTGCAAGTTTGCTCTTTGTAAAGCCGGTTGGGATGCATCTGCCCATCATTGATACAATTTGTTTCAACATTTTTGTTATTTTTTCATAAATAATGCTATGTCATATATTCATTGAATAGTTGTATGATGTTTTCTTTACATTTAGGTTTTTGATGAAGCTGAGCCATGAAACTGTTATAATTGAACTGAAAAACGGAACACAGGTTCATGGAACAATAACAGGTATTTATTTTTTTTAAATATTTTTTCTGTATGTCTTCAGTTGTTCTTTAATTATACTATTTAATAAGTATCTTAGAAATCTTTTGTAAGTAAATGCACTTAGTTTTCTTTGCAAATTGTTTTTTGGTGTGTACGTATAATAGCCCATCGATTCTGCATTTTCAGGTGTTGATGTTGCCATGAATACTCATTTAAAGGCTGTAAAAATGACAGTAAAGAATAGAGATCCTGTTCAGCTTGAAACTCTAAGTATTAGAGGGAACAATATTCGGTACTACATTCTACCTGATTCTCTTCCTTTGGAAACATTGTTGTTGGATGATTCTCCAAAAGCCAAGGCTAAAAAGAAAAAAGATGCAAGTGGTAGAGGTAATTTTTTGCATTTTTTAAATTGTATATTTGTCTCTGATCATTTTTATAAATTGTCAGCCCGTGGAAGAGGACGTGGACGCGGAGCTGTCAGAGGAGGGCGTGGACGAGGGCGTGGACGAGCCACTGGTCCTCGACGCTGAAACTTTTGTAATTTCAAACGCTTTCCATTTTTTTTCCCTTTTGAGCAAATGTGGAAGAAGTTTTCATTTGCATTACAAATCGTCATTGTCTTAGATGTTTTTCGCCACCTTTAGCAGTCATTGAAACGCCTTAGTTCTGTGTACAATACTTTAAAGTTAACCGATGAACGACAGTTTAAGCATTCGTGCCTATCAGACCACTATCGTTTTTAATGGCGTTTTTTCGTAATTAATATAAATTATGTTTTCAAAAGTTTACAATGGTTGTAGAGCAGCTGCGCGAAACTCTACCTCATCGCATCAACTGCGTGAGCGTATCCCTTTAAAGTTTACAAAACAACCCGCTAAAACAATTGAAAAAAGATGGTATCATAACAAATCAAGCAGACAACATGTACACTACTAGTTTAGTTCCGATAGCATAATCTACTTCTAATATAGAATCCTTCTGTTAAATTGATCAACTACATTTAAGTCCAAATTAGAAACTGAGAGCTAAAAAAATTGCATTTTCAAAGCTGTTGGCATTAGCTGATGAAAACATTTTCAGGCTTTTAGTGACGTACGTAAACAAATGTACGGATTTCACAGAATTCTGATTTGAAATCAATTATTTTATTATCTATGGTTTTTATTACTTATTAATTTTTCGGACAACATACGTGATACATGTTTGGTGCAACGAAGCCGTTTTACTCTTCGGGAAAATGCGATGGTTAAATATTTATCAGTTCAAGCACGAGAACTACGTTGGTCGCTGGCATCGATTCAGTTTGAGTAAATAGGTTATTTTAGATTTCCATCCGTATGCCTGGCCTTTTATGCGACAGTGAAACTTTTTCTTTCCAGGTATCTTCTTATCTCTAAGCATATGGTCGCTACTTTCAGCTACGACGCAACTAGAAAATTTACACCGTCCCGATCGGCGTCCCGTAGAACAGCAATTTTTTATGCATTATTAAATAATGTTTCATTAAATTTCGGTTTCCAGGTTTGGAGTGCTAAGGAGGTTACTGCTAAACAGAGTTCGCAGTACAAAAATAACGAAAATTAAATTAATTAAGGAGGGGATAATATTTGTTACGCAGCAGCATTTAATTTAATGCATAACTAATAATTTAAGTACAATTATTTCTCAAACGCCGACCATTTGTGGAGCAGACTACGTCTGTTATACGGCCCACGGTCGCCACTACGTAGCAGTAGTAGCCTACACACGGTACAAGTAGACTACTTCTGCCAGAGGTTTGTAGAAATTTAATCCACAAAATACAATGCAAGAACTTGCAGACTTCGACCAAATTTGTCGAAACCAGTCGGTTGTTTAAATAAAGTTCGAAGTCAGCGAATCGACTATTATGCTGCTGAGCCTAATAATTCGAAAAGTGTGATTAAATAATGTTCAAGACAATCCCACAAGGGCAATCCAATAAAGAATGCAGATGTCGTCCTTGATCTCGGATTTTCGGCCCGTCTTTTTCTTTTAGACAAAACTTCGTAAAGCTGTCTTTGAGCTTGAGGAAATGAAGCGATTTTAAACAACATGCATTTGAGCATTGGATCCGTTTGGTGCTTAAATTAATTTCAAAGTGGGAGTTTTTGTAACTGTATATTTTGACCATTCTAGAGAATATAATTGGCTATCGTTAGACGATGTCAAACAAATGTATCTTTGTTGTTTGTTTTTCTTTTTTGTTTTGCCTTTTTTTTTGTGTAATTTTTTGTTTAATTTTTTTTTCTCATACTTTTTTTTGCATGCGGCACTTCATTTATGTAGTCATCGAGAGATGGTGGCATAATGAAATGTTTGACGAAACTGCATGTGAAACAAACAGAATAATAAAAATGCTAACAAATACCGGGGAATAAAGATAAACGCTAAAATGTTGCATATATCAAGTATTGAAAAGATATATAAGGGTGAACACGAGATTAAAATAAAAAAAACGTACACCGCATGGTTTTAACGTCCTTTGAGAGGCTCATTGGCAATTGGTATGGTGAACGAACGGAGGGCTTTAAGCTCTCAAAAGAATGTCAGCACTTGATGCCTTTTGAGCTAATAGTCATTGTAAAAGAAAGCGCGTCCTGTAGCATGCATAAAAGTTGTGAGACAAAACGGAGGACAATTGAGACAATATCATTAATTTTTAAAACATCCGTTTCAAATAGCGACATAGATGAACATTCACTCAGGTATATCCGAGACCGTGGTCGGCCAAGCAACTGGACGAAAAAGAAAAATTATAACTTGATCCGTCATACAACAATATCCGCGTGTACGCACAAATGCAACGCGGAAGAGAGATTTCCGATGGAGAGGCATGGCATGATTGGGTTGATCTCATTGATTTGGCAACAACGATCGACATTTGGCATTGTGCATTATTTAAATACAAATTTTACCTTCATCCAGAACTCTAAACTGTTTCCCAACGTCTCTTTTCTTTTCTTATTATTATTATTTTTTTATTATTTTTTTTATCATTTTTATTTTTTAATATTTTCATTTTATGTCAGCCGCTTGGCTAGAGGACTGGGATTAGAGTCAACAGTCTGAAGAATTGATATGAGAGAGCTATGAAGAGTGAGTGAGCTGCCGTGTTGTATGAGATCAGAGCGAGCGGTGTTGGATGATCTACACCACACAGCTCCTTGATATGCTATCGCATCCGAAACAATGGGGATAATGTAAATGTAAAGTTCTTGTACAAATCCAGACTTTTCTGGGCATTACAGGTGCTATTCATCACGGTAAACTATTATAGCAAATCTATGCATCACTGGTTAGAGTCGGTCTTATATCCTTGAACGTCACACTGAGGAATCGAAATCAGAAGGCAAATTATCTCAGATAATGCACAATGCTAGCAATTTCGTGCTAATGATCAATCTAATTTATATGTAGCATATATTGGATGGCGGGACGATGGCTTTAAGTCGGTCAGTATGACAATTCGAGATTTCGAGTTTTTAACTTTTCACGTGTCGTACAGCTCCTTGAGAGTGATGTCATACATTCCCTCTTCCGACGATGTAGTTATTTCTAATATGAACAAATCCTCGTTGCAATAATGCTTGAGCATATCATCGTCAATTTTGGCCAAAATCCTACAATTAAATAGATATACAACATATACGTTAATAAGAACTTACTGCCATAATTACCATCGAATTTAACCATTAATTTCTATTGTGATTATTGAATGCAATCTGTTTCCGTCTATAAATTATACTATAAGGCGTGGTAAAAACGGATTGTTACCCTTTGGCATTTTTCCTGTAGAGCATGTTAATGGTAGATGCAGATAGCTTGTATTTGCTCTCGATCTGTTCAGAAACAGAACCAAATTTTTATGCTTTTTTTTAAACGATACCGAAGTGTTGCTAATAACACACTTAAAACTTATTCAGTTCAACGATTTTCAAAATAAAAAGTTTGTCTGGATGAATGAGACCATTATTGCGATCATTTAAGAATTTTTTCGCAATGAAGCTCACGGTTAAATTTACTATTGGATTAGAGTTTCTACACTTACGGCGTCTAGAAGTCCAAGTGATGTTGGTGGCACCAAATGAAGTGGAGTAAAGGCCAATTCATTTTCTTGGCGCACGTATATCATAACTCGCTCGCACGGAGGAGGTGTTAATTTCCGCCTTTTGGCAGCAGGTGACGCATATAGAGTGGCAATGTTACCAGGCCCAGCTATAGCCGGCGGTCCTATTAGGTTTGTGTGCGTGTCCAAAAATTCTTTCCTATATTGAAATGAATATTAAAATGATGGCACAAGATAACAAGAGAAAACAACATATGAAGCAATAGGAAAAAGAGAGTGGTTTTACCTTTCGTGATCTTGGCCATAGAAACTTGGAAGTTCCATTGAAGCCCCAAGCTGTAATGGAAAATAAATTGTATTTATCGAATGGCTTGAATAAGATTACGCATTTCCATGCTAAATAGAACAGCGAGAAATGCCTACCTTCTCGTGATCATCCGGAGTAAAAAGGGTTGGCGGTTTCATCAAATCCGCCATGTGATAGAACTCGGATCGTTCAGCGTTGAGATGATAAAGTTCCTCCAGCCGTTTGTTTCTACCGGTAACGACCATTTTTCTTTTTGCTGCACGTCTCTCTTCGTCGCGCGTCTTCCTTTCCGCTCCCTTATCCACATTACAATGATATGTTTACAAGTCCCGTTATTAATCAAATCTTAAAAGTGGAAGATAAAACTATGAATTTTTCTCAAATTATAATTGCAAATGTCTACTTCTATGACGTTTTCCGAGAATTTTGTGGCTTCTCGGGGTTTCTGAAATTGCAACGTTCTTAGGCATCCCGCTTGGGCCAAAATGAAATTAAAAGTTTCGACTTTCGTTCACGTTTGTTTGAATACGATTACTTAGATTTATGATTTTTGCTATCCTACAAAAGATTTTATTGTTTCACATTACGTTCTTCTTTTATTCAAAAAGCGTTTGGCGATCCTTTCATGAATCATGAAACTAAGTCGACTTTTACGCATCGATCTTCCTATACCTTATTAATTTCGGACCAAGGTCTAATCTAGAGCAAAAGTCATTAAATTCGTAGTAGGCGTGGTAACGAACGCACTCTGTACTATAATTTCATATCCACTTGACTGAACTGTCCACGGGTGCGACTCGATAAGATATAACATTTCAAGTCATCTCTCATTTTCAAGGGTTTGCCTACAGTGTTCCGCAATTTTATTTTGTATCATGAACAAATATGTATATATTGTTATACTTGAAAAAAAAAAATGAACAAATTCACCTTTGGTTTGAACACAAACCACAGGTGAAAATTTTTGCCTGTTGAAAAAGGGTGGGTTATTCTTCGGATGACGGTGCCCAGCAGATAAAAGAATCTCGAAACGAACGCTGAATGAAGCCTGGCACGCAACCTAGCGATGATGGCCGCAGGATAAAGAGGGTGCGGTCTATCCAAGAATCCGTATTAAACGTTTCGTGTGTGTGTATGTGTGTGTATGTGTTTATGCGCGTATGTGTTAAGAAATATTATAGATGTGCAAGAAAAACGAAAACAAGCCAATTCTGTTTTGGCGAAATCTCTGAGCCTCTCGTACAGCCAATTCGATGCCGACAATATCTGTGTGACCTGATTCTTACCGGCATTAATTGCGTAGCTTCTTCAAGCGAATCAAGAAAAATTGGAATGATTCATCCAACAACTGAATGTTTCCGTCATCCCGTGCTTCAATCTCTTATTGTTTAATCGCTGAAAGAAAGGGCAGAATCGAGTTTGACCCCCTTATTGCTGTCAAAATCCTAATGAGCAAGGGTCCGGCCTAGCTGATTAGAACACTCGGTAAGTAAGACCCGAGCTTCTGAAGCCGTCGGGCCCATGATACAAGATGTGGACCATCGACAAAAAGGCACACGACCGCAGGGAAAGCTATTAAGACACATAAGGGAAACGATAAATAATTCAGCCAAGTGGCTTTCATCATTATTGTTGCTTTCACAAACTATCAAAGGCAATCATCCAGTTGTGCGTGCGTTCAGCTTTTATTAATAAATTGTCGTAAGACGTCTAATGGGTGAAAGTCTCGATGACGGAATGCAAAGCGATTGACCAACCTGATGGATACACGTTTTCGTCGTTTCGGCATTTCCGTTTCTACTCCTTCGTTTATCGACTCTTTCGAAACAATGTTTTCTCTAACGCACATTTCAGCGCTGGTTAAATAAACTAGATAATTTGTAGTGATCATAATAGAGCTTATCTTGGTTCCCGATAGCTAGTCCATCAGACCTGCTTACAGTATCTGCGCATAGTGAGTATCCAAACGCAAAAATGTTTTGCTTCAACGGCAGTCTCCAAAACTTCGGCGTGGACAACAACCCAAAGAGAGGAAAAAAAGTGCATTGTAAATGTGAAACGCAGAATGGAAACTTCAGGATAAAAAAGGTGTCTGAACAACGAGATGAGGTTCAGATGGTTTTCGAGCGTGACTTCAGATTTTCATATCATCTCATAGGAGATCCATCATGCTGGCGGGGTCAAAGATTACACGTCACTTCTCCGCCCTCCTACGGTACCGACACTTATACTACTCTCTCTCTCTCTCTCTCTACTCTTCTCTTTTTATTTTTTTTTCTTATTCTCTCTCGCCTTCTTACTTTCTGACCCTCCCTATCTCATTTTTGCTTTCTGTCGACCATGCAGTCAATCGCGAGTGGTTTGATATTAAAAAATAAATAAAAAATTTTTAAAATGACAAAAAAAAAAATTCAAAATTTCCATGAGACGGATTCGATTGGCTATAGAAAACATTTCTGCTTACGAGCGGGATGCCTGAAATTGAGGAACGTTTCGCAATCTCTCGCAAAGAAGCTTAGAATTCATCGTTAATAAAACCAACGCAAATATGTCGAACTGCTATTTCAATGTGGAAACAAAGGCAATACTCAAGACAGAATGTAACGTCCACTATGCTAACGGAAATGTCACGACGTTAAGAATCTTGGCGTAGTTTCATAAAGAAAAAAGACCATACAATTCCTTTTTGCAGAAGGTAAAAGAAAAGTCTTACCTTATCACAGAAAACTTTAACTTGACAATAGCCGCGATGGAAGACTGGTATGGAATCTCGCGGGTCGTCGAACGTGTCAATCTGCAGATGGAGTGGTAAACCCTGGAGGACAAAACAAAAGCTTGATTATTATAGGCTAGGCCGAGTAAAAGCAAAAAATCAAAAAGGGAAAAACGTAAAGGAAAAAAATGAAAAAAAAAAGATACGATGTTAAAATACATGGTAGACGTTAATAATAAGGCATGGTTAGATCAGATCCCATCCATCAACTTGTGCAAGTAACTGGCAGCCCAAGGCATGAATCACACAGTGTGTGTGCATCATTCGATTTATTCAAATGATTAAGGTCAGTGAAAATGTGTATGGATAAAGCATGGCTTGAATTTCACCATATCACTATATATAGCCATGGAGGAGCGGTGCCCAGGGTTCAATCGAATCAACATTGAATATGCGTGTCAGTTATATATGCTCTGAGCCCTGCGGACGAGAGGTAAAGACTCGCGGGTTCAATAGAGTAAAAAAAAAAAAAAAAAAAGAAAAAGAGATACATATAATACAACAGATCCACACATACACAGCAGCAGCAAAGAAAGAAAAAAAGAAAAAAAACTATGTTTTGGTATGCTTGCTTTGATGTGCTGTGCGTATGTAAAGAAAAACCTGGACAGGTGTCCGTCACAGTGGAAGAAAAAAAAAAGGAACGACTGAAAAGAGCGGAGAGAGAGATGGACGTCTGTAGCTAGCAGATTAAATCAAGGCCTGGCGTGTACAATTGCGATGCCAAGTGATGCATTTCTGGCTATCTGTTTGGAATTGGTTTCCCGCCCCGAACGAAGAAAATCTTTTCAAAGTAAACAAGCCAATGCTATGCAAACATTTTCTTGATATAGTACACGCCGTGGAAACGCCTCGTCTTTGGATAGTTTAACCAACTCTTTCGCCTTTCTAGAACTGCTCGGCTTCAACGAGTGCCCCCCCTCCTTCCCTTCCGCTACAGTGTCAAACAAAGACGGAATGCGAGAGCGATAGAAAAATGTAACGACACTGATATGTATCGACACAAGAGGGAAAAAATTGTTTTCTTTTTTGAACACACGGTCTCTGTGTATATGAGTAGTAGCTGGCATAAGATAAAGGGTAGTATTCGGGCTCGGCCGCTCACTTATGCGGGAATAACAGCAAGAATGATGATGCCGAGCGACGGCGGCTTAGAAATCAATCAATCCTATTGCTGCAACTCGCTACAGAGGACGTAGACATAAAGAGAGAGAGAGAGAGAGAGAAGAAAGAAGAAAGAAGAGTCCAAAGAAAGAGCAAAAGGTCTCCCTTCTTTCTCCTCTTTAAGAGATAGTTCATTTGCATAGTAAAGGAGAAAGAGAGAAAAAAACGAGCTGGAGGTAGACAGATAGGGTGAGAGAAATCGGTCCGTGAGAAAACGGCCGAGAACTCGTAGAAGAAAAGAGAAGCAAAGAGACGAGAAGAGAAAAGGTGACACAGACGTGGAGACCAGTCATGGAGGTATGGGAGGAGGGGTTGTATCGAAAAGGGGATGAACAATTGAGCATCGCTTTTTTTTTTTTTTTTAACTATGGCACAAGGTTTCGGCTAGTGGGCACTTCTTTTGATTGGTAACTATTTCCCGGATGGTTCACTATAGCCACTACCAGGGCGTTCTTTTATCGTTCGTCTGCTGAGTAATGGAAAATAGACTGAGCAAATCGTTGTAGTCTGACCTCAAACGGCCAATACACTTTGTATTGGAAGTGATTATTTTAATTTCTTTTCTTCCTCTCTCTTTTTTTTTGAATTTTTCAATTCCGTGGTGGACTGGACTGTTGATTAATCCAATCAAATACTAACGAGACTGTGCATTTTTTTTTTCAACAAAGGAACTCTTGGGTTTGTTCACTTCGATGGGGGATACAAAAGAAAATGAAAAAAGCACAAGGTCTTTTATTTTTTATTTATCAAAGCCCCTCGCAGCAACTAGCCAATGGAAAAAAAATGAAAAAAAAAACCGATGGACTTTATATGTTCGAGCTAATTAGATTACTTAAAAGAAATTTCGTTGCAACCCGATTTGAAAGAAGAGAACAAAATACAATGAGAAAGACGATCGGAAATGACAGTTGACGATAGCAAGAGATACTAAATTAAAGTAGTGGTGGTATGCAGAGCAAAGCGAAAGCTCGGGTGTAGCGTTTGTCCTGCGATCGAATCCTAATTCTCGATTTGCATATGAAAGAAGCGACCAGACCGTATGTACCCTTTCGCTTTTGAGGCCAAAAGATGGGGCGGTATAGCGCTGGGAAGGAAGAAAGAAAGGGTTGAACGGAACGCAAATCGACCTGATCTCATTCACAGTTCACTATGTGGCATTACTCAACGAGAAACTTCCCGTACATCGATGGACGGTGAAAAGTATTGCACAGTAGGCCCTCAATGTCCAACCTCTACGTCTGCTTTCCCATAGCATAGGTGGTAGTATGAATTCAATAACGTTTCAGCTATACACACACATACATGATTTCTTTATTCCGAGTGCCTGTTCGCTCTCCCCAACAAATCCCTTCCAATAATATAGAGGAATTTAAAAGGAAAAAAAAGGAGCTGTTATTCTCCATTACCTTTACTCCTTTCTGGCTGCTGAAGTCCGTACTCAGGCACTGGACGGCTACGTTGATCTAAACAAAATGCACAAGGACAGAAGGCAAAAAAAGAAAATCAATTATGAGATTCTGGCGACGTTATTGTCAATTCTTAACTGATTAACACCGAAAAGCCAGCTTCGTTCCATTTCCATAATCTCAACTGAATGTCTCACTTTGTAACCTGGCCTGCCCTAGTTTCCCTTTTGTTCCCATGGACACCATGCAGCCATGTGAATTAGATTTGTGCGTTATACGCTGATCCTGATATGAAAGCGCATAATACCAAACGTATATAACGTTGGTATTCGACCAATGTCAGAAAGCTGGCGACTTGTGTGACGTTTGCTCAGACTACACGTGAAACCTTTCCGAAGACATCCAACACTAATTTCAACTAGAGCAACGCCAACGGATTTCTAAGCGTACATTCCAAGTGCAGTAGTACTAGTTTTCAAAAAATGAAACTCTTGTTCTTTTTTGTTTACATTTTTTTTGTTAGTTATTTTCCTTGCATTGTAGATGACTCGTTGTTGTTTCGGATCGGCTGGCGCAATTTCTGACGATGTCAAAATGACAAAGATATCGATGAGAGAAGAATGGAATGATTACCTTTGCTGAACTTTCCAGCGGATTCCAGTAGATACATATAGCGTTGTGAGCTACCTCTTCGATGCAACCAATGAGGCCCGAGCTGTTCTTCGTATCTGGAGATGACACAAATTTAAATAAAAATATATTAGTTCACGTTAATTGCGTAACACTGCAGGGTTTCAAACTGCTATATCAGACAACGATAATATCGTAGTGATGAAAACAAAAATTCAAATCTGACCGCGTATTCAGGAAGCTGGGTATACAGTTTTCTCAAATGGTCTTGATATTCAAATACCAGCTACTGCTGATATTTGCAATAATAATATTCAAATGTAATGAATTTATTTATTCACCGCCGTCCTTCGCGCCTAAGGCATTCCTAACCTATAGGTCGGAGCAAGTTTTTCTAGCGCTATTTAGGTTGTAAAGGAAGTCTATGTGTCAATGGAAACTGTTTAAAATAAAAAACTACAAGCTCGTAAACGATAGCCACTTGTCCCCCTCCCTTCTTTCTCGTCTCTAACCGCTTTTTACAACTCAGTTTCTCTTGCGTATTTATTATTTTTTGCCCTGCCGTAAAAGTGCACGTATGCGAAAGGGCTGAAAATACTCCAAGACGAAAAAAATTGAGGGTATACCATTTTTTTTTTTTTTAATTCTGTTGTTGCGTTATATTCTGCCACTAGTAATGAGAAACGAAAAAAAGACCATCACGCAATTGGCGATTCGATCAAATTTCAAAACGATTCGAGTGGCCGATCGATAGGAGCAATTCAACGTCGACCGTTTGCCGCACTATTTTTGCACGCCGCGAGAAATCTATAAGGAACTATAGCCACTGAAAGGGGGGGGGGGAGGAGAGAAAGGGTTATAAAGAGGTCCGAATGAAACAGCCAGTTTACTACACAAAGAGGGCTGAGGAAGAAAGCATAGCGAAATTGTAGGACCAGGTCACAAAAGGCCCATTTTTTTTTTTTAAGCGGCTCTCCCTTTTTTTTTGTTTGATGGTCGCATACACGTACGCTCGGGAAAAAATAAGTTAGTTACCAGATACCAAAAAGGATTGGCGGGGTAGGAAGAGGGTTGATGGAGAGGGTTGCCGAGGTAAAGGTGGTGAGCAGAGAGGAATGAAGAAGAGCCGCGCGGCTTTTCTTTTTTTGTGTAGCAACATGATGCCCGTGAAAACTCTAACAGAAAAGGGTCACACAGCGTGAGCCTTCTTCTCTCTGTCTGCTCCCCCCCCCTCTTCCCCTGATCTCTCCCCCTCGACCGAATCATAGTCTTTCCGCAACGTTTCCTTAGAGGAAATATAATTCAGGTGTACGTGTGCAACGGAGCATCGGGGCTAGCTGCCATCCACCCTTTTTCTTTTCGTGACCATCCTTTCGTCTTAATGTACTTTTTGTTTGTTTTTTTCCGCAGCTCCCAACTGCTACACTTATCAACATGACGCAAGAGGTCACGCGTGGACGAAATCCAACTGTTTGCATTCGCCTTATACGTCGTTAACACGACAGTTCCAACGTCTCTGTTCAGAGACCTGGCTATCAAAGAGGCAACTAGCCAACGACCATGTAAAGCAGCTAGCAGACTCAACAAAGAAATCAAACATCAAAAGCAAAACAAAAACAAAACAAAGCGAAGAGTTTTGGAGACGTAGACAAATGCGTGTAGTCCCGTGACCGTTGGCTTCCACCGTCCAATCTCCAGTCCACTTTCTACCTGTTGGTGGAGCTGGTTTTTTTGGAGCAGATGTCACATCGAGATTATTGCTTTTGATTTCTTATTTCTTTTGTCTCGTCCAACCCGAACTTGCGATAGACATGCAAAGAGCCAGCCCTTCGTTGTTGTTTTCTTTTTTTTCGTTTTTTTTTTGACATTAGCTATTCAGTTATACGCAGCCAACATTTCAAGATTCCCCCCCAAAAAAGGGTAGATACATAACAGGAGCACGGTTTACTGGGCTTGACGCGTTAGCTAGATCAACCTGATTTCCCCCTTCCTCATTTTTCCCATTCTCCTGCCCATCAGTCATTGGCTCTCTCGTTCTTTTTCTCGTCAAACTGTTCGTGTCTCTTTTATTTCACTCGATTCTCATTCGACCAGCGGTTGACGTCTTCCGCACGGTGACATTTCACGGTCTTGCCAGTATCGCTTCTCTGGCTTTCAGAAACGAAATCAACAAAGACAGCGTAGCCAAGCAGTCTTAACTTAAAAAAAAAATAATAATAAATAAAATTTAAAAAAAAACAGAAAAAAATAAAGGAAACAGACAGTGGTAACAATGTCCATCGTTCATGTTTGCTTTTTTTCCTGCGAATTAAAATATTTTCTCACTCCTTTGAAAGATACATTTGCATACCGGTATTTATAACGAAAAAAAAAAAATCTACAGTTGAAAAATCCAGCAAACCAGAAAGAAAACGTCGAAAATCACCTAAGTTACCCGCTTCTATTTTGTCTTCTCCCGTCTTTTCCTTTACGTTCAAAACAAGATTCGTTGATAAGTGACGAAGGGAGTATTAACTATTTGAACCATCTGCCATGCTTGTTAGAGCTGTTTGCTTAGATTTTTTTTTTCCCCGAGATGTCAAACTCGGCGACATATCGTTGATCGGTTGAGACCGGCAAACATTACATCAACTTTCACGACGGGCTTTTCATGTACGACCATCAGTTTTGTGTTGTTTCTTTATATCTAACCAGGCGTCTCACATATTGTTTTTTTTTCTCTTAAAGCAAAGAAGAGAACTAGCAACTAGAAAGCTACATTGCTTTGATTAACATTCCTACCTGCGTCGAGTATTCGTTGTTTGGCGCTATGTTGTCGTCCGTGCCAAAACTGCCAGGCCTTGGCTTCGTCCTCTGTGCTCTTCTCTTCTCGGAACACCAGCATCACCATCGTCTACGCGCATTCAAGTCACGCCCGAAATCCGAAAAAAGATCAAAGAAACAAAACGATAATAAATAAGATTTACATAATGACTATCGAGAAAATTAAAACAGCACAGGAGCGAAATTATAACAATCATGTGTCGACAAAAGAACAAACAAACAAAAAAAAATATATAAGAAGAATGGCACACCCACGTCCAATTGAACAGGTGACATCGTAAGGGCGGAATGGGATAATAAAAAGAAAATAAACCTAAATGGTAACCAGGTGTTTTCGGTGTCGTAAACCTGCAATTTACTGGCTATCTCTCTGTCCCAAGTAGGAGGTTCTAACACTTTGGCTGCTTTCGGGAACGTTTTATTTTTCTTTGTGCTTTTTTCTTTGTAAGATTTCTGGCTCGTGTTGCTGTTTCATAACAACCGTGACGGCTCTACTTTTTATCTAATTTTTATAGTTGCTATTATTGCCTTTCGTATTTTCTTGCCGATGTCTTGGATGTGATTTAGCTAACATTTTTTAAACAATTGGCTCGATTGTGGAACAAACAGAAATTCGAAAGTCGGTTCAAGCTTGTGCCATAGGAATGCCTCCCAGTGTGGCCTCTACGTATAATCCGAAACATTTCATCGTTTCACTGTTCCATTTCTTCAAAGTATAATGCGGGTTTCATCGTTACCGTTCAGTATGATTAGCTACTCTTTGGACAGAACTACAACGCCCTCCCTCTCGGAAATTCATCTGCGACGTGTGCGTGGTTGCCTGCGTCGAAGTCGCGGGACTGATTTCAATGCAAACTAGGTCATGATTTTTGACAAGCTAATGAACTGTCAAGGAAAAAGATGAACGATGGATAGCTCAAGAATAATTAGTCGTTCTAATTTCGAAAGATCTCAAATTGAAGTTTAGACAAAGAAAAAAAAAAAAGATAAAGAGGAAAAAAAAAAGAAAATGCTGACTGAAGTTCAGTGTACCTTGACGGTTTGGTTTTTCAATGGTCGTTCAGGATCAGGGACATATTCTAGGGTTATCCCGTAAAACTGGCCTTTATTAATGTAGGTGATGCGGTCATCTTCTCGCCGCTGTGAAGTCGAAATCGGAGACTCAAGGTAATATCGGAATCCATACTGGTTAAACCTGTTAAACAATACAGAAATTGAATGTTGCGCAGTTGAATTACTCGGTAAGCACGTCGTAAAGCCGTTTAACACGCAAAAAATACAAACAATCAATGAAACTGGTATACAAAAAAAAAAAAATAATAAAACTGGATTCCGCCACTATCCATGCCCTAGTAAGAAATTGTTTTGCAACCAAAAACAAACGAATGATGTAGGATTCCCACTACTTTCAGTTTGTAGGCCAAGTGAGAAATACTACTTAAAAATGATTCAAGTTGAAAACTCAAACGCTAAGTCTGTGCCATGAATTTATCAAAAGCCCTGCTGCTTGCTATTATTAGGAGTTGAACAGTATAACCAGACATTAAGCACATCTATGATGCGCTTTTGAAAAACTGGACTGGACTGGCAAGTTATTATACGGAAATCCGCGATGCTGCTACGTTAATTTACTCGAAAAGCTCTCTGGGCAATCAAAAACACATATATGAGAATCACTTGCTTTCGGCATTATTTCGGGTCTACTTGTCGCCTTTGGGAAGGTATACTAGTTATTAAGGAAAATAGATCGACCCGATCGGAGAATACTTTTTTCCGATTTGGCTCGATTTCTTCGAATGGAAACTAACAACAAGAAACAAGCTCGCTCGTTTTTAATGTTCATCAGTGATTTCCGCAGGTAACAAACTGACGATCGTTTCAAAATTCGGGGGCTTTTCTAGGCGTGATTTGTGTATCGCGTAACAACAGAAAGGAGTAAACTTGAATAGAGTGCAATCGAAGAAATATAAGGCAACGAACTCATGCGCGGTAGAAGATTCGTAACGTGAAACGCGATTGTTTCAAAGACTTACACTTTTGGAATCTGAATTTTGTCGACTTCGCTTTGGCGGTTGCAATCGTGCCAAGAGCGGGAACGTGATGAATTCAGATGGCCACTACCAGGTGACATGCTCGATTTGGAGTGTTCACCGCCAGAAGTTGGAGTTCGGCTGCCTTCGTCGCTGCCACCATGGGCACTGCTATTATGATGCTGTTGCTCTGATGATTGATGTTCAATTGCCTGCTCGCCAATCAAACCAGGATGGCACAGTTCCGTGTAATCAAAGTTCTGTCACATCAGATTCAACAATTAGTGTCGTCGACTGACGGTTTGAATGCATCAAAAACTCTAAATTTCTCACAATTTTTGCATAAGATATTTACTTAACAAATTGAAATAGCCTACAAGTAGAGAAAAACAAAAACAAACAAACAAACATGGACATGGTTTCCCAGTTACCTGTTGGGCGACGGACTGGTCGCGGGGAGTTACAGCATCGACTCCGATGCCGCTGTCGGGCGACGGCAAGTCAACGGTCAATCCGGTGCCTTGCTGCTGCTGCTTGTAGACGGCCGGCTGATTGCGGATGAAGCGATCACCAAAGGCACTGTCGTGTCCTTCGCCATAAGCGAGCTGCGCCACGGCGCGAGCATACTGCTGATCACCGCTGCCACTATTTGCATTTGCGTTACTGTTAGTATTTGCACTGCTGTTGAAGTAGTCTCGATAGAACGAATCGCTGGAGCCAACCGACGAGCTGACCGCGTAAGCAGTCGGCTGTTGGCGCAACGTGGATGATGGATGTATCGCCGTGTAGACTCCGGGCTCGTTGGGTGAAACGAGCCCGTAAGCTGGGCCGGGGGAAGAATCGTAGCCGTGATTGTTGACGGCCTGGATGCTGGCCAAGCCACTTTGGTGCCCGTTCCCGACGGCGCCACCGTTGCTGCTGTACGCAGACGGCGAATATTGCTGTTGCAAGGCCGACTGGATTCCAGCGCGAGCCAAGTCCAGCGCGGCCGGAGACATCATCGAATCGCCGTCGTGTTGCTGCGACTGTTGAGACGAGACAGGGCGCCGTATGTGAATGACGGAGCCGGACGTGTTAGCGCCTTCGCGGTTGTCGTTGTTGCCGCTCATGACGTGAGATATCGACTCGAGACGAGGAATCATCTCGTGGACCAGTTCACCGTCGGCCAGTACTCGTGAGATGACAGTGCCGCCTATTCCACTGTCCACTTTATTGTCATTGGTGCTGGAGCACACGATTCTCGAATCAGGGTGGTGGTGGACGTGGCGCAGGTTCCTCCTCGTCAGGTCCTCTGGTTCTTTCTTGATCACAAGTGGATAAATGTCCGGCTCAGAAGCTGATCCTTCGTGAGACTGGTGATTTTGACCACCGATTTCTTTGCCGCTGGACAATCCGTCGGCCGAAGATGAATGAGAGCCGCCCATTCCGTTCCTACTATACGAATTAAAAACAACACCACAAAAAAAAAAAAAAAAAAAAAAAAATATAAATAAAATAAAATAATAAAAAAAAAAAAAAAAAAATTATGTATGAATTAACTGAATTTGCTGAAATTGCTACCTCACTATAGACATGTACTACTATAATGTAGATGGCCTGGTCCATTTCAACTTGTTTGTTTCAAATTTTAAACACTCGAAGCAATTCAGCTTTCATGGGCAAAGTTTTTTTTTTTTTTTTTTTTTTTTAATATTTGGGTCGGCCTTTAAAAAAAAGTTGGATCTAGCGCATGTCTCTTATTAATGGAATGGTTTATGAACTACGCTTGACACCGTCGAATCTACAAGTGGGAAGGTGAAACTTACGGCCAGAGTTCATTCATGGATTTGCCGTCTTTTTGACCCGGTTGAACGGAGGTCGAAATAGGCAGACCGTTGATTAACGAGTGGTGCTGATGCGATTGGTGATGATGCTGGCTCTTGTTTGGATAATAGTGATGCTCGTAAGAGACCAAAACACTTCCGACCGAGTTGACGGATGTTTCCTCGCTCAATGAGTTGCCTCCGCCCAAGTGCAACATGGCATTGGTGGCTGCATGCAGGGGATGCTCGTAAAAAGTGTTCCGCCAGGCAGCATCTTCATTTTCGCCAGTTGGAGTGGCGGCACCTCCTGCCCCGCTGCTTCCGCTGCCGCCGCCGACAGCGCCCAGCGTCTCAGCAGCAGAGCTCATACGGATCCGTGTAACACTCGGCGACGAAGACGAGGGTCGCGACGGAGACGACGGCGATCGCGCTGGCGAATTGGAAGCACCTAATTTGACGGGCGGGAGAACTTGCTGCATGGGCTGGTGCCGAACGGCTAACGGGTCGCTAACTGCTGTTTCACAAGATTTCACCTCCTCTTCCCTAAAGGTGAATCACATAAAAGGTTACAGTTTTATCGAAATTTCTCATTTTGTTTTTTTGTTTTTTTTTTGTTTCTTCTTCTTCTTCTTTTAATGTCATTTCAAAATGCGTCCTCAAACAAAAATTTAACCAAAAGGGGAAGAAAAAATTTGAAAATCCAATGAGAAGAAATAGTCTGACAGTCTGGCATGATCCCATACCAGACTGCGGGATTGGTTGAAAAACATTTATCTCTACGAATAATTGACGAAATAGAGGGGACGCACGAAGATAATATACCGGGATTCGAATTCCTATTGGACATCAAAGCCATTTGGATGGGATGGAACTCGGGAGGTGAGCGATAGTGAGGAGGGGGACAGGGTGGCGGCTCTATATAAAAAACCCACTCAAAAAAACAAAACAAAAAGGAACACAAAAAAAAAAAAATATATATATATGCATTAAAAAAAAAAAAGAATGGTGGAAGAAGAATAAGAGATGATGGCATTCGTATCACGGCATACTGCCAGAATGGCTTTGCTTAGTTGAGCTGTCGGCAGAGAACGAACTGCCTGTGACCATCTACGAAGATTTTAATTGGAACGGTGCACTGGGCACGAACGGCGAGGATGAAAAATACATGTGATAACATCCGAAAAGTGAATGTCATTTTGAAATATGAACGAGCCAGAGAAGCATAGGACAGTGTTGACTAAGAAAGGGGACGGGCGGAGTGGAAGGGCAAGAGCGATAAAGACATGTAGACTGAAGAGAAACCAACTCAGTTGAAGAAGATGTCGACTGGCAGCGACAAAGTGCTGTTGCTCTTATCGGAACCTAATGCCGTCTATGGATAGATGCTCTTTTCTGTGAAACCAACCTGTCGGTGCTCAGCGCTGACGGTTCACCGTTGATAAAGAAAAAACCAAAAAACCAACTCAGAAAAAAACAAAAAGAAAAAAAAAGAACTTAACAAAAACTCGAAAAATTTACACACAAAATGGAAATCCAACGAAAGAAAAAAAAAAAGAAAAAAGAAAAAGAATAGAAAACTGGAATGAAAACAGAACAAGCCGCTTCGTCGAGCTCCTCTTATTAGAGCTGCACTTCGCCATGTAACAGATTTTCGATAGGGATAGGGACTCCTGGGTTCTTGTCAATGCCAAACACGCGCATTTCGATCGCTGCCATTTAATTGGCAGTGAAGAAACCAGTCTGAGATCTATCATACGAATGTTCCCGCCCTTAAAAACGAAAAGCACATCAACAAAAAAAAGGAAAAAAAAAAAAACGAACAACAAAAACTACAATAACAAACGAAATAGAATAACAAAAAAGAAAAAAAAAAAGAAAGAAAAAGGGGATGACTATGTTAGGCTCGTCTTAATTGTCCCAGCGAATGACAGGAGATAGATGACTTGTGTCTGCTAAGTCTCTGTCGGCTGCCGGGCAAGTGCGCCTCCGGGTGAAGTTCAGCTACCAGACATTAGTTGAACACCAAAAGCAGCCAACTGCTTTCCATAACGAAAGCTATCACAGCCAAATGACAGTCGTCAAATGTATTTACAATGTAATCTTACGAAAGCGTATTGGATTTTTGGACTTAGTTTGTTTTGGTTTGTTTTGGTTTTTTTTTCTTTTATCTCTTTTTTCAAACTAAGCGCCAACCTCGATGATCCTCTGCGCGTTCGTGCGCTTCGCGATCGCAATTACAAAATAACGCGCGCGCGCGCGCGCGCCCGTTCAAAGTGATTTTGATGCACGACCACCAAGCGAACAGAAAAACACTGTGTTTAGCTCTATCCTTAAGTATGACATCCTCGTTCGGCCGGCCTTCCAAAATAGAAATCGCAAACAATAAAGTGAGTCGTGCCACTGTTTGTTTATCGCATTGGGTAGCGTCAGAGCTCCGCGTGACTTGCCGCTACCCTTTTTGGTATACAAACATTAGTAAAGCCTCGCAACGGGTAACAGGTAGTTAATGTCGGTAGGGAGCTGGTTACGTAATTCGGTCTCCCGCGACGTATTTCTGGACCGACGGGTTGAGCCGTCTCGGACGCCTGGTGAGAGCTATCAATGGTCGGGTGGGGCGCGAAACTCATTACTTATGCATTCAAAATAATAGCTAACAACTTCCGTTAGCAGCCTATTTTTGCTGTTCTTCTATCTTTTAGCTATTTATGGACAAGGGATCATAACACTGAAGGAACTTCTTTCTGCCTAAAAAGGCGGCGTTATTTTACACTTAGGATGTTCACTTGTCCATTTGTTTGAATTGTGACGGCGATCATGTTGGGCAACGATAGTGAAAAGCAGCCGATCGATCGAAACGGCTGAGGAAAGAAAGCAAAACAAGGAAGCGCGCGGCTAAACAAGTGCGGCTGTCATCTGCATATCTTATGGCTTTTATGGCCTAACAAGTGGAGGAAGAGAGCGAGAGAGAGAGATTGTAAGAACGGCTCAATTTATGGGCTGCTGCTGCTGCCAAACAAGAAGAAAACTAACGTAAAAAGGGTGAAACAATAAAAAACGATTGGTTGTATAACCATCCACACGGGGCTTTTGTTTCCACTGTCTACAAGCGTTTCCTTTCGGTTCTTTTGACTTTTTTTTTTTTGTTTTTGGTGGCAACATTTTGCCACCCTTTCTCCTTTCTTGTCTTCGTCTTTGCTCCCTTCCTATCCCGTCACAGTTTTTGCGCTGCCAAAGTGGGCATGCCATTCGCGCAATTCACTGGGTTCAAAATGTTTCACAAAAAAAAAAGGAACCATAAAGTTGGAAATAAAAAGAGGCCCAAAAGAACACTACAAGGAAAAAAAAAAAAAAAAAAAGAATGTCTTGAATTTAAAAAATAATGATAATAAAAAAAAAAACGAAAATAAAATAAGAGGAAGTTGGGAAAAGGGTAACAAAGATCTCTCAAGTTTCCTATATCAATGTTGCGTCAAGTGTAGTAGGTGGAAGTAGAAAAGGAGGGTGAAGTTATGCACCCAGGTGACGAGACCTTTTTTTTTTTACGATCGGCCGACGCTCTTCTTTTGTCTCTTTCCCCCCTCCTGTGCTCTCTCTCTCTCTTTCTCCACGTCTCTCTCTAACAGAGGCGGGAACGCAGATAAGACGATGATTGACTTGAAGAAAAAAAAAAACTCGGAGCCTCACTCACATGAGAAGGAAATAAGAAAAGATTTTTTTTTTTTTTTCACCGTTGGTTTTTCAGGGTATAGATTTACCGTGCCGTGTTATTTCACTATTTTTTTTTTTTTTATTCGCTTTTGAGTGTATGTCAGCGAGTGAAAGTTTCGTGTCTAACTTTCTGGCATATCGAGACAGTTGGAACTTGGGGAAGGATACATAGCAAAAAAAAAATAAATAAATAAATAAATAAAAAGGAAAAAAAAGGCTCAAACATTTTGCCGAAAGAGGGAAGAAACTCGCACGCAAACAACGAAATACGAATAGCGCGCCATCCACGTGAAAACGTTCTTTCTCGAACCGCTGAAATTTTTACGACTCGCTCCACACACACACACTCTCGTATCCTTCGCAACATTTTACGCTATTCGCCCTTTTTTTCGCTGCAGCTTTGCCTTTTCGCCAATGCTATAAGGTGTATACGTCCACTCCGATATCATTGAACAAGCAAACAGGTTGTTACCTAATGCAATTGCGATTAGCAAGTCAAACTTGCTCATTGTCCCAACCAATAACACGGTGCAAATCTACGGATAGTTACGGTGGACAACAATACAACACCTGCGCAATAATCAAAATAACAGTGAACGTTCGTTACCTGGGTTGGGCACTTGTCGCTGAAATTTTAAATCACCGTTGGAGAAATGAAAACGTTTCGATTGTACCACTAACCACTGTGGTCAATGCGCCAACAAGCGACAGATGACTCAATCATCGTTCGGCCAAAGGGCCAGAGTTTTTGTTTTGTTTGTCCTTTTGTTTGTTTGTTTGTTGTTTTTTTTTTCAAGACGGTCAACACTAGTAGCGCCTAATGTCAAGTGCGCCGATGAATGTTTTCAAATCACTAAAAACCAAACATGAAATGTTGTCGTCTGAATGATTATTCCGTGATGCGTGCGGTAGCCAACAATTGGAAGTGGTGCGCTGCGTGATGGGAGTGCTGCCGCCTTTGGTACCGACTTGCTCACCAGTGACTGTGCCAAACGTGTGGAAAGCGGGAGAAGTCCTTTCGGTCGTCGAGCTTGCCAGCCTCCAGCCATGCCAGCCCCTACCATGACTGAACTAGCTTATGCTTATGCTACCCTTTGCCTCACGTTGGGGGCCTTCAGCTTTTTTAGCCGTTTCTCGGGCTCTTCTATACGGTTCTTGACGCTCAACAATGAGCTAGAGCAGCGCCCCTTTCTGCTAGAGGCGCGAAGATTCACCAATTACTTTGCATACGAAGTCCCGCCTACTTCTCTCCCCCCCCCCACACACACACCCAACCCCATCGCATCTATACACTAGCTACCCGAGGTTCCCATGCCATCTACTATGCGGTTTGCTACTTTGGACTATGTGATTCTTTGTATGTACCCCTTCTAAAATACCGGCCAACGTCCTGCTCTCGTTGCTCATTACACAACAGCCGAGTCTTATCACTACCGCTCTGAAATCGTGTCCGTTTTCACGTTTTAATGACATTTCAATTTACCTGCAAAAGAAATTCTTCTTCCTGGTTTCGTAAACATCATTTTTTTTTGTCTAAGTTCAGCGTTTCACGTTCCCATGGTTGATCTACATAGTCGGTATATTGAACTGCGTAAAAATCCACTCATTTTAAATGGGGAAAATCAAGAAGAACCTTAAAATGAGCAGAGCTATTCATCTTCTTTGTAGTTTGAATTTTAATGTTTGATGCGCGTTCAAATTCTCAATGAGTGAGCTCGATGAGTGACAAAAATAACAGCAAAACAAAAAAATCGTTACATTTCGATTTGCCAAGGATTTCGCATCACGATCGAGTTAGAACATTGTTAGAAGTGAAACTGACCTAGGTACGGCAAGCCCGCGGTAATGCGTGCGTCAAGGTACGCACACGCATTCAAAATCGCTGAAATTGGCAATGCAATTTTTGCAAAAGTTGAATCAATAAAAAAACTTAAAATTTCAGTGTCGGTCATTTTTTTCCAGCCGATCATTAAGCAATTGAATTTATTTCGTCTTTAGCTAATATCTTTAGTACCCACGATGCCTAGAAAACGTTCCAATCTTGTTAGTCATCGTTCTACTTATTTTCGTTATAACCAAATTTAAAGCATATTCCAGCCAATATAGCCTGGACTATTTTGCTCTGCTTTAAGCTATATCAGTAATTTGATCGCACAGGGGAAATAGGTAAATAGAACAGCCGCTCTGAGAAAACACTCAAAGACGATTGAATTTTAAGTCTATAAGAAATAAAATGACACAACTGTTTTAGGTGCTCCTAACAACCGCAGTAGAAAGTAAATTAAAAATTTCAAAGCTTGACTGATTTTGAGTTGGCCAGCGACGCTTGCCCTGCACTAGACCCAATTGTTCTTTATGCAAATCTGCAGCTGCCGTTGGTGAGGCCGGAGCCGAGGGAAACCTATGCACTTTCATAAACGGACCACCCGCCCTTACGGCCGAAAATGCCGGCACATAAAGCAAGGAGGTAGATGAGCTTTAACCGTTGCGTATCATCGACTATTATGCTTCGAGTCCTTTGTGCTCTCCTGCAACATGGCCTACCGGACATTCTTGGGAAGATCTGTGGATTGAAATGAAAGGCATCGATAGATTTCAGTACTAGCGCATCGACGATAAAGATGTAGCACATTTTTCTTGATAGTTTGCCATTTTGTATGGACCTTGGGCCACTGAGCTAATTACAATAGAGGCGCTAATAAAACGCTGATGATGTCGTGGCGACTTTTACTGCCACATTTTCATCACGTGTAATATCCGACATTACCCAAGGCAAAGTTTTCCTTGATTTGATTGCTTACGCGCTTTTTGGCAGCATTAAGAGGCCTCCACCCTATGGATCCCTTCATTTTTAGAAACTTCAGACATTTTGGACGCGTTTAAGACACAACAGCTATCCAATCTTCTACTATTGCGTGTTTCTGACGAAAGCATGAAACGCTGGTTTACACTTGTGAAAAAGCCCCACTACTTATAAATTGCTCCATCGGTGTGTTAATGCTTAACGGTATAGTTTACGATGTTGCGTTTTGAAAATCATCGTTGTATTCCATTTCTCGACTAATAGCGTGCGGAGGTTACAAAACGCACCACCAGTTTCTATGGTTGAAGCGAACAACGTCGGTATGCAATGGTAGAGCGACACGTTGCATTTGGCAGCGACGATTTTTGCGTCCAGTTTGGTCGCAAATAAGCCAGCACGATCGAGAAAAGTGACAGGTCCAACCCCAAACAACTCCGAAGATAGATAAGATTCAACAAGGTTATTCACTTATTCCCCATAAGCATTTAGTTTGGGGGGGGGGGAGGGAGGGAAATCGCTTTCGGCGTAATAGAGAGCTGCTGGAAGATTGAGACGAGACCCATACCCACCTTGATCTTCATCTCTCTTCAATAAAATCCCCCTACACAGACGGGCGTTAGGGCTTGTGTGCGATAGAAGAAGAAAATCATAGCAACGGCGAAGACAACCTGTCCTGACGACTTTGGCTAGAAACAAAAAAGAAATAAAATGAAAAAAAAATAAATAAATAAAAAAAGCAAACGTTTCAAACTAGGCCTCTTTCAGCCTGTAGGCTAACCGAATCTAGCAGGGTAAGACGGAATAAAAGAGTCGAAAGGTTGAGACGCATTGGAAAGAAGCCAGGTACTCAGAAGTCAAAAACTCAGGTAGGCGTCCCTCGTGCTCATGCCGAGAGGTGGCTCGGCCCTATTCACCGTTCAGCCTGCTAGCTGATGGATGGCGTCAATTGGCTAATGAAATTGCATCAGGGCAACAGGCAAAGAGTCGTTACATGGAGAAAAGTTATTTAATGCCCAATTTTATAAGCACTCGCAGGTTGCTGATGCCATAGGTGTCCTCTACGTTGCGAGTTATACAGACACTGAACTCCACCAGGGCTGCCAGGGCTACTTCGCTTGCAGTGTGGGCATGCGTTACATAGCTCATCGGGATTACAAAAAAAAAAAAAAAAAAAAAAATATTCTTCTTCTTGGAAATGGATAATGTAACCGTCGACTCAGTGAAAGGCGGTGGGCAGAGAAATGTCCTGAGCGCCGATCGAGGCACGCTGGAAAAATGCTGTAAGAAAGCTTTCACTTCGACAGACTCACAACCCCCCAAAAAATAAAAAATTAATAACAATAATAATAAAAACGAAAATATAAATACTGATCGCACAAACGATTTCTCTACAACGTCTCTCTCTCTCTCTCTCTCTCTCTCAAGAGTCAGTCAGCCTACTTTGCCGACATGAGTTTCGTGGCCTTCATCAAACATCGCATCCGCACACATTTCGTCTGGTGCCGTGCATGCGCTCATTAATTCCCTTTCATCACGTTTCCAATCAAGGTTACAATAGATTAATATGCGTTTGATTTTTGGGAAGTTGCTTAACTGCCGCCGATGGTGCAGGATTCAAAACAATAACCTCTACTCTATACAAGAGTTAACTACTTTGCTAATACGTGGCTATTTTTCAATTGCTGTCGTTAAAACAAAATGTATCAATAGAGTCGAATATTCTCAGCCAACTGATGATGAACTGATGCGCGTGAAGGCGCCAATGAAAGAGTGATTTAAAAAGAATGAGTCTTATTCTTAGCGGATAGGGGGCGAATTGCGAAACGCCTTCTTATACCTG
The DNA here is from genome assembly GCF_022539665.2 of Daphnia carinata. NCBI lineage: Eukaryota > Metazoa > Arthropoda > Branchiopoda > Diplostraca > Daphniidae > Daphnia > Daphnia carinata. The sequence goes on from NC_081333.1 coordinate 6,375,348, forward strand.
AAACAACAGACGTTGAGATCGGGTAGGTCAAAGCACCGCTATTAGAAGTTCGGTGAAACGAACTACAGTACAAAGGCAATCGTCGATCAAAGGTATAAAGCTGTCTTGTTGAAGAACTAATGTCAAATAGACAGCATTATGTTTTGAACCGACTTTTTGATTTGCTTATTAAAAAAAAAAAAAAATACATATACTGTATATCTCATGAAAATTGGAAAGCAAATATCGCACTGTCGAGGTGATACCGCAGTTGTGGATCTCCGACGTGGATGCTGCGTGCAAGCATAACCAGCAGGTCTTGCATATGCAAATAGGGAGATTGGTTCAGGTCTTTGCTTTGACTCTCTCCTTTTTTCATCGTCCTATCTTTTTATGCTTTGCTTCGTTTTTTTGTGATGCATTGCCGCGAGAACAAACTTTCTCCCCCATTTTTTTTTTTTTTTGCTACTTTGGAAAATGCTTTTTACCTTTGTATTTTTATTTTCTAAGGGTTGACGCGTGGGGGTAGACTCGGTTTTCATACACAGACACAAAAAAATGATTAAATATAGAGGAAAAGAGTTGGCATTCAAGTTCAAAGATTAGGGCGGAAAGGCCCGCTGATGAGGCAATAGCGATGCGGGTGATAATCTGGAATGAGAATGCAATCCCAGGGTCCAACGTCGCGGCTATTTGCGCGATGAGCGTCTCCCCAATGAACACATAATCATCTGACTCCAAATATTATAGCGGTATGGGACTATCTTGGAAGCAGCAAGGAATGAAAGACTTGGAGAGTGCTGCGTTAAAAAGAGAAAAAAAAAACCGATGATGGATGAGAAGCGATGGGAATCAAGATCAAACTTATCTTTTGTTTCTCACCAAAAATTTCCCTATAACCTTGGAAAGGTGATGGGGACGAATGCGATAGACGACCGTCTAGCTATATACCAAAAATCTATTGTCCGGCTTTCTTTTTCCTTAATATTTTGGTGGCGCGATAGTTGATCGTGCGATTGTGAACGATTGGGCGTCATCGCAGTTCGACCAGCCTGCGCGCACCGATCTCTATCGAAAATAAAGAAACGTTGTCGTTGAAAAAAAAAACATTTTCTCGTTCCGATGAAGAGCACATCGTCGACGTTGGTACGAAAAAAAAACGGATGTTTCACTTGTTAACTGGAAACATTGCGCCTTTGCACAGTTTTTGCTAGTTTTCGTTCATATGGCTATCGCTGAATCGCAATAACACGGTCAAGCTTATTTCAATTAATATTCAAAGAGGCGGAAAGATAAGCCGTTCGATTGCGAAATAGTAAAAAAAAACAGCTAGGTAGAATTTAATTGGCATTTCTTTTTTCTATTTCTTTCCATCTTATCTTCAAATGTTGTTTCTCAACTTTAGCGTACAGTCGATGCCCCAGTTTCCTATTCTTTTCCTACATTGTGTTCTTTGAAGAAGAGGAAGAAGAAGAAGAAGCTGTGAATGACCATCCGGAGCAAGTTGGGAATGGCAACTTGTTTTATGTACGTCAGTTGTATAGTGTCACGATCCCAATCAAAAGATACCGTCGCAAGATAGAAGACAACTTGCGACAAGAACCTACGAAGTATCATCTCTGGCCGTGGGAAATGTACGTACACTAATCAAAAGTCGAGTTCTCCTATCGGACGTATAACCGTATTCACTAGACGAGCGACGACCCGCAGCCGCTAGCCCATCACCTTTCATTCTCATCATGTTCAGCAGCATCGTTCCGTCTCAGTGACCGGCATGTCTGATTGAGTTGATGTCAACTGTTTTCTATTTTTTTTTTTCTTCAAAACTTCACATTAATTGAGAAGAGCTCCGAGAACGACGTCAACCTCTTTTCTTTTTTTTTCTCTTTCTTTTTTTTTTCTTGTGCCTTTGTGCGCTGAGACGCATTCCTGTCACTTGCTATACAAATGCGACCTGGTCACGGGCTTATTATTGTTTGCTCACGATTATCAATCTGCTTTTTTTTTCTTTCCTTTTTTTTTTTTGACTCATTCGAAAGCTAGCCAAAGTTCCCACGGCTGTGGACGGACAACGCAATCGGGACTAGGTTCGGGAAACAAAATCTTTGATGGATTTATGTACCAATAATTATCCCACTCAATTATCACAATGTGACTAGTCGTGCACGATGAAACTAAAAAACAACTCGGAAGGAACATGTTTTCCGCATTCTAAAAGCACGTCTGCACAACTAACAAAGGCTACTAGACATCCAATCAGTTTATGAGATAGCATGTCACTAATGAAGAGTAGCGCTGCGATTGGGAAGCAAAAGAAATTTGGAGCACGACCGTTCTCAGACTGGCGATCACTAAATTAAGTTTACCGGTGCTACCTTCAGCAATATACATGTATATGCTCATAATGTCGACGTGTTGCGGCTATAGAACACCAGCTGAGCAGTTCTGCGTTCAATAACTGGGAGTAAAATAGTGTGTGTTATTTTTATTTATGGACGTCTTCTTGGATAGATCAAGTAATTCCTCGGAAAGGCGTGTCGGTTGAGATTTCCTGATGAACACGTTATTTGTATTTATGTCAGGACAATGTCTCACTTGTCGAAGATTATTATTTCTGGTATGCTGATTATTAAGTTATATATTTACGTTGCCTCTGTGATAAATTATTCGTCTAACCGGCTAAACGAGTGGTGTTTTGTTAAAAAGCAGTATTTATCGAAACTATAAGGCACTTTCTTTTACGATGTCGTGGGTCAGGTTAAGCGCAAACTTGATGTTGAGTGGACAGTGCCATTTCGATGTGTTTACGGTGCAGCAGAATTTCCGGTGTTACATGTTTCTGGTTCAGAACGAGTGTGCAAAGCGTCAGTTCGTCACTTGCTTATCCTGCCTAACGACTGTTCCATAACCAGCAGCCCCACAGCCGGTTCAGTGTTTGGTTCTGGCTTATTTGTTCCTGTTTATTTGTTCTTGCGTCACACCACCTTCGTGTCATTCATTTGTTTCGCTTGATTCGTTCTTGTTATTGCGGTGACGGCAAGTCCGAAAAATCTGCAAACGGAAGGCCACATTGTGTTCGCACCGTTCATCGCGTGTATCAATGGAAAATAATAATAATGCATAAAACATACAGGCCATCTCGAAAAACGAGTTTCCTTCCAGCTGAATATGGTGGTTGTCACCATAAAACATTTAGCACGTTTACTAATAAAAAAAAAAATGGCTATGCTACACACGCTTTTCGCCTCGGAAGTGTGAAGAGATTACAGCCGGCTCAATTCAAGTTTCATCGTAATCATCCATCACCCGTACGGGTTCATACGGGATGTGATTTTTGATTACTCGTCAGAGGCCCTCTAAAACTTAACACTCAGCTATGAGGCCTAGATGTCTATATAAGATGCAACGATCAATTAACTTCAAACAACTTTGCTAGCGAGGTGATAATTATTGGTGGCGTATTGAACCATTAGGCACTGAGGCCAGTCAGGTACTTATTTCTTTATTATAACGCGAAAAAGGCGATCGCGGACCTTGATAGGCCTACAGCAACAACTTCTAAAATGTAACCCATAAAACGAGTTTTAAAAAGCACTACATTTGCGATTAGTTTACTATTTTCATCCACTTTTTTTCCTGTTAATGCAACGGTAGAAGCTATGCATCATTTCCCTCTCCTTTTTCTTATCGTACTGCCATTTTAGCAGCTTCAGAAATTTATGTTTGCAAGTTTTTAGCTTTAAAAAAAAAACCTGTGCTCGGCACGCAAGAAAATTAACAACGAGTGGGAAAAAGAATAAACATATCATTGAATTGAGCCGACAAAAAATAAAATTAAGAGCACAAAAACGAAACCAAGGGCTCATAGGCAAAGAATCGAAGCGTATGACTAATGAGCTGTCAGGGAGGGGCAGCCGACTTGAGAGCGTGGTCCCCCGATGTTGAATTCTTTTGTTTATGCGCTCGCCGAAGTTAGGGACGCCGACATGTTCTTCAAGCGGACTGTTGCCTATCTATGGCATCGGGGAATTTCGATGCACGGAGGATACCAGCCACCTAAAGTTCTTCCCAGTTATGAAATCCCCAACTTAGATTCCCAACCGTTTGTAATGCTCTGTTCGGATGCATTTGTGCGTCCCACCAGGAAAAAAAAAAAATGAAATGAAAAAGAGAAAAAGAACAAAAAGGGAAGGCATGCGATCTACGTGATTCTGACGTAAGGGACAAAGTTACGGAGGATAGGTGAATGTAGCCGCGCATGCAAAGCGAAATGTCTTGTGAAAACTAAATATTTCGGCCGGGAAAGAGACAAACTGAAACCGACGGCACGAGAGTTTTCTTTTTCTTTCTAAAAAGTGAACGACATAGTATTATAACGATCTAGCGAATGTCTGCTGTCTCTCACATTTTTAATTAGCGCTGTGTAGATTGGACTGATAGATGCCCTACATATTATTTTACTTTTCTCCACCAATGACAGTTCACCTGCAAGTCGCCTTTCTCCGTCTTCACCTGCTGCATTAATATAACATTACAATCCAGACATACCTCATCATTCGGCTCCATTTGAAACGAAATGATAGAGTTACTAGGCTGCCCGGGCTATTTAGGCTTTTTCAAACGGCGATATCGGTGTCTTCCGACAATTTAAAAAATGTTTCTCAAAAAGATTTTACGTTTGGCTATGCGCACGTGTCTGCTTTGGCTGTTTTTGTTCTTCGTTATTTCTTTCTTTTTTGTTTTTCTTCCTAAGTATAACAGGTAACGATGTTACAAGAGTAACATTTAATAAGCGTGTTCTGCGACACTTTTTGTTTGGCGGGCAAGCCCGGTTAGGTGAGTTGTCCAAATCAAAAACGCTTGGCCGCGCTTGTAAATGTAAGTGTTAGTTCACTTAACGACAGGTATATCTTATTTTTTTCTCGGTTCTGGGTAAGACATAACTGGTCTCAACGTGTGCGTCTTATACGTCAACGAACAATCTGCTTTTCTGATGGTCACACACATCCCTGACAGCAGCAGCAATACAGAAACGTGAAAGGCCCAAGTTTCTTCGAAAATGCTCAAACTGTCGGCCCGATAATGCCGTCCCTGACGCTAGCTGCGATGTGTGCAGCAGATTTCGCTTACGGGATCTCAATTGGGAACGAATGGAGTTTGAACCATCACCAGTCGCCCGTTGGTATTGCTTCAGAAAAGAGCGACATGCATTACTAACCTGTTGTCTTCCCCATTTTTCGGACTGCCTTCGGACGACTGCTGTAAAGCAAGAGCTGATTGACGGTGTCCAGGGCTCACAGGTGGCAGTGCGTTGAGAACGGAGCAACCGCCCAAACCGGCTGCATCAACATTTGGATCAGGGTCAGTCCCGTTGACGGAAGAGTAACTGGTATAACCTGATGTTTGTGCGGCTGAGCTCGAACCGTGAGGTGAAGATGCTCTTGTTGGCGCAGCCATCTCGTCTGACTGGTCACTGCTTGCCATGATACGGATACACGGACCACCGCAGTGGGACTTAACGAGGACGCGACAAGACAAGCACGTGGTTACGACTGTTTTACTCCAACCCGTCTACTTGGCCTCTTCCAATTATCTTTGTCTCACGTTCTCTCCCTTTCCTTTTTTTCTTTTTCTTTCTTTCTTTCTTTCTTTCATCTTTTTCTTTTTTTTTTGTGTGTGTGTGTGTCTCTCCTTCCCGCTGCCGTTGCTGGTGTCTTCTCTCAGAGCGTACCGCGGGAGAAATACACGAATCAAAGGGCGGACCGTAGCCCGCAATCCAAAGTCGATGGAAAAATGGAACGTTTGGAGCGCAACGGTCTGTTGCGTTGGTATACACCGCGATCGCCGCGTGCCATCCAAAGTTCTTTGATATTGTTTGGCTACGTCAGTCGAATTTATAGAGACAAAGAAACACAACGAAAACACCGTTGATAGGGATTGAAAGTAGCAACAAACCGCAAGGGTCCACCGAGGTAGACTAACGGCTGCCGCTCAGATATGGCCCACTGAAAAAGGAATGGCTTATCATCGTCAGAATCACTGCTAGGCCCTCGCATCGGAACTCTCCTGCTTACCTGTACCAGTGCTGCGCAAGCTGCTGTTCCAATAGACAACACGCATATTGTAAATAACATGTGGGGAGGAAAAAAAAAATCTTCGAATTCATCCAAAACCGAAACCAAACCGCCCCATGTCCCTGCAGGCGTCGTGTCTGATTCATCTACGTCTTTGCAAGTGAACGCAGAAGAAGGTCGAACATCAAGAGAAGGGAAAGATAGCTGCAAGGAACTTTTCAGCTCTCAACTGCCATTCCACATCACAAGGAAAAACAGGAAAAAAAAACATAGACACACACACAAAAAAGAAACAAAAAACGAAAAAAAAAAAAAAAAACGAAAACAAAAATGTCGGACAACAAAAAAGAAAGAAAAAAACAACACGCAAAAAAGGTAAATAAAAAAGAAATACATTACAAAAAAAAATCTGATAGCGAATTAAAAAAGGCGGGAAATGAATGGTAATGAGGAAAAAAAAAGCAGTAATACAGATGGAGATGCTATCAAATGAAAGTTAGAATATTATTTTAATGGCCAACCCCTACGCAGCTCTCAAGCACCTTTGGTGATTGCATACTTGGTTGTTAAGTAACACAGGCACTTTGACGTGAGCTTTCGGCGGAAATTGTCCGCGCAAACCTTTTAAATAGGAAAACTCCTCGTCTTGGAGAATGAAATACATTTACGTGAATACGGTGAATCTGTTCAAGATTCTTTGTCGCCAACATTCCGCCTTTAGATCGTTTTTTCATTATGCACATCATGTGCACGCGTCATTCTGCAATCCAACGCAACTTGAAATTTGTTCGTATATACGTACGGCGTTGACGTCTTTACTCGAGTGCAAAATAATTGTTCAAATTGGTTGTGCAATCTCAATAAAGCAAGCGAAATAGTTTACACTTGGCGAGAATACAAACCATTCCAGCGTAACGGCCTCAAAAACAAAATTATATCGGCATTGAGTTTTCTTCAGATTTGCAAAACAAATTTGACGCCTAACATGGTGTACAAACTGGACACCGTAGCTAGTAATAATTAGCTTGCAGCCCATTCTTTCAGGATTTCCACCATTGGCGTAGGTGTACAAAGAAATAATTATGTTCCTCACTTTCCGGTGCTATTTTTTTTTTATATTTAACTCATTGCGCTAGAAATGAAATGCAACATTTGTAAATGAATTTCTTTTGCAAGACATATTACATTTGCTTTCCAAAATTACCCGTAGATCTTAAAAACAGTGAAAGTATAAAATAGAATTTTGAATGTTGGTCACTGATTTATTTAAGAAAGGATTAAGAATGTAGTAGGTCAATTGTAGATTGTTTTTTACGTCTGGCACCGGGGATTTTTGGGTTGTGATTTCGGGGTTAAGAACTTCGACATGAAACTCCTGAGGTAATAATTACGTAAACTAATATTTCAATAAACCAGTTCTTAATAGGGCTCCGCAACTTCCCGATAATAGGCTGTAGGAGCATCCTCTTTGGCTTATCTGGAAGCCATTCCAGGATCTTTTCCCACATTCAAAACGGGGGATCCTAAATGCATTGAAAGAAGGGTGTAATCGACAGCATTGAATAAACAAACATCATGTTTTAAGAGCGTTTTGCCGCTTGCGGTTAGGTTTTCCATTTGGCAGCGGTTAAGAAAATGCAAAAAAGATGTTACCACATCCCAATATTTTACCTGAGTCCGAAAAAAAAAACACAAAAAATCTCGCTCGCCAGGTGAAACCAGTAGACGCTTTTCGGCAATGTGATAGAAAAACGAGTTTTTTTAGTTTCACTACTGTTGTATAGAGATTTTGTATACGCAGTAGCGCACCATAACTTACAGCCTATTTACAGTGGCAGGCTGGAATGTGATTTGAATCTATTGTGGTAGTTTTTAAGGAAGCTAACGAGGTTGCAAAAAAAAAAAGGATTGGATATATCGTTGAAATGAGTTACAGGCAACTGATGATGTTATTTTGTTACATAAAACCCATCGTCTAGATTCCAACACTAATAATTTTAATGTAAATGAAATTCGATGTCCTAGCATTTTTGTCAGAGTTTTGGTATTTTTGTCGCTAGGTTAAAATAAGAAATGTCGTGTGGACCAGACGGTATCTACTAATGGCGAATTGCACGGACAACTTTATGAGAATGGTATTTCTTGATTTTATTTGGAAATAAAAAAAAAAACTCGACGGGAAAAAGTGGCAAATACCCTAACAACAATTGCTTTGTTTCAAATGATATAGGCCCACGCGTTTGCATTGACCTATGCATTATTCAATACGTATGTAGACTATTCAAAATAATATTTTACGTGACGGATGGAAAAGCAAAAAAAGAGTAAATCCTATTTCAGTTTTTTCGACCAAGTGAATCTGTCATTGTGTTATTGAATGATCTGAACACCTGTAACAATTTTATTACGTGCATTTTGTTCTTTTGCTCCTAAACTGGTTTACCTTTTAGCCTCAATGATAGTGATGAATGGGCCTAGACGTCATATCACTCATACATGATTAGAACGTCTTTGGCTGAACATACTTTTCCCGACATTAGCTCATTAGCCTAGGTGTTAAGCCCCAAACAGTGACCCGCATTGAACGTTAGAATGAAGAGAATGAGGTTGACGTCTAGGCGAGGATGCTTTTGTACTTATATGGAAACATTTTGTGTTTGTGGAAGGTTAGACTAGTTATGAAAGACGACTACCTACATGCAAATCTTTGCGCTGAAATTATTGCTGTATTAGATGTTTCAACAACTAAAAGTCACTGTTCTCAGTATTTTTGATCACATTCTCGGCATATACCTATTGTCACTTGGTCCTAGAAAACATAACATGAATGTACTGTAACATGTAGTGCAACAGCATGTTATTACGTTGATACGTATCAATACACTAATATATGTGAATAGTTATTTTCAAATTGAATAATTTTTTTTTTCTCTTAGGCACGGGGAATGGTATAGGTGAAGCAAATAGCTACAACTGATAGAGTGTTTTAGTTGTTGATTGAATCTACTTTCTACATGACCGTCGTAATGTCATTTTCTGTCTGAGCGGGAATAAATGCTCAGCATATTTCCATAGCTTTAATCGGCTTTAATAGTTCGTCGTCCCTCATCCATGACCTGCATATATTGTAATACAACTAGTAGCCAATATCATGTAAGATTTTGCATTGGGCAATCCTGATAATTACGCACTTGAAAGACGACCTACCACTCTAGATCAAAACTGGATTCCTGTTGAGGCAATGTAAACTCTTTTCATTTGAATACCGCTTTGTCGTTGGGGATGCGTTATTTAAATGACTAAAAATATTTTTGACATTTTACAAATTACAAAAGTTTACTTTTGCTCCTGGGAATCGATTTCCTTTTATGGGTACTCCCACAGTACCTATGTCGACTAAGGAAATTATCTCATTCATTAGCTATGAACAGAAAATCCGGGGGAAAAATATCCTACCGTCGGAAAAAATGATTCTGTCGTTTGAAACACATTTGAGAGTTGAACAATAAGAGCTTAGTTTTAGAAATGATGACAATGTGGAAAAATTTGTAAAAGCAGTCGTTTTTAGCAGCTCTCGTTCGTCATTGCGTCCTATTTTGGCATCTTTTAAAAGAAAAATCAACTGAAAATTCCAAACGTGCGTGCGTGTGATTGAAAAATAAAAGTTTTTGGTGGTGGTAAAAGTTTAGAAAACACCAAAAAATGGTGTTTCCTATTTTTTAAAAATTATTTTTGCAACTGGAGGCTTACGAAATAGTAAACAATTTCAAAAAATATAATTTAAATTAAATATTCATTCTTCTTTCCAAAAATATGTTTAGCTTTTATTAATATACGATTTTAATTGCTTAGAAAGACACCCCTATTTTGGGGTAACCTGGCTTGGAAACAGGATAAAGTTCCCTGTGCTACATTGTCTCGTATGCCACCATAGGGCCCATGTAAATTGCATATCTTACACTTGAGTACTGAATCATTTGTATGCATTTACCTCCTCATTTATGTTTACCTTTAATCCCCTTGTAGTTTTATCGTTCGTGTGTTTGCTCTATTGTTCAGAAGCGGAAAAAAGTTTAAATTATTTTTGTTTGTATGAAGTTTGAGTTTTATTCTAGCACTATCAATACATTGCTTTCCTCGTACGAAATACATGGAGTCAATTTACCCCCGATACAGGGCAAGTTGTCTTATTTTTTAAAAATCCCAATTACGGTTGTATAATATTAGGATTTCAGAAATGAAAATATGTAATAGAAAGCAATTTTTTTTCTATTTTTTTTTTTTTAATCAAGGAAGGTTTTAAAATATGTAAAGGTGTAGATACGGGATATGAAAAACAAAAAAGTGAGCCGACTAGTACGAGTTTCCCCTATGTTCAATATGTGCATAACCTTTGCGACTAAGTAAGACGTTAACATTGACATTTTAATCAAAACTGTATGTTAAAAAAATATTAGTAGCCAAGACGACAATCATACACGGGAAAACTCGTCGAGCAGCATTCCTTTATTATTATTATTATTATTTTTCTTCCCTTATGATTATTATTATTATTATTGGTATTTTAAAATCCCAATGAGGCACTGTGTAGAGTAAATACGATCTGTACATTTCTGAAATCATTATTCTTTTCAAACCATTCTATTTCTTTTATCAAAAAGAGGTAGACTATATGTCCACTGCTTTCCACCAAATTGTGACTGAACAACGCGCGTAAATAAGGCTATGAAGTACCACAATGAATTAGTTCTCTATTTTGGGATTAGGGACAGTCTAAGCAATTTTAAAAACGTGCAAAACGCCCCACAAAAGCACAACTGCAAAAGTCCAGGCACTGTAAAAGTTTAAATGATAAAAAATATCAAAGTCTCCTACGAGATAGGGTTTCCGTTCAACAAAAATGGGCATCAATATCTGTTATACTTATAGTTTCGTGCGGGAGAACTGACGCCATTTTGATTTTCCTTTTTTTTATTTCTTGGGCATAGGTTTTGTTTTGTTTTTTCCAATGACAAATCGAGTGTCACATGTAGCATTCTTTTTGGAATCGCCATCCCCGACTGGACCATTATCTCGGCTTTGAACTCATGCAAATGAGCATTTCAGTATGTTTAAACCTTCCTTGTACGTCGTTTTTTTCCCCTGCTTGTTTTTTTCAAATAAGGCTTTCGGATGTCTGTTGTCCGCTGATTGGAGCAAAAGCACTCGAGCAGCCATGGCTGCTGTATCCAATTAAATAACCTAAAAAATTACAGTAACTTTGCGTCTTTCTAGATTGTTTTCGAAGTTTCTGATTCAGCGCACAAAAACGCTGTTAGTTGTTAGGTGTTCGTCTTTCTTTGTACTCGCTCGTTGTTCAGAGATTTTATGCTTAGCATTATACGCGACTGGCCGAGTAGACCAATTGTTGTATTCAAAGTTTGATCATGACCGGCATTGGTTTGTCCTTCAGGCTGGTTTTGCTTGACGAGTCATATTTTATTATTAGGCAGCCCGCTTGACTTGATGATCTGTTGCTTCAGTAGAACCAGTTGAGCGAACAGGGAAATTTCCGCCGAATAAAACATAAATAGCTAAACAAAGAAGCAAATCAGGGAATAAAAATCTATAAACTGATTTTATGGCATAGGGCATAATCTTGTTTGCATTTTAGATGATAAAATTCCAGTGAAGATATGATTTATAGCTAAAAGGCGACTTTACACGCAAACACGATCATACACATTAAACTCGCCGATAGCAAGTTCATTTTCAAAGTTGTTGCACTTGTTTTGCTTCTAAATACCTCACGGTTATGTTGTCCGTTTTCGTCCTTTTGCTGTACAAGCAACTGTCCGTAAAGCTGAATCGCCGTTTCATTGTTGTGCTATAATGACTTCCAGTTCACCAGACACGAACAAGCTGGTTTTTAATGAGCTAAATTTAGGCTACTGAAACGAGATACCTGAATGCGCCATGTTTCAAATATTTACATCCAGTTTTTTCTACATGTTTTCGTGACAGACCAAATAAAGTTTTTGGTTCAGTTATATTGCAACAATTGTAAGAGCAGGTGCGCCCCCATACGACATTTTTGAATGTGGATTTCATGGAGGCCTAGGCCTAAAGTTTGTGGTCTACACAGTCATACTCTTTATGTAAAACAACAGAAAAACAAGAATAAGTTAAATTTTTTGAATTATTAATTTCTGCTACCAGAATATAGCCACACGTTGTTCAATGCATTACAATTTAATTTACGTTAGCGTCGAAAGCATTGACGGGACTTCAAGTCAACGACTTCAGTCCTACATAACCTGGCCAATGAGCAATCCCTACAGGAAGAGTTTTCCAGGCTGGAGCGAGTAATTGAATATGTAGGGTGAACGCACTTCGAACAGTAGAACAAAGGGATGATGACATCTGAATTTGATGACAGTTGCAATATTACCTTCCATTCGTCACGCTATAACATGGAGTAAATGCATGTAAAGAACTTACTATACTCATATGCGTTTGTTACGATTATAATTATAATGGGATGTTATGAAATTGGGTTGCGAAAATACTTACATAGTAAAAATGTACACAATATGTTGGGAAAAACAAAATTTTTAATGTGAAAAACCTTTGGCCAACCGAAATGTAACACTGATGTCGCTGCTCGCATGAAACAAGTTTGATTTCTTAAAAGCTAGGGTCGCAAATTTTATGACGAGTATTGCATTGTTTATTTTAAGTTTTACCTAATTGGCATTCGACTGAACAATATTGCTGAGACAAATCGATAGGCCATCGGCCTAATGTGAATATGTAAGGGCTGTCATCTCCTTATTTATTTCAATCTGAAACTCACATTTTCTGTCGTCTTAAAATTTTCTAGACCTTACATTTCAGTTATCCCTTAGACGTCGCAAAAAATAATGGTGAACACAACCGCAGAAGGACGAAGTGCCGGCTGGAAATTAATTAGGCCTAATTATTAAATCATCAGTCTAAATATAAGTCTAAATGATTAGCCTAAATATTAATTGATATTCCAGAAGCAAGCAGAAATAATTTTCTTTTTATTTGTAATCCGTCGGACAATGAGAAATGCAAAAAAGGGCTTTTATTAAAAAGGGACCTCAATGAGGACATAATTATAATCAAATCAACATTTTCGTATTACACTTTGTTAACTGCTTTAGCTAATTATAGATAGAGGAACCCGTTTGGCAACGAAAAAATATTGCAAATTATAGTTCAAAGCCGAGCATTCTGTTCATTGTCACTAAAAAAAACAGAGCGTCTCTCGGCAAAAAGGTTTCACAGTTTCAAATGCAGCTTTGATGCCCAAGCTTTAGCACTAGATTTGCGCTTGTACGTTTAACTAATATTTGCAGAGTTAGCTTGCGCTGACAATGCCTATAAATAAAACTTAGGATAAAGCCTCTTCGAACGCTTTTTTTTTCGTTTTTATATTTCGTCTGCTTCAACGTCAGCAAGAAATACAAAACTTTGCTAAGGAGCAGACTGGTTATGAAGGTTGTTTGTGAGACCAAGAGCTGCGGCGTTGTAGAATAACTATGTCTCTGCTAGGAAAGGGAAGGCAACAGCTATGCGTGCTGCGTCCCAGCTATCGGTCTTCGAATTTTCTTCACTAATGGACAGAGAAAGGTGGGCGACAACACCCGAACCGAAAAGTATAACTTGATCGAGAAAGGGCAATCAGAGTACACAGAGAATGTTATATGGTAATCATCTAATTAAAACTGTCCTTATCCTACCTGACAGTCTTGACTCATGCACGGCACGGCTACGTTAGATGAATAATTAATCAAGATGTCGTGTACCCGTTTCCAATGCTATTTTCCCATCTTCTTTTTCGTCGTGGCAATACAACAGCAGAAATTCTAGTTGCCGATTGCGTTCAAAAAGTGGCAAAAAAAAAAACAAACAAAATAAAATAACTAAGTAAAAATAAAATAAAATCACAAATAAAAAAAGAAAATACCAGGTCAACCTGGTCGTTGCCTTCAACTTTCTTTCTTGCAGGAATTGAAGGAAAGAGCTATTGCATCTCGGCATCGTATATCCACGAATTCCAGGTCATATGTATATACAAAATGCACGTGTTTACAACAGAATTGGCATAAACCCTCTTCGGGTTTCGTTCATTTTGCAAATACAGACAAACTGACTGAACATATATCGTGACGGGAAAAGGGCTAAAAAATGTAATATTGTGGTCAGAGGGCTCGACGTATATTCTCACCGTGCCGCTAATGTGTTATGCTCCAGTCAAACGGTTTTTTATAGAAACAAAAGAAAAGAGAATTTAAAAGGGCATTAAAGATGCGCTACCTAGTTAAGAAGTTCACACGTGAAAATAAAGCCCTGCAAACGTAACTTTTTTGTTCTCTGGGCAAGTTATAAGAAATTCATTATACACAATAAAATTCCAAATCGATTAACGAAGCTGAGCTTTCAGTACTTCGAGTCGTGAATAAAACTAACTAAAATTTTACATAACAAATTCAGCTTTGGCGTTTCGAACCACATTGTCAGTAGCGATGACACAAACCATCATGCAAATGCAATTATCCATTGTTTCGGTGATTGTACCAACTTGAGAAAACGGCAATTTTCGATAAAACTATTTATTATAAACTCTGGTCTTCTGTGCCGTGCCAAGAACCTACAAATTTTGGAACAAATATCTGCAAACGCGACCCCTAATATCGTTGACTGTGAGGAAACGACAAGTAAGAATAAAAATAAAAAATTCAGCCATCTAATATCATAAACTTTGAAATTCCAAACTAGTAGAATTTAAATTTTAAAACGAGGTTTTCAAAAACTGAATAAAACGAAATGCCGGAAATACATCTACATATCCGTCATCCTCAGTTACGTTACGTTGCTCATGGAATTTCAAGGCGTTTGAGTATGACCAGCATCGGTACTCAACGTTGGCTGGGAGTAAAACTGCTCTTTGATTCTATTAGCGTGTCTGCTGGTCAATTTAGAAAATAAGAGCAGAGATGCGTAAATTTTTAGCATTGTGCGGTGTTCACCTATGCAGCGCACTAAAATACAGAGCAAAAGAAGTACTTATTCCAACTCCACCTGTTTATTATATAATTTCCGCTGATTTTTTATGAGGCGGGGCTATCTTTTATTTAATTTGCATCTTCTTTGCATAGACTGTTGGTAGTAGTCATACTAGCTAATCGAGTATTTTAATGATCTGTTATCAGGAGTTGAGAACGTTACGTCAGAAGCCTATATTTGGTTTTGTAAGGCGTTTTTGATAATGATATATAATGATAAATAATGATATTTTGATATAAAAATGTTCTTACTAACTACAGCGTCTGTAAGTTGCAATGATGGCTAAGGAAGTTCACGTTAAGAAAACTTACGAAATGTTTGTCCATACGTCCCTGTTTACATTATACCAAATTTTGAAAGATATCGAGCAATGTGACGGACTTCTCTATCAAGTGACCTATCAAGATTGCCCTCCAAAAGTACACCGCAGAACATTTTACGCCTCGTTAAAACCCCACTTAGAAAAACGATCAGTGGTTAATTCGTAGACAGCTTTTCCGATGTTATACGGGTCAGTTTGTTCATTTTCAAATGGCAGAATCTATGACGCTGTGCATCGCTAGATCTGCACGGCTAAGAAATATAATTTTTAAAAATGGTTTTCGCGTTTTAGCCCAAAATGTATTACGGCTTAGGGACTACTCAAACATCAAAACCAATATGGAAATACCAAATTTACTAAAATATTTGGGACCTGAATATTATGCTGTTTTCACCAACTTGTTGCTACCAAGCGAAATAATTGTAAAACAAGACCGATTGTAAAGCTCGCGATTCGCTGACGGATAGAACTCTGCATCTACGTACATTTTCCTTGCATTTATTATGAGTCAACGACGACAGAGTTGTCTTGGTTGAGAAACAAAATATACTGTAAGATATAGACAGAAGAAGAAATTTGGTGACCGGTTTCGAAAAAAAACTGGATTATACGCTGCCAAAAGGTGAAAACAACTTTATTATCATCGCCAGGTCACGTTGAAATCTAGGAGGTGGTTGACGAAGATTTCGTGCCCAGACTATGAAACAGTGGACAGAGAGAAATTGGTTACGTTTATTCTAGATCCCGTTCGGCTGCCTCTTTTTCTTTTATCAGCTTTCCTTTGCTCGGTTTTTGCTCCCTACCATTTTGGATAGCGAAGGGAAAGATGCACCTGTCATCGATCAACGTCGTAGCCATCTCTGTAGATGCAAGCGAGAGTTCTTCCTTTCTCGAGTTTTTGATTATGGTAGCATAGCTTCATTGGTTTCCCAGAATATGTATCCAGGTCTTTGTAGGGACAACGCACTTAAAAGAGGTAACAAAATTGACTTCCATTAATTGTACATGCAGACTGTTGATGACATTAATTTCTTTTCTTGTGTGTATCCAAAATCAACATTTTCCCTGTGGAACTACCGCGATTAACTAGATATCCTACTATTCCTATTGCTCGGCAATCACATCAAACTATTTGAATAGAAGTTCGATATGGTACATTCTGTTTCATGCAGCACCACATGGGAATCGTATGGTAACATGGAATTTTGCATTTGTAGCATTAACGTCTCAGCACCGACTGTCCTATTATATTGTCACGGCCATGGATCTTGTACCAAGATAGAGATATTTTAACATAGATATACAATATTTTACCTACATTTTAACCTGCAACTGACTTATCTTATTTTCAATATCACCTGCATATGGCAAATCATTTCATTTGGTATTGTGGAAACATTAGGCTAGGGATATACACAACACCATGAAATAGTCACTGTGTTGGTAACAGAAATGATAAACCAAAAAAGGTGAATCCTTTAGCCTTACTTTTTTTTTCCTGCTAGGGTCAGTTTTGGCATGTGTCAAAAATTCGATCCGTCGGAAAGGGAGTACAGCTGTAGCTTCCAAAAATTTATTACTGACTATCTAGTTTTTCAATGGCAATGCTTAAAACATTGTGGACATGCACATGGCAGAATGTAGGACTATTCCACAAGATGTATCGACAAAAGTAAAAGCTACTGGTATCGTTAACGTCTTTACTCCGTATTATAAAGGCTGTTACAGTAACCGGAACTTTACATTCAATAGCACTGGAACACCGAAAAGTCACTTTGAAAAGTTAACAGGTGCCAGTTACGATTACGCTTATTAATGAAAAAGTCACGCCATTTTTTGTGATTTTCAACCCCATTTTTTCTCCTTTGTTATAGGCTGCCACAACTAACAAGAATTAGATCCCTCACCTCAAAAACAGCGTAATTTTTTTGGGCCCCTCACATCTAAATTGGGAGAACGTTTCAAATTGAATTTGAGCAGTGGAAATTGTTTACTGAGTTCTCAAAGTTTGTTTTAAATATAGTTGTTGAGCAATTTGACAATGCTGAGACGTCTTAAGATAATTCCAAACCAAACTAATTGCCCTAACGGTCGTTTCGACAAAATAAAAGGGCAGATGAGGTAGAAATTCTGTTTCGTAACACCTACCAAGTTTGTCTTCAAAGAATTTTTCACAAAGCTAAAATTATGTCAATAAAATTTCGCAGATACCAAGAGTAAAAGTCGTTATGCGGTGTCCCTTGACGATTCGAAGTCATAGCTTACAAAACAACTGTTCCTGTTTTTCCGTGTCATCCTAATGCCGAATTATTGACACTCAAAGATAATTCAGACTGACTGGTTCTTCGACGTCCTGCTTTACAAAACCGATAGCAACACGTTCGACATAACCAGTTGCTCATTCAATCACCATCCTACATTCTACTTTTGAGTTTTTATACGAATGCTTCCACATACATTTCGATTAACTGTACCAAAGTTCAAAGAACCCGTGAAATATAAAGTTTAATTCAACATTCGCTATTTTTTAAAAATTACAAAAAACATTCCCTTTTATCAGCAGCCTAATTGGCCCTTTCTAATTGCATTGATTGTGCAAGCCTATATAATGGATGCACCACTTTGGGTGTACCCAAAAACAGACTGAGCGTAGCTCTCTAAGCACGGACGTAAAACTTCTTGTTGCTTTTGCTGTGATCCAGTAGCAATTGGCAAGGCGTGAAACACTTGCCATATGCAGCTTCAAATTTTCTCATAATGGTAACTAGTTTGTCAGCTCCAAATTCATCCACGAATCGGAAAGGTCCACCAGTAAATGGAGGGAAGCCCAAGCCAAAAACGGCTCCAATATCGCCTTCCGCCTGGTGATAGTAAAAAAACATTTAAGACTTGCTCATTCGTACCATATTGATGACTTTTTTTTACCGGATTGGCAAGAATACCTTCTTCTAGGCACAACAACGCCTAAATAAAGCAAGTAAATTGATATAAAGCAAGATATCAATACACGTAAAATTTCATTACACGTATGTCTTACCTCGTTAATGAAACGCGAAGCTAGTCTAAATTGGATATCCTCATCACTTTGTAATCCTTTGGGAACCAGCGAATATTTTTTAAGGACGTCAAGAGCCTCGGTGCAAACTGGTTTCTCGCCTTTGAATCCTTTCTCGTACACAAAGAAGCCCTTTCCTGACTTTCGACCTAGGACACAAAGGTAAGACTAAATGTTTCAAATAAGAAAAATTTGATAAGGAAAACGTGATACCAGTAATTCCGGCCTTGACTAAGGAATTTAGAACTTCCGGATTTGCTCCCGCAAAACGCTCACCAAAACACTTGGTTAAGTATTCTCCAATGTGGGCGCCGACATCAATACCTACTTCATCCGTCAACGTAACCGGACCAACAGGGAAACCGAAACTTTTACCCAGTTTGTCAAGCTTTCGTGGTTCGACTCCTTCCAGCAGAAGCCTAAATAATCGACATAGCTTGATTGAGCGAATATTCTTAAACAAGTTACATGCCTGTGCGTCTACCTGTAGGCCTCAGCCATCATAAAGGAGAGAACGCGTGAAGTGTAAAAACCCGGACCATCGCCTACTGTGATAACAACTTTACCCTGTCGTAGGCCAACATCTACAGCTGACGCAATCGTGTCGCGTGAAGTTTTCGGGTTAGTAATGATCTCCAACAATTGCATTTTGTCGACTGGAGAAAAGTAATGCATGCCAATGACCTATTGCCACCAAAAAGAAAGGAAAAGAAAAAACTGTACAATAGGTTGTTCAGCTCCAGCTGATGGGCTACGACAAAGGTTGACGTGACACTAGCTCTTTTTTAAAAATTATTAGACGCACAGCATTTTCAAAATTGTGGGTATTTGATTACCTTTTCGGGTCTCTTGCTGGCTTCTGCAATTTTCGTAATTGGTAACGCACTAGTGTTTGTCGCAAAGATGCAATGTTCTGGGATAATATTTTCCACTTCTTTGACGATACGATGTTTAAGGGCTAAATCTTCAAACACAGCTTCGATTACCATGTCACAATGTTTGAAGGGCTCGTAGCTTAGCGTTCCAACTAAATTGGAGGCAATACGATCGCGTTCGAAACTAGGGAAATAAAAAATAAATGTAAAATTCCAGCTCTAGCGCTTACGAAATACTTACCTAGTAATTTTTTTTCGCTTCATTGATTTATCTAACCCAGCATACACTTGATTTTGCCCACGTGCTAGACCACTAGCAGTTGCATCTTTAAGCAGAACTTCAAATCCTTTAACCGAAACCTGTGCTATACCAGCCCCCATTAAACCAGCGCCTATGACGCCAATCGTTCTAGCATGGGCAACAAAATTAATTTACAAGATCACACGAGAATTGCTTTAAGAAATTACTTTGCCGAACGTTCAGGTTTTCCGAATCTATTCTTTTTGCATTCTGTTTGGCCATGAAACAAGCCAATTAATCCTCGTGATTCTTTAGTCGCAGTCAACTGACCAAAGCCTTGATTTTCAGCAACGTATCCGGCTTCAAATCCTTTATCTACAGTTGTTCGTAACACTTCTAAGATCTACGTAAATCAAAATGATCTATTAAAATAAAATCTATTGCCAATAAATAACAAGAGTGCTTCTACCTTTAAAGGTGCTGGGTATAGCCCATTGGTTTGCTTCATCACCTGCGCTTTGGCTTTGTTGAAAATGTAATCTTTGACAAAATTATACTTTAATGCTGCTGCCAGGATGCGATCGGTGATTGGCTTTTCGCGCTTGGCCTTTAGTGTGCCAGATGCTAAATTTTCAGCTGTCTGAACAGCCACTTTTTCCAAATGCTGCAAAGTTCTAGAAAATTTCATGTATACAACAAGTAGCAAAGATTTTTGATAGAAATTACTGCTGGTCAGGTTTATCCAATCCTGGGCCCAAAGGTTGTACAGTCATATCAACTAGACCCAACTTTTTAGCTTTGTCTGCCTTAACACTTTTCCCAGTTAGGACCATATCCAGGGTAGTTGGAAGGGATGTTAACTGCAAAAAACGCTGTGTACCCCCGCCACCAGGAAGCAGGCCTAAAAGTACCTCAGGTAATCCCAAAACTGTCTTACTCTCGGTAACAGCAATACGATAATGACATGCCATGGCAACCTAAATTTGAATAATACATTAAGATAACATTTGTTTCATATATCACATTTTAAACTAACCTCAAGTCCTCCACCTATACAGGAACCCATTATGGCAGCCACAACAGGTTTTTTACTGTGTTCTACCTCCTGCAGTAAATCTTGGCATACTAAATGAAATGATAAAATTGGATAGTAAATTTTTTTTAGCCAGAAGGGTTGATTTCTAGTTGAAATGTTTCACACTTTTCGATATCTTGGAAGCTTCTTCTGCTGATTTACATTTCTGAAGCATTGAGATATCAGCACCTGCCATGAAACAGCCTGGTTTCCCTGTAAGGTTTAAAGTTGATTTAGGTAACTGAAAACTGAAAATGTGTCTGCATGAATACTTGACATCAAAACAGTTGCACGGATATTTGCATCTTTCGTAATGGCATCCATGATCTCTTTAAACTCAGCCATGGTTTCAAAATTAACTGTATTGACTTTGGAGTTTGGGGCATCAAGTTTGACCACAGCAATTCCATTTTTAACTTCATACTTCATGTGCACATGGCCATCTACCCTTCTCGATGTTGAAAACTGACATGAAGAAAGCTTACCTGCAGAATAAAATCACTGCTACAATACATCAGAATTTCGTTTTATATAAGTAATATATAAGACAATAACAGTTCTTGGTTCGTTTTCATAATATGAAATGAAAACAAAAATTATGTGAAGAAGCATGATGTTACTGCTGGTTACAGATAAATACTTTGAAGTATGCCAAATAACTTGTACAAGATGTTTTAGAAAATTTTGGGAAAGAATTAAAAAAATTACTTACTTAGCCAGCTTCTCTTGCTGAATGGGACAAACCCTGAAATGGAAATAAATCTTCCGGTAGCCATCACGAATCTAAAGTGATCTTTCGTTAATCGAAATGCAAAGATGTCTTGTAACCGTTGTTCACTCGAAAATAAAGGCCTATGGTTTCTTATCTTTTGCTTCCTTCCATGTGATTCAGGATTAAAACAGCAAACAGGCGCTTTCTCCTTTGTCCTTGGGAATGGTTGTGAGGACGTCTTCCAACCCCACCTATTGATGAAAAGTAATAGCTTTTTCATTTGCTGAGCTCATTAACTCGCATCTCAGGCCTTTTCTTGTGTTCCATGCAATCTCTGGGAAGTCCCAGAGAAAAGCCAAGATTGCGCGGAATTTCTCAGGATAATGGTGTTCCCGATTCCAAGCACAACAGCAAACTTTCGGCTATTTTCCTTGGTTGCTGCATGATGCATGATACTCAACAGCCATTGGTAAAAAAATATTACCAAATACCCTGTTCTTAGGATAAGGATAGGCTAAACTTTTGTTAACATGCGCTGATTATCCCCCTCCCCCCCTCATTAATCCGTCCGCGCAAGACACCCAGCGCTGTTAGAGCCCGTGTTAAAAAGCTCTGGAAACGATGGGTGTTCGGACACTAAGGGTTGGTGCTGTACTGTACATCCCGGTACTTTATTGACGCTTGGAAACTTGAATTTATTTATAAACAATTGGTTTAAGATTTTTCTGTATTCTACCTTCTACTATAGGATTACATGGAATATGGGAGATGAAGAACGCATATTCTTACTGTTTTGCAAACGCAACTTGCGCGTTGCCACATGTTTATTTCATACTAGTTTCTCCCTTCTGGGTATTCCTCATTAACTGTGATTATTGTATAGATATTTTTGCGGCTTTGTTGTCACGGCCAAACGTAGGGAACCAATAGTCCAAACGTCGCTAGACAGATGCACGCAGTGTCACGAACCATTCGTCCAAGTACCGAGGGAGAAAAGTTCAAATGTCGGAAAACCGTTGGCATCTAGCACAAAATACTCTATCCTAACGACTATGCCATCTGGCACTCGCACTGTTCCGTTGTCGGTAACTATAACTCTCCCAAAATAAACATAACATTTGTTAGTTAGTGTACACATGAATAAAGATACAAAGATACTGGTAATTTAAGTTTATAAAATGAAATGTTTCGATACTAACGTAATAATTGAATTGTTTACAAAAAAAGAGCAAATGTTTTTATCCGAAACCCATCGGGGTTCAATCGGGTAGGTAATCAGGAATGAAAAACCGATGCAACCAATTCATTTGCGGAAAAACATAATCGATCGATTTTTCCCGGTTGCTCCGATCACGATTATGTATCACGATTATGCCTCATTCCCTCCGCCTACCCTGATTTTTAGCATGAAAATGAAACAGTAGTCGTTTACAAAATGGCATCGGTGCAATCGGGGTAACCCAAAAGCTTTTCCCACCTTGCCCCTGGTGGACGAAGTGGTCTCCTGATTGTGTCGCAAATGATTTTTTACGGGACGATGCGGGGTACGGTTGGAGCCAAACGAGACCGATCCCTAATGTGATATGTAATGATAAAAATAAATCGAAGTGGGCAAAAAATTTTCAAAAGGCATTTATTTTATACTCGCTGGAATTTTCAAACAAAAAATGTGGGATACTAAGATACTGTCAATTGTAAAATACATCGGAACCCACTTATTTGTTCAACTTTAATTGGACGAGCGAGAAAAACTATTTCAAATAGTTCACTTTGCTATTATTTGTTTCCGTTCGAATCCAGCAAAAAACAAAAACGACCAGAAAATAAGGTTTTCCGCAAACACTATTATTTGTTTTTAACAATACGCTTTTCAAAGTAAACTTAACCAATAAGAAATGTCACCCCTAACACGACTAGCGACAGTATGGCAATGGGCGTTTGTTCAGCCGGAGATGTTCGACTTTGCCTTTCACAAAACACCACGGGGTAAAGTGCAGGGTTGGAAGCGATACTTTGAAAAAGTATCGGTATCGCGGTACCGATACTTCAATTTTCGAAAAATATATTGCGATACTACATTCAAGTATCGCACGCGTCACCGATACTTTTACTTTCAAAACGCCATCCAGGAGTAAAATTTATTACTAAGAAAAATAGTAGCCGGTGAAATAGGAGTGAAAAGAAATAGGACTGGAAAAATAGGACTGAAAATTTCCAGTCCTATATCTACCGGAGAATTAGGACAGGGAGAAATAGCACTGACTTTTAATAACTTTTTGGACAGTCCTATTTCTCCATGGCATCAGTCCTATTTCTCCTTAGAAATATTCCTATTTCATTTTCTTTCTTACATTAGGAACGATGAGCCTCCAATTCGGTAGGCAACTTATTGCGTAAGAGCGTCGGGCTATATCCATTTCCTTTTTTAAAAAGCCGCTGGCGTTAACTCATTAGTTAAATGGTTCCCAAAACATTTATCTCTTATCCTATTTTAATTTAAATTACTGGGAAACATGAATTATGTTTAATCTAATACAGTTCATTTAATAAAATACTATTAGAGCAAAATCAGAATATGTAAGAGCTGTATATAATGGAAAGATAGTTGTATGAAATAGTAAAATATTAGTGCGATTAGAAAAGTTGGAGATGACTACATAAAGTGCAATATAAGTAATAAATATTTCTGTAGTACTAGTAAGGTTGGGCCAGTCCAAGGCCTGGGTATAGGTGGCGCTAGCGTAATTAACGCAATTTTTAAGAAAATCGATCCATTTTTATGGTTTTCCCGCCTGCTAATTATTCTTATAACAAATTAGGAGTTCCCCTTTCTTGCCCGCCGACCCCCTCCCTGTTTCTGCCCGTCCATCACCTGACTTTTCTGCCGGCCAAGAACCCAGCTGAAGTTACCCGTCGACCCCCTCTCTGCCCGTCAAACCACTCTTTGCCCGTCGACCCCTCTCTGTCCATCAACCCACACTCTGACCGTCAACTCACATTGTGCCCGCAAAAATGCCTGCTGGGGGGCATCTACCTTTTTTTTTGCGTTTGCCCACCCTTTCGTCACAGTCTTGGCCCGTCAAAACCCCCGCTATAGTTGTCCGTCCACTCATTTTTTGCTTCTGCCCGCTAAGAAGCCCGCTGTTATTGCCCGTCGACCCTCTAGCTGCCCGTCGGCCCTCTAACTGCCCCTCGACCCACTCGCTTCCCGTCGGCCCACGCGCTGCCCGTTGACCCACTCGCTGTCCGTCGGCCCCTTCTCTGCTCGTTAATCCACTCGCTGCCCGTCGACCCTGTCACTGCCTGTTGGCCCCCAAACTGCCCATCGGCCCCCTAACTGCCCGTCGACCCACGCGCTTCCGTCGACCCACTCGCTGCCCGTCGAACCACTCGCTGCCCCTCAGCCCTCTGGCTGCCCGTCGATCCCATCTCTGCCCGTCACCCTACTCGCTGCCCGCCAAAACGAATGCTGTAGTGGCCCATTGACCTTTTCATTTGTTTTTGCCCGTCTTTCCCTCACAGCCTCAGCCCAGAAAATGCCCGTTTAGTTGCCTGTCCACTCACGTTTTGCCGCTGCCCGTCAACCCACTTTGTTCGTCAAGAACTCGCCGTTGTTGTCCATCGACCCCCTCTCTGCCCGTCAAAACGCCTGCCGTAGTGGCCAATAAAAATAATAAATAAAACTAATAAAATAAAATAAAATAAATTAGAATTTAATTAGAATAACAATAATAAAACGCCCTGCCTATCAGCTTACGTGCCGTTGCCCACCAATTTAAAGCAAAGCCCGTAGACTGAAAAATTGCCTAAATCCTCAATTCCACCCACAGTTTAGTTTTCCAAATCCCCATCCCACCAATTCATTGTAGCAGACGGCGGATTTGGCGCCAGCCAATCATAACACCCCGTAGCCGGCGGCGGTTTTGACGCCAGCTAATCAAAACAAAAGCACAATGTGACAGACACAGGCTCCTCCTCTTTTCCTTGTTTTTTTATATAGTATAGATGTCCTGTTTCTTTTTATTGTATATCATTGTTTACTTTTAAAAACAACAAAAACAATAATTTTCTCAAAATTTGCGCCAGAAAGACAATTCCTCGTTGGACGAAAAGAAGAAAAAAAAGAAAGGAAAAGATATATATCCTGGCAACAAATGCCTGTAAAAACTTACTTAGATTTTTTTTTTGGAGACATGCCAAATGTAGGAAATTTCAAATTGACACTTGTTTGCAGAAGAAAAAATTCTGAACTGACGGTAACAATACAACGACACGAAATAAGCTGCATCAGACGACGCACTGTGAGGACCAGAAGATTCTAATTTTTAAGTTATAGTAGACCTATCTGCTGACAGAAATAGTAGTCATATTTTTGGCTCCTAGATGGCGCCACATATTAGAAGTATCGGGATCGCAAGTCAAAATTTATGATCCGATACCGGTATCAATACTTTTAAACAAGAAATATCGCGGTACCGGTACCGGTGGTATCGCGATACTGCGATACTATCGCGATATTTCTTATTATCGCGATAGTCCAACCCTGGTAAAGTGTTACCAACCCGTTCCTCTAATTTTTTTTTTTTCAGTATTAGCGCATCTCACAAGGGTGAATACGCCCACTTAAAAATACATATGTGGTTGGATCTCTGCGCTTCTAATAGTTTAAAAACAAATCCCATTGTATACCATTTTTAAAAAATGAAATTTTGGCAAGACCACGGCTTTTCCAACACCGTTGCGGCATATGACTAGGGATTCCTGGAACAAAAATTCCAGCACCATCGTTGGATCCGATACCATGCCGTAAAACTGCCTCGTCCGTATCCTTATGCGTACCAGTAAACCTTTGAAGAGGACCTTATGGACACGATAGAGAATGTATTAGAAATTTTTTGAATAAATGAAAACAAACAAAAAATTACCGTCTTAACATTGAATTTTGACTTTTGGATCCAAATAAAATAAAATGGTTTTAGCTTTCGCTTCATCCAAGGATTTCTGGATTTAGTTATCGCCAAGTTGTTACGACGGAAATTACAGAACATTTCACTCTGTAACACTTAGACGTCATTCTTCCCAGATCCAGTCTCACGACAACACATGCGATAGCATCCCTTCCCAATATACGGTGAATCTTCGCTCAACTTCCTGGACAGGGGATACAAATAGAGTAGTCAGTTTAGAGCGTATATACGTATGACGAGTTTGTCCTTTTCTGTGGATGACTAGATGAGAGGATTCTCTATGACTCCACCACCCGACTCAAAAAACGAATTTCTGCCTTTCGCTTGTGGGTTGCCTTTCCGTTGGCTCTTCCACTAATTTCACAGGTAGCTGGAACTCCATGTTGATAAATACAGAATTAAAATCAATGGAAATTTGTGAGAACCATCGGGTACCAATAACTGCTTCAATGCGATCGTCATTTGCAACAAGTAATGGAAGCATTGCCATTTTACCCATGTACTCTACCTTGACCTTACATTCTCCCGTCAGTTCCACTGTGTTATTTGAAGTGTCGCGCATTACTCGCGTCGTCGGAGCCAAAGCAGGGCTACCTAATTTTTCCCTAACGGATTGCTGGACGATGGATGAAGTTGTCCCGGTATCCAACATCATGCCCAGCTCGATGTTCTGTATTTTCACGTTGAGATGGAATGGCTTAGTTCTATGCGTCATGGCAGATGCTTTCAACTTGTTCTTTGTGCCGATGGGAACGTTCGATCGAATAGTTATGGTTTCAAGTTTAAAAAACATATTCCAGTCGATATCCATTAAAGTTGGAAACCACCTCCGTCCAATCAGGTTCCGCGTATGTTCATTTTCGGACACTAGAAGTGAAAGAATGTGTTCTCTTCCAGCCAAATGCACTTTCGCGTTAAAGCCACCTTTTACACCAACCTCTGCTCCTGTGGTCGATCGTTTGATGGTGTTGATCTTAGTTAACGAAGGCTCACCGAGCTCTTTCCAGCTCCGCTCATTGATGATCGAGTCGTGACAGCCAGAATCTACTTTCATAATTAAATTATAACCATTGATTTCTAAATCGAGAATATATTTCTTACCCTGGTGGTAAAAGGTTATATTTAATTATTTTGAAAAGACTAAACATCATTTCTTGCGGTCTGTTATAAGGACACCTGCCCTTTAAGTGATTTCCGGTGAGCATCACTTCCAGCTTTCCTGTTTGTTATTTCCACATCAGGGTTTGTATATATGCCGTTATGGTTAATTTTCAATCATTCTTGACTATTTCGCACAATGTTCAAGAGTTAATTTAACATTTTTTCAATTGTAACATTAAAAAATGATTGAATAATTACCACCGCTTCACACATTTTCTTTTGAAGAATTGTGTATTAGACCTAAACAAAAATGCAGTATAATGTAATTACAATGCAATGCGATAAATAATTTTTTAGAATTTTATTAAGTTAATGTCAGAGTACATTATGGCAGCAAAAGCGATGACAATATACAGAAACAATCCCCACAATATGACAGTGGGAAATAGTGCTGGCGCATGCCGTCCGTAATCCGTATCTCTCACCACAGTGTTTTTTTATTCTAAGCTTTTTAATCACGCCTTTTTTTATTATTGCTAATTGATTATGCTTTTCTGAAAGGAGAAACAAATTGCGATAAAGTTCATTTTTTGCTTTTCCGTTTAATTATCTGTTATTCCATGAAAATAAGCATCTTTAGTTCGGACTGGCATTGATGTGATTCCGATGGAAATAACAAGGTATATAAGACTTGATCGGGACAGACATACCTTGAGGAGTGTCAGCGATGGATGGTCTAGCGAAAAATGGTTACTTTACTAGAAGCAGGCGAAAGGCTGGAGAAAATCGATAAATCTATCGTGTTGGATCATAATATGTGATCTGTTAAGATGCGGTAGGTTCGACGCCAATCGTCCCCGTCGCGGCCGCTTGGCCATTCCATGGTGACATGGCTTGGCAAAAAGTTCAAGTTAGATAGGTGGAGTTAAAAATAAGCCGAACAGACATTGCTCGCATTCCTCACTTTTGTAATTTTTGACTGGCCGTTTCGCTAATGCTATTTAGATTTAATATTGTTGCTTTATAGAGTAGAGACTAGTAACTTTGGGCCCGTCCAGGGCCGGGGAATAGGTGGCGCTAGCGTATTTTAACGCTATTTTTTGAGAAAATCGACCCACGCCTATTTTTCGCCCGTCTACTCTTAATTCTTTTTACAAATCAAGATTTCCCCTTTCTTGCCCGCCGATCCACTCCCTGTTTTTCCCCGTCCATCCCCTAACTTTCTCTGCCCGCCAAGAAACCAGCTGAAGTTGCCCGTCGACCCATTCTCTGCCCGTCAACCCACCCTCCCGACAACACACTCTCTGCCCGTCAACCCAACTCTCTGCCCACCAAAACGCCTGCTGTAGGGGCCCATCTACGTTTTTTTCATTTGCCCGTCCTTTTGTCACAGTCTCCTTCCGTCAAAACGCCCGCTATAGTTGCCCGTCCACCCTCTTTTTGCTTCGGTCCGTCTTTCCTCGTAGAGTCTCTGCCCGTCAACCCCTTTTGCCCGCCAAAAAATACGCTGTTGTTGCCCGTCGACCCTCTCACTGCCCGTCGGCCCACTCTCGTCCAGTCGACCCACTCTCGACCCGTCGGCCCTTCACTGCCCGTCAGCCCCCTTTCTGCCCGTCAGCCCCTTTTCTGCCCGTCGACCCACTCGCTGCCCGTCGGCCCCCTCACTGCCCATCAGCTCCCTCACTGCCCGTTGGCCCCCTCTCTTCCAATCGCCCACTCGCGTGGGCCCCTTCTCTGCCCGTCGAATCACTCGCTGCCCGTGGGCCCCTTCTCTGCCCGTCGACTCACTCGCTGCCCGTTGGCCCACTCGCTGTTGCTTTGCCCAACAAAGCTATTTTTAAGACAATCGATCCACATTTATTGTTTTTCCCGTCTACTATTAATTCCTATTACAAATTAGTTAAGAGTTTAGTTTAGAGTTTCCCTTTCTTGCCCGCCGACCCAATCCCTGTTTCTGCCCGTCCATCACCTGACTTTTCTGCCGGTCAAGAACCCAGCTAAAGTTACCCGTCGACTCCCTCTATGCCCGTCAAACCACTCTTTGCCCGTCGACCCCCTATCTGCCCGTCAACCCACATTGTGCCCGTCAACTCACATTGTGTCCGCAAAAATGCCTGCTGGGGGACATCTACCTTTTTTTTTTGCCTTTGCCCACCCTTTCGTCACAGTCTCGGCCCGTCAAAACCCCCGCTTTAGTTGTCCAACCACTCATTTTTTGCTTCTGCCCGCTAAGAAGCCCGCTGTTATTGCCGGTCGACCCACTCGCTGCCCGACTCCCCCTCCCTGCCCGTCGACCCACGCGCTGCCCGTCGACCCACGCGCTGCCCGTCGACCCACTCGCTGCCCGTCGACCCACTCGCTGCCCGTCGACCCTCTCACTGCCCGTCGACCATCTCACTGCCTGTCGGCCCGCTAACTGCCCGTCGACCCACTCGCTGCCCGTCGACCCCTTCTCTGCTCGTCGACCCCTTCGCTGCCCGACGACCC
Source organism: Daphnia carinata (assembly GCF_022539665.2). Lineage (NCBI taxonomy): Eukaryota > Metazoa > Arthropoda > Branchiopoda > Diplostraca > Daphniidae > Daphnia > Daphnia carinata. The sequence continues at coordinate 6,405,311 of NC_081333.1, forward strand.
ACTCACTGCCCGTCGACCCACTCGCTTCCCATTGACCCACTCGCAGCCCGTCAAAACGACCGATATACAATAGTTGCCCATTGACCTTTTCATTTGCTTTTGCCCGTCTTTCCTTCAAAGTCTCAGCCCAGAAAACGCCCGCTGTAGTTGCCCGTCCACCCACTTTTTTCCGTTTGCCCGTCTTTTTTGAATATTCTCTGCCCGTCAACTCCCTTTGCCCATACAAAAAACGCTGTAGTTCCCCGTCTTCCACCGTACAGTCTCTGCCCATCGGCTGAAAGCCCGTGGACTGAAAAGCCCGTAGACTAAAAAGCCCGTAGACTAAAAAATTGCCTAAATCCGCAAATCCACCTGCAGTTTACTTTTCCAAGTCCTCATCCCACCAATTCACTGTAGCAGACGGCGGTTTTGGCGCTAGCCAACCACAGCATCCCAAAAATTCACTACAGCCGGCAGCGGTGTCCAGCCAATCAAAACAAATGCACAGCGTGACGGACACAGGCTCCTTCTCTTTTCCTTGTTTTTGTTTGTCAACCCATTCTCTGTCCGTTAACCCACTCTCTGTCCGTTAACCCACTCTCTGCCCGTTAACCCATTCTCTGCCCGTCAACCCACTATCTGCCCGCCAAAACGTCTGCTTTAGAGGCACATCTACATTTTTTCCATTTGCCCGTCCTTTTGTCCAGTCGCCGCCCGTCAAACGCCCGCTATAATTGCCTTTTCACCCACTTTTTGCCTCTGCCCGTCGACCCACTTGCTGTGCGTTAACCCACTCGCTGCCCGTCGGCCCACTCACAGCCCGCTAAAACGACCGCTATAGTGGCCCATTGACCATTTCATTTGCTTTTGCCCGTCTTTCCCTCACAGTCTCAGCCCAGAAAACGCCCGCTGTAGTTGCCGTCCATCCATTTTTTCCCTCTGCCCCTCTTTTCTCGAATAGTCACTGCCCGTCAACCCCCTTTGCCCACCAAAACCCCGCTGTAGTTGCGCGTCTTCCACTGTACAGTTACCTATTGTAGCGCCCACTCGTTTTAAGCCAAGCCCGTAGACTAAAAAATTTCATTTATCCGACCTATTGTACAGTCTCTGCCCCTCAAAAGGCCCGTTTAGTTGCCTGTCCACTCACTTTTTGCCTCTGCCCGTCAACCCACTTTGCTCGCCAATAACTCGCCGTTGTTGCCCAATGACCCTCCTCTCTGCCCGCCAAAACGCTTGCCGTAGTGGCCAATAAAAATAATAAATAAAACTAATAAAATTAAATTAATTAAAAATTAATTAGAATGATAATAATAAAATGCCCTGCCCGTCAGCTTACGTGCCGTTGCCCACCCGTTTTAAGCCAAGCCCGTAGACCGGAAAATTGTCTAATTCCGCAATTACACCCCACAGTTTAGTCTTCCAAATGCCCATCCCACCAATTCACTCTAGCAGACGGCGGATTTGACGCCAGCCAATCATAACAAATGCGCAATGTGACGGACACAGGCTCCTCCTCTTTTCCTTGTTTTTTTTATATAGTATAGATTTTCGATGCAGTAGCAGTTGTAAGCGCAAGATGACGCAGTTGTAGCCCCTTTTTTTTGCTCTTGTTCTCAATAGCTGACGAGGCTATTATTGAAGGTATCCAAGTTTATAGGATCTTGGCCGTGGATATTTTCACAGCTAATTGGCTAAACAAATGGCGGCTTCTGGACGTATTATTCGAGGAATTTCCTCTCTTGTTTCTCGTAAATTTTTATCATCTAAAGGGCTCTTTCTGTTCCTTAATACATTTTTTTTTTTACCAGGAAAATGCTGTTCTAGCTTCTTTCCTAACAAATCACCAATCTTGTCTTCGAATGCATTTTTCCGGTATAACTCTACGGAATCACGACGTATGTATTTTGAAAATATGATGTATTCATTTTAATGTGTATAACGATAAAAACTGTTGCTGTCGTATGTACATATTTTTTTTACACATAATTGCACGTTTGTGAATCATTTAATCTTTACTCTGTCTGTGTGGATATAGCAAAAAAATGTGTTTTAATTTTTCAGCCACTGTGAGGAAAAATGATGCTGTTGCCACCTCAGGTCTTATGGACTTTGGATTATATGTAGCTGAATGTATGCCAAAGTATGTACAAAAAGTACAGATAGTAACAGGCAATGAACTGGAGGTTCTTGTTGCTCCTGATGGAATTGTCCCTGTTCTTCAGTTTCTGAAAGATCACCATCAATGCCAGTTTGCTAGTTTGGCTGATATTGGAGCTATGGATGTGCCATCAAGGGAGAATAGATTTGAGGTATATTGTTTTATTTTAGTTTCTGTTTTCTCTATGTTCTTACAATTTTCTATGTTCTAGATCATTTATAATCTCCTGTCTCTACGGTATAATTCTCGGATACGTGTCAAAAGTTACACGGATGAACTGACTCCAGTTGACTCTTGCTATGAAGTTTTCAAAGCTGCTGACTGGTATTATTGATATGTTCAGGGCAAGAATGAAACTTGCATACTAATATGATTTTGAAGGTATGAAAGAGAAATATGGGACATGTATGGAGTTTTTTTTGCAAACCATCCTGATTTACGGCGAATTTTGACTGATTACGGATTCGAAGGGCATCCCTTTCGCAAGGATTTCCCTCTCACTGGATACGTTGAAGTATAGAAAAAAACATCTGTTTGTTTTTACACATGTAGATATTCACAACGTCTTTCTTATAGGTGCGTTACGATGACGAAGTAAAGCGTGTCGTTGTTGAGCCTGTAGAATTGGCGCAAGAGTTCAGAAAATTCGATCTTTCAAGCCCATGGGAGACGTTTCCCAATCTTCGAACGCTTCCTGCTGGTACCGAGGAAGACCTGAAAGCTACCCAAACTGGTCCAGCAAAGCAATAATGAAAATGATTTATTGCGTTTCATTTGACAAGAGTGGCTTTAGTAGGTGTACAAATAATAAATACAGTAACAACCTGTAAGAGAAGCATTACAATTCGGTTTATTAACCGGGCGAAATCTTGAAGCCGCTGAGTAGAAGGTTGTCTCGATTTCGGCTCTAAAGGAAACAAGACGCCGTACAGATTGTTTTTTATGTACTTTATAATTCAACCATTTACCGTTTTAAAATCAACCATCATTGTTTTGAACGAACAGAAATCAATGCATTCACGCAGCATGTCGAACACTTCTCCATCAAGAACTGGCTGATGACTGAACATAATTTTAGGACATGGAAGCGACACCCATAAAGAAATTAATTACCTCAATTCTCTACAGAATTCTTTCATAGAAAAATCTGGAATGCTTTGCTTCAATTTTTGCTCAAGATATGTTTCAGCCAGCTGAGCCTACAGAATCCATAGACTTGTGTTTTAGTAACTAGCACTGTCCTGATAGCTGACATGATTACCTACATAATCTTGAAATATGCTGGTATAGATTAGCTTATTCTCTTCTTTATCATCGAACATTATACAGTGTTTGGCTATGAAGTTGTGCTGAATTTTCAAGAATTCTTCGCCTAAGGTAGAAAGAGAAAAAAAAATGGAAAACAAAATCCAATAATTAAAATTAAAATGACATGACACAATTATGTATTGCAATTTTGGCAGTTCTACATGTGATTCTTTATAAAACTGAAATTAGTTTCACCCTATTGACCTATGACTTACTTATTATTATTTCCTCAATACAGCCGATGCATCGATCAAATTTCACAAATTTAGGGTCTGCTGATTCAATATCTTCGTGACTAGATGTATCCATTGAGGTAAGGAACACAACCGACTAAACAATGATTTTGCATAAAAAAATTTAGAACGTATCTTAATGTCACTCCTACAAAAGAATTAATTGACAAGAACAGTGTTGTGTAAATTTCTTCAATCATTCACATTAATTAGGTAAAATGATTCAATCATCAGGATTATTTAGCCGACAACCTGAGCTATAAAACACATTCACAACACAAACTTCTACCATGAAGTATATATACCATGAGTAGTAACAGGGCATCCTTTGTACGGAAGAGCTTGAGCTCCACTTATAAAGCTCCACAGATGGCGTTGCGGCACTTAAATAAATCGCCAGTATGTGCTCCGGTTTTTGAGGGACAGAGTCTTTTGTGCTAGTTGCCTAAAGGACTCCAGGTTTTCCGACACTTCGACTCTTAATATAGCATAACACATTACCATAGTATATTGTATAACTATAATATAGTATACATAATAGATCTACGTTCATTGAAATAAATCCGAAGTAAAAGCTGGCAAATTTTCTTTGACGTCATTTCGTTCGTTCGTTGATAGGTGGCATGTGCTTGAGTTCGAGCCTCATAGTCAGACAAAATAATGTACTAATGTAGGGTCAGTAGAATTCAGGTATAACGAAAAGATTGTTTTTCATGACGACTCCCTAACTGCGTTGGCAAGTTTGGTGTTGATACTGTGGTCCAAGAACGATAAATTTTTGAAAACTTATTGGAATAATGTCTTTGGTTTAATATTTTTCGAGGGCATAGTTTATAAAGCGATAAGTTCAAAGAAACAAGAATAATCAGAGATGTGCTGAGTACCGCGCATTATGAACGGAACTCATTCGTTTATGGTCCATTCGTAAGTCAACAGTACATGGAATTGGGTAACTAGTTATTTTTCCGACAACCCAACTAGTGCTGGCATTTCTTTGGTATGGAAAAACTTGGTTTTGTGAACATTAAAACATTCAATATTCTCTAAAGTATAATAGAAATTCAAAATGGAAGTTCCTGCTTAAGAATCTGTAAACATATTGCACGTGTTATCTATAATTATAGGTAAAATTGCTGAAAGCTGTTTCTTTTTATTTGTATAACGTGCTTCGTTAATAAGGCCGCCAAACAGCTGGATCCGTAGAGGGTTGAGTTCGCCCCAAGTTCTCACCCGTTTCATGTTCAGGAGAATCGGACCCGTTTGACGCACTGTTGACGGGACCGTTCGGATTGTCCGGTGGGGATCCAGTTAATCCATGAAGCGCCTCACCAATCTCTCCACTTGATTCGTTACCCCCAATGGCTGAATTCAGCGATTCTAGGTATCCGTCGTGCTGTTGGTGATGACGATTGTCAACACGGTATAGCGATGGGCTTCCATGGTGAGGACTTTGAGCATAAAGGGACGTTCTAGTATCGGTGTGGTGAATTGTTCCATGATGATATTGATGGGTATGCGGATATACGATGGATTGATAGACCGAACCATGAGTTGATGCTGGTCCGACCACGGATGACACTTGTCCATGTGTTGGCGCAACCGAAGATGACGGCGCAGTACCGTAGTACGTAGAAGAATGGCCAAGCAGGGCATAAGTCGTCGGAGAACTACCAGTTCTGCAAATATGTAGAATACGATTGTTAGTATCGATCAAAAAGCTCGCAATTCTACTTGAATTAATGTTTACTTAAAAAATTGCGAGCAGAGAAATTTATTAGTCCACATTTTTGCCGCAGACTGTAATTTCTTGATGATTTATTTTTTTGTATTCTTTAGCCAATAATTAAAATAAAAGAATTTTCTGAATATGCGATTCTGCCAGTTATAGATTATATCTTTTCCTACAATGTTTAAAATTTAAATTAGGAGAGATTTTATTGGAACTAAAAGCACATGACTATTTTTATTTTTATCAGTCACTTGCTAAATTATTGAATAATTATTATTGCCGTTTTTGCACATATCGATTATTCCTCGAAATAGCTAGACGATACCACAAAAAGACAAAGCAATCTACTACAGTATTTCGGGTATGGTTATCATTTGAGACAACAAGGTATCTCAGATTGAATTCAAAAGTGAACATAAGGAGGTAGTAGGGTCAGGTGGTACAAGAAAGATGAACCCACACGAAATACCTACTGTATATTTTCCGTCGCCCAAGCCACGCTGTCTCACAACACTCTTGATTAATGCGAAATCTACCATTTTCCTTTTCCAATCAATAGTTGCCGGTAATTGGTTGGGTTATTTCAGTATTAATTTCAGACAAGCTAAATTGTAAAACATAACTTACATACACCTTAGTTCATCTTTTAATGTGCTAAGAGTTTACTAAGTTTACTAATTCACCTTATTCGTTTTCTGACAGAGTTAAAAAAATTGAAGCGGCCTAGCCTCAAACAGACGCCCAAACGAACTGATATCATTCATTTATCTGTTACCCACATGGCATGTACGCTTTAAAACTAAAAGCTTTCTGAAGAATTATTTTGCACTCTATACAGGTGCATACTTATTCTGCCTAATTTTCACAACAAACTAAACTTAAAGGGAAAATACAATATGACACAATGAAGAAGTCTAAAAATGCCACGTGAAATAATTCATAAATCTTTCTGCGACGGGATGAAATGAAATTGTAAATCGAGAATAAAACAATATACCCAGTGCCGGAGATAAACGCAGCGGCGGATGGTGCGAAATGCCCCATATTGTGATGTGAATGGAACAATTGACTCGAGTTGACTGTGCTGTTATTCCCGCTACCGGTTCCAGAAACTGTGCTGCCGTTACTCTGTACATGGGCATAGTGAGTGTGTTGGTCGTTGGTTGAAGGATTTATTTCGACGACGTTTCCACCGTTGCCTTCAGATGACGACACTGATCCCGCAGCCACTATGTTGGAATGGTATCGGTTTGTGCTCATCATTGAGTAATCGGAACCAAAATCTGACACTAATCCAACATTGCAATCGCCCATACCTGAAACAGAATCACCAAATTGTAGTTTCATTTAAGTCATGATCGTGTTTTTTCATTGGAATAAAATCAAAGCTTCAAAATTCATTTAGATATGGGAATTTTGTATCGAAAAACGTAGCTTTTCTTTGCCGTTTTCTATTGTCATAGCGTATTTAGCATGCACTATATATTTTTTTTTTATTTCTGCACTTCTTGTGTTAGTAAATTAAACTGGCGTAATGTGAACTACCATATGGATATAATTAATGTAAATAAATACATTTTCATTCAACATACTGTAGCTACGGAACAGGTTGTTTCGAGTATTGTTTGCTACCTAAAAAGTAAGGTTGGTGAGCTCAGACAATAACAGGAAGTGTTTGCCATTTTAGTGGTGTAGACCCACAGTCTCGATAAGAATAAAGTATCTATCAGAAGCATCCTAGCTCCGCAAATGTCTTTCAGTATCGCAAAAGACTCACTGAGTTTTCAGCGCCATTTTGTCGTTACTAAAATTAAACTTGCTCCATGCTCAGGGTTTCAAGATATGTTACCTTGCATGATTACACCTGTGCACGATCGTAAATGCCCCCTTGGCTCAAGCTGATTGGAATGAATTGCTTCCGGTTGCCCTCCTACTGCACAATGCGTTGGCAGCGCATCAAAAACTCGTGGCAACTTTTCCGTGTAGCCTAACAAAATAGCCCTTCTTCTCAGTTTTTTCTTAAATTTGGTTCAGCTGAAAAATTTACTGGCTTTTCTTAATGAATTCTGCCATTAAACAGGTTGCCTACGCACTACGGCAATTTTTCGAGATTTCGTTCAAAACGAAAAGAAACCTTATGGGCGAAGCTTGCTTGTCCAGAAATGCACATTGTATAAACACGTGATCCCATTTCCTTGTTCTTACTTTCTACCCTCCACCAGGAAATAGTCTCAATAAAATTTTATTGGTTTACGAACACACTGCTATCCCTTTTATTCCTCCTATTTCGGTAAACATTTTTGGCTTTACTGCATTTACCATTTTGTTTACTACGTTAGTAATGTTGAACCAAAAGCTTTCGAGCGCTTTGAAAAGCACTGTATGGATATGGAGTCAAAATGTGCTAGTGAAGAGATACCTATACGCGGAGCGCGTCAGACAATCACAATTAATCTCGCAAAACCTACTGCTTAGCAAACTGTTTGAGCCTTAATCAGAATGGGCGGGTAGAATACTGGAACGATACTTTGAAACGTTTTTTTGTATGAAACATATTTGTTTTGTCTGTGTGTGTGTCTCTGCAGTAAACAATGCATAAAAAATAATGAAGATTTAAGATGAATAACAGTAGGGCTCCTAATGATCGTTTAACGCTAATATGTTAGCAAGTGTAGATGGGGGATGGGTGATTGAGGAGGAGTGATGATCTTGTTTAACTACGAACAATTATTTAATATTAGATGAATCCTAAAATCTGCCGATCACCTTTAGATATGAGGCAAATATATCCTCGTCCAGTTATTTTAAAAAGTAAAGTTTACAGTAACACCCTTTTCTCTCATGCTTATTAACAAACAACATGATCACTATGATCATAACAGAACTTACGAATTTCGAAAGAAAAAATAAAGAAGAAAGGTAAAAACGTAGAAACGAAAAAGGTGTGCATGTTTTTGGCAATAGAGAAAAAAATAGGTCATACCAGCTGTAGTCGGAGCTATTTGTCCGTGGGCTATTGAGACGTTGACTGCATTGTTGCCTGAAGGCGTGCTTCCATTTCCTCCTACGCCGAGGTCGGTGTAGGTCAAGACGGGTGGGTTGTACGTAGTGCTAGGACTGGATGTGACGTTGCATCCAAGGTAAGACGGATAGGAACTGCTTATTGTACTGCTGCTACTGCTTCCGCTACTCAGCGCCCCAGCACTACTACCTCCGCTTCCACCGTACGGCGGCCATATTGCGTCTTGGTTGGTTGCCAAATGATTTGGCTGGCCAGCGTCTGTAAATTGCAACGGTATTCAATTATCTGCCAAATTCTGACGCATCTAAAGACATGAAAGAAACGTAAGAATGAAACGTGATATCGTTTAAAATTGCGTCGTCAATAGCAGTATCTCCTTTTGTGGTGTTTATCGCTGTTGTTATTTTTTACTGCACAATTTCTTTTAAATATTATGATAACACGTCTTTTGTTAAATTTAAGCAACAAATGGAATTTGTTATAGCATGATATACTGCGATATCCAGAGCGCTCCTGGAACTCAGATGGTCTTGACAGACACCTTAATTCTTAGAATGCGTCGAAATCTGCCAAGTCAGTTCGAGCATGTAACAAAAATACATGTGTGCCAGAGTTCATAACTTAATAAAATCCCGAAGAAAGAAGATGAGTATACCCAAGTGGTTGTTGATGGTCGTGAAGCCTAATGAAGGATGCAGACTGGCAAGGGCGTCGGTCTTGCGGCGGTGGGAATCGAGTTCACGTAAACTTTCAGGCAAGTATGGCCGCTGGGCCGATGAGAGACCGAATGGCCGAAACGACTGTTGCTGCCCTGTTCGTGTACGTTCATAGTATTAGAAGAGAAAGACAAAGACAAAAAAAAAGGCAAATTGACACATGTTTACACCAGGCTAAATACGCAGTTGACAACGAAAGTCTACAGTTTCATTTACTGGCACTGGTACTAATTACTACGACGACAGTCATGTCGATAAAGACCATAGCGGTTCTTAATATCCCAAAACTGAAGTATAACACGTTATGGCCTATGTAAAGAGGACAGGTATTTGCCGTAGAACTGAAGTTTATTCTGTAACGTTGACGATTTTTCTAAAGAAATAAAAAAATCTTGCAAAAATGTGAAGCGAAAGCATTTTAAGATGGAAAATGCCGTACGAAATCGCAATTGTATTTTCCATGTCGTCAATTTGCCGAATAAGCGTTTTGAATGCGCCTAAACTGAAAGTCGGTAAATACAACCAAAACGAGAGCCTGTGTTTAGAAAGCATCGCAAGAAAAACATTTTGCCGAATTTTCCAAAAGGATTGGCATTGTGTGTAATTAATTCCACAAAATAAAACCTGCTATAAATAGCTAGGTCGTCTGCGAAAAGCTTTAGAGAATCACTCAAACTGGGTATTTTCAGAAGCACTATAAATGAACGTTCATTCACCGACAAGCGCAAGCATAACAGCGTGAAAATAATCAATTTAGTGATCCTACTACGGAAAGCAATTTTACCATCCTTTCTGTAATAGATACCATCTGCCAAGAACGAAATGCCGTTTATTTTAGCTTTCAACTAGTTTTTTGTAGTGATCGTGCAGGGCCATGTAAATGACAATCCATCTTTGCAGTCATTAAGGCATCATCTGCCTGAGCGCGGAACTAATGAATGTAATCAATGTGCATTACGTCCCATTTTAAATAATTTTTTCCTTGCTCTCAGTTTAATATGTAGTTTTCTTCAGGTAGCCTGTGTAGAAGCATTTACCTTCCAAGATGTTTCGCCTATTTACGTCGTCATGACGGACATTACGTAATGCTTATTCTCATTCCATGCACTCACGTGTAGAAAATAAGGCGGACGTATTAGGCGACACGCAGCTAATGGTGATAACTATTTCACTAATTCCAGTAGCACATGTTTACCATAATGTTTTCTTGTTCCTATTGGGAAGCAAATGGAAGGGGGAAGGTCCGTTATAAGAACGTAACGAGGCCTCCGAATGACAGATTTTCTTATCCAGGTTATCGAACATAAATTAAGATAATCTGTATTCCGGCTGTTTTCCCCAATATTACCTTAAGGGTTGATGGTAGTATGAGACAGCCAAACAAGTATGGGCACCAAGTTATGCGTCACATGACAAGACAACGAAGTATTTCAGTCAAAGGGATGGGAAACGCTTAAATGGCGTTCTTTAATATCAATTGAAATAAATGATGTAACGATTCTTCAAAAGGCTGAAAAAACACCGATCAACCCAAAAATATTACAAGCCAACTTTCAAATTTTTTGGCGTTCATCAAAGACTTTCGTTGAATCTTTAATCAAAAGGGATTAGTTTGAGGTCAATCGTAAAAAGCAAAGCCAATGAACAACACAGCTGCATTTTTGTGTTTTGTGCGTGTTTGTGGGTGTTTTTGTTTTAGTTTTAGTTGTCACATTTATTACATTTAACTTTCATGGTAAAAAGTTAGCTAGCAAAATTCCCATGTAGAGTTAAGAGACGCGCTTCACTTGCCATGCATCACAACTTCGCGCAATTTAAATGAGCCATGAAGAACACGGTTGAGTGGAGACCTCGCATAGGCCTTGGCTCTGTGCCTCCCTTTTATCCTTCGGTTCTTTGTTACTTCAAGCAACTTTCTCTTCCAAACAGCATTTAATTTTATGGAGTTAAGGAGGTTAGGTATCAAAGCAGACTTAATTATCGGATTATAGCTTTTTCCTTTTCAAACTATAATAACTTCACCCTTAGGACAGAAATAGATAAAACCTGCAATGGCCGAATGTCTCAACGGATCAAACAACAAATGCCAGAAGGTGACGCGTTTCAGTCATAATCGACAAACACGTCCGACTTCGAAGAAAAGACTTTTTGAAAACAAGAAAAGGCCAAACTAAGAGATTCGCCTTAGGGATACGAACAAAATTTCATAATGTTAAACATTAAATGTTGTATAAATAGGAGAGGATACGCAAAAAAACGAGACACCAAAAAATATACAATAGAAGACCTATATTCTTTTTTAAAGCATTTTTGGTGGGACGAAGGAATCTTAGCAATTCTACTTTAACTACAAGTAAAAACTCAAACATATCAAACTATTCTACCCAAGAACAGCTTGTTGTAATGCCTCCAGAAGACTCGATTAGTGGTACCGGCACATGGACCAATTTCAGTACGTATGGTCTGCAATGTTTTAGCCGTTTATGGTCTTTTCTCTTCCGGACTCAACATGCAACGTAAATGCTATTCATAATAAACTAATAGTTTTTTACTTAAATTGTATTGTTAAGTTAGAATTTCATTTTTTCTTTCAAAGAATGACTTGGAAAATAACTGCAAGTATACGTCAAGCCCATCTATATAACTGAAAACTGATAACTAGTTAGTTTGAGTTCCATTTCCGTTCCACGTCAAGGATGTGTAAAGCAGAAATGAGCGGGAATCAAGAGATAAGAAAATACGGATGCAGCCTATGCACGTTTTGGCGATAAGTAATGTTTGGTTAGGATTTCCTTTTTTACGCGTTTAACAAATGAAACGTTTTCGTCGATGACTATACCTTATTGGTGTTACATACTAGTAATAGTAGCTAAGCCGTTTCTTTGAAGTAAACCCAAAATGAAATCTACGCGTTTTCTAGGGAAACATCTTCGTTAAGTTTCTGCAAGTTTTGACGGCATCGGCAGGCAACTGCATTACCGCGTGAAAACAAGGTTTATGTTCTTGTTTTCCGTTTTATTAGACTAGGATGTTTTATAGATAGCCAACATGAGTTAACAGGAGTGAGAAATTCGGAAAAATTGCAGCGCTAAAGAATTAATTGTAGAAGATCCTTTATTTTTGTACGCGAATTCACTTTGTGCCATCGTCCTTGATGAGACAAATGCGAGCAACTATAGGCTAAGCCTAACTGCAATTATAGATGTCCAAGATTCCCACGGTTCAATAGCTTTAGAAGCGGAAATGGTCTATGGCCTCTGTAGCTTAAGAGGTCTTTTGGGATTCTCCTCGTTTCTTCACACGAGAACTACTGGGTAACTAGAAAACTAAATTAAAAAAGCTCTGGCTACATGGGACATTTCCTAGTATCCAAGTAGATTACCTCGCCTCGCTGGATGTGAAAAAAGTAAAATAAAATATTGGTCACAAACTAATAGGAAACATTTCTCGGCGCTCCAAAAAAAAAAACGAACAATAAAAAAAAAAGTGAAATAAAGAAATAATTATATATTAGACGATGTCGTGAATATATGTAGCGTAAAGCTGATTTCTGCCGATAATTCAGTAACTGCCAGAAGGAGCCCATCAATCTTTTTCCGTCGAAAGATAAGAATTTGTTTGTAACCGCAGTGCCTTCATTCTATACAACTACAGGATATTCGTAGCATATTGAAACAGTGTCACGATATTTCTATGCCATATAGAGCTGTAGTTGTGATATTTCCGCTGAGTATTTCCTTGTTTCTAAGAACGCCGGCTGAAAACCAAAACAAGTTGGGTTGTATCAGCCACAGCGGAAGCTGGCGCGATAGATAACCAAAATTTTCTTAGGGAGAATAAAAAAAATCCTATACATACATAGGTTACTGTATAGCGATGCATGATATCTATAGCCGAATGTGCAAGTACGTACAATCGTTGCATTCCCCTACCCCCCTTCTTTGGCTGTTTGTTTTCCTTTTTGTCGCTGTTCATAATCTACAAAAATATTTCATCTTCTTTCGCGACGGATTATGAATATTTTGTTTTGCATTGGCGGACGATAAGCATTTGTTGACAAAGCAACAGTTCAATAGTAGTTGCTAGCAATTGTTACTGTGTTGTACGTCATTGTAGATTTACATATTTTCAAATTAGTGGCCAACCCACGAATCCAAGTCTTAATAATCTTAGTAATCCAGAACATTTTGCAACCATAACAATGAACCGTAAGCCTCACTAAAAAAAAAAAAATGTAAGTACAGCGGTATTACACGGCTTGTCGATTTTAAAGATTCCTGGTAGCCTAAACTTCAGGAAAAAAAACTTGCCAAATTAATTCCTTATAAGAGGTAAAGGGAAATGAAGATTGAATGCGTTCAAACATATGCTAAAAGTTTCCATTAGAGATATTTTAAGATGGTGTACGATGCTGTGTTACAGCTTACGTTGTCAGTTGTTTAGGCGTTGATCAGGACTGACAATAAGCATTGGCCATAAGTGTTTAAAGAGTAATTACCTTCAAAAGCACATCACAATACTAATTAGAACTGTTCTTTGTGTGCATGATGATGTGTGTCAGATGCCGAAACCAGTGTGTTTTCTTTCCAGTACAAAAAAAAGGGAAGGTGGCATGAATAGACGGAGAGGGGAACATAGCAATTAGTCTCCAGTAGGCTGAAAGGAACTAATAAAGAAAGAGAGAATGGTGGAAGGACAACAACACCAGACGCAACAGTTGATTGCAGGTAGTCTGGCACTGCTACCGTGTGGGCCGACGTGCGTGCAGCCGAGCTCCCCTCATTCAACCATGTCTGTCATGTTTCGTGCGTCTTTAACACGCGTTTTGCTCTTTTAGCTTCAGAGGATGCGGATGCATTAGGCAGCGGAGACACCGAAAAATGACATATTAGCGTCGTCGCAATTTCTCCAACACTGATTTACACGCAATCGTCAGTCCAGGCAGGTAGATAATCGCTACGTCATCATTAGTCAGGTCGAATTATTTCATTGCTCAGACTATACGGTAACGACGACTAAAAAAACCTACTTGCAGCGTTTAAGTCTGAAAGGGAATACCTTTCCCAGAATTTTACCAAATCGCCTTTTTTCCAGAATGAAGGTAATGGAGTAAATCGAAGTTCCGGTCGTCTTTCCTTTTTTCCTGACCTTCGTTATGCCGAAAATACAGCATGGAACAGTCGACTTGTTTGCAACCTTGAAACTTACAGTTTTCCAACTTCGCTGTATAGAAAGAGTTCTTCTCTTGAATTCAGCTAGCTCATAGCGTAATTACCGGTTGCCAGTGCAGCGTGAAGGAAAAATAAAGCTTACTTATTGAGGCTGCAATTACAAGCATTCGAGAGAAAAAAAATTCTTCCATCGGCACGGTTCCATTGTCGTAACATCTATTCCCACTCGTACATGACCCTCAGATATATTTATACTGTACGCATATTTGAAAGTGGAATGGTTTATAATGTCACCCCAAACTTCTAGACAGGGAGGCCAACCTAGAATGGGGTTAGTACCTAAAGCAGTGAAAAATTATTGCGAATATCTCCTCTTGAGTGGAAGTTGGAATGCATCAAGAAAGAATTCTATGATTCCCTAGGTAATAACTGTTAAACGCCAACTCAGATCATTGCTGTTTGAGCTAATTTTTGTGACAAATTCACACGACAGACGAAGTTTTCAATGTTATTAGATTTATGATTACGCGCCTCAGCTTAATCAGTTGATTTGTTTGTTGACACGTTGAGCCTTGTGGAAAATGCCACCAATTGCCGGCAGCAGTGTGAAGCGTGAAAGCTGTGACGAGTTTTTATACGGATCAAAGCGAAAAGAATGAATATAATTGAAAAAAGTTTGACGGCTATTACGAGAATACAAATCCAGATATACTCGCACCACCCGTTGTTTCTTACAGGACGTATTAGTTTGAGTGACACGATAATAAACACATCTGCCTAGCAATGTGTGGAGCTTTTTTTTTTCTTTCAAGTATTCGGTATGGCGGAAGAGAAAAAAAAATAACTAAATTGGACAATAGCGTGTAATTAGCGTAAGATGAGGGGGTGCATGCCCACATTGTGTACAGCTGTTGCAAGAGTGGGGAAGGTGCGTGTGATTAGGGGAGGATGCGTCATGGCTGTCGAGACCACGGTGTTTCAAGTACGGGCCCTGGGGTCATTCTTTTTTTTCTTCTTCCTTTTTTATTTATTTATTTATTTTTTTATCCGAGTCCCACTTTTACGTGACTACAGGTAATATTCTTAAACCATACACAAACAGCTTTGAGCTACAATGTGCTAGACAGCCAACCCCAGCTGTTACAAGTGCAATACTTAGAATATCCTTGAGTCCACAGTTATTTCCTGTTGATACGCTCTAGTTTTACTGTACGACGCATTTACATGTAATAACAACAAGGAACACAGAAGGACATATCTGGCGTTAAAATCTCCATCATCTGCATCATTTATGTGACTGCAAGAACTGCAAGATTAATTCACACCTAGAACAACACGGATGCCAGTGGTGTGATGTAACTGCAGAGCCAAAGCAAAGGAATGTCATTGCAATGTACTGTGTCTACTTTAGGCTCCTTCCATAGATTTTGCAACATTAAAAATGATACACCGCTGGATTTCACGAAGTCACAATTTTTAATAATGATATTTCACCTTTTCTAGTTTCCTGACTACGCCGAATTTATAACCCATTCACGTTATATTAATATGACGTGCAGTTCCCTCGGTAGTTACGGTACGTGTTATAGGCGGAAGGAATAATATATTCCATATATATATATATAAATATATATTCTTTCTATCAAAAATCAACATGGAAATTGTTTCAGCTGCTAAGTACCAAATGTTAGGATATGGAAACTCGCTGTTTTACATCTGAACTGGCGAAATAGTTAATTAGTTAAGTTCACCATACGCCCAGTTTTGCAGTTAAAATCAAATCCAATAATTTTTTTTGTAAGCAATGCATTGAGATTCAAGTTCTGTTTACGAACTTCTCGGTGAGGTGCGATTTTCAGTTCAGCTTAGTAATTCGTAATATAGCCATTATGTGTCAATGACATACCGTTGGTAATAATTTTTCTAAAACTCCAATGATTAGGCCGAGTGGTGCAATTACCAACATCGGCATATCTTTTCTTCTTGTCTTTGCTTACTTATATTACAGCTCATCGCTTTTAAACTCATGTCACTACCAGTGCATAGGAAAATGGAAACAGAGGTTTCAACTGAGAGATTTCTTTCTAACGGCAAGTTGCTACTATTTTTGTCGATGCAAAAAAAAAGTGTAACATTGATAGAATCCAACCATTCATCATACCTTGCACAGATCCAGTCCCAACTGATAATTTTTCTAAAATGAAATGAAGGCTGGCAAATTGCAAGCCATAAGACAAAAAAGTTACCCGTATCTTGACACATGCAACGGTAACCTTAGCTAGTCTTCCTATCAGCGTGTGATTTATACAATGCTGGTTAACGGATGTCAAAGTTTTCTAATACGCAAAGGTTTTTATGTACATTTTTTGGTTCTAGGGGTTTCCCGGAAAACTCGTTGCGATGGCGATTTCGAATGAACTAGCAAAATTGAATTCAATATCCTGGCTATGCTATTCAAATTCAAGTAAATCGTGGACGTCAATGTGAAAAACGTACATAGCAAAGTCGGTGAGCTTCAAGGTGCTTTGTACTTCATCCAGCGGGAAATGAAATTTAAAAGTGAGACACTATAAAGCATAGAGCAGTTCAAAAGAATTTCAAAGTGGATCCCTAAAACACTGAGTTCAATGCATGAGGCGTGTGCAACCATTCAAATATTGCGATAGGCTAGTTCTCAATTCCCATTTTTTTTAAATTCTGCAGAAGAGAACCGGGAATTTTAGAAACTATAAGTATTAATCCGTATCTTTCGGCGTAGCAGTGCGCTCAGATGAATACGTGGAAAGTACAATGCAGACGAGCGCACGCAACAAGTCGCCCCAAAGAATAATTGGGAATGTAAAGACGTTGCCAACAACATTGGGATAACCATGTTGCCCCAATTTCGACGTTATGGGCTTTGCTTCGGGAGATACTGTAAATACAGTTACGCATCACAAAAAACCGAAAAAAACGATGAAAAGCGATAGCATTCAGCTACTGGCGTTTGGCCATTCGTGCCGTTGCAGAAGCGAATGGCAGTAAGAGCTAAGCTATTTATCATATTTACTCATTGAACCCCTTAATTTAGCACGCCGAAAGGCTGAATAATCAAACAGAATCCTAAACAAGACTGTATGGCTTGCCGTAACTTACGTGTTTTGCTTCGCGGCTCTCGAGGACCATCAACGGTCACTTTGATGGCTTTGGAGTAGGTGGCCACCTGTGGAGGAGACGTACTAACTGTGATAGTCAATGTGAAGCTCTTTCCTGCAGAAAAGAAAAATATAGTTAATATATGCCGATGTGAAGCTTGATCAAACTTAAGCAATTATCAGCAGACAGGTGAAACAATTGAATTCATTAGCTTTCCACAGGCATTTTTTCCATATCAGGGAAACGTGCACCATTCCCTCGTGAACATTTTCCACCTGTCGAATTGGACGGTTGCATGGTCTACTTGGGAACGAATGTGACGAAACCTGGCTACCATCAACAAAACACATATTTGCATGTTGCGGATACATTGTCTATGTTCTTCACTTGTGAAGGAAAATTATACCGTCTTATACGAGTCATGCAGGAAGAACTTATTTAGAACTCATTTTGTAATCGTACTGTGGATTCCCAAGTCGAGCGTATAGCGCCACCGTATCATATCCTTTAAAGCTTACGTTTAAGCTGTGGACAAAGGAATCATGCCGGTACCGGTGCTCACATTAGGTGTAGATACCGACGGCATGGCACCATAGTAATTGATGCTCCAGCTGGAAAAATGGTCGATCTTTGACCTCTTTGTTTCCTATTTTCGTTACTGACTTAAATAGTCTTCCTCCCTTTATTTGAAATAATCAAGTGCCTGTGTGGGTGTAAGAGCTCCCTTTGCAACAACCGTGCCTTGTTCTCAAACCCTTTGGCGTTTTTTATTTTCTGGTAACGACCTACCGGAAACAGCCATTTTTTTTCTTCTTCTTCTTCTTTTTCTTTTAGAACGCCTTCTTAAATTTTTCTCGCAACTACTTCCCCACCCCCTAGCTCGTTTTTTACTGGAAAAAGTTCCTTTGGGAAGTTTAACTTGTACTAACATCAGTTAGGCCTTAGTTAAATTCCAAACAACCGAATATTCTCAACCGTACACAACCCTTCGTGGATAATCACATTTTCGTGAGAATGAAGAAACTAAATTAATAAAATTATTTCGATAGCCTAGCCCGATTTATATTTTTGTTTATTGGATACGTGTTTTTCTGAGGAATGGGAACAAAGTGTTTATAAAAATGGACTAAGGCACGAGCCACGTCGCAGAATGATCTCAATAGCTTTTTAAATACAAGTCTGTCAATTTCGTTTTCGCCTTCTAGACCAACAATTGGTGTGCTGCTAGATTTATATTGCAACCATTGTATTATGGCTGCAGCAGGACTGAAAGAAGATTGAATGAAAATTTAATTTAATTCTTTTTTTTCCAAGAAATTTTTTTAGACTTACTTCTTCCAGAAAAAAAACAAATCTTGGAATGAAAACTGGTCTGAGATTTCGAAAACGGAGCAAGCACAGCCACGCATGATCAGTCGCAATGATTTTTTAAAATCTTCCATTTTCTTTTGGCATTAACGTAATTGTCCAAACAATTCTGAACTATTCATATTTCAAAATAGAGTAAAATATGAGGATAGAAATGTCCCGCAGATGGTTTTCAAATGAACCGAACACGCAAAGTTTGCTTTTGACTGATTTCCGACTGATATCCGACAAACATTCTAGAAAGCTTCTTCGTACAACGTGGGTACTCTAATTAATCTCGAATGTTGGCTATTTTTCAGCATTAGAGTTTAGTTTCAGTTTTTGTGCATTTTTGACGCAAACCAAGTGGAGAGTTAGGATTCAGGTCGATAGGGTTTGGCAGGTAGTAGCTGTCAAACCGTTGTTTTTGCCGTCATATCAAATATTTCCGCATAACTGTGAATATTCCATATGACGTAATGCGATCAACGATGGATAATGGCAATATAAATAACCACAGTATTTTTTTTGCGATAGATTACAAGTCACATACCGAAATATTCTAAATCGTGAACTAATTTGGTTTTTCTTTTAAGATTCTGACTCAGTAGCACACAAATTAAGTGGAAATAAACGTACCTCTTCCTGATCGGCCAATGAAGCGGAGATCGTTGAATTTAGCCACGTGATTTTTGACAATGGCGGTGGCATTGCGAAGTTCAGAGCTGCAGTTTTCATCGTTACCAGCCCTCACGGTCACAAGAGTTCCATCTTCGACGCCTCCAAGACAGACGACGCGAAATGCCGTCGGTAGCGTCTTGTTCGAACGCCAATGCGTGGGCAGAGCCGTGCAGATGACGCAAGGAGACCCGGTGCGCACCAGCTCGCCACCCAGCAAGGCCGACGGAGCAGAGGGATCGCCGATGATCTCGGTTAATGCCCGATCAGTCCATATTAAATCGGTGGTCGAGGGAGCACTGTCGGGTCTTCCCCCTTGAGACGGTGACGAGGATGACGATTCGGTTGGTGAGGCCAGTTCGCTACTAACGGATTGGTGATGCGGTGTAGCAGCAGCCTGACCCGATGGCATATGCATTTCGTTTGCTAGCAACATGGTTGACACTGTTCGTGGACAATAGCGTGTCGAATGCCAAGCGGATTATGTCCACGATAAACGAATAGTCTTTCAGCACAACTTCGCCGTTTCACCTGAAAGTCGCAAAAATGGGAGATGTAGTCATGTTTTTGTCAATCAAAATGCATTTTCATTTTCCACTGACACTTGCTCATAGCTGCTCGTAATCTACATTAACCACCAATAAGAATAGGTCTAAGCAATAACATAACTTTAAAACTATTACGAATCAGCAAATATAGAGTTGAAATTTTTCGTTCGAAACCATTTAAATGTGTGTATGTATAAAATGTAGGAACGCCCTTTGAAGATAAGCGGATTTCTTTGGATTACGGTGTCCCCAAATAATCGGTTGGTGTGCAAAATAGCTGTGCAGCAGCCAAGCAATGGATAACAAAGGTGATTTATACAATATTTCAAGAAGCTTACATTTTCTTTTACCATTAAAACTCCATGTATCTCTTTGAAGACTAACATACACATACAGCACTAATGTTACACTACCAAGCATGGGATAATATATGCTGGAATATGAACAAAAAAGATATGCATTCCACAGGAAGGGAAAATATGAACTGAAATCTTGCACGATCTGCCTCCCGTTAAGGTTCAAAGTCAATGTCCTGCTCGATCAGATGCACGTCTCACCAAAAGTCGTAACAACAGGGACAATTAAAACAAAAAACGAGTTGACATACTGTATGTAGTTTCATTGTTTCCTTATTAGTTAATTCCCCTAATAGTGACTAGTACTATAAGTTGTCCTGCCAATAGTATTATGCTAGGTATTTTTTATTTTTTATTTTTTTTTGTCCAAATCTGCATTGTTTCCTTTGCTTCCCTTTTATGGAGGAAATTCTCATTCCCCCTGTTTTCCAAGTAGCTCTTAATTCTACAGCTTTCCGTTCTGTTTCAGTTCCAAATAGAGAAGCCTGTTTCGGCTAGGCAGTTGTCTCTCTCTCAGGCATGATTTTGCAAGATTGCC
This sequence comes from Daphnia carinata, assembly GCF_022539665.2. Lineage (NCBI taxonomy): Eukaryota > Metazoa > Arthropoda > Branchiopoda > Diplostraca > Daphniidae > Daphnia > Daphnia carinata. The sequence continues at coordinate 6,426,229 of NC_081333.1, forward strand.
CCAATAAAAAGAACGGTATGCAATAAAGGTGTTCAGAAAGTCTTGAATTTTTCAGCAGCTATGATAGAATCAGGTAAACGGTGGTATAGCTACCTATGGATCATGAAAACTATAATGTTGCTTGTATGCCATAACGTAGAATTAGCGTTCATTTTTTTCCAAGCACAAAATAGAATAAGCTCTAATATTAGCGTGTCCATTAACGACACCGGAGCTTGAAACCATGGAGAGCATACTTACTTTATGAATGATTCCAATACTTGCCGAACTGATTAAAAACGACACTATTCCTTTGAAATGATAAATTTAACAACACTTCACTGGGCTTCGGTAATGCGTTTGTCGCACAAGGACGATAATTCACCAGAAGATGTCTGAACGATGTGAATGAACCATAAGTCAATGCAAAACAGGTTGTTGTGATGAAAATGAGAGAATACTGTTTCTCGTCACAGTTGCAACGCCACTGAAAGCCTTACCACATTCCCCGTGCCCAAAAGGCACGAAAGAAAAGCTCCGGTAGCAAACATGTCTGTAGTGTGTCGGTGTCTTCGGGATTCGGCTAAGGGCTGTACTTCTGTAGGAGGGGCTAGCGCGCGTCGTCGCCAGCCAATCAAACCGCGTTCCGTTCAAAGTGAAATAACTTACCATAAAGCACATCCAATCGAGACCGTTCTCGTTCAGTTCTTCGCTCAAGTGTGGCGTTCCCTTTTTTATATCTTCCGCTCGCACGAATTCAATGAGACTAACTGGACCTCCCTTCACTTTGGCTAGAATTGAGTTCACAGTAACTTTACGTGAAAAAATTGGGCTTTCCTTGGAAATGCAGAAATAATGATTTCCTATCGCCTTTTTTATTTCAGTATGACCAGTGACATTCCATGATAGGATCCTTGCCTTCTAGCGTGCGTAACTACTGGCTCTGAAGCAATGAATGCAGGTGGCCAACATAAATTGATTTCATTGCTGTAGGTATAGGTGCCAACTGTACGTTGGTAAATAGACGCCAAACATGTTGATTACTAGTGTACGTAATAAGATCTAAGTCGAAAAAGAGACCGTAAATAAAAAAAAACGATTGAAGCATGAATAATGAATGTGATCCTGATGACCACCCACCATCAAGGCGACATTAAGATTGTTATTTTTATTTTTTTTTCCCTTCTCCGACAACACAGAATGCGCTATCAAGTATGTGTATCAAAAGGGAAAGGTGGGCTGTGGAGAAGCGTACCAGTAAAGGTGGCCATATCAAGTATTATTGGGGGAAACGCTTACACCCGTGTGAACAAGGAGACCACCCCACCCTTCGTTATATTGTATTTCACTACACAGCCTTCCTCGCGATACGATATTCGTTCTGTCTTTTTTCTTTTTTTTTAACTTTATCTCTTTTTTTTTCATATTTCAAAAAATTTTAGGCAGTTGGTCTGTGATTAAATTACTATGATACTTCATTGAATTACGATCAGCGTTTCGTCTATATGGTACTGCGCCTTAGTTGTAATATCACGGTATTCAAAAATAATCGGGATTGACATTCAATCTTGCGATAACATATAAGCACATAAGACAATAAATTTGAAACAAAATTACTTTGAAACTTGTACCAAACTTGTCTGAACTTCAGTTCGTTGCCAAACTCTTCTTCTACTAACCTTTTGTTTGATTAATATGCTTCTCGATTTTCTGACATAATAACAGAGATTGTAATTTGTTGTTGTAATCAAACAGCAAATAAGTTTTTTTTTCTCGCTATATTCGCTACATTTCTACTGCTTGCAGTAAGCTATTAACATGAAGCAGTGCTAGCACAAGAAAACAGGCAAAAGTATTTAATTATTATTATTTTATTTATATTTTTTAAGGGGAGATTTTCTAGAGGAAATCCCCAAAATTGCAGTTAGTCTTCGAATGAAACACCTTATGTTATTGGCCATCAAACCGAGTTTTCTCCTACAGTTACCGAGATACAATAAACCGGGGTTTCTGAGCCTGTGCCGGACAGTAATAGTCGCTACACTTTTGTCTTAAAATTAGGGACATAAGACATCCATCAGAATCTCACGGATGTAAAATAACCCCTGCGCTGCTGTAATTATTTGGTTTAACCCACTATTATGGTCGGTTTAAATGCAACTAGCAAAAAACAACCAAATAAATAAAATAAAAATGAAATAAATAAATAAATCTTCGAACAGCTCGAAAACTCAAATGTGAAATACTACTTAGCGTTTCAAATATTTATAACATTAAGCTTATTTTCTTAAAATCATTTCCATCACCCTTAGGTAACTATTATCTATCACACATAGCCCTTGCATTATTGTCAGATGCAGTGGGCGCAATTCGGACAGTTGCCTTACGCTTGCAAAATGCATAGTACATTCACGTACAAAATTTGTCAGCTACTACCGTATCGATATCACTTCGTTTTAACTTGACCATTTTTGAAAAGTTGCATCCGCCATTGGAAATAAAAGCAAACTCGTATGATGATTATATTTGAATGCCGACTCTTTGGGCAGACACTACTTCGATAGCAAAGGCTACAACGAGAAGCGGAAACTAGAAAGAGCAGTAAAGAAATGGAAAAGGGAAAATATATTTTGTCCCTGGAGGGGTAGACCATAGGTAATGTTGTGTGTAATTATACGATACATCCTTGAAAGCTTTAAGACTTCCCATGAGCCATCCACCTGCTTCCCACTCTGACATTCTTTTTCAAAACAAACGTGTATTCAAGAAACGTTACTCAATTTACCTAATCAAACGTTCAATTTCTGGGAGGTTCTGTAATCTCTTGAAAGTCATCATGTTCTCGTCACAGTACAGTTTGAGTTTATACTGGAAGCAATTACAGTGTTGTACCTTACCGAAACGGTTTATCAGATAACTGGTTAGAAAATTTTTTTTATAGCAACCTAGTCGGTGTTGCGATACAGGTTACTTTGCCTAACAAAACGAATTATTTAGAAAATACTGTCTCAAATCTCATACAGAAAACGTGGAAACCGCTGACTTTGGAAAATGTAACTATGCAAAATACTAATTTGTTTAAAATAAAATGCAACTAGAGCTGGGGGTTGTGAGCGTCTTGATTACTGAATTTTAGTCAAATGCTTTCTTTAGGATTTCATGCCACCATAACCTGAAATAATGATTGTACCTTAAGGAGCCTGATCATATTTGCAGACATCAATATGCAGCTTTTTGTAGAAGGGCTTCAGCCATCAGGTTTGCATTCCACACTTCCTGACTGATAGGTATAGCTATTGCAATTCTAAATTATTTGCGAAAAAGAAATTAACCTGAAAAAAGAGAGGGAATGCACGAATACAAAACTGAACGGGTGAAATCAAGATGAAAATACAATCATTCCCCTGGCTAGCATGGGTTGCATAGTAGATGTTATACATTTAAAATTCGACTTCCTGTGGCCAGAAATCTAGCGCAGCTTTTACGCCAGAAGGCACGTCCTCAGGGAAACTATCTTGATTTCACGACGGGCTCCATAAGACAATCAAAGGCAACAAAATCACGGATGGTTTAAGGCAATAGTCTACCTAATGTAGTTCAAGGGAAATGTAACGTAAATTGCATCGTTGCAGTTTACTGTCTTTCAGCGACAGGACTACACATGATCACACACACAAAAAGATTTTTCGTCAAACATATATTTATAATTCTCGTTTTCATAAAATAAAAACAAAACTATCACTCAACATAATTTAGCAATAGCGTCTGAATTCACAAGCCAATTTGCTTTGCGCGAATTACTCTCCGGGGAAAGGATAAAGATTTTGCTAATTTCCAACGAGCACATATTACGGCGGTGGTGGAGAGGGCGGGGGAGGGGAGCGAGAGGCCGAAGGCTTGTGAAATCATTTTGCGAGCATAGAGCTGGGGGGACGGTTTTTTGTAAAAACCCATGACGAAGATACGCGAACATAATAAACAATAGGTAAAACTATAAGACAAAGACTCAATGTATGTCCACATGGACATAAACTGGACACTAATATGTATGTATATATATATATATATTTACAAAACAACTGTTTTAGTACCTTGCATGCTGAAGCAGGATAAGTTTTTTTTGCAGTTGATCATGCTGATGTTTAATTTCAGTAAGCTTAGGTTCTTACTTCTAACAGTGCGTGGGTGGTTTAAAAATTGTGATTTGGCTAACGTCGGATAACTTCTCGGACTTGACATCGTTTTTTATTGTGAATGTTAGCCGTGCCAAAAAGAAAATTTATTGGGGACAACAAAACGGATAACAATATTTTGTTCTTAGGGGTGGGAGGAGATAGACAGAGGCATAAGGCCTGGTTCGAAATGTCTTGAGAATAGTTTTGACAGCTCTCACGATCGCATAAAATTACACGCAAGCCCGGAACTGATGACGCTGATAATCACTTCTAATGATCGCTATTAGTCTCTTAATTTCCCATCTAATCTAACGGGGTACGAAACGAACCATAATGAAAGCCCTGGTAAAAGCTCTTTTAGTCATAATCGGAGATTCAGAAAGATGCTTGGGAAATTAAAAGTCTCTTTTTCCCGTGATGAAGTCGTAGTGGCATCAAATAATTTTTTTATGACTATTAATGATGATGTAAAAGGATTCTGAAAAGTTTGCTTTCGGAAATGGGCGTCCATTATATTTGCCGAGTGATTGTTTCGTCGTTGTTTTTCTGGATAATGGAGGCCAAAGAAGGGAAGAGGAAATGGAAATTGAGTTTCCCGGTCGTCGAATTAGGAAAAGGTGCTGATCGCATTAAAATGAGGGGCGGCTGGCCACACGCAAATTAGAGAGCGTCGGGAAAAAAACATGGCCGCTCGCTCTGTTTGGCACAGGCGTCTATGCTTCTGCCATCTCATTGCGTATGCATGTTCCTGTCGAACTATTTTTTATCCTCACAGCTAGCTCTTCCCAGTCTTTGTCTTATTCATTTCAAGTAACTGTAGTTTCGGACGTTTTCTACTTCTGGATACATGACGGTGCTTGATGATGAAGAGAACCGACCACCGATGATGAGCCAGAGCGTAATCCATCAAAGTGGCTTCTAGCTAATCAGCGGTTACCATCAGTACTTAGGGAATTACCGGTGTACTGTACCTGTACGTTTGAAGAAAATGAGGCGATGGAAAACTGAAAAAATAAAAAAAAAAATAAAAAATGATAAAAAAAAATATAAATAAATAAAGAAAAATAAATAAAAGAACTAGAAACCTAGAACATATATGACGCTTATGGGGACATACACTGTTGGTATGAAACCTTCTGTCGTCACCTAATTTATAGCGTTTTCGGATGCGGTTATTGGGCCCTAATTCTACAAGTATAAGCTCCTTTTCTTCAAAATTTTAGTTGTTGGGATTAGCTGCACTAGGAAAAACAAAATATGAAAAGAGAAATAGTTTCTGATCACGGTAATCTATGTTACTGTCCAATATCTTTAAATTTAGAATTCAACTAATAAAACGCTTTCTAAGCTATATATTCCGAACGCAGTAGCTCTAAGGTAGTCACAACTGTGACATAGCACTTGCCACTCAGTACACCTGTGTCAATAGACGCACCGTGCTTTGTGCATGAATCAACTGAAGCTTTTCGTGATGTTTTTCCCAAAAAATAATACAGAAAAAAACAGCGGTGTTTACATTTTTCTCCGTAACAAACTTCCTGGAACTATGCTCGGATAAAGGCACAGCTGATAACATTATCCATTTTTTTCAATGAGCCCATTAAATTGCACAAATTTGAAGAATCTAAAGTAGTTTCACGCAGCAGAAATTGCTGCAAAGATTGTTCCATACTACTTGTGGTGGACTACTATCAAATACACAGAAACCGAAAGACAGCCACAGGATACTAGGCTAGTTATCTAAGAACTTCGATTTTAAGTGTTACTTATCATTTCAGTAAACGCACATGGAGCTGAACAATCCAACTAACAAGAATTATACAGTAGGGCGAAATATGAGCATTGACTGATTGACAGAGTATAGTACATTCGTACCAAGTGCATGACATGACTGCCGGGCCAAGAATGCCTTATTCGAAAAAAAAAAGACAGGTGGTCAACCGTGAGATCTATTCTAGAGCAGTCAGCGTTACACGGAAGTACGGAATATAAGGAGAAATGGGGGAGAATGTCTATGGCTTATACTGTATTTCATACGTTTGTCAATAATTGATCACATTTAATCCACATCCAGCAAAGCGTGTCTGAGTTCGGCACGGCACAGCAAAGGAACGGGCACTCGTCCAAATTTGGCAACTCAAATAAACCAAAGTTTCAAATAAAAGTAAATAAAATGCGGAAAAATGGACGGATGGATATAGAAACGACGCAAACCGAAAATTTTCCATATTTTTGAGACAAAATGAGATTTTTTGAACATAAGCGTTAACTTCCTTGTACGTAAACGAAGGGACTAAGATTGCAAAATGGAAGCTGGGATTTGCAACTGTTGCATAAATAAACGAGACATTTTGAATTTCCCGCGCTTAGTTTGCATCACCTGTCCATACTTTGACCTTAGTAACTAACTTCAGCCAAGTAGCTTATATATCGAAAAACAAAACGAAAGCTGTTTCTAAGTAGTGTTTCACCTGCTCTTACTTATATTTACACTTACAAAGTAAGCCATATGAATTCTAATGTTACTGCCATAAATGGCAAAACCATGATCTTTTTTTGCGTGAAATTTTTTTAATCATTTTCATTTCCTGGGTTTCTTTTTTTGTGTTGCGCGAATATTTTACAATTTTCTATAGCGAGGTCGAAGTAGCGTCCTTAAAAAAATTGAAACATTTTTTCACAAGAATCATCGCGAGTAAAAGTTGAAAAAGAAACGTATACAGGCAAGAGGAGAAAAGATCACGACGAAACAGCTAGAGAAAAATTTGAATTCGGACAAAGGTTTCGCTAACAGACTCCTTATGGGAAATGTGTGTATAGCCGATCTACTTAATTCGTACACAATTTCTAATTCTCCTAAAATTTTTGCTAATTCTCGACAGTTATAGCTTTAAAAGCTTGTTGAGTCATTCGGTTCCTTTTTTTATTCTTAATCGAATTGCGGAAGACAACAAACGGGATGTAATGAGAAAAAACCAAGAAAAGAATGACTAAAAATAACCACAACAATGATTTATCAAAACGAAATGTCGTCTGTTCAAACCCAAATGACAAAAGATCGAAACTCTTCCAAAACACAAAATTTTATTAACATAATATAACTAGTTACTTTAGGCCCGTCCAGAGGCGGGGAATGGAGGAGCGCTAGCGTATCTTAATCTCTTTTTTTTTCTTAATTTTATTCTGCCAATCGCCATTATTTTGCCCTTCTAATCTTAAGTCTTTTTTCACATTAAAACACCTCGTTTCTTTGCCCGCAGACTCTGTCACTGTCTCTGCCCGTCAAATGATTGTTGTAGCTAACCGTTACCTCACCCTTTGCCTCGGCTTGTCTAATCCCTCGCACTATCTGTCAGCCGATATGATTTATAGAGATATGATAAACGATTTATAGGGAAGGGGTAGTTAAAAAAAATGAAATTTCGTACAATTATTATTATTATTTTATTTACTGTTCCACTAGAATTTAAAAATTCACCCTCTCTGCCCGGTCGACTCAAACTTTTGTCGCCAAAACGCCCGCAGTATTGGCTTGTGGACGATTACATTGCTTTTGCCCATCCTCCCTCTCAAGTCTCTGGCTGTCGACCCAATCACTGCCTGTGATAATATTCGTTGTTGTGGACCATCGACTCTTTTGGTGCCTCTGCCCGTTGGCCCTTTCATTGCCTCTGCCCGGCCTCCCCTTCACAGTTTCTTCCCACCAAAACGCCCGCTGTAAATGTACGTTAATCCTTACATTGTTTCTTCCCGACCACCCCCTTACAGTCCACTCTGCCCACCAAAAAGGCTGCTGTAGTTGCCCATCGAGCCACACTCTTTATCCGTCACAATGCCCGCTATAGTGGCCCCTGTTTTTATTGCATTTGCCCATCTTTTTCTAGTAGACCCGTCAAAGCGCCCGCTATAGTTGCCCGTCGAACAATTTTTTGCTTCTACCCGTCCGCCCTCTCGAATCCCGGCCGGTCAACCCACTCTCCCCGCCAAGAACCCGCTGTAGCTGCGTCGACAGCCTCTCTGCCAGTCGATCCATTCCGCCCGCAAAACGCTTGTTGTTGTGGCCCATCGATCTTTTTTCGCATTTGCCCGCCTTTTTGTCACAACCTCTTCCCGTCAAAAGGTGAGCTCGTGATTTTCAAAATGACTTAAGGGCAGACGGGCAAAAAAATGACGTGGATCCATTTTTTTTTTAAAAGCTCGCTGTAATAATTGAGATCGAGTGAGATTTTGTAGGATTCTCGAGATTAGGAGAATCTGACGACTCTGTGGGATTTTTGAGGATTCTAAAAGATTTTAGAAGATTCTGCGCGAGGTGTACGTCGTGGTGTAGCGATTCGCGTCGTTTCTTTTACCTTTATGATTTTTCTACTTAATAGTTTTGCCCAGAGATAAGGAAATGGGACACGGAATAGGGAAAGCCGCCATTTAACGTTTCGGCACACCATCTAGTAGCTAATTCCCTCATTCTTCATAAGCAGACAAATATTTGAATTTTCTGATGTTACTCTGCCTACTGCTGGCTTACTGTGGGTGTTTGTGGTTTGCGTCAGTTAAATGTGAAATTCTGAAATAACGTCAACTCTCCCTATGGCTCTAGGAAGGAGTGTTTTACTCGTTTATGTTGTCAATTTCGCAAAGAGACGTTTTCCTTCTCTTCAATGACGTTGACGCGTACCTCTCTCATCAAAAACTTTGTACTCTTAGGATTGTCATTAGTTTAGAGCCGTTTAAACTGTCTCAAGAAGCCGTTGTCTATCAACAAATCGATCGTATTTCCTTGTTGTTGCAGTTTTCTTTATTGTCACATAAATGGGCATGGACTGGAAAAAGAACATTCACACAAATGGACACTTAATATTTACACACGATACACGCGAAGGTAATCAGTTTTTATTTCAAAGCCTTCTCTTAACGTCCTGACAGATGTCGGACCAAATCCCGATAATTATACATAGCTTAATTTTTTATCAAATTAAAATTCAAGATAGCGTAAGAGCAGTAGGGAAACACGAGCGAAATTAGCCTCTAAGAATTCGAACTGCTGGAATGGTAGCAAAATATTGGATTTGGACGACATCTTTCATATGATTCTTGGTGAATGAAACATTTGAACGAAACATTGCTGATATTGCTTAGAATTGCTGCGTATAGGCTAAAACCACTTGACGGTAATGTACGTAAAAATGATAGTAGTAAAAAAAATTTCCCAGACAGTAGACGCCAAAACGCAGCCCTAAAGTCGCTTTCAATTCGATCTGAACCCTAGGAGTAGAAATCTAAAGTTCACAATGGGAAAAAACATGCCTGGAAATAAAATGTTATTTAACGGACCAGATAATACTGTGACGATGAAACCGGGAATAGAGGAAGTAAGGCGATCACTTACGAGTTATATGCCTCAACAACATCGTAACTCTATTTTCCTTAAAATTTGTTATACCTGCGGATGGCAGCAACTTCTACTTCCTTAGCAGCAGACATCAAGGTGCGCGCTTTAGGTGCTTACGTGCACCCTAGTCATAAAAAAGCGCGGCAAAGGTGGGAGAGATAGTAAGATATAAGATAAAAAATTCAGGTGAATTTTTTTTGCCACCCCCATATCCTAGGGCTAAGCCGCGGGTAGGGACATTACATGCGTGCGATTTTAGGGGTGATCGAATATTTTATGTCTATGATTTATTTCATAGAATCCTGAACGGATTTTACATTAAAAAATTGCAGATAAAGAGCATTCCTTTATCTTTCGAACGGAAAAAAATCCGATAATTTTGCGTCCAATACTTCTATACAAAAAAAATTCCGGCGTGAGACACCGTAGGGCCTATCCTACGCGTGTTAAAACAGCAAAATTGGACGGGGATGATCAAATTCTTCTGGTGGCGACTGTATGCGAGTCAGTCTTTCCTTCAATAACGTTGTAACGGGTAACGTACATCTAATTAACATATCTATCTGGTTTAGGAAAATATCTAGACGTTGTATAAGGGGTTTCATCACCCGTACAAATTCTTTTAAAAACTCAACAGCGGTCAGCACAGGGATTTGGAAATAGTCGAACTTCTAGCGTTGTTTATTATTGTGTTCTCTACCTTCTTCTACTCCATTGGAAACTGGCGAATATCCTCTCTCAAAGTTAAATGTTTCTAGTTTCCTCCTCCACATGATGCTCCAAGATCTCACCGATTTAGATATACACAACATCGTCCTCCTCTTCTTCATCCAAAATACAAAGTATAAACAAAAAAGGCATGCATTTTTTTTATTTTGAAGGCAAAATGTCAGGCAGTTGCCGAGATTTTTTAAGTTTTTTTGCTGCAAGCAAAATGAAGAAGATGGAAATTTTGAGAAGACCAAAGAAAGGTAAACATTATTAGATTCGTTACCTTTCCCCCACCTGATATTTGTTTCTCAAATTTTACATTTTCCAATTTTCTCGCAACAAAAAAACTTGAAAACCATGACAACCATCTCAAATTCAGTGCCGTTCCACTTATCGAACCACCCACTTATCGTACCAAACCGGTTGTCGTACCGAGGTCAGGCTCGCACACTGAGTAGGGGGGTGAGCGCCACTAGTGTGGATTTAATGAAGCAGTTTTTAGAACCGGGGCGCGTGAAGAGCGGTCTGTACGAAGATGTCCCTTCATTTTCAGGGAGTTTAAATTTCATCGGAATGCTGTAGTTAACAGCTTGTTAGGATGAGTTCGATGTTACCTTTATATGATGAGTCAGGTACCCCGGCCTGCAATGATGAGTCAGAAGTTTCCCTCAGTTTCTTCTTAGCTTTTATTTAGGAAAGATCTATTTTAGTTTAGCTGTAGTATGGAAAAAATAGTTCGCACGCCGGTGCAATTCAAACTCGCGGAATGTGGCAAATTCAAATGGAAGGAAAAATAGGGATGTCTTGACGCTAGAAGAAAAACTTGAAGTTGTAGAGCAGCTAGGAAATGGATTGAGTGAGCTTGCTGTGGCGAAAATGTTTCACGCTCGCAGATTCATCGTATCAGTGAAAGACGAAGTGAAGTGAAAATTAGATGATACAGCGATTTAGATGATGCAGTTTTTGAATGGTTTAGTAGATGAGTAAACCATCAAAGTGTAGCAAACCATTGCCCGTATCCCGCAGTATTATTTTAGCTCGCGCTTTACATGGCGCAAACCGCCTTGATTGGATAAGTTTAACGCTTCAAATGAATGGTTTCGTAATAGGAAAAGACGCTTCAGCATTGGAAATAGCGTGCGCCTTGTCGGTGAAGCAGGCGAAGTGGATATTGCACAAGTGGAGCAGGAAATCCAGGTCTTACGTGGCAAACTAGGTAAGTATACAACTGAGAATATATTCAATTGTGACGAAACATCTAGCTACTATAGTGCGCTACCGTTCCTTAGTTACGTTTCACCAGATGAAAATTGCCGTACTATAAGAGGAACCAAAGAGCTGAAAGCCAAAGATAGAATAACTGTGATGCTTTGTGTGAATGCCACCGGATGCTGTAAAATCCCACCATTTGTGATAGGTTCCTCAAAGTCACCTCACTGTTTTAGAGGCAGTCTTTCGCCGATTCCATATAAGGGCAGGCTAATGCTTGGATGGACAGGGAACTTTTCAGATATTGGTTTTTAGATGTATTTTTACCCGTTGTGAGACAGAGGACTGCGGAGCCAGTACCTATTTTTATGGACAATTGTGACGGTCATGACAAAACTTGTGTCGACCCAGACTAAGTTCAGATTTTTTTCCTTCCCCCAAATGTCACTTCGGTCTACCAGTCTCTTGATCAGGGTATTATAGCTTCCTGAACTGTACTGGATGCTTGCCAATTAATCAAATTTTGCTGGGATATGGTTTCAAACACCACTATATTCGATTGCTGGAGGCATTCGAAACTACTACCACATGAGCAGTTCCCCAGGTTAAGCGAAACCATACCTCTAGATGTTGTTGGGAACACTTCCGACTTCTCATGCGACTTGTTACTCTCCTTGCAAATTACATCTGAAAAAAATGCTGAGTTAGCCGATGTAATAGAGAAGGCAAAGAAAGATGATTGCGCTATTCAAATTCAACGCTGGCTTGATTGTGAATCAGATCCGGCAGTTATTACGGCAGAAGATTCTGAACTTTCAAATGAAATTTCACAGCAATGTGATTCGGCATGCTCTTCCAACCAGTCAAACGAAGTATCACTGATGGACGTTTGCGAGAGCGTTGCTACTAGTTCTAGTCCTAACAATCTAGCTCATGAAGTGCTCTTGAAAAAGAAGCTGCTTAAATATGCATGCGCTGCGGTAGATGCAAGAATATCCGATCCTACATTATATGACTTAGTTTCAAAAATCAAAGAACATTTGTCTTAAGTAAATGCGTACGTCAAACATTATAATTTGTCAATGTTGATAAGGTTAATTTTTCTTTAAACAATTTTACGTTATTCTGTTCTGTCGCTTACGTTTGATGTGTGTTTAAAGTAAATGTTTCAAATGTAGATTTTTTTACTCGTTCTATACTAGTAAACATTTCGCGTGTACATTCATGCGTACATTTCAAATGTATTTTTACTTTATCTGTAATTTGTTTGTTACCAAGAATTTTGCGACACAGCTAATAAACTTAGGTTATATACTATTATTCGTTCCTGTAAGTTAATTCAATTTATTATAAAGCTTATCTAGTTCAGTGAGTACAGAGAACCAGTCGATACAAGCAGAGCATTAGACAGTATTACGAATGAGCGCGACGAGATAGCGCTGACCGCAGTCGAGCCGCTTTCCGGACCATCCGCTTATCGGACTACTGCACAGGGTGGTCCGATAAGTGGAGCCGTACTGTTGTGCAATGTCAAAATAAATTTTAAAAAATGGATATAGACTAGTTGCGACTAGAGAAAAGTGGAAGTGGCTAGATTAAGTGACTAGAATAGATGTGCAAGCGATGAATATTTAAAATGGATCGTGCTAATCAACATAAAAATGTAAGTGATGCGCAACGCGATGAAATAATTGGATATCTAGAACCGGGCTTTCACAAACGCAAATCGCTAATTTAGCCGGTTGCACACGATCAACCTTTCAAAAGTGGCAAACTTGCTTTTCCGAAGAAGAATTTGTAGAGAGGAAAAGGCGTTATTGCTTCCGTGGCCGCAAAGAAATGGAATTTCACGCAGTGTAACGTAAAAAATCGTTTAAGTTTTACGACGGACTATTAATAAGATCCCTTGTATTGGTCGAAGGTGGTTATTTCAGATGAAAAGACGTTTGAGTATTAACATTTTGAAAATTAATGTTAGATTATAGTGTCTTATGAATTAGTTATTGATTATTCTATTAAGGTTTGCCGAGTGGGTAGAGTTTTTTTCTACCGAAAAAAAGGCATGAGATCTCAGCGAGGAACATATTCAGCCAATCAATTGGAATGGACGAAAAATAGTTCCTGTTTGGGTTTGTTCGGTTTTAACTATCATTTTAAATTAATTGTTCCCTCACCCACAGTTCTGTTACATCTCAATCTACTATCTTTATAAAAGCCAAAGGTCTATTTGTGGGAGGAGTTTGTTTGTGTATCTGTCTGTGTGTTTGTCCGAAAAACCTAACGGCGTGCGCACGCCGTCATTGGTTCGCGAGCAGTCACGTGTCGTTTTTCTACCTGCTAAAAGGTTCGACTACCTGAAAAAAGGTTTAAACTGCCTTTGGCAAGGCTTAACATTTTCTTTTCCTTTCGGTATCCCTTTTGCTATTGGTGGTGTTGACATCACGTGCTTTTTTCTACCTGGAAAAAGGTTCGACTACCTGAAAAAGGGTTCGACTACCTGAGAAAAGGTTCGACTACCTGGGAAAAGGTTCGACCTGCCGCGGGGTAAGCTTAACCTTTTATTTCGTTTCCACTTTTCCCTTTAATTAGTCATTCCCAACCTTCGCATTCCGCATTTTAGCAATTCATTTCCACTATCATTGGCACATTGGCGTCAGACGAAAAACAGCCACCGTGATTTAAACAACAAACAACACAAAACTTTCTGCTGTGATATCTTAATTGGGGTAAGCGATTTAATAGAACACATTTATAAAAATCTGCATATCTGATTTGCAACCTAATTTTTACTTTACGATGAACAGGTTTTAATTTATTGGACAGTAGTAGTGTGGTTTAGTGTGAGCTGGTTAATCTCAGCTCGCTCAAAAATAAAGCCATTTGATGTATTGCAGTGAAGAAATGTATTCCTTTCCTGCACATTTTAATAGGTAACATGATACATTCAAATATTTATGACTCATTTGCAGAAGTAAGTAGTTCATCACCCTCAAGTTATTTTGTTCAACTTTTCCAACAACGTCCAAGTGAAAGTGCTCTGCCTCCCTATTTTAATTCTATTTTTAAATGTATCGATGCTTCAGTTGACTAATTGGCTGCCTTTTACATTTACAGAAAGATAGTGGCTACAGCTGAAGATCACAGATTTTTTCGCTTACATCTGAGCAACTGAAAGCAATGTCACCTCATTGGTATACAACACTCGATAACTAATGTTTAACATAAAGCTTAGCAAGACATGTATGACTTTAACCTTTCAATATTTATTTGTCAACAGGTACTTCAGGAAACCTGCAGGTATTAGCATACAACAACAACAACCATCCATAACCACCAGTGTTGAACTTTGTTAACATTCCAAGTGAACAGGCTCTGAAATTCCATTTCAGTTCTTGTTCAACATGTGTTGATGGTTAGGTAAGCAAATAGAGTATTGTTTCTGTTTACTAAAAGGCAGTGTGGCTTCTTCATAATTACACGAATTTTATCAAATTTGAAGCATTCCTTGAGCCGCATTAGTTTTATTTTATTTAGGTTCGACTACCTTCGAAAAGGTTCCGAATACCTGAGAAAAGTTCGACCTGCCGCCGGCTCGGCTTACCCTTTTGCCTTTTCCCGTTTTCCCTTTAATTAGTCATTCCAAACCACCGCATTTTTCTATCCGTTTCCACCATCGTTGACACATTGTCGTCAGACGAAATTGAGCCGACATTCACCCAACTCATTGTACACAAAAACGTCCTGCTGTCATATTTTAACTGGGATAAGCTATTTCTTGTAACACATTTCTTTCAAACATTCTACATTTCTTATTTTTTAACGTGGTTTTCATTTGAACAGGTGATAATTTATGGACAATAGTATGGTTGAATGTCTCCCAGCTCGCCGAAAAGAAAGCCTCTGGATATATATATTGCTGTGAAAAATTTTATCCTCTTCCTCCACATTTAAATAGGTAACATCTTACATTCAAATCAGCATGACTCACTTGCAGACGGTGGCGTTCAACTATATTCATCACCCCCAAATTAACTGTGTTTAATTTTTTCAACCTCATACAGTTGAAAGGGCTCTGCATTTCTACCTCAAAGTTATTTTAAAATGTGTCTTTGACTAATTGGCTATTGCTTACATTCACAGAAAGACAATGGCTTCATCTGAAGATCACAAATTTCTTCCCGCTTACATCTGGTCAACTAAAAGCAATGTGAACCTCATAGGTGAACAGCACTCGGTAAGTTATATTTTATGTAATAAGCATAGCATGACATGTTTGATTTAAAGAATTCAATTTTTATTTCTCAACAGGTACCTCATCAAACCTGCAGATATTAGCATTCAACAAGAACCACCAGCCACAACATGCAGTATTTAACTTTGTCACCCTGTTCCAGTTGAACTGGCTCTGCACCACCACTTCAGTTCTTATTCAACACGTGTTTATGTTTTGGTAAACAAATTGACCGTTGTTTACGTTTACAAAAAGACAGTTTGGCTTCAACTGAATTACCCAAATTTTCAATATTTACAGGAAGTATTCTCTTACTTTCATTCTGCAAATTTCTCAGGCACATTTCATTTGCCACTTTGAAAGTGAACTACTACGCGAGGATGGGCTGCTGATCAATCAAAAGAAATACCAAACGCACAGGTATGAAGCATTCAACAAGTCAAGTTTTATTTAAAGCTTTCAGTGGTTATTTGTCAACAAGGGCCCCATTGAAGCGGGCATTCGACAAATTCCACCACTCTAAACCAACGGCGTTAAACTTTTTCAACATCTTCCAGACGAAAGGGCTCTGCATATTCAGCTGTTAATAACTGACTAGGGTGACCAGTTTCTGTTAGCACATTTCTTTAGAACGCGTGTTCAACCTGGTATAATAACACTTTTAACCAAGTGATAATGGTTTTTCTTTCCGTCTGAGCAAACTAAACTCCTACTGAACTACAACGTATGTGAGATTCACCGGTTCAAAGCACTAAACCAGTCGTATACGACTTAAAGCTCTCGGGGTTTATTTGTCAACAGGTAGCTCATTCAAACATTCACGTTTAAAGTACTCAACAAGTAATACTCTCAGAATCCAGTTTTTTTCAACACCTTCCGGGTGAAAGGGCTTAGCATTTTTTGCTTCAGTTCTATTTTAACGTGCATTTATGTTTTTTTGCACTGCTTTGCTGTCTTAATTTACAAACAGACTGTGGCTTTATCCAAAAACCTCACATTTTCCCGTTTACAAGCATTCCGTTGAATTGCAATCTGCAAATTTAGCAGACACGCTTCATTTGCAACTCCGAGAGGGAAAAGCTAGGTTAGGATGGACTGCTGGTACACTAAAAGAAATATCATCCTTTTAAGTAGACAGCACTCGATAAGTAACGTTTGAAGTAAATCTTTCAATGTTTATTTGTAATTAGATACCTCATCGATACGGGCAGATGTTGAGGTTCAACAAGTCCTACCACTCTTAACCTGTGGTGTGTAACTTTTCCCACACATTTCAGGTGATGGGCTCTTCATTTCCACATCAATTGTATTTTAAAATGTGTTGGTTCTTTTGTTTACCAATTTTGGCTGTTAGTATTCGTTTACATAAAGACATTGTGGCTTCTTTATTTGAAGATCACAAATTTTCTCACGTTTACAGATGAAGCATTCATTGGTTTGTATTCTGCAAATTTTACAGGCCGACTTCATTTGCAACTTTGAAACTGAAGAGCTACTCGAGAATGGACTGCTGATGGACTACAAGAAATACCAAACTCACAGGTGACAAGCATTCAACAAGTCACGGTTTATTCAAAGCTTTCAGTAGTTATTTGTTAACAGGTGCCACACTGAAGCGTGCAGATGTTGGCATACAGCGAGTTCCACCACTCTCAAACAACGGCGTTTAACGTTTTCAACCCATCCAGGTTAAGGGGATATACACTTTTGCTTCAGTTCTTTTTCAACATAACTTGTGGTTTTGGTTTACCGTTTTGGCTGTTGTTTGCGTTTAAAAAAACATACTGTTTCTTAATTTAAAGATCACGTTGACTTGCATGCTGCAATTTTCACAGGCACACTCCATTTGCAATTTTCGAAGTTAAGAGCTGCGTTTTCAACCAGGTGACTACAGTTTTCTTTGACGTCGTGCTCGCCCAAAATAATGCCTAAAGCTAAGCTAATTTAAACCACAACTAAAATACAACAAATGTGAAGCTCACACGCGCAAAGCACTCAACCAGTCTCATATGTCATGAAGCTTTCAGTGCTTATTTGTCAACAAGTAGCTCATTGAAATATGCAAATCATACCATTCACCAAGTACTACTTTCAACCAACAACATTCAGTTTTTTTAACGTCTGCCGGATGAAAGGGCTCTGCGTTGATCATTTCAGTTCTAATTTAACATGCGTTACTATATTTCTTTCACTCCTTGGCTGTTGTTAAAATTAAAAGAAGACGGTGGCTTAATCTGAACGCTGAATGGTGAAACACTGAATGGTGAACTGGTGTAGCATATATTTGAGTTGCATTGTGCAAATTTCAGAAGCATAGTTTCATTCGCAACTTTGAAAGTGAAAAGCTGCGCGAGGATCGACTGCTGATCAACCAAAAGAAATGTCACAGGTTCGAAGCACACAACATATCACACTTGACTTAAAGCTTGCAATATTTATTATTGAACAGGTTCCTTATTGAATGATAATTCTTTAAAAAAATTTATAAAAATTTTTTTTAACTTAACGAGCTGCATCTCCAGTTCCGCTCCATTTTAACAATGATGTTATAGTTCAATAACAGGTCAATGCCTGTATTTGGGAATTAATGGCCAATTTCTAAAATATGCAAATTCAGTTACAACTTCATATCAACAAGTCTCACATTATGTTCATGTGCTCGCTGAAAATTTTACAATCACACTTTGTTTTCGATTACACGACAGAAACATTAAATCTTCTGGAACTATTATGCATTCTAGAGAAACGATATCTTAAGTCTGATGTGCATATGAGCAGTCAACGAGTTTAACATGCAGCTGCAAGCTCTTGAATGTCGTATCTTTCAACAAGGTTCACAATCGAGCAAGTAACACCATCCAGTATTCTCATTTAATTTTTGATTATTGCAGTAATGTTTCAGATAACGTTTACGCTCCTGACTAAAATTGGCAATTGACAGTGGATTCCGGAAATTGGTCATATATGAGAAGGAGAATTCATTCAATGAGTACGATTTAAACCCGAAACGTTTGCGATTTCATTAGCGTAATGCTAAATCAACGCTGTTATACAACTGACGAATGAACGCTTGTTTGCCGATTCATTCGTGACCCATCACCAGATAGCAATGGAAAGGTTCTGTAAGGATTGTTAACAAAAATAGCAAAAACTACAACTGGCACTAGCGATAGGCTTAACATTTTGCCTACCCCTTTTTCGTCCCTCCTACCATTGATCGAATAGGAAAAGCGTGACATTGAAATACCTGGAGTAGGGTTCGACAACCTGAAACACATTTCCAACTGCCACCGGCAAGTGCTTAAACATTTTTTCTTTCGAAGTTAAACGAACTGGAGTAAAACTGCATGCAGGATGAAAACGCAGATAGACGGAAAATCGCGAATCGACGCCGGATATTGGGGGGGGGGGGCTTGCCTACAGGACGAGAGAAAACGAAGTGCAGACACTAAATACTAGAATTCACCTATTACCGTCCTGGGACGGGCCGCCATATACTAGTCCGATTCCATAATAGTCAACCTTCCTTCACGACCTATGCGTTGCCCCGGTTAACGATCGTGGAATCTGTTATAACCTGTTAACAAAACATGAAGTTATTATGTCTTCATATATCACACAAGAAAAGTGTTTTAATTTTAGTTGCTGCACAACTGCCCTTGAGCCGTCGATTCTTGTAGGCCGGTCTTGATTCAAATTTTTAAGAGTTCCATCTTCCGGAGCGCTCTGTTATAAACCTTTTATTAGGAAATTAGACTTGATTAATTTACAATTCCAAAATGGTCTGAAGTACAAGCCTTCGCGGCCAAAATGGCTTGAAAATTATACTGAATGACCAAGCCCTTAACTAGCAGTCCGAAAAGACGTACTACTACCAGATCGAATAGCAGAACGATTATCTACCCGGGATATCATTCATCGAAAGATCAGCTTCTTCTTCATCGATTTCAAGAGCCCGCCTGAACTGTTACGATACCTGTACCGAAAAAGTGAGGGGAGCTTTCAGTCAACAATAACCAGCCAGGGAACCCAACTAACCCACATCGAAGTAAAGGAGAAGAGGCCAGCACTGGACCCCCCCCCCATCTTCCACCCTAGGGACGTTGGTGTATGGGATGGAAGGCCAGCCTGCAGGAAGAATCAGCTCACCAATAGGAACACGGCAAGCTCAAAAATCATCAGCACAGCTAATTGGGGTAATGCCGAAGATACCCCGCCACGCGAAAGAAGATACAATAGTTACGACCAGCAAAGCATCCAAAACTTCAATAACAACAGCACATCATCCAAAGCCTTTCGGGGGTCCAGCAATAATTAGAAGTTCCCTCGAGAACCGGTTAGCAGACGCAATGAGCAACGCACGGAAAAGGATCAGGAGCTTAGGCACAGAAGAGACCGTGGAACAAATAGATACGGCAACACCTCCTGCCGAGCCAACCACACGCATAGACATCAGAAGACATCGTACCCTGGCAACCAGAGGGAAGTGCGTGAATACGGCAAACTCTTGGCGAAAATGGACGACGGGCAACACGCGATCTTACGGAGCATAACGGACCAGAGCGATGGATGCCCACCGGTCAGGCCACTGGACCGGTCTTTTCATTCTCCCTCACCAAGGCTACTTGAGCAAAAATTAGCGGACAGCACGAACGAGCACAGGATGGAATGTTCGATTAAATTCGGCAACGAACTGATAGCGGCCCAAATAGCTAAACTGGAGAACCTCAAAATGTAAATGGAGGAGTTAAGAGCATCAAGGCCCAATTAACGGTGCATGAACTGGCAGCAGCAGAGGAATTGCGATGTTTCCTTACAAGAAACACACACTATATCTACAGGGGTAGACTTGAGTCCCCAGTTCCTTTCTTCATCCCACCAGCAACGGGGACGAATCAGAAATTGATGGTATCTGGTTAATTACCGAAGATGATGTCTACTGGAACGAGACATCCGAGAGGTGGCGCCACCAACCTGGAACCCGGAAGCAAGACCAACACGGGCCAGAGGTGGTAGGAATCGCCCATCAAAAAGCAGAAGCAAAGGAGCCCGTGGAAGATCAGAACACCGACAAAGAGTGACTTTCGAGGATGATTACTACACGGATAGGAGCCCATCCCCCCGTGGAGGGTTCAGCTATCCACGTCGGGGCCCCTACAGACCCTCAAAAAACTGAAGGCGAAAAGGCGAAACGAAACACAACGACGGCTGTAGGAAATTCCGACGTCCAGCACATTCCGATGGGACGACGAAGGGATAAACAGGAAGGCAATAGAAGCCCGGACACTCGGGACCGGGGAGTCGGTAGCCGAGGTAAGTCCAACACTAGGCGGGAACTAGCCAAGAAGTTCCCGGCGATTGACGAGAGTATACTGGTAGATGGCATAGGATAAAATGTAAGCGGAACTTGGCACGATTCGCCCGGCTAATCTTTGGCTTAAAAGGCCGATGATCGATACTATAATATTGAAGCTACCTAACTGCTTCTACCTCTATGTAGAGCGGTCTCTACCGATAAATATTATGAGCCAACATTAAAAACCATGGTGACTGGAACCAGTTTTAGCCCAGAGAAAGGATGATGTTGCCGGAGGAGAAACCGACAGAGGGTCGATCAAGGAGAGATGGAGGTTGGAGGAAGAGAAGGATCCTGCGGCTGAAAGATGAAAGAAACAACGATGACATCTGTTCCAGCGTTTAACTTTATGTTATCTATTTTGTATAATCAGTCAACGGTGTTTTGTAAAATTGGGTATATAAAGACCGATTTTCGGTTGAGTAAATACACACAAGTTTTACCAAAGCCCCTGGAGTCGGCTCTTCATTTCGCTGATAACTCACCCATTCCAAATTCTCTTTATATCACTTGCTTGCTCTGTTGCTGCCCGTCGCTTCTGACCGTCATCGTCTGCCCGGCCTGAGTCAACCTGTTGAGCTGTTTCCGCCCGTCTCTTGGCCGTCCTTATCTACTCGGTGTTAAGGGATTCTGTTGAGTTGTTCTGCCCGCTGATCACAAGTCCTGTCCGCTCTTGCCGTCGCTTCAGCTGCCGTTCCACTCTAGGGGCACCACCGCATCCTCACAAGTAATTTTGCATTATTATTCGTGTCCGTCTTGTTGCCCGCGTCTCAGTGTGTCCGCGGTAATAACTGCGTCACATCCAGAAACTCTTCGTTAAACCACGCTAACGACTGTATACTATAGTACACTCCAAATAAATCGCATCGGGGAGGATCCTCCCGCCAGACAACAACCACGCTCGGGTTAATGCACCCTACGCCACTACTTTATGCTGAGTCGGCAGTCTCCGACGAGGAGTATCGGAGCACCCCCCGTGCCCTCTCCTGATACGCTGGGATTTCACGTCCCAGGCCAGCCTGTCATTCTACATCGTCGGTAAACGGCGATTGGAGCAGCGATTTCACCGCTTCAGCTACCTGGGACTGATCAGTCCTAGGCCACTTCTTTACTCTGAGCCAGCAGGCTCCGGCATTTGGAATTGGCACCAAGAGGCTTTTACCAAAACGACGACTACTTAGCAATCTGGAACGGCATCGACTTTAATCTCTCTGTCAGAAAATCTGACGTCCGACCCACAGTCAGAGGGCCAGGCCGGGACTTGCAGAGTGAATACAGGTGAAACCCCGGGAGACGGAGACACAGAACCTCCAGACGGAGAAATCTAGCCAATCCCCGTGACATAAACAGACCTACCGTACAGCGGACTAAACAGTAGGTGTGGCCGGAGAAAAGGCCGTCTGCGCCGCTTAATAAGAACCAGGAACCCGGAGTATGATATTGAAATTTGTTGACATACCTCCCATCTATGTAGAACGGTCTCTAGCAAGAGAGGACCGAACCATGAATCAAGAACCAACGGGAAAAGGAAGGATAGTAGCCGCCAGAGAAATCCTTCAAGTATCGGGAAAGGGAAAAAATGGAATATCGTAGGAAGGGGCTATCCCGCGGTCAGAAGAAAGAAGAGTAAGCGGCGATCTCTGCAACAGCGTTGAAATTAATGTTCGTTTAATTAATTTATTTGTCAACGGTGGGTTTTGTAAGGGTATACATAAGGGTCTATTAGGCCTAAGTAATACACTCACATTTTTGCACCGAAACCATCTACAAGTCTTGGAAATTATTCCTTGGTATTTCTTTCGTTGTTTTTTGCTCGTCGTTTGTGTGCCCGTTGTTCGCTGCCGTACTCCGCCTTGCCGCCGTTTGTCGCCGTTCACCGCCTTGCTCACACACCACCGCCCGACTTCCCGCGTTCACTGCCGCCACCTCGAATCCGCCGTCGCTTCACCGGAAACTTCAACTATAAATTCCAAGAGTAAGTACTTATATCACTTTTCCATTATTAGTCTATTTTTCTTTCTAGGCGTGGACCTCCTTGGCGCTGTCGTGTGTCCGGCCCATAAGCCCGCCAAAAGTTATGGTAGATCCCCCATAAGGGACCGTTACCACATTCTCCCGGCCACTCTCAATGGAGAAGCCGCCCAAGCATACGCTGGCCCCTACAACGGGCTAGGCCTTAAAATTCCTCCTGCTTAGCATAGCAACTACTGAGTCGGCAGTCTCCGACGGTGGAAGATATTCCACACTCTCACAGGCCGAATTGGTGGTATTAGCTAGGGGGTTAAACCTCGCACCAAGAAACTCCAAGAGAACACCTTGGGCATCGGACATGGAACAGTTAAAGAGGACGATCAACCGAAAATGCTTCTGGTTCGGAAAGAGGAAAGTACAACGCAGCTGCATCGTGCAACGTATAATGAAATCAAGTTGGCAGCCACCATGGAGAATCGACAAGGGGGTATCCAGTTGGGATGAGCTTCTTAGAACTATAAAAGGAAAGGTGCAGGACTCACTGAACCTGGAACCCAGATTGCAGTAGACATGGCAGGAACTCGTCTCCCATTCACAATTTCATGTCATAAAGGCGGATAAGGGAGGCAAAATATTTTGATGGAATAGGTCGGACTAAAGAAAAGAGGCCCGGCGGAAACTGGAGGATCGCTCCACCTACATGGAATTCCCATATGAACAAGCAATGAGGGAGTATTCGGATTTAAGGCAAAAAAAAGCTGTAACTAATACAAGTATTAAGAACTGGTTGATGGATAACGAGATCTGAGGAGGACAGACTTCGCCTAGAGGATGCACGGATGCCGGCGATCTGCTTCTTATCTAAAATTCATAAACCTAAGAGGCCCGACCGAATTTTTGTCGGCAGACCCATCATGGCGGCGGTAAAGGAAAACCGAAGAGTGTGTGCGTGTGGCTAGCAATGTTGACCCAGCCGCTGCAGAGGGAGGTCCTAGGGTCCTTAATGGACACCAGAGACTTCCTCAGAGAACTGGTTCGGAAACAGGCCCAACCCGGAGTCACATTGCTCTCAGTGGATGTTGAATCCCTTTCCCTCAGCATCCCCTGGAACGACGGTATACAAGCAGCGACTGACTTGTACCTGAGTAGATTCCACGTCCTTAAAAGAGTAGCTGATGACAGGGTGATACTATCTCTACCACTACCGGAGCTGTTCCAGAGAATCTTCGAACTGATCTTCACAAACAACTATTTCCACTTCCAGGAGCAGTATTGGTATAAGCAACTGAAAGGAACAGCCATGGGAACATCGATTTCAGTTTTCTTCACCAATATTTGTATGTACCAAAGAACCGCAAGCCTAATACACGATCCCCCGCATACCTGGTTACATTTTTAAGATACATCGACAACAATAATCGGGTCTGGACCGGCCCGGAGAAAGACATTACAGATAAAAAAAGACACGGTAGACGAAGCAATTAAACAAACTTTCGTAATAGGCGGTTCCACGCTGGAAGCATTGGATGTACAAATCCACCTGGATAAAGAGGGTTTGATTACCACGACGTTCTACAGAAAACCCACTGATGGGCATGAATACTTACATTGGACCTTTAACCATTCACCACATCTCAAGCGCCTCTTCTATCTACCATACTCCCAGCTAGTACGGATCAAAAGGAACTGCAGCCGGATGAATAACTTTGAAGAGGAGGTAAAACATCTCTTGGATAGATTCCGTAAGACAGGTTACCCGAATCATGTCCTAAAAGCGTCGTTCTGGAAAATGCGAGGACCGGACGAGGAGGACTGATCCACGGAAATCCGGACCCCTAATTGAAGTTGGAAGATTTTAAAAATAAAAATTTTCATCGGCCCCCGTACTGTTAACTTTGAATGGACACATTGCAAAGGGATTCTTTTTAGGGATTGCGCTATTTACTAAATACTTTTGAGTTGTTCCACTAGTACTTTATATATTGGATAGGTGTACGGTACTTATTACATATATGTGCTTAGTTATGTCCAAAAAAATTGAAAACTGAAAAATTATCAACGCAACCAAACCAGGCTGTCCATTATGCATCGTTCGCAAAGAACGGTTGATGCAATATTTTGTATTCCTTAGAACGTATTGCACTATACAACCATCTGCTTTATAATCCATCCCAGGTTCCATCAAACAGCACAATTCATTTACGTATATTTTTCAGGACATGTCCTGATATTGTGTTCTTTATTTGCGTGTGTTGTATGACTTCCCCTGACTGGTCAACGATGGACGTAGAAGGGAAAGTGACCTTCTGATTTGTTAGTTTGTGATAAAATAAATAGTTACATGTGGGGTTAACTGAAATTGACAAGTGAAATTGGGTTCCCAAACTTCCACGGAAGACATTTTTCTTTTTCGACTCTGCAGATAGGCGCCATCGATTGACCTTTTTGAACATCGTTTAGTTTATGAAGAGCATCGCCGCCCAGAATAAATTCACAAAAATATTTCGAAGTGCCGGAAAAATAGCAACAGGATTCATGTCCCGATAGCCCAAGGACAGCACATCAGTGAAATAATTTATTCCCAAATTTCAACACAACCCGCTCCAGATAACTATAGAAATTAACCAATTAGGCAATACGAAAACTAGTGCAGCGTGCTGACACCTTTCTGCAAGTATACATAGAGACGGGAAACAGACACATTATATAACCGACTGTCTTGCAGACGACGGTCTAAAAGAGAGTAAGGGCGTCATCTAAAGGAAGCCTCTGCTTGTCTGTCTTTCATCAAAAACGATTCCCCCAGCAACATTAACTTACCTAGGGCTCGGCCCCGATCGTCTTTGATCGGGGCAAACCGTGGTTTTTCATTAAAATATCGTCAAACCGTCGGTTCGGTTTAGCCATTTTTGACTGCGGTTTGGTTTTCGGTTTGCAACTGGGCAAAACTGGTTTGAACCGAAATTTAAAATTTTTTTTTTATTTTAGCGAAAAATTGAAATCAACCAATTATGAATTTTCACTAATTGTTGTGGACGTAAGTGTCGCCAACTGCGTAGGTCATGCTCTAAGGCATCACATTAATTGCTGTTTAGAATCAAACTTATGTCAAATTTTCTTCATTGTGTTCGACTTACCGCACTTCCATAATGACAAGTAAAAGAGTAGCAAAAGTCCGAAAAGATCCCGATTCATCTGGTGGCAAAAAACGAACAAGTTCGGCTTTATCGAATATTAGCGGGGAAACGTTATTCGATATCAGTTTAACCGACGATGAAGCATCAAGTTCAGGTGGAATCTATTGCAACGAAATATTTCGGTGCAATAACGGCCTTTTCCCCTATTGCACCGAAATCTTTCGTTGCAATAAGGGCTTTTTTCACTATTGCACCGAACTCTTTCGTTGCAATAAGTGGCTTTATTCGCTATTGCACCGAAAGATTTCGTTGCAATAATATAGTTTTTCCCCTATTGTACCAAAATATAAAAATTCTTATACTACTAATATACTATGTTTATTACTAATTAAGATTACGGCCCTCGCGTGCTAAGTGCCGTAATTTAAATATTTGTGTTGTACAGTGGCAGTGTTTTGTTGTGGTTAAGGCTTTTTTTAAGGTAAGCCACATTTCCGTATTTTCATTATGCACGGCATTTTTGTACATTTTCCACTTCGGCCTGACTATGCCTTCGTGGACGTATTTTTTTTTCTTTTTTTTCTTTCGGCACGCCATTTTTGCCCACCGGACTATGCCTTCGTTGGGCATTTTTTTTCTTTCGGCGGGCCATGTTTGCCATCCAGACTATGCCTTTATGGGGCATAATTTTTTTTTTAATTTTTTCCGGCTGGCCATTTTTGCATATGCCTTCCTTGGGCATATTGTTTACAAATTTTTTTTTTAATTTTTTTTTATTTTTGGAAAAATGAAAAGATTTGTCAAAAATGAGTAGTCAAATAGGTGAAAAATCGGAAGCTGAGGATGCAAAAATGGCCCGCCGAAAAAAACAGATAAAAAAAAAGACGAAGTCCATTTCTTCACTGATTCTACCCCTGTGGTAGAATTTCGACCCTGGGTGCCAAAAAATATTTCTGTTTTTTCCCGCGGCCCGTTTTAGCCCGGCCGCCTATGCCATCGCGAGTTATTATTTTTTTTTTGTTCGTCACATTTCATGCCATGGAAAGATGCACATGTGCGACTGGCTAAAATGACCCGCCAAAAAAAAAAGAAACAAAAAAAATCGGGACGGAATAAAATGGCCTGATGAAAAGAGAAAAACAAAAAAAATTATGTCTCGTTAAGGCATAGAGGGTCGGGTAAAAACGGTGCACCGTAAAGAAAAAACTCAAAAAATGCCCCACAAAGGTGTAGGTGGATGGGGCAAAATGACCCGCCGAAAAAAAAACGAAATTCGAAAAGAAGAATTATACTACGAAGGAAGAAAAAATAGGCAAAAAATTACTAATTAAACACTACGAAATCTTTCGTTGAAATAGGGGAAAAGGCCGTTATTGCAACGAAAGGTTTCGTAGCAAGACACAGCAATACGAATACGACATTATTATTAAAATTTAATAATTTTAAGAAGTAAATAGTTAAATTTAATATAGTTCTTAGTAATAGAGGTGTAAATTTTTAGTTATGATAGGCTAGAAACAACTTTTAAGTACAAGGAAATCTTTCGGTGCAATAGCAAATAAAGCCACTTATTGCACCGAAATATTTCGGTGCAATAGATTCCACCAAGTTCACGCACGTCTACACCTGTCCCTAAGTATTACCGCAATGATGTTAATAAAATGGTTTGTATATAATTGAAATAAACTTTCTACAATAGGTACATAGACACCTGCAATTTTTCCAATACTGGGCAGTGTTATTACAGGACACAATGTGGAAAATCTCTCAGTCGAGTCAGGGAAAGATAGTCCTTCTAGCTCTACTGGCAAATCAAAACATCTGCTTAAGTCATGGGTCTGGAAACACTACACTAAGACAAGTGAGGCCGAAGCTGAGTGTAATTATTGCAAGAAATTGTTTGTTGTAAGTGCGACAGGGACAATGTCTAAACATCTCCATACGAAACACAACACGAAGTTAACTCATACTACACAAAGTACTTCGGACCGTTCTGCGAAAGTTGTGAAGCCATTCCAGGTAACATTCATTTTCTCTTGTTAATATATTTCTACAAATAACATTTATATTTAAATAATAGTTAAATGCTGAAGCTGGACATAGGGCATTCATTAAGTTTATTGTTGCCAATAATCATGCTTTCACGCTTGGAAAAGAACAAGACTTTCAAGACTTTCTTTTAAAAGTACAGCCATTGTACAAACCCCGCAGTGTTACATCTGTAAAGGATAGGGTGATGAAACTTTATGTAGAAATGAGAACGAAGCTTATTGAGCGGCTCAAGAACCAAAAGGCTGCTCTAACAACAGACTTGTGGACTTCCCCCAATAAAATGACTTTCATGGGTATTACAGCATCGATCTTGGACATCGAGTTTAATCCAATAGACTTTATTCTAGGATTTAAACATTTGGTTGGTGAACATACTGGATTTAACATTGCAGAACAGTTCTATGAAACAATCAAGTATTATTCACTGGAAGATAAGGTAATTCAAATGACTGATGAATGATTTGCATTAAATTTCTACAAATTTTCTGATTTCTTTTCAGATGTTGGCGATAACGACAGACAACGCTAGCTCGAATGAAACGTTCATTGATCACATTATTCAATTGACCCAAAATAATTCCCTTCCATTTGAAAAAGACAGACGGATACGTTGTTTTGCTCACGTTATTAATCTTTTGTTAAAAGTGCACTTGAATGTATGGGAACACTGATTGAAAAGGTGACCTTTTAAAAATTTTTAAAGCAAGTTGTCACTTAAATGAAATTTTTCTACAGTCCCGGAATATCATTATATCAATCCGAGCTTCTCCGCAAAGGATCGCGAAATTTAAGAAAATCCTGCGCAATTGTGGTGTTCAATTGGAAGACGTGGATTATGAAGAAGATGAACTGCGTTGTGCTGAAGGAACCACCATTGATCGTGTTCTATTGCCCATAATGGATTGCCCAACGCTATGGAATTCTACATTTTTTTTCTGAAACGAGCTTTGAAGGTCCGAATTGCTCTTGATGAAATCGCCAAGGATGAAGACCTTAGAAAATACGAAATCCAAGCAAATGAATGGCATATTCTACAGGAAATTTTCAATTTCCTGAAGAGTTTCGCTCTGTTCACAACATATGTCGAGGCAACTTGTTTATTCGCATTTGTTTATTTGCTCAAAAACAATTCATTTATTTTTAGGATTGATCTTCTGTGGAAAACCTATAATTTGTCATCTGACAGTCCAACGACGATTAACGGTGATACCGAAGATTGAAGTTCCAATTGAAAATCCAAAATGGATCAGTCTTTCATAGCTGATATTATATTTACAAAAACAACTGAATTTAAGTCAGATGAAATTAAAAAATACGTGAATAAAGAAACTGAACCAAGTAACTGTAGTCCGACTGATGTTTTAAGCTACTGGGCCCAAAGGTCTAAAAGATGGCCTAAATTATCCGACATGGCTAGGGATATGTGTTGTGTATTCCGGCCACTACCGCAAGCAATGAGAGGGCGTTCAGCACGGGAAGAGATGTTTTCGAGATCGCTCGAATGGGCTTAGCCCTGAGACTGTTGAAGCCCTCATCTGCTTGCGTTCTTGGTTCAGAGCCGGCTTACTCAATGAAATTCAATAAATTGAAAAGCCAGAAAACGCAACTTGCTCAAAACCTAATTTCCGATTTATTGTTGTGTGCAAACAGTACAAAACCACGATGTAAGTCGCGGTTTGCACCGCGGGTACAAACCGCCAAACCGCAGCGCGATCGGTTTTTAAAAAACGACAAACTGAACCACACCGGTTTGCCCATTTTTTTTTATAAACCACGCGGGTCGGCCAAAATCGTGCCCGATCGTCGCGGGGCCGAGCCCCAAACTTACCATCAGTTAACGAATCCAAAGAACACAACCTTGCTACTCAGCGTAACAATATTTGGGGAAAAGAAACACTCTTGGAAATCAGTAAATTCGAAACACCCCCTTTGGAGGATCCGTTAAATTGAAACTTTATGGAACTAATTTCTAAGTGTGATAATGCATGGTTTCCGTTGATCGCTACATATCACATTAATAGCGCGAATCGTCTGCTAATGCTATCAAGATGGTGTTTTGTACATCAGGTTACCAAGAAAAAAACAAAAGAAACAGTGATCAGCATTAAGCAGTGTTTATTTGATCAAACAATGTTTTATCTTAAGGTTTTTAAATCGTGACCGTAATGACACCTACTAGCAGACACTTCATCATAAATTTTGCCCCACCCCACCAAGCGAGATTTATGTTTTTCTGGTCAACAGTGTTTGAAGTTCAAGAGAAGACACGTACAGTGCAAGAAGTGTTTTTTGTACAAAGAAAAGTTTCCCTTAACAAGTAGTTTTGTTGCTTGTAACATGCGTCATTTAGGATCCCCTACCTCGCATAACCGCTAACAACTTCCCGGGAAAAGCCGAAAATACACAAGACATGTATCTTTGAACCGGCTACCGGTAGTAGTTCAGATAGCTCCTCCTCCACTCAACGTTATCGGTGTGGGATATACAAGATGTTTCTGAAATTTTATTAGACTCTTAGTTTTGGTTTTTCTCGGTAAACTATTTATATTCAACATGGCTTTCTCCCCTACACAATGTTCACGGTTCCGTTCTACTGTTTCCAACCGGAAACAATTTTGTTCGTGTCTGGTGTGTGAACTTCCTATTCATCTAGCCTGTTGCGGAGTTTTATTTCCAAGAGGCTCTCCTACTTGGAATACTACGTGCTGAAGTACCAATTGAATAAAGCGAATCGAAGTAAAAGATGATTATTACTTTAGATATTTAATACCCAAATGCTTGTCTATTAATCCCAGGAAGGATGATCTGTTTTTTAGTATCGAAGTCGAAATCTTCCCTGAAGATTTTTATCAAGGAGCTGTCTTTTCTGGACCCAGGGCAAATAAGACACGCCGACTGCTTTTCTTCACATCCGTGATGAAGAGCAATTGGGGGCTGCAAGGTTTGGTCTATGGAGGCTACATAAAATTTTCTACCTACAATGTAGGAAATAATCCCACTCACAAGGTTTCAAAGAATCATTACTGATTTTGAAAGATCCGTGTTTGTAGCGGTGAGGCATCATTATCAGGTTGTACTTATGATTTAGCTGACAAGATACCTCAAGTTTTTATTTCTTACGAAATTCGGCCGCACGAGAACTAGAAGGGTTTCATGGACTACATGGAGCGCAACTGGATTCGCGGCCGACTCTGGACTCCATCCCACTGGTCTTGCTTCAACCTGCTGTTACGGACGAACATTGATTGTGAAGGTAACACATAACGATTGGAATAAGGTATAACTAAATAGATGCAACAAATTTAAGTTACTAAATTAACGTTAAACTTTACTAGTTAGCGGGTGGTCCTAATTTATCCTTTTATAAAATGACTTTGGTGCTCCAACAACTGCGATGACGTGAAGCTTACGCAGAAACTCCTTTCCCACAATAAGATAAAGGCATATAGGAAAACGCAGACAAATCTGAAGAACTCGATCCCGTTCACGTGGTGGTTGAAGTATCAACATAATTAGGTATTTGCTAATAGATGCAACAAGTTCTCACCACATTTCAACTATTTTTACTATAACCAGATTTCTACCGAGGAAGTTTTGGAGGATATTGTTGTACAATTAAGAAATTCCCTTCCTGTTGTTGCTCCCGACCAACCCTTTGAATGTCAACATTAGTGACCTAGATGATTATGAAATGTCTGTCGATGAGAATACAGAAAATGTATTACGGTGTTGTTGTTCAACGTATCTCATTAAGTTTCATCTTTTAACTACTGTTCAAATCAAGATTTAACTTTTTGCTCATTTGTGTGATCTCAGATTCAAGAGTTTCTTAATTACTTATTCATTAATGCATTACACAGCAATACATCTTTCATTACTGATGGGTTAATATCTTACTGAAAATAATTAGTACGTACTTTTCAGGATGGGTTAGTAAACCAGCAGAAATACGACCATATAAAGGAAACCCGCTTTGCTAATAGGATTACTTCTCTGTTCCGGTAGGAGTTCTTCGAATAAGAATTTCCTAGACATACTATGATTTGGCAAGACTGACTAATAACCCAGCACATCAATGTGTTTGACAAACACAAGTAGCAAAATGAGGTACAGTAAGGCTTCACAAAACGGGACGCCTGCAAAACGGGAAATCTCGCAAAACGGGAAGTAGGGCTGCTCGCACCAAATTTCCGCCTTTCGTCATGTTCTCAGATCTGTTGGCTGGAGATTGAAATTCCTGGTATTGCACTGCAGTGTGAATGAATGTGCAGGCGTAAAATATACTGATAGTATTTTACCATTTGTTTTATTTGATTCTTCTTAAAGTGTGGTGACACACCGCAACATTTTCGTGCTTTAAAGGTGTGCTTGTTAAGTTTATCTAGCGTCGGGGGAAATAGGGGAATGTAGTGCACTGCCGTAAAGAAAGAAAAGATGCAAGGAAAGGAATAAGTTAAAGTCGAATCGAAGAGTGGGCTACAGAACTTTATATGAATAAAACCAAGAAAAACTATTTAAAGGAAGATTCTAGTACAGTGTTCAGTTCTCGGAAGCGCTACGAGCGATTGGGGTAGTTTAATTAAATGCAAGTTATTAATCAATTGAAGAACGGCGACTCTCAGGCGAACATTGTGAAAAATTTAGGTTTGTCAAAATCTGAAGTCAGCCCAATAAAGATTTCAAGTGAGAAACTACTGTCGATAGCAAGTGAAAAATTGATAACATTGAAGTCTAAACTGTCCACATTGAAGAGCAAATAACCACAAGTACATGAAGCTGTTTATGTATGGTTTTCTCGCATGCTGAATCCACTTGGAAGGTGTAAACCGTTGCCATTGAGCCGAAAATTTATGCAGTGTCGTGCGAGACAAAGCGTCTTTGCTAGGCTTGGTGGGATTTCACAACTGGCTGTTGTGATATGAAATTGGACCAGGCATGCGTCTTCACGAGGAGGCTGATGACGTTAACCTGGCAGAAGCGGAGGTAAGTATGAAACATTTACGCAATCAACACATCAACGCAGTCAGCCACCGAGTCAATCACAACAAGAAATGCCACGATGCCCACCACCGCACCCGATCAACTTTCCAGAAAGTAATCCCTTTAACGGGGAAACTAAACAAATAACCACCGATAGACACGTCGTCCAACCACTGGAATCGCTCCTAAGCCCTGATAAAGGCCCTAAGCTAAGCTCCTAGTACAGGCAAAAATGCAACCAAAAGGTTCGAAGGAGGAAAAATCCTCAGAAGCCCAAAGAGCTTCATTACAGAACCGGTGCTGGCGTACTCGGACTTCAACAAAAAATTCATCATCTTCACCGATGCAAGCGACTACGGACTTCGAACCGCCCTATATCAAGACATCAACGGAAAAAACCACCCAATTGCTTATTCCAGTAAGCATCTTAACAAAAGGGAAAGGAAGTAGTCAAAAGTGGAAAAATAAGCAGTAGTCTTGATCTTTGGTATAAGACGCTTTATGCACTATCTACAAAACGTGCCAATCGTCATCGTAGGCGATCACCGCCCACTGAACTAAGAACTTCCAGCTGAGGAAACGAAATAGACTTCTTTAAGCCATTATTCTGATCCCCCTCCAGAAGAAAGCGAAAACAAATTAACTGCCACACCTGATAGACTGGAAGGGTTGCTACCCTGGGCAAAAATCCGATCATCCCAAAAATAATAGGTAGAAATTTGTGTATATACTTCTAGTGTGCCGAAAGGCAATTTATTAACTCTCAAAGCATGCAACTCATGTGTGTCTGTATTTTAGAACGCTTTTCAGATTCTTGCGTTAGCCGTCTTAGCCGGTATGAACTTCGAATTCAATGCTAAAGTCTGTGATAGCGACAACGCAATCCATTAAGGATCCCTTTCGTTTGATGGCGAAGGCTGTAAATACAAAATCACTTCATCCATCCCCTGTTCGAGTGTACAAGAAAGTGTACTCTTACGCAGAGATGTCTAGGATACACGTGTCTTATGTAGAAAATGAGCAAAAACAGTGCATCGCGATGTTTTACAATAGGATCATGTGAAAGAACACCGTCTCTCTTGGACGTCAGTGCCAGCGGGCGTCGAAGATTACGTGATTCACGGTTGTGTGAAAAACAACCCAAAAACAACTTAGGATCCAATCAATGGCCTCTAGAGAGATCACTAGTGTTGACGACTACCTAAGCCTCCTAACCATATATTGACATTTCTAAATTGATTTTAGATAGTTGACATTTTTAGATATTCTCTTTATCGATACTTTCCAAAGAGATTTCCCATTGAACAATATATGGCGTCTGACGCATTCAGAAAAACAATATAAATATTTTCATTAAAGCATTTTCACTTCTGCCTAAAATTAAACTCCAACGCTTCGTGTTGCACACGCCGTCTTTATTCACACCACTAAACTAGCGAATAAAAATTGACACGGCAAAGGCATGGTTCTCGTTGGCTTATGTTAGAGTATCAATACAAATATCATAACGAAATACAATATTTTTGTAGTCTGCTTTACGAATCAACACCCTACAAGTATTAACAGATGCTTTTTAGTTATAAGTATCAGCGTTGTCTTAATAGAATACGAAATAGAATAGATTTTTGTACATATTTTTAATATATGTATATCAAATGTAGAAGAAATAGCAATTTACCATTGCTAAAAATATATTTATCGTAAGCATCTTAACATATGTATTTAAAATTTGAAAAAAAATATTGAGAAATTAAAATATAAAAAAAAATTCTGAAAGGTGGATTTGAAGTCCTGTACTTCGTAACAGAAACGCTGAATTGATCTACAACGCTAACTCATCACAATCTGTATGTGTCATGCAATGACTCCAACGTTTGTTGCCGAGTATCGATACAAATTTCAGACAAAACTGTAATATAACGTTATCTGCTTCTTTTCACTATGCTTAAAAGAATACTATTTAGCTATGAAAATCAGTTTTATCTATAAATTGATTTTTCTAAAACTCTTAGATTTTGTTAATACCGTACATACCTCAGTTAATAGTGAATAAGAATTCCTAAATTGCTGTTACTCAGGTAGGTTTAAAATATGAAATTTTAGCAGATTGTTACAAAAAATGCCTCAAACAGATTCACTCTCATGAAATACAAATGCAATGCAAAGTATAATAATACTGTTACCGAGTATCAATAGAAATTGCAGTATACAAATCGAAACTGGTCGGCGTCGGTTTTACCTAAGACTAATCAGTATGTAGCAAAGCTATTGTTTCAGTATTCTTCTTTCATTTAAAATTTTAATTCTTTGAATTCTTAAAGTTACACTATACAATTAATAACAAAAAATGATTAAGAAATTACTGATAGCGCGTAAAAAACACATCGTAATAATAAATATAAAAATATTGGAGGATTCGAACTCCGTTACTTTGAATCATAAAGACTGCACAACATCAACAACGATATGCTTATTTAACTCGTGATTGAATCACACAGGAAACAATAAGTACCTTTTGAATTTTAAATTGTGAATCACCTCTTCCTATTTATTTACCCCGCAATAACGGGGCCTCTACTGCCCCGTGCTCAGATCCCCTGGAAATTTTGGAAGAGTAAAAGAAACCGTAGTGAGCTGCTTCCTCTTTCCAAAGTTGTTATTAAATTTCAATATATTCCTGGTACATCTGTGCCATCGAACAATTGTTTTCTAGTGCTCCAGCATTGATATCGAAAAGTAGAAACCGTTTAAATCCTGATAATGCTAATATACTTTTATTTTGTTAACGAAAATACCTAGAAATGTATAGATTTTGGTTTAATTCATGTGTTCATTATTATTGTTCCCTTATTAATATGTTGTGCATTGAAGTAAATGCACTTGCTGCCATAAACTTCTAATTTCTGTGTGTTAGGTTTTATGGCAATCAAAATCTATATATTATAGAATCTGTGTACTGTCAAATCAGTGTTTTCCAGAACTGTAAGGTAACCAATAAAAAAATAATCAACTCCGGACTCAGTTCCTTTTTATTTGGTAATGTATCTTAAGCCACTGCACCAGTTCTGTGTGAAATATCGACCAAATAAGTTCATAATTTCATTAATTGTTATCGGATAGTATCGATACAAATTGCAGACGAATATCTAATTTTGTCGTCCTCTGCTCTATTTTAGGACGCTGCGGTATACACTTCTTATTATTTCTATACGGGATGCTGCCATCAAATTTATCAGTTCTTTGATAGTTTTAATATATTACTATAAAATAAATACAGGACAAATGCCACCGCTAAGACTATCCTTTTGCACAAGCATTTATGCAATCTTTCGGCCACTTCCAAAAAATGGGAAAAAAATAAATAACAACGACTGGATATGAACCTAAGCCCTTGGTGTCATGAGCCTCGCATTATACCTTTGCTACAGCTTAGTGTAAAATCTTGTACTTGTATCAAATCTAAATGTATTGTTGTTCAA
This sequence comes from Daphnia carinata, assembly GCF_022539665.2. Lineage (NCBI taxonomy): Eukaryota > Metazoa > Arthropoda > Branchiopoda > Diplostraca > Daphniidae > Daphnia > Daphnia carinata. The sequence continues at coordinate 6,462,898 of NC_081333.1, forward strand.
TAGTATCGATACAAATCAAAAACGTAAATTTAATATTTCAGTCACCTGCTTGCATTTCAAAGCGTAAAACAGTTTGTTTTCCAACACATGAAAGTGGAGGAAAAACATAAATCCGTACCTGGGTTGGAACTCCGTACCTGGAAATATTTTATCACACTCGCCGTTAATAACCACTTCGATACGACACATGTTGGTTTAGAAGATTCTTGCCGGCATAAGATTATTGTTAACAATCGATTAATGTTAATTTTCGATGTAAACCGGACAAACTATTCATTTGCGCAGTACTATTTTTGGCCGGTAGATGGAGGTTCTTAGATATTTCGATAATCGTATCGTTTTCTAAAAATGGGCGTATACAATTTGTATCTAACAGAACCAAGTAATCGCGAACACTAACCGACGCGGAAATGGCCTCAGTCGGTCGCAAGTCCTCTTGAGATATACCTCCGCATCATGTACAGTACCATTGTACGAGGGTAACCGTCTTCGTGCACCTCTCGAACGGATTTTTTTGGGTATACATTAAAGAGCCGCTGACTCTTCCTCGCCTCGTACGCATTGCCCTTGATCTGTCACCGGGCCTTCTGCATCTGCTGGTTCTGGTTTCGTTTTCTATTATCAGGGTTTCCTCGGGTTTTCCGGGGCTAGGGTCTTGTAAAATCTCTGCTTTAGGTAACCAATCAACTGTGCAACGTTCAACTACTTCTTCAAGGTCATGAAGAGTCTCACAGCTCAAGAAGGCAGGAACCCAGAGACTGACAAAATCGCCTCCTATTTGGCTCTGCTCTTCTGAGCTGTTTTGAATACGTCCTCGTTTGTTTTTCTGACTGGAGATGGTTGAGGAATTAGGATCAGGTAGGGGGGAGTAAAATTTTCGGAAATAAAATAGGTGGATTGTCAATTTCTTGTGGAGGGAGTTCATTAAGCCAGCTAAAATTCTGTGTATTAAAAAATGTCGAGAATTCCCTCTCAACTCACCACATGTGCAAGGCAGCGGCTACAAACCAGTACGGACTACCTGATCACCTGCAAATTGAAAGAGGTGATTCTGGAGACAGAATGTCCGAATTGTGTCATCAACTCACCTTTGGACGACATCCCGCGTCTGCTGACGGCTCTTTAATACATAACCTCATAATGATAGTGTGGGACAACTTGCTAAAGGAGTCCCAAAGTGCCAAACAAAGCAAGAGGAGGAAGCCTTGACCATATTGTAACAAACAATGAACCCAAAAAATCTTTCGAATATGTGATTTCAACAAATAATTAGACATCGTATTGTAAAATGTCAGTGTCCGGTTCTTCAAACCAGCAATGAACTTTACAAATTTCCACCCAATATTGGGAATGGATCGTGTAGTGGCTTCTTGGGTTCTGTTGAACAATTCGAAAAAAGAAGTGAAGTTCAGCAATAAAAACCAGACTATCTCGAAGTCGTGTTCCGCTACGAAATAGATGCGGTGGCTCAAACGTAGTATAGCCGATATGTTGCTATAGAAATGTCGTATGAACTAAGAAATAATTAAAGAAGAATACGAGCACTTCAATGCCGAATTCGGGAAACAGCCCATAAAAACTTCTTAACCACAGCAGAGTGTAATGATTGGCTAGCCGCCAGTTACCTGAATCAGCCTAATTACACCAAACACCAACCAGCAAGTAAAGATGTCGCTGTACTATAGTGTCCTCCTCGCGAAGTTACCTTTTCAACCACCATCACGGACTGCGGAACCCAGCCAAAAATAGGAAACTTAACCATTAGTGTGGAACGGCAGAAACTGCCGAAATATATGGAGCGCTACTGGTACTCCGAATTCGTCAACTTCAACGGACTCACCAACAGCGAGAAAAATGGAACATAGAACCCCATAATTGCCGTCAGGGGCATGAAGCTAATCATGCCCCTGATGATGATGAGAGGCAACTGGCAGCTGTAAAGTGTCAGTCGTGCGATTCCGTAATAAACCGAGAGTTTTCGTGAGAGGTGCGGTATCTGCCACACCGTCGATAGTTGCTTGTTCAATGAGGGAGGGGCCGTTGCATGCCCGTGACTGTAGAAATAACGATGTTGCTGCAAATATGGAACGAGCTTCTGAATAGTAGTGGAAGGCTTCTGGTGTAGTTTCACAATCCGAAATTAGATTGTCCACGTAGATGTTAGATTAATGTCAATACTGACGAGAGTTGAATAACCTTGAAGATGTTTCTTAATGGCCGAATTAAGGACGAATGGACTGCTACTAGCTCAAATCGGAATTACTTGATTCGGTAAATGTCAAAGTCGGATTCAAAATCCTTGCCGTCGGTGAGCCAAAGAAGTGAACGAAGTGACGATCAGCTTCATAAGTTGTACCTTGTCAAAGGCTTTTTCGATGTCTGAAGAAAGACCAGTACGATGGATACGAAAGATAAGAAGCATATTGAGCATGTCATTCTGAAGAAGCGACCCAACCAGGAGTCAATCGTTGAGATTCACACCAGATCGCGTTTTGCAGGAACAATCATGCACGATGCGGATAGGAGTAGATTTGGAACCCTTCTGAATAGCAAAATGTGGGATGTAGTGGCAACCTTGTGGTGTTTGCTGAATCCGGGGCACTTTTTTCAGTAAAGCCAGAAGCAAGTGGATTGGGGATGATGTCACTGTAGAGCTTAAGCATCTCTTTCATTAACAGACTGTAAACGGTGTGAGGAGTTCGTCGCTTACAGATTAAATAATTAGAAGGCAGCTATGGATGGGTAATTTTCCATAGCAATCGGGCTGTGTACTGATTGTCTAGAAAGAAGATGGAATTGGATTAATACGTTGCCGTTGAATCAGCCTTTTCATGCTCGGGACTCTATGAGGATGTAACGATGTCTCGAGGTGGGCCAAAAGCAAGATATCCGATGAAACTGTTGACGGCTGTAGGATATTTGCCACGAATGTTCTCTCCACCAACAATAAACCAGTCAGAATCGGGTAGTCCCTTGAAACCAGAAAGAAAGATTAGGACTTCGGTAAAGTGGTCCGGTTTGATACAGTCGAAGCATTTTGACTAAACGAGCAGTTATTAAGGTGAGCTGTGAGCCCTGTAAGCTAGACTAAAAAGTCATTGGAAGGAGGTGTTGTGCCAAGAGCTTTGAGGCCTCGAATGAGAGGTTCAAGTTGACTCACAAACGAATGTAGACTTCATCGAGTTGCAGTTGCAGTAGGCAGATTGATAAGTGCTTTATTGTGAACGGTCACGGCCTCTTTGATTGACTATGTTCACGAAGTAGATCATTCGGCTTGATGTAATTTTCGTTAGAAGCATTGAGACCTAGAAGGAAGTCTTTGGCTTCTCTTTCGAGCTTGGAGACGAGAAAATTGAATTTATTAGCTCCATCGTAGTTTTTAGCGTCCATTTCCGCCTAGTACGCGTCCCAAAAGCTAGTCAAGAGAAGAATGTTTTCTTTTGAAGATGGGCAATTACAATTTTGAAAGAGCACTAGCTGAAAGAGCAGGTGTGTGAACGACAGCAGCGTTTGCAGTGTCTTCAGCAATTAGAAGTGTGTCGAGTTGAAACGTAAAATCATCTATAGCACCCCGAACAACTTCGTTGTGTTAGTCAGCGTTATTCATCGTCTTTTGCAAACTTGCAGCATCAGTTTCGTCGAAGATGCTATTATCAAATCCTTCAATTGTCAATCCTCGCTTCAAGCTCAGGTAATTTTCGTGTTAGCTCGTGGATCATTTGTAATCTAGTTAGTGTAACATTTGCCAGGATATCAGTGATCCTGTTCACCAAACGTGTAGATGTGTGATTCTCTAGCAATACAATCCGGATGGAAAATGATTAAGAGGATCTGATATCCTGGTTATGGCACCAAAATGTCGAGAATTATGCGACTCTATCTTGTATTTCAACCAATGTATTTGGGATACATACAAGTACAGTTTTGATTAGATCTTAGTTTAACAGGGGCGTATTCAAGGTCACGTCTGTGGTGACTGTTCTCCTTGAACTGCGAGAGAAGACTTTTGTTATGAAAAAGGGAAAAGAGCAAGAAAAAAGGAGTAGGGGTGCTACGTTGTGGCACGGAAAAATTGGGGCTGAATTTATTTCCGACAGTTTCCCAGCGTGGGATGATATATATGGGAATGGTTTTTCCCGTTCTGCTTTTGCCATCCCTATCTTTTGCATTATAATTTTTGCCACTGCCGTGACTGGGGATATCCGTTCTAATGGTTCAAAGACTTCTAACCCCAGACTGACTAATTTCCTTGTAGTGGTCGTTTTAATCTTTTGCTCACCTGGCTTCCTCAATTACGTTTTCTCAATTACGTTTTTTTTGGTATAAAGTGGAACGTGTCTGTTTTAGGATCCCAAGTAATTCTCTTTTCGTTATCTGCTCTGCTTTGTCTGCCATTGTTATGGCTTTGTTTTGGAACTGTAAAGGCCTTGAACCTTAACTCTTTCCCGTTGGTCATCAACTTTCTTAGTTCCATTTTCAATTATTATTATAACTTCTGAGATTGATCTATTAATTTGATTGCCCGCGGTACGTTGTTTGTTTCCCTCACCCCAATCAACACGAAGGTGTTTCCTTAGTTGTATTCTTAGCTCTGAGTAGCTATTTTTATGTTCCTCTAGACACTTTAGAATTATTGTTAATAAGATTAATGGGCTGCTAAATTGGCCAAAAGGTATTTTTCCCATCTGTTCTATTATCTCTATAGGTTCTTGTCTGGGGTATTTTATCCAGGGGAACCTAGCAAATTCTCATGTTCTTTTTGAATTCTTATCTGAAATAAAACTTGCGCTATATCCGCTGTCCATATTATTTTTGTTTTGCCTGAATCTTAGCAAGACTGCTAAAAGTTCAGGGTTAAGACTGGGGCCACCTTCTAGTACATCGTTAAGACGTGGTTTATTTTGCTGATAGCTTGACCAGTTGAGGACCGACCGTATTTTAGTTGTAGTGGCTTCCAATGTATCCATGTTATTTATACCTCTTGAAAGTGTCACAATATGTATTCTGCCTTTTTCCTTTATTTTTTTTCAACAAACCTGCAAGTCTGATTAGAGCAGTGTTTTTGTTGGGTTCCATTGTTCTTCTGTAGTTTTTGAACTGAAATAATATTTCGTAGCTACCGTCCTTGTCTTATGTTATTGTATCCTGATGTGTTTAAAAAACCTGGGTCTTCCAGTTCTGGGGTGGAACGACGGTTAAATCGAATTCTGTTCTATCATTCTTCATTCAAATATATTTCATCTGCTATTGTTTCTTCCTGTGTTTTCAATTGATTAATCAGAGATTAATTAAAGCTTACTTGTGATGTGGCCTTTGCTAAGAACTTAATTGCTGTTTCTTTAAGTTCGAGTTCATATTCTTCTTCTGGTTGTAACGAAATGATTTTACCTTATCGTTTTTTGATTAGTCAGACCTAATTGTGTTTATTAGATCTTCTTTTTCCATTTCTTCTGCTGTAATCGCTATGGTTACCCACACAGCATACTGCTGTCTTTTCGACGACCATTTTTTTCGGCCTCATTGGACCGCTAGAACGAACATAAGCTGCGCCGTACCCACACAGCACACTGCTGTCCTTTGGACTACCATTTTTGGTCCGCACTGGACCACTAGCACGTACTTTAGCCGCACCGAAATTCTTGAATGACGTGTTTTGGCTGCCGTCTGCACATCTAGATGTCCTGCAGAAACGGAGCCCATGTACGTCTTTTACTAGTCGTCCATAAACAAGTTTAGGTGCTGAAATGTACCACTTTTAGACCACTTTACTACTTTCTGTGGTGACGCTTAATAATATATATAATTTTAGAAATAAATATACATCATCCAAGCAGGTAATTTGTGATTGACTTCATTTTTTATTGCACATACATTGTATACAGATTTTATGATACATAATCACAATAATTTATTCTTCGTGGTCTTCGTTGTCATCTTTGCGCGATGCTGCATGTCTCAGCCAATTTTTGATTTTTGTTTCGATGGTGTCCTCCGTTAAAGATATCTTGCGTTGGCTGCGAATGGACTCTAATAAAAAAGTACACAAGTTAGAGAAAAAGTCATCGTTATTATATTTGCAAAAATGATAATTACTTTGCTTACCTATAATAGCACCACATAGGTTCAAGTTTTTGAACGAGCGTTTTTCTCCATTTAATCCTTTATAACAATAATGGGTAGCCAGCTCGTTGGTCATTGCTCTAGTGAGTATTCGCCCAATGACATTTGATGGGCTACCTCCAATTCCATTGAAGTATGATATCTAAGAAAAAAGAAAAACTTTAAAAAATTACTAAAATTCTAACTGAAAAAAAAAATTCTTACCAGTTTTGCACGTTCAACGTTATCCTCCAGCGTACGTTTTAATCTTGCCATCTGCTCGAAGTTTTTAAGCTTGAAGCCGAAGTGTCACATGACATCCACTGCTTCGGGCTCTGGAGGGCTAGTTTGTTTCAGCAACGCATCAAGCAGCTGGCCGTGCTCAAGCTGGGTGGCTTTCAGAATCTCTTGGTTCCTGAGAACCAAATCTAGCTTTCGCAGCAGTGATGAAGAAAGTTGTTGTTCTGCTGATGTATAAAAATTTTCAATTACATCATCTTATTTACGGTTAAAGCTGTTTTACCTGAAGGAGAAGTCGGGCTGGGACTTTGGTAAGCCCCTTGGTTCGCTACGTTGATCATCCTACGCCTTAGTCCAGGAGTTCAGCACGTCGGCGATACAGTAATGGGGGCTGAGTGGACTGGATTTGCAGGCAGCATGGACACCTCCGTGTCTGGGTCCCTGGATAGGCTATTCCTCATCAATCCTGATTTAGATACTGTCTGACGGCCATTATCGACCATGTTGCTAATGTTACCTCCTCCATTGGTGGCTTTTGGAATGGCAAATGAATGAAACTTTCACAAGTTCAAATTACTTTCTGTAAAAATAAAGAACCATGTACCTGAATTCAAAGTAGGGATGCGTCGATAGTTTTCCTTCGACGTTTTGCCTTTTGTGGGAATAAGGTTTGCCATGCCTAGGTCTTCCGGTACAGGTGGAAGCACAATATTGCTTACCTCTGCACAAAAAAAATTGAAAATTAATAAAGTTCATCAGAATTGTAACCATATTTGCTACATTCTGTTACGAGCAACCCTATATCCTATCATGTACCCCCATCTAGTGTCCTAATTCCACCTCCCCTTGATAGATGGCAGACCGAAAGGTAGGAGACAGGTCGTCTGCTGTCAATCATGTAAGGCAGAGTTACCTCGCCGTCTACCAAGTGGTCCTAAGAAGGAGCTCCGCGTCTTGCTGGCTTCCCTTCGCGTAACCCTTAAGTGAAGTGTACTGTATCTACGTGTGTCGTGTAAAATATACCGGTCTCGGCTATTCATTGGATTATTTCCCTCCATATCCCGGATTATCTGCCCCATCTTACCAGCTGCTCACGGTCTGGGCTCGTCGCCGGCAACATCCGCAACAATTCATAAAAATTACCTACAACTGCGGAATTCTTCTTGCTACACCAACGAGAAATGCTGCGGCCTTCATTTGTGCTGGTAGTAGGCTGAGCGTTTTCTTCGTCAGAAGATTCTGGCATTGCCTCGCTATCCGTCCATTCAACTATCACTTCGTCCTGGTCTACTGGTGATGGAGTAGGGGCTTTTCGCAGTAAAGCTAACGAGGCTGAGTAAGCGGCTTTGAGAGTTCTCCTCCGCTTCCTTGTGTGACGTCCGAGGTCTTCTACATCAGTGCTGCTATGGATGGGCAAACTTTGAATAGCTTTACTTATATTTAGGTTAGCTTCACCATACGCATCTGAAAATAATAGGTAACAAATTATTTGAGCACTTAATATATTCTAGTTGTACTTACTATAGGAAGCAAGAACTTTGCAAGCATATATGGTCCATGTAGTTTCATCAACATCAGCTACACGCATGACAAGCTTTGTGAAATCTTCTGCGCTCTTCTTGGGAGGCCACCAACAATGCTTTAATCCACAAAACCAATCTCTGGGCACAATTTCAATTGCCCCTTTGTCTTCGTCAAGAAATTCAACCACGCAAAACATCTGTCGAAAAAGAAAATTAATAACTTATTCTTTAGTTTTTAATACTTGCATTACTTTTGGAATTTTGGCGTCGGCTGTTTGATCACAAGTCTAGTGTAAAAGACACTAACATCAAAATAATATCTTGCTCGACAAAGTATACTATGATCATTTTTAAACCACTTTGTTTCACTAGCCTTAATAATATCATTAAAAAATGAATACATAATACAAGCAATGTAATTCTTGATTTACTTCTTTATTATGACAGACTTATAGCGTACACGTTTTCTAGTAATTAACAAGTAATTACAGTTTATTCTTTTTCTTCTTCAGTATCCTTCTTGTGCAATGACGCATGTCTAAGCAAATTCGTGATTTTGGTCTGAATGGTATCCTTCGATACGGATATCTTGCGTTGGCTACAAATTGACTCTAATAAAAAAGTACGTGAATTATAGAGAAAATTATCAATAGCAAAAATAATAATAATTTTTCTTCGTTGAATCCTTTAAAACAATAATTAGTAGCCAGCTCATTTATCATTACTCTAGTGAGTTCTACTCTAGTCATTAGCTAGTGAACGACGTTTCATAGGCTACCTCCAATTCGATTGAAGTATAAGATCCAAGAAAACAGAAAAAAATGAAGATTTCTATAATTCTTACAGTCAAATACTTACAAGTTTTGCACATTGAACATCATCCTGGATGTGTTCTAACCTTGCCATTTACTCAAAAATTTTTAGCTCGAAGCAAAATGACGCATGGCATCTACTGCTTCAGGCTCTGGAGGACTAGTCTGTTTAAGCAAGACATCAAGCAGCTGCCCCTGCTCACGCTTTATGGCTTTGATGATTTCTTTATTTCTGAGCACCAAGTCTCGTTTTCGCATCAGCGCTGATAAAAGTTGTTGTTTTGCTGTATAAAATTTTTAAAATTACATAATCTTATTTGCGATGAACGCTATCTTACCTGATGAAGAACTTGGAGTGGGACTTTGGTAAGATCTTGGCTTCTCCGTGTCATCATCCTACGCCTTAGTCCAGGAGTTGAACACTTCGGCGATACACTGATGGGAACTGAATAGACTGGATTTGAAGCCAGCATCGCCACCTCTGTGTCTGCGCCCCCGGATAGGCTATAAGACATTAATCCTGGTGTAGCTAATGATTGGCGGCCATCATCAACCATGTTACTGCGGTGACGTCTTCCGTTGGTTTGTTTTCGCATGGCAAATTAATGAAACATTAACAAGTTGAAATCGCTTTTTGTTAATAGAAAGTCTCATACCTGAACTCGGAGTTAGGATACGTCGATCGTTTTTCGTCGAAGTTTTGCCCTTTGTGGAAATAAGGTTTGCGAATCCTAGCTCTGTCGGTATTGGAAGGGCAATATTCTTTTTCCCTGCATCAAGATAAATTTTAAAATTAATAAAATTTATTACAACTGTTACCACATCCGTCCATTCCAAGAGCACATCGTCCTGCTCTACTAGAGACGAAGTAGCGATTTTTTGCAATTAAATGCTGACGAGGCCGAGGCAGCTTTTAAAGTTGCCCTGCGCTTCCTTTTGTACCTTCCGAGGCCTTCAACATCAGTGCTGCTACGGATGGGTAAACCTTGAATAGCTTTAGATATATTCAGGTTTGCTTTCCCATACTTATTTGAAAAAAAGATAATTAGGAGCATTCACTATATCATAGTAAAAACTTGCTATAGGAAGCAAGGGCTTTGCAAACGTATATGGTCCACCTAGTTTCATCCTCATCAGCTGTCCTCATGACAAACTTTGTGAAATTCTTCTGCGCTTTTCTTGGGTGGTCACCAACAAGGCCTGAAACCACAAAACCATGCTCTAGGTACAATATCATTTGTCCATTTGTCTTCGTCGATAAACTCGACAACGCAATATATCTGTCGAAAAAGAATACCTACATTACCTTTGGAATTAAAAGAAAACTAACTAGTTTTTCTTTGATTAACGTTTTTTCACTTCTTTGCTCTATCGTGCCTAACACATCTGTTATTATTTTCCTTTGCCACTGTGCAATAGGCTAAATGTTTGTAAGCTGTTCGATACTGTTTGAATGTAGTTTACATTCGCATCTATTGTTACGTTCTACCTTGTGGTCTACGGGGATTGAGTTCAGTTTGTGTTCGGGAAGTTTTGGTTCTTTTGTCTTGATATATAGCTGGACTATGGTCCATACTACTTCATTTTCGGCACGCTATACATGACATACATAGCGCATGTCATCTGCTCGTTGAGGTTTGCCTAGGCATTTTAAACATCTGTTTCCTCTTTCACATATAGCTCGTCTTGCTTTTGGAGTGCTTGTCGTACATGCACAATGTATGCCATTTTGTTGGCAGAAGCAATAAAGCATCAGTCTCCAGGTTCTTCCTTGTGTCTCCTGCCCGACTAATGGTGTGTTCTGGGTACGTTGTTGTATCTTATTCATTTCTCTTAGTTGGATTTCCTTATCCAGTTCTTTGAGAATTACTTCAAGATTTAGTTAGTTCCCATCTAACCATTTTTCTCTCCACCACTTTGATGTGGGTGGTTCTGATTATGCCTTTAAGATGTTTAGTGCTATGTATGTCCCATAGCCACCCATATCTAGTTTCAGGCTTGTAAGCACTAAAGTTTGTATTATTTAATCCATTATTGATCTTCTGAAGTTGTTCAGTTGCAGTTGTATCGCATAATTTTACTCATGAGTTGTTTTAATTCCGTCATAAAGTGGTTTTAAATTAAAAAAACTCCGAATCTTTGTTCTAGTTTATAGTTTATTAATAGCGATGCTGTTCATTTTGCTTAGCTTTGTTTATGCATCTTTCGTTGTTAGCTATGTCTGCGTCGGACAGACAGATGGTTTATAATAATTTTTTACCAATTAGTTTTCGATCACCCAAAATTTCTACTCTTGTGAATAGGGGAGAGCGGACCCCAAACTGGACAAAAAAGGTTTTTGCCTGTATATCAGAAAATAAATGAAATTTAGTGATTTGAAAGGTAAGATACTGTGTAAATTAAATACATTCGTTCACAATTTTTTCGTTCAAATTGGTTGAGTAGTTTAGGCGTTGGGCCTGGAAAAAAATAGCAGTCGAGCTTGAAAAGACAATCCAAGCCCCTGAGGAAGATCAGACCGAAGTCAACTGGACATTACTAAAAAATAAATAGGAACAAGTTATCGAAACCAATAAACAACTTAAATCCAAAGACGGGTCAGATGATTACTTCAACGAGGAAAGTTACGACGAAGAAAGTGACAAAATTGATAGAACTAGAAATCTGATCAAATCGAATCACCAAACCCACTCCATTGACTGCGGTATTACCACAAAAATCAACACCTTTACTTACCCCAAAAATTAACAGCGCTCGAGCTCAAAAAATTCAATGGGGATATCCAACAATGGAGACCCTGGTGGGAAGCCACTATCCCATAACGGGACCACACTGCGGCCAATCTGGGATCAAAATGAACAAATAATTCGAGTTATAGGATGAATTGAACACCACTTTCTTAAGTCCAACGCAAGAGCTCCGAAACCCGCTGCCAAAAAATCATCGTGTCACTGATTTAATCATAAAAGGAGCTCACATCAAGGTTGAATATCACGGTATTTCAGCCACACTCGCAGAAATCCACGTTGTAATAACTGCAAGAAATTGCAGTCACTAACGTTCGACGCGGTAGCAGCAGCATTACTAACAAGTCGTGTCCAACAAGCACGACCTTTCGAATTTGTTGGAATAAACTTTACAGGCCCACTTTTCACTCGTGAATTCCAGTCTGAAGACCTTATGAAATTATACTCCCTACTCATAATTTGTGCAACAACCAGAACAATCCATGTCGAGTTAATTCCCGATATGACCATCATCCTGTTTATCTGCGCATTAAGAAAGCTTATTGCTCGCAGAGGCATGCCAACAACAATTTATTCAGACAACGCAAAAAAATTCAAAACGGCTGCTTCCTTCTTCCAAAGAATCAACGAGGATGCCAATATTTACGATTTCTTCACCAACAACAATATCATCTGAAAATTTTCCGCCAATCTAGCACCTTGGTGGGGCGGTTGGTGGGAAAGAATGATCCGCACACTGAAGCAAGTGTTGCGAAAAACCATTGGAAGAGCAGTACTCTCATTTATGCAAATAGAAATTGAATCCTTGAAGCGGAAAACATCATCAATTATCGACCGCTAACATACACCGACAATTGTCTAGAGGAACCTCTCCCCTCACCCGAGTCATCTTATTCACGGATACAAACTCAATTCCAGAACATATCACTCTACGATAAGGGAATTCATCCCAACCTCCACTAGAACAAAACTCTATCTCAAGAAGCTAAACGGACTCAAGTTCTTACCCATTGGTGGAACTGCTGCCGGCGAGAATATTTGCACGATTTAAATCGTTTTCGCACTACAAATCGCCCCACACGCCCCATTCGCGTTGGTAAAATTGTCTTAGTACAGGAAGCCAATATCAAGCTATGGCCTTATGGGTTAGTTACACGATTACTACCCGGAACAGATGGAGTAATTCGTGCAGGGGAGCTAAAATTAGAATCAGCAATGATCCATTCAGTGATCCACAGGAAATTTCGTCAACATTTGTAGCTGTAACACCATTCGCCCAGCCAAATTTGCCAACGGATTCTAATCATCAACCGAAAATTGCTGATCATCCTGATCAACCGGGGGAGGATGTAGTTCCGAGATATTTCCTGAGGAGGCTCTGACTAAAGCGCAATTCTAAATATCTATGAGTCATGCGCTCAGCTCTCCGAATACCAAGAATTTACTGGTTAGCCCATTGGCGAATTTACTGGTTAGCCATTATACTAAGCAACGTTGTATCGTAACTATATCTAATGTATTGGTATATAAATTGACCGTTTTTGAGATTAAATAGTCAGTCTTCTTCAGATCATCCAGACCACCACAGTAAAAATCATCTGTATCCTCACGTTTTGTATCTATGGTAATAAAACGCCCTTCTCCTGTGTTTCTTTTTGTCTTTAATTATTTGAACCGAGTTGATTTCTATGCACCTAGGGTTCGCCAAAGCCTCAATAAGGGAAATCGCTGTCCGCTACCGACCATCACAGTGAACCAATCGCCATCCAGCTTCACAATTCCTGAGAGGAAAACAAACTGAGAAAGGCGAACAAAGGCTTGACAAATGACTTAGTCGACAATTACTGTGTTACATAAAACTCATACTGACACTATGGACAACTGAACTACTAACTTAAAAACTGTAACCCAATTCCGAGACAAGACCATAATACAAGCAGGCTGGCCCTTGCCTACTACAGTCCAGCCTGTGAGGGCAGCACCGTAGTTGACAGCAGACCCACCTGCCTACAGGTCAACAACAACCAAAAAGAAACTGTGTTGACCGAAAAATGAACAAACAAACACAATTTCCATTTTATCTTCTGGTCGACATCAGTGTTTGGAGAGGAGCACCTCTTTTTGGCTTTCTGAGGTCCACATAGACCTTTTTGATGCTCTGGTATACCTCCTCCTGTAGGTACTTGTGATGAGGGGTAGTCTCTATCCCTTGGAGGGTGATATTGGCTAGGGTACCCTCTTTTTTTTAAATTTAACCAAGTAGGAGACTTCACCAAGGTTACAGTAAACAATTATTGTCAGTGTAGGGGAGACCGGACTAATCTTGGACACCGTACCAAGTTGTACAGTGCCGCGAAAAATATCATAATAAAAACATAATATTTACACATTTTGTTTGCAATAGATATTTTAAAATAGTGCAAAAGTTTGGGTCTCGTGTCTTAACTATTTATTGAGTTATTTAATAAACAAAAAATTTGAAAAGTCTGTATTTTTTGGTTCCTTATCGACGATTTCTGTTAAGAATTGCCAAACATATTATAATGCAACGGTCTCCAGGCGGGGCTGCTTGAGAAGAATTAGTGAACTATCTCCGTTATCTTCCTTGATTGCTGTTTCGAAACACCTCTCTCTCGTTTTCTCAGTCATGCTGTAACGACGTCTCTTTGACAATTGTTAAGTATTGTTGTTTCTTTTTCTCGTCGTTACATACACACCTTTGTAATCAGTTATTCATAACTCGTTCACTGGTTATTCGGTAATTATAATTTATGTGAAATAATTAACCATGAATTGATAGTTCGATCACGGAACTCAAAGTGAACTTAGTGATATATTTACTCAACACAAGCACTAACTCAGCACAAACTTTTGATGAGGGGAGAAGGAGGATCAGTGTAGGCAAGCTATCTGATTAAGTCAACAAGGGTTTGAGGGAGAGTTTAGCCTCGGTATTTGTGTTTTTCCCTTTTTCTCTTTCGTCTGCTACTTTAAATTGTCATTAGCTTCTGTCGCACACTTCTACTTATGTAATCGTTGCTGCAAGTGGTAAAGTTCTGTAGCGTATGTAATAGTTGTACAAGTTGTACTAGTTAGAACTGTGAGTTATTATTTGTAGTATTACTTGTAGGGTAGTTGCGGCAACACAATTGTTGTCGTTCTGCGACAGAAAAGCTTATCTAGGGTTTCTCCCATAAGTCAGCTATCATTTTTCCTGCCCACAATTCCCAAACGAACCAAATGGCATAAGTAGTCTCGTTCACCCTTTCAAGGTAACAAATAACAGTATGGAGACGGTAACCTGAACAGGAATTTTCTAGGAACTTTCTCCATTAAATACTTTCCAGTTTGTCTTTGTAACCCTCTTCATAGCATCATAAAGTGTTGTTAAAGCTGATCAAATAATACAAACAGTACGGTATCTTACATGGAAATAACATTTTGTTTCATTACCTTATCTTCTTACAGAACAAAAGATGATTAAAAACGGGTTCTTCTTATCAGAGGGACAGTTAAGAGAGTCACAGGAAGGTTATCACCCAATTACTTAAATCCTAGAACAGGAGAAAACGCCCAACGATGGTATAAAAGAAGACCACTCGGCTGGATCGGGGTCCTTCCGTCTTAGTTACTCTTACGTATCAAAGTTGCTTAAACCTTTGTTTCCCTTATTCCCAGTTATTCTGTAGTCAATTCTCTTTGATTTCCAAATAAACGGCTCTGACGCCGATCGTCCGTTACAATATTTATAATGAGGAAGATGTGACGGGAGCGTCTTTTAATTTTTTAGTGGGTACATATGTCGCGATAGCTTTGACGGGGGAAGTTTTCCCATTTTCTGCAGGGGTACGTATGTCGGGGTAGATTTGTCGTTTTTTGGGGTACGTCTGTCGAAACCTCTAAGTACTTGTGACGGAGGGTAGCACTGTCCTCACGCCCAAATCTTGTGTCCATTACTGCGGTAACTGGTGTTGGAGTACCAGTTCACTTCGTTGAAACCAGGGTAACTTTTGCAAAGAACGAAGTACCTGTCATGGTAGGTGAACGCATTGGAAAGAGCTTGTATCACCTTGCAATCACCCAAAACTTTCAAATTTGCAATCATCTACCGATTCAGCATGTTTTGCAGTACCATCACCAACTTCAATCATGATTTGGCACCAACGATTGGCACATATCAACTACAAGACCATTTTGAAGATGGTTTCCAATCAACTTGTAAACGGGGTTCAGCTTTCAACCAACACCAGCATTCCAAACAACCATGCCTAGGATGCTTGTCCAGAAAAATGCATCGCTCCCCTTTTCCGACTGGACGAATCAGAGCAAACGAAGTCGGACAGCTAATCCATTCTGACGTGTGTGGCCGCAGGCAATGTAGATACACCGGGGGCTCAAAATTTTTCGTGCTTGTAACGGACGACTACAGTGGATGGCGCGTAGTCTATTTCCTGAAACAGAAATCGGAAGTCGCTGAATCATTTAAGAACTATGTCAATGTTCTTCGCAACGAAACTGGTCATCTAATCCACACACTAAGAACGGACAACGGTGGTGGGTTCACAAGCAACTCTTTAGGGCTTGGCTCTCAGATAGAGCCATCAGAATTGAAACATACGCATCCCATTCACCGGAACAAAATGGAGTACCGGAAAGGGCCAATCGAACCATCGTTGAAGCTGGACGCTCGCTTTTACACGCTAAACACCTACCAATGGAGCTCTGGGGGGAAGTCATTTCTTGCGCTGGCTATGCGCTAAACCGTGTCACCAGTAGCACACCTCTAGTCACACCTTATCAGTCTTGGTATGGTAAGAAACCCAAGATTTCACACTTACGAATTTTTGGATCAACTGTGTTTATTGATGTCCCCAAAACTGAGAGGCGTAAACTGGACTCAAAGAGCTCAATGTGCTACTTTGTTGGTTATCCACTGACTCAAAAAGCCTACCGTTTTTTGGACCCGATTGGAAGGGAAATAAAAATAAATCGAGACGTAATTTTTGACGAAACGTGCAATGTGTTTTCTGATTTTCTATCCAATCCAGAACTTGATCATCCAGACAAAACTATTCCCGAGCCGTTCACCTCAATTCTGAAACCAGAACAGCAACCGAGCAACACAATCACGTGATGAGTCAGGTTGCAGATAAGACACAGATCCAAACAGAACTAACACACGAGAATCAGGATCCCATTGAAAATCCATCCTCAAATCTAGAAAACTCTTCAACTCGAACGGAGGATCCTGTGCTCTCCAACACTATAGCAGTGTCACAATCAGTTTCCAGCATGCCGAAGGATTCATCTACGCCAACTCGTTCCTCGCCCTATCCTTTACGCATCCGTGAACCAAAGCGCCAATGGAAATCATACCAACCAATTGACACTCAACAAGCAGATGTCTTTGAACCAACAAGTTTTTCTGAAGACATGGAATCTTCTGACACACATCTGTGGAAAGCCGCGATTCAAGAAGAATACGACTCCCACATGTCCAACAATACCTGGTATCTCTTGCCACTGCCACCTAATCGCACATCAATCAAATTACGAAGGATATTTAAGGTAAAGCCAGCAACCCATGATTCGCCTACTCGCTATAAAGCAAGATTGGTGGCAAAAGGCTTCTCACAACGACCTGGGATTGATTTCGAAGAAACTTTCTCACCAGTTGTCAAACATGACACTATTCTAGTAATTTTTTCCCTTGTTGCAGTTCTTGATCTAAATATGTCGCAATTGGACGTCAAGACCGTGTTTCTCTACGTTTGGATCTATTGTTTGGACAAAATTAACAAAGTGACAAGAAACGAATTTACATATCCGGCCGCGGAATAGCTGTATCCCGTCCCATATTACCCCAGAATTTTTTGTCCCAACCTGCCCCATGGGTGGTGTCTTTGAAAATTTGTGATTTCAGCAAACCGCTTCAGCCATTTTTTTTTTTTTTTGAAATCAAAGAAATGTGTGAAAATGAACAGTGGATTTCACTATATTTTTTGCAAAATTATACACCAAATGAAGTAGCCGTAGATAAATATTTTATTAGATCCCAACATAATTTTAATAACCCTTAAAAATTTCTTATGGCCGTATCTCAACAACGGATGCAACCTCTACCACAAAAACTCATACCCAAATGCGCATGTAGTTAACAAATATGATGTGTAAATTTTATAATTTTATAATAAAGCGTTTCTGTAAAACTTAGCTTGTCCCAACTAACCCATGTCCCGATTAGCTCCCCTAGTATCTTATAAGGACTGCATTTAAATTGTTCAGTAATTTAATAACAAGAAGTACAATAGAAGTAAAATTTTAATACAAGTCATTCCACCTATTTGAAATTTCCGAAGTGGTACAGGTTGTCAAGGTTGTCCGCAAGAGGCTCCACTAGTTCCCGGCAAAGGGGGGTGGAAGCTTCTAGAACAATACACGGCAGTCTCAGAGCTGCACTCAGAACTACAACATGGTGTCAGAAGTGTATTAAGAGTTTAAGAACCACGCGACGACCACGTGTTAAACAAAGTGTAAAGTCTTCTTTCGTTTCAGGAGACAAGATGGCAAGTGCGTTAAAATCCCCCGAACGTTTTGACTTTAGTGGAGATCTAGCCAGTAACTGGGCTACGTATAGAAATGCGTTCGAGTGGTACATCAAAGCCACCAGGAAAAACGAGGCAGATGAGGAAGTGTTAGTGGGAACTTTAATTATAGAACTGGGTATACAAGGGTTAAAAATCTATAACACGTTCAAGTTCGAACCAGCTACAAATGCAACCAAGATCAAGCCAGTCTTGGACAAGTTTACGGCTCATTTTGAACCTCGGCGGAATGAGTGTTTCGAACGATTCAAGTTCTTACAGCGTCGTCAAGAGCCGGGTGAGTCATGTGAAACGTGGCTAGTCGATCTACGGTCTTTGATAAAAAACTGCGGGTACGGAGAGTTAGCTGACTCCATACTGCGCGATCAGTTGGTTTTGGGCGTAGCAGACCCTGATACTCGGGGTATGATGTTGTTTGTGAACGAGTTAACTTTTGAAAAAGCGTGCGAAATTCAAGAGCCAGAGAGGCGTCACAGTCACAGTTGCTACAAATGAGAGGAGCCAGTCAACACGGTAACGTGTGTAAAAGTCGATACACCGCATACAAGACAGTAAAAAGACTAGTGGAAGCAACAACGCGGGCAGAAATCCGTCAAACAAGGCATTGTCATCAGGCCTAACAAAAACATCGTACGAACATAATGCGTCATTTCCAGAGTGCGACAAGTGTAAACTCCGCCATGCGTCGGGACGGTGCTTTGCCTCGAATCTAGAGTGCCACAACTGCGGAGAAAAGCGGCATTTTTCTCGTTGCTGCAAAAAGGCCAAAAAACTTCAAACACTCACTCAGGAACAAAGCGAGCCAGATAAGTCATATTCCTTTGGGGAATTTGAGATAAACGAAATTTCGTCAAACTCATCAGCAGATGAGTGGGTCGAATCAATCAATGTCGAGGGAATAAAGATGGACGTGAAGCTGGACTGTGGCGCCACTTGCAACGTTCTGCCCAAAGAACTGTTTTTACGCATCCCCAGACATCGGCATCGCCTACGCAGGGGCCCAAAAGTACGTAGTTATGGAGCCTCTAGCGGGTACTTAACAGTGTTAGGTGTGCAAACATGCAAAGTGAAACACTTAGGGAAAGATTGGGTAGTTGATTTTGTTGTCGTAGATGAGCCGGGCCAGCCAGCAATATTGGGCCTACCATCATGCAGGTCAATGGATCTTATCAGGAGGGTGGTCCGCCGCTCAGTTCACACCGTAAGCACAGAAAATCAGTGTCTCAACATCGTCAAAGACAACAAGGACGTGTTTGAGGGTCTAGGACGACTTGCGAAGCAACACGACATTAAGATCAAACCTGGTTCCGCGCCGGTGGCTCATGCAGCGCGCAGAATACCTTATAGGCTGCGAGAACCTGTGACAAAGAAGTTGGAGGCCATGGATGCCGCAGGAATCATAGCCCGAGTGACCGAGCCAACAGAATGGGTAAGCCCGATGGTTGTTGTCAGCAAACCAAACGGAGACGTGCGGCTTTGTATGGACCCATCCGAGCTGAATAAGGCAATACAGCGGCAGCAGTTCTCAGTGCCGTCAGCTGAAGAGTTGTTCGGGCGAATAAGCAAGGCCCGGTATTTTGCCGTACTAGACGCAACGTCGGGTTTCTTCCAGATCCCGCTCACTGAGGAGTCATCGTATTTGTGCACCATGGCGACGCCGATTGGCCGGTTCCGCTTTCTACGCCTCCCATTCGGCATAAAGTC
Organism: Daphnia carinata; assembly: GCF_022539665.2. Classification (NCBI taxonomy): domain Eukaryota; kingdom Metazoa; phylum Arthropoda; class Branchiopoda; order Diplostraca; family Daphniidae; genus Daphnia; species Daphnia carinata. Next base: position 6,482,628 of record NC_081333.1, read on the forward strand.
AGCACCAGAAGTGTTCCAGTGCGCAATGTTTCAATTGTTTGGAGACCTGGAGGGCATGGAGATCTACTTCGACGATTTTCTGGAATGGGGAGACACAGAAGATCAGCTGCATAAGCGGCTAACAGATCTGTTCACCCGTTGCCGAAAACAAAATTTTAAATTAAATTTAGAAAAGTGCAAATTCTTCTTAATAAAGGTACCATGGTTGGGCCACGTTATCATGGAAAAAGGACTACAGGCCGACCCGTCAAAGATAGAGGCGATAACAAACATGCCGGAGCCCCATGACAAGCAGGAGTTAACCCGCATCTTAGGTATGGCCACATATCTAGACAAGTTTTGTAAAAACTTAGCTGATGTCACTCGCCCCCTGCGAGATTTGCTTAAAGGTGACGCTGAGTGGGTTTGGGAGGAACAACAACGTGCAGCGATGGCACGCTTGAAAGAAGCATTCGCCTCACTGCCGACCCTACGCTTGTACGACCCCGACGTGCAAATGGTGATCTCGGTAGACGCTTCGCCCACGGGACTTGGTGCCGTTCTTCTTCAGGAGGGTCAACCCGTAGCTTACTCCTCATGCTCCCTGACGGATACACAGAAGCGCTATTTTCAGATCGAGAAAGAGCTCCTGGCCGTTCAGTTTGGGCTACACCGGTTCCGCCAATACATCTACGGCCAGTCAGTAGTGGTCGAAACAGATCACAAACCGCTGATAGGCCTAATTGACAAGCCGATTGCAAGTTGCTCTCCTCGGATCCAGAGAATGAGGTTGCAACTCCAGTGCCATGACTTTGGATTGGTTTATAAGCAAGGGCGTGAACTCCACATTGCAGACGCGCTCAGTCGCGCCCCTCAACCGAAACTCTACGTGGAAGACCTAGCGCAGTCCAGCAAGGAACAGGTTCACGCAGTGCTAAACGCAGTGATCCCGGTTCTGACTACGCGCGCCCGATACGCAGCCGAAACAAAAATAGACCCTTGTCCACAGGTAGTACGGGACGTCATGTCGCGCGGCTAGCCAGAGCATAAACGGCTGTGCCCAGAACCGGCAAAACCGTTTTGGAATGTGCGTCATGACTTGACCGAAGTGGAAGGCCTACTGTTGAAAGGAGAGCGATTGGTCGTACCTAATTCGCTAAAACAAGAGGTTCTGAAGGGGGTTCATGATGGCCATTTCGGCGAAGTAAAGTGCGTCGAGCGAGCGAAGTCGGTGGTTTACTGGCCAGGGTGTACGGAAGACGTACGGAATTTGGTTGCGGGATGCGCTATCTGCCAAGAAAATAGAAACAGAAACTCGGCTCAACCACTATTTCCGGCCGAGATCGCCGACCACCCATTTCAAAAGGTGGGAACAGACATTTTTGATTTCCAGGGAACCCAGTACCTACTGCTAGTGGACTATTACAGCAAGTGGCCATGTGCTGTTCCCCTACGCAGCCTCACAACATCGGCAGTGCTAGCGGAAATGGACCGTATTTTCGCAGATTTCGGAACCCCGGAACAACTAGTTTCCGACAATGGCCCACAGTTTGGCAGCGCTGAGTTTCGAGAGTACTGCAGGCGCCACAACATCAGGCACACATCGTCGAGCCCAGAGTACCCTCAGTCGAACGGGATGGCAGAGCGCTCGATACAAACAACAAAAAAAACGTTGTTGAAGATGTTTGAGGGCGGTAATTCACTGTGGCAAGCCATGGCGGCCATCCGGTCCACACCTGTCTCGGACAAGCTACCATCACCAGCTGTATTGTTGCAGGGTAGGAACCTGCGGGGCGCATTGCCATTTCTGCCAGAAGCCTTAAAACCCCGTTTCATCAGTGCGTTAACAGTAAAAACCCAGCTTCAACTGCGCCAAGCCAACACTAGCCTCCAGAAGAGCCATTCACCGGATGTGCGGGGATCAGCATTGCCAGTGGGACAGTCAGTTAGAGTGAGGGTGGGACGTAAGTGGATACCGGGCAGGGTTAGTGAAGTTTACGAACAGCCACATTCTTACCAAGTGGAAACGCTAGATGGACGTTACTTCCGCCGGAATCGTCGTGCCATAAACACTAGCAGGGTGAGCACATCAACTCCCCAGATACAGGCACCAAGGTCCATCTCTCTAGATCGCCGTTCGCCGTCGCAGCGTTTAGCTTCACCTGAACAGCCGCGTAACTCATTAGAGCAAACGAAACGCCAGCAGGAGAACACCCCACCATCATCACCGTCGTTGGAGCCACTCGAAACTCCGTTTTATGGGTATTCGCCAACTCAGCCGCCAACTGCGGATGGTCACCAGGGCGAGCCTGCACCAGGAGCGCCTAGCAGCTCCCGAACGTGGCCAGCCGGCGAAACCGGAACGACCCGATCCGGCCGACCATACTTGGCACCACCGAAGAAGCTCTAATCTATGTATGTTCAGTGGTACACAGAATTTATATTGCTCACTGTGAAATTGTCGAAATCCAGAATGGTAAAAATGTAAAATGTTGTTCTAAACACCGTGTAAGAGGAAGATGTCAAGGTTGTCCGCAAGAGGCGCCCCTAGTTCCCGGCAACGGGGGGTGGAAGCTTCTAGAACAATACACGGCAGTCTCAGAGCTGCACTCAGAACTACAACACAGGTGTCAGTTCAAAGCCACTCAGGTTCGGTCTAAACTCACCGCAAAATCAAAATGGTTTTCCAAATCTTGCGTAAATGGGATGGTAAATAATGGGGTAAAACCGAAGCTGTCCAAGATGGGTCTGATCTCCCCTACTGGAACCGGACGGCGAAATAGTTAATCCGATGGAATCTGCAATGCCAACTGTTCCTCAACAGTTTCTAATAATTAACCTGGCCAAGCTCAATGTTGGGAATATATTAGATCCCCAACAGCAGACGACGCGGTCTGGACGCCGCACGAGGCTGCCCAGCCGTTTTAGCGCTTTTGAATTGGGTGGCCCTCGATAGAGGGCCACCATTGTACATTTTCTTGTATGTAAGCCCCGCCCTAGGCCTATTGGCCGTCTCGGAAGAGAGGGCAAGGGGCAGTCAGTCGCGAATTACATCTCCTACAGCTAACAACAAGTTCTCCAGTGCCTCCCGTGTTTAATCTACAACTTCTTCAATTTATTCAAAGGTAAAAGTCAGACACGGGCTGATTATTTCCCTTCATGGTCCTTCGTAACCGTTTAAGTATTCTTAATTTAAGTTAAAATTTCTTACTTTAAGTATTTACTTGTTGTGTTCTGTGGGGGAGTTTTTCTGGGCTCACCCCTTTTAGTACCTAGACACCGCGTGGGAATTTTCCCTTTTTTTGAACACGTGTTAGCTTAAGCGTGTGAAACGTTTTTTTTGCTGTTTCACTACGCGATTAGTTAAGCTTGTGAAATTTTTTCCTTTTCGCCTTTTACCACTCATTGAACCACGTGTGAAATTGTTTTTCACCACGTGTGGAGTGTGTAGGCACCCTTTTTTCCCTTTTGCCTTTAAATTGTTAGGGTAAACACGTGGTTGGCGGCCATTAATTTGGTCGTCCATTTTTTCAGATTTGAATTTTTTGGTAAAATTTTTTTTTTCTCGTTGAGAAACGTTTTGCTTTGCCTTCCTTTTCATCTCCCTTCCCATTTACTTCAGGTAAAGTTAGGGCTAAGTAGGGTGGGAAAAAAAAAAAAATTTTTTTTTGCTTTTTGCAATTTCGGTCGCGTGGTCGGCGGCCATTGGTGACTCCACCTCCAAAAATTTTTTTTTCTTTCAATTTTCAAATACACTATTTCGCCTTGCTGCGTGTAGCGGCCATCTTCGTTGCTTCACATTTAGGGGTCCAATTTTTTCCTTTTTTACCTTTTTTGGAATACCCTCCCTTTGGAGGATATTTATATCCTCCACTACTACTCTTTTCTTCTCCGCTTTAGCGGAGCACCTGTAAGGTCTCCAACACCACTTCAAAAATTCGCGACGCCGAGAAAATCAAGAGGGCGAAGAGGAGGGCCGAGGGTCTGGAGAGGCCGTGGACAGGTCCACAACAGCCGAGGCAATTTAGAAACACCCCGGAAGGACGGCGGCAAATTAGTATCTTCAACCGCCTTGCAGCAGCCGAACCCGAAATCAGAGGAGCTGCCTCCATACTTCCAATTGCCATTCGTCACATGCCCTTGGCAACCATCAAGGAAGCTCTCGAGCCGAAATTTTGCGGGGACATCAGGTACCGCCCAATAAACCAGGGGGAGGAGAAGGAGGAGGGAGCCGCAGCTGAACCAACTCCAAGTGGGTTGACCAGTTCCCAAACAATTGCAGCAAGAGCAATTCTTTTTCGCTTACGTGGGTGGCGACTCCCCACTTTTGTTAACCAGAGTGAGGAGCCCCAAGTCGGAGCAGAAGCCAGCGGAGGTGATCGACCAATCGAACCCCAAAAGGAGAATCCATTGGAAACTCCAATTAAAGATCCAACCCCAGTGTTGGAACCAATAAGATTAGTGGAGCGCGCAGCTGAAAAAGAAGAAGACATCCTGCAGATTGAAGCCGATCCAATGGACCTAATTGATCTCTACACCAAATTGTAATTCCCCATGTTACAATAAAATAATTGATCACTAACCTTCCCTTTTCACTTACTTTAGCTAGGAGAAAACGGTTCAACCGTACTCCACACAAAAAAAAAAAAAAAAAACTTTCTTACATTTTTTTTTTGGAGTTGGGCTAAAAACCTAAACTCCCACTAATCTTTCCTTTTTTTCTTCTTTTCTTCTTCCTTTAGAAAACTAGCGCCATCTAGCGCTCAAAATTACAAACCTTAACTCTCTAATTTTTCAAAAAAAAAACTTATTTCTTTTCAGAACTGCAAGCTTACGCCATCTGGCGGTCGTAAGCAAACTAAAAATCCAAAAAATTCAAAAAATTTCAAAGTTCTTTTCTCTTTTTCTTAAAAACTGAACGCTCGAGCCATCTAGCGGTCAAATTAAGAAACTTCTCGCCAGAAATTCAAAAATACAAAAATTCTTTACTTTTTTCTCAAAAACTGAAGGCCTGCTTCATCTAGCGGTCAAATTAAGAGACCTTTCTGTTGCTTTCAATTTTCTTGATTTTCGTTCAAAAACTGGAGGCCCGCTCCATCTAGCGGTCAGAAAAACAGACCTCCCTATTATTTTCATTTTTTTCGATTTTGTTCAGAAACTGAACACAAACACCATCTGGCGGTCAAAAACCAAAGGATGGTAAAACTTTTCTATTTCTTCTCATTTCTTCTAAACTGAAAGCTTATGCAGCCTAACGGCCAAATAAGCAACCTTATTTTCCAACTCATCGGAAAATAGTCCTTTCCCACTCCTACCCATTGAGCATCGTGCTAGCAACTAATCAAATCTTGACATTTTTATTTTTTTTACTGACAACAAGGTCGGTTTATTCGCTCGAAGTTACCGAAAGCTAACTAAGAGCAACAAATTTAAGCTTCCACTTTTCAAAAGATTGTGTCACATAGCAAGGAGGAGAAACCTCAACCAGTGGAGTTCAAAAAATACGCCCACTGATTGGAGCACTGCGTCAGCGCTGCTCCCTTTCCATTTCACGCACAATTTAGTGGAAGCACTAAAAGTAAAACTTTTTTTCCAAGTTTTCCTTTTTTCTTTTTTTTTTTCCTCACTCCTTCAAGGGAAATCCAGGAGTGAACCCCGCTGAGGATTGTAAAGAAGAATCAACTTTCCAATTCCAGCAAAACAAAAAATGTCACGATCAGTTGCAGCAACACGAGCGGGCCTGAAAGGCCACCTTACGAGGACAATGGAGAAGATCAAGGGATACAAGGATCTCACGATGACGGCGGAACTGGATAACGATATTGCCACGGATACAGAACTCCTGAAGCAACGTTACCAGAAATTTATTAAAGCAAGTGACCAAGTACGCTGGGCCTTGCAGAATACGAACGCTACCGAGGAGCAAATCGAGCAAGATTACTCCACAGTAGCTGAAGTAGAAGAAGAAATGAGCAGTATACTCGCCTTCGTTAAAAACAAACGAGACGAGTACAAAAGACAACAAGACCTGGAATTTCAAGAGCTGCAGAGAAAAGAACAGCGCCAAATTGAGGAGGACAGAAACCGATTGCTTCAAGACCTGCTTACTCAACAGCAGCAGCTCTTCGCAACCCAAATCCTCCAACAACAGCAAGCCCACGCCTTACAAATTCAACAACTTATGGCGCAAAACCAAGCACCAGCTCAAGTAGCAGCAGCAGCAGCTCCAATTCAACAAGCAACACGTCTTCCCCAAAGACAAATCAAGCACTTTAAAGGAGATATTCTTGAGTGGACATCATTCTGGGAGAGCTTTAATGCCTCCATTCACTCGTCTACAATGTCGGATGTCCAAAAATTCGACTACTTAAAAGAATATCTAAAAGGGGAAGCGTACTTGTGCGTTGAAAATCTGGAACTCACCGCAGCAAACTACAACATTGCCATAGCAGAGCTAAAAAGAGTCTACGCTAAACCAAAGGCTCTTATTCAAACTCATTTATGCAAGTTTGACAACCTAGCTCCTGTCAAGACAATGGCAGACGTATCGGCGCTGAGAAAATTGCAGCTCACAGTCCAGTCTCATATTAATGCCTTGGAAACCCTCGGGGTTCGAAAAGAATCATTTGGAGGACTCCTTGGCACAAAACTAATGAAATTGCTTCCTGCAGAATTGCAGAAAGAGTGGTCGAGCTCTGAAGAAAACGACATCACAGACATCGCATCCCTACTGAATTTCATCAGGGATGAAGTTGACGCAGCGGAGAGGTACAGCCGATGGAAATCGGAAACCACAAAAACGCCACAACAGTCAACATCGCCAAGTCCAGCGAAACCAATACACGCTGCCACAGCATCACAGCTGGCGATTGGAGCCAGATCACAACCAGCTCCACACACCAGCAAAAACTCCAGACAATTTGTGCCACCGTCAAACACACCTTTTAGGAGACAGGACAATTTTATCATGCGAGAATGCACAAGACCATGCATTTTCTGCGGGGAAGTTCACTACCCCACGGTTTGTCCAGTGAACCTAAAAGAAAAAAAGGCCATCATCGCTAAGCTGAAAAGGTGCGTCAGATGCTTCAGTGCAAACCACGAAACTCTGAACTGCACCACAAACTACACTTGCAAACATTGCCAAGCCATTCATCACACGGCACGTCTCTGCGACAAAAAGCAGACACGTTTTGCGCACCAAACTGTTAATGGCAACAGCGCCATCACAAATGTTACGGCGTCTGCTGCAAGCGCAAACACCCCAGGCAATCTCGTGGTGAAGACAGCTACAGTAAATGTAGTAGGCCCAAATGGCAAACAAACAAGAGCCATTTTATTTATAGACGACGGCAGCCATAGATCTTGGGTCACAAGATCTATTTCAAAATTGTTGGATCTCAAAGTGGTGGCAGTGGAAAACATCGGTACCAGAGTTTTCAAGCAACGAAAACCCAATCCAGTGGAGAAGACAAATTCAGTCGAGCTGACATTTAGGGGCACTTGGCAGGGTGCCCCACTCGTCAAAATTACAGCACTAGAAACGGACTACATTGGAGACACTGGTCCATATGCCCACACAACATTCGCACAAAAATTGTGGCTGGACAACGAAAGAATGGCTGACGACAGGTTCGAGACAAACAGCCAGGAAAAAGATGTCGGGATTTTAATAGGAGTCGACCAGATGTTTGAAATCATCCCTAACGAAGCAGCTATCCAAAGCCCGTGTGGCCTAAGGGCCTACAACACAAAGCTTGGGCGGATGATAGTTGGACCTTCTAAAGAAAAAAATTCGAAAAAAGGCAAAGCATTGATCCAGCAAATGCTGCAATGCAGTAGTTTCTCAGCCCAATCAGTAGCTTCATATGCAGCCGGCTGCCTTAATTCAAACTACACTTTTACAACTCTTCCAGAAGAAAAGGAGAAAACGCCGGATGTAAAGGAGAAAAAGGAATCTTCATCTCCCCACCCGACCTCTATAGAAGAAATTTCCATAGAGAACTCCATTATTAAAAAAGAAAAAAAGAAGATTGTAAAAGAAGAATTAAAGCGGCAGACGGACTTTGACCTATCCTTGTTTTGGAAGCTAGAACACTTTGCCATTTTAGACGATTGTGATGCAGTGGAGCCAGACGATCCTCTAGGCTCCTTTGGAGACAAAATCACCCGTCAAGAAGATGGGCGATACTGCACCCCAATCCCATGGAAAACGGATAAGTGGAGGTTGGAGAAAAATTTCCTGATGGCTAAAGGAAGACTGGAGAGTCTTTTAAACAGACTCAAGAAAACGCCAGCGCTTCTATCGGCTTACCACCAGGAGATCGAGCAACTCAGAGTCCAAAACTTCGTAGAAAAGGCAGACCTAAACTACGATGGACTCCACACTTATCTGCCACATCATCCTGTCATCCGACAGGATAAAACAACCACGAAAATCCGACCGGTCTTTGATGGAGCGGCTAAGTCCAAATTTGGACCAAGCCTCAACGACGTCCTAGAAACCGGTCCGAACCTGAATCCTGACCTGCTAGCCGTTCTAATGCGATTCCGATTAAATCGGATCGCATGGATAGCAGATATTGAAAAAGCTTTTTTAAACATCGCCCTGCATCCTGAAGACTCAGAAGCAGTACGATTCCTGTGGGTAACGGAACCAGAAACATCTGGCTCCCCTTTAGTTGCTTACAAATGGAAGCGAGTTCCATTTGGACTCAGTTCCAGCCCATTCTTGCTTAGAGTTACCCTCAACAAGCATTTGGATGGAATGGAGCCACTGTACTCCACTACAGTAAAACAGCTAAAAGAGCAAATTTACGTCGACGACTACCTAGGTGGCGCCGACAGCATTCCCACAGCCAAAAACAGGATTCAGGAAACAAAGGCCATCTTCCAGGAGGCTAAACTCAACATGCGAAGCTGGGTGACAAACGACAAAACACTTCGCAAATTTCTCAGTGAGAAGGGGCTTATCAACCCCATTGTCAAAATCTTCACTCAGAAACTGGAAGAGGGCCAACCAAAGGTCCTAGGCATTCGGTGGGACACCGAATCTGACACATTCCAATTCGACCCCGCGCCTATCATTGAAGCCGCTACAGAATTGGGAGACCTTGTCACCAAAAGAAATATCCTACGGATATCTGCAAGAGTGTTTGATCCCATTGGGTTCTTAGCACCCACTACACTCCTGCTAAAAATCATCTACCAGAAGCTTTGGGAAGCAGAAATTGACTGGGACGTCGAAGCGCCGCCGGAAATTAGACAAACATGGATAGCTGCTATGACTGGGTTGAACGAGTTCGCCAAATTGAAAATCCCTCGCTGGATAGGCCACTCGAAAAGGGTCATACAATCAGCAGAAATTCACGTCTTCGGTGATGCTTCTGAGGCGGCGTATGGAACCGTTGCTTATGCAAGGCTCCGAACAAAAAACAACGAAACCAGCATTCACTTTCTAGCCAGTAAAACAAAAGTGGCCCCGCTCCCAAAGAAAAAAGTTACCCTACCTCGACTGGAGTTATTAGGCTCGCTTCTAGCCGCAAGGCTAGGAGATAAACTGAAAAATTTTCTCCACACAGAATCATGGCGAACCATATTTTGGGCAGACTCTTTGGTAGCACTTGGATGGATCAGAGGGGATCCTAACAGATGGAAACCATTTGTTAGGAACCAAGTGGAAGCTATCAAAAAACTGTCTGGAGTAAGTTGGTGGCGGCACTGCCCGGGCATACACAATCCTGCGGATCTTGCCTCGCGGGGAGCGCCAGCGTCAGCGCTGGTACACTCGGAGCTATGGTGGAATGGTCCACCATGGCTAAAGGAAGAAACAGAATGGCCGGATTCAACACCCGATGCAGGAGAAACAAGCATCCACGAAAAGATCGAAGCGGAAGCCAAAGGAAAAACCGTCATGATGTCGGTGGCTACCGTGGAACCAGCTACCCCAATGGAATGGCAGCTGGAACGAATTCCATCATGGAATCGACTACTTCGACGAACCGCCTGGATGCTTAGGTTCCTCTACAAGAATCGCCCCATCAACAGAACGCAAATCAAAACTCCAATCAAGATAGGAGACGAAAAGGAGATACTGGTAGACCATCTGACAGTAGAGGAACTGACGAAGGCGGAGCTACTGATCTACAGGCAGCTCCAAAAAGAAGCATTTCCAAAGACGTTCCAAGACCTACAAGAGGGAAGGCAACTACACCACAAGGAGAAAATTGCCAAACTCCGACCCGTGTGGGATGAAAGAGACAAGCTGATCAGAGTGACCGGAAGGGTCGAATTGGCACTCAGAGACAGGGACATTGAACCTGCCATACTGCTGCCCACTCACCACCCAGTTGTCAAATTGCTCATCGCAGACAGGCACGTCTCACTTAAACACGTCGGAGTGAAAACTACCCTCTCCGATCTAAGGGAACGTTTTTGGATTATCAAAGGGCGTCAGCAGACCAAATCTGTTTGGCATGCCTGCGTCAAGTGCCAACGGCTAACTTCACCACCATTTACTGAAGTAGCTGCACCTCTACCACTGAATCGCTTGAAACAAGCGAAAGCCTTCGAAATCACGGGTGTGGATTTCGCAGGGCCATTGTATTACAAACACCCAATATCACGTAAGAAACGCAAGCAAGCGGAACTTACGACCTCCGTGGATCCCCCACAAACGGATGATCCAAGTGTGGAGACTCCAGCCGAGCCTCCAGCCATGGAACAAACGGAGGAAAAAGAAAACCTCCAACCGGACGACTCAGGCAAGAAGAAAAAGGGTACAATCAAGCAACCCAAAAGTTATGCCTGCTTATTCACCTGTGCGGTGACTAGGGCCGTCCACCTGGAGTTGACTAAAACCATGTCAGCACGTGACTTTCTCCTAGCCTTCAGAAGATTTTCAGCTAGGAGAGGTAACGTGTCTGTCATGTATTCGGATAACGCACAAACATTTAGGTGCGTTTCCAAACACTTAAAGGTCTTGAGATCCGATCCAGCGATCCATGACCTTTTAGCCATGCGAAAAACCGAGTGGATCTTCTCCGCCAGCCTAGCCCCATGGTGGGGAGGCTTCTGGGAACGCATGGTTAGGACAATGAAAGACCTACTACGGCGTTCCAATGGCCGTGCGTGTCTAGAATACGACGAGCTGGAAGTCAGTTTGATCGAGACAGAAAGCGTAGTGAACGCAAGGCCACTCACCTACGTGGCAGAGGGGAGTGATGATCCACTTCCCATCACTCCGAACCAATTTCTGAACAACAGACGATCTAATTGCACTCCGCCGGAGCCAGCAATTAACCTACTGACTCCCGACCCAACCAACGCACGACTCATTGAAATGGATCGCCTACGCAGAGACTACGTCAAGGACACTTGCGAGCGATTCGTGAATGACTACTTGCTCCAAGTAGACAATTTTCACTGCAAAGGAGGGCCTGGACGCAAGATCCGAGTAGGCGAAGTTGTCATCATCCACGATGACAACACGAAGCGACTTATGTGGACAGTCGGTGTAGTGAAGGAGCTCATTTCCAGCCGAGACGGGCTGATTCGATCGGTAACGGTCAAGACCCCTAACGGGAACTTGATTAACCGAGCGATTCAGTCCCTACACCCCCTGGAATTACGCGAGGACCAGCCCGACGACGTTGAAATACTACCCGCGCCGGAAATGGAGCCGGAAGAAGACACAACTCCATCCGTGTCAGCCGCCAGCCCGGTCGAAGAGAGCGAGCCGTGGAGCACGGGCTCTGGTGGGGAGTGTGTTGGGAATATATTAGATCCCCAACAGCAGACGACGCGGTCTGGACGCCGCACGAGGCTGCCCAGCCGTTTTAGCGCTTTTGAATTGGGTGGCCCTCGAGAGAGGGCCACCATTGTACATTTTCTTGTATGTAAGCCCCGCCCTAGGCCTATTGGCCGTCTCGGAAGAGAGGGCAAGGGGCAGTCAGTCGCGAAATACATCTCCTACAGCTAACAACAAGTTCTCCAGTGCCTCCCGTGTTTAATCTACAACTTCTTCAATTTATTCAAAGGTAAAAGTCAGACACGGGCTGATTATTTCCCTTCACTCAAGGTGAGACGGGCAAAACTTTCTCATCTGCCCTTTTGTGATAGCATGGTTTCGCTGGGGGTACGCCACACACCCATTTGTTGGCTGTTATGGAGGCTCGAACCGAAAACAATGGTAAGCTCATCACATAAATAACACATTGAGCTGGGTCGTAGCAGTCACTAATGCCAGTTAGTGGAATCCTATTGTTCGCAATCATATGGTGAAAATTGGTAGAAAGAGAGATGTTGGACAGAGCAGTGGGCACCTGCAGGTGGACAAACAATTTTGTAATATTGTAACGCACAGCAAACGTCGACCTATGCAAACAACTACGGCAATGCGTAATAGGGAATATGACACTATGAGGTTATCTGTCAACCAAGGTAGTCATCGGAACTCGCACAACGCGCCTTATAGATGCAGACAAAAAGAGGCCATACATCTGAATCGGAGTTATATTCTTCCGGATCAGTCCCAAGTGTTTCAGTCAAGCTTTTTTAGATTTTTGTATTAGAAAAGTTCTTTGATTCTCACTCTACTCTTAACCTTTGTTATACATTTTCATCAGTTTTATAGACTGTTTTCTCAATCTCTAAAATAAAAGGCCTTGACGGTGCTTCTTCGTTACAATATTATCACGTCTTTTTTACGTTACTATGTGCGGTTGATTTTGCACGCTTTCAATACCAATTTTCAGAATGGCTCATTGAAGGAATGCCCTAATTTTTTTGCACTAGACGCCTGTAAAAACAAGTTTAACTCGCAAACAATCCGTGGCAAAAAACCACTTGTCATTATTTCGAAAATTGTACAAAATAATAATAATTTAAATTTGAATAAAAATAGTTTGTTAGTCGAAATCGACTGCCAACGGTTTATCCTACATATTTGAATGCATAATTGGCAAATTGCCAAAGGGGGTTGCAAACCAAAAGACTAACTCTTACAGCAAACATTTACGAAATAAAGGGAACCAGTTCAGCTCCATAAAAATTAATGTTAAGTACGCCATTGTCTTATAGTTTATTATCAACTTTACACTTTAATCCTGGTAGAACTTGCCAGAAGCAATACGACCGATAACTGTTACTAGCGGTTGAGGCGGCATTGAAACCACCACTACAACATGCCACCCCATTTCTCCAGTAAAATCATCATAGAATCAATTCCCTCCAGGAAAGATATACATTTAAAATGTAAACAATTGACAAAATGTCTGACCCTTTGTATTATTTTTTACTGCTTACAATGAACGATGGCAAAAAAGAAAAAAATTGTGAACATTTTAATGAAATTGCACTATTGTATATAAACATGCACACAGAAGTGGGGTGAGCTCGAAACATTTAAATCGAAATCGTTTTGAAAGCTATGGCTCAAAATATTCGCTTAAAAGCTCAGTCGTCAGGGATAAAATAGCAGTGATGCAACACTAGCTCCTGGTGTACCAAAGGATGGTACGAACGGAAAAAAGGAGAAATTTCAGCTGCAAAACGAAATACCTGGACGAAGGGCATGACGCGGACCACTTCGGTGACGAAGGTAAACCATCTTAGACATTACTTTGCCTTCGCCATAAAAACATTTGTGTTATAAAAGATGGGTGGTTTTTTTCCCCGCTTGTCACGACAAGTCAAATACCATTTTTTTATTTGCGCCTATGTTATGGCAATTGCACAAGAAAATCTGGTAGTTCAGTTAACCTTGGATAGAAGATAGTTCGGGTTTTTTTAAATTACGAACGTACAAAGCTTGAGGATGGATCATACGAACTTGTAAGATAAAATTGCCGTACAAGTCTTTTTTAGTGTTAAAACTAGATACAGTAATTTAGATTTTATTCACGCCCATTTAATGTAGAAAATACTCCTGGCACATCACCTCCCTGTTATTATGGGACAACTTTTTCTCGATTTGCGCTAATGTGGTACTTTTCATCCCACCACAGATATTGAGAGAGCTCTAGAAAGTCAGTATACCATCCCTAAGTATGCCAGGCGATTGCTTTGGTTGAGCCACAACTTAAAAATAAACGCCGCTCCTGAATAAATTGCAAAACTCACTCAAAATGAACGTGAACGTTTCATTTACTAATCTATAAACTCAAGTATTACAGTTAGGTATACAATAAAACGATGCTGAAAGCAGCTTGCGGATCTTCATAGTATCGCTCTCCAGACTTATACTGGAATTTCTTTGGCAAAAAGACGACCTACGCTGTACAGTAGCATCAAGTCACGCTGCTCTCGGAAACGAGCAGTTCACGTTAAATGTTGTTCGGGAGAGAAACACATAACTATATGCAGGATATCTTTCATATTATCAAGTCAGCAGTACCTAGATGCCTAAAAGCTGAAACAGAGTGTGCTATTGTGCACAGAACAACAACTGCTGTACAAGAAAAAAGGAGCATTTCCATTTCCGAGCAAACCCACGACAAACATCACAGCAAATATTGTTGCTTGAAAACACTTGAATATACACTTATGCGACAATTTCAAGATCCTAATAGCAACGATGGTTGCTACTTCACCGTTAGCAACAACTGCAATCCTCGACCAAAGCCAAAGACGAGCGGAAAGGATTTCAAGTTGACTTTTTTTTTACATTTAGCGGATTAGTTCAGAGGGAAAAACAGACTGCAATCGATTTTTTAATTATATAGTATCCATTTCTATCAAACATGCTTCTCAGGTAAAACAGAGTACTTTGAATATTTCGAACCAGAATTTCGTAGTAGTTAGGAAACTGTCATGTTTTACAGCCAATCATTAGATTTATGACTAAGGAGACATCAGGGTTGAATCGATGCGGGTCGTAGCTCTAGAGCCGTGTTTCACGAGGTGGACGAACCGGTAGTCCTTGCGCCTGAGCTTTTTTCTCCGACGCTTGTAGAATGCTGGCCCTTTTGTAGTAGGTTGGTCCGTAATCTTTGTCATCGACGTCAGCATAGACTAGATCGGACAGGATCGGTTTGAACGGCTGCATAATATTAGAAAAAATTCAAATGTCAACACATTTTAGTTTTGATACTTTACATCTGGCAAACAATTGGCTCTTTAATTTACACAATTTCAAATCTTTGCACAGTCCGGATGGAATCAAGAAATGAAGAAACGCAGTTACAGCACGGTACCTCACATCTTGTTTAAACCTGGACTTCTTGGCCTCCATTCATAAACTGCAATACTGCGTATTCCGTTGGAGATATTTCATTCTGGTGGGGTTTCAGTTCGGCAGTACAAGAAATAGATAAGTCAGCGTAAACAGTGCTGCCGGCTTGCTTGCAGGATGCGTGGTTAGTGTTAACGGGAAAACGGGATGATGGAGCATGATGTGACTGAGCTTGCTGTTTAGGAGGATCGTATGACGAGGTATGAACGGGAGCCAGCGGCCGAGGTGTCCAGGCTCGTTGTTGCAGCTGTGGATCAATCATGCTTGTGCTCTTGGTTGAGCTCATCAACGGGTTCATCTATGACGTCACATTGTTATCAAACACACAGCACAAAAAAAAAAGTATTAAAAACTTGGCATGCAATTTTTACGCCGGATTTCAATTAATCTGAAAAGCATAACACAGTGCAAAAGGGCAAGGGGAAAAACTATTCTAGTGCAAGCTGCCATGGCCGTCCCGTTGGGAGCGGTAGAAATGTTTCAAATACTGGTGACATATCGATCCACTCACGTTTAAAAAAGACTACTGCATCGGCAAAATAAATGACACCTGGCTCCAGCTGAATCCGCACATGATGCATGTATGAGACCGTTGACAAGTGTCAGACGAAAGACGTATCATTTAACATGCCCATAACCAGGAGAGAAACAACCAAAAACAACAAAAAATAATTATTTTACCTGCATGAACTGGTCAGATTTATCATGGTGTTCTTGATTTTGTATCTGCACATTCTTCAACGGAGTCGGAATGTTCTGGTAGGGGTGGCGTTTAAGCGTGTGAAAGCGGGGCGCAGGCACGGGAATGGATAGTTGCTGTTCGTGCTCCGGTTGCCAGTTTTGTTCGTGAGTCACACCGGTTTTGAGTGGTACGGAAACAATTCCCGCAGGCTTGGGTTTTTGGCATGCAAAACCAGCTGAGTCATATCCAGCAGGCGTAGGTGGTGGACCGGCACGTGGCACCCGGAGAGAGCGAAAACGGGAGCTAACATCAGCTACTTTAGGTTTACGAAGCGAGTTTAGATGACAGTTACGACTACGGCCCTGCTGGTCAGAGACGGTAGTCGTTTGGTTGTCTTTGGAGTTAATGGCTTCGGAAATGGTTCGATTAGTGCTCCGTGCCGATCCGTAACCAGAAGAAGGAGTATGACTCATTTGACTGGAAGGGCGACTGACAAACTCCTGGACGGGTTGCCATAATGACCCAAACAATGCACAAACAGAAAAAGAGACATCCGGTAAAATCAAGCATTCATGCAAAACGATGAACAACAACGTGCATCCAACATCGTCGGTGCCAATGCAACCATGCTCCATGAGAAAACAAAGACAACAAACGTTTGAAATTGATCGCTTCGAACTTCACTTACAGTCTGAGCCTCTTTAATAATCATGCAAGTCATGGATAGGAAGATAATTACAAAAATGTAATTCACGCATCTACCTTATTTGGGGCGGTTTGAAGCCCGTGGAAGGGAAGATTCTCGTAGAAAGCTTTACTATTTTCTGGGAGATTGTCATTGCCGTTTTTGGTGGAGGGTCCCGTTGCCGCTACAGCTGAAAATAAAAATCCATTTAATATAATCATAGATGATAGCAAAAGTAGCGGGTGTGTATGACATTTCAATTGAAATGGTTTGGTAAATAAAAAGACCCGTGGCGATATTTTGTATCGAGTGCATAAATATCAAGATGCAAATAAAACGTGCACACAAATATGCAGTATGCCGCCAAAATGATACCGAAATAAAGACTAGCATCCGGAGGCAAATACGAAACCTATCGTGTTGTCATGCTTTCGTACGAGAATTCTATGAAACATACCTGTAGTGGATGTAGATAGTGAATTGGCTTCTGGTTTTTTCCTCTTTCTAGTAGAAGTGCCGCTCTCTGACTTGGAAGCTGCATGGAGAGCGGACCAAGATAGCAGGTGCAAACCCAAAGCAACAGGGAAAGGATGTGCGGCGCAACAAATACAGGATAAAACAAAAACGGACGCCAGGATTAGGAATAAGCCAGGCCAAACAGTAAGGACACAGGATAAAAAAATGCAGTGTCAAGGCAATGTCAATCTTTTTTTTTTCTTTATTACGAGATGTAACCAGAGGACGTTGACATAAGCGAAGGAGTTAGCCTACCTGCTGGATTCTCCCGACACCCTTCAGTGTCGCTTAGGTGATTAGATGTGACGGGGATTAGAGTTTTAGGACGACAAGGTCCTTTAATACAGATAACAGAACGAGTACTCTCACTGCCGGAATCCGTTGCTTGGGACTCGCCTCCTGAATCGCGGTTTCCACTCAATGGTGGTTTTTGATCCCGCAACGTCTCGTAATACGGAATGTTCGGCTCTACTGCTTGGCGGTCAACTGCTTTGTCTGCACCAAATTGGTCTGCTTGCGAACCAGAGGAATCGGAACGGGGTCGCTTCGAATTGGAACTTAGCGCTTCGTCTTGTGTTTGGTCAACAGGCGAAAGAAGGACAGAGCCGGAAGCAGCCAATGTAAGGCTGTTCGTGTCGTTGACGTGGACCTGGACACCGGGTCGTAGTGGCCATTTATGTTGGTGAACTTGTTGGATTGCTGTTCCCGATTGCAGAGTCATAAGTGATCCTCCCTCCGGACTGGTTGTTCGGTTGTTCCATTTCGTTTTATATAATGATTTTTTTTTATTTTTTTTTATTTTTGTTTGTGATTTGGTGTTGTTTAGGTGCAGGTTTCATGCAGGTTCATAAGATGAGCATCAGCGAGGAAAGGTGGTGAATCCATGCGAAAATATATGAGAAAAAAAGAAACAAATGGGAGAAATAAACAAAAGGCTATATAACTTCGTGCATTTAGGATAGTGAGGTAATAATAATTAAGGATGGCAAAGGAAAAGTTGGCTCTAAAGGTCTGAAGAGTAAAATTAATGAAAACGAAAAAGGGTCATCAACATCAGAGAGGCAACCTTGATCTCGGAACAAGGTGGCAAAGCGCATAGTGGCAGAATTTAAAGGTAAACATAAAGTCATGACGAATTTTGCGTTATTCAGCTAAGAAATAATTTGTATCACAACTGTAAACATAGTGGAAAGAAAAAAAATAAAAGGCAGCTCTCTTCATGACGAATGGAATTCAAACAATCGTATCTATTACTCTTTTTCTTTAACGTAATCTTTTTATAGTAGTTCTAGAATTTTTCAAACATTATCATTGCTACCATGTTATGCAAGAAACGCCAAGAAAACGCGAAACAAGTCCCTGCGCGAAGAAGGAATTCAAGTGAAAGAAGAAGTGGAAAATGTTAATGCGACTGATAAATAGAAACAAGAATAGTGAATAGTTCTCTTCGTGTGCGGTACGGAGTTAAAGTTGCTAAATCCTAAAATGCAAAAGTCCGCCTCCATCGGTGAACCAATTCGATCATAAGAGGCACGTAACTATAACTGAAGAACTTATTCTTAGACGAGCAGGGCTATTGCCTGCTAGGAGGGGATGAACTAAATCGCTTTACTAGTAGGGGGAAAAGAAAAGAAAAGTAACACGCTGCATTCGTTTCGCTTTTTCTAAAACTTCAACGTTTTCGAATTTTTCTTTGTAGTATTAAATTTTCATTGAAAAAGTTGCTGTTGATACGTAGATTGTTCACGGTCCCGGCTGGGCGTACACATTGATTACAAAACGGGCAGAGCGGCTGGAAATACAAAGAGACAGGGTGCCAATACATTAATAATGTCAAAACATGAATTTTAGAAACAGAACTGAGTTATATCTTCAATCTTATTTATCTTAATAGTCTATCGTTCGTGACTAAAGTGTTCACTAACTGAGCTGCATTTGCATCTATCACGCAAATCAGTATTCGACGTTGAATTTCAGAAAGGATATTGAGAAAAAAAAACTGGAAACGAAACGAGGTCATGAAAGACAATGCTCCGCAGCTTTGCAACATTCACGATTAGGAAATGAATAGTTTTCTTTCGCAATGCTAATGGTTTTTATCCTTTTCTTTCAATCAATTTTGCAATTTCTTCGAAACTTTTGTATGATATTTGACTGATTCTGAATTTTGAAAACGCTGCAAAATCCTCAATAAAATTGGAAAGGCGTTTTTGTGTCGGCGAAAGTGGATGATAGACTGCATTGGAATGAAAGCAATAAATAGGAAAAGCGAATAGCCTCGTCATAGTCGTACATAGACAGGGTATGACAAAAGGCGTAAAAAGTTAAGAAAAAAAAGTGATAACTTACTTTTCACGTTGTTCCATGGTAGCGGCAGGGTTATCTGAACAATGATAAGTGTGCGATGTTCGTGAAATTTGGGACATTTGGGTATTGTTTGTTTAATATGGGGTGGAAATGCAACAAAAACAAAAAACAAAAAAAAAAAGAAAATACAAAAACTGTTAGTGACAAATCGACGCAAGCAAACGAATCGACAAAAAGCTGGCAATGCATTCCGAACGTAAATCAAAACACAAATACCAAAACGCGTTGATCTATTACATAGCGAACACTGGTTTATAGTTCCGTATTTTGTCTTTACGATTACGTTCAGATTATGTCATCCGAAATTACTGACATTGATAAGTACCCCTCCCCACATCGATCTTTGCGATACCCATTGTCTTTTGAAATGCCAATTACTTACCATGACCGATAGTCAAACTACTCACGAAAGTAAACTAAAACAAGTTAAAAGACGGACTTACATTTATCTTCGGTTCGCTTCCTCCGGCAAATGACGAGTAACACAATACAGACGACGAGGATGACGACGATGGCCGCTGCGATGACGGCGATGATGATTATGTTTTCGTCGCCCAGCTTCGCCAGCAATCCACCTGTATTGAGGAAAAAAACGTTTGTACATAACTAATGGAGACGTACTTTAAATCTTTATCGAGAATGGTACGACAAATCCATTACACGGATTCTTCCGGCAAACCCGCAATGGCTTTCTAATGGTCTGACAAGACATGTCATTCATTGTTAAGACAAATAGTTTCGTATCACTTTCCTAGCTTGGAACTTCACGAATCCCTCGTGTAACCTTGTTCAAACGCAGGCATGTAGCCTATACTTGAACTGGCACCTATGGTCTTAACAAACGCGACAAAAAAATTGCAACAAAACAAACGTTACCTTCAACGCTAATTTCGCAAGGGGTCCCGAATCCGACGGAGTTGTTGGCATGGCAATAGTAAATTCCGTTGGTGGGAGCCGGTCCGTCAATTGTCAGAACACTTTGCAAACCCATGTGCACAATGTCAGTAGTCAACGTGGCATTGTTCAGCATCCACATGAAATCGACCAGCTTAGGATTGGCTTGGACTTCACAAATTAACCGCGTTTTTCCTTCCATCTCACGCAGTGTGATGGAACATTCTGGTTTAACTGTAAGCAGCACAAAGTACCCAAACGTTAACTCGATACTTATTGGAGGACGGATGTTTTGATCAATTATTTTATATACACTAGATTAATGTCATGTGGATATCCGAAATTAAATGCACGTAAAACTTACAAACGACATTGATGAAGGCTTTGGCGCTGCTGTTGCCGTGCTGATTGTGGGCCACGCACGAGTACTCGCCCGTCTTATCGCGGCTCAGACCGTAATCGAGTGTCAGACGAGGTCCATTGCCGATGATCTGGTGGTTGTACTGCCAATAGTAATTGGCCAGCGGATAGGCCGACGCTGAACACTCCAACTGGCCGACGATCGAACCTTCCTCCACTTCGATCGAAGGGTTATCAATAATCGCCGCGGTGGGTGCATCTGTGATAATAATTGAACAACTCAAACCGATAAACCTTGTGAAATTGCCATTGTTTTGCTTACATTCAACGGTAAATAGGGTGGTGCTGGAGACGCCATCGCCTACCACGTTGTCTGTTGACGTGCACGTATAATTCGCCGTGTCGGCTATCGGGTCTAATTTTGCCTGACTCCACATCCGCATGTTGAAAGATAAACTCGATTTCACCGACTGGTGTTGGTTAAACTGGTAACAAACAAAAAAAAAAGGAATATTTGTTAAACTGTTGGTTGACTTGGCGAAAACGGAACAAGTTAATGCACAACAAACACAGTTTTGTAGAAAAATTTTTTTTCACACGTATGCATTTGCTTGTGGTCCAACCAGTGCAAAACATTTTATAGTTCGCTAAGGTTGTCGTTTCAATTAACACGGCAAAAAATAAATCGCATGACGAACAGGATCAGGTCAGCATGTTACCATAAACAAGTAAACCGTTATTATGCTCAATTATTAAACATTATACTATTTTTATCTCTATGCTGTAACGTTTTCTTTGATAATAATGACACAGGAATTAGCATAACTACTTATTATACCTTTCATGCCTAACATTACACAGCGGATACACACACATGTATATTACCTTGATGTTTTCTGGCACGAAGCTATCGACGACCGTGTACATGGGTGATTCTCGGATGGGTACTCCATTACGGAACCAATCGATTTGGCAGAGTGGATAACACTCAACACGGCAGGATAATTTGGCCGAGTCGGCAGAGTCTGAGAGAGCACCGGAAGTTGGTGGCAGGCGTTCAATGAACGTCGGTGCAGCTGATATACAAAGATTAAAACAAAGTTAATAAAGTAAAACGTGAAACTATGAGATACAATACTCACCATAGACCTCAACTTCAATAGTAGCCGTTTCTCCTTCACCTGCCTCATTGACTGGCGTGCATGAGTAGTTAGCTTGATAGTTAAGGGTCACTTGGCTCACATTCCATTGGGCGTCACTAATCTCTGGAATGACGTGGCCATTGCGTGTCCATCGGTATTGTGTAACAGCAGGCTGGCCGACATCCGAAACCCCACAAGTCAAAGTCATAGGACCATCTTTTACTACCACCTCCGGCTCGTAGGTCAGTGTGGTATTGCCCGGTGGGTCTGTAAAAATTAAATAAAAAGTTTTCAAAAAAATTTTAATTCTGTAACACGATTGGATGTTTTTTTTGTTTTCCACCGACAAATTTTGTAGGTCGTCAATCAAAACGGTGGTTGTAATCTGTTATATTTTTGCTTACAGTAAATGACAAGAGTTTCGACTTCGGAAGGTGGTCCCCATCCGGCGGCGTTCATGCCTTCGCAAGAGTAATTCCCTTGGAATGAGCGACCAACATATTCGAGAAGTAATTTGCTCGGGTCTACGTCACACAAATCTTCGTCGTACATCGAAAATGAGGTAATGGTTTCATTGAGCGGACAATCAGGCAACTCTTTGAGGAGCTCGCCATCTAGATACCAGCGGACTCCTAACAGCACGGGTGGGTAACCACTGCTCACCTGGTTAATGAAATTCAATTAGTTATTATTCCAATATTTCAATTGCATGTTTGACGAAATACCAGAACTAATAAAGACGAAAACTCAATTCACACATTATTGCAATGGTAAAGAATCGCCAAGCTATAAATTAACAAATTACCTGGCAGTTGAGAGTGATATTGGGACGTTCCAGTTCGTTGACTGGCAGCTCAGGTTCCATGACCAAACGCACTTCCGCTGGATCTAAAATAAAATTCAAGATGCATGTTAATAAGTTTTGTGGAAAAGTCTATCACAAAATAAGGGAATTTTGCAAATGCTTTTAGCTAAAAGGCAAGGCACAAATACTAAACGTCCATTAAAAGTCAAAAGCTAATAACTTGAGTAAGACGGTGTCAAATTATGATAACAATCGATTAAGTTTCCAAATAAAAATTTCACTGGATTACTTAAACAAATAGAATAAAACTGAATCTGCAATACTAAGACCGTTATAAATTAACTGCGTAACAGTAAATAGAATAGCAAACGGATGCTTTTATGCCAGAATACGAGTAAGCTGCAATGAACTATACAGTATGTACAGTATGTAACTTGATGTGCTTACACTGGACGGATATGAAGGCGACGTTTTCCGACTGGCCTGTGCCTATGGCGTTGGTAAGGCGACATGTATAAGCTCCGGCATCGTCTCTCGTCGCTTTCTTGAGGAGGAGAGCCGGCTGGTCAACGGTGGCACCTTCGTACTTATGTGGGCCATCGATGATGATTTCCACATCGTCCTTAAACCACTGGACGGACGTCAAGGTGACCGGATTGGCATCGTAAGTGCAAAAAATGAGCACGTCCATTGTCTCGTTGACGGTGACGTTTTCGGGTGAAACGGCTACCGTAGGGGCATCTAAAAATGCAGAGTCCGTCACGCGAAGCACCAAATGTGCGAGAAGAAAAAAAAAAACATTCACGTGAGTGTTAAGATTACAAAAGATTAGTCGGAGTATTTTTACATTCGACTCTGAGGAGCTGTGACACCTGGACCGGTTTATGCTGCAAATCGTCAGTGACCGTGTTACCGGCACGGCAGGTGATATAACGTCGATGGTCGTGTCGATTCAGCGTGAAAATGAGTCGGCTCCGCGTGCTGAAAGTGCCATCCGACTGTAATTGAGCAATTGGCTGGAATTAATTTATTTTTCTTATCAAAGTGTTAGACGTGCTGTCCTGAAACACAGGCCAATTCCTTAAGCAGGCGGCAAGCAAAAATTTGGCAACTATATTTTACATGAAAGCAGTCATCGTAAAACGTTAACGCTTTGAGAGTATCTAATAGAGTTCATTGTCACCTGAAACGCTAGTGATGGAACTGCTAATCACATTACTAATTGGTTAGAAAAAAATAAAAATAGAAAACTCTAAGTTAACATGCCATCACTCCTTGTTCACTTTGTTCTCCCTCTAAAAGGGCATTCATTATTACATACTTGCTCCTCGACTTCCGCTTCGTCTTCCGGCTGACGGTTATCGCCCAGACGAGATCAACCACATCAAACGCAGGAATCAAAATAAAGAAATCAAAAGAGGGAAGCGTCAACTATAGAAACAATGGATGAGTGCCTTGCCGTTATTTTTAGCACGTTTGGCAACCCCCATAGTTAATGAAGCAGAATCTATTTCACATTCTATTTTTCATGACACTTTTCACGAGTCTTGCTGCTATCCCCCTAGTCACGGCTCTGGCCCTTCCCTCCCACAAAATTTCTGACTTGCCTCGAAATATCCTTCTCCACCTTGTCAGTGTAACTATTTTCAAGGATTTGACTCGTTTTTAGGCAATCATGATATGGGGTATATTCTTGGAGCAAACTGCAAAGGATGTTGGATCTGACCTGTAGTTGCGTTGTCTCGACCGCGCTCTTCTGCAGTGGCGATGAATCGTTGTACCAGGTGATGGCAGCAGCTGGCCGTGCGCCATCAGCCACGCAATAAACGACAACGGCAGTTCCTTCCGTAACCGCCGTATCCAGTCCGGTGAGTGTCACGTTAGTGGGTTTCACTGAATCACAAATCCAATTATAAAAGTGTCATTATGTTCCTTCTAATTTGTTTACTCAAATTTTGAGGCTACGATTCCCCTTCACCAAAACTGCTATCATGCAGAAACTTATCCCATTGTCAGATGGTCAGGCAAAACAAATGAAAAAAACCAACAAAAAAAACATAACTAAATAATAAAGGCAAAGACAACTTACCATGTACATCGATGCGCAAATTGGCGACTAACGGTGAACTTAGGGCTGGGCTACGGACACGACACTGCCATTGTGCATCCAAGTCTTGACGTGATAATGCTACCTGAAGCCGATTGATACCAGTTACTGCGCCGTTGTCTTCCTGCGTGGCCACAACTTCATCTGCTACAAGCAAGAAAATTGTTAAGTATGCCAACTGCAGTGTTAACACCAATAACTATTATATGGGGTCTATTTAAATGACTTTGAAGATAAAAGAGGAATACGTAACAGGCAAAACGTTGCAAGGACTAGAAAGACTCTACCTTCCATGACGTGCGATCCGTTCCACCATTCAATGCGAGGGACGGGTCTGCCGCCTCCAGATCGACATAATAAGGTGACGATTGTACCTTCGTTGAACGGGCCGATCCGCGATACATTTCTAATTGCTGCTGATGTTTTTCCGTCCTCCAGCAAAATCTCGACGTAATCGGGAGCAGCTGTGGTAAACATATTTTTACAACAAAATGTTACAACCAAAAATAACGTCCATAGCCTTGATAAACTTCACAATTTTTGTATGCTTCCAACGATATTCAAAGCCAATATCTGTTTAGTTTTCATTTAAATCGTCTCAAATCTTCATTCTACATTTCAGCTTTCCTCTATGCATCCTGATACAGAAGTAAAACAGAATATAGAAAAATCAAGCAATATCCATCGCTTCGAAAAAGGACGACCGCAAATACCACGTAACTCCTCCAGAGAACGATTTGTTATGTATGTTCCAAATATTTAATACACAAAGAAACGCAAACACTGGTGACAAAGTTTTGCCTTAGAATCCTTTGGGGAAGCGACTTCTCCCCGAAGTTATTTGACCGTTTTACGTCTATTCACCATTCGGACACTTCTCCCAGCCGGCCAAAGAATGACATGTTATCGACAGTCAAGGCATTTCACCTTTTACTCATAGTTGCTCTCCAGCATTTGCCTAAACGGAGTTTATTTCTGCAGTCAAGAGATTGTGCTTGACGCGCCGTGCCTGTTTTCCAATGTTTTTTTTTTTTTTTAATATAGATCTCTCACGAGGATAGTCGTAGAATCGATTGCTTCGCTATTTTAAATTCTGCGCGTTCTTCTTAGGGTTGTGATGCGTGGCTGAAAGCATATGAAAACGGGTGACAGCAAGACAGAACTGTATCTTGCTACCTTTAAGCCCGATGAGAAATATAACTAGCCTTAGGACACATTAAGCGAGGCGATATGACGAGCCTGCCTTTTCGATCGATTATTGATGAATCGCTGGAGGCTGGGGCTTTTCATAGGTACTCTGACATTTTTCTACCATTCTTTTTCTTGGAAAACGATCGATGATGCTGATGCTGACTAATGCAGCTGCTTCGCTAGAAGAGGGCGATGCTAGAAGCACGGCGAACAATATAGAATTTAAACAAATAGAAAACGTGCTAACTCCTAAAGAAGATAAGCGGAAACATATAGGAGATAATCGATAGATGGCGACGTCGGTATGAAGTTGAAACATAGGACCAAAATGGAATTTTAAAAATTCCAATTGGGTGGCTTTACACGACAAGACCTACAGCAGTACAGGTGCAGGACTATTAATACGTACCAAGAACAGTGAGGTTAACATATTGAACGACAGGGCAGCCTTCGTTGATCTCCAAATAGGTGATCTCGCATCGATAAAGACCTTCGTCGGCCAGTTGCAAGCTGCTAATCTTCAACCCGGCTTGGGTTTCATTCGACGACAAGACAAACCGAGCTCTTCAGACGCGTTAGAGGGCAAACCAGCAAAGATATTTAAGACAAAAGAACAGAAACAAAGAATCAACATCAATAATCATCAGATGACAGGGAAGTATGGAGAATGACAACCTTGTTTCAGAACATAATGTATCAATTTTATAAATATGTATGTCGAAGAAATATAAACACGTTTGTGACGATATTCAAAACATTGATCACAAACACCGATCCGTCTCACCACAGGTAGTGGTGATTCCATACAGCGATTCACCGCCACTAGTAGGATGGAGACGGCTGACAAAAAATAAACTGATGAATTACGCTCCCAACCACAGTGACTTCTTTCCATTGTTGAAGCGATCTGTGTACGACGCATGTCAATAGTTACTTACCGCAACAGGAAAATCAAAGGTCTAGAAATTCTTTCTGGTGTATCATTCCTTTGAAGATCGTTCATGTTTGATAGACAAACCACCGCTTAAGAGTCAAGAGCGCTCATACAGATAGTATTCATGCACGTATACGTGTAGAACCCGATATGCGTCGCCGGTTAAATTAGGAGAAGAATAAAAATACCTGTTGGTCAACGATCCTTCCGACCGTTCCAGATTTGCCAGTTCACTGTAGACGAAGACGCGCTGCGATTCGCGGTACCATTTCACGCTGTGGAAATCCCCGCAGGTGGCCACGTCCACGCTGCACGGAACCGACACTTCCTGGCCGGCCAGACCAGATAGGTCTTCTAATACAGTCGGGGCGTTGCCTGCCAATGCTAGCTCTGCACCTGCAATCAGTTCAAATAGAAAAGAAGATTAAATCGAGGTAAATTTATATTTGCGTTTGCTGAGGAACTTGTAAATGCTTTTATATTTGGTCATTGTCATTCGAATTGCTTTTCACTTCCTTTTGAAACTTAGTTTATTCTCTAGCACACTTGGAGCTTCTTTGCATCAATAATTTTTCTAATACGATTTCCTGGAAAGAACAACCGCAAATTCCAAGCCGGTGGGAAAAAGTGAGATGTTGGTACATCTTGGGTAATAATATCTTTGCTAATATCTTTGTTTCTTAGCGTAAAAGCAGAGCACTGCGAACGTTTTCCGCAGACTCATCCATTTTGGAAGAAGGCTGAATTTCTGTAGAACGTGCTATTGCCTAAGGTTTGTTATGATTTGCCTAGAAATTTTTATTCTACATTCGCTGCGGCCAATGTAACTTTACGGCACCCATTTGTTTGAAGACTCTTCGTTTGTCTTGTTTTAGCTTTATGCAAATATGGAACTCTGGAATTCTTTTGAATAAAGAAAGTCAAGACTCTATTCCGACTATTCTATTTCCAAACAGACAAATTTGAACCCCGGTAACCTCATCACAAGTATAGTTCACGTAGGACGAAAATTTTTTTTTTTTTTTGTTTTACTCAACTATGGAACGAACCCCGACAGTTTGCCCGTATCAATTTTATAAAATCCCTATTTCACATTTCGTGGCTATTCAAAACACTATGTGAATCCAAAAATAAAGCACAATATCTTTCATCCAGGAATTTAACTGTTCGTGACATATGCCCTGATCAATTTTGGAAGTTATTGGTTTTGAAATCAAATCTATCGTACGAAAGCTTAAAGGAAACGCCATAGCCCGTTATTAGACTCGTTCTCGCCTCTCACAGGGCAGCAGCTGGATGCTATTTTCACTTCGAGACATTTGAATTGACGCCAAACTTTTTTTCTCCTGTCGAACTAGACTGTAGGCCCTCCTTCCATACATCGTCTTTCTCCCCCGAAAATGGGGTGTATACGGGACGGTGAAACATTGGTATTTTGGTGGAGTGAGAACTTAGTCCATCATGTTTTTTATCGTTTTGTTTACAACATGTGTTGTTTTCTATGATTTTCTGTATTGTTACAATTAATTGTTAACCTTTCCCGTCTGCTGAATAACGTCATGCATATTTTTATACTGATTTATGTTTGACAGATTTATTTTGCGTGAAAACAGAAGTGGCCATTGAATGACAAGATTCACGCCAGAGGTAGAGGGAGAAGCTTCGAGATTTGGTCTAGAAGCAGAGTTTTATGGCCATGTGAATCATCAGTCTCCCAAGTTAACCAGCAGCTGCTTCATGTTGTAGATCAAATGGTTTTGGTTGCTTGTGCATCCCTTAAAAATAGCGTGGGCCAACCCACCCCCAAGTTTGATTGACTAAAAATAAACTTAGAAACTTGTTCTGCATAGCTCCTGTTTCTCGAAAGACGTTGCCGTGCCGCGTGTGGTCGGGAGAGGCAATTCGCCAGTGGTACACCTCTGACGTCAAACGCCCCAATAAGCTTCCGCTTGTCACTGTGTCACGAATGGGTTGCGAATTGATCAGTTCAGTGAAACTATGTTTGGCTAGTCTTTCAAGAGGATGGGGAACCCAAATTGGCTTAGATTGTTGTAAAAATAATTTTTTTTCCGGTGACACCATATACTGTCCAGAGAGTATACCTTCTGACGCGATCGTTTGTATGTGTCCATAATAAAAAGTGAAGACCGCATGTCCAATTCGAAACACTTTTGAAAGTTCGCCAAATTTAGCGAACCGACGTAGCTAAAAATGTCTATACATATTCGATTTTTGCCGAATAGTTGACACCCAACAAGAAAATATTTCAATCCTCCAAAACCAAACGTAAAAGAAAAAAGTAAATAAATATTTCAAAGTTCAAAATATTCACACAACGGTAATTCTCAACTCTGTACAACTATTGTATTTTGCAGCTGCTATGGCAGATATATCTGTGTATGGTAGATCATCGGGCTTTTTGGGAGATGATGTAACCTTTTTTCCTAGTGTTAAGGGAGGGAGCTGATTCTGTACAAAGCGGGCTAAATATATCGTCCCCCCAACTTCTTGTTCTTACGTAACCTACTGCATTGAGTATCGATAGCGCAATCAGTTTGTGAGTTCTAATTGTGTCATCCTGGCTTCTGTCAAAATCCGATAACAAGGGAAACAAATGATTATGAGTAAAAAATACTGGACAAATGAAGAATATTGGGTAGCAACCAACCTTATGCGTGAAGTCAAAATGATAAATGTATTGCTGTCATCGAATTGACTCCAGCTATTTGAGTTTTTTTAATATTCTAAAATGTGGGATGGGTAATACCACAAAATCCTAGCCATACATTTCACAATGGCAAATTAATGCATCTTCAAATTCACCTTTCGCATACATTTTTAAATTTTATTTTTATTGATTTATTTGTATTTATTTGTATTTATTTGTATTTTACAAATTCTGTTTAAGGTCAATGAGATCCATTGCTCTTACGTGGTTCAGTAATAGTGGGTATTTCACCGCGCCAGAAAAATGTCGGTTGGTATCACCAATTCTAAAAACTTTAAGGCACGAAAATTTTCACCACCCAAAGGGGTCCAATCTTCTTTGGACAATCACTTACCTACTATGCGACCTATGGCGTTTTCGGTTCCTTCCCTTCTTTTAGGCGTTACGATTTGAAATTGAGGTCGCGCAGTACCAGTAAAACGCACGTGAAAATGGGCCTATGAGAACGGCAAGGTCGCTGTCTATGTAATATTAAAGAACTTTTTCAGATGTGAAGCGATGCGCTCGGGCCCAGCCATTTACACGTTCTTCTTGATTGCTGTCTATTACGCCCAACTTTACAAGGCTTGTACCGGAAGGCTGTGTGACCAGTTTCGTTCTGGTTGACCAACCATTTTACCTCTTCCTGCACCAAGAGACGCTTTCATCGTTCACGTTTCCCGATGCAGGAGACACATCCAAATTTAAAGTGATGTGTAAAACTGTCGACGCTAAAATTTCCGAATTATAGTAGCAGTGTCATGTATTACTAATGTCACATATTTTCGAATGTGACCGTGTCGTTCCCGGCTGCTAGGTGCGTTTTTCGATCAACCTTCGGCTATTATTTCCGTTTTGTAACTCAAAACTCGGCCGCCTTTGTACACAATATTGGCTGTTTAAATTCTATGTAGGGCTATTGCTGTCTAGTGCACGTACGACTTTGTTGGCTGGCTCTGGCTAGTGGAAAACAATGAAAGTGATATAGGCTACGCCGGTTAGTGTCATGGTCGACGGAGTCTTAATTGCTTTTGAGAAATTGCCTGACGTCACACGGAGGATCCGAGGCAAAGTAGAAAAGTCACGATCATCAAGCAAGGAAGAAAAACGCGGAGAAACTAAGCAAACCAAAATAATGAAAAAAATAATAATAACAATAAATAGAAGCGATCCAGCTGCTTGCAGCAATGCACTTCCCGGCCAGTATAGTGCCAGTCAAGAACGGCCATCGTATGTGTCGTCCTACGAATGGCCTGTCGTAAAGGCAAACTGAAACGAAGCAATAGAGAGAAAATAAGAAATATCGAGAGCAAAAGACGAGGCGAAGAAAGGGGAAGCCAACATCACTGGGTGGTGAAGCAGAGGGATAAGCCTCTACGAATGGGGCCAGTCATTCCTCTTTTTGACATCAGCTTTCTCGCGATATCTCGTTCATTTATCATATGAAGCCCTCAACTCAAGTTAAGACGTCAAGTCAAATCTGCTACGCGCACATTGCTGTTCCTACTGTTACTTTGATATTGAACGCTGGGTTGAGACCTCTGCGCTCAGCCGCGTGTCAATGGGCTCTCGCATGACGCGATATAATATGATGGTGTCGAGCAAAAAAAAAAAAAAAAAAACATATAAGCGGAACACAAAAATAATAAGAAAATAATAAAATAAACTCGACAAGAAGACAGAGAGCGAGTTGCATTGCATCGCTCAAGTTCAGCCAAAATTGCCCAGCCAGATTCTCACACTTCACCATTTCAATGCCAAGAACGAGATGCGGAAATAATCCGAGAACAATACAAGAGCGCCAGCCATCAGTAGGTCTTGACAGACAAATTGTATTACATGTAAGAGCGATGGAGAAGACGTCGTTCTGCCAATACGAACTAGGATTTCGATTTATCCGGTGGCCGATACGTTTCGGACATCATCTGATCGCTACTGTACATAGTCAATTACTTACTTTCTGTCATTCTCAATTCTCGTTTTAGAGCTGATACGAAAGGATAGATTGCAGTTTACAAATCAAGTTCGCAGTTTTGGAGGCGAGCAATAACAAGCGGTTATAAATTAGGAAAGGCGTGGTTGTGCCCAGCATTTTCGCAGAATTATTCGAAGTTACAGATAAATGAACGTTATCTTTTCATTCCATTTCGCGTAATCCAAACTGCTATGCCTCCTATATTAGGGATGCATCAACCGTTTTCAAATGACACTGTGGGGTAAACTGATGTGATATTACTTCACTAAGCGTTTTTTTTTTCAATTAGTTCTTGAAACGTTTTTATTAGATTGATCCAATTAAACGAGATTGTCTCTGTAATTTTTCATTAAGTCCAAACCTTTTGAGCGCACTTTGCATTACGACACCCTGCCAACATACCGTGCTTTCAGATGATGTTTGCTAAAAAATTTGGCCAGTTAAGGTTAATCAATGCCACACCCGTGATATGTACGCAGTACAGGTTCGTCTGAATTTCCCGCTGTTCCATTATGCATTGGTAGGGGCAACTTTTACTAAACGGAGGTACATCAGCCGTTGACAGCGATCCTTTTTAATAGGCAGCCTTTCAATCAGTTTATGAGTATGAAACGCTTTTGAACAGATCAACAATAAAACGGCGGCAGAGCTGATACTTCCATTTCACTACTAACGTGTGCGGCCAAAAATAATTGAAATGTCATGGATGATGAGGTGACATCGTACCGTGTAACGACAATGTCTTTCCTTTCCTGAAAGCGCCAACTAATAAATAAAGCCGCCATTGCAACGGTGTCTGTCCCGAATCCGCGAAGTGACGATGCGACTTTGAATCAAAATGAAGATTTGGCTAAATAAAGGCATGCTTGATGATTCGTTAAGATGCAGCAGAAGATTCGTAAGACGAAAGGGGTCAACATTAATGACGGCCAACTAATGAAAAGCTCTGGGCGTGCCCGTCTCTAGTTAACGCCTTAGCTTAAGTACCTACCGGCCTACATCTGAATTGCGGTTGAAATGGTGGCAATAGTAGGGTGGATTAATGTTCACGAACACTATCTTGCAAGAGGTCATCCACCATTACCGCTCACCAGTCGTGCCTCACAAAAGAGTATCGTTCCAGAAACAGAACATGGACTAAGAAGACTATTGTCGTATTACGCTAAAAAGCGCTCGGCTGTAATGATGTGATCCTATCATTCGCCTTCACGAGTATCATATTAAATCGGTACGCGGGTTTTCCGCTATGATGGTAGAACACCACCCAGTTTACCGAAAGCAATTTTGTGTGGTATGTAATCAGGCGTCAACTTTGCCGGTTATAAGTAAACCTGTCTCTAATTAAAAACCTGCAACTAAAGTTGGCGAGTTTTTTCTGTTTTATTTGTTTATTTTTTTCCCCCTTTTTTCCCTTCAGTCTTGCCTGAATGCAGAGCATGCAATCATATACTATTGCTTTTCATAAAGGTTGGATCGAAGCCATCAAGATGTGGGCGACCACATTCCATCACAGGCGGTTACTTGGGACTCATTAAGTCGCCACGGGAAAGCCTTTTATAAAAAAAAATAACTGGATAGGTAAACTGTATTAATGAGCTGTTGTAATAAACACGCAACAATATACTAACAGTGGCGGCTATGTCCGAGACATAGAGGTCATTTAGGCAGCATTTTGCAGCTGCCTAAACAAGGAAGTCAATTTCGTGAGAAACTCCGATGCCAATATATTAAATGAGAGCGAAAATGTAAGCTAGCACATTTCATTGGCAACGCTGCCCTACATCAATAATTGGCGGCTGGGTGATGGGAAACCGAAACGGAATATTGATTACATCTACTGGAGGTAGATAATGTAGAAGAATAACATAGCAGATAAAATTTCATGTTCAATGTCATACGTAGTAAAACAATAGCAATAATAAAGCTTAATTTAAAGCAAAATTTTTTAAACATGCCTTTTTCTTTACTACTATACAACACATTTGATGTCTATTCGAGGCAGGCGAAGTCCTTTGATGTAAGAATTTTGCTATCAGATTAAAACATTCGTGTGGCGCTGTGTTATGTATAAACAACATCGTATAGCTGAAACTTCCGAAATTATTGTCCCAGAGATATCCCCTTGTAAAAAAAGATAATGCTCCAGTTTATAATTTTCTATTACAGAAATTTTCTGATGTCCAATATGAAGTAGTGTTTCTTTTCCATGACGTTCTATGACGTCATGTTCATAAATAGAGGAGCTATCACACGAACGAGCATGGTTATATTGTAAAAAAAAAGCCTGAACTGTAGGCTGCTTTGTGCATTGTATCGGCTAAGTATAGGTCTGTATAGATATATAAGTAATCGAAACAGAAACGAGCAGCACGAAGATCTTCAATGCCTCATATACTACTATCAAGTATATTGCATGGTGACACACATAGGGAGGCTCATTAAACATGATCCACTGTTACACATTCATACGCCTTCTCTTCTAATTTCTCTTCCACTGCCTTACGGGGATCCCACTGAAACGGATCAAATGGGATCAGGCGAACCTAAGAAACCCTGCCTCATCCTCAAAAATAGCATTGCTATTATTACTTCGCAAATTATATACGTTATAGTTGCCTTAAATGAAAGAGCGAATAGAAAAGAAAATAGAACACAACGTAAGCCTACTCTCTTTAGTTTTATGCACCAGAAACACCATCAACAGAAGCTTCGTCTAACTAGGTTTACATGTGTGATATGTAACGTTCGCGACGTGCGGCTGCCTTGCGCCCTACATGGTTATTGCAAACACTATAAAGAGATCATAATTTTGGTGTTCGTTTTATGCCTTCGCTCCGCCGAATCAGGACAGACTTAGGGACATACCCCAATAAGGAAAGTCCCAACCGAAATAAGAGCTCACTAGGGAGACTCTTGCAGTTTAGTAGGAGACACTGGAGACGACGAAATGAAACAAAGATACCCAGATATAATGGAGTGATTTAAATGTCATGTGTCACTACATAAAATCTAGGGTAATAAACCTCCAAGAGTAGGCACTGGAGAGGGCTGTGATGGTGTTACAACAACCCAAAACTATTCGATCAATATTTGACAAAACCGAATATTCTGACAAAGTGGAACGCCAGATTCCTTCTGATATCAAATGTAGTCCATTTTTGTAAAGGACTTCGATTTCCATAAATGATTTGACACGACTGGCGTCTACCGGAAGGTAGACTTCCTTGCTTTATCCGACAGACGCATCTCGATGCCTATAGTTCAACTGTCAAGACCCTTACCTTTTCCATACCTACCTAAAAACTGTCTCCCGCTCGCATATAATATCGTTTTGTCTGAAGTACCGAACCGATGTAGCTATTCCTCAACTGTCATTCTCCTATATTAACTAAAATTCTACGACAAATCGCAAGTGCCGTTCTTCTTTCGTGCTTGCTAGTTTGTGGGTTTTTTGTGTTTTATCGGTTTAGTGAAATACGTTTAAAGTATTATTCAGGTTAACTTGGCGAAAATGATATTTCGCAACGGTTCAAAGTCACACAATGGCAAAGGAAATAGATGACAATCATTTTTTTAAAAACAAGTTTCACAACGTACAAAAAGGAAAACCTTAAAAAAAGGGGGGAGAAAAATAAGAAGTTGATGTAGTTTCCGGCTCAACAACTGTTGAAGCCCTTTTATTTATTTTTTTTTGTTTGCCTTTTCGAACGTCATTTTTTTTTTTTATTATTATTTTTTTCGATCCATCTCCCTCTTCCTCTCTTTGCCGTGACGCAGGTTTGGCATTATTATTTTTCTGTTTTGTTCCACCTATTTTCTCATTGAAACTAACAAGTCGGTAGAAGGGCGGAGGGGGAGGGAGGTGGACGAAGAAAAAGGGGGTGAGGGAGCAAGCAGTTAGAGGAAGGGGAAGACCTGTCGGTTTCTCTTTTTTTTTCCCACACTGCGCTCTCCACCTGCTCGTTTCCTGACCTTTCTGTTTTGTATGTACGTGTATTGCCGGGGCGCCCTCGACCTTCCATGTACTATTTTTCTTTTTTTTTTTTTTTTTTGTCTCTTCCCAGCGACTGTGGTTTACACAGCTATATCAAGTTTATCATGCATGCTATTTGTAGCCACAGTATTTTACAAGGACTGTAGGTAGAATATAAAACAGTTTCTCCTTCGCTCTCTATTGTTTGGATGTGCGAGTGTACACACACACAGCCGTTCGGGTACTTGAAGTCTCGAACGTCGAACAAGTACCAAAAGCAAAAATTTTAGAACGTTTCGCGGAAAAACAGCAGGTGCTAGATTTTCATCGTCAGATGTAGAACGAAAATGGGGGGAAATCTCTGTCTCTTCCAGGTATCTTTGAAAGGAGAAGAAAACAAAATGAAAGCTCGACGAAGATGTTTCGGCTGCTCCCCCCAGCGACTTGGCTGATTAGGACCACCTGTATGGTACTTGCTACGTATATGCAGAGCCGCTGTTAAGAAGATTGACTTGCTTATCATTTTCATGCTATTCGCATGAGATGATGAAACAATGTAGGAACAAAAAAAAAATTGGTTTTCCCGTAACAAAAGCAAATAATTAATAACGCCATTCTGGCTAATTGCTGATGAAATTAGTGCGTTCGTATGAAAGAAGGCAATCACGACTATTCCACATTGTTTTTGGTTTCATCAGTCACGGTTGCTGATGATGCGTGGCAGTTTTACCAATCCCTAGATACGACGGAAAGCAACCTTGGTTTCATGAGCCAACAAGCACTATTGATGTTAGTCACGCTGAGCTGCAACGCCGATGGGACCTCATACCGGATGAGGGGGATCACACTAATCTTTTCTCATAGAAACATTTACGTCTGAGCAACGGTCGTTTACGAGAAATTGACAAAAACGGAGTGAAAAATTTAATGAAGACGACTGAGAACAAAACTAAAAATGAAAATTTGAATAAATAATATGAATAAAATTAAAGGGGAAGAGCATACTTCTCTCTCGCGAAGAGCAAATGGTGTACATAGGGTTATCTTTCAAACACGTTAGAAATGAAGAATGAGAAAAACGTCCGTATTCGGCTGCGCTGTAGCTAAGTCGAAGGGTTGTTTGCGTCTTTTTTTTTCCATTTTTAATGGTTTTTTCCCTTTCGTCATAATCGTTTGCCCTCCATTTCACAAAAGGCAAGGAAAAACCGTGTGACAGAATGCATATTTACGGGGCTTCGAGCCCCGTGAAAGTTTTCCATCTCAAGTTTTTCGGGAGAATAACAACGTGGGGAACTGGAAATCTCGAATTGGATCTGAACCCCGTAGCCGTCTCCAGTCAGGCATAATCTTTTACATCAACGAAACACGCTGCGTGACTGATGAACGATCGGCTGACTAAGCGCCAAAATACTACGCACGACTAGAAATCTCGTGTGATGAGTTCAGGCTTCACCATTTCCGTTTAACGCCAAGTGGTCGGATATTAATTTTTATCTTCCCCGTTCCCCATTAGTCGATATGCCTAAATGCCAAAACGTACCAAACGCTTTGCTAAACAGACTTGTTACGTGATTTTCACGCACATCCAGGTCGCCGAAACAGCGGGTCAGTATTAAAAAATAATAATAATTTAATGATAAAACATGAAACGAGACACGAACAGTATCTGACAAAGTATGGGGTAAGAAGAAAAAGTTTATCAAGGCATGGTATGCGGGTGGAACCCGCAGCAGGGAGCTGGCGTTTCTCACTAACTCCGATATTTCCAAAATGACGTGGGTTCCCCTGAATTTCAATGTTCCTTATGAAAGACAACTAGGGCAGATAGATAGCTAGGAATGTAATTTCTACCGAACGGTGGCAAAAAAAGATCAGAATACTCCAAAATCCTGTTATCCAATACAGGTAACCATGCTACTTATTTCGAATAGGAAAAAAAAATCGTAGTTAATCCAGCGAATCGTAATGTTGGTGTAACAGGGCAACATCGTCTAGGCTTAATGCCGTCTCGAGAGAAAAGAGTGACTTTTAAAGAAACGTAAGGAGGATTTGCATACTTGCTCAACAGTGTTTGTAGAGAAACAGTCATTCCAGCATGTTTGGAAAACTTTTCGTGGCCACATGCGATGCCCATTTCAATAAATGAGGCGAGCAGAAATTGACATTTGCTGGTAACTGCCAACCAAGCTTCTCGTGATTGAGTAGTTTTCTAGAGTTCTAAGATTTCTCATTGGTAGATGAGAGTGCTCGGGAGACTGGGTGAGACAATGAGAAAAGATGAAAGAAAGAAACGTGAATCGAAACGAGACGAAAAGTGATCAAAAAGGAAAAGTAGAAACTTGAGAAACACGGGACTCAGCTAGAAAACTGCCGACTTGATATCCATACCCGGGATATCAAGTAAGCATGCAGAACGCAATCGCAATCCACGCACGATGCGCGGGAGACAACCGTAGAAAAACAAAATAGACGCAGAGATGTCGAGGTTACCGAAAACATGATCTATTTGGATGGATTTACTAATGCACAAACACACCAGCGCAAATACACTGTCACGAAGAGGAAGAAGCCAAACTGACGGAGAGCGAACGTTTTGGATGGTAGGCCCCACGTGGAACAATCATCTGTGTGTCTACCTCCCCTCATAAACAGTGAGTCAACACACCGAATGCAAACAAAACGGGAAGCTAAAGTACGTGTCGGTTGAAGACGTGGGTAATCAAGACAATTAAGCAAAGAAATATTTCTAGTCCTTTTGCCCAGTTTCCTTCACTGGCAATACATTTGGACGTAATACACTAGCGCTACGACGGTATTGATGCGGTCCACTCGCACTACCTTTTACTTAGTTGCCCTTATCAGCACAATCCACTGGATGAAAAGTTAACATGGGTCCTCATAGCTTCAATCTCGAGGAAAATCACAGAAATCACGTGATTCACGTAGCTTGCTGTATTTAGTTTTGCAGTAGGGCTTCAAGGTAGGCCAAGGATTTCTTTCACACTCTTTCGAAAAAAAAAAAATCTTTGGTCCTATTTTAAAACTATAACGAGGTGGAAAACGTATTTATTATTTTGGCTACATTGCCGCGGGTCATGAGCATCGACCCGTCCAATTCTGACCACGGTGAAAAAAAGAAATATGCGCCTTTTAATAACCAAAATAAAGTCTTCCCTCTAAATCATCTTTTTTTTTTTTCCTTTTTATTTTTTTCTATTTTTTTTTGTGTGTGCGTATGTTAAAAGCAGGACGAATAAATGAGACGACGTCGGCACCAATAAATCACCTGAGGATTATTGGGGAAACAAGTGGTCAAATATTCAAGAAGGCACAGCACAAAATTTGCATGCCGAGCCTTGACTCCGGTCGTAGTAGTATTGCGGTACCGCATTCCGTAGCGAGCTGCACGATTGACACACGTCACGCTATGGATAATGAAAACAGGCTAGATGCAACAAAGTCACCGGCTTGCCAAACATGGTAAGTTGGTAAGCACCAAAACGCACTTCGCCTGTATTTTTTTTTTTTTTTTTTTTGGGTGCCCTACGACAAAAAAGACTCGGTAGATCATCGGGGAGGCGCGCACACATAGGCACACACACAAAAAAGGCTAAAGAACCAGCAAATAGCCTCTGCTGTCTACGGTTATTACCATGGCTTTAACTTCTAGTACTCCCGAGTGCTATCCGATGCAAAGCTTGCACAAAAGAATAAAATGTTGGAAGTATGGGTTGGAAGGGAAAGGCCCCGTCTGTCTGTGCGTGATGCCTTGCTCCCCTGCTAAGGTTTTTCCTTCACGATCAAGTTTTGGACGCCTGCTGAGTGTAGGTGTAGACGCCAAAGACGATGGAGGGAAAAAAAAAAAGAGGCAAGGAGTGAAGAGCGAAACAGAGAGGAAAAAAAAAAGAGACGGGAGAGCAAATCGGTATAGTGAGCCTTCGACAATTGCGTGTATCGGCACTCCAACCGAGTTCCACTGACCATTTAAAATCGATTCCATTGACGATCGATAACTCGCCATTTTCGGGCCTCATCTATGACTAACAGGAGGAGAGCTTCTCCAAAAACAGCATTTTTTTTTTCTTTCAAGCAACGGCACGTTCCTTCCTTTTTCCTCGGAGGCCGAACCTTGAATTCCCAATACGCATTTATTGTTTTTATAGAGCAGTTATACCAGCTTTCTTTTTCTCATTTTTTTTTTTTTTCCTCTTTTCATCATGTTCGACGTCGAAAGCTATCTATTTCAACGATGCCCGAAACACACCCTTTTTTTTGTTTGGAATTTCAGTCACGCCGATCGAAGAACCACAAAAGTTTCGTTAGCATACATCTCCTTCGGCGTGGTAGGTGGCCGCTCTACTTTTCATACCGACCGTTATAGGCTATCGAACATTTGCGACAGCTCGCCTTTTTTTCTCATTCCTTGGACATTATGTCACCGCAATCACAAAGTCATGTATACTAACCATCCGTTGAAATAACACGGACAAACGGAAGTGAATAGCTCAGCGATTGTTGATGTGAAAGTTTATAGCTCACATTGCTCATTCATAGCTCCAGCGCGTGCTGGTCAATGAGGTCAATCGTGC
Source organism: Daphnia carinata (assembly GCF_022539665.2). Lineage (NCBI taxonomy): Eukaryota > Metazoa > Arthropoda > Branchiopoda > Diplostraca > Daphniidae > Daphnia > Daphnia carinata. The sequence continues at coordinate 6,522,766 of NC_081333.1, forward strand.
CACAGTCACCGCACGGATACTGATATAGTGCACTATCATCATCAAACTGCATATAGCCTTCTATTTAAAAAAAAAAAAAGAAACACGCAGACAACACATTTGGCTGACCAATGATTATAGCGGGATAACAAAATTAAATATTCAGTTAAATAATAAAAAAAAAAAACAGTCCGGGTCAATCTCCAGCCGTGTTCTATTTGCATGTGGGCAAAGAAGTTTAGTGTGCGCAACTTGTTCGCGATTTTCATTCTCTAACTTAAAGATTGCGGATCTGGGAAACATCTGTACAGCGCACAGTCGGCTGAACTGGCGGATATCCTGAACCCCCATGGAAATCTGCGGTTGAATCATTTACATATTGCTTTATTCCAAAAAAAAGGAAGAAAAAAAAAAAAGAAAATGGTTTTGTGAATGTATTCAGCCCGGAGGAAGACGCAGAGTAGCTAATGGAAGAAATTGGATGGAATGAGACGATAAAACGTGAAATGAAAAGAAACTGGCACGTAATGCAATATACTATGTGAACACACACGAAAAAAAAAAAAAGATGCGTTCCTACGGTTTGGTTTTAAATAGCAGAGCGATTGAACAAAACTCTGTGGGGTTGCGAAAATTCAACGATCCAACTAAAAATCGATCAGAAAACTGTAGATGCTAATTGAACGTCATTACACTCATCAATAATTTAGTACATCATATTATTGTCATCTAGCTTGTAATTGCACATAATTCAAACAGACTCATGTCAAATGCAAAACCAATTTGAATTCCTTGCACTTTCGTGTTAATTCGCACATGCGAATGAGACCAGTGGAAGACGGTGATATCGGTAGTGAAATCGGGATTTCCTGGTACAATTTTTTGTTGGAAACTGCATCCAATACTTTCTATTAGAGTTGAAAAGAAAGAAAACGAAAAAAAAAAAAGGGAAGTTGGGGGGAAAGAAAGTGCGACAGGGAATCACGAAGAAAATCTCGACCAAGTGTAGCCCACACAATCAAATAACTGCTTGTAAAGCACTACAACCGAATCGATTCGCAATGAAACGAATGGTGAAAATCTTTTCCTTTGTTCTTTCCTTTCCTTTTTCTCCAGCGGCTGTGTTGGAACCCAAGCAAGTTTTTAAACCTCCATCTCTAAATGTTCTTCAAAGATGCCAGTGTAAGGATTTTTTTTTTCTTCTTGTCATCCCTGATTTTTTTTTTATTGGATGGTGAAAACTAAAGTAAACGCAAGCGAAACTTGTGGATATTGATGTATGCAAAAAAAGCTGAAATAAATATCGAAAATAAAAGGCTGCAATATGACCGGTTGAGCATAATTATTTAAAGCTTTCTGTTTTTTTTGGGGTTTTTTTTGCCCGTGAGCATTCTGTTGGCTGCCATCTCCGAACCTTATCTGTGAAGTCATTTTCAGTCCTTTTTTCTCAAGTATCATAAACAAATCAAAATTGACGTAGCCACTTCCACTGTTGTAAACGAAAAAAAAAAAAAAGAGATAGTAAGGGAAAACAAAACTAAAAGTGCTGCGTAGACTGTCAAAGAGGGAAGACGTGGATATGGCTTAGAAGCGCGTGCTCGCTCGCTTGTCTCACTTCCACAGACTTTCAACTGAATGGGGAGAGAAGAAAAAAGAAAAACACACAAAAAAAAAAGGCGAATGACCAAAAAGGAGGTATATGTGGAGATGGCGTCCGTACTTCATTCTCGGCGGGGTGTCGCGGTTGCGACACTGATACCATCCCCTCGTTTCAAGATCATTGCGATAGGATAGCGACATTCCCTTTTTGTATTGCCCCCTTTCAAACCAATATTCCTCTCTCCATTCTCTGACTCCCCTTATGGGGCTATCGTCTTCTTCTACCAGCAACTTGTCCAACAATGTAGTAAAGACAACATTACGTCTTCGTTACTTTTCGCCCTCCCCTATGAGCGTTCCATTCTTTAGCTCCATAATGGATGAACAACGTTGATGTCCCTATTCCCGTGTCGCTTCCATCACCCTGGCCCATTGGCCGTTTCATCTCACCTGCGATGCTATTCGGTCAGGGTAACAATTTACGCATTCTAGACAGGTAAAAACGAGCCATCGCTTCGGCGGCAACAGCAACATTTTTTAACTCTTTTTCCAAAGTTTTTTTGGTTTTTTTGTCGTTCTTTTTTGTTTTCTAATTTATTGGTAGGCCGAGTTCTTTTTCAAGATAGGGGAACTCTTTTATTTTAAGCTTTCGAAAAATATACATAGAGATCGTAAGATGCTATTTTCAGATGGCACCCCCGATCTGTCGTGTTAGAAAAATGCTCCTCGAAAAGCATGGATGTGCATAAGAAAGTTTTCCCACTGCAGGATGTGACGATGTAGTTTGTGTTGCCACAAGTAGTATTAGCTACTTCCTCTTCTTATTGGCGCCTACGCCTTTAATCTGCGCGGGAAGATTCACGCTTCAGGTGACTCCAATCGTCCCACATACGTAGTTTTGAAAAAGAAACAAACAAAAAAAAAAAAAGATTGCTACACTATGGCGCGGTGCTAATGCTTAAAGTTTGGAGGCTGTTTCTCATTCTCGTGTCGCAATTTAACTTCCGGTGGGAACCTGCACTTACGACTGCATGGCCTACTGATTTTTTTTTTTTTCTGCCTTCTCATTCCCATGTGTGTTATACATGTTGATGGCTTACATACAAGTACAAGATAAACAATTGTAATTACCGCTCCGATAGGTAGGGACCGTGGGAATTGACGACTCTGGGAACAAATTCTCTTCCAGTGACTTCGACAACAAAAAAGAGCAAAACGACGAGGTGACGGCGAGCGGATGTAACGTGTTGATCTATTCCGAAAATGTTTTACGGACGCCTTGAATCGAAGTGCAACAGAACTAACTTATCTTTCCTGCTTTTCGTAGATTCAATACTGTCATCTTCTTTGATATCTGAAGGATTCTTTCAGCCATTTCTCGTTGATCAGGTTGTCTTTGCCTTTTCGTTTCACTAATAGTTTGCATTTCTGCGTTAAGAACGATAAAACTCACTTCTTCATTGCTGATTCAGACTCTCTCTTACTTAATACATTAGCGGTTATGCCGTGCGACCGTTGATATGTGTTTAGCCATAGACTTTGTTCTCACAAACATTAAAAACTTTGCTCTGCGTGCGACCTGGTGTTACCTTCATTGCTCTAACTGGAAACGAGGACGTTTACTTCATCCAGGGGAATTTTGAAAAATATTTGAAATGTGAATGAAATGAAGCAAATTCGTGTTGACTCTGTTACATTTTGATTCGTTCTGTTTCGTTAACTAATCTCTTCCGCGATCGATCGCCCATGTCGTTCCCATTCTAATAACTCACTGCAAACAATCGTTGGTACTCCAGGAACAATCGAGATTCGTACGAGCAATTCAAGGCCTCCAACGAAAGTCCACAATAATACATTTTTTTTACGTTATTACGTCACCGGCTTTATGACATCCTTTTAATACCCACGTGCGAGCAGTTTGTGTAGTTCAAAGCGATTTTGTTACGACAAGACGACAGAACAACGCAAACAAATAAATACAAAAATCTATTTAAAAAAAAAAACAAAAAAAACAAAACACAACAATACACAATGTGTCCTAGGGCTTAAACAAAAACAGTTCTACGCCATCGCTATGATGAATAACCCGAAGAAGTAGAAGGACTGGAAGATGCCCTATTAAATGGATGCTCTCCCTCTATTTGAACCGCTTTTAAAGCAGCTAGATAATCCCCGCGAACATAGACGTGTTCAGATCCGAGCCGGCTTCAATTACTCCCGCGTGAAGCGTCCTTGAAATCGGATTCGTTTGAAGCCGATAGTCAGCAGCGAAGATGCACAAATAAAAAAGGATGCACTAAGAAAGAGATATACACCGGTATTTGTTGTCAGGTAAAACATCGCCGAGGCGACCCATCTACCCGGGATTTATAAGATATCCTAGAACGACAAGCTCTAATATATGCATTGTATTCTATCTTCTGTAGGCTACAACGGAGTTTCGAGGAAAAAAAAAAAAGAATAAAACAAAAAAGAATGAAAAAAAAAGGGAAAACCGTCAAAATAAAGGAGAAAAAAAGATCGAGATCGGGTAGTTGTGGAGGAAGTAGGGGGAGAAGCAAGAGATGGGGTGGGCAACAGGAAGCGACTCTGCAAGTCTTGTCCCCTTCTTTCCGCCCTGTGCTTCGAACGTTACGCTTGCGTGAGGCGGATAATATGCACTCTCTTTTCTATTCTCTCTCTCTCTCTCTCTCTCCTTCTCTTTACTCCGTCTCATTCTTCATCTTTTCTGTTTCATTATTTTAATAACCATTGCGTTACAGTACAGCAGTTTACTGATACAAAAAAAAAAACAAGAAAAAAAAAAATCCCTTTTTTATCGTTTGTTCATGCTCCAGAAGTTACTTGTCTGCTTCCCAACAACGTTTTAAGGCGCGCCATTCTATCAGCTACCCACTGGGCACGAGATTTCCTTTCTCATCTTTCACAATCAAATCTCGCTTTTGGTGCGGCTTCCATTCTTAGCTAATGAATTTTGTAATTAGAGGCGCAAATGTCAAGCTCGGGCGATCATCCTAAAAGGTAGATCGAAATATCGACAAAGGTATTTGACTGTTTTATAGGCAACCAGTTAGTCTATAACGTTCTCCTGTGGGCGTGCAGACTTTCTCTCTCTGCCGTGGCCGCAAGTTGCGCGATGGATTGGTCCCATTCACGAAAGCGTAGCAGGTTAGGACGCACGAAAGTAAGCCGTTCCGCGGAATAGACTATTTATTAGCGATGAACAAAGAGATCTTCCGCGTCAACTACGTATACTTGGGAAGGAGGGGGGGGGGGGGGGACTATAACGAAACATCTCACGAGCCATGGCATGTCAAATGATGAAGACCGTACACTGTAAATGAGACAGGTGGTGGATGGAAGCCATTTGTGGTACCCTCTCCCCAATCTTCTCACATATCGTATGCTCATAAAGTACGTCTTCTTATTCTTCCTTCATTTTTTTTTTTTTGTAAATAATTATTATTCCCTGTCCTCAGAACAAAAGAGGGGTGGGGGGGGGGGAGAAAACGATGAACAATGAGGGGGGAGTCAAAGGACGAGGGGCAAAAAAGGAACGGGCTTTCTCATCTTTAAATTCATTTTCGTATGTCCGTTCATTGTGGGTGAGAGGTCACGAGGAGCGACAAGAAGAGAAAATTTGGTCAGCTCGGTATTATAATTCAATCGAGAAGGATATACCCGCAGAAGCACTTGACCCGCTTCATTGCGTTGCCTGCGAGAAACCCAAGCGCTTTCAGCGTCACGACAGAAACAAATTTGATATACATGCATACGATGCAGTTGCAAAAGCAAGTCCCAGAGAAGGAGAAAACGTAAGACGACACTACTGTGCTATTCATCGCCTTCTAATTTCCCCTTTTTTTCTCGCTCACTAAACACGCCGCTCTGTGTGCCAAAATGTTTTCATCAGAAAACAATGGAATATGACGGGTTCCAGAGGACGTCCATCGCTGCCTCCAGCAGCCAAAGCAACACCGACCGATTTCCCCATCGACGGATTCAATTAGACGATGAGTCTCGCAATTCGCTCAAAGTGCTACAGCTGTGTGCTCCAGTTATTTTACCTCTGCCGCTATACCCGCTGGCATACATAGCCAATTGTTCTGGGCTCTGCCAACGCCGGCCGGGCACAAAATGATTAGAACGAAAGAGTGATGACGAAACCTGTCACGGCTAATGTTCATCAGTGCTGGCGATGAAGGAATAGCCATTACTGATCAGCCGTACGACTCCCATTGATCCGATTGGATTACACGTGGTATAGCCAGGTCGGGTCGGCGGATGCTTCTCGTGCTATTTCCCGTCTATAGTCCCATTTTTTTTTTTTTTTTTATTTCCGAGGGTGACTTTTAATCACTGCACTGGCAAGTTAATTAGTGAGTGACCGCATCGTGCGGTCAGCCGACATCAGGCGAGCCAAGAGGCTATGTTGGCTTCTTTTCTCGTGCCAATGACATTCGAAGACGTTGACGACAGCGACCAACAGCCACCGTTTCGGATTTGGGCCTCCTCCCCCCCCCCCCCCAACCTTTCTCACTAATGCCTTTCTTTAACCTCCTGTTTCTATTTGTCTGTCTCTCTTTCAGTCTACTTTTTTTTCCTTTTTTTTTTGTTGAGTCTTTTGTGTCGTTGGTTGGCCAGCAGGCAGCTCGACCCCATGTTACTCTGTACAGGTCGTGCCATTTTCATTTTCTCCGTGTCCTCCCTGATGTTGCCATAGACGTTGGAGTATCGCCAACACGCCGTCCTGTGCGCCTTCTGCTATTACCCCGTAAACACGGTCTGTTACCCTGTCTCCTCCCAATTCCATCTGATCAGCGATCACCCGAATACAATTTTATTTCGCTTCTTTTCTTCTCCTACCTCTTGTCCAGTTGCCCTCCGATGATGTCGGGAAATTCTATTTACCGTCGATATCCTCCACAGTCCGTTAGCCCTCGTACCGTCGGTCTATTTGTGTCACGAATTGCAAACCAAGGCCCACTGTCCCTATTTCATTTTATTTTTTTCATTCCTTGTCTTGTTTTGTCTGATCTTTTCGCCCGTTCTTTAGTTATCGGTACTCTTTTTTTTTTTTTCCTCTTTCTCCTTTTATTCTGGCTGGTTTCCCCGCCTTTTTCCATAATTTTCTCAGTGCCATGTACGAAAGAATTTTCGGACGAAATCGATAACATGAAGCCAATCGATAGGAAAAGCCCTTTACTTGCATTGTTATTTTTTCTTTTTTTTTTTTTTTGCCCATTCGCTAACCTTTAGGATTTACAAAACCAATTTTCCTCGATCGTCAACAATGGCTGTTCAACTTTCGATACCTGTGCACAAGCTTTTGTCTATTTAGTCTCTAGTTTTTAAGCGACATGAAATCTCATCATATTACGGCCATGTCTGGGATTCTTGCCGTTGCTCTTTACCATTTTTTTGACAGTGACTGAGGATCGGATGACTGTTTCGCTGCCTCACCCGCCTTCGAATAATGTTAAAAAAGAAACCAAATGACGTGGAAGACATCGTTGTGTGTGATCTATTGGATTATACGGAACTTTAACAGAGAATGTATACCAATAGATGTCGACCCCCATGTTGAAAAAAGAAAAAGAAAAAAAAGCAAAAAAAAGGGGCAAAAAAAAGGCCAAAAAAAAAATGAAAAAAATAAGAACTCTATTTATATCGCGCCCTACTAGTGACCTAGTAGGTCGTCTCTTTAGTCAGCATTAGTCAGAAAACGTATTTTGGCTGCTTTCTAACATAGGAAAAAATTCCGGAGACTTGTCTATTGGATTTCACGTCTGGGATCCAGATCACGCATGCAAAACGCAGCTCAATCTTTGTGTAGAAGTAGTAAAAACGGCGTAGAAGCACATGGCTTATGCGAACTACTATTTTCAAACGTGAGGAATAAAACCAATATTGGATATCGATAAGCATGGCAAGCTATTTCCTACTATGATGATTTCTCAGACGAGCTTCGTCTCAAAGTCCAATTAAAAAAATTATCTGAATAAATGGCATAACTTACAGTCTCAATCATCTTTTTCCATTTCTTACCTTCAGAAGCAAAACACAGTGAATGAAAAGCCATCGCATAATACTGAGATCACGCTTCGTATCGATATCGTGAGCGAACCGAAATCATATTTCTATTCTTTACTGCAGCGATAGCACAAACCCATTCAAAGCGTATGTTTACGTTAGATATCGCTCGTTTCACTAGATTCACTCTTCCTACCGAAATCTATGTATGTTGCAGCCTTAATCTGCAGGAGCTATTTTCATTTAACTCTGCCGATAGGAAGTAGCAGCTTTGGCATCTTCCTTAGGTTTTGCCTCGCCCCAAGAATATATACCCCTTGCTTGCTGATGTAACTGTATGCTTGTAACATATTAGCCCCCTCAACGGCAAAATTTGTTAGGGTGTCGAGCGGGACTTACCGTGACAGATAATGGTCTGGATGGATAGCACGACGAAAAGAAGCTGGATGATAGAAGCGCCTGATGCCATTGTCCTTTTCCGTTCGTTTTACTTTCGCCGTTCTTCTTCGTCTTCTTTTCCCGATTTGTCCTATTCTCTCTTCCTGCTACTTCAGCGTGATATTTCTACTACGGAGTTTTCTGTTGCCTTCCTTCGTTTACTCCTTCCCTCTTCCACTTCTCCCTGTATTCGTTTCCTCCTTATAATTACACTGACGACTCAGAGTTGAACACGGTCCATTACGGATTTATCGATGATGGAGCCGATGCCAATCACTAACGACACTAGCGGACACGGCTGGCGTTGTGCAAAATTTCTTAACACACACGGCCATTCAAAGGGTGCAGTTATCGATGCCACTAAACCGCCGATGGTCAAACGGTACTATTTCGTCGTCCGCAAAATGTGTTTATGAATAGTAGTCCAATCACGTCCCTCTGGGGTGTCGGTGACCGATGTGTTTTAGATGTGCAATGTAGGCAACAAGTTCTCTATTATCCCGAAACACACACACACACACCCAAAAAAAAAACAGTCATCAAAATTTAAATAGTGTTTTTTAATTTTTTCTGTTGGACGAGTAGGTTTATTTACGAATAGGTTGCACAACTGGAGTAAGGCCACTGGGAACCTTGATCGCGTGCGTCCAGCTACGGCCAAAGAACCAAGACAACTGGCTGGCTTCAGGTAAAAGGGCCGTACTGTAAGATAGTAGCTCATGTTGTCGCTTGATGTTGGCGGAAAGAGGGCAAGGGCGCTGCCGCCCGCTCGTCGTGGAGAAAAGGGCGAAGGCAAAGGAAGAAAGAAGGGGAGGGGCCTTCCGTTCCCTCAAAACCAAGGGGATATATGAGAACAAGCAAAAAGAGTTGTCGGGGTTGTCTGAGACAGCCAATGGTACGAATTCATTGGCATGTAGTCGGATGTATGATATAGCATATATTTCTACCTTTTGTAGAAGAAAAGCGCTAGAGTTGAACTTTATTCAAATTCGAATAAATGAAAATACTCAACGATTTTTCGTCTATTTACTTCATTTTTACGCCACTAGATGGCAACTTCTTTTGATCGCCTCTTCTGCTCATTTCGTTTGAAAGTGTCTAGGCGTTTGCTCCTCAGTTCTCTCCCCGTTATTTCTAATATAACATATAATTTCTAATAATAGCACATAGTCCAACTTTCAAAGTTTAATTTGGCGTTCCGTTTTCTTTCTTATTGGACAAGTTCTAAACATTTCGAAGGTCGTAGTATTACAATTTTCGCGCTAACAGCGATGTCAAAATTAGGCACACAACTCCTTTCTCATGAACGGCTATGATAATTCTAAAGGTAGGTATCTTTTTGTTTTGTTTATTAGAGGATTTCATTTTCTTTTACTTCTAAAATTCGTACGAAAAGAAATGTGTAAGATCGTTGCTTAACGACGGAAACGGTTGACGTGCCATGCTTTTTACTTTTCGATTTATTTTCTTCTGGCTGGAGATTGTGCGGTTGCCAAACGACTACGGTAGCCATGAAGAGGATCTCCGTGTTGTGCCGGCTGTTATTATTGCAGGATTTACCCAAGCAAAGGAAACCGGCGACTTTAAACGATGATGTCTATATGCGGCTGCACCCGGAAGATAGCAACTTCGTCGTTTGCAGAGTAGTCTGAACGTTTGGGGAATCCACAGACGATAGTTTATTTTTAAATTATGTAGGATTTGAAAATTTTTTGTTGCTGTTGCTGTTCCAGCTCAGCTGTGGCTGACCTGCCGTCCTTATTGCGGCAATTGTTGCAAGAAAACTCAATTTTCATTTGTTTTTCACACCTTCTTTTTTTATTTATTATTATTTTTTTTTATTTGGGTTTTGTGTTTTAGTTTAGGGTTTGGATTCCCTTAATTTTCTTTTGCATTTGCAGCATCACCTGTGAAAATGGACAACGCAAATAGCGCAGGAACCTTTGTTTTCAACTTGTTTTACCGATTGGCAACTAACGAAAAGGACGTAATCAGACATGCCGCGTCCACCAGCGACCGCTGAATGCCGAGAAAATTTCTTATGACAAATGACCAAGTATTGCGAAACTGGTTGTTCGTTCATCGTTACTTTTTTTTAAAAATCTGGATCATGCTGATTCAAAGTAAAAATTTTTAAGATTTATGGCCGCTGGGCGACACAACTTAGGGTAACATTATACTAGAACAAAAGAAAGGTTTTATCATCTACTCCATCACGTAGCTTGCCTAATAGGTTCCCTATCCCTAATTATAAGGTTAAATGTTCGTTGCCTCTAAACATGAAACGGAAATACAACGCTGAACAGCCTGAAAATACTCTTTGTTTCTCTCAAAAACGACCCGTTTCCTACAATTTGATAGGATTATACGGGGTTGTTGGGTGATGGTGGCTTCTTTTTTTTTTTTTACAAGGCGGAAGTTGTCCAAATGAAAAAGGGGGAAAAAGGAATAAGAAAAAAAAAAAGCTAAAACCTTCCCATCATCTTCTTATATCGCCGAATAGATGGCGTGGACAAATAACCGATTCCAACTTTTTTAAAAAAATTTTCTTAGATTAACATACGTATTTCTCGTACAAAAAATAAAAAACTCTTTTGAGAGTTTATAAATTGGTATTCAAGCTTATTGCACTGTATATTAAATAGGTCGATGTTAATTTATAAACGGCATTGTTGGCATTACAACATTTTTGTGGCATGAAAATACAAGTATTGATTGTATCTTTCATAAGGTATTGGTACGAGAGCAAAAAGAATTTACACATAATACGAATTTAATTACATCTGACGTGTGTCGCGCACTCGCGCTAATACCTCCCGACTGTAAGCCGGACCCCAGGTAAACAAGGCAGAACCCTATTTCCCAACGATTTGACTTGCTCCTTGTTGTAACTGTTGAGAAACGCTAGATGGTGTTAGGGTCGCCAAGCAGGCAACTTTAAGGAATCGAATCGGACTAGGACAAGCGATTTTAATCACGTCAATAATGGAGGGCATTAAGTCATGTGATGGCAAGCAAGACTGCAAATTCCCTATTAATTAGAAATCCTCTTTCATGCTCCTTTTACTGGCAGAAAGCTGGTATGATTGATCCGCTTGCCATGTGGAATTAATAACGCCAGGGTTTTACATGAAATATTTTTAGTTTTCTTTTTGGTAGGTATTGTGCCAATTTCATTCACTGATTATGTCCTTTGAAAGAATCTAAAGCATTTGCGTACGCCCGAATTTTTGTTCTGGATTGGCTAATTATTATTTTAATATGTGGTCCGCTCGTCGCATTTCGCCTGTATTAGGCAAATCGCCAAAGGCTCAGTTACAGACCAACAGGCTCCAAATTCAGCTAGCTTGTATTCGCACTTTACTTGCATATAATTCGCTATGAATAAAATGTGGTCCGTAAATTCACCGTGTCTTTCAAGCATGTAAGGCGTGCAGCCGCTCACCTTCATCGATGCAGATTCACAGAAGCTAAAGAAGTAGCGGAGAAAACTGCATATTTGTATCGTTTATAATTATTATTAACAAAAAAGTGGATTAGGATAATGTTCTTGAGAATTCGTTACAGCCTATTTATTAGTCTGTTAGAAAAAGAAAGTTGTTAGAAACGAAAGACAAGCCTGTTCGAGCGACCAGTACGTAGTACCATACGCAAGCCACTCAAATTTTAATCTTTTGGAACAAAACTTATATCACTTAAAAATGCTTTGTCAATTAACACGTCGCTAGAAAGTGAGCATATATATTTTTTAATATTCTGTAGTTTTCAAAATAAAAAATTATGAGTCACACAGCCATTTAATCGCACAATTAGTGAATCGAAATAAATAAATAAAAAGGAAAACTTCGACAAGTGATTGGAGTTCATGATACGTTCCCTGAATTTTTGCTGGGATTGAGTGTTTCCCGGTCATAAGAAAAAAATGTGGTAGAAAAATGGCAAAAATGATTTTTTGTTTACATGTAATGATCCCAGAACAGCTGCAGTCTAATAGCAATACTTAGTTGCAAATTTGCACGGGCCATGTGAGAAAAATTTTTTCCGGGCGGTGAGATAAAACAGATCCAACAGTGAGGTGAATAAAATAGAGGTATGAAGGAGGAGCTCTGTTTGCTTTCCCCGCTTGTTGTCAGCGGAGCCGAACGAAAGCTAGAATGCATGGAAGACTGGTAGTGGAAAATGGGGCGGGACTTGGCCCGCTTGTTTAGTATAGGAAAAAAAAGGAAAAGAAAATAACAGAAGAGGGAAGTTGACCGGCCGAGGGTCTGTCTGAGTCACAAGTAGTCCATCCAGGCATCAGAAAGGACGTTCAAGTTACCTACAGACCACCTCTTTTAATAGATAGCTCGCAGTTTTCTTTTCAAAAACTAGGATAGAAATAAAACTCCGTTTTCCGGTTCAAAACGCAACAGTTATCTCCAACAGCTTCACTTAATTATCTACATCCATTGTCAAACCGTGCTTGCGCAACTTGTTCTGTTGCTTATTGGCTAACTCTTTTTAAAAAACAATAGTTCGGAAAAAAAAAAGAAAAAGCAAAACAAGGCACATTGGAGACACACAAAACAGTGTGCGCTTGAACGTTTCACGTTCAGTTGTTATTACGGAACCGACAAACAGCTTTGCCAGTTGACAACAGAATGGAACATTCGCTGTTTTTCGCCACGCTCAGCGTCATTCTATTGCATTTCAATTTTGGTAAGTGTTCACAATCTATTTCGTTTCATTTATCACTCGTCTGCTAATGCAAAAGAGATTTTCCCTCCACAATCTGGGTGGTCCAACCTGTTGTGGCCCGATGTGTTGGGACTGCTAAATACTTGCGGTGATGATCTCACTGATTACACGCTCTCGTTTTGTTCGCTTCCCATCGAAGATGATGGCCTGTCACGGTATCCGTGTCGTAGGATCAGAGAGCGTTGCAAGGGTCTCTGCGCCTCCCCGCTGGATGCGGGCTATTTATGTTTCACCGCTCGTTTGGTAAAAATCGGCGGCGACGCTCAGTTCAAACGACGAGTGCACGTCCACCTCCGCGATGGGTAGACAAGCAGGAAAGAAGGGGGTGAGATAAGTATAGGAAATTTTTTTTTATCTTGATTTCATACGCGACACGAAAGCGTTCGATTGTCATCCATCAAAACTATATCGCCCTGTAACCATCTATCCCGCCGGATTAAACATCGTAACACGACCGCATTGCTCAACGACCCCATGGGCCGTCCAGGCTCAACTTTCCCATTGGTTTTGTTTTGTTTTTCGTAAACTCCGTAGGCTGTGGTATTATTAACATACGGCAATCGCTGTCGGCGGCCATTTTCACTAGTAGGATTTATTGCGTAGAAATCACACCTTGTATTATGTTATGAAAATCTTTCCTCATATTACCCCAAAAGCAGAGGTGGAGTTGACTATTTTGTTGAAACAAGTAGCAACGCAATTGTCAGCGTTTTTTTGGTTTTTTCACGTTTCAGTGAAAGGGGGACAGCGCGTGTTTGATTACTTCTTCTGGGCATAACATAAAACTAAAAAACAATCCATTCCGTGGTGATAAGACCACGTGTAACATACGTGTAACGGCCAGTTGCAGCAATTTCTCGCCATTCTTTCTCGCCAGCAATAGACTTACATGGCGTCTGCTTTGTCGAAGACGACATAGCGGTACGCGTGAAAAATTGAATGGCTGTGCGTGTACGATGCCGTACAATTGATGGGACGTGCGGGCAGACTAGCAGCCACATGCAGTTTCCTTTTTCGCTTGCGTTTCTTTCGTTTGTCTATGTGTGTGTGTGCGTACGTTGCTGACTTCATTATCAGTCCCAGGCCATATAGGTAAAATTCTATAAATGGAAGAGGGAGCCCAAGTGGAGCGGTCAGATTTCGGGAAACCAAATGACACGGTCAGCTCTTGTGAACTGATTCAGCAATTCGGTCGTCATCGTGTGGGTGGTGAGAATGGATTGCCTTTTTTTCCCATGACTCTCGCACACGCTCGGCATTCGACGCCCAGTTTACACAGTGACGCCAGCTCTCAACAGCCTGTCTTCACAGACATTCGACTTCGCGTCGTGTATTCCAGAACGTATTGTTACAAGAACGAACGGAACCTTTTTTTTTTATAGCTCGGAATTCGACAACGGCAATGTATTTCTTCGTCTAGCGCGTGTCTTTCTCGGTGGTGTTACTTTTACAACCCACGTAAAAAGGAAAGAGAATAATGTGTAGGCCACATATTCAGTGTAATATATTAGCGTCGGACAGATTGCTGCCGTTGCTAAAGCAGACGCAGCGGCATAATACCCTTGCCAAACTGCCTCGCGAACGAACAGGCAAAAAGATAAAATTAGAGGAAACGAAAATGAAAAAGGAAAAAGAACAAAACAAAAAACAAATCTCAATATTCCGGCAGCAAGGGGAGTCACAGTTCTAATTGTAGCGTCATTCCGTTTCCACAACCCTACCCATCATCGGACAGTGCATTGCAAACGTGGGGTCAAAAAGCTTTCCAGAACCACTTCAAACAGGCCCGACAGCCCAATGCCCCGGTCCAACTGTACGGTCAATCATCTGATATATCCGGAGAACGGAAGCAGGTGTCCGGAAATCCACGCTTAACATCCGGTCGCCATTGAATGTTCTGATCTGGATCATCCTGACGCCATTGTGTTTAGCCTGACTGTGCATACAGTGCGTGACATCCTCCTGGGTGACGCCCGTACACGCGGCGCTGTGACGCAACTTTTTTTTCCTTTCCCGTTTGTTATCCTGTTTTCGTATTTTACGCGAGGTAGTAGAAAAAGCCAGGGAGCAGTTGCCTCTGCTTGTTTACATGGTACAGTTGTGAATTGCTATACGCTACGTAGCCATATTATAGCCACATCTGTCATCTCGTAAAAACAAAACAGTTGCTGGAAACCTTCAAGGTAAAAAAAAAGAAATGAATAAAAATAGGAAAAAAATAAAAATAAAAATAACACAAGTAAGAAATAAAGAAGAAGTGGCAACGAGTATGCGCGCGTGTGGTAGTTTTGTTTTTGTAGGAATATGGGCCCGGTGGCCGTCGCTGCTGATGTGGGCGCGCGCACCTGCTCGCCGTTGACCAAAAGTCGCACCATTGACCAACCGTAAACCGGAAATTTTTCTTCCTATTTGACACTCTCGTGTTTTCAGTTTTTTTTTTCTTTTTTTCCCTGTCACGTTGAAAGACTTTTCTATACAACGTCAGTAAACGCACAACAAAACAGCAAAACATAACCCACCACATTTCAATCAAATGCGAGCAAGGCCGTAGCTGGTATATCGTCATTGGCAATGCGCATGTCTACTCTACATTTCAGCATGTGTTTGATGCAAACTGTCTTGCTCAGGCACACAGCAACAAGCCAATGATCACAATAATTCTTTATGGTGGGCCATAGTTGGCCCGTGCGCGACCAGCTGCTGGCCGTGGCTGCCGAACGAGTTGGGTTTCAGCTGCCGCTTCTGCGGTTGGACGAGACCTCGGTGAGGTTCTTTCAGCTGGCCAGCCCAACCCTTGGTAGCAATGGCACCACTGTACACCACGCACATACCACTCTACATACGCACACTGCGTTCTATTTTCCACCGGCTTCTTTTGTTCGTCACCTGCTGGCTGCTGCCGTCCGTTCATTTCCCCCTGAAAAACAGTCACCCCTTCCAATTTCCCTTTCTTTTTTCATCCTTTTTTTCTTTCACCTCTTTTTTTCTCTGCTGCTTTCATACTCCATTGTTTCTAATTGTTCACAAAAAAAAAGCCGTTCTTCTCCTTTTTGCATCTTTCAGTCCGTTGGCATCCTCATTCTTTTTCTCGTTTGCTTTCTTGTTCTACATTTACAACGGGCTAGTCAGCTATTCTGTACGCATTATTAACGGTTGCCGTCGGTGATGCCCCCTTCGACCTGACGTCACAGTCTTTAATACCTGCGCTGCTGGGTTTTCAAGGAAAAAGAAAACAAATATATATATGTATACATATATTCTTGTATACATTTCCTTTATCTATCCCAAGTCCGGGAATGCCATCCCCTTTTAGTTGGTGATGTCCGATTCATCCAAAGATCCGTATCAAGATGAGGGTGCGTGGAAAACGTGACGGCAAATTATCTCCAACTCTTAGGCGTTATTTGTTTAGTTGTTTCCCCCCTATCTTTTCCTTTTTTTTTTTTTTTTTCTTTTCTTTTTCTTTTCATTTGAAACAAGAAAGAAAAACAAAAGAATGCCATCTTAGCTCTTCGTTTCCTGGGCTCGTAAAGAAAGCAATGTATTAAAAGTGAATACTACTACAACAATAAATTCTGCGTATCACAGCAATCAATCGAATATCAGCGCAACGAATTAGCAAGCTGCAAGAATGATGTAATTAGAGAAAAAAAACGTCAGGGCTTGAACCAGTGTCATCTTCAATCACAATTAACGAAATGTACGTTCCGATTCAGCTACGGAAATCTGACCAAAAGTGACCAGCCGGAAGTGTGGAAGCCTCTAGTATTCCCCCATCTGCTCTGCCTGTCGGGTCTTGCATGTATCCTTTTTCTTACCTTTCCTGTTTTGCGCTCCATCTCGATGTACATAGGGCTTCCGGTAGGCTCTCATCTGCTCTTTCCCCTCTCCCCCGGTCTGCCCAAATTTTCTAAAAAAATTCAATCAAGTCACAACATGCAAGTCTCTTTGTACGGGCATATAGGCTAACAAAATGTAGCTGTGTGCAGTATACCTGTTGGGTTGCAAGGACTGTTGCGTTCGGATACAACAACAAACAAAAAAAAATATAGAAAGAGAGAGAGACAGAAAACAAAACAACACATCCTTCCTGCTTAGATGCATGATTGATTCTTTTTTCCTTAATCGTACATATTGTTTGGCTACGTTTGCGACGGCTTGATATACCCGCATCTCCTTGTTTACATCTTCTGATCGTTTCTCTGTGAGAAAGACGAAAAATGGGTTCACCGCCTTAGATCGTAACTGTCCGGTCGGCCCCTACACGGGTCTCTCACAAGCATTTTAAGAGCTGGCAGTAAAAAACAAAACAAAAAAAAAAAAAAAAGCAAGAATGATAAAAGGTAAAAGACTTTCAATGGCCCTCCTTCTCCGCAGGCTCTAGCAATCCATTATGTTTCTAATAGGGCTTGAAGGGCTCAAATTTGGAGATTGAATTACGAATGAAACTGTCCAGCCACAAAATCAAACTTTTTATGCTTGCAGCGCCAGCCATGTCTCAACTGTTGCTCCATCTATTTACTTGATCGTGATAATGTTATAAAACATCACAGTTGAGTGGTGATGTGCTCCAGGCAAGGAAAGGGGCCGTCAACCTACTAACGCATCCCTACACTTCCAAAGATACACGTCAATGAGCGTGTATCTACCATTTTTAACTCGATTGGCGCTAGATTTGTATCCTTCAGAAAATCGTAAAAAAAACAAGAGATTTAAAAAGATGTGTAAATGCGGATAGAAAAATGTTCAACGCTTATGGACATTGGTTAGGTTTCAGACTCGCGGCGTATGGCACTGGGGTTGGGTTAAACGATGAACCCTTTTCCGGATGCCAATGGAAATATGTAAATAAAATAGAAACCAAAGAAGGAAAATGGATATGGTCGAACAGTAGCCAGTTTACGCCAACTACCAGCGAGAGGTTTGTCACCTGCCTAAACATTGCCACACAACCGCCGTCCTGTACGTGCCACTAAAACAAAAATGAAGAAGGTTTGGCAGGGCCTTTAGCGGTTTTTCAAAGACCAAGTATAAACCAGCAAGAAAAGCGGGACAGCCGCGTGCAAAACACAGCTTCTTGTCCAACCCATCTCCCGTGACACGCACAATAGCCAAAAAAAAAAAAACGCAGAAACGAAAGCAAATGCAACTTCTCTGTAATTTTCAATAATTATTTTCTCTGTAACGGCCCTTGGATCGGCTATTGGATACTAGTGTCATTCGCTATTAAGAGTGCTTTGCTGAAGACACTGGAAATAATGTTAAGCATCAAACATATTCCCATTGGTCCATTTATTCACCTACCTATAAACCGGCTTATAGAAATATAGGTATAGCTATTCGTGATGGCTCTTACACGCCACGACAACAAAGCGCCGGTCTTCGAGAACACTCCAAAATTGATTGGTTACACATAACTATAATCTGTCCCATTTGAACTGTCCTCGTCCCTTTGTTCCATTGGCTCAGCTCTACGATGTTCTGAATTAACTGCGGATGCGAACTTTTCTAGTCGTCCATGCTACGGAACCCGGAGTCGCATTGACCATAAAAAAACTAACGTCTGTTGCACGCATAAATATTTCAGCCTTGTTCAACCCTTTTATATCGAAAAGATGATAGGGATCTACGATGACTTTGCTCATGGGTACGCTCCCCAGCGTCGTTCGCCGGAAGATCGAATATTCATGGAAGTCCTTCCTATCGCCTGTCGATGGTGAACATTCTTATCAGAAGCAGCCGAGTGGGAGAGTGTTGCGTTAATCATTATATCGTACGTGTAGATTTCGAAAGTAAGGTCGTATTATTTTGCGGTATAGGAAGACTTTGTTGCTTTAGTCAAATGAATAAAAATTACGCATGTACTAGACGTCTAACCAATAGACGGAATATATTATCCATTCCCCTTTTCCTCAAAAGGTATGAAACGAATTGAGAATCGAAAACAAAGTTCATCGGAGTTTGCGGTTTTTTACGATATGAATCACGACATTTGTGATGGAATACATGCCGATGCAGTAATCGAGCCGATTTGAGCCAAGGCTTCTTCCTTGTCTCATCTATTCCCTCTTCCAAAAATTCCGATTTTCATTATGAGGCGTGTTACGGCCTCGAAGTAACGTGACCTTACTACACACAGTTTCACCTATGTCGTTCTAAATCGAACTTGCGATTAATCAAATGATGCAGAGCGGCTCGCTTCGACCTTTCCAAACAGGATACACCGAGCCCTTTGTTACGATAATATTTCACCAAAACCATAACGCATTGCCTCGAGTGCTTTACGGGATTGCCCCAAATGGTACACACAAAAAACCACGCATCGTTAAGTGCTGCGAAACAATCTGGGAAACTCTAGACATTTCATTAGCCAAAGATACCTAATAAGATATCCATATGTCCAGCTTTGAAACCATAAAAAAGTTGTCGAGCCGGGCGTTAACCGACGCCGTACCGGATCGAAACTGGGTGTAGTCTAAACCGGTTAAACTGTAGCATCAAGTAAGTGACGCGCTCATACAACATATGTCAACCGGGTCACTGACCAGTGGCATATGTGTGTAATCTACGCTTCAGGAAAAGTGCTCTGCAGCAATCGGCTCGAATTTTCGTCGGTATGAGGGTTTTATATTTTTTATCAATCATAACCGGAAGCGAATTTAAGAGCATTTTAACGGATTCTTTCGGCTGTCAGCGTTTGTGTTTGCTGTGTCAAGCGCAATTTCTGCTCGTGCTTGCCAAGACAAGAAGGGAGCAGCTGCATCTGCAATGTGAACGACCAGACCCGGTGTTGTCGTTGAATGCCAGCCAGCGATTGCACGCCGACAAAAGGTGGTGCAACGGAACTACACGAAAACGGAAAATCTACGCTTTTAAAGGGGGAAGCGAATAAAAAAAAGTGACGAGCGTCCGTCCAACCTCGTAGATTACACAGTAGCTCGATTCTATTTTGGGGATTTGGCAACCGTTGAATGTCTTCATTTCTAAAATTGCCAACAGAACTTACGTGTGTTACACAACGAGTGAGGGCTTTGGAAGATATCTGAAAACGAAGAGAAACTCACAGTTTTGGGCTACCCCTCCATCTATCTTTTGATTTCTCCTCTTAAAAATATGCATGCAAAAAGAACAACAAGTATTCATCGAGTCATCAGTTCTTGTTTTGATCGGATTTAGCCAACCACGTTGCGAAAGACAAGGCAAAGACCTGGCTGCTTACTTTGGTAGATTGTCACATTTTTAAACAAGCGTCAATCTGCAGCGGATTTGTGTCCAACAATATCAATTAATACTCTTCTGATTGCATGATACGAAGACATTTTTTTAATGTTTATCTCGTTATGTGTTGTGTGATTTCTCCACAGTGCGTGCAGACTTATCGAAGTATCTTTTGGTCATCCTCGCTTTCACGTTTGGCAAACAAAATGTTTTGTTTCCGATTGCTAACCCTTATGCGAAAGGTGAGAAACTTGCCGATTAAAGATGTAAGCATTCAGTGGTAAAGACTGAAAAAAAATCAGAACAAACAAACAAAACGAACAAACAAAATAAAACTCAAGAACCACATGATGCTATTTGGATCGGGTGCTATAAAAATTTCGGCAAATGGTAATCGATTAAAATGTTTTATTTGTTTTTGTCTTTTTGTTTTATTTGGTTTGCCAAAACATGCGAGCCGAAATCTAGTCGTTAAAAGCGCTGAAGGAGGTACGGTAAAGAGAAGGAAAAAAAAAAATAAAAAAAAAATATAGAATAAAATAAAACAGAAATAAGAAAGACCATAAAGATGAGAAAACGAGCAAAAGGGTAAGGCCACCAACGGTGAAACCCATCCATGTGGCTGAGCGCATTGCCAGAGTGAATCAGTGCTTGATCTGCAGCATGGCCGGTAACCGCTGAGGGTGATCGGCCAGAAATAGTCCTCTACGCGATATGTCCTTGCGTCTTTTTGGGTGGTGGGAATGGGAGGGCGGGAGGGGACGCTTCAACGCTAACGTGAACATATCAGTACAATCAACCGACCCTGGGAGAGCGCGACGAACATTCGACCTCGTCCCACGTAAAAATCGGAGTTAGCTTGATTTACTACCGGACTGGGCGCGGACACCCCACCAAAAATAATCATCGAGAGAGTGGTTGAAAGTAAGAAAGAAAAAAAAAAGAAAACGAAAGCAGAAAGGAAACTCCGTGGAGGTCACCGCCTTTTTGACTGGTCGCGCTTCTATAAATTAACCACCCCTTTTTTTCTTATTGCCGTGTCACTGTAATGACTCCAGATAAGGAGGGGAAAAAAAATAAAAGGTTTAAAGTAAAAGGTGATAGGACGTAGCAAGTCGAGAACGGAAAGCAGAGTGCGACAAGCGCTCAACAGCACAAAGAAGAAACACGTACTCGGGACGTAGAGGCTGCCGCGAGACAAATAAAAAAGCAAAGGGATCGAGGCCTTTGGCTCCATAACGCACGCCAACACGACACGGATGTGTCAGACAGGACCAGGGGAATTTTACTTCCATGGCGCCTCGACCTGCCTCTCCCTCTCTCTCGCCCTTTCCCTGGCTCTCCATCTCTCTGACTCTGCCCCGTTTTAGCGTTACTGGCGGCCTCTCGCTTCCTATTTATTCTGTAGATTCTTCCCTATTTCAACTGCCTCACCAAACAGGGAAGCAACAGATAGCGAAGACTACCCGCAGTGCAGCCATATCTGTATGTCTCGGAACTCGGTGTCGATCCTCGAAGCCCGCGGTTTTAGCTATCGCTATCTTGTGCAACCGCTTTCGACAACGAAAACGAAAAAAAAAAAAAGGAGGAAAAAAAAAGAAAAAGAAAAAGAAAACGAAAAAAAAGAAAACATTTCCAAAACTCTGGTGACGTTAAACAGTCTCCAGGATGACAAGGAATAAAATCAAGAAAATAAAAAGAAAGACGACAGTGACAGGAGTCACCGGAAAGCTTTTTCACGTCTCCCCTTGAATTCCTCAGGTATTCCAATAACATGACGTGCCACCAGCGGTTCAACCCCAAGCGGGTGGTGCTGCGCTCACGACCGCGTGTGGCCCTTCGTGTACTAGACTATATCCTTTCCAAAAAGGCGAAAGGTCATGCCAGTCTAGCATTCCTTATCGACAACTTCTATGCGCGCAACTCGTACTACGTATCCGAGTAATGGCCTTGAGTGCTGCTTTCATTTCAAATGCTCGCCCGTAGTGTCTGTTAAATCAGTTAATCGTTTTGATGTTGTCCAAATCATACGGTAATCAGAGCAACAATTACCATGACCTAATGCTTCGGTTTGGACACATTTAACTTCGAGTTTTTTTTTCTTTTACAAGAAATTTCACGTTGAGCCAAACAAATTTAGATCACAAGTCTAAATCTTTATCACAGATTACGAGTTTGCATAAAAATTAAAGAATTTTATTTGAATGATTTCTATTTAAGTTTGAGTTTCTCGTTCTAAAATAGAACGAAAAAAAAACAAAAATGAGATAAAAATGAGATATATGATCACATGGAACCATATCGATAGTGACCTATATACATAAGCAAAATACCCAATACATGTACAAGAATCGCTCTCATAGCGTGATCTCATATTCGGGATTAGAAAGTTGTTCAGAGCTTGGACGCAGTGGGTGATATTCGGGGAAAGCAGAAGGGGGGGGGGAGGATTTGAATGATCACTTTGTGTCCTTCTCTCTTGTAGATGTTATGATAGTGTGGAACATAGTCTATATTGCAGTATCAATTTTCCACATCGGTGTCCTAAACTGCAAAACGTTTGCCTTTACTTTCCATCGTATTAGATTATTCTGTGTATGTACACATATTTTTCGTTCGTTACTAAACGATACCATAGTTACAATTACTTTCTCTAATGGCTATAAGTTCCGTTAAGTATTTGCTGATCTAAATGTTTGCAGAATTTTTGTTGAACAACAATTACCCTCGTGTTACCGAGCTGTTTGAGGAACCCAAATAAAACATGTGGTTGATGCCACCAGCTTTGTAAAGGTTTTTCGACCAGCAGACAGCGAATCAGAACTCATTGCCTACAAAAGCAAAGTCATGATGAACACGGAAAACTTGAATTAGATTTTCCTTACTTTACATCAGGTAGCGAAGACGACAATGTTTAGGGTTTCTTTTTTTTTTTGTGCGAAATTATCATATTTTCGAATGGAAAAATTTCATGCGCCGCCTATACAAGCAATTTAAGTTTTCACAGGCAATTTTAATATTGCGAATCATTTCCCAACGAGACACGTACGAACCATAATCGGCCATTTATGGAGCGCTTCAGGAAACGAAAAGCGATTTTTGATTTTCGATTTCCCCTGCACAATGAGGGGCTTTGATTTGTAAGAACAGTGACGAAACACTGATGGTTTTTCTGCACCAATGACTAATGGCAACCTAATTTATCGACATCCAAAAAAGACTTGTTTCTAAAAAAATACCCGACCGCCACATTAAATTTCCTCTTGACTGCAGGTTTTATAGTTGATATCTGATCGTAACGAATTTGCTGTTTAGAAGCTAATGAATCAGCTGTGACCTCGATTAGACCCTTTTAATAGCTAGCGTCGATTTACAAGCAAGGCAGTTAGACAAAGTTGGAAAAAAAAAAGAATCTAGTTCCTTCGTGAGTTTCTTTAACGTGCTCCGAATTTTATTCCTCTGTTATTAGAAGGCCCGGTTTGCCTTTGGCGCTATGCAGCGGTGGCACTATTTAGCAAAAAAATATGTATATTATAATAACATGTGTATATTCTGTAGCAGGGACGCAGTTTTGCGTTCGTTTTTATTTTATTTTATTTTTTTATGATCAAGCTGACTAACATTGTAATTCATCTTATTGGAACTTTGCTCAAACAGGAGGTGTCCGAGGAGTAAGCATCACATCAATTCGAGTGCCACCAGCCGTGGAGTATGGTAGCGAGTCTGTGGTACTAGACTGCGATTACACGTTGGCTTCGCACGAGAAGCAGGGCCTCGTTGTTCAGTGGTTCTTTCGTGACCATCCTCTTCCTGTATACCAATGGATTCCGGGCAAGAGACCTCAAGATAATGGACCGCTTAAAGGTCGTCTGAATTTGGAATATCGCGCTTCAGAAGATCCCTATCATCGTCATAGGGCGCTGGAAATCTTGAACCCATCGACCGATCTAGGAGGCGATTACCGCTGCAAAGTATGAAATGCTTTAGTACTATTCAAGACGATGCTCTTTTACAAATTCCCATGTTCGCGCGTATTTTATTTTCCGTCTTCCATTTCATAGGTAGCCACATTTGACAACGAAGACAGTCAGAACGCTCAAATGGTTGTGTATGGTAAGCATATGTTCAAATCCCTACTCTCTGGTAACACTTACAATTATTTAGTTTGAAGTTCCGCACTGAACGGTTTTTTTTTCTCTTTTTATTCATTTTATTTATTATTGGTTTTTATTTTACTGATTCATTTGCCACCGCACCGCTATTTGGTAAGCGTTTATCTCTCCTTCCATGCCATACAATAGCGGTTCACAAAGTGGGACATGCAGTGTAAGGAAAACATTTTGCCGTTTTGCAGGTTTGTCCCACATTGCGGGTCCCCATAAGAGTAACATTGATAACATTTAGCAACCTGGGTAAGCTTAGGGGTTGTGTGGTATGAAAGTTTTGCTTGATACTCGGGTTGCTGAAACATGATAATAATTCGAAGTATAAGGAATTAGCTGTGGTCACTGCGGCAGGGAAAACGGTTGTTAAAAGACCGTGCTTTTCATCACTGGTCAAAAGATCCCGAGGGTTCAGCTCCGGGCAAGCTCCGCCCTTTCCCATTTTGCAGGAATTCTAATTTAGCAAGTCTCCCACTTTGTGTACCGCTACTGTATAACGAAACCCCTTGGTTAAAGAAAATGTGGAAGGAATAAGAACACAAATTGGACGTAATTAAAAACAGCATGTGAAGAACAAAAAAATAAAAAAATTTTAAATAATAAATAAATTAACGTTCAAGAGACCATAATTCTGCAGCCGTTTATACTCAGGTAGCTTAACATTACTTCTAGCAAAAAATCAATGTGCCAAAAGGTGCAAAAGAATAAATAACATCAACTGGTGCAAACGCATTGCCAATTCTAGTTGTGAGGGGCGACTGAAGCTGAGCGTTTATTTTTAAAGTCCAATAAATTATTACATAAAAATAGAGGATAAAAGCCAACGGGTATGCATGATGGTAATGCCGCAGATTTGCAAACCACCCACACGTTTTCCCGAACGAAGGCATCGCTGTTTGAATTGGTGAATGCATGAGTCGGCCAGAGACACTCTAATACAATTTGACGATGATTTGACAAAATCTAACAAACAAAGCCAAAAAAAAAAACGAAATAAATTACCCCATTTGCTTGGACTCCCTTATCGCGGTAGTCGACATACGAATAGCTGCTATAGTAAACCGGAATCCGACGAGCTTTTCCATGCGTAGTCGGCCAACGCAAATCAATAATCTGACAAACTGTACAGTGATTATATTTTGGTTGGTGTTTCTGTATCTGATTGCAGTACCGGCAGCTTCGTTCACAGTAGAAAAGACCAAACCAACGACATCCTCGGTGAACGTGACCTGTAAGGTCGAAGGCGTTTACCCGCTTCCCCAACTTGAGTTGATCCAGGAGGACGGACCCCATGGAAATAGGTATTGGAATTTCGCCTATTGTTTGCCTTTCTAGCAATAACTTATTCACCTCCAACATTTACCACGAAAACCAAAACATTTTTGCTTGGTGTTTGCCTGTGCATTGTACGCGTGTGTGCGTGCGTGCGTGCATATGGTGCAGTATGTAAGTTCTCTGGGCCTGCCGGCATGCGGGGAGAATGTATAAAATTCGGAAAAGAGGAAAAATATATATATAAGATATAGGTAAAGACACAAGAGGGCAAGAGCATGAAAGAGAAAAACCGAAGCCAAGGAAAATAAACGGCTCGTGACCTCGCCGTGTCAAAAGCCACTCACGTTCTTATCATTAAAATGCTACATCGACCGGCCGTCGTCGATGGCGCGTTGCATGGCTGATCATAAAATATATTCATTGCAAAAGTGGGCCACCAGCCCGCAGTTCATCTGACTTGATACTTTATGCTATTCCCATTGTTCTTCTCGAATTTACTTTCATTTTCTTGGGATGTTGTGGCTTTTAAACAGGATGGTTGTGAAAGAGGCAACTCTTTACATCTCATCACGTGGTGGCCGCTACGATGCTACTTTGTACCGAATTTTGGAAGACGAGCAACTACCGTCCGATACCGCCTTCGAATGCCTCCTTTCTTTGCCCGCCACGGAGTATCAGACTGCGCAGAAGATGAATTATCAACCAGGTACACATGCCCTCAATTATCTAGAAATGCACATTTTTTTTTCACACGCCTGTTTGCATTTATATTCACTGACCGGGTGACTGTGCACGTAATTCTCCAATTCAATCTGATGCTGACGATGGCTTATTATCAGGCACGCCTTTGGATGGCGGTATCATTCCCCAGGCGGCTAATGCTATAAATGAAGATCATTCACAAACCGGGATGGGTTCTGGTGGTGGTACAAGCATTCCTTCCGTTTCGGCACCGCACCGTTCTCAGGATGCTATTGCACCTCCAGCAGAGGACACAACCGTTGAAGACGATTCCGAGAACGCTAGTGTTTGGCAAAGCGGCACAGGACGAGGCATTCGAGCTCATGAAACCACTACTGGTATTTATAAAGCTTTTCCAAGATCACCAATCGGTGTTGTTTTCTCTACAAAATTTAATTTTATGTGTAGACTTTAAATAGTCTATTTTAGACTTTAAATAGTCTACATAAAATTAAATTTTGTCGGAAAACGATTTTATGATAGAAGTAAAGAGCATATTGCAACCTAAAAGGATGTTAACAATTTTGATGAAATCATCATGTTTGATAAGGCAATTCAGGCGAGAATGGCTTTTATTCTATATCCTATTTTACGAGCAAGCTTTACGCTTGTTTTCTTTTTTTTTTTTTCTTCTCCGCCTATTCCTGGCTCATTGGATCCTGCCCTTCTGAGTTAGCACAGTTTTTATTTTTTTAAAAAACCCGAAAAACTTTAGTTTCCTTTCATCTACCTAAAAAAAAATAAAAAAAAAATTACGTAGGTGACCATCTGCACAAGAGAAAGGAAAAATTGGCATAAGGAATTTTCATATTTACTTGCTTGATCACACTAGAGTATTCTGCTGAGCGAGATTGCAGAATTAATTTCGCTTGTACCAGTTTGGAGAGCTTAGTGTTGTTATGATTATAAATTCAGAGTTTCTTGTTTTTTTCTTTAATCTAGTTTTTTTTTCGTTGTTGTTCGAATATTCGTTTAAGAAAGCCTATTTCCAAAGGTTGAAAATGTTCGAAGTTATTAGTTATTTACTCTAGTTCTCAACACCATTTTCTATGTGACCACAGCACGAATTAACGCTAAGGGAATGCGGAATTTTTAAATCACGTAGTATGCCATCTCTTGCTTAGAACACCAATCTTCAAAATGTATGTTCACCAATTTTGGCCTCTTGCGTAGATCGTTTAAAAAGGCTAGCACGAGTATCAAAAGAAACAGAACATGAATAAGAGAATAGTACGTTCAAAATCGAAAATTTAGTTCTCCATACCCAATGGCCCTTGTTTTCATTTTGGGTCCAAAAGCATGGCATACTAATTAATCTTCTCCCTTTCATTACCGAGATTTGCGCTGTCTCCTGTGTTTGCGTTCAGAGTACTAGCAAAATGGATTCTTGATGCTTTTGCCTTGTTAACAAATTTAACATATAATTTTTTCTTGCCCAATTCATTTTAGATAATGGAGCAAACGTGCATCAACGACCCCGACTCCTAGCGCTTTTGTTGGCGTGTTTCGTCATGGTCAGTCTTTGATTGAATTTCTTGTTCATCCCCGCGTCCATCTAGTTTCGTCGGAGGGTGTAAAACTCAGAAGAACCTCGTACACCTGAAAAAGAATCACAACAAAAATCACAGAAAGAATCGCATTTTTTCTGAAGGAATCACAAAATCACAGTTGACAGAAAGAATTACTTAATTTGTGCAAGAAAATCATGATTCTTTAGTCGAAAAATCACAAATGAGTCACGTTTTGATTTCAGAATCAGTCGTGATTCAAGAATTCATGTTCCTTGCGAAAGAGTTTTAGACCTTCTGAGTTTCCCTCTTACCCTTGTATACATTTATTCCTATAAAATTAATTATCTTTATTGCTTTGACGGTATACAGACGATGAAGCTTCCCTTTGCGCTAACCAAACAGTCAATCTAAACAGTCGATCTTCGCGATCACATAATGTCAAGCACTTTAAAAAAATATTTCTTTCTATAAATACTATAAATATTTGCAGCTGCAAGCCAGAGTAACACTAGTGTGGTATAAGCTACACACTGTATATGGAATGTAACCCCTAACGCTTATCCATGATTTAAAAACATGTTCCTGACAGGCAATGACAGTGGCTTTAGCTTTGTCTTTTGCATGTATTTCCCCCCTCATTTCATTCTAATTATGTGCCCCACGAGGAACCTTCTCCACCTTCTCAGTATATGGCTTAGTTCATCTCTGCCATCAAACGAAGTTTCTAAAGAACATGAATTCGTTTCATTTGTGTATTTTTCTATAAAAAAATCTTTTTTGTGTTTGTAGCTACACAGTTAGTCGTGCTAAATGTCTAGTCATCAATGACCAACAGTGGCAGTGGCCTTGATTTTCTCGTAACGTTTAATAATTTCGAGAATGTGTTATGCAATCAACGCCTAAGATGTATTACCAATATCGACTAACCCTTTTTTTCAATCCTTCCTCGTTGGTTCTGCAATGGAAAATGGGTGGTATTCAGTGGATACTTAGTAAACATGTTCAACAGCCTTATGAAGAAAAACGTATTCCATGAACAAATTCTAGCTGATCTTTCCGAAGTTTTCATAATGTAGAATCATGTATGCCCTTCATATTGTAATCCGCTGGTGGAACCGAAAAGTTCTTTGCCAATATAAATATTTAAAAAAATATATAAAAAATAAAGCTAAGTAAAAAACAAACAAACAGACAAAACGATAAATTGTTACTTTTACAGATCTTAACGTCGTTTTAAAGAACATAAGAAAAGCTTCGCAAATAAAAAGGAAAGCCAGCTTATTCCCTGTTGGCTTCCAAGAGAGTCCTGGGGGTAGTGGTGGGCGGGGGGGGGGGGTAAACCATAAATATCAATAATTAATACAATAAAATCAACCATAATAAAAAATTACAAGCTCTCATAGGCAGGATTTGGTGTTTGCCACATCATTGGGTAGTGAACCCAGGCAACCAGGGTAAAGTTAAAATTGTGTTTGATGGCTCTGCAAAATTCAACAGTGTCTCATTGCGTTACAAATTTACAAACAACAATCCTTTATCATAATTGGAGGAATTCTGCTTTGTTCGAGAGTTACCAGTAGCAGTTTCAGGAGACATAGAAGCAAAGTAAGAACCAAGTTCGGGTTCATCCAAAGGTATTCGCATTGTTTTTCTCATCCGATCAGGAGCTGGCTAAAAATAAGGCTGCCAAGCCCCGATCGTAAGCCTCCATAACATTGTTTTGTTACTCCCTTAGCCAGATATTTACTAGCCTATTACAATTGTTTCATGGTACTTTTACACATTCACATTTCAGTAGTTAGTTATGCAGGAAAAACATGAATTGTAGCTTATGGGTCAGGCGTTCAACTACGACAACTATGACCTGCGAACTTCTCCAATTTTCACTAGTTGAAAATACCAGCGAATGCAGAAAGCTTCTAGCTAGGCCTTCGGTTAGAAGTATTCATTTCATTATTAGAAATCTACCAATAAAGCCTATGCAAAGCTCGGTATCGATGCATTCCTTTTTACAAGTTCAAGCTTGGATGTTTCTTTCGTCAGATAAATGAGCTTTCTAGCAAGGATTTAGCAATTTACAGCTCCCTCGTACACCCCAACAGAATCCGCCTAATTTCCCAAAATCTTTCAAATCGCAAAGAATAAACTTCTAGGGTGTTTACCGTCCAAACATTAAACAACATCCGACTGAGTATATTCAGCCTCAGTCTAAGCAAATACTTCGATTTGATCGAGAAAAATTATAATATATTTTCACAGTAAGACATTGGTTACCGCAAATTCCATTCAGTCTAGGACATTGTTTTGTACGAAAAATCATTTTCGTGATCTAGGCTCATTAATAAGGTAAGTAGTATAAGCGATTATACTATACCTTATTATAATTATTAGAAAACTTTAAACAACTCAACGACAACCGAATGAACACTTTACTGTTTTGAAGCGAAGTATCGATAAATAGTAAAAAAAAAGCGTATAAACTAATCGTTGGGAAAAGATGGCTGAACTGGGCCATTACACCGATCGCTGACAATACTAGGGAGATCGGTAGCATTTTGTTGGAGAAATGAATGTTCATCCATTTCGCTTCCTTGATTACGCGAATTATCCATATCGACAAGATTTTCTGGCGAATGCGCTTCAATTTGGATAACACCATCCACATGGCCACCACAATTTCGAAGAATTTCGTTCTCCTTTTGAACTGCAACTAGTTGATCCCGTGTTTGGCGTAGTTGCTGCTGTAAGAAATAGATTGTTGACTGCATGCCTTCAACGTCTTCATCTAATTCCAATAAGAATTCATCTAATTCTGTATAAGACAAACGGACGAAATATTTATTTATGGTCGTAAAAAAACCGTCGATCAATCAAAAATTAGGTACATTATAATACAGCGAAAGAATGTGGGTTTGTTTTTCGAAAAATGTACTACTACAAATGTAGAATGAGTTTATTTTTACAGTGCTCTTACCTTAAGCATGCCTTATTACTCAAGCTGGGAATGAAAACTAAATGAAGCATAGGAACATAAAATACCATTTACCTGACTGGGATTTCTTCATTTCTTCACTAAAATTTCGCTGCAGTGCTAGATCACCTTCAAGCTTTGCCAGTCTGCCAGAGGATATCATTCTTCCCAATTCTTCATTTTCTTGGTAAAGGAGTCTGCATTTTGCCATTAATCGTTTTCCTGTATTGCTGTAATTTTCCAAGAGATGTTCTTGTTTTAGGGCATATTGCATGAGAAGATAGTAAAGTTATTCTGTTACGTATATATAGAAAAGAAAGAAAGATAAATGAGGGGGGAACAACCTGTCTGGAGTAAACTTCCATGCACTGAGTTCATTTTGGGTCTCCTCCAGTGCTGATTTGGACTTATCAAGCTCCCCCCGAAGATGTTGAATTAGTACATTGACTGCAGGGTCTAACAGAGAAGACCTCAAGGATGTTGAGCTACCAGCTTGCAATGCTTTCAGTTCATGAATTTGGACCTATTTTTGCAAAATTATTGTGGTGTTGAGGAAATCATCCATACTATCCATGACTTTTCCAGATAATGAGCAATTAATGGAAATAATTTTTTTGCTTGGTTTACAAATACTCACTATTAGATCCTGAATTTCTTGCTCTTTAGTGTTCAAACGCATTAAAAGAAAACTTTCTCTGCGACCACATTCAGAAGAAATTGAATGTTTCAGTTTTTCTTCAAATTCCCGAACTGGAGCCGAAGCTGATTAATAATTACAATTAGTAAGTGTCTAATGCTTCTCACTTGCAAATGAGAAAGGGGCACTAAGAAACTAACCAATTTGTGCAGAGGACAGTTGTGACTCTAGCCAAGTAATGTAACATTCTTGCTTTGTCCAATGCTGGAGGAACTGGGACTTGTCAAGATTAGCTAGTTCTTCTTCATTCAATAACACTCTAGTGGGAACGTCTCGCTCTACCTCCCCCATTGTCGGAATGTTCTTTGAGAAAATTCAATAACAAATTGTAACAGCTGAAAATCCTCTTATTCTAACACTTATTCTAATGCGATTTGAAACTACCTACAGAACAGTAAAGCAAAGCATAGACGACACTGTTTATATGGTATACTTGAAGCGTTATAGCGTGAAAATCATCGTGGAAATGGGCGGAGTCATGGTTACCCACCGCAGAAATTGCCACCGAGTAGGGTTGGGTAAGCCGTAGAAGGAAACCGATGAATTCGCGGAATAGACCAGTTCCGGATGCTACGTCGCAAACTTCTGAATTGTGTCTCTAAAAATGTATTTTTTAAAACATAGGTGGGGTAGTACCGAAAAAAATTTGAATTTATTTAATGCACTAATACTTAGTCCAATAAATAAATGTTCTGGAATACTAAAGTTTAAGATATTCTACGTCTTATACAATATTTAAATATTAAATTGCATTGGGTTTCCTAAGGAAAATAATTCAAATCAAAGCATATGGTGCTGTTTAATCGATTTTTGTTTCTTTTTGTGATCTGTCAGCGACATTTTTGAATTTGTTCTGTACGAAAAAGTAGAAGCACGACGTACGACCAGACGACCGCCAACTACCCTACTGCTTTCCTGTCTATATATAGTCTAAATGGCGGAATAGATGGGCGGAACGGATGATTGAATGTTTATGTATCAGTAACAACTAAATAAATGCACTGCATGAAGAAAGAAATGAAATTTTTAGCCTTTTAATTGATATAACTATAACAGGCCTACTTGTTAACTATCCATACATGTATTGCTATATCTAATTGTATAAAATACATAATATGTAATAATTACTGTATCTACAGTATAAATTATAAAAAAATTATGGCCTAGATTAAAGCCGAGTTCCCATACCGAATTATGCATTGCTGAAATGCATGATAGAGAAAGTGATTGTTTGAATTTTTATGATGCCGTGTCAAACCAACAGGATGGATTTAAGTGTTGGCCCTTAGGCACAATGTTCGCAACCACCCTTGCATTTAATGTCAACCCATCGGAGGGTAGACTTAACAAGGGTCAAATGAGAAAGTACTTCATGAACTGTATTTTGTCAGGAAAAATGGAACTGTTTTCAGCCATGCCTGTCTTTCGTAGAAATTCAAAGTGGCGACGAAACACGCAATGGACATTCTAAGTTCATTGCGTGTGTAGAATGCCATTCGACGATCAGAACTATGGTATGCCTAAAAGGTTTAGAACCGCAATGAGCTGTGTTAATTGTAAGGGTTTGTATCATCCAAAATGAAAACTATTCCAGCTCAAGTTTTGAACGAGAAACGTGCAATGTGGCGGTGCTCAAAGCGGACGGATTAGTGCAAAATGTATAAGATCCTAATGTATTTGCCCGGAAATGCATTTTGTCGAGAAAAATATTGAATGTTTTTTATCCAAAAAAAAGCATAAATAATTGCTGATCAACTCATGTTTCATAATGGAGTACATATTTCTATATAAGTCGTTAAATACCGGTTCTAGTATAAATGGTGTAGCCATTCCGCCAATTAGGCGTACTCCACCGTCATATTTTGAAGCTCGTTCCGCTTTAAATTCCGCTATTTAGATTCCACTTCCGCCGATTAGGAATACCCAACGATATTGTATTTACAGCCGTTTTTTTACTGTTCTTTTTTAAACAATTGTAGACAAATGAATAAAAAATATTTGTGTATTGAATGTGGAGCCAAAAGCGTAGCCTTGTTTCAAGTATTCAGTGAAAATGCATTAACTTTGCAGACATGTGTAGGTTATTGTTTGTGTCATTTCTACTTAAGTTGCAAAATATTTTGCTTAACGATTTTGCTTATTACAGTCTAACTGTAGTAAGGTCATTGACAAGTATGTCGAATATGACTTTACAGTTATATTTATTGACATATTATTGCTAAAGTTCTCTGCCTACCGACATGTGTTGTACAACTCAAATACCAAGGTAATCAATATAATTAAAATAAGTTAATTTAATTTAATTTAAAGAATAAATTGCATTCAGACACATCTGTCACGTCTTCTGGCACTTACACTGCTTTCATTTAGCTATGTTGAGTGGGTATATCACAAAGGCCAAATTGAACACAGATCTGAATTTGTTCTTTATGAACTAGAATGGAGCTTTTATGTCATGATTGGAGAAGAACTAATTAGTAAGTACATCATTCTGGTCTTTAAGTTAAAATAAATTTACGTATTTTGAAGCTGTTCAACATGCTTCTTGTTATGTTGGCAGGAGCTGCTTTGTTTTCCCTTACATTCATATTACTTGGATTCATGTGTTCAACTATGTGTGTCCACCGGGAAACATTTTCTTGGACACACATACTTTGTGGGATGGCCATGAGCTACTGTTGGTATGGAAAACTAGTTTTTAAAATAGTTAAATAATGTTTCTGAATAGTGTGTTGTAGTTGCAAACTCCAAATAAGAACACATGGGGATGGAACACCCATTGTATGATAAGAAGGAAAGGCAGAATAATAGAGTTAGAACGGAGATGCACGGTTACGATTATTTAAGATTATCGAGCCCCGTCGCATTGCTGATGTACAATACCGATCGTGCTACCCAAACTATAGGGTCAAGCATAGCAAGTGAAAACTCGAGGCTTAAAAAAAACTAATTGATTTTACCATAACACCTTTTTTTGACAGAAAGCAGCCGCTTTTTAAAACAAGTTTTAATATAGTATTTGTATAGTATTAGTATTAGTATTAGTATTAGTATTAGTATTAGTATTAGTATTAATTGAAAGGTCTGCGGTGACCTTCCAATTAACGGGAAACGCCGTTATAGTCGGAAGGTTGTTAAGAGACCTTTTATTGCACACTTAAGTTGTCTTATAGTCGCTACAGCCGAATAGTCATGTGATCAATGACGTTATACCCGTCAATTTCGATTTTTATTGTATTTCCTATATAACGTACTGTAAAATCCGAAAGTACGAGAAATACTTATAAGCACATCGGGCTGCAAATAAAAACTAACTTTCTTTCATTACTGTATGAGATTTCCTTTTAGTAAATCTCGCACTTGTTACCTAGAATCGTTTTATTGCTAACAGACCACCAGGTTGAGCTCCATGTTTTATAGGTAACTAATAGTTGCATCTTCATGTTTCTATTTAAAGACCATTTGTGGGTTTTGGGTTTTTAGCGTTGCCAAATGCTTACTGTTACAAATTTTTAGCACAAATTAGTTGTATGGCGCAATTGCCACTTTGAACAGTTGGTTTTCCAGTAGGTTTCAAGTAATAACAGAATTCACCACCGTATGTACAGAGTCTGTTTGTAGTAGTAGATAATGGTCTAAATGACCATGTGTAGTGAAAATGGATTTCAATCTGGTAATGCAGTATGCCTAATGTAAAAGAATTTAAAACTAATGTAGGATAATAGGTTTTTTGTATCACAGGCACCTTGTTACGGTCCCTTCTTTGGTGTGGAACCATTATTCAACTTACCGTCTTTTAAGCCAAATAGCACTGCTGATCAGTTGCAACCACACATTCCATGGTAGTATGAAGTGTACAGCGTAGTGATGCATTTCATCGAACTTTATCATTTTAATTTCTTTTTTCAGTCTGTGTTTGTCGAAGCTATATGTTGTCTGCGATTACGGTTTTGGGCGCTTGGGGAGTTCAACAGGGTATCACGCAATGGCTTCACGTTTAAATGTGTGATAATGAAAAAGTATTTTCACCTCTATTTTCTATAGCAATTGAAATGTTCCCTTATTTAGAATTCACAGAGTAGAATAAACAATATGGAGAGTAACGTACCTTCTGATAAGCGACGCTTCAGAGAGTCGAAATTTTCTATATGAACATCTATGTTTGCGAGAAAAAAACCTGCACACTTATGTGACTGATTAATAGAAATTATTTAAATGACACAGATGTATAAAAAATCTTAAAGGTCGACAATCGACAGCTTCTGTTAAAACTGGCATGGACTGGAAAACATATTCTAGTGCATTTTCGGAAAGCCTGATAATATTTTCCATTTCTTGAAACCATCAGCCAGCGTCTTTTGTTCGCTGGAGCCCTAGTAGCCTTCTACCGTCACAAGTATATCCCAGCTAGGTCCTAAATACAATTCTCACTAAGGGTTACGGGTAGGTAATAATAGTTTTTATTTATGCTTAGCGACAATAAACCTATTACACACCATAATTTGTAGGTATACTAATGTGTGAGATATTTGGTATGATTTATAAATTTTATTATCTTGCGTTTATTATGTATGTTCCTTACTGTATCTTATAATACATAAACACTCTACCATTTTAAATTCAATTATTGTTTATTTTAATTTGAATAAAGAAACAAATACACGGTGTTTTTCACAAATGGCTAACAAAGCTGTATTCAGCGTCCCATGGATGTGAAAACGTTGTACGTTTCCGAACACGCATAATGTGCACGCATAATAAGCCTATTCGCTTATACTTGTACCAACGATGTTCTAAATTTTATGCCCATAGAACATCCAAACCGTCTCGAAAGATGACGGAGGTATTGTAGCTAGGAGCCACGAAGCGTGCTTAGTAGGTCCCCATGACAAGTTGTGTTACTATAGGAGTAGTTTACCGGCAAATGTCACCGTTTGTTCCACTTGATATTTTAAGAACAGGACACGATGTGAATCAGTCGATAGCATTTTCATTTGGTGAGGAAAAAATGGTTAAGATGGCTACAAAATGCGAACGCAAAAACGACCTGCATTTACTGAAATGGTAATAAAAGAAAGTGAATAAATGTTTAATTGAAGGAAATTAATGTATTTTCCACAGTTCGTTATTCCCACACAGCAGCGTACAAATTCAAGGGGCCATCGAACATCACGAATCTACAATCAATTCTTCCCAATCTGGTAGACAAACAGTTTTATGCTCAAATGCTCCGAGTGCTTTCATATTTCCGCTTTTTTCTTCTGCATTTACCTCAACTGATATTAGATCCTATTCAAGAAGAAAATACTAAAAAAGACTATGATTTCGAAAATCGTAGATCTGAATATTGTTTTAATCGACGCACTTGTAGATAGGAAACTTATCTTGCACTAGCCGTGATGAATGAATGTTCTCCCATTTGTAAAGTTATTTTCCACGATTTATGTACACGAAGAGTCCCTAATCGGCCTTCCCGAATATCTTCGAAGACAATTTATTTTTCAGCCTTTGTTTTGACGATGGTTTGATCATTGACTTTTTCTTAAACCGCTGTTTCAGGTTCAATTTTTACTTGAGGATGCTCTTTTTTCCGCTTTCAGGCTGGGCAGTCTATCCGGCAACTGAAAACCTCAGACGGTCCTAGAATTACCTCTCTTGGCAAAATCGCCATCTCAGCGTCATTAGATATGTCGTACAGATGTCGATACCTGAATAAACAATGTGTTTCCGTCGTTCTCGAAAATATCTTCACCCGTGGCTTAAAAATGTTTCAGACGTCGTTCGTAAGTAGATGCTTTA
Organism: Daphnia carinata; assembly: GCF_022539665.2. Classification (NCBI taxonomy): domain Eukaryota; kingdom Metazoa; phylum Arthropoda; class Branchiopoda; order Diplostraca; family Daphniidae; genus Daphnia; species Daphnia carinata. The sequence continues at coordinate 6,559,927 of NC_081333.1, forward strand.
GGAACCGGGATCGGTTTGCTGTGGCTTTTCTTTTGCTTTATTAATGAAGGTTATGCCATAAAGAGGAGCAGTGCCGCAAGCTAACTATCATGAATGTTGCATACTTGCAAAATATCCTTCTACTGTGATCGGTTGTTGATTTTCTGATCATGCTTTCCGTTTCTCCCTTCAGATTTGCATCTTGACAGAAAATGATAAGAAAAAAATATCAAAATGGCTACTTCTCATTAAGGCAAACAACTCTAAGGCATTGGAAAACAATACCTAAGCCAGTACGCTGAAGGAGCTCCAGCGATTCATCTTCAAATTCAAGTTGATCTTCTAATTCATCGGGTAGCACATCGTCTAGCTCTGAAAACGGCAGACAGCGCAACAAGAAATTTACTCTGTCTTCAGCTAAAATCGTCTTCCGTAGCAAAATGGGTAGGGCGGAGCTCAACATCGCATGATGCAAAGGTGGCAATTGAAGCCTTTAGATCGAAGTTGAGAGAAAGATTTGTTCGAAAATCCTGTTTTGGATGAATCTCTCTACTTGAAACTGAAAGCGGTCAGACGATCACAGGCTTCCAAGGCAAACACGACACAACAGAAAAATCGTCCGAAAACTTGCTTTTAAAATTTTGGATCTGGCCAAGCCTTTACTTTTCTTATTTAAGCGATGCCACCAAAAGATGAAGACACGAAACCTCGCCAGAGCAATTCGCATCGCAATGAAACTGTGGGGAGCTCTATACTGAGAATTTTTGTATTCCCGCCGGCTTAATATTGTTGTAGTTTGCTTCATTTAGGCACACAATTACACAGGGACATTACACAAAACACAGACATACAAAATATCAAATGACATAATACATACACAAATACTATATACAACAATACAATCGCGAAGGGAAGCCAGCTTTCCAGCAAAGCTCCTTCTTAAAGGACTTACACGAGGGCGGCCAGCCAACGGCAGAGCCCCCTCTTAACGTCCTGTCGGATCTTGGGCCAAATCCCGAGTCCCAGACTGAATAAAACAGAGGCCAGAGGTCGACTAGGTTCGACATGACCTCTAGGGGTGGAAGGGTGACAAACATGGTTATGACGTCAAACACAAGATGGCAGCACAAATCAAAATACAACAGACGAAAGAAGGCAATAGTTGTAACAATATGCTTTCCCAGATTTATCCTGAATACGACAGCCTGTTAGACCAGAAGAAAATTTTTAAGTGGTGGAAAGAATTTATTCGGAACCAAATTTATGGAACGTTTGGTAGCTGAAGCCAAGGCACAGTCTACGCTTAACGAGATCAGCCCAATAGGATCATCGGCCACACAAGGATGAACGAAGGAGCTTCAACCAGTAGAGCAGCACAACCCCCATCAAACTTCCGCCCGAGAACAATTCCACTGAGCGGTATGAAACGTGTCATTTAGCTTTCTCGTTGGCCTTTGGTACTAAAGTTGATGTCGATAATTTGTTATCGACAGCGTGAATAAGACATTAAAACTTTAAGGTTCCTACTCTGTGTAATTCTCCTATTTTCACTAGGAATAAGATAGAGCCAGATGATAGATTGATGCACAAACACAAAGTGAGTTTAGAGAGAAAGGGAGAATCGTCACCTGGTGACGGCCGATTTGTCAGACTAACTGACCATCAACCGGGTAGCGCTAACCAAGACGAGAGAAACAAAAGAAGAGCGAGTTTGACAGCGTGGTTTTGGGGTGGCAAATTAGGGTGGACGCCAATTACGGGTGGAAGAATGGAAAGGGTGAAAAGAGTGTGAAGGGTTGATAACTAAAGGAAAAACAAGTGGAGAAATATATAAGATATTTTCTGACAGTTGATGCTTGGATGGTGGTTACTAGGGAGCCATGGCTTTTGTAAACCATAGCTACGGGCCTTAAATTGGAATTCCCAAATTTCGCCCACATTAACTTAAGAGGATTAAATAAATTTTTGGTTTCGTGGCATTTTAAAATGGAAGGGATTGATACATTACGTTACATTGTCGGAATGGGGGGTTGGTTAACAAATCTTGACCTTAAGATGCGTGCTTAAGCGTTCCCCTTCCTCCGGACTTCAGAAAAATTTTGTGTTTCAAATGGGAAGAAAAGTATTTTGAATTTGTTAGCATGCATTTCGGTTTGGCCTCCGCATCCCGAGCTTTCACAAAATTGCTAAAGCCCGTTGTTGCATTTCGTAGACGGACGGAAATTAAAGTGGTCATATACGTAGACGACATTTTCATACAGCATTCGTCAAAGAAAAGAGCAAGGGAAGGAGTGAACAAAGTTAGGTAACTGTCAGAATCCTTGGATTTTGTAGTAAGAGGGAAGAAATAAGTTGAAGAGCCCTGTCAATTTATAGAGTACATGGGTTTGATCATTCATTCCCTACCTGTCATTCTCACTCACAGAACAGAAGTCTGAGGGCATTCAGGGTCTACGTAAAACGGATCGCAGATCAGGGCAAATTTCGTTAAGGGAAATTGCAATTCGGTAATTTTAACAGAGCAAAGCGTTTGTTTCGCCCAAGCCCATTACAGAAATATCCAAGCTCTATATAATTGGAATTTTAAAAGCACCAAGGGAAATCTAAATTACCGTGTGCCCCTTAGTCGGGGAGGCAAAGAAAACTTGATTTGGGTGGTACCTAAAGGCAAATTCTTTTATGAAAAACCAATATCACCGGCCAGCCCCACCCTTACCATTTTCTCCGATACATCCAAATCTGGATGGATTGTGGTGTGTAAAAACGTTAAAAACGGGCGGCCCTTGGACTTTGAGGGAAATTGAGCGTCATATAAACGAGTTGGAACTTTTGGCCGCACTGAAAGGCTTAGAATGCTTTACGTCATACGTCCGCGCAACAGGGGTGGAATTGAGGTTGGGCAACATTTCGGCGATTAGCTACATAAACTGTTTGGGGGCTGCAAATCGACCGCATTATGTTCGGTGGTACTGCGTATCGCCCCTTGGTGCGAATAAAAAAACTTGAATTCCATGCAACTTTTCTCCCTGGCGCAGCTAATGTTTTGGCAGATATAGAATCTAGGAGGCCGTTGGAGGCTGGAGACTGGAAGCTATCAACAGAGGCATTAATTCCCTGAGATTGGAGCATGGTGGTCGATCTATTTGCCAGCAACTCGAACCACCAATGAGTCACATTTTTGATTTGGTTTCCGTAACCGAATGCCTGGAAGACAGACGCATTATCGATGAACTGGCGGAGTTTAGAGGGATATGCCTTCCCTCTGTTCGGTCTGATCCCTATGTGCATCTCGGAGATAATCAAGGACCAAGCTTCAGTGGTGCTGGTTACCACGTATTGGCCGAGCCAAGCCTGGTTTCCTACCCTGCTGGAGCTTGCTCCAGTCTTAGTTTTTCCAACAACTACCAGTAAAATTTGGGGGAGAATCATCCCTTAACGTCGAACGGCTCGATATGGCTAATCGTATGGAGACTCTCCGGAATTGCTTCCGAGTCTTCCGCCAGAAGTTGTTGAAATTCTGTTGGCAGCAACACGTGACAATTCACACGCTATTAGTCAACATGGAGTGCATGGCGTGATTGGTGTCACCAAGGGGATGTTGATCCCTTGTAGGTTGCGTAATTGAAGTCCTTAAATTCCTGACGGATTCTTTAAAACAGGGTAAGAGTTACTGCTCGATCAATATTTATCGTTCGGTGCTGTCGTCGACTCTCAAGCTAGCCCTCTCCGATTCGTTGGAGGTGGGCAAACACCATTTAGTAATCTGTCTCCTTAAAGGAATGCAAAACACTCGACAGCCACTTCCGAAATATACCCACACCTAGGATCCGGCAATGGAGTTAGACCATTTTAAGGCTACAGCAACTAAAGTCCTATCGACTCTTATGCTGGCGCGTAAGCTTGTGACGCTGTTGGTACTCACAACACGATTCTTGACTCATTGATTCTGGTGTTATTTGCTTGAATTGACATTTTTGGGAAAGAATACTAATTAAGTGGTAAATATTGCAACTTGGGTGTTCAGTCGTCCTTTTCCAGTTCAGCAGTCGACCCTACACTTCCTCTGTCTGCATCAACAGATGATGAACTACTCAATTTGAGACCAAAATCAGACTCTCCTTCACCAGAGATTGATCCAGTGATCTTAACAGATAACGATGACACAAATTGGATACATAATATCTTAGACAAACACGAGTAATAGAAAAAATACTTGAATCAATTCTGGTTTCCTCTTCCTCAATCGTCATCTCGTCTCCCCTGTCCTTTACCGTTGCTCAGAGATCCGGATTTATCTATTTATATTTATTTTTGAAGATTTATCATCATTCAACGAAGTTTCTTGTGCCTTTTCACGTCAAGCAGGAATGGTTGGTTGGCATTCTTGTTTAGGTTCAGAACTTCCTCCTTAAGACTTGATAAAGTACTAAGGCTTGGTCTAGAATTTCCTCCATCTCTTTCACCTCTGCCAGAAGATAACTTACCAAGCACAGCTATCAATAGAGAAACTTCTCAAAAATTTGAACTAAAACCATATTACCTCTTGTTTTAGGTTCTGCACTTCCTCCATTAAAACTTAACAAAGTACTAAGGCTAGAGTTGAACTCTTTCACCTCTGACAGAAGGTAGCCTACCAATCACAGCTTCAATAAAATTCCTTCTCAAACATTTGAAGTAAAACCATATTACCTCCTGACTTATTAGTGATTAAAGGGGAAATTATGCATTCAGGGAAAGTGTCTTGACTATTTCAGATGTAAATGGACTTCCAGATACTGAAGAACCATTATTATTCCCATTAATTGTCGATTGGGAGGGAGGACAGTTGTCCTTATGACCAGACCAAACGACATGACGTTAATTTTTTCAGTATAATTAAATAAAACCTTTTACCACCATGGGGGGTAAGAAATCTTTTCTCGATTTAGAATTCAATGGTTATTATTTAATTATGATAGTAGGTTCTGGCTGTCACGGCTCGATAATCAATAATCTGGAATGTGCTCGGCGAACCTTCGTTAACCAACATCAACACCATCAGGCGATTGGGCACACGAACAGAGGTTCGTGTTAAAGATTGTTTTAACGTAAAAGTGACTTTGGCTGGAAGAGAAAATCATCTTTCACTCTTAGTGTTCGAGAATGAGCGTTTGCGGACCTGATTGGACGGAGATGGTTTCGAACTTTAATGTATATCGATTGGAATATTTTTATCAAACTTGAAGCTATAACTATCTGATCAAATGTTCCCATCCGCACTAAGAACAAGTTGAAAGCAGCGGCCATGACGCATACAACTAAGCCATTCCATTTTATCGCGAAAATACAAAACATCGAGCTGCGCATGATATTGGATAGCAGGGGCAACCTCATCCGTCGTCCAGCAATAAATTTGAGAAGAACTGCGTAGCCCTGCCTTGACTCCTACGACTCAGGTAATGTGCGACATTTCAAATAACATCGTGAAACTGATGGGAGAATGAAAGGTCAAGGTAGAGTCCATTGGCCAAATGACAATGCTTCCATTAATTGTTACATATGACGATCACATTGAAGCAATTATTGGTACCCGATGATTCTCACTCATTTCTTTTAATTTTAATTCGATATTTATCAACATAGTGTTCCATCTACCTGTGAAATTAGTGGAATAGGTTACGAAAAGAAGGACGATACGTCTAAGTATTTCGAAGTGAAATTTTATCCTGTCATTTACCTTGTAATAACTTTTCCTTAGGTTAACTCAGAAATCCTTGGTTGAGGCGAAGAGCTTAAACCAATTTATTTTATTTCGATCCAAAAGTCAAAATTCAAGGTTAAGACGGTTTGTTTGTATTTATTTCTTCAAAACATTTTGGTTACACGCTCTATCGTGTTGATAAGGTCCTCGTGAAAGGTTTACTGGTACGCATAAGGATACGGACGAGATAGCTTATGGCACGGCACGGAATCCAACGTTGATGCTGGAATTTGATTCCTTGAATTCCTATTCATATGCCGAAATGGTGAGCAAACTCTTCCTGAAACATATAAAACCTGGTGAAAATCAAGCGTTGGAAAACCCGTGTCCTTGCCAAAATTTCGTTTTGAAAAAATTGTATACAGGGGGATTTGTTTTTAAACTATTAGAAACATAGAGATCCAACCATATATATATATTTTAAGTGGGCGTATTCGCCCTTGTGAGATGCGCTAATCGACACACACACAAAATGGGAGGAAGTGATTGATAATACTTTAGCTACGGAAATGCGCTAATCGACACACACACAAAAGGGGAGGAAGAGATTGACAATACTTTACCCCACCGTGTTTTGCGCTGAACTCACTACGTAAAAGCAGCCAGAAATGCGTCTGCTTTTACACCAAACTATTAGCTGTAACAGAAAAAAAACATTGAGTTCAGCGCCTCAGGTGGGAAAAGGAAAAACTATTTTTGACGGGAAAAATTTAGCACCGTCTTCACTTTAAAAAATTCCCTTTCCTGAAATAATTAATATTACGTGATATTACAAAAAAGGGATATAGTTTAATGAATAGCCTATTGATTAATGTAATTGCGAGGTCTAGGAAACATTTCCTTGTATGGAAAAATTTTTTATAAAAAATGAGGTAGTGTCATTAGGTATCTTGTATGCTAAACACAGTATTCGGTTAATACATGGCTAGCATGCTTGTCAATAACTCTTATAGATAGAAAACTGAAAAACATTTTTCTATTGGGCGGGTTTGGCGCAAAAACACGAAAGTTGGGTTGGGTAGTTTAAGTCCAGGCACCTTTTTCTAGTGCCTCAGGTGTTATGAAAAATGTCTGGAAAAGTAGTGTAAACTCTTTTTTGTTGGTCCCCTAACCCCTTCCCTCAGGCTAAGATGAAAAATAGGTAATAAACACTCGTGTGAAAATTTTTTTCCTTACACCGGGATGAAACCACAGCTATCCGTGTCGGACTTCGAACCTATGCCACTGAGATATTACTTCTTAAGACACCTATGTTATGGATATCTATTCGATTATTTCATGCAGGCTGAACGGAAGAAAACGTTATGGTATATGCTGCTGAATTGTTTAGTCATTATGGGGCGTAAGCGGTACCGTGTGTTCCAAACTTCACATATGTAATAACCTTTATAAAACATATTGTTCAGTAATCTAATCTATCCCACTAGCTTTGCTTGCCTACTGGTAGACCACTACTGACATTTATTAAACATGAAACCAAAGGTAGATATCATGGTTATAAAATACAACGATATAGATATGTCGAGTGGTGTATCCCAAAATCAATCGATATATCGGTTTTGCAAAATACATCGATTACATAGCATTGTAGTTCACGATTTTTCCAAATTTCTATGAGACAGTGGTTAGAGTTGCTGAAACAGGTACGAAAGGCAGAGGTTTAAGCCCACCAAATAAATTATTCGAAAACTTTACTTACTTTATAAAAAAATAACGATGAGGAGTTTCCAAATGATAACAAAAGAGGACATCGAGAAATGTGGTAATGTAAGGGGGGTAAGCAGTTGGGGTGCAACAAGAAGACGAAAATTGGTTACAAAAAAACCATACCCCAATTCTGGTAATTAAGACATTGGCTAACCGCGTGAAGGTTTTCTTTTGTTGCATTGAGTAGGAAATCCGTATTTGGTTATTATTTTTACTGGTAGATGGCAAATATCATATGCACCTATAGCATTTTCCGATGTGACATCATCGTGTTTTCCGATACGATGTATCGTTAATCGAATCCCTAAGGGACAGTTAAAAGCGACAGCTGTTTTCGCCGATGCTTCTTCAATCAATTAAATAAACGCCATGACATACGAGAGGGGCACGGCGAAACAGAAAAGGAATGGAGAAAGCAGTTGATGTGTGTTGATGTTCATGTACAAGCAGTTTACAGCCTAAAAACATGAAAAGTCAACTCGCGTCCAAAGAACAATGGACTAGGACTCAATCAATTCCATTTACAGAAAATAAAATTATCTCGTTTGCTTTGTTTCCTTTCCGAAAACACATTTCCATTGACGTGATTAGCTTTGCATTTTAAATGGCGAAATAAAATTAAAGGGGCTTAAGACAAACTCCTTGCTTGCTATAATTATCAAGTGTCATTGTCTTTTCCATAAAGTGTATTTGTTCTCCTTATTTGTGATTGGATATAACTAATAAGTTGGATATCGCGCCATCCGTTTCCATGAATCTCAATTAATCGTGCGTGCGACGCTCCATTGACTCATATTCTTCTTGCATCAATTCGGAAGCGCTCTGTTTATATATATAATTTTATTAATATCCGAAACCTATAAGAGGATGCCCCTTGTGTTTTCCTAGTTAGTTCCTTAGTTCTCAGTTCCCCAGTTCAGCAGTGACGTTCAGTCAACTCACCTACTTCAGCTCTTCAGTTTCAAGTTATCAGTTAACCATTATGCACAGCTATGTGTTTTGTTCAACTCAGTAGAGCTCCGTTTCATTCAGTTTAATATTTACTTTATATGAATATCTGCACGTGCTATTTTTACTCGCAGTATGTTCGTCAAGCCTTGTTGTTCCATCATTCATCCCGATTTGCACCGTCTTATATTTCCCTTTCCACGGTATAACGCGGTAAGCCTTAATTGTATTACTCTCTCATTTTTCCCAGTTTTTAGCTAATTTTCGTATTTGTGTCTTTGTTACATTATTCTTTTTAATCTTTTTTGTTTACATTTCTTTTTTGGCCTACTATTAGAAAAATATATTCGGCATTGTGGTTAAACCGCCTCTGAGTTCTTTCCTTCTATTTAGTTATTCGTCTTCATTACGTAAGGTCATTTCACCTCACGAGGAGAATGCTTTACGCATGTGATTAATTCTTATACTAGTAATGAATACTTCTTTTATACAAACGTTAGCCACGGTTTCTTTCATTACTAGCGCCTTGAATTCAAAGGGCAAGGTGGGTAAGGTGCAAGGCTTCTTTGTGTCCAATATCCGAGAATGTGTAGGCTCACGAAGTGGAGGCTAATGTTACACATCCGTCTGTGAATCCGCCTAGGCTGCTCTGCGGTATATTCCTTAGGGCATTGTTTATCATCGCTCGGGTTTTAGTTAGATTGCTAGTGGCGTCAGTTTTCGTCATTGAGAAGTAAGATGCCGTGTGAGGTGTAGTAGTCCAGGGCGGAGGGATTTTTCTTTGTGTTTGGTATCCGGAATGGTCAGAAAACAGATTATAATGGAGAGTAGTAATCTCACCTAGCATTGAAGAGATGATGAGGTGCTTCTGAGGGACCATGTTGAGGTGTTGTTGAAATGCTGCTGGGCTGGCTGATATGTCGAGTTGTTAGGTTTGCTCAGTTTGATTAGGTATCGGGCCATGAGCCATTTACATTTTCTTCTAACCGATTCCAGTTCAAGGTCTTTTTAGAGGATATCCACCGTTGTAGATGTAAAAGCTCCCACTATCAACTGTAAGACTCTTCGACAGATGATGTCCATCTTGGCTGGGTTGGTGCAGCTTGTGCCCCTATAGGCAATGATGCCATAGTCAAAGATATTGCGAACCAGTGATTTAAATAGGGTCACTAATATCTAGGTATTCAGACCGAATGTTGTTTTAGTATGCATGCTAAAGAGATTTCGCTTCTTCAGACAGCTGGTGGCAACAGAGTTGACGTAGGCGGACCATATTGGCTTCCGGTCAAAGATGACTCCAAGGAATTTAACCTCTTTGATCGGTGTGATGCGACGGCCGTGTAACTCCTAAAATATTTTACGCTTAATGGTTAGGTATAAAGGTGAGATAGGCAGGATGTCACTAGAATAAATGAAACGTGAAAATAACCAATGAAACGTACTGTATGAAAACGTACGCTCATATCTTGCAAAGCGTAATACGACGGAAACAATTATTTAGGTAGCCAGAGGCCAGGTGGCGCTACTGCCTTATGCGAGCAATCAAAATTCTAATCTGGTAGCTCCATTACGTCGCTCCTCCCATTCGCCGCCAGGCGGCAGCATAGCTTTGACGAATAACTTTTGAAAAAGCCGAGCGAGATAGCTTTTCTAATAGCACCATTGCATAGCGGGGTGAAGCATAGCATGCCAGGTTGAGCGGCGGGTGCTGGATAACATCCGGGGTATCAGGTGCGGGTGACAATAATATTATTGTCACCCACAATAATATTATTCCTGTCGATCCTATGCACTGTGTGTATCTGGGAGTTACAAAGAAACAGTTGACTTCACTATTGTCTGGACCGCTCAGCGTTCCCCTCCGAAAAGTAAAATATGATTTATTCAACACCAACTTGGAGCATGTTTCCAAAAGTATGCCAAGAGAATTTGCACGGAAGCCCCGTTCATTAGCGCTTGTGAAACGTTGGAAGTCAACGGAATTCCGCCAATTTATCCTGTACACTAACCCTGTTGTTCTTCGAAATTGCCTACGCAAAAGGGTTCTTTACAATTTTTTAGCTCTGCATGCAGCAATCCGTATATTTGCATCGCCGAAATTTCATATAACTCTAAATAGGATTGCCCATGATTACGTACTTTTGTTCCTGGATGAGTGCGAACAATTGTACGACAGAAAGCAAATTACCCAAAATTACCACCTTTTATCACATCTTTCCGAGTGCGTGAAGAAATTTGGCCCGTTAGAGCAATTCAGTGCCTTCCCTTTTGAAAACTGCCTTGGCAAAATTAAGCGGATGATAAGATGCGGCAATAGGCCCTTGGCTCAAGTAGTAAGAAGAATATCCGAGGAATACAATATTCCCTCAACTGAAATTGGGCTATATTACGCTAGTGGTGGCATCCACCTTTCTAACCAACATGCAACTGGCCCAATTCTTGCTGGCGATAGCCAAGAAAGCTGGCAACAATTTAGTGTATTGCATCTAAATGATGTGAAAATAGGTTGTAAAGAAACCGAACAACACCGTTCTTCTAAAAGATGGAACGATTGTTTCAGCAAAGAATTTTGCCAAATCACCGGATGGAACGTGCGGGATTTTTGGAACGACATTCCAAAAAAAGGAGGATTTGTACAACTATCCCTTGCCATCTTCAACCCTGGATATTCACCGCGTAAGCAATTTATCTTCCGAGTTAAAGCGCTGGCAAGTAAACCAAATTGGATGTAAAACAGTATTTCTGAAATTACCAAGCAATAATCTCGACCTGGTTGAGGAGTATGCTGTTATACCATTACTTCACCATTATTAATTTTTGTGCGGTTATCGAATCATAACGAAATGGAGAAATAAACATTTGTTCTGTCCAGTATATGCATAAAGTATAGTTACTTTCTTAGTTATTAAGATCAGTAAGGGTAGAACCCATTTTCGCAAATGTATTGCTATAGTATAAAAGTAAATAATCATAAAAGCACAACATTTAAATGATGCCGCTTTGATGCCGATTTCGTGCCTTGAACGTGTGTCGGCTCTCTCCGTCATCTCCGGAAGGTTTCGGGTGACGAGATGGTACCCTTTTCATACCCGAATTGAGGATGCCTTAGGTATCCTGCAAACGGGGTACCATTTTGGTGCCGTTTTGGTGCCTGAAATCGGTGCGGATGCCTTTCCGGCATGTACGGCACCTTTCGGGTACCGAAACGGCACCGCGTGCTACTAGGGATGGCACTAAAAACTTGCCATAGCTTGTGCGCTCAATTTCACATCCAAACTTGCAAAGCTAGTGGCACCTAGCGGAAGAAGAAAGCATCGTGTGGGAAAAAGATAGATGACATTTGAAGCTTGTCATTGTCAGCTGTACTGTCTGACATTTATCCCGTCCTGCTGTATTCTAGCTTTAGACGCTTCGACGATGTAAAAATCATCTTTTAAAAAAATGGAGCTCCAGTTCAAACTAAAAATTTTCCTAATAATTTGGATTCAAACTGCAAATGGTGAGTGAATAAATAAATTTTTTCCATTATCAAGCTTTGTAGATACTTAAAACTATTTTTGTTACTTCATTTGAAGCGTTCTCGTCAGTCCCAAGTCTAAAACATTACGACACATTGCATTCCTCACAACTTGGACATTCAGTAGTAAAGCGGGGAATAAAGGAAAGCTCCCACCCTTACAACTCAATCAAAGAGCTATCCTTTTCTGCACTTGGGAAAGATTTTCGGTTGATCTTGCACCCGAGTAAAGGGATATTGCATCACAATTTTCAGTCATATGCAGTGGATGGTGATGGGGTGGAAAAACCTATCCTTGGAGGTATATCAAAATATTAACAAAGTTAGTCATAATTTTAATTTATTGTCATACATTACTAGGGGAAACTGGATTCTACCAAGGTAGAGTGTTTGGTGAAACACGTTCACATGTAAATGCACACATAGAAGATGGACTCTTAACTGCTTCAATTGTTACGAAAGAAGATTCTTTTCATGTTGAAGTAGTGCCATAAATGCTATCTCCGTTGGCTATGTCATTATCTTATTATTTTTTTCTTTTCTTTGTTAGCCCTCATGGAGACACTTACCAGAGTCCAATCCAGAATCCATGATTGTTTACAAAGGTTCTGATGTCATTTTTGATCATGAACCTCCCAAGTGGAATTTTTGGACATCAAATTCTGTTGAAAAAAACCATTCTTTTGCTAGAACATGTGCATTTGTTCAAGAAGAAGGGAATGCTACAGGCAAACTGTTATAGAACTCTTGTTATAACAAAATAATTTTCATTTAGTACTTTCTGTTTAGAAGAGGCAGTGCATGCGTCAGAGCAAGTAATGATATTGGAGGCGGAGAACAATGGTCGTAACAAACGACAAGCTGGTGTTGGGCCACCGGATCCTTACGGTTTTAGTGCAGCCAAAACTCGTTGCCCTTTACTATTGGTTGCCGACTACCGCTTTTTCCGTGAAATGGGCGGGGGATCTACCAAGACAACCATAAACTATTTGGTGGGTTAATCTTTCATTATTAAGTGCTACGAAATTTTAATTCCAATCAACTCTTACCATATTACAGATTAGCCTGGTGGATCGAGTTCACGCTCTGTATGCAGCCACAATATGGCGAGACGGTAATGAAAACGAAAGTGATTCTCCGGTATTATCGGGGTTAGGATTCGTGATCAAAAAGATCGTGGTGCATACAGAGGCTACGCGAGTTAGGGAAAGCGAGCTTCACTACAATATGGAAAAACCGACTTGGGATGTTCGCACGCTCCTTGAAGTAATTCAGTTTCCTGGCTAAACTTCATTCTACTGTTATTATGCATAATTTCCGTTCTGTTTGAAAATAGGTTTTCAGCCGAGAATATAGCCATAAAGACTATTGTCTAGCACACTTATTCACAGACATTAAATTTGAGGGAGGCATATTAGGTTTGGCATATGTTGGAAGCCCTAGGCGCAATTCAGTTGGCGGGATCTGCACGCCAGGTAAATATTTTGGATATGTTTGTTATTCTTGTCTTTCTATTTATTTTATTTCATTTACCATTATATGTTTCAATTCATTCCTAAAAGAATACTTCAAAAGCGGTTACACGCTTTATTTAAACTCTGGGTTAAGCTCTTCACGCAATCATTATGGTCAAAGGGTAGTAACGAGAGAAGCAGACTTAGTGACGGCTCATGAGTTAGGACACAACTGGGGTTCAGAGCACGACCCGGATTTACCCGAATGTAGCCCACCTGCTTCGCAAGGCGGTTCCTACTTGATGTACACTTACTCAGTTTCGGGTTATGACGTCAACAACAAGGTAAAATTCTTATACTATATGTTGTCCGGTTAATCAATAATTCACCTCATTCCCGATCTTCAAGAAATTTTCGCCTTGTTCTTTGAGATCTATACGAGCTGTTCTGCTTGCAAAAGCTGGTCGTTGCTTCACGGAACCAGAAGAATCCTTCTGTGGAAACTTACGTGTTGAAGGAAAAGAAGAGTGTGATGCCGGTTTACTGGGGTCCGAGGACAATGACAGTTGTTGCGACAAGTTTTGTAATTTGCGCCGCAACCAGGGTGCTGTATGTAGTGACAAGAACTCTCCGTGCTGCAAAAACTGTATGCTGATGCCAGCCGGTCAGAAATGTCGCGAAGCTCAAAGAGCCACCTGCGAACAAGAGGCTAAGTGCACAGGTAAAGGGATCTTCCCTTTTTGTAGCATTGACGTTTAGCTATTGATTCACGCTTGTCTATTCTTCAATTGACAGGTACCAGTTCTGAGTGTCCAGCCTCGGCACCACAACCAGACGGTACCGAGTGCTTAGAAAAGGGTCAATGTCGTAACGGAACTTGTCTGCCATTCTGCGAAACACAGAACTATCAGTCGTGCATGTGTGATACCGTCGCAGACGCATGCAAGCGTTGCTGCCGTTATCACCTCAATGATACTTGCTTTCCGTTTGAGCCCTACGATATTCTGCCTGACGGCACACCATGCGTTCATGGGTTCTGTAATAGCGTAAGTATCTACCTGTGACAGCCTAATTATATTTTGATTTCTGCTATTATTTAATTGATTTTCGTGGGATAGGGGATCTGTGAGAAAACTGTTCAAGATATTGTGGAACGATTTTGGGATATCGTTGAGGAACTGAGCATTAATCGTGTTTTAGCTATGCTTAAAGACAACTTAGTTGGAGCTGTATTGATAGTTTCTACTCTTCTATGGATCCCAGCTTCCTGTCTCATTAGCTGGGTAAGCCAGACAAAGTTGTTAGCATGCTTTTGAAAATAAATAAAAATTTATTTTTGATTGTTAAGGTTGATCGCAAACGTAAGCGACAGTTGGAGACAGAGGAAGCCTGGCTGAGATCAGGTGAGCTGATCCATCCATCAGAAAATGGAACTCGTCGAATCATACACGCCCGTCCTCGGCCTTCACAGCAACAACGTTAGAGAAGATAGGTTTTCCTGCCTGTTTTGTATTGCGATGCGATTCAACTTTTCGTATATTGTACAAGCTTTGCAATCTTCGTTAACCCTTATTTATTTGCTTGTATTTTATAATTAAAATCCCATCTAACGATACGAGGTTTGCATTTCTCAATCAATTGCCAGTTAGAGGGGCGAGTTGAAAATCCTCATTTATTCCGTTCAATCGTACTTGTGTCTGCCCTTTTTTGCTATGATTTACATGACTTTTGTCTGTTTTGTTTCTAGTCACATAAGTGTTTCGTGTAAGTGACTCACCATCTGTGTATGCAAAACACTGAATAAATGTTAATTCTTTCTGAGATACATTTTACACGTTGAACGATATGCCAACAGCTGGAAAGTTGTCTGCTATATATGACATTACCTTTGATGCATTGGGTAACAAAACTGAACATGTATCATTAAGATTTCAAAGAATAGAATAACGGAAGAAAAGCACAAGTACATTAACAACGATATTTATTCACTTTGGCGCGCGTTGCCCTATTTTTACAGTCGCAGATTTACCGTAAAGCTTGCAGTATATAATGGGTTAATCCGTTTTCGAATTCAGTCAGAAATCATTAGTAAATAATTTCCAGAAAACTATTTTTTCAACTAAATTAAATTGAGGGGGGGAGGGCTTTTTATCCTTCAAGATCAGTAGACGACAGTTAGTCGAAGAGCGGTCAACCTCAGGGGTCGTTTAAATCATGCCTTGGTGCAAGTCTTGTAAGTGTGAGGAAAATGGCTATTGATGCAGTGTATACCAGCGGTTAGTGATGCGTCTCAACGAGGAGACAACAGGGTTCGAGACCTCGTCATCGTACACGTTCAGTTGCGATCCAGAAAGAAGACCTTAATGAATGGACATATTCATCACCTTTCTCCTACACCAAGCCCGGGAAAGGGCGACTGAACACAGCGTATCCACATCAGTCGCTCAAATGGATGGGCAAAAATACGTCCTGCCCAAGCACATTCCCGTCATACGCTGATTCCTCAAGAGCCATACCGAAGGAAAGTTGGATGTAACCAACGGTTTGCGGAATGCGGGGATTTTATAATGCTTACGAATCGTCTGAAGCACCTGTTCTCCCAGCATCGTTGCTCTGGATGTTTCCTGCCGTTGGCGGCCGCCAGATACACAAATCTTATGGACTGCTCTCCGGGCATTGCTACCTGTACAAATCGTCCGAACGTCATAAAATCCTTAGCGGACCTCGGAGTATTACTTAGGAAAATTAAGGTCTACGTGACTGATCCCAGAACCAAGAACACCTCATCGGTGTTCATGTTTCGCCTTTAGTTGCAACACAGATATTTTTTCTAATTTCATTGTGCCAGTAAGCTATACAGGTGGACCCGCTGCCACCTACAATGCTGCCCTCAACGGGTAGGATTTTGGAGGGCACGGCCTGTCTGAGATTAGTCTGCTGCCCAAGTCCTGATCTGTGCCGTTCGTTTCACTACGTTGAAATAAAGTTTCATCGGGTCCCATCACGCATTTTTTCATTATCACTTTAACCCCTCATTTCATTTTAATGCCCGCTCTAGCTGCATGTAGACTGTAGAGTGCCGTACAGTCAATTCATCTAAGTTTACCCGTCAACACTAAAGGACGGCCCTTGAAGAGAAAGGGAGAGTGCACTCAACTGAAGAAGAGCCCAAGCGAAGTATTGCAAATAATTTGAAAAAAGTGAAAATGACGAAATCAAAGCTAGTCGAATATGCAACAAGAAAAATTGGCAGCTAGTTTTTTGTTAAGGTAGAGTATTGTGGATTTTTCTTTATTTCTTCATTTAAATTCAGGGGAAACCTTGGCCACACAAAGTTGTTGGTTACTGCAACACGCCACTGGTCCGTTGTTCAAGACATTTTTTATGGTACATCTGCGCATCTTTTGAGTACAGGTATTGGTAAAGGCGCACTACTTCATAAACCGCGAATGCAATGTCAGGTGGTGTAGACACCATGATATCCGTCAAACTACCTACATCTACCTTATATTTCGGCAAATGTATTGATTCGAAGGGATACTTTTTAATTACATTTCACCATGTTGAATCTTTGAAGAATGTGTTGAATATAGTGCGACTAATAGAGGAAAAGTCGTTATCGGCGGTTTCAGAGATCTGCAGGCCGACAAATATTTTAGCAGGAACTGATGTGATTTCAATAGTTAATCTGAGACATGGAAAAACACTGCAAATTGTGTGCTCCTTGTAGCTCCCAATCAGGCCTCCATGAGCTTAAATCACTATACTAGTTAGGCCATTATAACCTGTAGATATTAAAAACGGAAAATATTGATGACCCTTTAGGAAACAAGTCCGTTTTTTTTTTCCTTTCCTTTTTTTCCAGTTTCTCCTTATTTGGGTTTGCGTGCATGGGCGAGAAAGGCATTCCCCGGTATGTGTAGCGGTTGACTCTTACCTTGTTTGAATAAATCTGCATAGTAATCACCTTGACTGCATTCCATAACAACTTTGATGCGGGTGAATTATAACAAAAATCAAAGTGCAAATACCCAGAATACCAGTGACATTCAATTGACATTGAGGTTATTTCGCTGATTGCGATCGTCATTCTCCCGCATTCATCAGTGCATTTCATTTGTCAAAAGAAATCCAAAGAACTGTTTTCAGTCTCAGCAAAATGGGTGGGATAGAAATTCGTCATAATTTTGAAAAAAAGACAAAAGCCAAACAACAGCAGTCGTAATGACAAACTAACTGGTGTGAAGGGTGGAACGGAGTCGGCTGCATCAGACAACGCAATTCAAGTTCGTCCGTGACTTTAATTCGACCTTCAGATTCGCACTCAGGCGTTTTGTAAATGTAAAACATTTTACTTGTATTCTCATCAATTGTAATTGCTCGATCCATCATTATAAACATTGGCGTGTCGCGGAACACAACCTGTTTTTTTTTTTTTATTCCGCTGTTTGAACAGGGTTGAGTGTTGGAACTCGATCTGGTTTGGCGAGCGTTCACCTGACCATCAAACAAACGAAAGGAATAAGAAACAAAAGAAAATAGTTTACAAGCATGGAATATCTATAGACTTGTGCGATTGGATGCCACACGTACTGCAAATTCAACTTCCATTGTATATCTACAAGACAACGTATGGCAAACGTATTGAACATACTAAGTCTGTATACACTGCGGGACAATGACAGCTGTTTACAGCAGAGGAAGGTGGGGCATTTTGAATTATTCCGTACAAAAACGGATATTAATGGTATCCTTTTATTTATTTTTTTTTTTTTCAAATTAAAATTACGTTTATTTGAATGAAGGCAAACGCCAAATGTCACAGGATAACTGAGTTTTTGTATTTTTGATGTGACTAGTATCGATTTAAAAGGTTTGAACACAGCAAAATGAGAGCTGAAACAGCAATAAGTGTACCCATTCTTATAAATCCTCCCTGTATAAATAGACGGGAAGCAACGGCCAGTCTTTCTCCCGCAGACTTGTCTGAACATGTTCAATCGAGAACTGGAATTTCTTCCGTTGATCTGCTGTCAGCGGTACCCTGTCGCAACAAGACGATTTTCAAAGGAACAATGAATTCATTGGCTGAACATTTATGAGTAACTTGTGACGCTATCAAATCTTATTTTGAACTTACACGGGTTTCTTCAAACGTTTGCGGTCCTTGCGATTCTTGTGTCGCAGAGCGCAACGCAACCTCTCCGGATCGACAGGTGGACGATGAGGATCACTGAAACGAAGGACGTCCAACAAACGTTTCAGTTCGGCCGCAGTGTCTTCGAGTAGCAGACGCTCGTAGAAGAGGACAGTGCCATTCTGGATGGTCTCAATCCAGCCGACTGCGTGATCGGCCCACATATTGGCTACGTAATCAACGAATGCTTCCCACTTAGGGCCAGAGAAATATTTTTCTGACACTACGCCAGTTTTATTTTCTGACGTAGCCAAGAAATGAGCATAAGTGAACATTGTGTCTACGGGGTTTCGTAGGAGAAGTACTCCTCGGTATCCATACAAGAAACTACGTACGGGACCTCTTTTGCCAGTGTTTTTCGTTGTTTCATTTCCCTTGATCTCCGTCAAACGTTGAACGACAAAGTTAGCTGACTAAAATGCTTTTTAATTCACTTTATCAGATAGTGACCCCATTGAAACTTCCAATCGGGAGAACGCGAACAGGTCCAGCAATGTCGTGATCCTTGATGAGAATCGTTCATTCGCATTTGAGATTTGCATTGCTGCTTGAATGATTTCCTACATTCGCGAATTAAAACATTTCGAAACGCTAATAATAAAATCACAGCACGAACAAAAGGACTCTTCACCTGTTAACACGATCGGCTTGTCTGCACGTCCGTAAACGCTGCCCGTGTAGATTCTGTTCATGTACGAAGTGAAATAGTGCATTACTCATACAGTGCATCATTCCTGACTCACCCTGTTACACCTTCGATCAGCTGACGTGTCCACGTCACCCCACCCCCGGGGAATGAAGTTAACGCCCATTTCGGCCTGGTGCGATTTCGTGCAAACTACAAAAAAGCACAGATTCATTTCTTTTAGCCTTTTGATTGACTTTCTTTTGGTTGTAGAGTACGAGGAGAACTTGTACCTGAACAGGGAAATGTTGACAGGTAGGATCACCAATCCAAGGATAGCTCGCGTGGTCTGGATCGATGATATAATCGGGAGGTAAAGTAAAGTTTTTCTCGTCCCTGGCAATCAGCCAAGAATTTCCAAACGTGCCGATGATCGAGCCAACGATGTGTGATCCTTCGTAGTTCAGCTGATGTAATGAGAAAATTGAAACACGTGCTGTTGCTAATGCAATTGCATACAATTCTTTACGACGTAGTTTCATCTCGATCGATGCATACACTGAGAGAACTTCGTCTAAAACGACGAAGGGAAATAAACAACCTGAAAAATATGGAAATTTTAAACGTCCTATTAGCTGAGTGACTGTTCGAAATTGTCCTGAATTTGGAAAACAGGTGTCGAATGCTTCACAGATACATCAACAGGTGTGGTTGTACACTGGTACAGTCCTGCAGAAAAAGCCTAACAGCTTTTTTTTAAGCCATCTGTGGACAAAATATTTTAATTATTGATAATGATCAAACGATGGGAAATGAAAAAGAAATTTTCGTCTTCGACTTGGGAAATTTTATTGGCAAAAAGCAATCGCAGAAATCGATGTAACACAGTGAGTAATTCAACAACCGTTTAAGTGGACAGGATAATACGTATAGTTTATGGAGATCTCGTTGGTTCGTTGAACAAGGCGCCCAGCGCCATTAGCCACCAACCTCTTCCGTTTTCTACACGAATAATGGAAGGCAAAATTTCGTGTTGTTTCGAATCAAAACAGATTGAACATGAAATGCCAGCGTTTTATTGCTGTTGGTTGGTGAAATCAATTTCGCCACACTGGCTGGACTGGAATCGACGGAAAGAGCAGAGGCTTCGATGGCAGCCGCATCAGCGACCGCAGTGCCGTTGGACTTTTGTCCTTCTCGCCATCCTAGGTAATTGCTGTCGTAACCACTTTCTGTAGCCAATTTTCGAAATTAGCAAATAAAAGAAATCGTTAATAACAAAGTCACATCAGTGAAAAAAAAACATGTTTTCATTTGATTAATTTTCGCACGTGAAAAAAGGAATCGCATGGCGGACGTGTTGCAATTTTGTGTTTTACATACCAATGCTAAGGCTGTTGTATCCTGAATGCCCATACGCGACATGTTGTCCGCCGCCAACATTGTTCCCGTACAGTCCCGTATTGTATCCCGTATTGTATCCCGTGTTTCCGTAGCCGGTGTTCGTGCCATGGCCGTTATGGCCTTCGTATCCAGCATTGATTCCAATGTTTGTGCCGTACCCAGTATTTGTTCCATATCCAGTGTTAGTTCCGTATCCAGTGTTGCTTCCGTATCCAGTGTTCGTTCCATGGCCGGTATTGATTCCATAACCTGCGTTCGATCCGTTATCCCGTGTTTATTCCGGATCCCGTACCATAGCCGGTGCTGCCGTAGCCGGTGTTGCCGAAGCCAGTGTTGCCGAAGCCAGTGTTGCTGGAGCCAATGTTGGCGTAGCCGGTGTTGCCGTAACCGCTCTGACCATAGTTGATGTTTTGGCCGTATCCGGCATTGGCTCTCGGAGTATGGTAACCACTTCCGCCATATTCTGATACAAACGCGATAGGAATTACTATTTAATAATTTCACTTTGTAAATTCTTCAATCATTCCCAAGAGTTAAATCGTGATGATTAAAGAAAAACTCATTACCACCAGCAGCGTTGTTGGCATGGTATTTTGGTGGCCAAGCTGTTGGTGGTGCGTGGTAAGACTGCTACTTTGCTGTTGATGGCTGCTGCTCTGTTCTTGGTAAACTGTACTGCTCTGTGATTGACCTATCCGCCAAAACAATGGTTTGTTTTAAAATAAAATTCAATTGTTCAATTTCAAAATGAATCGGATTCTCTCATTACTTGCTTGGTGACCGTAATTGGGACGATAACGCTCGTCAACCTTTTCACCTTCAGCCAATTCGGATGGTGCGGCCAGCTCGTCCACAGGTGCCACAGCATCCAGCACCTCCGGTGAGACAAGGAGGGGAGCCTCATCTTCAGGGTACGGCATGGCAACGGCCAACGCCAACATCAATAACTATCGATACAATATGTTGGAATGAAAATCAAACCTTTCGTGATTTCCACGGTAAACGTGAGACATTTAAAATCAGAAATGAAATTCGAAAACAAAGAAAAATTCTATGAAAATGACTTACCGTAAACACGAAGCGAAACATTTTGCCTAGGACTATGGAGAGCTTCTCTTCCGGCGGATGATGTGATCGCTTGGCCGGTTGGTGTGCGGATGTATCTAACACGGTTTGGATGGTGCCGTATTTATAGTCAAACCGACTGTACCGAGCGATGGGAACAAAGCAACAGTGTCAGCATGCGAAGATCGATCCGGCATATAGGTAAGAAGAACTTAATGACCTGTGTGTGTGTGTGAAAAAATAAGGAAAAGGACCGAAGCTATTTGAAAAACCCAACACCTCTTGTGGGGTGTTATGCTGCCTATTGAGCAAAGTATGCATTAAAAAAAGAGCTTTTTTTAGTCGGCTTGTATTCGTTTCCCTTTTTAAAAAACCGATGGCGTTAACTCATTACTTAAATGGTTCACAAAACATTTATCTCGTATCCTATTTTAATTTAAATTGCTGGGGAACATGAATTATGTTGAATCTAATACAGTTCATTTACTTAAATACTATTAAAGCAAAATCAGAATATGTAAGAGCTGAATATAATGTAACGATAGTTGTATGAAATAGTAAGCATTATTGCAATTGGAAAAGTTCGTTATGACCACATAAAGTGCAATATAAGTAATAAATATTTATGTAGTATGTCTAATAGAATTTTGTTAAATGAACTCTATTAAATGCAAAATAGTTCATGTTCTCCTGCAATTTAAATAAAAATAGGACAAAAAAAAATTTTGTGAACCATTTAAGTAATGAGTTAACACCATCGGTATTTTATTAAAAAGGAAAATGGATATAAGCCGACGCTTTTACACAATATATTGTCTACCGGATTGGAGGCTCATGGTTCCAATTGGAACAATTTTAGAAAATAGGGCTATCTCTAATAGAAATAGGACTAATGCCTTGGAAAAATAGGACTGACCTAAATTATTTATAATTCAGTCATATTTTTCCCATTCCTATTTCGGTTCAGTCCTATTTCACCCCCAAACCCAATAAAAGCTAAAGTTTTTGAAATTGAATTTACAATATCCAATATTCAGTTGTCGTTTAATATTGATTTTATGTTTTAATTACATTCAAATGGGATTTCTTGCAACTATTGCCCTCTTTCGTCTGTTGTATGTTACAAGTGCTGCCATCTTGTGTTTGCATTCATCACCACGCTTGTCTCCCTTAATGTTACCTTTCCACCCCTAGAGGTCAGGTCGAACCTGAGTCGACCTCTGGCCTCTGTTTTATCAAACGGAGACTCGGGATTTGGCCCGACGTCCGACAGGACGTAAAGAGGGGGCTCTGCCGTTGGCTGGCCGCCCTCGTGTTAATCCTTTAAGAAGGTGCTCTGCAGGATTGCTGGCTTTCCTTCGCGATTGTGTTGTAAATAGTCTTATGCTATGTTGTGTGTATTTTGTATGTCCTTTGTTGTAATGTCTGTGTCGGTGTAAGAGAGTAAATGAAGAAACTGTAACAGATTCAAATTAAAACTTATATAAAGCCGCTGGGTATATCGAAGACATATGTCACACAATGTTTTTCATCATGGGAGGTTCTAGGTACTAGCTGAGGATGATGTAAGAGGGACTGAAGAGCCTGTCAGGCAGCTACCAGGCGACCAAAAAGAAGGTTCTAAGAGGAATTTAGGACGGTTATAGAGAAGACTAAGGAGGAAAGTAGGAAGTTCTGCAGAGGTACTAAGGAGCCCGTCGTGCCGTGTGGGTTCCGTTTCAAGGTGCAGGTGGCACTATCAAAGTGACTCGAGAAAATCAATTATGCTCATTCGAAAATGCACTGGACAGGAGCAAATTGTTTTACTACACAATTTTCGTGTCAAATGCCTCTAGTCAAATGACAGGAATGAGCAGCGGTTCGAGGGTGATGATGATCTCCGATCTTCTTTTGTGGTAATCCTTCTACGTTGCTTCCCTCAACTACATACTTAAAAAATTATATAGTTGAAAGTTGAATATAGTATTATATGGTTGAAGATTACATAGTATTTTGCTAGAACCGAGTCCATGAGGCCCTGATCGCCTTTTTGTCTGTTGCCTTGTTGTCTGCCACTACCGCATGGGCAAGGTTAATAATTTCATTAAATCATTATTCGTTGGTTTTACGCTTTAATCACCTTTCTTTTTGTAGGCAAACCAACGAATGGGATGCCCCTGTTGTCTGAGACGTAAATGTAGCTGCGAAGAAGATTTTATGGTCGTAATATCCAAAGAGAAAATTTCCACGACCAAGTGGGCTCGACCCATTGAATCAAGAAGTGCATTTCGATAATCTAAGCATCAACATAAAAACAGAATTAGTGGGCGATCGACCCATCTTTTTCGAAAAACCGACCAAAGAACTCCTTCAACCTGGGTCGTGTTTTTTGGAACGATGATTTCCTCGGCCCATGGTAGTTCTCTGGCCAAAGGAGCGCTCTGGGCAACTTGGCGGTTTCTGGTCAGGTTTGATTTCCTACTGGAAACTCTTGAAAAACAAACGAAAGAGCAAGTTCTATGTTCTTTGGATAAAGTCATAACATTCTGCCGAGAGCGCCCTGGTATTGCCTGGAAAACAGAAAATGCTAGTACCCGTTTGCTGAAACTTTGTCTCCGACACGGTGCAAAAGACAGAGTCCTTCAGTTATTGGATATTCTAGGAGATACGGAAGGAATCTTATTGAAGCGATGGTGGACCTCCTGGTTGAAGTGATGTCGTCCGTCCACTGGAATGTGTGCAAGAGTTCTATAGGAAAATTAATCTATTGCAATCGTGCTCAAGAATAAATGCGCCACTATTTGCGCTTAACCATTAAGTTGCTGAATATGGAAAATTACCAAGCAGCTACGGTTCTCATGAGCAGCATCTGCATGATCTTGTTCACTGGTAACGTCATGGCTTCACTCGATATCCCTGTTTTATTTTATATACCGGTAGAGATGAACGACTGTTTTAAAGACGATGTTAAGGAGGCCATACAAACCCACTGTGTCATTTTGTCAGGTGAGTCCCAGTTTGCAGGAAACTTTACAACCTTCTGTTGTAAAGTTTAAAACTATCTTGTGGGACTTTTTCATTTGTGGCACTGATGGGTTTGCAAAATTTAATTTCAAGGAAGATAATGGTATTAGCTTTCTATCTTAAGTTGTTTGTGAGCAGAATAATAGCCATTTTACTGTAAACCCGGACCGTCTGATTGAATAAACAAGAAGAGAAATGAGCGAAAAGAAATGTATATTTCTGTATCGAGGACAAAACCTGCGACAGAGTAATTCTGAAATACAATTTAACATTTAAAAAATTTTGTCACACCGAAGTGGAATAAGCGAATGGTTTAAAAATCTCCTCTTACATTCGGTAGAGTATCATACTCGTATGAATCTCTTTCACGAATTTCAGAGATTAGCGATGACATTTTCTGACATCTTGAATTTTGTTAGCTGCGGCGTTTGCGTTTATGTCATCCAATTGATCTACTCACAACTCTAGATACATTTTCCAATTCCCGGAAACTTGTGAACTTCCCGTGGCAAGTGAAATTCCGGCCGTCCATATCGTCCTTCAGCAGTAGCGCGATAGCCCTTTGAGAAGCACCTGTTGCGAGATAATTCTTGTCATTTCTTTGCTCTTGGATTGGGAGCTTCAAGTTGGCGAAGACGTCAATGTCTGTTGACGTTGTTTGTTGCTTTGTATGTACCAAAACGTTTCGGAGAGCGGGACCTAGATGTCTTAGAAGGCAACTGTACAGGATGAGGCTCAGGCCGAATGCGGCTTTTTGATCGTAGGTGCCACTAGTACATAAAAATGTCGTGTCATCGACAGCGTGTTATAATGACCGCTCATGAGGCGCCTGTAAACAGTCTCTACGTCGGTGGCAATGCATTCTCCAATACTTCGGCAAACTTTTATAAAAATTTCGAAATGGGGCGACCAGTTTCTCTTTAATGCCCGGATTTAAATGGCAGATTTCGTTTCTCGCATAGACGGCGGTGTGGATTTCCGGGCAGGAGGTGACAAGAAAATGCCCATTGATGTTATTGTAGTTACGTAGTGTCTGCATTACGTCCGCATAGTCGTAATTAATGGCCATCAGTGAAAGGATACCTTTTCGGCACAAGAAACGGCGCACTGTTGGAGTCACGTAATAGGTCAGACAGTAAATAAGGCCTCTGACTACGTATATGACGTTTTCACTTCTTACTTCTGGTAAAGCGGGCGGTAGTGCTACGAGTTGGGTTGTAGTCGCGCTTTTGGTCTCCTCTTCGGGTATTTGCGTACGTATAGTTCTTGCAGTAGTACTAGCTGGATGAATGTTTATTTTCCCCATCTTGGATTCTTGTGAAAAAAACTTGTCAAGAGGCAAATAAAAAACATTATAAATTTCAATATTATTGCAGCTTTTATGTAAGAGGACGAATATCTCGTCCAATCCCATGTCCAATCGTAAGTTTTCGATATAAAATCTATTTTCATATCATTTTTTGCTGCAAAATTAACAGGGATTATTAATGTTCCAATTTTTAGAAATGTTGTTCAATCATATTCAACCAATTTTTCTGAAAAGCAAAAACAGAATAGATCATTTAACGCATCCCTAATAGAGCTGGGCCAACATGGTCTCACTACATTAGTACATATGTACTAAGTAGTACATAGTTGCAGATGCACTTTTTCTTATGGGCTAAACGCGCAGAGCGTTAGCCAATTGTTTTTTGGTATTCTGTCTGCTTGTAATTTTTCCACGCGGAGGGCGCGATAAAACGTAGTTTTCCACGCGGAAGGCGCGATAAAACGTAATTTCCACGCGGAATGTGGAAAAAGACCCTTAAAATTGTAAATTAAATGAGAACCGACGAAATAAATTTGTTTAACTTATCTTAGTTAATTTCTGTGATTTTCTATCTAAGACGGATATTAAAACTCGCTAGCCACAAACAAAATTTAAATATTTAATTATAATTAAAATTTTTTACACCTACGTACAATTTGAACTTGGCGCGGTAAGAAAATGGCCGCCATAATGGTTTGTCAAAAACCACTTTTTCAAACGTAATTTTTGGGGTTAAATGTAGCATCTTAAAAGCAATCGTTTATAACAGCTTGTTCCTGGAATGACCAACAACAAAAATATTATAATGATTTCATATTTTGACGAAGATTAAGCATCAAACGATCAATGCAAGGTTTCGTCTTTTTGACACACCCCCTCCCCTTTCTAAAATCATAAAAGCCTTTAATAATTATTTATGAGGAAAATAAACAGTTAAAATTGACAAATTTTGTATCAATCGATAGCTCTTTTCAACAGCTATCTATTTCTATGAAATTTATGTTAAATTTTTAGAAAAGGAAAACGTTTAAGCGTAATATCTATTTTTTGTTTTTATCAGTTGCGTCCATTACAACCTTAGATTGAAAAACAACAAAAACACATTTTGCCTTTAAGATTTTTTCTATTTGAAAATGTTGATTACAATTACCTAAAATGGATAGCCCTTACCAAGGGCTATCGATTTATATTATATTTATATATATTAAATCAGCGACTATCGTAATTAATTTTGCTGACAAATAATTAAAAAATTATTTCTCTTATATTCGTTTATTTCAATTACAATAACTATTGTACATATACAGTATATAATAGTAATATATATATCATAATTGTATGTATGTATAAATATATAAATATAATTGTACGTATGTATAAATATATATATATAATTGTAATATACTGTATATATGTTTATTTATTACATTGTAGTATTTATGTACATTATCATAGTATTGTAAATATAAATTTATATAAACCGAATTAATATTATTCGCTTCGAAAAAATTAAGACACGCGCTACACGCATGTTTGTTTAACTGGCTTAACTTTAATGGTTTAACCATTAAAGCAACCAAATCAAAGCCCGGGGGCGACAACACACACTTTCCCCATAAAGAAAACTGTAGGCGCGATTATGTACTAAGTAGTACATATTGCCTCGCGACCAGCCTGAGCTGGGCTTGGGTTTACCTGAGATTAGGGCTCGGCCCCGATCATCTTTGATCGGGGCAAACCGGGGGTTTTCATTAAAAAATCGTCAAACCTTCGGTTCGGTTAAGCCATTTTTGACTGCGGGTTGGTTTTCGGTTTGCAACTGGGCCTAACCAGTTTGAACCGCCATTAAATTTTTTTTGTATTTTTTAGAAATTACAAGTAGACTAATTATCACTAATTGTTGTGAGCGTAGATGCGGTCAACAACTTGTTAGAAATCAAATTTCCGATCAGATATCTAGCGACAAAATCTGTTACTGATTTATTGTTCTATGCAAACCATAAATCCGAGTTGCAAACCGTAAACCGAGGTGCAAACCGTGTAAAACCGCGGTGTGAACCGTAGTTTTAACCGCGAGTACAAACTGCGGGTACAAACCGTCAAACCGCGGTGGAATCTGCTTGTAAAAAACGGCAAACCGAACCGCACCGGTTTGCCCTTTTTAAAAAAAAAACCGCGCGGGTCGGCCAAAATCGTGCCCGATCGTCGCGGGGCCGAGCCCTACCAGAGATACCTGAGATCTTGTTTCAATAACTTCGCGCATGCGCGTCTCGTTTCTTGCAATCTGGCAACGGTGCTACCTTGCTTTTAAAATTTCTAATTTTGATAAACATCGTCTGCTGAGGTTTGTACATACCGTCTGCTACCTCTGCTAACATTTCTTAAGTATTTTTTTTTACCAAAGGTTAAATTAAATAGTTAATAAAATTAAATTGGCGTTTATAACAGTTGTGAATCTTGTGATGTATGGTTGAACGTGCAAGAAATGTTCTAATAATAATTTTTTTTTCTAATAATAAGTTTTTATACTAGTAGCCTTTTTCATTTATGAATGACTGTACTCTAAAGCTAATTTAGAAAATTACCAAAATTAATTACAAAATATCTAGTTATCTTGCAATTGACACCGGATTAAGGATTCCAGTAAAATCTTCATGATATGTTTACACCATCGAAAAGAATAAGACAGTTACTTTGAATTGTGATTGACTGATGTTTGAGTTTATTGTACTTGTATAGCATACAAATATTGTATAAATTCAAATCCTTCACATATGTGACAAACGCTCTCATCTACTTGCCTACGCTTGCGAAAGATAAAGATGACGGAAATCGAGATCCTGGAACAGTGAAGCTCTTTGGTCTCTCTAACGAGTATGGCCCAGTGGAATCGGTGGCTAAGCTTCACGCGTTTTATGTATCGTTTATTTGTTCTTACAGATTGATCTTACTCGTATCATGAATTCATTTGTCACGCCCGTGTCTTCAATTTTGTTGAAAATACATAAGATCCTTCACTTTTGTCGAAGGATATAAAAAAAGAACAGATCTCTTTAGCGGTAAAATTCTTTTTTAGAAAGCAAAAAAGAATTTTCTTTTCTTTCTTGACTCTCGGACTATTAAGGCAAGTCAAATGCAATTGAAGAAAAAATAAAAGAAATGTGAAACTGAATTGCAGAAGAAAGTCCCACCTGACCATTTACATGAACCATCGCACAGTCCTAATCGTTTCTACTTTACTTATCATAGGTTGATAATTTCGAAGCAATCGGGACTGCAACCAGTATTCACGTCAAATTTACTTGTTTAGCGGGGGGTGGCTACTCCCTAAACCGACTTTCTTCCTACTTCAGTTTCACATTTCTTTTTTTTCCCTCGTTTTTGCGGACCTTTATGTACTATTGTAAATTGATCGAGAGCGCGAAGCGCTATCGACGATCAATTTTGATTGTATAAGAATAAGAGAGAGAGACCTGAACTGTGTCGACCTTGTATTCTACAGCTCTTTTACAGCAGACAAAAAAAAAAGGTAGTTTAGGAGGGAGGGTTGGCAACCCTTTGGCCTCAGACCTTTTCACTTCATCTGAGTTAGGTGGTCGTCGGAATCCGTCAATACCTGCCCCTGAACTGTTGGATCCCACTTCGCCGATGATCGAATCTGCGTTTTAAAAGGGTAACAATGATTAGCTTATAAACTCATTAAATAGGAAAGCTGGGTGGGTGGGTGGATGTTACAGTTCAGGTCTCTCTCTCTTATTCTTATACAATCAAAATTGATCGTCGATAGCGCTTCGCGCTCTCGATCAATTTACAATTGTAGTCGAATGTTCGTTCGACCTGAACTATGACTTTAAAGCCAACATTTGTTTAGTCTATGCTCAGAACGACTTCTGCTACGGAAGGTTCTTTGGGCAGATCCCTTCTGTAAAATCTCGTAAAGGTTGATTCCGAGGACCAGTGGGCTGTGTTTAGAATTGTTTGGACAGAGATGCCTGCTGCTGCTGCTTTCGAAGAAGCCGCTCCTCTTGTTGAGTGAGCCGAGAATCTGCCTGTGTCTACGCCACTTTCCTGCAGCTGTCTCTTTAACCAACCCGCTACGGTCGATCTTTCTACTGGGTTGTACGGCTTCACTGATCCCATAAAGAGATGCCTACCATTCGATTGCACGCGATACTTCTCCGTTATAGATATGTAGTGTTCCGTGCAAGATACCGGGTCAATTCGGGGGTCCGGAATTCTTTTGATAAAGAACGTTTTTAGCGCTCCTTCCTTCTGAGCCTTTCTCGGTTTTAGGAAGGAAAATTCATACCGGATTCACTTATTCTTAGATCCTCTTTCCCGATAGAAGCCACTTCCGAAGCTCGAAGGAAGGATGCTAACGCCAGAAGCGTAGCCAGTTTCCGAGCGAGGGGGCCGATAGCTAAATCCTCGTTTTTAAGTTGGCTTAAATGGTTGGTCACTATACTGACGTCCCAGGTGAACTCGTACCTAGGTTTCGGAGGGTTTGAATTGTATATACCTTTCATCAATTTTACAATGAGCGGGTGTTTCCCGATCTGTAGGCCATCAATTGGTTGTAAGGTAGAGGAAAGCATCGACCTATAAATATTTATTGTGCCATACGCTTTTCCTTCGAAATGGGCTTCTGACAGGAATGATAGAATATGTTTTAGGTCATTTCGAAGGGGATTTTGGTCTTGTTTACCGCACCAATTGTACCAAGCGAGCCAGGCGGACTGGTACGCATCTCTCGTGGACTCTCGTGAGCCGGCCAGCAATAATTGGCCCACTTGTTCTGGAAAGCCCTGGTCTGCATATCGTTTCCGGATAATTTCCAAGCGATTAACTGGAAATTCTTGCATTCGCACAGGGGGTGTGGTTCCCCCGACTGGACGTAAGTAGATCCGGGCAGACGCGGAGAACTATTGGAATGTCGGAAGCTAGCTCTAGGGCTGTTGGAAACCATGATTGGCTCGGCCAATACGGACATACTAAGATCAGTGTCGCTCTCTCTTGTCTTATCTTTGTCAGGCAGTCTTCTATGAGAGAGAATGGGGGAAAGGCATAGCCGTTGCGGCCTAGCCAGCTGAATGAGAGAGCGTCCGTCTCCGCCGCTCCCGGTTGGGGTTTCCAGCTCGAGAACGTTTCCAGTTGGGCATTCCAATGGGATGCGAATAGATCGATTGCCACTTCCCATCTCCTCCGGATCAGTTGAAACACCTCCTTCTTCAGCATCCAATCGCTCCAGTCTTTTCTCACTCTCGATTCCAGATCTGCGACACCATTACAAAACCCTGGTAAGTTGATGGCCTGCAGTGTGATGTCTCGTTCCTCACACCATCCAGCTATATCTAGCGCTATTTTGTTAAGGCTAGCCGATCTGGAACCCCAATTTTATTTATATAGGCAACTGCAGTTGAGTTGTCTAGTTTAAGCAATACGGTACTGGAACGACTTTCTTCTGCGAAACATCTTAGTGCGTAGAAGCCTGCTAAAAGTTCCAGTTCGTTTATATGCCTGGCGGTGTCGGTTGATGTCCACGGACCTCCCGTCCTTACTTTGTTACTTACTGCACCCCACCCTGAGAGAGACGCATCGGCGTAGATGGTTATGGAAGGGCTTGGGTCTATCAGTGCTTTCTTTTTCTTTAAATTATGCGATGAAGTCCACCATGACAAGTCTTCTCTAGCTTCCCGGTTCAGTGAGATTTTGGATTTTAGTTCCCCATTGTCTAACTTGAGTCCGTTAATGTAGGTATTCTGGATATTACGGTAGTGGGCTTGGGAAAACGGGATAGCCCAAACGGCCCAGGTAAACCTTCCTAGAACGCTGGCGATTTCTCTTAACGTTAGAGAGTCTTTTTTTAAGGCATTCTTGCACAATTTAATGATGACGTCCTGCTTCGCGTCAGGCAGTTTAAAGGAAGCAGTAGTGGAATCAATCAAAAGGCCTAAGAACTCTATTTCCTGTGTGGGGGTTGTCTGCGATTTGTCTTTATTGATAATGAAGCCAAGCGAATCCAGCAGATTGGCGACTACCACTAACTGCCCTTTTAACGACTCCTTAGATTGGTTTAGAATTAATATATCATCCAAATAAATTATTAATCTAATTCCTCGCTGTCTTAAATACGCGACGACTGGCTTCAATAGTTTAGTAAAAGCCCAAGGGGCTGAGGAGAGGCCGAAAGGGAGACAGATGAATTGAAAGAGAGTGTTTTTCCATTTAAACTGTAAAAAACTTTGGTCCTCACTGTGGATGGGTATTGCGAGGTACGCATCTTTAAGGTCCAATTTTGCCATCCAGTCGTTATGGCGGACTACGTGTTTGATTGAGCTGACCCCTTCCATTTTGAAGTGCCTATACACAACATACGTGTTGAGCCTTTTTAAGTTAATGACGGGTCTAAAGCCCCCTGATTTCTTGGGAACGATGAATATGCCACTAACGAAACCCCTCGTTTCAACGCGTACCACCGCCCTTTTCTTAATCATGTCTTCTACTTCCTCATTACAGATTGCCCAATGACTCGGTCCCAACGCTGCGTTATTCGGTACGTTCTCTTGCGTAGGCGTCGAGTAAAATTCCAGTCTCAGCCCATTAGAAACTAACTCAAGGATCCAAGGATCAGCTGAT
The DNA here is from genome assembly GCF_022539665.2 of Daphnia carinata. Classification (NCBI taxonomy): domain Eukaryota; kingdom Metazoa; phylum Arthropoda; class Branchiopoda; order Diplostraca; family Daphniidae; genus Daphnia; species Daphnia carinata. The sequence continues at coordinate 6,592,511 of NC_081333.1, forward strand.
ATTTTGAACCAATTCATTTTGAAGGCTGATATCCTACCCCCTATCGCAACTTCCGAACCAGATGGGGAGAGCGGTCTGCCGATGTTTGATTTAACGATAGACACGTACCTTCCCCTGTTGTTGAAGTGTCTTGGTGTCCCGGCACTCTGCTGTCGTGTTGTACTCGACTGCGCTGCGTTCTCCGCCGAGTCTAGCCGAGGGGGTGTTGGCCTCTCCCACTTGTGTGTTGTTGAACGACGAACCCTGCTGGGCATCGGTGGATTCAAAGCGATGGCTGGTGGATTGACCCGACGGCCTATTGTTGTGCCCATCAGGATGGCGAAATTGATGTCCGCCATTGCGGTAAGGTTGCCCTGACAGGCGTTGAACCGGTTGAAGATTGCTTAGCATGGTCTGTTGTTGTGAAGACCTCACCATAGATTTTACGAAAGATTTTCCAAAAAGAGAACTAGCCTCCTTGGTGTTAAAGTTGTCCTGATCGTCGAGGAGGTAGAGGTATGAAGGGCTAGTCTGCCTGAGTACATTCTTTCTTCGCTGTTGAGTAACCTCGTGAAAGGAATCCCCCAGCAATTGAATAGCTACACTAATCGCTTCGCGGTGAGAGTCGTCATCAAGTTTCTCATTAGACAAAAAAAGAAGTGGTTGTGCTGCCCTGGATCTTTTGCTGTACGCAGTACAAGGCCCTCTCGTTGTGATCGATCGTGTTCTTTGAAGCCGACGATCCTTTAACTTGCTTGAGGCGTTGGTAGAGAGCGTCGTCCAAGGAAGGGCATTTAAACGCGGTTGAGCGCTTTTTAAAGGAAGCCAGGTAACGCCCCTTAGTTACCTTGGAATTTGCTGCGCCTACTCCCCTAAAAAAGGGGCGTAGCAGTCTCTTTCCTCTATTCTTTGACAATTTGAATTTTACTACCGCATCCTCGTTTTTATGTCGTTTCCCTGCCCTCGGGTTTTGATCTTTCTCTTCATTCCTTGGACGCCTTTTCCTCTCTCCTTCCAATGGAACTTTTGGGTCCTGGGGAATCTCGGGAGCCGGCGAAAGGTCCCGATCTGGATCGGCTAACCCCAGGGCGTCGGCCTCTTCTTCTCTTTGAATGTCTGGAGTAACGTCCCTATGAACTAGACCGTAGGGGCTTACTCTAACTCTAGCCGTGCTGATTCTCAATCTCCTAGATGAGCCACGAGACGACACATCACTATCACTTGAACTTTCTGAGCTGGAACTAGAGCTAGGGTCAGACATGACTATGCTGTAACAGAGCTAGAAAAGGTCTGAGGCCAAAGGGTTGCCAACCCTCCCTCCTAAACTACCTTTTTTTTTGTCTGCTGTAAAAGAGCTGTAGAATACAAGGTCGACACAGTTCAGGTCGAACGAACATTCGACTACAATAGAGGTTGCTGCTCGCAGCATGTTTATTTCCAAATGCCCACCGTATGGCAGATGGTCCATGGCACATTCACGACATGAGCTTTTCAGGACGTGACACCTCTATAGGGAGTGATCGACACCGCCTATTCCTACCACTCCAATGATAATAGGTCAGTAGCATCCCTTTAGTACACGAAATTAACTGCCCAAAACTCGCTGCTGCAAGTTTTGGCATTTTTCCAGCCATATTCGTTCATTAATTTAAACCTGTGGACTAAATTCACAAAATAAGCAGTGAACTATGTACACTAGGTGAATTTTGTAATAATGGAACAATTTTTTTTTCTTTGAAGTTAAATTATACAAATAAAACGATGTTTGGCACAACAGTACAGTTTGCTATAGGGACCGTGTAAAGGTGGTCTGCCTTATTTCAGTATTGACCTAAGTTTTTATTCTATATTCTATGGAAAAATTTAGAAACAAACAAATTTCTACCTTTTTTTTGAAAAAAGTTAGTTTTAGTTTTCAAACTAGATGCCGTTACTGTGCCTTTAGTGGTTGTGTAAATAAAATTTAAGCCCGGCGAAATAAGCCCGATTTTTTTTTTGTTTTTAAGTTGAGCTTCTAACAGTCAAACTAGATGGTGCTGGTGTGCTTTTCCTGCTTGTGTAAACAAAAATTTAAACCCACCAACAAAATAAGCCCGATTTTTTAAAGTCTTTAGTGCGAGAATAAAACATCAAAGTTATTCGTTACAGTACATCAACGACTGACCTGAAGATAAAAAAATTACTGCTTTGAGATTGACATTCAACAAAGACAATAAGGTGTGAGTTTCGACGAATTCCAAACGCTGTCGATATTTTGCAAATTTTGAGAAAAATGAGACGGGTATACCCCCCCGCTTTTTCCTTTTTCGCAAGCATTGTTTAGAACGTGTTTTACGCGTAATGGGTGCAAGTTTATAAGGTCTGGGTAATTTTCGTCAGTCTCAGGTAAGGATTCAACTTTTAACAGATGTAACTTATAATTCAGATTAAGGAACAGACGTTTTCGGGACACAGTGATAGTGTTGACCAGTTATGTTGGCATGAAACCAATCCTGATTTGCTCAGCACTGCCAGTGGTGACAAAGCAATGAAAGTTTAGGATGCAAGAATAAAGAAAAACATTGCAACAGTTAACACCAAGGGTATTTCTGTTATCAAATTCAAATTTTATTATGCTAGCTCACACCCATTTGTTTCCCATTTCTCATTCAACAGGAGAAAATATCAACATTACCTCGTCACCTGGTGGTAATTCGATCGCTGTAGGAAATAAAGACGATCTAATCACATTTATTGATGCCAGAACTTTCAAAATAAGAATGGAGAATCTGTTCAAATTTGAAGTCAATGAAATAGAACGAAGCAAGGCCAGCAATCTGTTTTTCTTAAAGAGTGGGCAAGGCTGCATCCAGATATGAGAGTAATGGTGAATTGCTTTTTGTATTCAACCCAATTGATACTACCAATGTCTCCTCGGTCTTGTTACCCAGAGTTGACGACAGTCCACGTAACACAGGCTTACCCTGCCAAACTTGGATTTGCATCGAATTTGACCCGATTGGACGGTATTTCGCCACTGGGTCTGCTGACACCCTGGTTTCGCTGTGGGATGCCGATGAAATCGCTTGTTTGCGCACTTCCTCGAGGTACTGATAAGGCCAAATTACGCAATGTTTTTGGATTTAGGTTATTCAGTTAATATATTGGGTGTTTTTCTTAGGTTGGATTAGCCAGTCTGCACCCTGATTTTCAGCCACAATGGATCTATGCTAGCGTCTGGGTCAGAAGACCTTTTGATCGATGTCAGCCATGTAGGCATTGATGAACGTGTAATAGCCATCCAGTGGACAGGCCTGCTTTCACGGCCGCCTGGTACACACGCTCTCATCTACTTGCCTACGCTTGCGAAAGATAAAGATGACGGAAATCGAGATCCTGGAACAGTGAAGCTCTTTGGTCTCTCTAACGAGTATGGCCCAGTGGAATCGGTGGCTAAGCTTCACGCGTTTTATGTATCGTTTATTTGTCCTTACAGATTGATCTTACTCGTATCATGAATTCATTTGTCACGCCCGTGTCTTCAATTTTGTTGAAAATACATAAGATCCTTCACTTTTGTCGAAGGATATAAAAAAAGAACAGATCTCTTTAGCGGTAAAATTCTTTTTTAGAAAGCAAAAAAGAATTTTCTTTTCTTTCTTGACTCTCGGACTATTAAGGCAAGTCAAATGCAATTGAAGAAAAAATAAAAGAAATGTGAAACTGAATTGCAGAAGAAAGTCCCACCTGACCATTTACATGAACCATCGCACAGTCCTAATCGTTTCTACTTTACTTATCATAGGTTGATAATTTCGAAGCAATCGGGACTGCAACCAGTATTCACGTCAAATTTACTTGTTTAGCGGGGGGTGGCTACTCCCTAAACCGACTTTCTTCCTACTTCAGTTTCACATTTCTTTTTTTTCCCCTCGTTTTTGCGGACCTTTATGTACTATAGAGGTTGCTGCTCGCAGCATGTTTATTTCCAAATGCCCACCGTATGGCAGATGGTCCATGGCACATTCACGACATGAGCTTTTCAGGACGTGACACCTCTATAGGGAGTGATCGACACCGCCTATTCCTACCACTCCAATGATAATAGGTCAGTAGCATCCCTTTAGTACACGAAATTAACTGCCCAAAACTCGCTGCTGCAAGTTTTGGCATTTTTCCAGCCATATTCGTTCATTAATTTAAACCTGTGGACTAAATTCACAAAATAAGCAGTGAACTATGTACACTAGGTGAAGTTTGTAATAATGGAACAATTTTTTTTTCTTTGAAGTTAAATTATACAAATAAAACGATGTTTGGCACAACAGTACAGTTTGCTATAGGGACCGTGTAAAGGTGGTCTGCCTTATTTCAGTATTGACCTAAGTTTTTATTCTATATTCTATGGAAAAATTTAGAAACAAACAAATTTCTACCTTTTTTTTGAAACATGAATTAAATTATTTCATTTTTAACATGAATTTATATACAGTATGAAAATTTAAAAAGAATTTCTTCTCTACTTTTCTTTCTATCTATTTTATTTCATTTGCCATTATATGTTTCAATTTATCCCTACAAGAATATTTCAAAAGTGGCTATACACTCTACTTGAACTCTGGACTTAGCTCTTCGCGCAATCATTATGGCCAACGAGTGGTAACGAGAGAAGCAGACTTAGTGACGGCTCATGAGTTAGGACACAACTGGGGTTCAGAGCACGACCCGGATTTACCCGAATGTAGCCCACCTGCTTCGCAAGGCGGTTCCTACTTGATGTACACTTACTCAGTTTCGGGTTATGACGTGAAAAACAAGGTAAAATTCTTATACTATATGTTATCCGGTTAATCAATAATTCACCTCATTTCCCGATCTTCAAGAAATTTTCGCCTTGTTCTTTGAGATCTATACGAGCTGTTCTGCTTGCAAAAGCTGGCGGTTGCTTCACTGAACCTGAAGAATCATTTTGCGGCAATTTACGCGTGGAAGGAAAAGAGGAATGTGATGCCGGACTATTGGGTTCTGAGGATAACGACAGTTGCTGCGATAAGTTTTGCAACTTATGTCGCAACCAGGATGCTGTTTGCAGCGATAAAAACTCTCCCTGTTGTAAAAATTGCATGTTAATGCCAGCCGGCCAAAAATGTCGTGAGGCTCAAAGAGCCACCTGTGAACAAAAGGCTAAGTGCACAGGTAAAGGGATCTTCCCTTTTTGTAGCATTGACGTTTAGCTATTGATTCACGCTTGTCTATTCTTCAATTGACAGGTACCAGTTCTGAGTGTCCAGCCTCGGCACCACAACCAGACGGTACCGAATGCTTAGAAAAGGGTCAATGTCGTAACGGAACTTGTCTGCCATTCTGCGAAACACAGAACTATCAGTCGTGCATGTGTGATACCGTCGCAGACGCATGCAAGCGTTGCTGCCGTTATCACCTCAATGATACTTGCTTTCCGTTTGAGCCCTACGATATTCTGCCTGACGGCACACCATGCGTTCATGGGTTCTGTAATAGCGTAAGTATCTACCTGTGACAGCCTTATTATATTTTGATTTCTGCTATTATTTAATTGACTTTCGTGGAATAGGGGATCTGTGAGAAAACTGTTCAAGATATTGTGGAACGATTTTGGGATATCGTTGAGGAACTGAACATTAACCGCGTTTTATCAATGCTAAAAGACAAGCTAGTTGGAGCCGTGCTAATTGTATCAACTCTCTTGTGGATACCAGCATCCTGTCTTATCAGCTGGGTAAGCAAGACAAAGTTGTTAGCAGCACGCTTTTGAAAATAAATAAAAATTTATTTTTGATTGTTAAGGTTGATCGCAAACGTAAGCGACAGTTAGAGACAGAGGAAGCCTGGCTGAGATCAGGTGAGCTGATCCATCCATCAGAAAATGGAACTCGTCGAATCATACACGCCCGTCCTCGGCCTTCACAGCAACAACGTTAGAGAAGATAGGTTTTCCTGCCTGTTTTGTATTGCGATGCGATTCAACTTTTCGTATATTGTACAAGCATTGCAATCTTCGTTAACCCTTATTTATTTGCTTGTATTTTATAATTAAAATCCCATCTAACGATACGAGGTTTGCATTTCTCAATCAATTGCCAGTTAGAGGGGCGAGTTGAAAATCCTCATTTATTCCGTTCAATCGTACTTGTGTCTGCCCTTTTTTGCTATGATTTACATGACTTTTGTCTGTTTTGTTTCTAGTCACATAAGTGTTTCGTGTAAGTGACTCACCATCTGTGTATGCAAAACACTGAATAAATGTTAATTCTTTCTGAGATATATTTTACACGTTGAACGATATGCCAACAGCTGTAAAGTTGTCTGCTATATATGACATTACCTTTGATGCATTGGGTAACAAAACTGAACATGTATCGTTTAGATTTCAAAGAATAGAATAACGTTGGAAGAAAGCATAAGTACATTAACAACGATATTTATTCACTTTGGCGCGCGTTGCCCTATTTTTACAGTCGCAGATTTACCGTAAAGCTTGCATTATATAATGGGTTAATCCATGTTCGAATTTAGTCAGAAATCATTAGTAAATAATTTCCAGAAAACTATTTTTTCAACTTAATTAGATTAGGGGGGGGGGAGGGCTTTTTAGCATTCAAGATCAGTAGACGACAGTCAGTCGAAGAGCGCACGTTCTACCTTAGGGGTCGTTTAAATCAAGCCTTGGTGCAAGTCTTGTAAGTGTGAGGAAAGTGGCTATTGATGCAGTGTATACCAGCGGTTAGTGATGCGTCTCAACGAGGAGACAACAGGGTTCGAGACCTCGTCATCGGACACGTTCATTTCCGATCCAGAAGGGAAACCTTAATGAATGGACATATTCATCACATTTCTCCTACGCCAAGCCCGGGAAAGGGCGACCGAACACAGCGTATCCACATCAGTCGCTCAAATGGATGGGCAAAATTACGTCCTGCCCAAGCACACCGCCGTCATACGGTGATTACAAGAGCCACGCCGAAGGAAAGTTGAATATAATCGACGGTTTGCGTAATGCGGGTATTTTATAATGCTCACGAACCTTCGTCTGGAGCTCCTGTTCTCCCAGCATCGTTGCTCTGGATGTATCCTGCCGTTGGCGGCCGACAGACACACAAATTTTATGGACTGCTCTCCGTGCCATTACTACCTGTGTAAATCGTCCGAACGTCATAAAATCCTTAGCGGACCTCGGCAGGCCTATAGAGGAGTACTATTTAGGAAAATTAAGGTCTACTTGACCGCTCCCAGGACCAAGAACACCTCATGGGTGTTCATCTTTCGCCTTTAGTTGCAACACAGATATTTTTTCTAATTTCATTGTACATATGTGGACCCGCTGCCACCTACAATGCTGTCCTCAACGGGTAGGGTTATGGGAGGCTCGGGCCTGCCTGAGATTTATCTGCTGCCCAAGTCCTGACCTGTACCATTTGTTTCACGACGTTGAAATAAAGTTTTATCGGGTCCCATCACGCATTTTTTCATTATCGCTTTAACCCCTCATTTCATTTTAATGCCCGCTCTAGCTGCATGTAGACTGTAGAGTGCCGTACAGTCAATTCGTCTAAGTTTACCCGTCAACAATAAAGAATGGCCCTTAAAGAAAAAAGGAGAGGGCATTCGACTGAAGAAGAGCCCAAGCGAAGTATTGCAAATAATTTGAAAAAAAGGGAAAATGACGAAAGCAAAGCTAGTCGAGTATGCAACAAGAAAAATTGGCAGCCAGTTTTTTGTTAAGGTAAAGTATTGTGGATTTTTCATTATTTCTTCATTTAAATTCAGGGGAAACCTTGGCCACACAAAGTTGTTGGTTACTGCAACACGCCACTGGTCCGTTGTTCAAGACATTTCTTATGGTACATCTGCACATCTTTTGAGTACAGGTATTGATAGAGGCGAGCCACTTCATAAACCGCGAATGCAATGTCAGGTGGTGTAGACACCATAATATTGCGTCAAACTACCTACATCTACCTTATATTTCGGTAAATATATTGATTCGAAGGGATACTTTTTAATTACATTTCACCATGTTGAATCTTTGAAGAATGTGTTGAACATAGTGCGACTAATAGAGGAAAAGTCGTTATCGGCGGTTTCAGAGATCTGCAGGACGACAAATATTTTAGCAGGAACTGATGTGACTTCAATAGTTAATCTGAGATATGGAAAAACACTGCAAATTGTGTGCTCATTGTAGTTCCCAATCAGGCCTTCATGAGCTTAAATCACTATACTAGTTAGGCCATAACATGTAGATATTAAAAACGGAAAATATTGATGATCCTTTTGGAAACAAGTCCGTTTTTTTTTCCTTCCCTTTTTTTCCAGTTTCTCCTTATTTGGGTTTGCGTGCATGGGCGGGAAAGGCATTCCCCGTTATGTGTAGCGGTTGACTCTTACCTTGTTTGAATAAATCTGCATAGTAATCACCTTGACTGCATTCCATAACAATTTTGTTCCGGGTGAATTATAACAAAAATCAAAGTGCAAATAGCCAGAATACCAGTGACATTCAATTGACATTGAGGTTATTTCGCTGATTGCGATCGTCATTCTCCCGCATTCTCAGTGCATTTCATTTGTCAAAAGAAATCCAAAGAACTGTTTTCAGTCTCAGCAAAATGGGTGGGATAGAAATTCGTCATAATTTTGAAAAAAAGACAAAAGCCAAACAACAGCAGTCGTAATGACAAACTAACTGGTGTGAAGGGTGGAACGGAGTCGGCTGCATCAGACAACGCAATTCAAGTTCGTCCGTGACTTTAATTCGACCTTCAGATTCGCACTCAGGCGTTTTGTAAATGTAAAACATTTTACTTGTATTCTCATCAATTGTAATTGCTCGATCCATCATTATAAACATTGGCGTGTCGCGGAACACAACCTGTTTTTTTTATTCCGCTGTTTGAACAGGGTTGGTGTTGGAACTCGATCTGGTTTGGCGAGCGTTCACCTGACCATCAAACAAACGAAAGGAATAAGAAACAAAAGAAAATAGTTTACAAGCATGGAATATCTATAGACTTGTGCGATTGGATGCCACACGTACTGCAAATTCAACTTCCATTGTATATCTACAAGACAACGTATGGCAAACGTATTGAACATACTAAGTCTGTATACACTGCGGGACAATGACAGCTGTTTCCAGCAGAGGAAGGTGGGGCATTCTGAATTATTCCGTACAAAAACGGATATTAATGGTATCCTTTTATTTTTTTTTTTTTTAATTTAAATTAGGTTTATTTGATTGAAGACAAACGAAAAATGTCACAGGATAACTGAGTTTTTGTATTTTTGATGTGACTAGTATCGATTTAAAAGGTTTGAACACAGCAAAATGAGAGCTGAAACAGCAATAAGTGTACCCATTCTTATAAATCCTCCCTGTATAAATAGACGGGAAGCAACGGCCAGCCTTTCTCCCGCAGACTTGTCTGAACACGTTCAAGGGGACTGGAATTTCTTCCGTTGATCTGCTGTCAGCGGTACCCTGTCGCAACAAGACGATTTTTAAAGGAACAATGAATTCATTGGCTGAACATTTATGGGTAACTTGTGACGCTATCAAATCTTAATTTGAACTTACACTGGTTTCTTCAAACTTTTGCGGTCCTTGCGATTCTTGTGTCGCAGAGCGCAACGCAACCTCTCCGGATCGACAGGTGGACGATGAGGATCACTGAAACGAATGACGTCCAACAAACGTTTCAGTTCGGCCGCAGTGTCTCCGAGTAGCAGACGCTCGTAGAAGAGGACAGTGCCATTCTGGATGGTCTCAATCCAGCCGACTGCGTGATCGGCCCACATATTGGCTCCGTAGTCAACGAATGCTTCCCATTTAGGGCCAGAGAAATATTTTTCTGACACTACGCCAGTTTTATTTCCTGACGTAGCTAAGAAATGAGCATAAGTGAACATTGTGTCTACGGGGTTTCGTAGGGGAAGTACTCCTCGGTATCAATACAAGAAACTACGTACGGGACCTCTTTTGCCAGTTTTTTCGTTGTTTCATTTCCCTTTATCTACGTCAAACGTTGAACGACAAAGTTAGCTGACTAAATTGCTTTTTAATTCACTTTATCAGATAGTGACCCCATTGAAACTTCCAATCGGGAGAACGCGAACAGGTCCAGGAATGTCGTGATCCTCGATGAGAATCGTGCATTCGCATTTGAGATTTGCATTGCTGCTTGAATGATTTCCTACATTCGCGAATTAAAACATCTCGAAACGCTAATAATAAAATCACAGCACGAACAAAAGGACTCTTCACCTGTTAACACGGTCGGCTTGTCTGCACGTCCGTAAAAGCTGCCCGTGTAGACTCTGTTCATGTACGAAATGAAATAGTGCATTACTCATACAGTGCATCATTCCTGACTCACCCTTCACCCCACTCCCGGGGAATGAAGTTAACGCCCATTTCGGCCTGGTGCGATTTCGTGCAAACTACAAAAAAGCACAGATTCATTTCGTTTAGCCTTTTGATTGACTTTCTTTTGGTTGTAGAGTATGAAGAGAACTTGTACCTGAACAGGGAAATGTTGACGGGCAGGATCACCAATCCAAGGATATCTCACGTGGTCTGGATCGATGATATAATCGGGAGGTAAAGTTAAGTTTCGTCCCTGGCAATCAGCCAAGAATTTCCAAACGTGCCGATGATCGAGCACACGATGTGTGATCCTTAGTAGTTCAACTGATGTAATGAGAAAATTGAAACACCTGCTGTTGCTAATGCAATTGCATACAATTCTTTACGACGTAGTTTCATCTCGATCGATGCACACACTGAGAGAACTTCGTCTAAAACGACGAAGGGAAATAAACAACCTGAAAAATATGGAAATTTTAAACGTCCTATTAGCTGAGTGACTGTTCGAAATTGTCCTGAATTTGGAAAACAGGTGTCGAATGCTTCACAGATACACCAACAGGTGTGGTTGTACACTGGTATAGTCCTGCAAAAGAAGCCTAACAGCTTTCTTTTTGAGCCATCTGTGGACAAAATATTTTAATTATTGATGATGATCAAACGACGGCAAACGAAAAAGAAATTTTCATCTTCGACTTGGGAAATTTTATTGGCAAAAAGCAATCGCAGAAATCGATGTAACACAGTGAGTAATTCAACAACCGTTTAAGTGGACAGGATAATACGTATAGTTTATGGAGATGTCGTTGGTTCGTTGAGCAAGGCGCCCAGCGCCATTAGCCACCAACCTCTTCCGTTTTCTACACGAATAATGGAAGGCAATCTTTCGTGTTGTTTCGAATCAAAACAGATTGAACATGAAATGCCAGCGTTTTATTGCTGTTGGTTGGTGAAATCAATTTCGCCACACTGGCTGGACTGGAATAGACAGAAGGAGCAGAGGCTTCGACGGCAGCCGCTTCAGCGATCGCAGTGCCGTTGGACTTTTGTCCTTCTCGCCATCCTAGGTAATTGCTGTCGTAACCACTCTCCGTAGCCAATTTTCGAAATTAGCAAATAAAAGAAATCGTTAATAACAAAGTCACATCAGTGAAAAAAAAAACATGTCTTCATTTGATTAATTTTCGCACGTGAAAAAAGAAATCGCATAGAGGACGTGTTGCAATTTTGTGTTTTACATACCAATGATAAGGCTGTTGTATCCTGAATGCCCATACGCGACATGTTGTCCGCCGCCAACATTGTTCCCGTACAGTCCCGTATTGTATCCCGTATTGTATCCCGTATAGTATCCCGTATTGTATCCCGTGTTTCCGTAGCCGGTGTTCGTGCCATTGCCGCTATGGCCTCCGTATCCAGCATTGATTCCGATGTTTGTGCCGTACCCAGTATTAGTTCCGTATCCAGTGTTGCTTCTGTATCCAGTGTTCGTTCCATGGCCGGTATTGATTCCATAACCTGCGTTCGATCCGTATCCTGTGTTTATTCCGGATCCTGTACCATAGCCGGTGCTGCCGTAGCCGGTGTTGCTGAAGCCAGTGTTGCCGAAGCCAGTGTTGCTGGAGCCAGTGTTGCCGTAGCCGGTGTTGCCGTAACCGCTCTGACCGTAGTTGATGTTTTGGCCGTATCCGGCATTGGCTCCGGAGTATTGTAAGCACTTCCGCCATATCCTGATACAAACGCGATAGGAATACCAATCAATTATTTAATAATTTCACTTTGTAAATTCTTCAATCATTCCCAAGATTTAAATCGTGAATGATTAAAGAAAAACTCATTACCACCAGCAGCGTTGTTGGCATGGTATTTTGGTGGCCAAGCTGTTGGTGCGTGGTAAGACTGCTACTGTGCTGTTGATGGCTGCTGCTCTGTTGTGGGTAAACTGTACTGCTCTGTAATTGACCTATCCACCAAAACAATGGTTTGTTTTAAAATAAAATTCAATTGTTCAATTTCAAAATGAATTGGATTCTCTCGTTACTTGCTTGGTGACCGTAATTGGGGCCATAACGCTCGTCAACCTTTTCACCTTCAGCCAATTCGGATGGTGCGGCCAGCTCGTCCACAGGTGCCACAGCATCCAGCACCTCTGGTGAGACAAGGAGGGGAGCCTCATCTTCAGGGTACGGCATGGCAACGGCCAACGCCAACATTAATAACCATTGATACAATATGTTGGAATGAAAATCAAACCTTTCGTGATTTCCACGGTAAACTTGAGACATTTAAAATCAGAAATGAAATTCGACAACAAAGAAAAATTCTATGAAAACGACTTACCGTAAACACGAAGCGAAACATTTTACCTAGGACTATGGAGAGCTTCTCTTCCGGCGGATGATGTGATCACTTGGCCGGTTAGTGTGCGGATGTATCTAACACGGTTTGGATGGTGCCGTATTTATAGTCAAACCGACTGTACCGAGCGATGGGAACAAAGCAACAGCGTCAGCATGCGAAGGTCGATCCGGCATATAGGTAAGAAGAACTTAATGACCTGTGTGTGTGTGTGAAGAATAAGGAAAACGACCGAAGCTATTTGAAAAACCCTACACCTCTTGTGGGGTGTTATGCTGCCTATTGAGCAAAGTATGCACTAAAAAAACAGAGGGGGGGGGGGAGAAAAACCAAAACGATATATGCACTTGGCTAGGAAGAAAAAAGAAAAACATTTTGAGGTGTTGGTGTGCAGTATCCTGCACAAAAAGAAGAACACCCGATTTAATTTTCAAAAGCCATCTATGGGCAAAATATATTAATTATTGACCTTTTCTAAATAGGGTTAGGGCGGGTTTGCCGCAAAAACGCTATAAGTTGGAAAGGGTAGTTTAAGTCCAGACACCTTTTGCTAATGCCTCAGGTGCAGAGTTGGGAGTAGCTCACTGAAATGGGAGCGCGCTCTGAGCTTTCCGCTCAGTGCTTCAAAGTGAGCGGAAAAGCTCTTTCGCTCGCCAAAAAAAAAAGTGAGCGCGCTCTCGCTCATTTTTCGCTCGCGCTCTTTTTCGAAAAAAACCCCCGCGTAAAACATGCATTTTGATCCACCTATAATTTCTATTAAAATATTGAAAATATAAAGCATAGCGCATCCACAAAAAACTTAGTAAATAAAAAATGTTTAACTGCACCAGTGTATTGAACAGTGTTGATCACGCATCATTCTGGATACGCCATATAGCGTTTAGAACATATTGTTACAACAGAACATCAAAACAAAAGGGGAACTTTGGCACAAAGATGCATCAAAATGTTTTTGCTACGTAGGTAGTTTTTGAAGGGCAACTCTGCCAGTTCCTCGACGACATTCCATTTTGTTTCAAGAAAACCAGCTTATCGAAATTGCTATCCGATAAGTTTGACCGTTTCGGAACAAAAATGAGACCAGTCGTGCTAAAAAGTCTTTCGCAGGCAGCAGATGATGGAAGCGCGCTATTGTATTCCCTATTTAAAGAAAAACATAGATTAGGCATCGGCTAAATAATTTCAAAGAAAGTATTATGAATAAATATGTTACATAAATATCTGTTTAATCGTCGGGAAACGACTTAGATCTTCCAGAGAACCGGCGACATCATTGAAATAGCGATCTACTTCCCCGATTTCGGTAGAGGCTCTTTTTCTTAGGCTGTTTAAAAACTGATTGTTAGATTTCTTTTTGGATGGTGAACTATCACTTTGACTTGTTTCATCGCAGGTACTTTCATTTGCGCTAAACCAGAAAAATAAAAGACATTTCAATTAACTAGATCAACGAATAATTGCACAACGCTATACTCACTCAACTATTACATTTGCACGCCTTTGAACTTCTTTTTTAAGAAGAGCAATATCGTTGTTTTTTTATTCTTCTGGAACCCAAGATAGCTTAAAATGCGGGTCACTGATAGCCGCTAGACGCATATGGTCGTCGTCAAACAAGGTGTTGAATCTTCTATTTACACCATCGAACAGGCAATTGACAAGTGGAATGCAATGGACGATACATCTATCTTGTTGGAGACTTGTAAGTTTGTCCTTCAATATTGTAATGACAGGAAGAACACATCCCAATGACATCGCTTCTTCGTATTGGAACACGTCCAAGGCTTGAGAAATTGGCTTCATAACTAATGAACTCTTTAAGGAATTCTTGTTCAGCGGCTGACAGTTTTTTAAGCTTGAAATGTTAAAAAATTGTTTGAAGTTCTTAATTTTTCTTCGATACGAAATAATGCACTTTGCACATCGCGTTGTAATAGCTGTTCCACCGTGTTATGTTATGGATAACGAATAACTCACCTATTATCTTTCTTATGAAATCAGAAGCTAGGGAACTCCGACTTTGTTTGTTCCAAACGGTAGACAGTTTTAAATCCAACTGTTTTTTTCAATTTTGTAAATTGACGATTGGTGATGTTTTTGACATCTGCTGTGGCGATCAGATTTAAGGAGTGACAGGTGCAGCGGAAATGACGAGGAAGAAAAATTTTACCTTCAACGTCGCAAATATCACTATCGCTTTCAAACTCCATCTCATCTTGAGTTGTTTTTAACTCACTTTCTTGCATCGACACCGCAAAGCCACAGGGCTCGCCGCTTTCTACATGCACTGGAATGTCGTTGCGATGATCCAAAATCAAACCAATATCAACGTAAATGACGTCTTCACTGTCATCTTCATCGTAAATTAAGTCATCTTCTTCACACGAAGCTCCTGGTAAGTCTTCCTTTTCCTTAGATGGAAACATCTTGAAAGCTTTTAGAAAGTTCGACCCGCTGTCTGTAATGGTGATGTTTACTTTGTTGCTAATCCGGAATTCAGCATGGAGATTTGCCATTGCCTTGGCAAGCACATCGTAAGTGTGTGCTCCATAAAGTCGCCGAACACCAAGGCAAGCACTTCGACGGATAATCTCTTTCGCATCCTTTCCTTCCCCTAGCCAATGAACCGTCATTCCCAAAAAGCTCTTGCGGTGGGATGTCCAGCAGTCAGCTGTGGTGGAAACATAATCCACCTTTTCAAGTTCTGAAATAAGGTTTGATTTAGTTCTTGCGAATTTTTGATTTAAAATCTCCATCATCGAACGCCGACTTTTGATGACAAGTGGGCCAATCAATCCCCCAATAAGCTTCTGGAATCCTTCTTTTTCGATTTCGCTTAATGGCAAAAGATCTGCGATGACATGATTCTGTATAAAAAATGAATGAAAAATATATTGTCCTGTTTCGAAATATATAAGAAATACATTGTTTGCTACCAAGATCGCCTCGTCAAGTTCTTCTTGGACTCTTATTTGCTTAAATTTTGAGAAACTCGAATGCAAATGATCATTCAGTTTGGTTTGTGTCATTTTCTTTGTTGTAGTGGTTGTAGCTTGAGAGGTAGCCGGTGAAATAGGACTGAAACGAAATAGGACTGGAGAAATAGGACTGAAAATTTCCAGTCCTATTTCTACCGGAGAACTAGGACTGGGAGAAATAGGACTGACTTTTTAAAACTTTTAGGACAGTCCTATTTCTCCATGCCAGCAGTCCTATTTCTCCTCGGCATCAGTCCTATTTCTCCTTAGAAATAGTCCTAATTATTTTATTTTGTTCCAATAGGAACGATATGCCTCCAATCCGGTAAAAGCGGATATATCCATTTTTCTTTGTAAAAAGCCGATGGTGTTAACTCATAACTTAAATGGTTCACCAAACATTTATCTTTTATCCTATTTTAATTTAAATTGCAGGGGACCATTAAATATGTTATATCTAATATAGTTCATTTAATAAAATACTACAACGGCCACACCAGAAATATTTATTAAATTTTTCTTACTTTTTAGTGCATAAATAACTTTTCCAGTTGCACTCATGTTTTACTTGCTCATACAACTATCAGCAACAAATAACAGGCAAGTCTTACCATATCGGTAGCGCTCTAACCTGTGACACGGGTAGTCCTATGCTCTATTCTCCGTGGTTACATTTCTTCTGAGGTTTTTAATAACATTTGCGGTTAAGCTTACTATGAATAGTAGAAGAATGTTAATGAATCTTCGCCTGTATAAAAGCTAGTTCCTCACCAGGAGCAAGAAGAACTGTTGAAATACAAGAGAATGGATGAGAGAGGAGATGGTAGATAACGGTAGATGGGCGAAAAATAAATTATTTGTAATTGAACATTTTAACAATTCCCCAACTTCTTTACCAAGAAGAGGATTCTACCACCGAAGTGGATGGCCGAGCATGACATAGCATTACTCATCAAGTGACGTATGCCAAAGGATTAAGTTAATATTTATATTGACTTTGAAATAAAATTGATGAAGAAGATTTATGAGTGCTAAAGCCGAGGAAGTTGAAGATAGTTGCCGGCGGCGAATAGAAAGAAGAGATTTGCATGACCAGGAGAAGAGCAGCCGACTATAGCGCTGTCTTCGAGAAGATAAAGGTATAGATACTATCTCATTTACAAATAGTTTGTTATGTAAAAATAATAAATTTTATATTGTAATAGGATATAATCCCCCTTCCTAGAGTCCAGCGGATCGTGACCGATTTCGAACGTGCTATATTTACGGCTGTCCGCAGGCACTTTGTGGATTGCCAGCACTTTGCCTGCAATTTCCACTGGTGTTCGTGGCCACAATTCCCGAGAAGATGATTGTTCTAAAAAAAATAAAATTGCAATAATTATACCAATGTACTCCATATAACTATAAATGAATTTACCTTGCATGTTTAAATCCTTCCAACCATTTACCAAACGAGTGATAAGAGAAAGCAAAAGCTTTCAATTGTCCGGAAGAACGGTTTAAGAATTCGTTGATCAGAGCTCCCTATGAAAAAAGAAAAATAAAATTAATGAAAAAGGCAAAAA
Organism: Daphnia carinata; assembly: GCF_022539665.2. NCBI lineage: Eukaryota > Metazoa > Arthropoda > Branchiopoda > Diplostraca > Daphniidae > Daphnia > Daphnia carinata. The sequence goes on from NC_081333.1 coordinate 6,609,778, forward strand.
AAGAACTTAAGAAATAAAAAAACCGTTAAACCGGCCTGAGTAAACTGTAAAAAAATTGCCACGCAAAACCTACAAAGAAGAAAAAGACGGAAAAAAAATTAGTAAAACATAAGCAGTTGAAACACAATAAAAAAAGTAAAAGCATTAAGTGACGTGAAGTATAGTTAGGTAGCATACCCATAATTTGCAGATGTAATTAAATAACTATCGCAAATATTTCTAATCCTAGTCGGCCTACGTCCCGACTAAGATATCTATTTAACTGAAGGTCCACTGACCTGGGTCAGACAATTGGTTTCACGACGACACTGTGAAACCAATCCCGATACCTGTGCCCATTGAGGTGACAAGTCTCAATGCCCTTACACTTAAATTAACAATGCCAGCACTCGAACCGTTGCCTATCCGTTCCGAGCCTGATACAATGTGTCCGGTACGGCCCAGCACTAGTGAAATAGAAAATGTACTTACGGTTTGCGACTCCTTAGAAACAATCCGCAGCTGGGCAGGAACTGGGCAGGCCGCTGGACACGAACAACAGATGATTAGCACATTCACAGCACATTCACGGCACATTCGAAGCACCGTCGACAACCTACACCATGAAGATCTAAATACTGACTGGCTGAAATGCTGAAACCGCATGTGAAAATTGGGAAGTCAGAACTACCATTATTTGCCATTTCAGAAGTATTACCCTAAACACCGGTAATTGTTTTCTCCCAAAAATTCTTTCATAGAATAATTAATTAATTTATGACCCGTGTCACAGGTTAGAGCGCTACCGATATGATAAGACTTGCTTGTTATTCTTTGCTGATAGTTGTATGAGCAAGTACAACATGAGTGCAACTGGAAAAGTTATTTATGCACTAAAAAGTAAGAAAAATTTTATAAATATTTCTGGTGTGGCCGTTGTAGTATTTTATTAAATGAACTATATTAGATATAACATATTTAATGGTCCCCTGCAATTTAAATTAAAATAGGATAAAAGATAAATGTTTGGTAAACCATTTAAGTTATGAGTTAACACCATCGGCTTTTTACAAAGGGAAATGGATATAAGCCGACGCTTTTACGCAAAATGTTGCCTACCGGATTGGAGGCATATCGTTCCTATTGGAACAAAATAAAATAAATAGGACTATTTCTCCGGTAGAAATAGGACTGGAAATTTTCAGTCCTATTTCTCCAGTCCTATTTCGTTTCAGTCCTATTTCACCGCCAATCGCTTGAGATGCGGATTCCTCTCTCTTATTGTTCCACGAAGCAATGAAATCAGAGAGATGGGAAGGGTGTTTAGTCTGGAATGATAAACATGAAACCATTATAAACTGGGAGTAAATCTTATATTAATCTTATTACGCTATCACTTTTGAAAAGTATATACCTTAAAATGCCTTTTAGCATTATACACCGAGTTGTTGGTTATTGACAAGTACTCTGCCTTTCCATTTTTTCCGTACTTGGTCTTATGCTTATGGCATAACATGCATTTAACCTTAAATCCCTTCCCACTTATCTGGTCGTGCATGAATGTGAAATACTTGGCTGGCAGTTGAATTCTTGACTTATTTGACGCACTATCAGCACGAACTTGACTGATTTCACTTTCCTTCACCCTACAGCAGATTAGAAAATATGAAAATGACAATACAAATGGAACTTAGTTAACTATACTTACGATGTATCACAAAGAGTCATCAAAAGGTTCTGAATCTGAATGTGAAGTAACATAAATTTCTTTTTCATAGTCTTCGTCTCGGTCTTCTCCATCGTGAATATTACTTGAATTGGAAGCCATAATAAATACCGCAATCTTTGGAAAAACAAACAAAAAATTAATATTACATCTTATTATTTAAAGATTTTAAATCATGCAAAAAAAACCAAAGATTGTACTTGCCCACTCTCTAAACAATGTTAAACTGAAAGAATTGTTTGCGTCGTCTGCGCATTTACTGTGTCGTTCCCGCAAATTCTTTGCTATATTAAAAACAGTTTAAATTGCTGCCGAAAGATGGCGTAAGCGGTGTGAGCGCTCGCTCACTAGCCTTTCGCTCAAGCTCACGCTCGCGTTTTTTTAAAATTGAGCGGCTCTCGCTCGCCGCTCACTGAAAATCGCGAGCGCGCTCGCGTTTCGCTCTCGCTCAGAGCGCGCTCCCCCAAACTCTGCTCAGGTGTTACGAAAAATGTCTGGAAAAAGTTGTACACGTTGGAGCAACGAAAGAAGAAGAAGAAAAGAAGAGGACCATCCGTTAGAAGAGATCCAATATATCTAATCCGCTAGGTTACAGATCCATCTGGGTCAGATAACTGCTGAGAGCCGGGGTGGGGGATACTCGGTAAAATCCTCGGTGGCTCCTGTGAGGCCTATTACGCACACACTACGGCGGGCAACTCAACTGTTGCGATTCAAGTTACACTAGCTACTCCACCTTTTTTTCTGTAAAGGATCTTCCCTCATTCTTCATTCCTGCCAATCCCCACATAAACAACTAGGATTATTTCGGCTAAAAAGTGATTCAACAGACAGACACAAGTAAAATAAACTCATCCATAATTTAACTATTTATTTTGTGGATTTCAACATATGGTTGCACAATACACTTATTACACACTGTTGACGCAAAATACTTTTAATTGTACATTTCAGCCATCAACTTCGGAAACGCAGTTGAGCTCATTATGGTTGCATCGGTTTTATGGCAAGTCCTCGAATGGCCTTGAACTCGAAACTGATGGGGACTGTTGAGGATAACTTATGGAATGTGGTTGATAGATGGCGTTTGCCGTGCTAGCGCACCACTATGCAGTCATGCAGTTAAGAGAAGGAAGTCTCGTGGGTGGGAATGCGGGACAGAGACAGTCGAATTCTAAACGTGCTTGGATGACTACCTGTTTTTTGGTGAGATTTCACACAGTCAATATTGTGTTTGAGAGGCAGAGAGCAGCCACAGAGTCGTGTGACAGAAAGATACTAAAAACATTAGTGAAAAACAAACATAACATTAAAAAGATATTTACATTTCATTCAGTGTGAGGCAAATAATCGGTAGCCGGTGAAATAGGACTGAAACGAAATAGGACTGGAGAAATAGGATTGAAAACTTCCAGTCCTATTTCTACCGGAGAAATCAGTCTTGGAGAAATAGGACTGACTTTTAAAACTTTAAGGACAGTCCTCTTTCTTCATGACATCAGTCCTATTTCTCCTCGGCATTAGTCTTATTTCTCCTTAGAAATAGTGCTATTTAATTTACCTTGATCCAATAGGAACGATGAGCCTCCAATCTGGTAGGAGCGTCTGCTTATATCCATTTTCCTTTTAAAAAACCCATGGCGTTAACTCATTAATTAAATGGTTCACAAAAACATTTATCTTTTATCCTATTTTAATTTAAATTGCTGGGGAACATGAATTATGTTGAATCTAATACATAATATTAATTAAATACTATTAGAGCAAAATCAGAATATGTAAGAGCTGAATATAATGTAAAGATAGTTGTATGAAATAGTAAACATTATTATAATTGGAAAAGTTCGTTATGACCACATAAAGTGCAACATAAGTAATAAATATTTCTGTAGTATGTCTAATAGAATTTTGTTAAATTAATTCTATTAAATACAAAATAGTTCATGTTCTCCTGCAATTTAAATAAAAATAGGACAAAAAAGAGTTTTGTGAACCATTTAACTAATGAATTAACACCATCGGTTTTTTAAAAAGGGAAATGGATACAAGCCGATGCCCTTACGCAATAAGTTGCCAACCGGATTGAAGGCTCATCGTTCCTAGCGGAACAAAGTAAATGAAAAAGGACTAATTCCAGTCCTATTTCACCGCCAATCAAACAATTGGGTGATGAAACTGAAATCAGTTTCAGAACCTGTTCTGAACCTGAAAGGGCTGTGGGAAAGAATCTGCAATTGATATAAAAGTGATGGAGAATTCTCCCTTTGCTAAATACCACAACCAAACCATTCCCGTTATAACTGATCCTGCACTAAGGCAATTAATACTTAGCCGAGAACAAGTGCAGGGATTAAGTGTGCGATCGCGAAAATTGACGAATATGGAACCTGGAACTGGGACGATAATCTATTCCGATGAATAACACTCCTAGTAAAACCCACTAACTTGGCATTAAGAAGCTTACCTAATCCTATTAATTTGGTTTCAGATGTCTTTGCTACTATGATTGTCCAACTTCCCATACGGCACATCTCCTTCCTGGGAACCTCCTAAAAGGCTCTTAGGCTACCCAGCGCATCAATCATAGCGTTGAGAAGTACTGAGGAAGGCCACAAGAGGCTGGAAAATTGTGGAGGAAATCATGCCAATATTTTCAATTCAATAAATTGTTGGTGATATGCTCAGGAATGCTTGAGGAGATCCCTCCATGAAAGTAAGACTCGAGAGTTTTAAAGTATCACAAAAACATTTGGCTGTTTCAAAGAAATATATAAAATGACGTAAAATTGTTAAATGTTAATTGATAAATTATTAAGGCAGCTGTTTTTGACACGAATTACAAAGACAATGTGTGGGTTGCAAAAATTAATCGCTAACGTTAATAAACTAATAAGGGCAACCAAAGGAAATAACTAAAAACACAAAAAATAAAACTATTTCAATAAGATAGAGGTCGAGCACTACAATAAGTGAAATAAGAGACCGATTTCAATCATCCTAAAAACCTAAAAATGCCTATAAACTAACATATTGCACCTCCTCCGTAACTGGACATGTAATTTCATGGTATTTAATAAATAATTAATTAAATACTATTAGAGCAAAATCAGAATATGTAAGAGCTAATATATTATGTAACGATAGTAGTATGAAATAGTAAAACATTAGTGCAATTGGAAAAGTTTGTTATGACCACATAAAGTGCAATATAAGTAATAAATATTTCTGATTTTGCTCTAATAGTATTTTGTTAAATGAACTCTATTAAATACAACATAGTTCATGTTCCCCTGTAATTTTCATTAAAATAGCATAAGAAGATAAGGTTTTGTGAACCATTTAAGTAATGAGTGAACACCATCGGTATTTTAAAAAGGAAAATGGATATGATCCGACGCTTTCACGCAATATAGTTTACCGGATTGGAGGCTCATGGTTCCAATTGGAAATATTTTAGAAAATAGGACTATCTCTGAATTGAAATAGGACTAATGCCTTGGAAAAATAGGACTGACATAAATTATTTATTATTCAGTCATATTTTTCCCATTCCTATTTCGGTTCAGTCCTATTTCACCCTCAAACCCAATAAAAGATAAAGTTTTTGAAATTGACTATACAATATCCAATATATAGTTGTCGTTTAATATTGCTTTTAGGTTTTAATTACATTCAAATGGAATTCAAATTAAAACTTATATAAAGCCGCTGGGTATATCGAAGACAAATATAACACAATGTTTTTCATCATGGGAGGTTCTAGGTACTAGCTGAGGATGTTGTAAGAGAGATTGAAGAGCCTGTCAGGCAGCTACCAGGCGACCAAAAAGAAGGTTCTAAGAGGCATTTAGGACGGTTACAGAGAAGACTAAGGAAGAAAGTAGGAAGTTCTGCAGACGTACTGAGGAGCCCGTCGTGCCATGTAGGTTCCGTTTCAAGGTGCAGGTGGCACTATCAAAGTGACTCGAGAAAATCAATTATGCTCATTCGAAAACGCACTGGACAGGAGCAAATTGTTTTGCTACACAATTTTCGTGTCAAATGCCTCTAGTCAAATGACAGGAATGAGCAGCAGTTCGAGGGTGATGATCTCCGATCTTCTTTGTGGTAATCCTTCTACGTTGCTTCCCTCAATTACATACTTGACAAATTCTATAGTTGAAAGTTGAATATAGTATTATATGGTTGAAGATTACATAGTATTTTGCTAGAACCGAGTCCATGAGGCCCTGATCGCCTTTTTGTCTGTTGCCTTGTTGTCTGCCACTACCGCATGGGCAAGGTTAATAATTTCATTAAATCATTATTCGTTGGTTTTACGCTTTAATCACCTTTCTTTTTGTAGGCAAACCAACGAATGGGATGCCCCTGTTGTCTGAGACGTAAAATGTAGCTGCGAAGAAGATTTTATGGTCGGAATATCCAAAGAGAAAATTTCCACGACCAAGTGGGCTCGACCCATTGAATCAAGAAGTGCATTCCGATAATCTCAACGTCAACATGAAAACAGAAATAGTAGACGATGGACCTATCTTTTTCGAAAAACCGACCGAAGAACTCCTTCAACCTGGGTCATGTTTTTTTTGAACAATGATTTTATCGTCCTATGCTAGTTATCTGGCACAAGGAGCGCTCCGTGCAACTTGACTGTTTCCATAGGTTTGATTGTCTACTGGAAGCTCTTGAACACCAAACAAAAGAGTAATTTCTATGTTTTTGGATGAAGTCATAACATTCTGCCGAGAGCACCCTGATAGGAAAATTAATCTGTTGCAATCGTGCTCAAGAACAAATGCGCCACTATTCGCGCTTGACCATTACGTTGCTGAAAATGGGAAATTACCAAATAGCTACGCTAAATAATTCTCATGAGCAACATCTACATGATCTTGTTCGCTGGTAACGTCATAGCTTCACTCGATATCCCTGTTTTGGCTGCCTGTATTGATTTGATGATAACGTTCGACGAAGAACTCGTAACGAAACATCCAAGACAACTAGCTAATATCTCAACTCATATGAAAGAAAAATTGAAATGTTTCCAGATTAAATTCCAATTGTTAAGCCTTGTCCAACAATTGCTGGACGCCCGACCATCAGAACGTATTCCAGACACCGCGGATTTATGGTATTACAGCCTATGTCTTCATCTTACCGGTTTAATTATACCATCCACTCCACCTGAAGCATACTTGCAGCTTTGAAGCTTCTAGTTTCCAGCGGCGATTCCGGTTTGTCGGATGCACTTATCAGTCAACTCACCAGTAACTAATTACTTATAACTATTATTTAATACATAAACTAATCACTTAACTATTTAGATGAATTTAAAGAATAAACAGGGTAGTACAAAGAAATCTGTATTTGAGGACAGAACCTGCGACAATTGTTTTTTGAATGAATTACAACTTTAAAGTTGTATTTTAAGTTTTGGTTTAAAAAATGTTGCCTTAGATTCGGTAGAGAATCAAATCGAACTGAATCTCTTTCACGAATTTTTCAAACACAGCAATGGCATTTAGGACATCTTAAATTTTTTGGGCTCTGGCTTTTTCGTTTATGGTTTTCAATAGATTTATCCATGACTAAGTACTTTTCCCAATGATCAAAAACTTCCGCAAACTTCCCATGGCAAGTTGAGTTTCTAGCCTCAAAAGCAGTCTTTAGCAGTAGCGCGTTAGCCCTAGGAGAAGCACGGTTTCGGAGATAATTTTTATGTTTTCTTTGCTCACAGATCATAAACTTCAAGTTGGCGAAGGCATCATGGCTCGTTGATGTTGCACGATAGTTTGCATAAGTGAAAAACCTAAGAAGAGCAGGTCCCACGTGTCTTACAACACAGTAATATAGGATGAAGCTAAGGCCGAATGCACCACGTTCATCGTAGGTGGCCTTAGTAAGGAGAAATGGCTTATCATTAATGGCATGTTGATAATATCCGCTTATGATGCGCCCGTAAATAGTCTCCACGTCAGCGGCACTACGCCCATCACCTACACTTTGGCAAACTTTCATCAAAATTTCAAAAATTTTGTGACCAGTTAATTTTCACCGCAGGTAGGTCGATGTGGCAAATCTCGTTCCGCGCATAGATCGCGCTGCAGATTTCGGTGTAGCTGAGGGGGTTGTCAAGAAAATCTCTGTCGATATTGTTGTGGTACCTAAGTTTCGCCATTAGATCAGTATGGTCGTAGTTAATTAAAGTTGATGAAAGAAGACCTTTTTGACACAAGAAGCGGCGAACGGCCGGAGTCACATAACATGATAGGTGATACAAAAATATAAGGCTTCGACTACGTAGATGACGTTGCCACTACTTACTTCTGGTAAAACCGGTATGGGTTTGGTTGTAGGCGCGTTTTTAGTTTGCGCTTCAGGTACTTCCGTACGGATAGTGCGGTGGTCGCTTGCAGTGGTAGCAACTTGATGAATATCTCTGCTTTTTCCCATCTTGGATTTTCGTATGAAAGCTCGTCAAGAGGAAAATAAGAAACATCATCAATTTTAATTATTATTGCAGCGTTTACGGAAAAGGGCGAATATCTTGTCTAATCACAAGTCCAATCGTGGGTTTTCGACATACGTATATTTTCATATCATTGTTTGCTGCAAAATTAACAGGGATTATTAATGTTCCCATTTTTAGGCGTGTTGTGCAATCATTTTCAGCCAACTTTTCTGAAAAGCAAAAACAGAATAGATCATTTAACACATCCCTAATAGGGCTGGGTTTGGGGTAACATGCGAAACCTGAGATCTTCTTTCAATTGCAACTTTGCGCATGCGCGTCCCGTTTCTTGCGATCTGGAAACGGTACCCTGCTTTTAAATTTCTTGTTTTGATAAATATCGTCTGCTGAGGTTTGTACTGTACATACCGTCTGCTACCTCTGCTAACATTTTTATTAAGTACTAAGTATTTTTTTACCACATAGGTTAAACCAGACTTGCCGTCCGATTATTTCTTGAGCGATTATCGGTAGCCGTCGATAATCGCAAAAAAAATGATCGGCAATCATTCGTCTAATAAAAAATTTGATTGTCGATTAAATTTCTTAGCAATTGTTTTTTCCGATTATTTTTGAGCGCCATCTAGCAGTAAGAAAATAACTTGCCATTGTTTCAATTAAAAAAATTTAAACAAGTGAAAATTTCAAAAAAACCGTCTGCTACAAAAGTGACAAAGCTATGAGTAGACTTTCATGTAGTCTCATCTACCGTTCACAGATGTCGCTAAATAATCGTAAAAATAATCGCCCCGTTTAAATAAAAATGTTTAATCGAAATCACCGATTTCGATTATTTTAAAATAATTTGATCGCCGATTAAAATTTTAATCGAAATCGCAATCGCAATTAATTTTCAATCGCGATTACGGCAGGTCTGGGTTAAACTAAATAGTTAATAAAATTTAAATTGGCATTCATGACAGTTGTGAATCTTGTGATGTATGGTTGAACGTGCAAGAGACGAAATTATTATATGTTCTAATGATAATTTTTTCCTCATAATAAGTTTTTATACTAGTAGCCTTTTTCGTTTATGAGTGACTGTACTCTAAAGCTAATTTAGAAAATTACCAAAATTAAGTACAAAATATTTAGCTAATAAAGGAAGATCTAAAATATCTAGTTATCTTGCAATTGACACAGGATTAAGGATTCCAGTAAAATCTTCTTTATATTTTTACACCATCGAACAGAACAAGACGGTTACTTTGAATTGTGATTGATTGATGTTTTAGTTTATTGTATTGTATACCATAAAAATATCATATCAATTCAAATCCTTCACATATGTGAAAGCATTGTACAATTTGTTGTAAAATATTCCACATACCAAACGCAAAACGACTGAATAGAATCAGACAAGCATTGTATGATGTTTGTCTGGCAAATAACAAAAGTAACTTTGCCACAACGTTAAAACTGCTATAGGTTTAGTGGACTATGGAAAAGCATCAGGACCAACGAACGCGCACGAAGACGATCTAAGAAAGACTACAACTTTGCGAAGATAGGTAAATAAAACTCAATAATTCAAAATATACTAAGAAAAGCTTTTAACTGAGGCAAATGGTGAGCGGAACGGTGAAAACCAAGAAACTATCACATAGACATTGGTATTTTCTGGAAAGTAAAGCAGAATAGTTGCCATTTTACCATAAATCTGGATCGTCTTGAATCATAACGTGCCGGTGGAACTGGGCCTGAATGTTTTCGGGTAGCGAATTCATCTCTGCCATGTTCCGGAACAGACCAGGTGGCAAGAAACCAATCAAAAGCGGAGTGTGCTGCTCCAAGATTCGTCTTCTTTCCTCTGCGATTGCTTCGTCCTCGGCCTGTTGACGCAATTCTTCCATGCGCTCTCATCTATTTGCCTACGCTTGCGAAAGATAAAGATGACGGAAATCGAGATCCTGGAACAGTGAAGCTCTTTGGTCTCTCTAACGAGTATGGCCCAGTGGAATCGGTGGCTAGTTTAGAACGTGTTTTACGCGTAATGGGTGCAAGTTTATAAGGTCTGGGTAATTTTCGTCAGTCTCAGGTAAGGATTCAACTTTTAACAGATGTAACTTATAATTCAGATTAAGGAACAGACGTTTTCGGGACACAGTGATAGTGTTGACCAGTTATGTTGGCATGAAACCAATCCTGATTTGCTCAGCACTGCCAGTGGTGACAAAGCAATGAAAGTTTAGGATGCAAGAATAAAGAAAAACATTGCAACAGTTAACACCAAGGGTATTTCTGTTATCAAATTCAAATTTTATTATGCTAGCTCACACCCATTTGTTTCCCATTTCTCATTCAACAGGAGAAAATATCAACATTACCTCGTCACCTGGTGGTAATTCGATCGCTGTAGGAAATAAAGACGATCTAATCACATTTATTGATGCCAGAACTTTCAAAATAAGAATGGAGAATCTGTTCAAATTTGAAGTCAATGAAATAGAACGAAGCAAGGCCAGCAATCTGTTTTTCTTAAAGAGTGGGCAAGGCTGCATCCAGATATGAGAGTAATGGTGAATTGCTTTTTGTATTCAACCCAATTGATACTACCAATGTCTCCTCGGTCTTGTTACCCAGAGTTGACGACAGTCCACGTAACACAGGCTTACCCTGCCAAACTTGGATTTGCATCGAATTTGACCCGATTGGACGGTATTTCGCCACTGGGTCTGCTGACACCCTGGTTTCGCTGTGGGATGCCGATGAAATCGCTTGTTTGCGCACTTCCTCGAGGTACTGATAAGGCCAAATTACGCAATGTTTTTGGATTTAGGTTATTCAGTTAATATATTGGGTGTTTTTCTTAGGTTGGATTAGCCAGTCTGCACCCTGATTTTCAGCCACAATGGATCTATGCTAGCGTCTGGGTCAGAAGACCTTTTGATCGATGTCAGCCATGTAGGCATTGATGAACGTGTAATAGCCATCCAGTGGACAGGCCTGCTTTCACGGCCGCCTGGTACACACGCTCTCATCTACTTGCCTACGCTTGCGAAAGATAAAGATGACGGAAATCGAGATCCTGGAACAGTGAAGCTCTTTGGTCTCTCTAACGAGTATGGCCCAGTGGAATCGGTGGCTAAGCTTCACGCGTTTTATGTATCGTTTATTTGTCCTTACAGATTGATCTTACTCGTATCATGAATTCATTTGTCACGCCCGTGTCTTCAATTTTGTTGAAAATACATAAGATCCTTCACTTTTGTCGAAGGATATAAAAAAAGAACAGATCTCTTTAGCGGTAAAATTCTTTTTTAGAAAGCAAAAAAGAATTTTCTTTTCTTTCTTGACTCTCGGACTATTAAGGCAAGTCAAATGCAATTGAAGAAAAAATAAAAGAAATGTGAAACTGAATTGCAGAAGAAAGTCCCACCTGACCATTTACATGAACCATCGCACAGTCCTAATCGTTTCTACTTTACTTATCATAGGTTGATAATTTCGAAGCAATCGGGACTGCAACCAGTATTCACGTCAAATTTACTTGTTTAGCGGGGGTGGCTACTCCCTAAACCGACTTTCTTCCTACTTCAGTTTCACATTTCTTTTTTTTTCCCTCGTTTTTGCGGACCTTTATGTACTATAGAGGTTGCTGCTCGCAGCATGTTTATTTCCAAATGCCCACCGTATGGCAGATGGTCCATGGCACATTCACGACATGAGCTTTTCAGGACGTGACACCTCTATAGGGAGTGATCGACACCGCCTATTCCTACCACTCCAATGATAATAGGTCAGTAGCATCCCTTTAGTACACGAAATTAACTGCCCAAAACTCGCTGCTGCAAGTTTTGGCATTTTTCCAGCCATATTCGTTCATTAATTTAAACCTGTGGACTAAATTCACAAAATAAGCAGTGAACTATGTACACTAGGTGAATTTTGTAATAATGGAACAATTTTTTTTTCTTTGAAGTTAAATTATACAAATAAAACGATGTTTGGCACAACAGTACAGTTTGCTAATGGGACCGTGTAAAGGTGGTCTGCCTTATTTCAGTATTGACCTAAGTTTTTATTCTATATTCTATGGAAAAATTTAGAAACAAACAAATTTCTACCTTTTTTTTGAAAAAAGTTAGTTTTAGTTTTCAAACTAGATGCCGTTACTGTGCCTTTAGTGGTTGTGTAAATAAAATTTAAGCCCGGCGAAATAAGCCCGATTTTTTTTTTGTTTTTAAGTTGAGCTTCTAACAGTCAAACTAGATGGTGCTGGTGTGCTTTTCCTGCTTGTGTAAACAAAAATTTAAACCCACCAACAAAATAAGCCCGATTTTTAAAGTCTTTAGTGCGAGAATAAAACATCAAAGTTATTCGTTACAGTACATCAACGACTGACCTGAAGATAAAAAAATTACTGCTTTGAGATTGACATTCAACAAAGACAATAAGGTGTGAGTTTCGACGAATTCCAAACGCTGTCGATATTTTGCAAATTTTGAGAAAAATGAGACGGGTATACCCCCCCCCCGCTTTTTCCTTTTTCGCAAGCATTGTTTAGAACGTGTTTTACGCGTAATGGGTGCAAGTTTATAAGGTCTGGGTAATTTTCGTCAGTCTCAGGTAAGGATTCAACTTTTAACAGATGTAACTTATAATTCAGATTAAGGAACAGACGTTTTCGGGACACAGTGATAGTGTTGACCAGTTATGTTGGCATGAAACCAATCCTGATTTGCTCAGCACTGCCAGTGGTGACAAAGCAATGAAAGTTTAGGATGCAAGAATAAAGAAAAACATTGCAACAGTTAACACCAAGGGTATTTCTGTTATCAAATTCAAATTTTATTATGCTAGCTCACACCCATTTGTTTCCCATTTCTCATTCAACAGGAGAAAATATCAACATTACCTCGTCACCTGGTGGTAATTCGATCGCTGTAGGAAATAAAGACGATCTAATCACATTTATTGATGCCAGAACTTTCAAAATAAGAATGGAGAATCTGTTCAAATTTGAAGTCAATGAAATAGAACGAAGCAAGGCCAGCAATCTGTTTTTCTTAAAGAGTGGGCAAGGCTGCATCCAGATATGAGAGTAATGGTGAATTGCTTTTTGTATTCAACCCAATTGATACTACCAATGTCTCCTCGGTCTTGTTACCCAGAGTTGACGACAGTCCACGTAACACAGGCTTACCCTGCCAAACTTGGATTTGCATCGAATTTGACCCGATTGGACGGTATTTCGCCACTGGGTCTGCTGACACCCTGGTTTCGCTGTGGGATGCCGATGAAATCGCTTGTTTGCGCACTTCCTCGAGGTACTGATAAGGCCAAATTACGCAATGTTTTTGGATTTAGGTTATTCAGTTAATATATTGGGTGTTTTTCTTAGGTTGGATTAGCCAGTCTGCACCCTGATTTTCAGCCACAATGGATCTATGCTAGCGTCTGGGTCAGAAGACCTTTTGATCGATGTCAGCCATGTAGGCATTGATGAACGTGTAATAGCCATCCAGTGGACAGGCCTGCTTTCACGGCCGCCTGGTACACACGCTCTCATCTACTTGCCTACGCTTGCGAAAGATAAAGATGACGGAAATCGAGATCCTGGAACAGTGAAGCTCTTTGGTCTCTCTAACGAGTATGGCCCAGTGGAATCGGTGGCTAAGCTTCACGCGTTTTATGTATCGTTTATTTGTCCTTACAGATTGATCTTACTCGTATCATGAATTCATTTGTCACGCCCGTGTCTTCAATTTTGTTGAAAATACATAAGATCCTTCACTTTTGTCGAAGGATATAAAAAAAGAACAGATCTCTTTAGCGGTAAAATTCTTTTTTAGAAAGCAAAAAAGAATTTTCTTTTCTTTCTTGACTCTCGGACTATTAAGGCAAGTCAAATGCAATTGAAGAAAAAATAAAAGAAATGTGAAACTGAATTGCAGAAGAAAGTCCCACCTGACCATTTACATGAACCATCGCACAGTCCTAATCGTTTCTACTTTACTTATCATAGGTTGATAATTTCGAAGCAATCGGGACTGCAACCAGTATTCACGTCAAATTTACTTGTTTAGCGGGGGGTGGCTACTCCCTAAACCGACTTTCTTCCTACTTCAGTTTCACATTTCTTTTTTTTTCCCTCGTTTTTGCGGACCTTTATGTACTATAGAGGTTGCTGCTCGCAGCATGTTTATTTCCAAATGCCCACCGTATGGCAGATGGTCCATGGCACATTCACGACATGAGCTTTTCAGGACGTGACACCTCTATAGGGAGTGATCGACACCGCCTATTCCTACCACTCCAATGATAATAGGTCAGTAGCATCCCTTTAGTACACGAAATTAACTGCCCAAAACTCGCTGCTGCAAGTTTTGGCATTTTTCCAGCCATATTCGTTCATTAATTTAAACCTGTGGACTAAATTCACAAAATAAGCAGTGAACTATGTACACTAGGTGAATTTTGTAATAATGGAACAATTTTTTTTTCTTTGAAGTTAAATTATACAAATAAAACGATGTTTGGCACAACAGTACAGTTTGCTATAGGGACCGTGTAAAGGTGGTCTGCCTTATTTCAGTATTGACCTAAGTTTTTATTCTATATTCTATGGAAAAATTTAGAAACAAACAAATTTCTACCTTTTTTTTGAAAGAAGTTAGTTTTAACATGAATTTATATACAGTATGAAAATTTAAAAAGAATTTCTTCTCTACTTTTCTTTCTATCTATTTTATTTCATTTACCATTATATGTTTCAATTTATCCCTACAAGAATATTTCAAAAGTGGCTATACACTCTACTTGAACTCTGGACTTAGCTCTTCGCGCAATCGCATTATGGCCAACGAGTGGTAACGAGAGAAGCAGACTTAGTGACGGCTCATGAGTTAGGACACAACTGGGGTTCAGAGCACGACCCGGATTTACCCGAATGTAGCCCACCTGCTTCGCAAGGCGGTTCCTACTTGATGTACACTTACTCAGTTTCGGGTTATGACGTGAAAAACAAGGTAAAATTCTTATACTATATGTTATCCGGTTAATCAATAATTCACCTCATTTCCCGATCTTCAAGAAATTTTCGCCTTGTTCTTTGAGATCTATACGAGCTGTTCTGCTTGCAAAAGCTGGCGGTTGCTTCACTGAACCTGAAGAATCATTTTGCGGCAATTTACGCGTGGAAGGAAAAGAGGAATGTGATGCCGGACTATTGGGTTCTGAGGATAACGACAGTTGCTGCGATAAGTTTTGCAACTTATGTCGCAACCAGGATGCTGTTTGCAGCGATAAAAACTCTCCCTGGTGTAAAAATTGCATGTTAATGCCAGCCGGCCAAAAATGTCGTGAGGCTCAAAGAGCCACCTGTGAACAAGAGGCTAAGTGCACAGGTAAAGGGATCTTCCCTTTTTGTAGCATTGACGTTTAGCTATTGATTCACGCTTGTCTATTCTTCAATTGACAGGTACCAGTTCTGAGTGTCCAGCCTCGGCACCACAACCAGACGGTACCGAATGCTTAGAAAAGGGTCAATGTCGTAACGGAACTTGTCTGCCATTCTGCGAAACACAGAACTATCAGTCGTGCATGTGTGATACCGTCGCAGACGCATGCAAGCGTTGCTGCCGTTATCACCTCAATGATACTTGCTTTCCGTTTGAGCCCCACGATATTCTGCCTGACGGCACACCATGCGTTCATGGGTTCTGTAATAGCGTAAGTATCTTCCTGTGACAGCCTTATTATATTTTGATTTCTGCTATTATTTAATTGACTTTCGTGGAATAGGGGATCTGTGAGAAAACTGTTCAAGATATTGTGGAACGATTTTGGGATATCGTTGAGGAACTGAACATTAACCGCGTTTTATCAATGCTAAAAGACAACCTAGTTGGAGCCGTGCTAATTGTATCAACTCTCTTGTGGATACCAGCATCCTGTCTTATCAGCTGGGTAAGCAAGACAAAGTTGTTAGCAGCACGCTTTTGAAAATAAATAAAAATTTATTTTTGATTGTTAAGGTTGATCGCAAACGTAAGCGACAGTTAGAGACAGAGGAAGCCTGGCTGAGATCAGGTGAGCTGATCCATCCATCAGAAAATGGAACTCGTCGAATCATACACGCCCGTCCTCGCCCTTCACAGCAACAACGTTAGAGAAGATAGGTTTTCCTGCCTGTTTTGTATTGCGATGCGATTCAACTTTTCGTATATTGTACAAGCATTGCAATCTTCGTTAACCCTTATTTATTTGCTTGTATTTTATAATTAAAATCCCATCTAACGATACGAGGTTTGCATTTCTCAATCAATTGCCAGTTAGAGGGGCGAGTTGAAAATCCTCATTTATTCCGTTCAATCGTACTTGTGTCTGCCCTTTTTTGCTATGATTTACATGACTTTTGTCTGTTTTGTTTCTAGTCACATAAGTGTTTCGTGTAAGTGACTCACCATCTGTGTATGCAAAACACTGAATAAATGTTAATTCTTTCTGAGATATATTTTACACGTTGAACGATATGCCAACAGCTGTAAAGTTGTCTGCTATATATGACATTACCTTTGATGCATTGGGTAACAAAACTGAACATGTATCGTTTAGATTTCAAAGAATAGAATAACGTTGGAAGAAAGCACAAGTACATTAACAACGATATTTATTCACTTTGGCGCGCGTTGCCCTATTTTTACAGTCGCAGATTTACCGTAAAGCTTGCAGTATATAATGGGTTAATCCATGTTGAATTTAGTCAGAAATCATTAGTAAATAATTTCCAGAAAACTATTTTTTCAACTTAATTAGATTAGGGGGGGGGGAGGGCTTTTTAGCATTCAAGATCAGTAGACGACAGTCAGTCGAAGAGCGCACGTTCTACCTTAGGGGTCGTTTAAATCAAGCCTTGGTGCAAGTCTTGTAAGTGTGAGGAAAGTGGCTATTGATGCAGTGTATACCAGCGGTTAGTGATGCGTCTCAACGAGGAGACAACAGGGTTCGAGACCTCGTCATCGGACACGTTCATTTCCGATCCAGAAGGGAAACCTTAATGAATGGACATATTCATCACATTTCTCCTACGCCAAGCCCGGGAAAGGGCGACCGAACACAGCGTATCCACATCAGTCGCTCAAATGGATGGGCAAAAATACGTCCTGCCCAAGCACACCGCCGTCATACGGTGATTACAAGAGCCACGCCGAAGGAAAGTTGGATATAATCGACGGTTTGCGTAATGCGGGTATTTTATAATGCTCACGAACCTTCGTCTGGAGCTCCTGTTCTCCCAGCATCGTTGCTCTGGATGTATCCTGCCGTTGGCGGCCGACAGACACACAAATTTTATGGACTGCTCTCCGTGCCATTACTACCTGTGTAAATCGTCCGAACGTCATAAAATCCTTAGCGGACCTCGACAGGCCTATAGAGGAGTACTATTTAGGAAAATTAAGGCCTACTTGACCGCTCCCAGGACCAAGAACACCTCATGGGTGTTCCCACCAAGTTCACCTCATGGGTGGACCCGCTGCCACCTACAATGCTGTCCTCAACGGGTAGGATTATGGGAGGCTCGGGCCTGCCTGAGATTTATCTGCTGCCCAAGTCCTGACCTGTACCATTTGTTTCACGACGTTGAAATAAAGTTTTATCGGGTCCCATCACGCATTTTTTCATTATCGCTTTAACCCCTCATTTCATTTTAATGCCCGCTCTAGCTGCATGTAGACTGTAGAGTGCCGTACAGTCAATTCGTCTAAGTTTACCCGTCAACAATAAAGAATGGCCCTTAAAGAAAAAAGGAGGGCATTCGACTGAAGAAGAGCCCAAGCGAAGTATTGCAAATAATTTGAAAAAAAGGGAAAATGACGAAAGCAAAGCTAGTCGAGTATGCAACAAGAAAAATTGGCAGCCAGTTTTTTGTTAAGGTAAAGTATTCTGGATTTTTCATTATTTCTTCATTTAAATTCAGGGGAAACCTTGGCCACACAAAGTTGTTGGTTACTGCAACACGCCACTGGTCCGTTGTTCAAGACATTTCTTATGGTACATCTGCACATCTTTTGAGTACAGGTATTGATAGAGGCGAGCCACTTCATAAACCGCGAATGCAATGTCAGGTGGTGTAGACACCATAATATTGCGTCAAACTACCTACATCTACCTTATATTTCGGTAAATATATTGATTCGAAGGGATACTTTTTAATTACATTTCACTATGTTGAATCTTTGAAGAATGTGTTGAATATAGTGCGACTAATAGAGGAAAAGTCGTTATCGGCGGTTTCAGAGATCTGCAGGCCGACAAATATTTTAGCGGGAACTGATGTGATTTCAATAGTTATCTAAGATATGGAAAAATACTGCAAATTGTGGGCTCCTTGTAGCTGCCAATCAGGCCATCATGAGCTTAAATCACTATACTAGTTAGGCCATAACCTGTAGGTATTAAAAACGGAAAATATCGATGATCCTTTAGGAAACAAGTAAGCTTTATTTCTCACGTACTAATGGGCAGAAGATCAGAAAGAGTTAAAGCAATGAGAGTAAGAGGAGTACTAACCAGTGGTCTGATTTAAGTGCGGAGAAAAGTAAGGCATAACAAAAAATTAGCAATTGTAATTGCAACACATACCGATATCGACGATCAATTCTAATGGGGAAGAGATAGAGACCTGAACTATGTAATCCAGCCACCCATTCAATCAGAATGTGAATTTATGGTAACTTGCTATAGGGCCAGAGTAAAGTGCGGACTGTATTATATAGGTAAAAATATTACAGTATCATATTGTCGCGGGTGAAAAGGGAAGAGTGGTTATCTCTTCCCAGAGATGAGTCACCCGCTTCTTGGACCACGCTGCAGCCGTAGGATAGACGTCATCAGAAGAAATCTACCCATAAGAGGGAAACACGGAGATACGCATTCCGGAAGAGGTGTAATTTGTGCAACGCTATAAAATGCTGCCGCGAAACTCTTTTAAATGAGTCCTCATCAGAGAAGGAGCTCACGGAGTTGACTAAGCTCCGTTGGAGGAGTTCCCTGTGTTTCCTAGAGGTCTTCAGAGCTTCTCCGAGGGTAAAGTTTTATCCCTTTTTTGTCTTAGATAAATATTGTATTAGTTTAGGTCATCACTTGTTGCGTTATTCTTTCTTGTCACAGACAATACAAGTGTGACACTAATTATCAAAAATAAAAATAAAAACTAATTTTAATTGAAAGCCAACATGCTTTATTTGAAAATATTAGAGGTGCAGTAATAGTAAAATGTTAGTTTTATCACGATTAGATTATGCACTAGGTAAAAATTTGTACAATGAAAGAAAAATATTACAAAAAAATTAAGGCACTTGTGGCATTCCTAAGGGGATTTAAAATATTTATCAAATGAATAGTACGTTCTAGGGTAGATGAAAAATGCACTTTATGACAGTTAAGAGGCAAACGGGCAACTCGGTACATGGATATGCTACATCTCTGTACAATACACTGACCTCGGACTGTTTTAGTACAGGGCTGCGGATTCCTGCCAAATTTTTTGAGCCAGTCCACGGCTAAAATTCCGCATACCCCACTTTAGTCTGACCCATTCGTTATATGCAACTTTAGGCTACAGGTTTATTCAATGGCAAGTTAGCGGCTAAAAATTCAGAGACAGATATTGACGCACTCAGACGGTTAAATAGATGAGGAAGAGGATGAAAATGTCTGAGGCTAAATGGGTTGATCACCTCCCCTTTGGCTCAGTTTTGCCTGTAGATAGCTAATAATGGTACTACCCAGCAACAACAGAGGCAGCATGCTCTTCACCTGCAGCAACAACGACAAGCAATGCAACAACAGCAAACAATGCAGCAACAACAGGCAATGCAGCAACAACATGGAATGCAACAGCAACAGGCAATGCAACAGCAACAGGCCTTACGGCATCAACAAACTGCGACGCAACAGAATGGCTATCCGGTGTCGGCCGGAATTTCAGCCGGTTGCCATCAGGCTGCTAATACACAGCCCCATAGCTCAGGGGTGATATTCTAATTATCATTTTTAATATTGCATTTAATTTAAAAATTTTGCCTTATTTCATAATTCAGTGATCGTACCGAGGCATGTATGACTACGATGCCGATGATGACGAAATTTTTCTTTCCGCGATGGCGATATTATCGTCGATTGCAAACCGATCGATGAGGGTTGGATGATGGGCACAGTTCTGAGGACAGGCAATTCTGGAACGGTACCGGCAAACTACATCGAACCTATCAACTAATATTTTCGATCTTTTTTTCCCATACCCCTGATCCTTTGGATCTCCATCCTTCATCCTTGGATCCCCTAATCCTTAGAAACCATCGTCCTTCCTGCACGCAACACATTTCAAATTTCGGTTTGTTTTCTTTATGGTTTTCATTTTTTATTTTTTTATTGCCAATAATAAAAATTAATAATCATAAATTTTTTTTCTACTTCAACAGAATTCCCGCAGCTAACACATCCGACACCTGGTGATATTTAGTATTGATCTTCAAATTACCATATTGCACTAAAAAAATGGCAGCTACGTCACATGCCCTTAAACATCTGAACATAGGGCGGCGGGGTTGTTTTTCCAAGGCTTGCTTTCGGGTATTCCATGTTCTTCGTGATGTTGTTTCTCATCAACTTGCATACATATGTGCCTTCTCTCCCCTTTCATTTTTATTCTTAACCTTAGCCACTAGCTATGGTCGGACGCAAGAACGTGACAACATTTTTTTTTGCCTTCTCCCCCTCCCCTTTATAAATGTTGGTAACATATCTAACTTATTTCTTGTTAACCAATCACTAGTTAATTAACGGTTTCACGTAAGGTTTGTATAATTAATCGCAGTTTTTTTTCTACCTACTTTTTGTTTTCACCATTCATTGCTTGAGAGTTTCGTTCTTTAGCTTCGTACTGATGAATCCGAATGTAAATTTTTGACGGTTTTTGACGGATAGAGAAAACAGATATCTAATTTGAAAGGATAGCGAAGAGAGGTATTGTACGTTTCTCTTTCATTCGGAATACAAAAGAACAAGAGCACCTGAATAAAACCGAACATATTTTTCTTTAAAATAAATACCCTCAATGACGAGGTAAGTTTTCAGTTACCAGTGTAGAGTCTGCCAAAAGGCGTCCGGACGCTGCTGGCGGCATTGACGACAGTGCGTGAGAATGCGCCCGTCAGTGGATACGATGACGCAAACGATCCTAAAATGTTGCTAGTCCCGATGGCGATCATCTCTTGACTGACATCAATGCGACTCCTTTTAGCTATCCATTTTCAATTCCACGTAATCCAAGACATGATAAAAAAAAAAATAATAGAACATCATCTCCGTATGGCAGTGGCTTTGATATACCCTACATAATGATTTGGCAATTGCAATCGATTCAATTATGGTGACCAACATCGATTCAATTACGGCGACCAACGGAGAAATGTAGAGCGAAGAGCCTAGATTTTTGCAATTGTCCACGAAAGAGCATTTCTTCCCCTCTGCCTCAAACGAAAAGGGCGGCGCTCAGAAAGGAAGGAATCCGCTAGGAATCTCACCTAAATATACAAACGTTAGATATTTAAGGAAAATTTTGCCGACTAAAAGCTGCGGCACGTTTAACAAAATGCGTTATTTTTGAATGGCGAAATAGTATTGGTTTTGTTTTTGCAGGGGATTCGTTTAACTAAAAACATATTGGGATGTGCGTGCATTACCGGTTACGGTGAAAGGATAGCTATTCTGGCCAGGTTCACGCAGAGCGTAAGCCAAAATGGAAGCGGCGTTGATGACGATAGCGTTACGCGAGACCGAAATCAGCCAACATGTCTTTTTGACCCAATTTTGCCATCGCTTTCTTTCTCCTTCTTCACTCACTTTGACTTGATCAAGGACCTATCTTACGGGAAAAAAGATGTGAATCAATAGGTTGAAGTATCTTTCGCAATGCTTATACCCGAAGTAGAAGCAAAATAGCGATGGAGGCAAAACCGAAAACAGCATCCCATTTTTTAGTTTCTTCAATGTGTTCAAATAGCGCTATGCACATGCACAGCGGTATAAAATAAAATTTGCCGTTTGAATAAAAATGTTATCTAAACGCATCACTTAAACGTCCATGTCTAGCAATAACCGATTACGAAACTTAAACTAAGGCTGACAGAAGAATTGGTAAAGTTTTCATAAACTTTATATTTTTTATGGCTAAACTATAGTAAACGAAAAATTATATTATCTGACTTATATTCCTTGAATTTATCGGTTTCCTTTTATCCGAATTCCTCGGTGCATCCTGTACGCCGGCACATTCCCCCTCCATTCCGTCCTATTTCCACGAAGATTTCCACGACATACCGTTCCACGTTCCAAGTTCACGATATACTCGGTGTCAAAAGTTGAGACTATACTGGAGGAAGTAAGAGAAAGGTTTGGAAATTAAAAACTGGGAAGTGGGAACGTCACAGGGGTCTATGACCAAGTAAGAACCTGATGACAATGTAAGTTACCCAATGGTACAGAACATCTGTAATTTAATTGTGACGAATTATTCTCCATATCCTTCCTGTTAGATGTCAATGGCAAATTTGCCATCTTAAGAGATTTTATGTACCAATTCAACTCCAGGTAAGTGCAAGTTTTTAACATTAAAGAAGTCACAAAATATAATATTGCTTTCATCCACAGAGTTCTATATCCATTTATTGAATGCTAAAGGTAAAGCTCTTTTTAAAAGAATAATACATCTCAATAACAATAAATGGATGAAAGAGCATTCAAAACACGAAATGGAACAGAAGGGGTTGAAATAATAGACTTGGCTTGTCACAAAATACCTCTCCTCAGAAGCCAAATTCAAATAAATTTTTCTGATAGCTTTAGTAACAAATCTGATGCATGGATAGAAAAATCTATCAAGTTAATATGGGATGAGAAATGCCAAGAAAACAACAGGCTGTACAATAAATCTAAATTTAGATTTGACAGTATTGCAATTTACAATGATCACCAGGTTGTTATTAATCTGGGTCTTACCACATACATGGAATTAATAGGAACAAATTGTCATCCATTTGGGAAAGAACTGGTAGTGCATGGAATAAAGTGCTTCAAAAATGGTCGGTCGTGTTTAGCTGATCCGTTGGGCGTAGGATGTCTTTTGCTTACTGCAGATGATAAATTCCTTTTCTTGAAACGGGCAATGTGGACCGGAGAAGACAAAGGAAAGCTAGACAGGCCAGGCGGTCATCCTGAACCTGATAATATTTCGTTAGCTATACAATCTTGGACAGAAGAAGAATGCCGGAAGCCAGAAAATTTACGTCGAATTCGAGATGAAATCTTCGATTCTGTGATACATGAAGTTCGCGATGAAGTCAATTTGCCGATGGAAACAATAAAAGATCCTGTACTTTTAGGAGTAATTCGTAGCCTAGAACGCTCTGGACGCCCAAGCGCGGAATTCCTTGTATGGTGAGTGTTTTACTTAGCAATGTCTTCTTTTCAGTTTTAACAATACACGGCGCTTAACCTTTTTCAGGTGCTCTTTGACGTCGGAGGAAGTAGAAGAGCTATATTCAAAAAACTGCCAGGCGGAGGCCGACGAATCGATAGGCATTGTCTTCATTTCGGAGGAAAATATCCGCAAGCAGGATTTAGAACAACACGTTTGGAACAATCTTACGGATGCTGCTTGTGGAGCAATCGAACTCTACAGCCGTTCTTACTCGATTTCTCCAAATAAACATTGATCTGAATACTGTCGCAACATATATCGTACTGAAACTGCTACAAGTACATTAAGCATTTATTACAACCCAAATCATTTCGCTTTCAGTTAGTTATATACAAATAATGAGTAACTTTTATGTGGTGAATACTTAAAGAGTAAAAGGAATTGTAAAACAGTTACAATAAATATTTTTTTAACGTTTTTGTTAATTTTTGTTTTCTCGCTGCTGTAAATCAAAGTGTTCTAAAATTTTTAGAGCAAATGAATATCTTCTTCATTAAAGCTGATGTTCAACGATTGCAGCGCAAATAATCATTTAATACTGATACTTCTTTATACGTTCCGTTTTGTTGGCCTTTATTATTTCCCAGTCTAAAACCGCATTTCCACATGTAGAAAAAGTTTTATAAAACTGGACAAATGATATCCCGATATGGAGTATTGATGTAAAAAACTATGTTTTCAAATACTATAGCTTAGGAAATGTTCAAATGGAAAATTGGAACCCCTACTAATCAGAAAAACAAAAATGGGGATTGTAAGGAACATTGCACCCATGTGTTTTGAAAATTGTGATTTTTGCCACGGACTTGATGGCATGGAATGAAGGACAACTTCATCGGTACAGTTCGGTCTTTTTCTTGCTTCACAGCATTCAATCCGTAAATGTTTGAAAGGTCCCAGACAACAGTTACGTATTCATTTATTTCAGTTTGAAAATACGTTTTATTATATGATGTTCAAACTACGCAGGACAAACATTTTATGGGAAGTGCATAGAATCTAATATTCTTAACAAAAAAATCATGCTTTTATAATTTACTTTTTGGCATATAGCCATTGCTTTCGTTTTACTTCATAACGCATACACAACTCAATTTCACCAACGACGTACGCAACCAATCCACCGCGAATGCGGGTCACTTCCTGTAACACCAATGAAAATCCAGTACTGGTGACGTATTAAAGTGCAAACCACTCCTTTTAGAGTGATTAGAAATTTGAAAATAATGGAAACAAGGCTTTACACATATATTAGTGCACAGCTGACCACGAAATTCGAACCCCATAACTAGTTTTCAAGTTGTTCAGCTTTACGATGATTACTGCTTTATGGTGTGGTAATTTCGAATGAAATAGAGGCAGAGAAGTACTAAATCCGGACGACTTCATGTAATCATAGTTGACGTCGGGTTGATAGTGAGTTTCTTTCATAATGTCCAAATCGTCAAATCCTTCTCTCAGCCGTATTCCTTTATTAGAACAGTGAGATGTTAGCTTCGTTAGTTAACAACACATGCAAATGCTGGACAAACCTTTATAAAAATCATTATGCCTTTCGGGCTTAGAACAGAGCAGCAGAAGCGGCGTTTCGTTTCCAGGCACGGTCACCTCAACTAAGTTACCGTTTGGATCGCCGCATTGTGACATTTTTTGTACTCGTGTTAAGTTGAGCAAACCGGAAACTTCCACCTAGATGAATTTTGGTTTCAATTTCATTGAAACATGCTGTGGCGTGAAACCATAGTTACGTTTAACGTCATGGCCGCTGTTTCGTTTCCCGCAATTTTTTTGCTTTCCCGTTGAATTACGAAATCCCATGCACATATTAACGGACTAACCACGTCACCGTCCTCGAAATATTGTCTACAAACATAGGGTTTCGGTAAGTACTAGGGCTTGTAAAAAAAAAATTTGTCCATGCATAATCTGCTTACGGTAAGTTAATGACGCCGTCCACCGTCACATTAGGGCGGGGTGATCCACAAATGTATAATGGGTGAATAAAATCGTATTTCCCACTGAAAACAGGTACACTGGACTTGAAATAGAGTGAAGTGGATCGTAAAGCATCAATATGAAGCGCGGCTAACAAACTGGGCGTCGAGGAAAGTATCCGTGCAGGTGTGGACATGTTCCCCATCTAAAAATTTGAATACGGAAAAAAGCACAGCAAGGAAAGATAAAGAAGTAAATAGCAATAGAAAATTGAAGGCAAATATTATTAAACAGAAAAAAAAATAGATGAATATTTTGTTATTTTCTACTCAATGGAACTAAGCATGTTTAACGAATACCTGGAACTGCAATTGACAAAGGTAGCCCTTGCCTCTCGTGCTTGTATAATTGCCCGTGGCTTTAAGCCGGTTAGCGCTAACGTCGAGTATGGTCAAATCGTTTTTCAAATCTCGGAAAATCAAACGATCCGCACAAGGATATGCTACAGACTTCAAATTGACGCTTTGCAGAGTCAACATTACTCGACTAGAACTGCGTCGGTTACCCTGTACGATTCACAGAAACGGCTGGCATCAGCTTTACCAAATTTTGAACTTTGTGCTTTGTTTCTTTATAGAAATGCAAATGCCATTTTACCTGAAAGGTGTAGCGGCATTTAAGGTCAGAGGAATCTGCCGAACGTTTAAATAGCAGGGTGTTGAACGGTGAAATCCATTGACCTGAGGTACGGGTGGCCGGCTCATAAACGACGTCACAATCGCTGTCAGCAGTTTTAAGTCCTTCAGGCTGACTATTGTTAAAGAAGTCGTAATGGGCCCAGAAGTTGATGGAAGAACCACTGTACGATCCAATTCGACTGCTCACGTTAACATGGTGATCAGAATAGGATAGAGATAAGAATCTGTAAAAATTCCTTTTACGGGAGGTTTCACAAGAGAGCGAAGCACCAACCTGTGAAAGCGAATGAACATGGAGTTGCCCGTTGACAGAAAATCCTTTCGTTCTAATGGCTTCGAAAAGGTGTCACAAAATGTTTTGATAATTCGTGCTGGATTAGCCGTATTTCCGTCATAAATAGTCAACGATTCGCTGCAGTCACCCGTCGGTTGCTTAATAGGAGCATCGGGTTTGCTAATGCGGAATCTAAAGGCGGAAAATGAACTTTTTTTGCTTATGTGCTTAAACAGTGGGAATTAAAAATTGCCAAAAAAAGTAAAATTCACAATAGTTCGAGTTTTTCGAATTTTTGAGAAACATTACTCATTCTTTCATCAAAATAAACAGACAGGTAGAAATGTCCAAAGGAACGATATAGAAGCCGAATGATTCTACTTACGTCGGGAAATAGACCCGGACGATTTGCTCTGGTTTCCCTGTTATAAGGTACGTGCAAACGGTGTTGGGCAGGTACCAGTGCATGGGCGAAAGGAATAATCCCTAAACGATAGTCGAATTAACAAATGAAAATTTAACTGCTAAAGTCATACACGTTTGATGAAGCAACGAACCTCTGAATCCCCACTGCCTTCCAATGATGCACTTGTCAGTACGTAGCTGCAAACTGGATTGTGTTTAGAATCGTTTGTTGATTTTTCGTTCGGTTGTTGGACCATGTGCTGATTGAAAACACTGCCAACATTCCCCGGCCAGCTGTCCACATTAAAGTGGAAACCGGTATTTAGCAATGGCCCTGGTCGGAAAACGAGACAAGTATCAGTTTACTATGGGCAAGATCTTTTCGATTGACACCTACCAGCCGCAGAAGAAACGAATTCTAGCAGAAGATCTGTCCCTGTGCCAACAATAGAAAAAGGGAAACGGCCAATGCCGCAAAATGTACCAATTACCACAGCGGATTCGCTGTTGCCGTCATACACCCTAAAGAAGATGTCTAAGTTAGTCAGATGCAGGATTTAGTTCAAGTAAAATAAAAAGGCTTCACAGCTTTCCTTACCTGATAAAATCATGAGGACAAATTTCTTCCCCTATAGGGCGAAGTGGACACATTATGTAATTATCGCATCGTTGTCCATCCACGTTGAATTCTCCGTCTTCGGTAAAAAGCTAAACAAATTTTTGTGACATGCCGTGATTTGTTGGCTGATTAGTGAAGGCTTAAAAATATTTTTACCTTGATGAACGGCTGCCGTGTGCTAACGTGATAAAGGCAGCGGCGGTTACGAGGATACACACCTGGGAAGTTTGGTGACTGGACAAAACACGTCTGCAATCGACAGTCAGTAAATTCTCGATCGCAAGATAAAGAACTGTATTTTTTCGAAAGAATTCAAGAATTGTTGTTCAAAAGTCAGGAAAGTAATATTATTATTAATTTATTAGCTATGTATTACTTATTGGTAAACACTGTGGAGAGCACAGTCTAAACCTTAAAATGTTACTTACCCGGGTGTCATAGGTTGTCCTCTTCGGTGAGGGTAGAGCGGAGGATGATGTCCGTAGCGCTCGACCAGTTGCTGTTGTTGTTCCTAATGGACGTGCATGAGAAGAAGTGCGATACATCGATTAACACTTGTCCGTTTCTTAGGAGAATGGAAAAGCATTCGATACGGAACTAACCTGGCGCGTGTAAACTGCAAATTGGTAGCGATCGTCATAGCTCTCAGCGAAGAAATGCAATTTGACCATATTGTTCTCCGAGATGAATAACCTGCTTCGTTCGATCTCCCCGCAGTAGAATCCGGGATTGCCCGAATCATGCAATGCCGTCGGGCCATCATATATCTGTGCTCATGGCATGATTTTGGCAATTATAGTCGTCGCTACGCGTTAGTTTCGAAGGTAATAAAAACATCGTCAGTCCTCATACCTTAAGATTTCCGCCGATGCAGGTCGTAGCGTTGATGAGCTGTCCCCATTGGAAACGTTGGAATTTTAGGACAATGACGAGAGCAACGTCTTTTGGAGCACTATTAGCACGAGGCTTCACCTATTCGAATTTCAGAAAATTCTCTAAACAATGTTTCCGTGAACAAATATATTTGACAAAGAAACTTCAGCAACAGAGATCAAATTGGTCAAAGCTAAGTAAGTTTTTCAACCGAAAAAACATTAAAGTTAAATGGAATCGAATGACTT
The DNA here is from genome assembly GCF_022539665.2 of Daphnia carinata. NCBI lineage: Eukaryota > Metazoa > Arthropoda > Branchiopoda > Diplostraca > Daphniidae > Daphnia > Daphnia carinata. The sequence goes on from NC_081333.1 coordinate 6,638,530, forward strand.
ACGAGAAACCAGCAATTGTAGGGTCGACCTTTATTATAGCCGGTCAACAAGGGATTTGCCAAAACATCACCAGCTTCTACTGTGCGATTACAACCCGTTCGGTTGATATCTGCTCGTAGGAGGGGCACCAAATACAATACAATGTCAATGAAGAGCGATAGCTTAAGAATTTCCATTGAAATAAATGAAATGCGTCGACAACCGCCGACGTGATCTTGGTACCTCACTGGTCCAATTTATTCACCAAACTGTGTGTCGTGGACGGCCAATACGACTCGCAAGGAACAGACTATTGATTTTCGCTACTCTTGACAGCTGCGCACTACAAGCCTTAGTCAATTTAGAAACATGACTTGTCTCTATCTATAGTTGGGTAAACGAAATCCCTGTCGACTAGTAAATTTACCTCCAAGACATGAATTCTTTCCTTATGTGCTGGCAAAGTACAAAGGAATGAAATGGATGTAGGCCTAGTCCAATAATTCCAAGTGATCCCACACAAAAAAGATGTTGTATGACAGGCATTTCTTTTTCGTTTATTGGAGACAATAGACATCATCAGCTATAGCTGATCACAAAATTATATTACTAGGGAAGCCTTACAAATAAGATTTCGATAGCAATCGCCCTCCACTTGTCATTCTGAATTTTACCTTGATAATATTAGTTTGTTTCTCTTGGCGAACAAAATTTCCACATCCCGAATTCATTTCTACTTCTTTAATAATCGTGCAAAAAAAAAAAAAGAAGAAAATCTGAAGCATCAACGATGATTAAAACTATTGTACTATATCGAAATTATTTGGCAGTTTATCGTACACTTAAATTCTTCGTGGTATCAATCTGCGAAACCTCTTTAAAAACAATTGAGGCAGATAACGACATGTGTCAAACATAAAGAATTATCTCTGGACGACGCGAAATAAGCAATTTGCACTTTTTAAATTTCTGAATATTTAAAATGTTTAAGTAGTTTTAATTCAAGGAAATAATCAATTGCATCAAAACACTACATTCGGGAACAAAGAGCTAAAAACTCAAAAGTTTGCTGGCGCCTAAAGCATGCACGTGTATAAATAAATTCGCATTCTTATATTTACGAAAATAATTAAAACATGTTATCACAATACTTGCCACACAAATCAATAATTTACCAAACCAAATTTAACCAAATGTCACAATCAGAGAGAAGTATAAAAGTAATTTTCAAAGTAGAAGGAATGTGGTTATAGCCTAAAATGTAGGAAATACGAGAGATGCATCCTTAGTTCTTTCTCCTCGATATAGTTGATGATGTAGAAAAATAAGTTTTAATATTGTAAGAAGTTATAAGTAGTTTTACTCGTATGGATCACGTTTTGTTTAGATTAAACCGGATTTAAATCAATCTAGGGTGATATTCCTCGCAAAGAAATATGGCACTGTACTTCGTCTATACATAGCTCCAGTACAAAATAATTCTTTATTTCGCCAGTATGCTTCGAATATTTGTAACAAAGCACATATCTTATGCGGAGAAAGATAAATGGAGTCGGTGCACGTTTTATTTACTGTTTGGTTTAAAGTTTACTTTTCAATATGCCTGAGAAAACTTAACCCCTCCTTCCGCAAGTTGGCCTGTTATCTCACTGCCCAAATGATTTGCGTTTGTAGCAACGGCTTGAGTCTGAATACGCATAAATGTTAAAACGGACATAAACTTTTATTTTATCCATTTGAACTTCCTCCTTCTCTTTGAGCTTTACCTTGTTTGCAATTAGTTTAAATGAAATTAAGCTGGATTTGTCATTCAACGACAAATGCTTAGGCAAATTGCTCAATAAATACCAAGAATATATTCGCCTACAGAATTTGATTAGTTATTGATTACTTTCTTTGGATATTTGTGGTCGCTAAACGCGTGCTCTACCACTAGTCCATAGGTAAAATTGGTGCGTGTAGCACGACATTTCGTTGCACGAACGTACTACGGCGTATTCTTGGTGTTGTTTATTTGATTTGAAAAGAATAACCTTTGAAAATTAAGTGCTGACGCAGAGAAACCTTCCTTGACGACCTAGTGACATGTTACGACACTCAAAGCCAATCCAATTACACTTTCCAACGTTGAGGGCCCCTTACTTCAGTGATCCCTGCTTATAGATACCTGAGCTGATAGTGAAAGCCACGGATCTCGAAATAGAGGTGTTGACGCCTTATCGCTGCATATTCTCGAAGATTGCAACAGCAGATACCAAGCATAAAGACATGGCTCTCCTTTACAGCCTCTACTTATTCATATACATATAGGCTTTACAAGAGCCTATACGAAAAGCCAGATTGATGTGAACAAATCAGCTTTGCTCCACCAATCATCGGCTTAATGTTTCTTGAGTTGGAAAAATAAGCTTGGAAAGCGCCATTTTCTTGAAGCCGCCTTATTTCACCTCGTTTTTTCAACGCTTATTTTTGCTTGATTTGATGTTGTTACAACATAAGAATGTTAAGACAACCATGCAATTTCTTTTCCTGAAAAACAAAAAAAATTTATTTTTTACCAAATCATGAGATTCTTTCGCGTTTTACATCCTCCGCATAAATCCATTTGTTTCCTGTTATCGGTACTACGTCGTAGAGCGGGTATCGTATAGCAAGCTGGACTCGCTCTAGGCCGTAATTCTCTTTAGAACAGATAGTCAGAAATCTAATATATATTTTTAGAACATACACATTTTTTTCTACATCAGCTCGTTTTTGAATGGGACAACAGATCAACATTGAAACTGAAAGGAAAGAAATAAAGGCGCTATGCGGTTGCATTCCATTGGGAACGCCAGCATGTCAACAAGATGCAGAAGACCTGACTGTCATTAACTAGTAAAAAAAAAAAGGTCTGTAGCATTAAAGTGGCCTGTCTCAAAGAAAGGGCCCACCCGAACCACGACAGTCTCTTTGGAGAAATGTAAAGGGGCTCTGAAAATATTTAATCACACATCTATTGGCGACGGAATTGAAAAAGGTAGCCAGCCTAAACTTGTTTAGGCCCATAAGGTACAATTTAGCTGGCCTAGGTCGAAAGTTAAGATGGGAAATAAAACCATTAAAAGAGAAAACGTTCGTTTTGTTTGACCTGTATCAGCTGCATGTTTCTAGGTCTATGTGCCTTAACCGAACACATATGTCTTGCTATTTTACGAACCATATGCAAGATTTAGAAAAGAGATGGGAAGACGTTTTTGTAGCACTAGAGCTATCACATTTTTATTTTCTAGTCTTTAGTGCGTCGAAAAAGAGCTGTGGGTAAATCACAAATCAAGCGACTGGAGCCGAACAGCCTTGCGAGATAAACTGGACAGCTCCGATGTCACTAGGTGAAAAGTGACGAAGCTTACCGGTAGATGGCTGGTGCATAAGAGAATTATGTTCCATATTTCGATGTTTAATCATCGATAAAACCGCTGGACTCCAACAAGAAGTGAACCAAAACTTAAATTAAACAAACAAAAAAGTAAAAAAAAAAAATTTAAGAAGGAGAGGGTTGATGTCCGATAGCACGGCCCGACTGCCTACGGCAATATATATAACTTGTCAAAATCAAGGCTAAATTTTCATAAACCCAAAATACAGTAAGCCAACGTGACTTTTCCATCCGGCCAGAGACAATAGCGTGACATTATTTCAAAATCCTCATTTCGAATACCACAAGTTAGACCCCAATTGCCATATTTTTCCCAACACAAATAAGCAGGCTCGTAGTCGCGTATGGCTCATCTTCCGGTGATGACCAGGCGATTGTACAATCGATGCTTTTAAAAATCCCTTATGAAGTTTCTTTGTTTCACCGTTTATTTAGCTTAGACAGCATAACGCCATTAGTGTCTAAAGAACGATATCGTTCAAGCACGTTCATCTATTGAAACGGTCGGAAAGCCAGTTGTCAAACGGCTGTATAGATCGTGCGTTGGGTGAAAGCGCACTCCCACCCTCTTCCATACGAAGATGATGATGCTACTTTTTTTATCTCCACTCCATCTCGTGAAGTGTTTTCGTTCTGGTTTCTTTATACAAAAAAAAAATAGAACAAAAAAAAATATCTACTTGAAATGATGTGAGACCACACGCATATTACTGAAAGGAGCGTCTGTCTCACGAAGGATTCTTTCAAGCGAACATGAAAACACCGTGACGCGGCCAAGCAGATGCACCGCGAAAAGCGAAAAGAAAAAAAATTGGATCCATCTCTGTTGGCCATTAGTTGCTGACGCTTAATTGGCGGCACATATGGAACAAAGACTTTGGTGAAAGAGAAGACGTTAGAAAGGCGGAGGTATTGTAAGGAGGTGTTATTCAGCAAGTAAAGAAAGCTGGAGAAAGAGAGAACGTGAAACTGGGCGTGCGGATGCTGGAATCAGGACTCTTTGTAAATCATTTTAGCCATGTCATTATGTTAAATGTGTCGACGGGAGAAAGAGTTGGCTCGTGAAGGCAAGCATGACATCAGGGGTAAACAGGCTTTTTCTCTTCGGTAATTAATATCTTTTTTGGTGCGTGTTTGATTTTCTTTTTCAGACTTTCGTTCGAGTAACAATTTGATGTAGTTCCCCGCATTAACGTGTCGAACTCACTCTTGCGAAAAGTAGTCATTTAGACTGCAATAACATTTAAAAACAAATATGCAGAAAATAGTTTTTGACATTTTTCTTTCTTTTCTACATTTTTTCGTAATTAAAGTTTCCAGTATTTCAAAAAGTTATTGCAGCGGACTCGATGTGGAAACAAAAAAGGAGCCGATAGTTGCCTTCAATAAGGTGTCCTTGTGCAGGTACGTCGTATCTGTAACGTACCACTGGCAATGGCCTTCTCCTGCGCTCTCTCTTTTTTCTTTGGTCACTATAATAGGCACAAGGTATATAAATGTTATCGACCCAATCAGAAAAAGAAAAGAGTTGATTTTCGTTGATCTAGCGGAATGTCTTTCAATCGACAAACGTGGAGGTGAACAGCCAACAAGTTTTTTTTTTTTATCGCCATTCGCATCAGCAAGTTTCTCTCGAATTCGTTTTCGGCATTGCAACGAAAACCAAAGTATGTGACGGCTTTTTAGTTGAAAGGCCGCTAACAATGTGAATAAGTTCAAGTTCAATCATTTTTTTGATTTTCGAGACAATCTGCAATCACGGGGCATAACTTTGAAACAACGTTCAGATTAGAAATTTGCTGTTTAAAAAGCAAACCGCTTTCGGTTGTTTGACGTTATCACGAAAGTATAAATTTAGACAGTAATTGGCGAACTAAATGCATAACCTTGAATCGTCATTCGACTGTCTCGCCATTACGCCATCCACTCCTTTTACCGGTTATTGTTTACCTTTACACTTCTTTTTATTTGTGGTCTTGCTATATCATTTTAGTCTAATATCTTTATTTGCCTTCTCTGCGTTTTTCATGTTGCTACGCTTCTTCGACCCTCCCAATGTTTTACCTTTGATTTCGTTCGGTTTTTTTTTGCTTTGTTTTGTTTTTTTGTACTCGGTGTGACAGTGGTTACAAAATCTATCGCCAACAAAAAAAGAAAAGAAAAATAAGACGGTGAAAAAAGTTCCAGACATTCGAGTTCAGGTCGAATGGCTTCGAAACATGCCGCAACGATAATATGAAACCTCAGTTTGCGTCACGTTTCAAAGACAAGAGCTCACGAAGGCTGCAAAGTGGATGAAAACAAAAAGGGGAAGAAGAAGTGGAGGAACAGAGAAGGCAATAGTTGAGAAAAGGTGACCAAAGTTGATATGCTACACCGCGCGTTCAAACTGTCTGGCTATATAGCCGACTATATAGACATTCCCGCTATTACAGTAGTTTTGATGTCGATCGTTTGTTTCGTGTCCAAATGAGGAATGCGCCAGGTGTCTATTCCCTCTTGTACCCAACTTCTTCATTCTGTCATTCTATCTGTCTGGCTGTCGAAAAAAAAAAGTTTAAAGATTCCAACTAGCCAAGCAACAAGTGACAGGGAAAGAAACAAAAAGGGCACAACGAAAATAGAAGAAGAGAGAAGTGTAAAAAAAAAAAAGGCCGGAAACAAGCCAAGCTTGACGAAGACAAATGCCAACGAGAGAGGCGAGAGACAAAGATGTGAAGACAGAACCCTTACCGTACCTTTTCAATTTTTCAATGAAACTATTTATTCTTATTTGTATTTCACTTTTTCCAGAATACTCAAGTGTAGCGCATCGAATGTCGGACAAAAAAGGGGGGGAAGGCGGTAGCGTGTGACCGGTTGTATACCCGACATTTTCTGTCCAGCCTAACCTCCGTCCCTTCTGAAAGGCTACTCTATCATTCATTCTTTTGTCGATCTCGACACGATACGTCAAGTCATCAACTTCTTTTCCAAGTATTCTTATTAGCTTCGTTTGTTATTTATATTTTTTTTTTGGTCCTCTTTTTTTTATTTTTCAACCCTCGTAAACACCCCGTCCCTTTACACTGACACCGGATATGTAGGGGACGGTAAATTCAATCGAGTTTCTCCTTGTCATTTTCTAGCAGGTCAACAATGCTGGTGTAACAACAAGCCAACAGAGACATAAAAAGAAACGAAAAACTGGATATAACAACCAAACAACTTTTAACTTACATTGTTCAAAACGCTGCTTGACTTTTTTGCCCCTTTATCTAATACTTGCTAACCGAAGGTGGTGGCATGCGGAAATTCATGAAAAAAAAAAGAAAGAAAGAAAGAAAGAAAGAAAGAAAGAATTCTCATTGGAAATGGGTACAACAATTATACGATGTGTGCGCGTGTTTTTTCTTTCCTCTGTTTCTTCGTGGCTTGCAACCCTAATTAAATGATTGGTAACGCATTATCCATGTAAGGATTTTTTTGTTTCCGTGACCCGATACCGGTGCAGTTCATTTACTATATTCTCTCCTTTGTTTTCTTTCCCTTTTTTTTTCCACGCTCGGATATAGCGTTCGACGTGAATGCCGACATCCGAAAACCTAACCTCCTAAAGGCTAGAACCACCCTCTCTCATTCTCCCCCTCGCCTTGTTTTTTTTTCTTCAAACAAAAATAAAGTCCAACATGGGAACTGCTCCAGGCGTATTAAGGAAATTTATACGACGTCCTTTTTTTTTTTTTTTTTGTTTAAATTTTGTAATTTTATTTTTATTCTTTTTTTTTGTGTGTGTGTGTCGGGTTTCCTCCCTGTCTGTGTGGCAAGCATCCGCTACCATTGGGTATAGCTGCTACTAATATAATGCTGTTTGCTTCTGTTGCTGATGCAGCACGGCTGAGGGAGGGCTGTTGGAGAGAGTGGTACAGATGTGGTATAATATATAATGGACTCTGAGCACTGTCCACTTCCAGTTTCTCACAATTAGAGTGTGAAGGCGGGCGCTGTCGTTTCTCACCATTCTCCTTTTTCTTTCTTTAATTTTTTTCTTTTTCTTTTTCCTTTTCCCCCTCGATGCTTTGGCGTCTTGCCTCCGTTTAACGATGGAACTAATGTCCCTCTTCCTCCGTATTTCAATGAAAGACAGGCCAACTCTTTCCGAATTCGGCCCAATTTTTTCTTTTTCTTGTGAAACGGACAGAGATTGCATCACTTCACTAACGAGTTGAGTTTAATAAATGGCTTCCATTGTCATCCAAAATCGCCAATGAGAAATGTCTGAGTTTCCTGTTTTCGTATTTTTTTTTCCTTATTCAGGCAATTGAACGACGGATGCTGGACAGATTTCCTGATTAGCTATTAATTCGTTCGTTCCGTTCGTTACGGCAATTTCTTTCAGCGATTTTATTTTCGTCGTTGGTATCGAGAGTGATGGATTTTTATTCGTAGCTGCTGGCAGCACTGGTCATAAGCAATTCAGTGGTTCTAAAGTCGACCGTCAGGTCTACGAAATTGGTGGTATGTTCCACTCCGCCTCAAAATTAAAGATTTTTTTTTTTTACGAAAAAGAAATCGAAATAATAATAAAAAAAAATAGAAAAATGGTGCCCACTCAAATGAAAAGTGTACCACTTAAAAAGCGAGACACAAAACACTGGTAGAGCGATAGAAGAAAAGGCCATCTACTGTGTATATGGCTTTAACGCTTTAGGTATTTTTTATTACTCTTTCTTTTTTTTTTTTTATTTTCTTTCGTCTCTCTCCTTGACTGTTGTTCTTGTAGTTAGATTGTGTGGCTTTGTAGTACAGTACCCCCTCCCTTTCCCTCTTCCCTTTCGGACGATGGAAGCCGGAGGCTATGTTCATTCAACACAGACCAGAAAAAAACAAAAAAAACAGTTCCACTCGGATGGAGTTGTGCGCAAGGTGCGCGCGGGCGCCGATAGCGGGCGGGGTTAGCCCGGCGTAGACACACATTCACAGGGCCAGTTGTCGGCTATCGGAACTGTTCAAGAGACGCACACTTCAAAGGTTTCATCTATAGGACTATCGAGTATCTGTTTCGTTTTAGCGTTTCCCCACGTCCTTTTCTTCCCTTCTTTTTTCCTTTTTTTTTTGTTAGTGTTCTATCTTTTCTTCGTTCTTTGCGCTTGTTTCATCTTTCGACCCGATCCAAACTTCGCTCCATTGCCTTGCAGGCGGTCGTCCCTGAACGTGAGGCCCATTTCATTCTGGCCGTGTTTAATCTGTATCGGTGCTTGAGTGCCACACACAACGTGTGCTTTCATCACGATCCTATTGTTACACAGACATATGAGGGAAAAGAAACGAAACGCCGTGTTAGTGACTCGAAGATTTGATCAGCAAAAACAAAAGCAAAAAACGGGATCGGAAGATTGAATCTACATCATTTTTGTGCTGCGCCTATCGGTCAGTTTCATCGACGGATAATACCCCCCTCAAAGGACGTGCAGTGGACATTATTTTGTGCTCCCTCCATTGAATCCAGCAGCGATCTCGGTTGGATTTATTCGTTTGTTTGTCTTTTTTTTTTCTTGGGACCGTTCAAACAAAAGTGACTGGTTGCGTTGTTCTGTGTTGAAATCCTTGTGTGGTCTCGCCATCGCTGCATTTCGTATCGGCAATCAGATCCGTTGGCAACCGCAGCGTTAACAGCGAAGACAGGCGGAAAATAAACTAAGACGGATTGCACCCATAACCTGCCAACATGCTGACAAAAATGGTCAACATGAACAACAACCAGGTGAGTAAAAAAATCTCAGAGAAGAAAAAGGCAGATAAAAAAAAATAAAACTATCTAGAAGCCATCTCACGAGACTTGATTGTGAATTTTTCGAATGGCACCTCAGTGTCAATGAATATTTGATGGAAATAATGAGGGATGACATCTCCTCTAAAGAATTTTCTACATTGAAATGGAAAATTTGCGGAATGCATCTATCGTGAATAGCATCATCGAATTGTCGGGACATTCGGCGCAAGGACGTGTTCGCAAAAAAAAGAGGTTTATCTTATAAAAATGTTTAGTTGGTTGATCAGTTGGTCGAGATATCAGAAGCATTTGGAACGCAGCCATTCTGCCCATTGTTTTTGCTTTTTTAACCGTTGCCACTATTCGCCGCAAACGAAAATGGGCAGCAAAAACGGACAGAAATAGAAAATAAGTTATTATTTGCTATTATTATTTTCCGTTCTAGTTTTTTTGGCTCACATTTTCCTTTAGTTTTTATTTATTCTTTCATGGTTGAGTTTTTTTTTTTCGGGAGCCAAGAATTGCGTGAAACAGTGTCTGACGCTCACGGACACTTGTTGAACTGTGTAGGCTGTCATGTCTCCCCTCCCTGCCCTGAAGGTCTTGTACTGAATGCAACGTTCAAATTATAGTTGGACGCCGATTTTTTAATGCCTTTCCGTTTCGAACTGTCTTATTTTCTTTTACCAACGAAAAAGAAAAGCGTAGTTTGAAATCGACCTTTTTATTTTCTTTTATATCAAGAAGAAAAGCTTTCAGCTTTTAAAATCCCACTTTCGATTTTGGTCGCAAAAATTGCTCGGTAGATGGCGAAATCTTCGCTTTCGAGAAAACAAACGAAAATATACAAATAAAGAAATAAATAAAATAGGAGGCAAAAAAGAAAAAAGAAAAGAATTGCTCATTTTATTTTCAATGTTAAAGAAAATTGCAGACGCTGTTTCCTTTCAAATCGGAAGGGAGAATGTATGAAGAATACGGGTACAAGTGCGAGGCAGTGTATAGCGTTCGGATCAATCACTTTGCTGAAGGAACAGCAACAAGGTTTTCCACAGCCAGTCAAGTACGACAAGGAAGAGGGCAACAAAATGAACGATGGGACGTGTTGCATAAAGAAGGGAGAAAGGTAGAAAAAGGTCGAACTAGAACCCTGCTCAACCAAAACGCGGAGGGGGCGCAGAAGGAATGGCGAAGAATCATAGAAAACAAATGAAATAAAACGATGGAAAAGAAAAGAAATAAAATAAACTTCTCGTGGATTTTGTTTAAATTCTGTTTTATATGCAAAGCCAAGCCAAGATTTTGACCACCAGCCGAATGACTAAGTAGCAAAACAAAGAAAAATTATGTAGTTTCCAACGGTTTACAGCCAAAGTGGAAAAGGCACACATTCAAATGCGGACAGGAAAGAAAAATAAAATAAATGTTCAAATATTAAATACTAAAAAAAAAAAAAAAGGCAGACGAAGAAATAGCAGGCGATTGGGTGCGTGACTGGAACCGATACCTGTGCGCGTGTGGATATAGGACTCGGTTGGCTGCTGAATATAAACGGGATCCCCCACCTGCTTCGTCTCTTTTTATCTCTCTTCCACTCTCCCTATCTATCTCCTAAACTTCATGCTTAGTCCATTGAAAAGCAAAATTGGCTTCTACCTCTTTCAGAAAACAGATGGATCAGTCACGCATTTCGACTAGCCGTTTTGTTCAGCCTTTTGTGGCCGTTTTTTTTTTTGCCCATTTCCAAAGTCATTGGTTGGGCTGAAAAAGAAGCTATTCTCCCACCTACAAAAGGTGAATTTGAATACGCAGCAATATGGATGATCGCTTGATTCGTTTCTCTCGTTCTTGGGCTTGCTTAGACGCCAAGTCATTTTGCCTAGCACCAGGCATATTGGCGACGAAAAGAGAAGCACAACTGCAAAAAAAACAACAAACATTTCTCTTTCGTCCTCATTTCTCGCCTCCTCTTCCCGTTTTCAATGATTCCCATCATTTTTATTTTTTTCTCCCACTTCCAGTTAATGATGAAGACACATTGTTTTTTTCGTATCCCTCATCTTCTAGCTGACGCATTCCATCCATTCCGCCCCTTCAGACATTATATAGACATATGCACACCTACGCCGTAGACATACAGTACATATATGAATCTTCGAACGCCAAACGCATTCCTTCCCGAGTTCCTGGGCCGCAGCGGATTCAGACTTCAAGCTGAGCGGGGTTGGAAATCTAGAAACATTGTAATGCAGGGTGAAAAGAAAGGCAAACTCATGGGATAAACCGGCCAGGGAAGAACATTGTGCGTTCACCTTGGCGTAGATGTGGTACACTCAACCTGCCAACGAAACGGATACTGGAAACATGGAACAATAACAAGTCGTAAACAGAGGGAACTAAGGGTCAATAGCATAGAAGAAAGGACCGAAGGTTCAAAATCGCAGGTCTTGATGAAAAGGAGAAAGAAAATAACCTCCTCAACTTCCCTAAAAAAAAAATCCTTGAGAACTCTAACTCGTTAGCTTCGAAATGAATCTGTTGTCTGTCGGACGTTGCGTTTAGATGAAGTAATATTTCAGTTGGTGCCGTACGTAGTGATACGAATCTAACTATTTAAAAAAGCTTACCCTTGACCCCGATTGCAACTGTTTTAAAATGAAGATGGAGCCTAGAGGTCGGCCGGGTAGGCAGGTCATTTACCATCGTCAGTAAAAAAAAAAAAAAAAAAAGGAAAGAAAACAGGACGAGTAAAAGGGAAATGCTAGACGGTGACAAAGGTATGTCATCTTTTCATAAATCAGATGTATCTTTCTTTCAGTCTCAATTGTGACAACACCCCCATTTCCATACAAACACAGAATGCCCCTCTCCCCACTGTCTCCGTTGCGCTCGTGAGCAACTCGCTGGAGACACGACTCAAATCGCGCATCCGATTTGAATGTATTAAATGCACCGAGACTTCAATAGAGAGAAGAAAGGAACAAACTTTCTCACCAACTGCCAAGCGTTTTGTCAATTCTTTCACGTACTTTATATAAGTATGCAAATTTAAAAGATCAAATTCAAAAGATGGCGTCACACCTACGCTATAGCTATGGACAGTACGTACCGTCCATTTCCTCAAATAGGTCTTCAATTTCTATTTTGTAGTCATTCGTTTTGTTGTTGTTGTATCGTTGCCTATTTTTTTCTCCGTCTATTTCTTTCCTATTGTATTGTGCGTGTACCCATTTTTGAATCTTAAGGCAAGATAACCACGTTTAATGAATTGGCCGGCCATATTTCTTCCTGCATGCAGCTATTCCGATTGCGTAGAAGGCATGCTGGTCTCAGCACGTTTCTATCAATATGCTAACCGGGCGTCCGTGCCTGATGCCGCAGCGTGATTCCAACCTACTGACACAGAAAGTGGGATCTCAATCGCAGCGCCGACTAAGTTCAAGAATTTGTTTTTGTTATTTGTTTTCCGTTTTTCCCCTTCTTTTCCCACATTGTCGACGTTGACGTCGCTCTCCTTCACCCCAACCCAAATAATTGTGAGCACCGCACTCGTACCCAAATGATCCGTTTTTTCTCTTATATGGGCAAGCAACAAAATGAGGAGAAATAAAAAGCGTGTTTTGACTCGACGCTTAACGAGTTGAGCAGTGTCTCAAAGCCCTCACGCTGGTTATGGAAAATCATAAAAGAGCGCGACATTTCAAGGCATGTCATGTCGTTAAAAGGTAGCTTCATTCCATTAAAAAAAAAAAAAAGAAAATGTAAAGCTTAGTAATGCAGAGAGGAGATCGAAATGATTATAAAGCAAAACTGACGTGGTGGGATTCTTGTACGCCGCGTTGAATACAACGCCATCAAACTGAATCAGCGTTTAATGCTTTCCTTGTTTGTATCTGTGTGTCGCAGTGCCTATTGGATCCCGTTTTATTTATCCCGTTGATTATCATTTTAAAAAAAAACACAGTTAAGAATGTATTCTGATAGAAATCAACGCAGTGCATGATAGTGGTTTGCATCATGGGTTGTACGTGAAACACTGCATCGTCAGACGAATATGGGCCATATAAGACCGATATTACCGATGACGAAAGATGAGAAAAGGTCGTGAGAACCTTTCCTTTTTTTTTTTTTTATCTCCGTCATTGCAGAGAGTCGGCCACTGGAGACGCAATCGTTTCGTTTGACAGTCTTCTTCTATTTGCGTGTGTTGTCGTTCTCTCGTCGCTCAATGGCGCCCATACGGCCGAACGTGCACACAGCTTCACGCCGTCACTGGTATTCGGTTGGTGTTATACAGAGCGTTGAAGGTACTGAATAGTAATAATCATTTTTAAGAGGAAGATTACGACCGGCTGATGGTGAAAAGAAACCGACGAAATTCTTTTGACTTTCCGTGTACCGCAACTGGCCGGGGATTCCCATTCTTCTTCGTTCTTTCATATTTACAGTCGGGCTCTTGGCTAGGCTTAGGTGGGGGAGGAAGAACGAAAGGCATAACACGTTCCAGCGCGTGAACAATAGAAAGAAGAATGAGGGGAAAAAGACGGGAAAAAAAAATACATTTTTTGAATGAAAAGCAAAAAAAAAAAAAAAAAAAAAAAAAATAAATATATAAACTAAAAAATGTTTTTTTTTTGGTAGACGCCATTGAAGCCTTGTCGGCGATCAGTCTGATTTATTCCCGACTATGTGACTCCACCCGAAAAAGCCAATACTTGGGGCTTATATTTCTCTCTCGTTTTCTGGTTCCTTGCTTAGCTCGTTGAACCTGAAGCGAGAGGAAATAACAAGAAAAAAAAAAAAAAACAACAAAACAACCAACCCACCCTCCATCCATCTATTTTCTTTCCCCCTACGTTCCGCCTTGAGTCTTGTACCTCCCGCTGGAACAGTGGAACTTTGAGGTTTTTAGATTCGTTATTATGTTCAGTGCGTAAGCATTCGGCCTTGTTTCTTTTTTTTTTTTTCTTCTTTCTTATGCCCTCGTACATATACTCGCATATAAAAACAGCTTTCTTGACTCTGATAAGTTCGTTGTTCTTTCGGTCGGTTGTGCCGCGCGTCTTTCCTCCGCACGTCGGCGGCGGCGTCCACGGCGCGTGAGTGATAGTTGCATCACACTACCACCATCATCAACATATAACTGCCCACCGATCATAAGGAATGGAGGCTGAAGGCGAAACCACTCTTGTTCCTTTATCATCTTCTTCTCCTTAGTCTTTTTTCCCACTTCGTTTCTGTCGAGTTGGGAAACTTGGATATGTAGACAATGAATCGATTATCTTTCCTGATGTTTCATTTTTTTTTTCTTTTTCTTCTTCTTCTTCTTCTTTCTTTTCTTTTTTTTTTTTCCTGGGATTTCGTTTTCCCCCTCTCTTTTTTCTCGTTACTTTTTAACCCTCTGGTCTTTGATTCTTGTTCTTACCTGTGGAGTATAGAGCCTCTCTCTCTCTCTCTTCTTTACACTTATGCGCAATTCCGGAGATTGCGCACGTAAGGCTCTCTTCACACATAAACATTAAAAAAAAAAAGGACCGGAACTCGGGTTAAAAACGAAAAAGAAAAAAAAAACCAGTCGGCCGTGGGAATCTGGCGCTCCCTTCCACTTTTTTTGTTTTTTTTATTATTATTATTATTATTATCACTATTAACATTGCATTACAAAGGGAGATGTACTGGCGTTTTATAGTTTCATTTGTCTAAAGGGAAAGGATGTTACGAAAAGTGCTGCCCGTATTGCTTAAACCGTGCACTTGTACACGAGCAATCATTTGCGACTCGCGGCAAAGAAAAATGCTGGAAACAAAACGAAAGCGAAGAATAAAAAAAACAAAAACAAAAGGAAGATCGCATCTGCGTCAAGACATTAAAAAAAAATAGTTAAAACAATAGAACTAAAGCAATCAATCTTCACAAACAATCTTTGCGTTTTGTTTCATCGTTTTTCGGATAGCTCATTAGCAAAAATGAAGGACACAAACTAAAATGGCGTGAACAGAGGCTCGTATTATATTTAGGAGAGCTTTCAGTATGATAGCGTTACATGCCGATCGTGTCAATAAGCCGAGCGAAGATCACACGACCGATGGAATGGCAGATTCATTTTCAAGCGACGGACCTCGAGCCGGCCGTGCAACTTACCGCACGCACCATAAAGCCAATTTTTCAAGCTGAACTTGACCAATTGTCTATAGACCGAGTGGCATTCCTGTTGAATCAAATGGCCTTTCCCTTTTGAATCTCCGTCGTCCCTTCCGTGATGATCGAGTGCTATAAGCTTCTTCGAACAGAAGAACACATAAAACGAGGTTTTTCTATTTGGCGCCGATTGACGCCGAGAGATAAAAAAAAAAAAGAGAGAGAAAAAGAGAGAGAGTGAAACGTGATGTTCTCGGAATCGAAAACCAGTTGGAAGAGAAGGTGAAATATAAATAAATAACATAAAACGCATTTTCCACACCTGCCAGTCGCCCTTGTTCGGACGGGCTGGTCGTATATGGCCTTTCATCTCTGCTTGCGGTTCCACGTTCTTCTTTTTTTTTTTTCATATAAAAAATAAAAACAATAAAAACAAAAGACAAAATAAAATAGAATAAAAATACTAGAAAGAACGGCCTCCCACGATCGGTCGTCATCCACCTCTTCTGGCCCTCCCCTCTTACCTCTATCTTCATTGTTACGGGGTTTCTTTACCTTATCATTTAGAAAATAGCCGAAAATTCATGAACGAAAAAAAAAAAAAAAAAAGAGGGAGGGAAAATGTGCATGTATTCAACCCAACAAAAAATTTAAAAAAAAAAAAAAAAAAAAAAAAGTTAAAAAAATCCTAGTCGGCTACTTCGTCATCTTCTTCATCTTTTCTTTTTTGTTTTGGTTGCTCTTACCTATACCGACAGTATACGTAGCCCTGTGTTAACGTACATACTTGTGTGTCGAAGGGGGGGCCTTTGGCTGGAGCTGTTATTTTCCACTCGCCCTTACTATATCTTCCCTTCCGGCGTTCCCCTCCATTTTTTTTCCCCCCTCAAAGTTCGTGCATACGTGTAGATGCATGTGCGTGTGGTGTGTGTATATGTGTGTGGGAGAGTGTGTTGGGGTTTTAATAACAGCTGCAAGGTAAGGAGAGGTAAAAGGTAGAAGACGGCATTGCTGGTGGGGTTCTCTCCTTCTCCTTCTCCTTCTCCTCCTCCTCCTTCTTCTATCTATCTTTCTTCACCTTCTTCTTCTTGTTTTCGTTATCCCTTTTCAAAAGTATTCAGCATTGAGGAATCTCCCTCGGTTTCTTTCCTCAGAAAAGCGCCAGTTGATCTTCAGTTATTCGCCGGTGAACAAGTCACGCTCAGTCGCTCGCTCTCTCTCTCTCTCTCTACTCCAGAGAACTTTTGATTTCTGTAGCCATCAAGAGTGGCCCTTTTTGTGATTGGGACGTTACTTTCTGTACTGCCCATCAACCGGTAGACTCGCACATCATCGCATCAGAAGCACATTATATTTTCTGTGTTGTTGGTTGTGTTTTGTTTTTACTTGCTGCAACAACTAGTTGTGTTTCGTCAGCAAGATCTTCTTTGTTTTTATTTTCGTCTGCTGAACTATTTGTTAAAAAGCCATTGGATACACAATCAGGTGCTATTCATCCGTTGATAACCAACATGGAATGATCCAGGTTAGGATTTTTTTTCTTCCCATTTCATTTTTTTTTTCAATTTCAAATTGTTGAATAAACCCCTTGTAATAAAGCCAAGGGCATCGCCTTCACTAGCTACTAAAGACGAACTGCGCCGTAACAACAGGCGGTATCGCTAGCTAACATCGCAAGATAGACACAGTATTATAAAAGCGAAAGAAGAGAGAAGAAAGAATCAGCTTTTTTTTTTTATCATAAATGCGATAGAGATCAGAGCAGGCTGTTTAAAGAGCTGCCGTTGTGGATGGCCAATTGACTTCAGGGCGAAGAAAAAGAAAAATAATCGTGATTTTTTAGCCATGTGTACAGGTGGGAAAATGTTGTCGATATACAATATATAAACATTTTTGAACGGCCTGAAGCAGGGGTCGTATCGGTTCGTCAAGTTGACTGCACACGCGCACGCGCTTCCCTCCCTGAGTGCGGCTGCTGGCGCATCTAATGAGCCATCCGGCTGCATTATTTTACATCAATAATGAGGGGACGTGCTCCGACAGGTGCAGTGAGAAACAGGATGAGGAAGGCATAGTGTTGCTGAGGGAATCAGATAGAAATCCAAGCCAAAGGCTCGTGTTGTTATGGCGTGCTCATCATCCACCAGTCGGCCAGTCGCATACGATGGATGATGGATTGTCGTCAGCCTATCTACATGAATTTTCGGCCCAGGCAAACGTCCCTATTCCAGAAGCCAATTGCAACAAAGTTCAAGAGAGTGACAAAGGGGAAGGTAGCTACTCAGTCGTAACATTTCCGCTCACTTTCCGCACGACATCCTCACTTTATTTCGCCTTTATTAAAAGTCAAAACCCTCGCAATGTCCATCGTTTGAAATATCCCCCCCCCCCCCATTACCTCGATCATATCCGCTACGAAACAAAGAGAAAAAAACAAAACGTTGCAAAGAATAGAATTGCAAAGCAAGCATTATGCATGGATGGCTATCGTTTGCTTTTTGCGCAACCGAATGAGAATTAGATGAGACGGTTTACGAGATGGCGAAATGAAAAAAAAAATAAATAAATAATAACACAAAACAAAAATCCATTCAGCCACTACCGAATTCGACCACCTCCACGCACGCATAATATCATACAACATCTCCATTCCAATCATGCAGGCCATCGATATTTCATTATAAATTATACAGTCGGCTGAGATTTGTTTTCGTCGATGAGTCGATGAGGCGTACCCCAATGGTCGATGAAGAGGAAAGGCAAGACAAGGAGGCATAACGGTTTGGCCTACGGTTCTGTGTCGCTGATCCCGAATGCAAATACATTTCGAAACAGCTTTCAAGGTGGAAGGCGGAGCAGATTGATTCTGTTTCAAAGAAGATCGATGCCAACCTTTCTCGTGTCCTTGTTTTCGTTTTTTGACTCCGATTGTGATTATATTCTAATTCCTGGACTTTTTTTTTTTGTTGTTGTTGTTCCTGTTGTTCGATTTCCATCACGAAACCTTGCCTGCCGTGGTCATTCAGTTGGTGAGTCAGCAGCGAGAGAATAATGACACGACCGCAGCTGCCTCTTCCGTCCTCTACCACTACGCCCCGCCGTTGCCTTTGAAATTGTTTACCGCTCCCCGCAGTCATCAGTTGACTCGACAGAGACCGCCACTGTCTACTGGACCTGGTAAGAACATAATTACAAACAAACCATTTATCTCATGTTTTCAACGATGTTTTATTCGGATAATTTAAAACAACCAGGGTAGGCAAGCTGTAGAGAAACGCGATGTGTTTTTTTTTTGTTGTAGAATGGCTCTTAGAATGCTAAACTTTTAGTATAGTGTTTTTTTTATCGTTCCCATCAATCAAATGTAACATTGAGAGGAAGGTTTCTTTCGACGCCCGTCCGCAACAGGATGTGCCCCCAACAAGGTCGTGTTATTAGCAAATTATTAATGGAGACAAGTCACATTTTTTTTAATGTCCAGTGTGGCCAAAATCACCTGACCATATTTACCAAATACATCAAAACATCGATTTTTTAGAAATATTTCTTCCTTCACAATAACACAATCACAGTCTTAGAATGTATGTTTTGAGGAAGGAATAACGTGCAGCAGGAAAGAACTGTAAACGATCAAATGTTTACTCTCATTGTTCGAATATGGTTTCTTGAACTGCGCTATTGTTCACGACGGGAAGGGATTGAATTCAAAGGAGATAGAAAGATTGAGAAGTGGTGAGGGTCGATTATAGTACTATCGCATAATCGGCAATTAACCAAAAAAGAACTTTGAAAAACGCTCATTACGAAAAGCGCCTAGAGCTGCTTTCAAATATCAATCCTTCCGGAGCTATGCGTTGTTGTTGATGTTATTTTCACTGCTATCTCAGCTGCCGTTTGGTGCCTCAATAGAGGTGGGGAGATAGAAGGTTGGGTGGAGAAACGATGACGGGGAATTCGGTCGTGAGCATTTCAGTCTTAATTGCCAACAGAGAGAGGCATTGTCCTTATGAAGCTGATGCTAGTTCCGCACCGGGATTCCTCGTCTCTATCTCTGAACATAGAAACAGAAACAGACGCAAGGGGGGAGGTCAATGGATTTTTAATGACCTCGTTACCTTCAACATGTGAAACTCGGAATTAAATCCCCTCTCTAAAAAAAGAACAAATCAAAAGGTTTTTTTTTCCCCTACACTTGGCTATCTACAAGAAAACTTTCATTAACGTGAGATGATGAAACAAGCCAAAAACTACGAGAGATCTCTTCTCTTTGATTCTTTTTTTTTTTTTTTTTTTGAAGTCATTGTTTCGACTCTTCTTCGTTATTCTCTTCAATAAAAGTCAGTGGGCGAACGTGAGGATCACGAACAGTTGAACTATTCATTTTTTTTTCCATCTTTTAAAAATCTTCAATCATTTGATTCAACATCACAGTAACCCTAATCAAAGAAAAAAACATGAAAATAGAAAGCCAAATAGAGACAAGACTGAGCATGTGTGTACGAGTAACGTAAAAAAAAGAAAAGAAAAGAAAAACACCTGTGCAACAATGATGTCGTGTCGTGTGGCGCCATATTTTCAAGGCTGGACACGTATTCGATGCGAATGAAAACGCAACTGCGAATCGGCAGTAAAATGAAAAGTGATCGAGATAAATGAAAAAAGGAAGTCGTAGAACGACCGGTTCGAAAAAGGCGTCCCCATTTTCTACTTTCGGCTTTGAAGTTGATCTAAATAATGAGACGTTGTAGCTAAATAACAGAGCAAGTGGGTCTGTGAACCAACCAAACATCAACAAAATGCGAAACGACACATCGACGTCACCGTGTTCTTCTCTCACGCTGGTGATCATCGAAAGACATCAGTGCCCAACCCAATGAACCATTTGATACCGTCGTCATGATGAGCTTCCGTCGATTGTAAACGTTGAATGCAAAACTTTCTAAAAAGGACCTTTTTTTTTTTTAAGGCCTTACTATTTATTTTTCACCTGGCAAAACAAGAGGGCTGATGCCACGGTTGCTGGTTATACGAACTCTCGATGATAATTTCTGACTAGCTCATTTTTATGGCACCATCCAAAACCTCTGATACAACAACAATGGCATGGTTATCGTTATATACGGTTCCGCTTTTCTCTTGCCCTGAAGCTAAGTTTTTTTGTTTTTTTTTCTTTTTTTCCCTTTTCCCGATTAAATCGTTTTGCTATTTCGCGCTGGTTTTCTGCCTGATTTACGCTAACAGGCTTTCGAGTAGAGGTCGGGGCTAATCGGTCATCCCTTCACCTGAACGAAAATGAAGTAAGCGCGAAGCAAAAGAGATTCTTCTTCATCGAATAGTAACGGAGGTGTGAAAGAAACGAAAGAAATGAAAACAAAAATAGCGGGTGAGGTGGCGTGGCTTCCATACAATAACACGAATCCGGTAACGATTTGTTCTGCTGCGTATACTTCATTTTCATAAACAAACTCTGTTTTTTTTATTCTGCTCTCGTTCGTCTTAGTTAAGTGCGTACCCCCAAACAATCCAGCATGGTTTACGGTAGTGAGACACCAACAGGAAATCGGTAGACCAAATCCAATTTGCCAGATTTTGTTAACGATTAGAGACTCGTGTCTCACCATCAGCTCACTCATCTAGATTGAAATGCCCTTACGTTTTGCCATTCTTTTACGAGGTGTTGGAATGAAAACACGCGATAGACAATGCAGCTAGCTGTATCTGACAAGCCTACTGAGGTCATTTTGCAGCAAACATTGCCCTTTGTGTTTGGCTGTAACGGATCTTTTCGACGCAATTAGATTAGTGTCGCTCTAGTTGCGCCTTTCCCGATTCATGCATCACAATCTTGGACATTTCATTTGAGTGTCCCAAGTGGGAACGCCAACTATACGTCACGTTGAAAAGCCGTTTTTTTAAACTTCATGTTACCTCTTGTGTTGATGGCTTTTCTACCGCAACGCTAGGTAATTGGTTATTCTTGTTCATCGATGGTAGATAATTGGTGCGTTTTCCCTCTTTTTTTTTTTTTTTTTTAATCTGCCATGTTCTCTCAATTTTACGAGCTCTAGAGTTCTATAGCTCTTGGCGTATCTTTCACCTTTCATTACGGCAAACGTGCAGTTTAATTTTAGAGAACACACACACACACACACACACAACGGTAGCTTTGTCACGAGTTTGTTTTTCGCCTCATGATAGGGTCTAGCCGCTGCTTATTACCATTCGCCTTCATTCTTCTTAGTCACGGAAACAACGAGAGAGAGAGAAAAAGTTTAGCCACAAAAGATAAAAATAGATAATCCTACTTGCAGCACGTCATCTCATTGCCGTCTCGTCAATTGCAATTCTGGCCTTCCATTCCTGTTTTTTTTTTGTTTTTTTTGGTGACCTATAAAGTTGAAAAGCGGTGGAAGGCACTGTTGTCATCCCTATAAGGTGAACATGTGCCCGAGTACGTTCAAAAATTCCAGTATTTCATTCGCTCCCAATAGTCTTTTATAGTGGCATGAAAAAAATAAAATAAAACGGGATGTGTACGATGGAGAACCCGATAGGTTGAACTCGCTCAATATCCATTTCGTCCCTGTCGAATTGATGTCGGCTCATGAGTAACCATGTCAGCCAACGACGACCAACGTCTCGTCCATTATCGAGTCATTCCATGTTCGAAAATATTTTGGCATGATAAATTACACGATAGGGAAATCCGAAATGTTCTTACAAGAGATAGCCAGCCATCTAGATATCCAGGTAGATAGTCCACATCAAAATCGGAGAAACACGCGCTCCCTTTATAAGTCCTACTGATGCGCAACATCGAATCAGACTGTTCTGCTCATCAATAACACCTTGTAACTGGTAAAACAGGTAAGGTGGAAGAGCTCCTCGATGCAGATGCTCTTCGCCCATATTTTGCTTTGAATGGTTTGGACGACAGTTGAAATGCTACTACTCTAAATCGCCTTGAAGACACGTTCATAAAAATATACTTCGAAATAAAAAAAAAAAGGTACACCAATACTGCCGTCAAAGGCGCTTCAATTGTTATCGTAAAAAGTATGCAAAAAGACCACATGTAAGAAAAACGTGGCTTCCATTCTTTAGTTGATAGCAGGGTGGTCGTCTTTTTTTTTTTTTATTCTCTTCTGAACTTGAATTCTTATTTACGACGAGATGAGAAGAATAAAGGGTTAATGGAAATAGCAAAGATTCATCTGCACGATCGTCCGTGACTAGAGGATGGAACACAATGTACACATGACCAACGATGTCGGTGGGCCCATGTTCCCTCATACGATGCCGGGTGCTGGATCATGCGTTTCTCTGACACTGCACTCTTATCCCCTCTTTACTTGATATTGTGCGCTCTTTTTATACACCATTTTCATGCAAATTTCAAAGACCATGGATGTCGACAGATTGTTTTTTTTTTTTCTCTTGCGCAATTTTTCTCGCAGCAATTCTTTATTTTATTGACGATTCGAAGCTCAACCCAAATAACTTTTAAGCTCGAAAAAACCGAAATCGTAAAAGACTTTATCTACTGGATCTTTTTTTTTTTTTTTTTTTTTTGTTTCTCTTGCCTATCTTTGTGAAATACTTATAGGACTACCGTGTGTGCGCTTATTAACCAATTATGGAAAATGTCCTCAAAAACTAGCAGGTAGCGAAAAAAAAAAAAAATCTTCTTAAGGTCAGCCAGCTGGGTCGAAAATTTACCCACAAAAACAAACCCGTTGGCTCATTTTGATGTCCTATAAAGCCTTACTTGGCGTACGCTCCGCTACGACTGACAGTTGGACGCACTTGAATGACACAAAAGCTAAAAACAACAGGTTAAACAGAAAGAGATGAATGTACACGATAGTTTGGTCTTTTGGTGGAGAAGATACGCAGACGAAAACGGAGACAGACGAACGAAACAATGGGCTAGAGAGAGTCATCGTCGCTGTTGCAACCAAGGCTCCCTAAATAATCGAGAAGAGACGCCTGCCAATCACGGTACTCAAGAACGTTGGGTTGCCGTAAAGACAGACGGGTCTATGAAGTCCCAGTGAAGGAATAAATTAAGACAAGAGACCCACTTTACCTAGGTTTCCCACGCAAGCACATGTTGATTGATGCCACACACACGCAAAAAAAAAAAAAAACGAAAACAAAAGAAAAACTGAGAAGAAGACGAAGATGAATTCGTTGTGAAAAATAAGGATTAAAAAACAACAACAACAACAACAAAAGAAATGCGCTTGCTAATATACAGTATGTCCATACAATGTGGGATAACATAATAACAAGGTGGTAACAAAAAAAAAAGTTTAAGCCAATGGTGACAGTCATAAGAAAAAGAAAACGGAGTCGTGATGATGTCTTTGAGCAGAATCGTGGCACGACGTAGAGGGCAATTGAAGAAATCAGCAAAGAATCCCAGTGATTATCATAACGTTTGTCTACGCGGCGCAGCTGCTACGTACCCCCACTGCGCGCGCAATTGTGCACTTTTCCAACGCCGACCATCAGGTGGTAATGAAACCCCACGATGGACGGACAAAGACAATGAAGAGGAAAGAAGGGGAAAAGAAAAAAAGAAAAGAGAGAGAAGGTAAGCGAACATGAGTTTGAGTGCTGCGAACAATCAAGAAGGCGGAGCAAAAGTCGTCGTTAGAAGATTGCGCCTCGAGTTATCTTTGGGAGACGGTAATGCGACAGAGACTTAGCGCTCTAAACTCTTTTGCTTTTAGGCGGGACCGATAAACCGAAACCGGCTAAAGTTGACTGGATTCAAAGTCACACCGAAAAACAAAACATACCGGAGAGTGTTTCACTGGAATTTGTTGATTGCTCTTCATTTTGCCTTTAGCGATTTTTCACACGACATCTGTCATTGCTTGGCACTCCGTACACAAGTGAGCGCAGAAAGAAGAGGCCAATCAACTTGCGCAGCGTGAAGGATTGTATAGAGAGGATCATAGGTCATTTCACCGCTCGCTACAGCAACAGCCGGCATGTCGAGTCGACAAATACAAACTCCCTTGAAAAAACAAAAACAAAAAAAAGATGAAAAAAAAGTAAAAACTCGATAAAGGAAGTTTTATTTCGAGATTTCGCACGATGAGTGCGTTGTGTATGAAATCGTAGCGTGTAGCCAAAAATGTACCGACTTTTCAGTTCTTTCACAGTCGGCTATCCAGGCTTTGGTACTTACGTATTTTGCTTGGTTTTTTTTTTTTTTCTTTTTTTTCGAAAGAGGGAAACAAAAACGTTGCGTCCTTTGGAACGGTTCCGCGTAGCAGATGATAATAGTAGTAATCATCAAGATGACGGTGATGAATATAATGACAAAGACCCGAAAAACGATCATAGGTTTTTGTCTGTCACAGTTCCGCTCGTGTAAAGCTATGCTAAACTTTGACACAGGTCTAAAGGTCTCTTTTTTATTTCTTAACTTATGGGGAATGGCTTAGGATTGCCTACTTTGAGGCTGTCAAAACTGTCAAGCGAGAGAAGCTGGATCTATACTGACGCTGTTCTACACATTTCCGTATAATAACTCTTCCTTAGTCCCGCTTGCCTTTTCGAAGACAACGTCCCAGCTCGTCTAGTTGGCCTCATTTCCTTAAGAATCAGAGACACAATCTACAAGGTTTTTTTTTTCTTTTCCGGAACGATCTCCGTTCGTCCTTTGAAATTTCCATTTTCTTGTTATTTTTACCTTCGGTTAGGGTTTTGTTTCATCATGTCGTCTTTCTTTTTTTTTTTTTTTTTATTTCACCGTTTCCCTTAAAAGAGTTTCTATACTTCCTAAAGACTGTCAGTATAGGTGGACTGGCAGTCCGGTATCAAAAACCGAGTGGACATAACGCCTTTGCTCTTAAAACGGCTCGCTTTGGTTCACCCTGGATGCAGTCGTTTCTATCTCTCTCTCTCTCTCTCTCTCTCTCTCTCTCTCTTCCATTCCCTGCCTGAATTTTTTTTTCGCCTTCTCTTGTCATTGTACCGTCGCGATGTCTTGATAAAATAAGAAAAAAAAAAAAAAAAAAAACGACACGAAAGAAAAACCCCGACCAATTATGGGATCTTTCAAGATCTTCTCCTAGAGATTCTTAGTTTTTTTTTTCCCCTTCTATCTCTCTCTACTATTCTTTCTATTTACAAACACACACGTATCCTCTTTGGAATGGACATACAGCCTTTATATATGTGTCACTCTCTCTCAGACACTGCTCGTGGTCGGAATAAAAACAGCCGTAAATATCCCGGGTTTAAAGGTGCGCTAGACGAGGGCGTTCATATGTCCAGCTTTTTTCTATTTTTTTTTCTTTAGCCGTTTCGGGCGGGCGTATTATTATTATTATTATTATTTTTTTCTTTCCGTCGCGGTTTTTGCCACCACCGATGCCGCTGCCGCCATCTTTCACGCAGAACTCACCTGTAAAAAGAAACAAAGAGCCCCCTTTTCAACCTATCGATAAGCTGAATGTATTTTCGACAATAGCGGCCTACCGCACCTACACCTACATCTACATCCTCATTTCTCCTTTATATAAAATCACGCCCTTGTCGGTGTTGCTTGGCCCCGCCACCCTCCACCCGCACAGTCACGAGCGCAGGCGAAATACAAGATGAAAACGGGAAAAGAATGAGAGAAAAAAACAAAAAAACACAACATATATATAAATGAAATCAGGTATTTGTAGAAAATCTTTAAAAGATAAGTGGAGAAAAACAGAAAACACACAGAGACTTATGTACATTGAAAAAAGGAAAACAAGAAAAGAAAAAAAAAAAAATAATTCCAGAAAAACAAAAGCGCATTGTGGAAAGAAGACACTTGTTTGGCGAACAAAAAAGAAAAACATCACGTGATATTCTCTCCATGATTTCTCTACCCCAACAGCTTAGGCGAGCCACTATCGATGTATACTCGTACATTACATTTTTGATAAGCAGTGCGTGCGCATGAGCACTGCGTTCTATAAAGTGGGCCCCCAATTGCGATTTTGATGATTTAGAAGAGAAATTGAACGTTTCTCATTCTCGCGCTCACCGAAGGTTCACCAGAGTGCGCTTCGATCTTCGCCAGTTCGTCCCGTGTTTAGCCTGCCCAACCCTCCTCTGTTCGGTGGTTCATTGTGTTTGAACCTGAGGTACAACAAGCGCTGGCGGGAACCTGGAAGGCACCAGTCGAGTCCCGTTTGTGAACGGAGACGGGTCTATGTTTTCTATGTCCTTTCCCTCTTTCTTTTGTATCTTCATCAACCCGTGGAGTTTGCGTGTGTCGTATATATCCCGTCCTCGTGTACGTTGCACGCGTTTGTCGCAAAAGTTCTAGTGTCTAACATTCGTGTGCGTCGTGTGATATTTTTTTTTTTTTTTGAAAATCTCGTAGCGGTCCGTTTTCCGTTGTGGTTTTTGCAACGCATTCGGAAAGAATGCCGTCCATTATTCGGATGGGATTTCGTTTTTAGCTTTGACCAAATGTGGGTGCCATCTGCCTGACGCAATGCCTTTGTCTCTCCGGTTGCCCAGCTGACCGCTATTGGCAACCAAACATTCGTGACGCGACTCGAGAGAAAGAGGCAAGAGGACAAATAAAAAAAAAAAAAAAAAAAAAAATCAAAGGCAAACGGCTGGAGAGAGTGACTAACCCCGGCGGCCTCTATGTCACACGCTTTGCTGCTATCGGTTCAATCTATTAAACATCAACAACAAAACCAGCAACATCATTTCTACTACAAACAAACAACGACATAAAAGTTTCCCGTTTCTTCTATCGAGAAAAAAAAAAAAAATGTCGGCAGCCGGCCAGTAGGCTATAAAATAAATTTAGTAAAAAGAAAAAAAAAAAAAAAAAGGGGGGAACTAAAAACCCGTAAAGTCTCACAGCTAAGGAGGACGCATAAAACGGACACGATCATCTCGGGATTTGTTACTCGCAAGACGTTGCATTTCTGTTCTGTTTTTTGTGCCGTGCAATCGTCGTCAAATTCCGTTTGTGACCTCACAATAACGTTGGCATCTTTTGTCGATCAACGCCGAGTTACAGCTGCGAACAATTGGCTGTCGGCATTCAAAAAAAAAAAAAAAAAAAAGAAAAAAAGAAGTGAAGTCTTGCGATTACTCCGCCATTCTACATCATACACTCGATAAGGATATTTACGTAGAAGTCCGTTGCATCAAGAGTTTTTTGGGGGAGGCCTTTCATCATGCGCGCTGTAACGGTCTTGAAGGGGTCGCCTAGTCCTCTCCCCCCAGCTCTCCCTTCTCCACTCTTTGTGTGTTAGTGACCCACTACCAAGCGCATCTGCTTATACGAAAAAAAAAAGAAGAATGAAAGAATAAAAAAAAAAAAAAAAAAAAAAAAAATAAAAGAATCGGCTGTACAGTTGCTGCCGTTTTTGCGCGTTCTCCATTTAGCGGAAATCTAGGTGCGGAATTATTCGTTCAAGTGCTAGTTGTGGGTCTATCGTGTGCTTGTGAACATTTTGAAAAAAAAAAAAATAAATAAAAAAAAATAAGAATAAAGAAGACAAAAAGTACGTGGGCGTACGTTTATTTCTTTATTTTCTTTGCGCAAACTCGCCACTTGCGCCGTCACCAATCCGCACCCCCAAAAGTCCCGCGCCAATGGGAATTCGGGAAAACTGCGGTGGAAATGCCCGTCGTCATGGCCACCACCGTCAGACGGATCAAACACGAAATGAAAATTCGACGCTCCCTGTCAATGACTCCCAGTAAGTAACGAGATGTGAACTGAGCCCCAACCGGCCATTTAGATTTCATTAAATAGACAACGAGAAAGAAAAAAAAAAAAAAGAAATTTAGAAAAGAAAAAGAAACTTAAATTCTGCGTGTTATCCTCGCATCACGCTGAAAATAAAAGAACATGGCAGAACAGGAAGATGCCTGTAACCGGTTGATTGCGCACGCACATCTGAAACAGGTCGGAGGCTTAGTGTGCCGTTGCGTGTTCGTTGACACTTTGGCTCGGCCATATTGACGAGTTTGTTACTATTGATATGTATATACCTTACGTTTACCTTACCTAACCGAAACCCGGACTCTCTTGAGAACTGACACTCAGCAATACAGAAGCCCATCTCTTTCTGACATCCTCCTCCTCCTCCTCCTCCTCCTATTCCTCTGAACTCCATGGGAGAAGGATAATTAGGGTCAGTGAGTTGGGAGAGCTAAACGATTCGGTTGACTGACGTCAAAAGAAATGATTTTCAGGAAAATGATAATAACAATATTTTCACTTTTATTAGTGTTAACTGGTTAAATAAATTCCCCCCCCCCCCTTTTGTTTGTTCTTGGCCGTGCGTTTGTATTGCGTTGCGTCACTTCGTTCTTTCTTCTTCTTCTTTTTTTTTTTTTTTCCTTTTTTAAATTTTATTTATCCTGTGACTATATTGAACATATTTTGATTGTTGTAGAAGCGGATAGCCAGTCGGGACCGTACAAAGCCGTTCCAGCGCCGAAGCCGCTAGCCAATCCGCCTCCGTATCGTCAACCGCCGCCGCCAGCCAATTCATCATCGCCCGTGCTGGCCGCCGCACGGCCTCATTTGCATCACAACGATCCGTCCGTTGTTGCTTCTGCCGCTGCCACAGCCGCCGCCAGCACCGCAAGTTCGTCCGAGTCGAATCCAAAGAGCGCCAGTCACGGTCTCTTGGCGCACTCCTCTAAGTTTCCGGTACGTTTAGTCTCTTGTGCTAACAGCAAAACTCACCAGCGATAGATCGATTATCGACTCCATCATATCTAAGACGATTCGTGATATTGAATGAACAAACAGACAAGGACAAAAAAAAAAAAAAAAAAAAAAAAAAAAGATTTGTTTGGAATAAAAAGGAGGTTTTCTTTCCTGTGCTGTGCATGCGTAGACTTTCTAACCTCTCTATCTACTTGAATATCACCTGGCTCCCTGCTTCAAATATTCTTCTAGATGCTCAATCTTCCCTTTCTTCAATCTTGATGGCCAATTTGAAACGTTCATAGCGATAGCGACCTATTTCGTATGCAGCAGTGCGTTATACTGTATGCATAGCGCCGCGTATAATATATACGGCGTATATCTATATTTTAAACAACCTACGTGTCCTTTTTCCCCACATTATACAAACATACTGAGCAATCACCTTAGCAGCATCAACAAAAACGAGGAAAGACACAGGGCTTATATATTCATTATGCTTGTATTTATCTTCCTCTTTTTACGTTATCGTGGGCTTGTTTTTATGTGCGTGCGTGCGTACGCGTGTGTGTGTGTGTTGAACGCGAGTAATTCCATCATCTTCCTCCTTGCCTTTCCTCCCCCTACCGCCGTCCCCCCCCCCCCCTCTTTCAACGAATTCGGTCTGGCTCGTAATTGCGCGTTTCCACAGCGAAGCAAGACTTCAGAAAAGTGACGTTTTTTGTTCGTTCTTACATATTACGACGTGTTCTCCATCCTTTTCTGACATTTGGAACGTCTATCCACGCGATTGCCAAGAGATAGCGCCCTCTCTGTTGATCAATCTCGTCCGTCTGCGGTACGCGCTAGAATAATAAAAAACAAAAAAAGAAAAGCCACAAAAGAGGCAAATGTTCAATTTCAAATGAAAATGTTAAAGCTTGGGAACAAGCCTCAGGTGTAATTCCCACATGGAAACAGTCCAAACAGTATATTGTTTTTGGTTTAGTTTTTTTTTTTTTGGGGGGGGGGGGGGGGGGGGGGTGGTTGCTGGATTCAGCGTGGAACTAAACAACAAAACCGAAGCAAAACAGAGCACACACACATCAAAAAGGAAAGAAAAAAAAAGTACGGTAGAACTCGGAATAAGGTAAAAGTCGTACAAGACTTTGCTTTAAGAGAGCGTGTCATCGTCATGTTTTATGATAATGCTAGCAAAAGAGAAGGGAAACAGACAGGCGGCACGCGGTAACGAATCACAAATGTTTTGACACTTGATTGTCCCCACGGTTCGAATATTTTTCATTTTTTATTTTTGTTTTTCCGTTGTTTTTTTTTTTTTTTTTTTTTCCTTCTCTTGTTTTGTTTACCTTCCGTGACCGGTGCCGCCGCCTTTTTCAGTTTGTGCATGGCATTCCGCGTGCCCTCTCACCGTAATCAAAGGAGAATGAATAGACATTGCCAAGCCGGCCAACGAAACAAAAACGAATTGCGAGACAGCCGACTCGACATACAACTCAACGAGAACAACAATACAGATGGGCTGTGCCTCAAGACAGGCCAAACAAGTCAGCAGGAAGTCGAATGTTGCGAGAGAAAAAAAAAAAAAAAAAAAAAAAAAAAAAAGACGGACAAAAAAAAAAAAAAAAAAAAAAAAAAGAGATAGAAAGAAAAAAGAGGAATCCTTGATAATTTATAGATTTTTTAAATATAGTATATACGCATATACTAAAGATACGTACGTTATTCATCTATTTTTTCATTCATTTAATGTGGTTCGTTGCTCGCAACGAGAACACGAGATTTATCCGTACACATATATTACTTTCCGAGTATCCCGGGCTGTCCGTCTCCAGATTACATGACGCGCTATTTTGTTTTCCATGACGCCAACAGCATGGAGCCCGTGAGCCAGCTGGATAGCTGATGAATGAAAGCCGCTCTATCCATCAACAGAAAAAAAAAAAAAGAGAAAAGAAAAAAAGAAAAGAAACCTTATCGAATCACTTTTCGAGAAATATATATCTTGATTGCGCCCGTTGTTGCAGCCACGCGCGCACTTGGCATCTTCTACGTCTTAAGTTAGGATGCGGGCCCTCAATCGACGCTTTACTTTCCAGGAAATAGACGATTGCCGGGGTGCGGAGTAAGTGGTCCATCGTTCTAGATAACTCGAGATCAAGGCGAAGATGTCGGTGTTCTCTTCCATCGGTCACGCTTTTGTTTACGCTCTGCAAATGTATTCCACAAAACGTGATGGACTGATCTGATGCTACAACAACAACAGAAATAGAATAGACAAACAAAAAAAAAAAAAGAAAAAAAAAGAAAAGAAATTATGCTTAGGGAATATGTAGCTACGTGCAGTACATCCGATTTTTTTTTTTTTTTTCGGTAGGGACGTGGCAATGAACGTGTGAGGGCCAGCGAAGCGCAAAAAAAGGTGTGCCAGCCTCCTGGCGGATCTAGGTTTCATTATCCGCCGTGATTCCTTGCAACTTTTTTTTTTTGTTTTCTTGTTACGAGTTTACGTGTGGGTCATTTGGTATATCATTCGATTACTCTTAAAATAGAGCCGTGTGAGCTACCTCAAATGTGTGTAACTGGAACGAGCCTACAGCGAAACGAGTAACTATTCTTAATTCCCAGGGTCTTGGATGCGACATTGCCATCTTCTAAAGGCACATCATTTCAAAGCGACCGCCTTAAACTGTTGATGGCAGGTTTCACTGCTAGAAGAAAAAAAAAAAAAAGACGCACAATAGACCATGGTCATTTTACGGTCCACAATGCGTTGACTGCACATCGTGACCCGTCCCTTCGCAGTGCATGTCTATTATATGAATAATCCGTAACCGCCGCCGGATGGGTGACGCAACCTCCGGCTAAAATGAAAACAGGACTTCACTCTACGAAAGGAGGATGCGCCAATATCATGTTAGAACGCAAACAAAACTTTAAAGAAAGAAAAGAAGAGGAAAAACTAGGGGAAAGACGTTAGCCTTGGTGATAACTTACATGAAGTTTTGTTTTGTTTTGTCTCGCTGTAAAAGGGAACCGCTTTTTGTTTTACGTACGAATACGTGAGTCTGCGTTGGCGTGTTGAGCCATTTTGTTTTCTTGGTCGCCTTGCCTGTTGCCCTTCTAACTGCGACATTTTGCAAAGTGAAACAGCAAGAAATACCAGTCACCATATGGTATGCGCTTTGTTGGTGTAAAATCTTACTTTTGGAAAGACCGGTCACCATTATAGGAATTTAAGACATTAACCAGTCATTATCTCTCGTATAGATCTCGCATTTCCAAAACTCTTACTTTTATTGAATTTTCCTGTTTTTTTTTTTTGTTTTTTTTGTTTTTTTTGTTGTTTCTATCACAAAAGACTCTATAAAAGTCAAATACCATGTTGGAAAGATAAAAATAATACCAGTGCTTTTTACACGTCTGGTTGATTTATTTTTTTTCTTTTGCTTTTTTTTTTGTGCAGATTGAACGCGAACTGGTAGTCACTACTGGAGATAAGATTGCCGAGGTAGGACGCATTGAACGCATCGGACTCGAGTCTAAAACGTCGTCTGAGAACAAAAGTCCAGATACAGAATCCTCCAACATGCAAACTATTGTGACGCAATCAGCCTGGAACGAGGAAAGACGCACGGTCAGTTGTTATTTTTTTTTTTTTTTTTTTTTTTTTTTTTGTTACTTAGCTTTAATTTTCGTAGTTAGATTTTTCAGTATTGCATTTCATTATGGCTATCAGTAGCCCGGCGATTAATATATTTTAAAAAGTGAGCCGGTTTTGACTGACTGTTTGAAATGATTTCATGACTACAGGTCACGCAGGGACGGCACGGTGAAGTTATAGCTGGAGCACCCCACCACGCCGGCCATCATTACCCGGATGGGTTCGATCATGTCTCTGGCTCCGAGGAATTGCATCGACCCGCTTCCTATATGGTATGCGTCATTTTTCACGGTCATTCTAACTCGTGTTCTGTTTCAACCTGCGTTGCATGCATTAGCGCTAAAGGAATTGAAGGAAACCTTTGGCTAATTTGGACAGTCGATGGCGCTGTTAACGATTTAATTCATAAGTATTAGTTGAAAGCAGGTAGCTACGTGTGGAAACACAGCCATTAAAAGCTAGCCATTGACTGTTAAAAGAAAGAGTTGTCGGTTATTTAAACCCAAATCCTAAACACCACCCCTTTCTCTATGCTGGTCATTCATTATAGCCGATGCATATCCATTATACGGGATGGCGCCAGGAGAACAACTATGTTCCCATGAATTTTGACGGTCGCGTCCAACAGCAGCAACAGCAACAGCAGCCGCAACAACAGCAGCACATGCACCAGCACCAGCCGCAGCAACCGTTCGGTCTGACCGGCAATAATGGCAGCGTCAGCTTGGGTGATCATTCTCTCAGCTTTGACTCGCAGCACACGGGGCCAGCAAGCCTACGCGACCCTTTCGCTCCCACCTCTCATTCCAATTCCTCCCACATGACTCAGTACGAAATTCAAGTGGACAGTGAGCGAGCTGATAGGCCCAGGTAAATAGCAGTCGCATTATACTCTTTGTAAACAAAATTCAGCCAGTTTTGCCAACTTGCATTCATCAATCATTTTCTCTCTTACGTTTGGATTTGCTTGCAACAGCAATGTCACAGTAGCGCCATGGAATAATCAAGGCAGCGATACGTCGACATTCGACCGCCTTCGTGACACCTGCAACAAAATGTTCTTAAGGGATGGTCCCCTTCGTGGATCCTCTCAATTTGCTCTATCGCCTACGTTGCCTCGGGTAAAGTCCCACCATTCATTTCCGTTTCTCATCTCATCAAGCATTTCTCTTGCTTTCTTTTTATTTCTCGTTCATCTTATACATATTTTCTTTCCTGTGAAAGAAAAAAAAAAAATCTAAATCCTCAAGCTAATCAACCTGAATATTCACCTCCTGTAGGCAATGGAACGACTGACCATCGATCAGAGAAACGGTGTGGAGCCTAGCACCATGGCCAACCCTAATAACGAGTCGTCGATCGCTCACTCACACGTCCCATCGGACAAGACACAGAAAGAAGAAGTGGACACTACAGCCGGCAACAATAAGAACGGATCCATGCGCAAGAAACTAACCGGCAAAACCTATCACCATATCAAAGACATGTTCACCACCAAGTTCAACAAATCGTCAAAGAGTAAACTGAACGGAACAGAGAATAATGCGGGTGCGGGACAGGATAATGCAAACAGCTCGGCTGCCAATACGGCCGCCGCCGTGGCGGCCGCTGCAGCCGCGGCCGAAGCCATTGTTACCGAACACGGAATGGGGACGCAGCAGAACGGCACTTCTGGTCACCTTGGTAGGCAGCCTGACCCAGTCCACTCAATCAATCAGCGCATCAAAAGTCAACTGGTTGGCCAAAGTAACAGCAATCACACCGTCAACAATAACAACGCACAACAAGTGTGGGGAAGTTACGGCCGCCAATCGGCCAGAATGGAAGCATCCATCAATGAAAGCGATGCCAGCGCATTGGCTAAACTAACGCTGAGTCCCACTCCTAATGGTACCGAATCTCTCGCGCCGACTCAAAGTCCTTACAGCTTACGACATAAGCCATCCGTCACGTTCCGCATGGATTTGAATAACGAGTGTCAGTACAGTGGTGGAGACAATTCATCTTCTTCGGCGGCTGCTTCGGCTGTTGCCGGCACGACTGAACCGGCGTCTCGGTACCAATCGAGGAGTGGTCAGGGCCAGGTGGTTCTTTACGACGACACAATGCATTTCCCGCAGCATCAACAGCCTACGAAAGAAGGACCGTCGAAAAATTCGTACGCTGACCATGACTCCTCACTATCCAGCATTGCATCAGCCGGCCAAGGCATGAAGAATCGCTCAGTGTTCGGCTACAGCGACTATGACGTTCCACAGAAATCCGTTTCGCTCAGTTCCCCCATGATGAATGAAGGCGGTTCATCGAGTGGCCATCAGTCGGCCGGTAGCTCTTCAGACTTGGACAAGCGAAGTGGGCAATCGGTGAGCACCACAGATTCGGGCCTGGGTGTTTTAACCGATCCTTCGGGTCAGCGCAGCCGCGTCAGCTGCCAACAAAATTACCAGCTGGATACGAGCACGGAAGCAGAGATGTTCGGTGGACGGACAGGCCAGCTGAATCATTCTTCATCAGACTGGGCTGACGCAGCCGATCGCGAAGTGAACAACGTAATGGAGATGAGAAGCTACCAGTCAAAGAACTCACAGCAAGGGCTCCAATCGGCTACACCACCTCTACCTCCCCTGTCGCCCGATGCTTCTCCAAAGCCGACACCCAAATTGCAGCAAAAGTTCAATAACAGTAAGCCCGATTTACTCGAACCCACCAATGGCCACAGTCCGATGGTGCAGCGCGTCAAACCTACAACACCGGCAAAACCTACGGCCAATTCTCACCGTGTAAGCGCAGGCATCGAAAGCCAAACAAAGCTGGGACATCATGCAAAACGACGTGGTGATGAAAGCAAGAGTTCCTTGGCATCGAAATCGTTTTCCTCCGCTAAACTTAGGAGTTCCAAATCCACTGGTTAGTTTTCTTTTTCAGCTGTTGCAGTTCGTCTTGGTTTGTAGTATAATGTCTACTAATTTGAATGAAGGCGCATTACATCCTCTAACGGCTCTACAAGAAGCTCTCGATCTCGGAGACATCACGTCCACCACAACAGGCCTCGACTTAGACGCCGATTCTGACTCGAGCTCGTCGCACAGCGACGATGATCTGAGTACAACGATGGACATGAACGATTCCAGGACGATCCGTCGTCAGTTGGAAGGACTGGAATCCATGTATTCAGAGGTGGGCGCTTTGACATTTCAATTTCCTTTGGTGCATATCTCGTGGAAAGTGCACACATTCGGAAACAAAATTTTATCTTTTCCAATTTCATTGACAATTTTGATAATGGTCTTGTTTAGGTTTTGAAAGCCTTGCACAAAAAATCGTCTCGATCAGGACCGTCAGACTACAAGCTGTCCAAGCGAAGAATGTATGGTAGCGTTTCTTCCTTGCCCAGCTCCGTCTGCAGCCGACCCGTTTATCGAGATCGCCGGAGGAACGAAGAGCGCCGCCGTCCAAAAGAGTCCAAGGTACCGAGCCTCTCCGTCACAAATGATAAAGTCATTCTTCAATATATTAACATTGCTTTACATTTATTTTGAACGCCATCAGTCTTCAAACAAAAGGTTTCAACGTTTGGAATCACACGTAGTGACACTGGCTCGAAGTGTGGCCCATCTCTCGTCAGAAATGCGAACCCAACACATAATGATCCAGGTGAGCCTCACATTTCACGAATATCTGAGTCTGCGTGTGTTACATAACAAGAACTACGAATTGAATCATTTGGTTATTGTCGCTTATTTAGGAAATGGAGACCATTCGAAGTGAAATTGCCCAACTGCGAGCTCATCCCCTAAGGATGGGTTCTGGAAATCCGTACAATACTGGCGCTAGTTTTAAATTGCCCAGAGGTTATCGTGTAGATCGCGACACTTGCTGGCAAGGTGCCGTCCCTGCCCTGACTGATCCTTCACGGGTTAAGAAGCTAACCAGCTTCTTTGGCGACGAGCCACCACTCTTGAGGATATTCCTCAAGAAACTTGGCTACGAGGTAATCCTTAAAATTACTTTTCAAAATCAAATTTGCTTGCAATACTTATCAGGTGTAGTAATCTCACTCGAATTATTTGATGATTATTGCTATTAATTTTTATATTTTTAGAAATATGCGCCACTCTTTGACCAAGAGAAAATTGGAATGATTGAGTTGCCCTACCTGACTGAGGAACGATTGCACAAAATGGGCATTCCTATGGGTCCCCGAATTCGTATTTTGCAGGAAGCCCAACTCTCAATCCGCACAGACAGCATGAATGATTACGGAATGGTTTAATATGCAGATAGATATCAACTCCTTTATTTTTCACTATTATTTTGGATTTCGTGACGAAAAAAAACACACACACACACAATAAAAAAAAATTAAACAAAAAAAAAATAAATAAAAACAAACAAACAAAACAAATATACCATGTAATCTTCCGCTCTTGAATTGCGATTCTCCGTTGACTTTCTCCATTGGTCGTATTGGTCTCTATAAAAATCTCTAACTGCGTTTTTTTATACACTTCTCACATGCTTCTCAAATATCGAATACATTTTATATTAAAGTTGCCACTGAACTGGTTCTTGCTGTATATTCGTCCAATTTACTTTATACATGGAACTGTTTTACTTTTCTGTTGCGTTTAACTTGATCCGAATTAAACGTACAGCAAGTCGCAAACGTCGAAAGATTATGCTACAGAAAGAATCGAAATTTATTCAGTGTATTGCCCTTTGCAAGCACAAGCCTATTTTCAAAAAACATTTTTTCTAACTAGAAAGAAGTCTGGCAAAAGTTATGCAAATCAAAATAAAGAGGTTCAGACAAGAAGAATGAAGCTTTGCGGTTAAATCTCACTACTGATGAAATGATACTGATGTCCCTGGAGTAACCAAATGTTAATTGAACCATTTTTACCTAAGAGGGCATCACCGAGGAATTCGAGTATTTGATAGCAATCGGTCAATCTGTTGAGATAGTACGAGGCGTGGCTGAAGGCCTGTAACAGGTAGGAGCGGTCGTTAAACTTATAGCAGATCTTTTCTTCAAACGAATCAAATCCAGCTAACACGTGATCAAGCATAACACGAACATGTAATGGCTGATCAACCAAAGGTGAGACAGGTGAGACAGAGTCCAGTAGCCATACGAACCTTCTTCAAGGACAGGGAGCACCGTCAATCGAAGCTAGGATATGAAAAGCGGAGCCCCTCTTGGACCACAAGCTCTGAGGTAGGCTCCAATGAGCGCCTCTACACAATCGGCATACTTTTATCTAGTATGCTATGTTGCGTAAGTGGGTCATAAGGAACGAAGCGAGGAAAATCTTGGGCATGGTACATATTTTCTTCGACTACCATGTCCTCGATTGACGGAATTTTGGCACCAAAACGCAACATGATCTGCTTCTATTTCTCTTGAACCAAGGCTTCCACTTGTTGCTTGGCATATGCTCCATTCCCTAGAGTGTCATTTAACGAAATCAATTTCTTTTTCACGAGTAACAAAGTGGTAGCAGAGTCAAATGAATTGTTAAAAATACCTGAAGATCCACGCATATTCCAATAATTTCAATGGGATTGTGGATGAAATCAGTGCTTCTGCCAAGGCATCTGGGATTACGTAGCCAAGTGGCAACCAATTTTCGTGCGGATTGAATTTCGTTGGTGCCATGCATCTACCGAAAAGTTTTTTCTTGCCCAGTTGATAAATGGGAGATTGTAAACCTGGCGCGAGTGCAGACGATTGAGTTTCTCCTCATGAATAGTACTATATTTGCAGTACAAAAATAAGCAGTGATGGGGTGCTTTAAGAACGAATCGCCAATCGTTTCAGGTCGTTCTAAATTAATGCCATCATTGGCACTAGACATTGTAAATGCCTGTAGGATCACGCTCCGAGCCGGCCCCGGATGGCTGTCTAAACCTTGTTGTTCGTCAAAACTGAAGGAGAAATCTAAACCAGGAACTGACATTTCTACCGTTGCTAATACAGATTCTTCTTTTTGGAGTCGATGGACTATGTTGGGGAATTGAGTGGATGGATCAGAAGATGGATCACATTCGTCATGAATTTCATTTGTACACTGTGCCAGCAACAGGCAGGTAATAAGCTCTAGAATATGTGGGCTCTCCGATGCCAGTTGTCGATTTGTTTTGCCTGTTGTTGTACCAGAGATTTCGTGGGAGCTTTTCACATTTCCGAAATTTCTGCCAGACTGTCTGGATGGTCCATTACTCGACGATGTAAAGGCGATACAATAGGGATCTCTTTGTCCACTGCCACGATGGATTCATCAACAATCACTGCTTTGTGTAATTGAGCAAATTTTCACATCAACGTTTCATCGGTTTTTCATGGTAAGCAAATCTGCGACCTGTTCATAAGGCTCTTCGGCGCCCATCTGACCTTCTTCTAATTCTTCCTCCTCTGAAGTTTTATATTTTTTTGCTTTTTGGTAATTGGGTTCTTCCATCGCTTTTGACGGCATGGAAAGACCTGATACAGTTTGCCGCATAGGAGACTTTATCAGTAGTTGTAATGAGCAAACATACGCTACAGCCGAGCGTATTTCTCTGCTGCATCACTTCTCTGAAATAGTTCGGACCGTTTGTCCCATACAGATGGGTCAACGTAGTCTCGTTTACTGTTCGTATTTCCAAATAGGAATAAGGCGCGTGAATCAATCACTGGGCAACTTTGCGCAATATCTACAAATATTTATCTTTCCGAAAATTGCAGTCGTTTTAATTTTAAACCCATTTGCGTTATACCTGTTAATGATGGCGATGGCGTTTTATGAAGGCGCATAAGGTTTTGAAGCGTCACCAGAAGTGTACGGATTCCCAATATTATTGGGCATATCTTCACTGTGATTGACGAACTCGGCCAAAGAGTTGTGATAGCCATTTTTACTTAGCAGAATTTGTTCAGTGGCATGGAAATGAGAGAAATTCACCAGAAATCAACTATGGGCTCCTTCTCGACCATCTGAATATAATGATTTTTTAGAGTGCGCTCGAGCCTTTGAACGAACAGACGCCCAGTAAATTTGTGGCAAATCGTACCGGATAACCAGATGGCACGCTGGAACCTCAATACTATCCTCTAGGATGCTCGTGGCTACGAGAATATTGCAATCCCGACTACGAAAAGGATTCATAACGTCTTCTTGCTTCCGATTTTCGCTTCCTCTTTTCCTTAACGGTCATGCCTTCAACCCGATCAACGGTATACAGAGGGTTAGATGCGCTAACTGATGGTCGCAGCGACTTACATCACAGACAACAATAAATTAAGATATTTAATCCAACAAGGATAATGTAACATCATCTTTTGATTACCTTTAAAAGATCATAGAGTAGTTTGGGTGTGCTGCGCCTCTCAGTGAAAATCGTTCCACATAGCTGATAAGCGTCTTCTCGAATTCGGTGATGACGTGCAGCAAAATCAGGACACCTACACCGACTTTTGTGATCCGACTGAGTTGTTGGTCGACGCACAAATGACGGGCCATTCTCAGGTAACTCTACGGACTGTAATGTTTCCATGGGCAAGTTTGGAACTTGATCAGCGCGATCGTCAGTATGAACTAATATGGTGGAATCGGTTAGCTCTGACGGGCCGTTGTTTCCGGGCAATTTTGAAGTTATTGGCGGTCGATAAATACGGAGTATGTCCAAACGGCAAAGAACTTTAGGGTGCCTAAACTTTTCTATACGTTCATATTCGGAGTATCGCTAAAATTCTTCTTCGCACGATGACCTACAAAACGGAATATAAAGAATGAAAAATACTTTGATATCAGTACCATTAGAAAGCCAACCGCATTTCAGGTAAAACTCTGAAGACCAAGCACAAAGGAATATCGTGTCTTTCATAAACTGCTTTGGTTTTCAATTGTTATTAAATGAATTAGGTAAACCAGAGCATCACGGTCTGCTCCCCAAGAACCTAAGATAACGAAAATAGTTCTGGGTTGCTACTGAGATAGGGGTACAGTCTTTCGATAAAGAATTGGCTTGCATATGTTATTCACACCTGATGCAGTTCGTCCTAGGATTCTGGATGTAGACTATTGGCTGACTTTTCATATAAAGCCAATATTTTTTTTTCAAAGCTCCGTCATTCATAACATTATGGCAGTCATCCAATATCAAAAATTAAGCTTGGCTTGTTCAATTCAAGGAAGTTTTTCTGGATAGCTCAAAGGAAAACCACATAATCATAACAAGCACTTGGCTTTCTCCTAACTCATCTTTCCCTCTAGAAAAAGAACAACAGATGTTGTATCAAATATTTTCAAAATACTCATGTACTTAGACATACCTCTGGCAACTCCATGGTATTACACCTTTTTTCTCATAAAAAATTCCCACCATGAAAGGAGTTGTGATGATGTAAGTAGGCAGATTGCTGAAGTGCCAATTTAACTGCTGGCATAAGGTATACTGAGGAAAAACCTCTCGAGTTGTTGTGGTGAACTGATTAAATAGATCATCAGATAGATACCTTAGAATACTGAGAATAATAGAAAAACATACCTGCAAACTTCAAAAGCTTTTGCACCAATTAACATTACAGCAACAAACATTTCCTCCAAATCTGCTTTTAAACATGCAATGGTGATTTTGGATTTAGCAGATTCGAAATGTTCCACCTACAAAATTATGGAAGACAATTATAAATTTTAGAAAAATTGACAGGCAACTATGATTGAACTGTGGTTTAACAGAAGAAAAACTATTTTTTAAGGATAGAAAAATCGAAAACCTCAGCATCTCTTGGTGTAAAAGTGTCACCTATTGATAAATCCATCGTTAATGGTAACATTCCTGTGTGTCATGAGGTGAAATAACAAAAGCTTTCAACTAACGTAGTGTGGGAGAGAAGCGAACCACTACGTTAAAAAGCTTTTGTTTACGTCTTTCGGCATGGGCTCTTGCGTTATATAGACAAGAAGGGTTGGCGCTATTTAAACGAAAATTTCTTTGCACCTCTTCGGCCTTTAAAGACGAGGCTTGGGCCCATGTCGATCGGGTGGCTTTTGGGCCGATCAAATGTCGCTTTGGGTTTTGGGGTGCCGTTTTTTCTGTTTAAAGGCATTTAGGTCGGCTTGCGGGTCTCACCTAGTACTAAAAGAAAAAGAAAACAATAGCAGACGAATATCTAGTTCACAATACCCTTGGAAAGTGCCACCTGGTGGCCGAAAATACGGAACTTCCCAAACATTATCGTAACATGACGACTGCGTTTCCGCTATTAGGAGGACCGAAGGCTACGATACCCCGATCTCGTGCCGTGGCGGCGATATCCGAAGACAGCAAACTAGAAAAAGCGCGATTCCTGCCGTCTTAACGGGAAGTATTAGCCGTATTTTTTTAAGTAGACTAAATTCCAATGAGCCATTTTTAAAAAACTTTTTTTTCTTTTTCCCAAGGTATGGGCCTAGGCCGCAGCATTAATGCTGCGGCAATGAGGCTAGTCTCGAGGCGAACCTGTGCGCTTCAGGTGAGACTGGCTGCAGCATGCCCAACCCAGGTTTTGGGGCTAAATCAGTGGCTAAGCGTAAGAGGACGGAGGATAGCTCAGCAACTCTCCCTGCCCAGAAACGACTCCAGGATGGAAATTCCGAAAATTTGATGCGCCAAATACCATCTCTCGAAAGGCCTAATACCTGAAAGGCTAAGCGCAAGCGGGAAGAAGATGCTCCAGCAACTCTTCCTGACGGGAAACGTTCAAGGTTATTAAATTCCCCTTTGATTACCCTTAATT
This sequence comes from Daphnia carinata, assembly GCF_022539665.2. Classification (NCBI taxonomy): domain Eukaryota; kingdom Metazoa; phylum Arthropoda; class Branchiopoda; order Diplostraca; family Daphniidae; genus Daphnia; species Daphnia carinata. The sequence goes on from NC_081333.1 coordinate 6,680,934, forward strand.
AGTAGAAGCGTGTATTTCCAAAATTCTGTGCATGTCTGTGTGAATGAGTGTGTGAAAATGTGTAAACCTTTGGTATATATAATCTAGTCAAAATTGCTTGTTGTGCATGTGTGTATGTATGTGCGTGTAAGTGAGAATGAATGTCGTTTGTATGTGTCACACTTTGGTTGGAGTTCTAAAATGCACTGCTTTAAACACGTTAGCAAAATTGTCTTGTGTTTCCATGCTGTAGGGCGGGGAAGGGGCATTATGAAGGCAGTACTTTAGGAAAACAAAAAAAACGAATTGCTAGTCTGTTCCACTAACATCAGTCCGACAAACAAATGCAAAACTAAAGCGGTCTTTAAAACAAGTGGAAAACCATCTTCATAAAATATTCACTGAGATAAACCTTTAGCACACATGAAAACTGTATATTTGTTTTTCAAGCATTATGGGCTTTTAATCTTGATTGTAAGGTTTGACATTATCACTAATAGTTGGTCGGAGGGATTGACTGCTATAACAACTCGCAATCGATAATATAGCCAAACAATGTTACTCAGTTTTATCAGAGTTTTCAAATAGGTCAGTTTAGTTTGGCTAGCCAGTTCGTATGTTACAGCGCCTTGTGCTTCTCAGGTTGGTATTCCTTTCAAAGTCTATGTGAAGTTGTATATGACGGCTAATGAAGAAAGCGCTAGTTCAAGTAGCGCATCAGAAAAGAGTTTTCAAACCGGCAGCGACGATGAGGCCGGCCAGACGGGAAAATTCCGTGACTGTTGTTCGGTTGAAACAGGGCCATGGCGAAGACAATTCGCGGTCTTGCTGGAATAAGCAAAAACAGGAAATTTTTCGCAAAAAAACAGTGTACATGCGGGTCCCAATATTGAAATGGCTTCCCAAATAGTGTGCACAAGATTTTGTAGCGGACCTTGTGGCCGGAATCACCGTCGGAGTAACAGTAATTCTACAAGGATTAGCATACGCTACCGTGCTGGACTCCCTCCTGAGGCATTCATTCATCGAAGTACAGTTGTTGATCAATGCTAAATCTTTATTTATTTAGTTTTCATTTGTATGGTCTGTACGCATCTTATGTGGGATGCTTCCTTTCTCTCCTATTCGGCAGTACGCCTGTGGTCACTATGGGGACAACGGCCCTTATGTCACTCGTCACTTACGATTCCGTGGCTGCACTGATGGGACCTGAAGCAGCTATCCTTCTCGCATTCCTCACCGGTTGCATTGTTCTTCTCTTCGGCCTGCTCAGTTTCGGTAAGGATCGGTATGTGTAATTGAAAGCTGTTTAGAATTAATAACGAAAAGTTGTTAACTATTTGCAGGTTTCTTGATTGACTTTATCGCAGCTGAAGTCGTGGACGGATTCACGATCATTGCCGCCTTCGCGATAGCTGCAACACAAATTGAAGCCCTTTTCGGCCTCACATTTGATGACGAAGGGTTCCTCAATACGTGCACAGCGGTATTTGAACACATTGAGGAAACTAAAAAATAGGATGCTGTTTTGGGTTTTGCCTCCATCGCTATTTTGCTTCTACTTTGGGTATAAGCGTTGCGGAAGATACTTCAACCTCTTGACTCACATCTTTTTTTCCGTAAGATAGGTTCTTGATCAAGTCAAATTGAGTGAAGAAGGGGAAAGAAGGCGATGGCAAAATTGGGTCAACACGACATGTTGGCTGATTTCGGTCTCGCTCAACGCTATCGTCATCATGGCCGCTTCCATTTTGGCTTACGCCCTGAGCTAACTCTTGATCGCGATCCCGATCAAAAAATTGGTCGCCGATCCCATCATTTGAGATCCCGGAATCAGGAAGTGATGTGAATCTGAATTGAAACCCAAACGATTACTGCGTTTATGAAAAACTGATAATCTAACAAAATGCATCTTGACTACAACGATAAAATTCACGAAAATATCCCCGACGGATGCAGGACTCATGCCATAAGACTGAAAGCATTCTTTTACTTGGAATTTACATAATTTTAGCACAATTCTGTGTGTGAAAATGTCTATCTCAGCTCATCCAGAGTTATAACTGTATGCTCATAATGCTACCAGTGCGTGATGCTGTGTGGTAATACAACGAAACTCGGGGAAATCGACCTTACAATAGAGTGTGGAATTTGTATTGAACTAAATGTGCTAGCACCAAGAACTTTCCAAAAGGCATTTGCCGTGAAACCATTGATGCATCAATTGATTGATCTCGGTTAGACCTTCTACATTCACACCGTGTTCAATTTCTTCTGGCAGCTAGGAAGTAATAGATAATTAAATGTTAATATTCAATCCGCATTTAGCATAACTTTCTATGTGTAGCGCTAATTACCAGTGATGGCGGAACAATTCGGCGGCACAGGTGTCGACGCGTATGCTCCCTGAAAGCCTCAATCAAAACGGATTTTAACGAATCAGTTAAACAAGGCTTGCAAAGTTTACATTCCAGTCTGGAACAATCAGCACAACGGGCAGCCAAGCATCGCTCTGGAAACACGGCCAAATCTTTATGAGCTACTTCAGGCTGTGACAGCAGCTCATCGTAATGTCTGTATGTCGTGACAAGTTTGAAAAAATAAAATAAAAAACAGCAAAACCAATTTTACGAGGACCACTGTACCCGACTGAAGTTTTGCCTCCTGAAGGAATAATACCGATTAGTTTCAATACATTGAAGATAACTTGCTCGTAGAGCAGCCTGTTGGGCGGGAAGTGCTGCGAAGATAAATTTGGAGACATGTTTGCCTACAACACATTCTGCCTTAGCAAATCACTCGCTTAGAAATGAAGGTCTAGAATTCTTACCTCCATTATAAAAACATTAAGATCTTCGTCGACAACGAAATCCACCCTCATCATTTCAAAGAAGTTGCGTGAGGAGGCAAATTTCGCCGAAGCCGATACCAACGATAACTCTCGTCTCAACAGCATGCTCCGAAGTGCCTCATCAATTTGATGCCAAATGATTTTGGGGTCTTTGCCTTTATAAAAACAAAAAGATCAGCCACTGCACATTATTTTAAAAAGAAATCATAACCTATGCGTACCTGTGCTATGAAGGTAGGCATTAAAGGATTCCTTCATTCCAAATCCTAAGTTCGCATAATAGGGTTTTAACGAAGAAATGTTCCATATTGGTAAGTAGTCGTCTCCAATCACGTACTTATCCACCTTACTTTCATCAAAGGGATGATATTTTTCAGGGCAAAATCTGTCGTGGAATGCATCGCAAATAAGTTGTTGTTATAAGTTTAAATTCAGGCTAAACATACTGTGGTATGTTTCCTGAGCGAAGATGGAGGTTTGGGAATTAATTTACCGGAATAGAATATCACCGTTATACGAGTAAACTCTAAGCGGCTCAATGGACGAAATGATGATGTAAACGCCAATGTCGAATTTATGGCCATCTGTTGATTATCCGATGATTAGAATTTATTCAGTTAATTGTATTCGGTTGGTTTCTAGGAAAGTACCTATCAGGAGTGGTTTGCGGACGTACTCCTGAACGAACGTTCCTGGCGTTTTCAAATCAAGCTTAGCCAGTGGCTGAATTTTGATACCTCGATGATTGTTGCTTTTTTGGACAAATAAACTTTCCGGTTTTTTTTTCGCCTAGATCAGTTAAAACACGATTATTGATGTATTCCATTTTAATAGCATCCTTCTATCATCGTTGGCACTATATGCACAGTAAGTCTATATATCTTTTGAATTCCCAAGCAAGAAGGTTTGGACATTTTGTTTATCAATCAGAACGTAGGTTATTACGTATATAAGTGTGATAGAAAAAATTCGTCAGCAATGACGAGATACCCACGTAAGAAATTAGTTCCGCTTTCTGTTCGGGGATCTTGAAAGCCACCGGAACGTGCGGCAAGCCCGACGTAGCCAAATTAACTTTGTTTGTGATAAATCCCGAGCCAGGAAAATGGTTGACCTAGGTACACAATAAAACATTTTAGCAGTTGTCAGAAGTAACGAACATATAAAATATAGATATAGAATGGCTACGAATTCGTCTCACATTGCGACCGCCATTCTAGTCTATAAAATTTAAATTTCGTTGCTTGAGCGTAGTCTAACTAAAAACCATATTTCAAATAAATTCAATAAGCAAGTAAAGAAGATTACGCTTATACAGTAACCAAATAGTGTAAACATCAAAGAACGTTTGAAAGTTTACTATCATGTTTTCTTCTAAGACATAAACTTATATTTTTGTTTTCACCTTTTGATGCTGCTGGAGATTCATTAGGTGATCCTTCAAGACCCTAAATGGGTACTCATAAGACCTGTAAAAAGAGATGCCAAAGGCTAATTAGTGAGGGGAAAAGCTTATTGTATTATGCATTATGGGGAATATGCATTTCCTGCCTTACCATAAAACATCCCAGTTAGATGAAATGCTCCCGCGAATATAACCGGCTCTTTCCAGTAAGGTAAAAACATGTTCCAGGTATCCTGATTCCAACTATTGACATTTAAAAAACATTTTGTAGATGACATTTCTACATTTTCATTGCACTGCAAGCGCCTGTACAACCAAAATACCAATATTTTATGGAGTACCTTCCTTCCAAATGCGGCGTAGACTAGAGGTCGGGAGTCGTTTTGCAATAGCACTACGTCGGGGCAATCTCGTTTTGAATCCAAAGAGACGACGTTCCACATATTGAAGATGAAAAACAATAGCCCTAGGATACACGTCAACAGGACTGCCGTTTTCTTTCTCATGATGGAGAAAGCCCACAGCATAAGACGGCTCTTATTGAATAATGAGCCATTTTTGTGCAATTAATATCAGGAACTGCATTACGTAATCGCAAAGTGCGTTATCCTTCAAGCAGAGTATTTCACTAGAATTCACCCAAGCTAGCTTACCAAAAACATGTTGATCAATTCGGGAAAAAATTTATAGTTGAGTGACAAAGTTCTCCCAACATGGTATCTATGAAAATTCTTTGACAGAAACACGAAGAAAACACCTAAAAGACGTATGGAAAACACGAAGAAACAAACGAAGTATACCGGCACTACGCAAATCCGTCTTGAAAAGACTACACGGAGTAGTAGACTGGTGTTGGCAGCAGAAAAAGAAAGCCCGTGGCAGTCAGGTATTTCAGATGCCCAGGGGCTTTTCTATCCCCCCGCCCCCCGTCCCCCAAAGGTAGGTTACTTCCTTCTGGTATTGTGAGCTTCCTTCTAGTATCTGATTGTGGCCACACTGGCATCGAAGCCGTGACAAATAGACATTCATATTTGAACAATAGAGGCAAAATTGTTTCAGTTGACAAATCGCATGTATTTCAGAAAGTGGGTCTTTCGACCAAAAAGAAACAAAGTTCGAACAAATCGTCTGTAGTTATTACATTATAAGCTTCTTTGTTTCTTTTTTGCACGACCTTCCGTTAGAGGAATGAACGGGCCCAACGGAGGCAAATGAAAAAAAAATCAAGTAGGAGGCAATCTATATTTTGAGATTGACACTCCATTCGTTAGAAACCGAGAAATTCGGTTTCCTGAGAACTAATGTCTGGCTGGTTGCATCATAGCGATACTCCAAAATTCTGCCGGTATTATCTACTATGCTTGACGGTGCTCGACTCAGTCCAACAATCACGATTTTTTCAATTGATTCGGGGGTTTCAAAAGCACCTTGATTTGTAACTCTGTAGGTGAAACGCCAAATAATAGTGACTTATTTGTAAAGATACTGATATGTGATTTAAGGTACTTGGATGAAAGAGTGTGGCCTTCCATGTTCAATTCCAGTATAATGTAGCTTCCTTTTTGATACTCTAGAGACTGACCGTCGTCAATATAAAGCCGACCGTGAGCTTTACCCTGCATTCCAAGAAGAAAATTGAGTATATGCAAGGTATTACTAATGGCACGGACTATTTGATAAGATTTTTCGTTCACCTGTTTGTCCAAAGTCACAATGAAGGTATAGGGATCTTTTGTCATCAAAGAAGATGCTCTTCGAGCACGCTCCTTCTTAGGAACAATGGTACCGCCTCGCTGAAATATAGGGATCTACCAAACCGAAATACATATTGTTTAAGGCGATCCAAATGTAATTACCCGAGAAAGCGAATACCTTTTCAATTGTAACAGGAATCATCTGGTAGCCAGGGGCTTCATAAGCTTTGAAGGTTTCAATTTCATACCAAAGTGTATCTACTCCAGGGAAATAAACGCTTACTTCTTGTTCTCCTGACCGGACCACCGGGTGCACTAAAATCGAGTCGCCTACAATAAATGACAAATAATTGTTTAATGCAATTATGGATTCGTACAGAAAAAAAAACGAGGGTTTGCGGAGTTTACCCAAAAGGTATTGGTTGTCTATGGAAAACGTTTCTCCGTCTTGTGGATACTCCATCCAGAGTGGGCGCATGGGTGGAGCAGCGGTTTTTTCATGCTCGTAGAACAAAGTATACCAATATGGTAGGTATGTATAACGTTTCTTAATGCTGGCCTTGATTAGTTTGTTGGTCTGTTCGTCAAAAAGCCAAGGTTCGCGACGTTTGGTATGAAGGTGGGCATGACCACGAAAAAATGGCTGAAAAGCACCAGCCTGATACCACCGGGCTAGTAATTCCGAGTCTGGGTTGTTAAAGAAACCTCCCACATCCGCTCCGCAAAAAGGAATCCCAGAAACAGAAAGACTGAGAAGCATGGGCACAGATATGGCTAAATGCTCCCAGTCGGCGATGTTATCACCAGTCCAAACAGCCCCGAATCGTTGACTACCAGCGAAAAATGAGCGCGAAAGTACAAACGGACGTAATTTGTAGTCGGATCGCATAAGTTGGCCACGAATAGTGCCTTCCACCTACAATGCCAGAGGGATTTTATAATGTGTTACACTAAACATATGCATTAAAATACGAACATACCACCATCATGCCGTACATATTGTGGACATCGCGATGTTCATATCCGCCATAATGTAAACAATCTTTAGGCATGGTAACCTCTGGTCCGTTGAAAACGGACGGTTCATTCATGTCATTCCATGTGTAGACGTCCAATGACGTACCTATTATGTCCGTACGTTTCATGTTCAATACGTGTCGCATATTGTTAAATTCTGGCAAATTCACTTGTTTACCTTCATATTTATCGAGAGCAAATCGAGAGGCCCAATAGTCTCTAACAGCTGGGTTGAAAAAATCGGGATAACTGGCTGAGCCTGGCCAACACCAACCTTCATATATCTTTCCGTTTTTATCCTTAACGTAGAAATCGTTTTGTTCGCAGTGTTCATGAAAAAAATAGGATGAATCGCGTTTCATGTGCGGATCGACAATAGTGACCAGCTTACGACCTTTCGCCGTCAAGTTGTGTACCATTTCTGATGGATCCGGAAACTTTACCGGGTCCCATGTGAAATATCTAGAAACCGAACAAACGTGAAAATAATCTTACATGATAACAGCTTTCTTTGTGAAGCCTCCTTGGTAGCTAGCCGAAACGAAAAAGCATACCATAGACAACCTTCAAAAATAACGAGACTTACTTTTTGTTATCGGTGTGCTCGATATCAAGCCAGAGAACATCATACGGAATATCATACAGATCGAATCCTTTATTCACGCTGTGTACATCCTCTTGGTCGTTGTAGTTCCAACGGCATTGGTGATAACCCAGCGCGAACCGCTGAGGTAGAGGTGTCTTGCCAGTTAATGTACCATATTGGCGCACCACGTCTTTCGGTGTAGGTCCGATCATGATATAGAGATCAATGATTCCGCTCTCCGAAAACCAGTGTGTTTGTTGATGTGGCTCATTGCCTCCACCCGATACAAGATTCATAAGGGAAGATACCACACTTCCAGAAGATGACTCCTCGATGTCGACATAGGTTTCAGCTGCATTGTTCCAAAAAATTCCCACAGTACCCTGTTGCCTAAACGACGCATCACAAGGAGAACAAAAACAACAACAGTAGTCATAAGTTATCATACATTGTACTATAATAGAAATACCTTTTAGCCATCATGAAAGGCACAGCTCCGTACAAAGCCATAGGATTGTACAGCTCGTACTCAAAAACGTCAGTGTTGTAAAGGCGATATGGATCACCATTTCTTTTTTAGGAAAAAAAAATGTCATTCTCATTTGCAAGGTAAAAAAAAAATTTAATCACCCACTTGGTCTGCTTTAACGCGAAAGTATCTGCATGCTCCGGAATACCATACACGTGTCTTGAGCCCGGAAAAGATATATCTACGCCAACCGAAGTGGGGCCATAGGGTTTTGAATCGACGTGTGACTTGAATGTTTCTTCCCACAAACCAGGCTCTTCCTCTCCTTCCACGGGTTTTTCGTCTGGATGCTTTTCTTCGGCTTCCGCCTTCGTCTCTCCTTCTGTAGGTTCGAACGAAGGTTCCTCGTTTCCAGCAGCCTCACTAGTAGAAAAGTAAGTTACATTTTACAATAGCATTCTACTAAGAAGGGCATGTCACTTACAAGCAATCGAAGTATTGTCTTAATCTACTGACGGACGGAATGAAAATTCGCGCTAACTAAATGGTGTCTGCCTTGGTCCAAAGCTAAAGGATTAGGTGGGAAACTAGTACGCGTTATCCTAACAGTATAAGGTTATTTAAACATACTTGAGATTGAAATCAACCGAATAGTTTTTGTTTTTAAGCCACAATATGCAAAGATTATTGCTATAGGATGGGAGGATCGTAGGTTGAGAGATTTACCTGGACCAAGGCAGCCATTGTAGCACCCATGAATATGCTTTTCCAGGTAAGGATGAGCCAACAGATCCTACAGTTTGGGCAACTGAGGACATGGCTTCCCACAACCTGACCAATCACAGTCGTTAAACTAAAACAATGGCTCTTTAAAGACTGGATCTCTCACACGCTATCTAAATATACGCTAAAATATCTCAATTGGTTTCAAGAACAATTTCAATACATTACAGAAGATCTTTTTCACAGATTTCCCTAAACTTGTAATGATACAAAATTGGGTATAATGTAAATTGACTAGACGTTCAACAAGAATAAAGCGGTGACTATTAGTTCATGATTTCTCCCTTCCGCGACAAAGAACGAACTTAAACATTAATATTAAATGAGCCAAAGATGCGGCCATTACATGTGAGATAATGTGACTAGGTGTGAGAGATACTGAATATTTACTTGGATTTGCGAACACGTTGGTGTTCGAAGTTGAGCAAGCCTCTAGCATTGACTGAGATGACGAGTTGATCTCCATCATAGACATCAAGGCGAAATGGTTTTACAAGCAGAATAGCTTTGCCTGTGCCACCAAATGAGAGGGATATTGAATCACTGGATTGCTCAGTGATTTTCAAACTACAGGTTAAAAAATGAAAAAGGTTATGCATGTGAAAACAGTTGTTTACAATAATAAATGAACCTTGAAAGCTGAGGACTTCCCGAAAGTGATTCCTGTGCCCTGTATCTTAGCTTAATAGGGTTGACTTCATCAAGCTCAAAGTGAAGAGTGGAATCTGCCAGAGCAATGAGCTGCAGTTGAAGTCTTGCTTGGCTGCGGGAACTGATGACTTGTACTTGGAGGCTACTAATAGTAGAATTTAAGCTATCCAATAAAATCTCCCATGGTGAATTACCAGGCAGAGTAGCACGTTGACGCCTAAGAATTGATTTATTGTAAATACAATTTAATAGGCTTTGTGTTAGATCTACATTGATAAACTTACTTGCAAAATGCATTCTGATCACATGTCTTGAAGTTGCCACGATCAACTGCTACACAGGATTGAACAGCAGCTGCACATATTGTAAGTATTAGGAGCCAGTTACCCATTGAGAACCTGAAAAATACAGTTTTACACAAAAAGAAAGTCAGGAAGTGAAGCAAAATTGAAAGAAAAATGGGGGGAGTAATTAAATAGAATTTTAATAGCCCAAACCTATAAAAACTGAACCTGTTTGAAAAAGCTTAGATGGTGAGTGACATTCGTCACGAGTCACGACAGATCCAATAAAGACCATCCACGTCACACACGAATTTCTTCTAAGGCCTGATTTTTTTACAGTTAAATATCCGGTACAATTATTATCTTACTGAGCTACTTTTCAAAATGCAACAAAGCACGCGTTAAAACTCATCAAAAAATGAAGTAAATTAACTTACCGGCAGTTTTTTTTTTGGTGACGTACAGCGCCGAATATTAACACTATGAATTTTTAATGGCAGTGCAGCGTGAAGCGGCACCTAGCGGTCGTTGCTTAGTAGTAACTGACATCTCCTGATGATGATTAGAGTTATCATTAATTTTTCTTTTCGTTTCAACCGTTAAATTATGCTCAGGATACCGCCAGCTTGAAGTATTCAGCAAAACCGCATTTTCCTGTATGCGAAAACTTCAGATAAACAATATATTTGCTGATTTCCTTCAAACAAATTTCGGTTTGTATGTTCTTTAAAAATTCTTTGGAAAAAGGTCGAAATTGGCCTTGATCATCAAACAAACCGCATTTACTCTTCATGTTTGGAGCCCGTACGAAACGATAAGCTTGCGTTTTGGCGATGCCGAAATTCTAGCTTCATCAAACTTCCCCGTCGCTAGCTTGCAGATTTCAAGCTAGGGATACGTTTAGGTTAGCTTAAGTTTTGGGGGGTGGCTTCAGCGCCTTAAAATTAAACTTGCGCAAGCTGTGAATTCGCGAGCTTGCCCTTTAGCGTACAAAAATTAAGCTACTGAAATAAGTTTAAGCTAGAAAAATGGTAGTTAGAAAAATATATATTATTTAGCATAAGAAATGCTTAAAACAAGCATTAGTTATGATAGGACTCTAATCTTAAATAATTCATTTCCTTCAAAAAAATTAACAAATTATACTTAAGTTTGAAAATAAAAAACACTTAGCACAATTGGTTTACTTACTTTTGAGGGAACGAAAGTTTAACTTAATTTCGACTTTATCTTATGTTTTTTCAGTTCTGTTTGTGACCTGTTGTCGAAAAAATTTTAAGTATTTTTCTAGATTCCTATTGTATAGTTCGGAAATAATATTTACGATATGCAGCTATAGCAAGGTCCAGTGGATAGAATATCAAATTGACGATCGGGAGACCCGAGTTCGATCCCAGCCACAGGCTTTTATTTTTCGCTTTGCCAAAAGTGCCAGAAAGTTTTCTTTTAACTTATTGCTGCACCAGAGTTAACAATGCTGCGAAACATGGAGACCGACAATGCATTCGGAAAACTTGAGCATGATAGCGATCGACGGTTTGAATGACGTCAAGTTTAGATATATTTGACCCATTTTAAAAAGTTTGTTACATGTTGGATGATTCTTATGTAAGGCCATCTTGTCATTAAAACTGTGGGTCAAAATCGGGCAAATCGGGGTTTAAAGAGGTGCGAACCCGGTCTTGAATCGCGACATACCATTGGTTTCGATATTTCATTACCCATTTTTAAAACCGGGTAAGTGTTGGGCACGAAAACAGAAGAACCGTTATCCAACGCGTCCAGTTCGTAAGACATGAGTCGTACCGGTACGACTGGTACGTACGTCCCGAATTCCTATCCAAAGAACACGGTTCAGAGCTGATGTTTAGCGTTATTTGAGTCACTGCTGTTTATTGTAACCAATGCTTTTTTATTAGCAAAATTAGTTTCCGTTCCACTTTGTTATTTTCGTTGGCAGATAAGCGCCAAAGAAATATTTTACAAGTAATATGATTCAATTTTCATATTTAAACAACACGTAGCAACACAGAAAAGTGTTTTTCAATTGGATATCTCTATGAATTTTTAATCAGAATCAGACCGAAATCAGTGCAATTTTAAGGGACATGATGCTTGAAAATTCTTAGAAAGGAAGTTCTATCAGAAACATGTTAGAGCAGAAACATAAATTCGTTTATTAAACAGTTATTGGAAAGTACTTATGAACGGATAAGGACATATTGATGGACTTACAGATGATGCGTTGCAGCTTGCAGGACAGGGCTTCAAATCACCTAGAAGAAACACTTTTCATTTCTGCATTTGTCTGATCAGGGAAAAGTCCAGAAAAGGAAGGTATAGCACTGGTGTAGTTGGAGGTCTTACTGCAATGTTTATGCGGTTTATGCTCAATTGTTGAAAAAGACGAGAGGGAGAAAGACTACAAGTGATTCCAATTGATGACAAGGTAGAATGTCTGGTTGATAAAAGACCCATGCGAATCCTGTTTTAGCCTTCAGGAGTGATGGAAAAGTAACCAGAAACAGAAACCAAAAAAGAATAAGAATAATTCATGATTTTTTGTTTACTCCCAATACAATTGTTTCCCGACATTTCATCTTCATGCCCGCCCATGTCTTTTTACGTGGCACCGCTGCCGTCCATTGGTCGAAAACATTTTATTTGCCTAGCCCCCTCTGTCTCCTACGTGTAAAAGGCAGGCTATCCTGAGTCGGCATCTTCAAGCGCACTATACGGGTCCCATTGCTAGTGTTACAAAGCAATACAGCGTATTCCATTCGCATTTTTGGGTTAAAAGTGAAGTTGGTCACGCCACAGTTCTAAAGCGGTTGGTAAGTAATTGAATTTTTTCGTTACCGTTTGTTTGCCTACCGGTTAAGCAGGATTTCTTGCTTTAAAAAATCATGACAGCTTTAGTTGACATTCAGGCGATAAACGGTTTAGTTTGGTAGTTATGTTTCACCACCTTTTATTCTAAAGCGAAAAGCATAAGGTCGATTTATCCCGTTGCATACGTTGCTAAATTTGGGTTCAGAAAGGTAGTCTACATGACGCGGATGTCTGTACGCCTTCAAATCAACAGACTTCTTTATCGGTTAATTTCTAACATATAATTTTGTTTAAATTCAAGTAAAATTTCAGTGCTACACTAGTTTAATAACTTGTGATGAACTATTGTATTTGCACAGACTGATCCTCAAGGAGCTGTAGTACAATGACAGCTGCAACCTTGATCTGCTCAAAAAACCAAGAAAATGGCCTAAACATCGAGAAAATGAGGAATATCGACTCCATTGGTTTTAAGCTTCTTGACCAGTTCAGGTGAGATTTCACCTTGAGTTCCCCATTATTTTCGTCATCCCATCGTATCTCACCCCATGTTACCATTACAAAGCCAAGTTGCCATGAGCTCTTCCAAAACCCGGGAGGATGATTGATGGGTCATGATACACTTCATCACGAGGGGGGCAGACGCATAGCCTTGGAGTGAGGCAAAAAAAATTGAATTTTTAATCATTTTATTCCTTGAAGGGATGGCCGTAACGATAAGATTTGGTGGAGGGTTTTTGCTCTGCTGATGATAGCGACGGTGGCTACGAGATTTTATAAGTTGGATCAACCCGATCACGTTTGGTAATACATAATAGCGTACGATAACTTAATTTCTTAAGTAACGATTAAAATTTAAAAATTTTAGCTGGGATGAAGCACATTTTGGGAAATATGCAAACTTCTACATTAACCGCACCTTCTTCTTTGATGTACATCCTCCACTTGGCAAAGTAAACGTTAAATCCGAAGAATTTTGAAAAACGAGACAATCACATGACCTTCACTATTTAAATGTTTAGATGTTGATTGGACTTTTCGGATATCTCGATGGCTACAATGGGTCCTTCCATTTCGATAAACCAGGGGACAAATTCGAAGGACACCAGTATATGGGAATGCGAATAGTAAGTTTGCTTTGGCGATGATAATTAAAGTTAATTTCATTATTTTTGCACGAAAAATCAATTTTGTTTCTTAGGGCTGTGCCGTGATGGGAGCCCTTTTAGTTCCCCTTTCCTTTTTGACTGTATGGGAAATGACTTTCTCCCTTCCAGCTGCGACATTTAGCGGCTTGCTCATCCTTTTGGGTATACCAAATTACTTCTAATTATGAGGTCATTGTGCTATACGTTTTCTGTACTAGATCATGGAATGTTGACGCTCAATCGTTTTATCCTGTTGGATCCTCCGATGTTATTTTTTATCTCATCTGCCGTCTATTCAATGGTCAAATTTCACAATCAAAGGCACAGGTTTGTTCCGTGTTTGACTAGACCGTTTTTTCTGTTTTCCTGTAACCATTCAAAGATAGTTGTAGTGAAAGGATGTTTTCGTTTTTTTAAATTCAAATTCAAATAGGCCCTTCAGTATGTCGTGGTGGTTGTGGTTGTCCTCCATTGGTGTCATGCTCTCATGTTCAGTCGCTGTCAAGTTTGTTGGAATCTTTGTAGTCATCTTTGTCGGATGTCGCACCATTGCAGATCTATGGGAAATTCTAGGAGATCTTTCACGGCCTGTGGTATTTTCATTATTTTGCTTTGACGTCAACATTTGCATTTGCCTCATTTTTTCGTGTGAAAAACAGAGTTACACCGTTAAGCATTTTATGGCACGCGCCATTTGCCTGATTGGAATGCCGACACTATTGTACATGGGCATCTTTTACATACATTTGGCCGTTTTAAATAATAGCGGACCAGGTGACGGATTTTACAGTTCAGCATTCCAAGTTGGTCTCAAAGGCAACTACCTCCATGATGGCAGTACACCACGACGTAAGCCTATTGCTTATTCTTTACTACTATGAGAAAGATGAGTTTAAAACAAGGTAATGTTTTATTTGTAGAGGTGGCATACGGTGCTCTTTTAACATTAAAAAACGCCGTCACGAGTGGAGCTTACTTGCATTCTCACGATCATCTATACCCCGAAGAAATAGGCGGGAGCCAACAACAGATTACCACATACGCGCACAAGGACGACAACAACAATTGGCATATTAAAAGGCATAACAAATTGGCACCCAGCTGGAATAGCACGAGACCTATCGATTTCGTGCGAAATGGCGACTTGTTGCGGCTCGAGCATTTTGTAACTGGCAGAAATTTGCATGCGCACAGGTCTTTGGCACCCATCACTATCAAACAGTTCCAAGTCACTGGATACGGATTGGTTAGCATTGGCAATAGCATTTCTAATTCCTCCAATGTAGCTACATGACGTTCGTCACTCTTGTAATTTTCTACAAATGTTTTCTAGGATGGAGTAGGGGACACTAATGACATTTGGCGTCTAGAAATAGAAGATGGCGAAGAAGGTCAAATTCTGGAAACAATGCTGCATCGTTTTCGTTTGATCCACTACAATCTCGGGTGTGCGTTGACTTGCACAAAGAAAAAACTTCCTGCCTGGTAGGGAGCTGACGTGTTCATTAATATGCCCGTTCGTTTTTTGTCATTGAATTGTTAACGTTTATTCTGAAAAGGGGATTCGAGCAAGATGAAGTAACGTGTAACCCGAACAGGAGAGATCCTAATGCGATCTGGAATATTGAAGAAAATATTTTTCCTCGCCGTAACTATTATTGATTTTTTGAATTCTGAATTAAATTTTTTCTTAAATAATGTATATAATTACGATAGTTCCTAATGTTTCGTTCCGCTCTTACGAGAAAAACTTCTTGCAGCGCTTCATCGAGTCGCACGTTGTTTTAATTAATGGTAATTCGGCTTTGAAGCCGAAAGAAGGAGAAGCAACGTCCAAACCTTGGATGTGGCCAATCAATTTGCGGGTACAGAAGTCCAATTGAAACATCGTTTGTTTAACGTCTTGTAGAAAATTATTTATTCGCACAGGGCCAGTTTTTTTCTGGTGGTGAATTACAGGTTTATTTATTGGGTAATCCAATTATTTGGTGGGGGAACCTGGTCTTCATGGTGTTTTACTTAATCCTGTGGGTATCCGTTGGTGTCCGTACAAAAAGAAAGATAACAGTGACAGCAAGAGAAATAAGTAAAAATTGATTTCCTATTCAAGTAGTTCACATCAATTTGTTGTATTGATAATATCGATTTCTCCGTTCACCATTAGTTTTGCAGGAAAGGGCTCTGTCTGCCTGCGGTTGGCTTTGGCTTGGCTGGCTGCTTCATTATCTTCCATTTTGGGGAATGAGTCGCGTTCTCTACTTTCACCATTATTTTCCTGCGTTGCTATTCTCTAGTATGATGTCAGGTAATGAACTTTCACGTCCGAATGAATACGAATAATTCAGGATTACATATTTGTCTTATTTAGGAATCCTTCTCGATTACGTAATAGAATCCATACCACTTTCGCTACCCAAGAATTTGTTCAACGCGAGTTACGCTGCTGTATTATCCGCAACGCTATTGATTTTGTTTTATAGGTAAGTATGTCCATATTGGATGACTATAGATTACACCACTAATTTAGTTTTTCTTTTATCTTTAGTTTCTATCTATTCTCTCCACTTGTGTATGGACTAGTTAGGTATGCGGATACTAATTCTACCATGCACCATTTGCACTGGTTGTCCACTTGGGAATTCTAACGCTATCTGCCTTATTTTATTGCATTTTTTCAATAGCAATTTTTTTCTTCAACCTCTTTTGATTTTACCATTTTTAAATTGATTTTTCCACTCTGCAGATAAGTTACACACCAAACTATTACACTGCATTACTCCTTCTTGCTCCGATAAATCAATAAAACATAATTAGCTTATGGTTTATCAATTACTATGATACTACAGTTACCACTATTTGGATATGTTTGTCGTTTGAGTACCCGGCATTTCACCGACGAATGCCCTTTTCATATGATCTATAAAATGCGCGAGCTAGGTTATGACGTTGCTGGAGTGGCCGTATGGCATTAAAAAATACATACTGTAATTAGTAATAAATGCAAAATGGCACGATTCCATGATTAATGGACAACCTTGTCAACCATGTATTTTCTGTCAAATGAGCTGTGCCCAGCTACGCGGAGGATACAATCCCAATATCCCCCCGGCCTTACTACTTTAAGTGTATGCACTATATGCTAAGCTAAAAGGGAGGTTATATCATGCAAGCTATGAAGCTTCAGTAGATCTCGATTTTCATGGTAAATATCTCTAGACATTATTTTACGCGTTCAGTCGGCGTCATCCCAAGTCGTTAAGTTTTTCACGCTTGAATGGAAAGTCAGAATTTCCCTTAGTCCTCCCTTTCACAATTTTCTGATTGACTGGATTTAATAAGTTCATTTTTAAAGGGAGTAGCGCACTAGTTCGTAAGATGTTTTCAAGTCAATAGGGTATTCTAGTGAAAGATGGGTGTGCGAAATGTTTTTGCAAGTATTGAATAGCTATGTTTAAATTCACCTTGCAGCCCACGAAAACTGTAAAAAACGACCTCAAGGCTACCAAGCGTACCACGTATCGGACATTCAGAAGATGTATTCCTCAAAGGGGCTTAAGGGCAGCAGTACCTCACCATCGGTCTTCAAGTGAAGCTGTGTAGCCACGCCAACTATACAAATACGGTAAGCGCAATCTAAAATGTTGGAAAAAACGATATTTTATTCACTCCAAAAATAGTAAAGCTAAAACTGTTCTAGATCTTTAACAATTTCTTAAAAGGTTGTGATTCCATCAGCCATATTTTGCTAGATTCCAAAATTGTACTTAAACCGCATATTATAGTAAAGAAGCTCATATGAGGAAACAGCGAAAACTAAACAGCTAATACCGCTTTTTGCCGTTATTAATCTTTGCACAATTTATTTTTAATGCATTTTTCGTTAATCCAGAGTTGTTTTCAAATATCAAAGCATGTGCCACGTGGTACAAGCGTAGTGTGTCCTTAATGATATTCATTTCTCCCTGGCATAATGCCCCCTTTTTTTCCAATATTTTCAGTATACGTGTCCGAAAAGCCATGAAAGAAAAACAGAGTCCAGCATGTGCGGTAGATTCCTCGCCAAGTCCACCCATCAAAACATCTCTCGACAAGCAATCTGCCTCGCAGCAGTTTGGTCGGCCAGTATTCACTCAAAAGTTCAGGTAACCGACCCTTGTATCTATTCACCTTGAAATTTCATTGCTTCGTCATGAGCGCTCCTCTTTTCGATCCACTTCATCATATAATTACAAAAGCCTTGTGCTTATATCTCTGATGATTGATGTGCGTATAAGTAAAGGAGATAGAAACAAAAATGCAAGCGGTGTAGCCTTGCGGCAATATGAATCGTTGATTTACTGACATTATTTTCTCATCTTGAAGGGAGGGCACCGGCGGCAAGGTGTGGTGGACCATTTTTACCCTTTTGATGGTAGCTACCGTGTCTGTTCGGTTTTACAAATTACGTTATCCAGAACAAGTCTGGTAAGTCCATCTAATTGATGGAATCAACAACATGGTAATGATTTTTTTTTCTCTATTTCTATGTCACTATCCGACAGTTGGGATGAAACACACTTTGGAAGACATGCCAACCAATACCTACAACGGACTTTCTTCTTTGACGTTCACCCACCACTTGGCAAAGTATCATCGTTCACATAATCATTCAAGAACGAAAATGCATAACAAAACATGTGACGTTATTTTTGTAATTTTAGATGCTTGTTGCATTGTTTGGTTACTTGGACGGATACGATGGTTCCTTCTGGTTTGAAGTAATTATATTACGTCTTTTCCGCAATTTAAAAAAGAAAACGTTTTTTCATGAATATTAAAATATTAGGTCGGGAAAAAATATGGAGATGCCTCTTACATGGGGATGCGAATAGTAAGTTGACCTACCTGTCTCCTTTTACTTTTGCTCGAATATAATACATTTAAAAACCAGAAGGTAACCTACAAAAAAAATAAATAAAAAACAATGTAATACATTTTTTTAGGGATGTGCTATTATGGGAGCTTTGGTAGTTCCACTCTGCTTCTTGACCATCTGGGAAATGACAGCATCTTTACCAGCGTCTACCTTCACTGCCCTTTGTCTAATTTTTGGTAGGCATACTCCCTTGTGAAAATTCTTTTTGTCCATTCATAAAGCTTTTCAACTGTGTGCAGTATGAAGGAATTAGGTTGCAGCGATAGATTCATTGTTAATACTTAACTATGATAGGATAAAGTAAATAATGATAACCAATTTCTTTGTATTCTAAACAGATAACTCGTTGGTAGTACTGAACCGCTTTATACTTCTTGACCCACTGATGCTGTTCTTCATTTCGGCTACCGTTTTTTCTATGGCCCATTTTAACAAACAAAAAAGGTGCAGTGTGAAACACACATGCATGTGTCTGTTAACTAGAAAACGTAATTGTATATTTTACATTTATATGTTTTGTTGGTTTGTTCGACAGATCTTTCAGCTTCTTATGGTGGTTTTGGTTGTCGTCAACTGGCATATTCATGGCCGGATCTTTCAGCGTTAAATTTGTCGGATTGTTTCTCGTTTTCTTGGTTGGACTGCGAGCCATATATGATTTGTGGATTATTCTTGGAGATATGTCGCGACCGGTGGTAAGATCTTCAAATTATTTAGAGATTATTTCACTGGAATACTAGACGAAATTAAAATGCGAACAATTTTTCTTCGCAATTTTTTTTAGACATATACAGTCAAACATTTCCTTGCAAGAGCTCTGTGTCTGATAGCGCTTCCCGTCGCTCTGTATGTCGCCATTTTCTACGTTCATTTGAGGATTCTCCATCTCGGAGGGGAAGAAGACGAATTTTACAGCTCTGCTTTCCAAGTGAGTCTCAAAGGCAACATGTTCCACAATTCTACTGGACCCCGAGGTATTTATGCCGTTTGATTTCCCACATCTGCGATTGCCTTGTAATCAAATTGTGCAACTTACTTAATCTATTGCGCTCCGCTCTAATTTCAGAGGTTGCATATGGAGCAGTTATCAGAGTGAAAAATAATGTTCTTGAGGGCCAATATCTTCATTCACATCGAGAGCTCTATCCTGTCGGTGCAAGACAGCAGCAGATTACCACCGTATACATCAGGGATCCGAATAACCGGTGGTTCATCAAAAGACACAATCAATCTTCTCCTCTGTGGAATGCTACAGATCCCATTGATTTAGTCCGTAACGGCGATTTGATCCGAATAGAACATCGAACAACAGGACGCAATCTTCACGTTCATAGAGGACCGGCGCCCATCTCTAATAAAATGTATCAAGTCACTGGTTATGGCGTGGTACGTAGTCTATTCCCTTAATTTCATTTTGTCTTAAATTTTGTATATAAATGAAGTCAGTTTTAACTTTTCTTTGAAGAGAGGAGAAGGTAACGATGATGATTTCTGGCGTCTCGAAATCGAAGGGGCGGCAGAAGGCGAAGTGCTAGAAATTGTGCGACACAGTTTTCGGTTGGTGAGTCCAAATAATAAATGCGTCCTTACTTCTACGACGAAAAATTTACCAGAATGGGGATTCGGATCTGCTGAAGTGGCCTGCAATCCCAAAATACATGATGATCGCGCCTATTGGCACATCGACGATAACCGTTATCCACGCCGTAATGAGATACGTTTTAAATTTTTACGTACACAAAAATATTAATTTTCATTGGTTGCGCCCATTTATTTTGTTTAGTTCCCAACGTCAGCTACACCATATATGAGCTCAGTTTCCTGGAGCGATTTATCGAATCCCATAAGAACATGTTTATGGGTAATGCTGGCTTTAGACCAAAAATAAGTGATTTCCAATCTAGGCCGTGGATGTGGCCTATCAATTTCAGGGTATACAAAAACAAAAGCAAGAAAATTTTTTTATCAAGTTAAGGTATCATGGAGCTATTTTGTTCATTCAATAGGGCCAATTCTTCTCAGTGGAGGGAGTAGTCATCTACCTACTGGGCAATCCAATCATCTGGTGGGGACACTGTCTCTGTTTTCTCTTTTACTTTCTCCTTTGGATCGTGAATGCCGTCATCGAGAAACGATCAGTCAACATCTCAGATAAGCAACTCGGTATGAACTAAACTGGTACCCGTAAAAACCTTACGTTACAAGACTAATTTATTTTTTTCGGTTGTGTACGTTACTTTAGATTTGCAGAGGAGAACACTAAATACGTGCAAATGGCTATTTATCGGTTTCTTGTGCCACTATGCACCATTCTGGCCTATGGCGCGTATATTGTACTTTCACCACTATTTTCCTGCTCTGCTCTTCTCAAATATGATATCAGGTAACCCAATGTGTAATTGGGTAACCTCACTTTTTTTTGCCTCACCATTGAACGTCGTCTTTCTATTATGTAGGAATGATGCTAAATTACATTTTGGAAACCTTTTCGGAAAAAATTTCACCCAAGTTCTACACGTACTTCGTTTCGGGACTACTTTTGGTATTTTTTTACAGGTAAACCAATGATTTCATCATATTTAAGATAAATTTATTAACAAATGTTTTTTACCTTTAAACAGCTTCTACCTTTTTACCCCTATCACTTACGGATATCCGAATCGTCCGTCACAGTACAACGATTCCCAAATGTACGGCATGAAGTGGATATCGAGTTGGGAATTTTAGTAGATTTAAATCTTTAGTGACAATCGTTCCGGAAAAGAAAGTTTGGGAAAAACAAACTAAAAAGATTGGAAAAAAATTCTTTTTATCACTGATCCACAGAATACGTGTGTTCCATTCCATAATGTGTCTGTCCTTTGCTCATCTTGTGCAACAGAATTCATTGGACATGAAGAAAATTACACACTGCATCTCACCATATTTTTTGGCTGCTAAAAGTTGTAAAGAAAAGATGCAATACGGGATAATGTGATGCTTCGCTTCTTAGAAACACCAGAGAACAAAGTTTTTTTTTTATCTCGTAATCACAAACTTTTAGTTTCGACAACACTCAACAGATGTCATGATTTTCAAAACATTGCCAATTTCTGCTGTCAAAGACATAAGTGTTAAGATGCAGAAAAGTGTTGATATTCAAAAGAGTTTCAAAGAGAAAAAAAAACAGTGGATCCAGTAATCAATGTTATAGCTTAACAAATAGTAAATAGTAAAAGAGAGCCTCTAGTTCAATGTCCAATACTGTCGGTGTGACTCTGCTTGCAACCCGTGGAATTTCTTTGGCCGCCGGCATTTCCAAGCATACGCGCTCGGCGTTGGGAGTTAATTCTGGCTTGCCTTGTCAACTTGTGGCTCCCTAGCTGTGCAAAAGCAGTCGTGTTGTGGCCATCTCTTGCTTCAAGTCATTCGCAATTTTCGCTGTCAAATCTTAGGTAACAATCTTTTATGTATGTAGTTAAATTGTGTGTCAAATGTACATTCTTTATTCATAGTAAAAAAATTCACATAATCTCAATTTCACATAAATCAAAACAATCTAAAATAATGAATAAACATAGTTTGTGACTACACAAGCCTTACCTGGTACTGCTTAGATTGAAATGTAAACTTGAAATTATTAAAATTGCAGATGAAAATGGTTAAATCATTCACTAAGGTATTCGTTCCCTGTAAGCGTTTCTTGTTTGGCTACAGGTAAAAAAAAAATGCCAAAAGCAGAGGGGTCCGATGCCCCAGCGACGGCCACGTCAAGGTCAACCGAACCAAAGTCAAAGAAAACACACCGGGCTACAGCGTATGACAGGTGAGCGACCGACCAAGTGTGGCCTTGAAAGAGTGCATTCAGCGCATTCACAACTGAGCTTCAGACAAGCACGTCTTTGTGTCTTCATACATTTGTAAATGTTCATCAATGTATACTTAGCAACAGCCTCAAGTTTCATTGCAAAAGAGTTTTGAAGGTCTTGCATAGGGAAATGTACCAACCCTAACAAGTTTAAAAAACAAAATTAACTTGAACGCATATGCATTTAACTACCCTTTGCTAGTCTTGATACTTTTGACTATAAAACACAAGAATATGTTATCTTTGAAACTCTGCGGAATGGCTGGTGCCAGCCTTAATCGCGCTTATGCAAGATTTTCTGAAACAACTTTGATGTGTTGTCTGCGAGCACTTGGTTTACAGAGGTCATTAGCTACGTGGCTGAAAATATTAAACTTAAATTATCAATTTTTCAATAGTGGGAAAACTAGCACCGGATTGTGGTGGACTTTATTTGGATTGATTTTAATCACAACGGCTGCAACTCGATTTTACAAGCTCGATCAACCAGACCATATTTGGTAAGCAGAAAAATGAATGGAATAAGTTTTCCAGTATACGACTTAATGCAAATTTTTTTTCCGAATTACATAGTTGGGATGAGACACATTTTGGGAAATTCGGAGGTTATTACATCAACCGGACCTTCTTTTTCGATGTTCATCCACCACTTGGAAAGGTATTGCGTTTGTTAGTACACGGGTAACACCATTTGAACCCACTTAATCATCATTATCTCAATGTCAGATGCTTATTGGACTGTTTGGTTACTTGGATGGATATAACGCGACGTTTGCTTTCGAGAAACCCGGAGACAAATACGAAGATTATCCATACATGGGGATGCGGGCGGTAAGTTAGCTTGAAACCAAATTGCAACCAAAATTCACAGGCAAATTCTAAAGTGTGTACTAACGTTTCGTTAATCATTCTAGGGATGTGCCATCATGGGAGCTCTTTTAGTTCCGCTTTCATTTTTGACTGTATGGGAAATGACGTTTTCTCTCCCAGCTGCTACATTTGCCGGTGTTTTAATTCTCTTAGGTAAAAACTTAAACGTAGCTTTTAGAGCGCAAAACATTCACATCATAAATATTTTTTTTTTTATATGTTACATTTTATTAGATCATGGCATGCTGACGTTGAATCGATACATTTTACTGGATCCTCCGCTGCTTTTTTTCATCTCTGCATCGGTATACGCCACAGTCAAGTTCCATAATCAACGCCATCGGTAAGGTTTCCTTCTTAAAAACATTTCAGTTTTGTGTCAAATGGAGCGCTAATTTTGTTTTTCTTTTCGTTGTCCTTTTTCAATCTCAGAGCTTTTAGTTTTCCGTGGTGGTTCTGGCTTTCGGTCACAGGAGCCATGTTGGTCGGTTCAGTTGCCGTCAAGTTTGTTGGCGTCTTTGTCGTTTTTCTTGTGGGGTTCCGAGCTATTGCAGATCTCTGGGAAATCCTCGGTGATCTTTCACGCCCTGTGGTAAGCATTTTTACGATTTTTAAAATTATATTCTTTAAAAAATTTTTTAAATGTCTAACTTTTTTTTTTGTCCTTGTAGAGCTATACTGTTAAGCATTTCATGGCAAGAGCTTTGTGTCTGATCGCGTTACCCATTGTTCTATACATGGGTATTTTTTATATCCATCTACGAGTTTTGTATCTTAGCGGGCCTGGTGACGGTTACTTCAGCTCGGCCTTCCAAACGCATTTGGAAGGCAATTTTCTGCATAATGCTAGCACACCTCGTGGTTAGTTAAAATTACATCTGCAACTTCCGAAGACATGTTGCTCAATAACTCGTTTTTCTTTCATGTTAAAACAGAGGTGGCGTACGGATCGTTGCTGACTTTGAAAAACAGTATCACTGGTGGTGGTTATCTGCATTCGCATATGCATCTCTACCCAGCTGGAGTTGGCGCTAAGCAACAACAGGTCACGACTTATTCTCATAAAGACGGTAACAACCGGTGGTTCATCAAGAAATTCAACAAGCCAACACCACTGTGGAACAGCAGTGATCCCATTGAGCTTGTCCGCAATGGCGATTTGATTCGATTGGAGCATCGTCCTACTAGACGCAATCTGCATTCCCATAAAGAACCGGCTCCAGTTTCTCGAAAGCATTATCAAGTTACAGGATATGGAGAGGTATTTGTCTCTTTGTCTTGTACAGCAGCTATGAATATTTGTTTTTAAAGCGACCTGGGTTTTATTATTGCTATGAAGAACGGAACTGGCGATGCGAATGATGTTTGGCGATTGGTGATCGAGGGTGGTGCGGAAAACGAACCGTTAGAGACGATGCGTCATAAATTCAAGCTCGTTCACTATCTTCAAAACTGTGTTCTGTCAACAACTAAAAAGACATTGCCCAAATGGTAGGTTTACAACTTTCTTTTATTATGGCATCCTATTGTGTTAATCTTTTTTTCCCTCGCCGCTAAATGTTACGTCGTTAAAGGGGCTATGAACAACAAGAAGTCACTTGCAATCCCAACCTCCGTGACGCGGCTGCCGTTTGGAATGTCGAAGACAACCGATTTCCTCGCTGTAAGGACATTTAAAAGAAAGCTCTTTTTAACACAAAAAAATTCTATTTTTGATAATGTTGGTAATCTTTTTTGACGGCAGTGCCAAACGTTTCGTTCAGCGCATATAAACTGAATTTCTTCCAGCGCTTCTTTGAAGCCCATGCTGTCATGTTCAGTGGTAATGCCGGTCTTAAGCCTAAGGATGGCGAATTGACTTCAAGACCTTGGATGTGGCCCATAAATCTGAGAGTGAGTTCATAGTACATTACGGAAATCTTCGGTCACATTATATTCATGGATTTCATCCTTATTTTTGCAGGGCCAATTCTTTTCGGCAGGTGAAGGTGTCAGAATCTACTTGTTGGGAAATCCAATTATTTGGTGGAGCAATTTAGTCTTCATGGCCTTTTATTTGACGCTTTTTGTTATCAAGTCTATTCGAGATAGAAGGGGCATTATATCGTCTCCTCATCAAAAAGGTAAATTCATTTAATTCTCTCTGGTTAACATTCTTTTTAAACGGTTCCTTTTTTATTCGGCCTGAGAACCAAATCCAACAACTCAAGTAATTTTATTTTTCTATCGTTTTCTTTTTTATACGATCGCTCATCAACAGCACTGCAGGAAAGGGCTCTGTCGGCGTGCGGATGGCTTTACATTGGCTGGCTGTTGCATTACGTCCCGTTTTGGGGTATGGGTCGTATCCTCTATTTTCATCACTATTTTCCTGCCTTGCTGTTTTCCAGCATGATGTCAGGTAAGTGAAATTTCATTTGATTTTGTTGGCTGTATCCCGTTATGCTAATTTCTACCACGCTCTCTTAGGCGTTGTTGTTGACTATCTCGTAGAATCAATTCCGCCACTCCTGCCGTCTGGAATCAGAAATAGTGCTTATCATTTATTAATGGGCGGAATCATTTCGTCACTTATTTACAGGTATTGTAAAACACAAAATCATGAACCACTTAGGAATTTGTTCGGTTTCTTAAGTTCATTTCATATTGTTGTTTCAGCTTTTATTTGTTTGCCCCCCTTACCTACGGCATGAGTAATGGGCCTTCGACGGAAGCCAATTCCACTATGTACGGAATGCGCTGGCTCGAAACCTGGGAGTTTTAATCACACACCGGTGTTGTTGCTTTTAAATGGAAATCTACTTTCATTGCCCTTAACCAATATGGATCTTCTTCGGTTTTTACTTTTTACCACTTCCTTTGGGACAAATTGGAAAACAGTTCGTCGAACATTTAATTACATTTGGTCTTTCTCTGACTTGAATTGTTAACTGGTTTTCTAATATAGTCCTGTAGGCTACGCAAGTGCACGTTTCAGTATGTAATGACTGAAACTAGAAGTTAATAAAAACTTCGTTAAGAACGATAAAAAAAGCAAGTAATTGATTAACCATGCTCGTTTAGATAAAACACAATGCTTTTTAAAAGCATGAACGGAGGGAAAATTTGTTTATTGCGCTGTGTTGCAACGGCACAAAGAAAATATAGAATTGAGCACGAATGACATGTAATGATGGAGTTTTGGTTAACGAGATACGTTCATCCATTTTCAACGGGTTTCTGATGCAAGTTTCCGTAATAATGGGCAAGGATTGACGCACGATCGCCAAACTTTGAAAACCTTAAGCGCGTTTGTGAAAAACATGATTAGGCAAATTTCGAGAAAGCATGGGCTGCATTGCACCCGCATAGAAGGAAATGCTTGGAAAGAACAAAATCCGTTTTTTTTTAATAAGATATTTTATTTAGTTACTTATATTTTGCTTGAGCTCAACCTGTTTAAATAATATCATAATGTTGTCGTGTTCTCTTCGGAGATATTCGATAAGAAAAAAAAATAAGGAAAGCAAAAAACTAACCCAGTGCAGCGCCCAGCATAAATAAGACACAACGAGACACACCTATCAATAAACAAAGAATTGGCAGAAATTTCGGATTTCCACCTGCCACGCCTGAATTTCATTTTGTCGAATCGAGTTCAACAAATGTGGATGTCCACACCCACTTTTCTTTTTTACACTTCCTTTAAAAGCAATTCTTGTTTTATCTATTTTCATTCATGCCGTTTTGTTTGTTTCTTTTTTTCTTGTACATGGATACATATATATTGAATGTTACCTTTTTTCTCATGAAAACTTGGGCTGGATGCGTTGGGGAATGATCAAATGAAGGTAGCCGATCGAGCAAGGCTATATTGCGGTCTAGTTCGTCGCAAAACTTTCTAAGCAAATTATCACTTCTTCGTGCTCACCGATTTCACAGCGAAAAGAAAATTTGAGGCCCACCATACAAAGCTCCTCTTCTTGCCTCCATATTATTTATCCGTGAGAAAACGGAAGCCGTCCTAACCACCCAATGGCCTTTTCAGAGCATCAATCTAAAATGTTAGGTCACTCAAGGCAGTTGAAGGAGGTCGTTTTGCTCAGTTTACTATAAGGTCGAAAAATAAAAAAATCAAGGACGAACACTTCTACTACTTATTATAATAATTGTATTTTTAGATATACTGTATAACGGTCAAAATATCGTCACCAAGAAAGCGTATTTCTTTACATTATGTTTGCCAGTCTTAGGTTTACACATTTTTCACAGCTGGTTCCACCAGAAGCGCTACAAATTTTTAACATATATTTTGTAGCGCATTTTAAGAAATGAACATCATTCAACGGGACAACCAGTCCTCTGTTATTGTACAGTCACATACAAAAAAAATCTTCTTCTTTTGGGAGCCATTTGCTGTACAAGCAAAATTAGATTTTGCCCGAAACTTCATCGCCTCACTTCTAAGGATCTTACACCTTTAGAATGTTAGCGATGTTATGCTTGTACTTTCGCTGTACGATGTACTGCCTCAATCCAGATGGTATGCAAAACAGAAGACTGATACGAAAACGAGTTGCGCAGCCCGGCACAGCGGCATAAACATCCGAAGGTGATTTGGCCATGAGGGCATCGTCGAAACATCGGCATAGGTAAACAGGTATGGTGGGTGCCTGGGCTCTGGTGGCAGTTTCCATGTCGTCCATATCGAGCTCCTCAGATTTTGACTTGGCCACACGGTCATGGTAAGCTATAAAGATTTCCTGATTAGCCAACCGTAACTCAGGGGTCATCTCGTTCCACATTTCGTTCATTTTCCTATTAAAGAGAAACAATGAATAAAGAAAACATTTTAAAACAGTTATGGCGTTCCAGCGAGTCACGTTTTGCTTAATCGACAATAATGTTTATGAATATTTTGTTGACTTTACTTGTGGTGTTGATCGAACAGGCATTTATCAAGGAACGAGCTATCCGGTTGGACGAGTGAGACATCCACGCCGACACGCGCTAATTCAAATCTTAAGGCTTCCGACAGGCCTTCCACAGCATGCTTAGTGCCGGAATAAATAGAAAGGCCGGGTTCCGGATCGTTATGACCGCCTGCCAGGCTACCCACGTTGATGATACGTCCTGCCATTGTTTCGAAATGCAAAAGTAAGAACAACCACTACACCGTGCAAATTGCATAATTACCTCTTCCAGATTTGAGAAGGGGCAAGAAAATGCGGACAGAATCCACCACACCGACATAGTTGACACGGAATTGCTGTTCACAGTGTTTCTGCGTTTGCCACTCTAATTCTCCACAGACGCAGTAGGTCGCCGCGTTGATCAATGCCCACAGACCTGAATGAATTGTTTTATAACATAACTATGGTTATTGAAGGCTGGTTTGTTGAGCAATGAAATGAATGCGGAAGCCTGCGAAGACATGCAACATTGGTCGTTTAGCTCATAAAAATTGCGCGGCACGTGTCGTCTTACAGTAGAAGTCTGACCTCTTTGTCCTAAATTCCTGCTGACGGTTTCCCGTCTTCAGATATTCTATACATTCACCTAGTTTTCATTACCAAACAAAACATTTTATTTTTTTTCTTAGGAAAAAAATATTTCGTGTTTAAATATCAAACAAGAGAAAGACTGTCTTTGTTGGAGACTGATTGATAGACCTAAACTACATTTGCAGAAACATCACCGAGTTAGTTTGTCGTCCTTCTTTTCGCACGATTCGCACGCAATAAAAGAATTTTCCTACATGACATACGATTTTCACGTTGACGTTTTGTTTGATATTTCGGTGTGAGATTTCTTTTAGAGAGGCGTGAATGTTTTCTTTGTGGAATTGAAAAATGAATAAGCGATTAGTAGAGTACGGCTGACATTTTTAGCGAACGGTTTTATGCGTGGCGGGCACCAACAGGTTAGCGCGAGCTAGACACACGTACTACTTATTCGTCACGAGGTCACCTTCGGCAGGCTTTTACACACACACATACACAAATATAAAAAATAAAAGCATTCAAACTTTCACTACGAGTGTGAGAGAAGACAACCATTGTACAGTCAATTTCAAGGATTATGCTCGTTTTCGTTTCTTTTTCCCAACGTAAAGTAAAATATGATATAATGGCTCCAAATGCTGCGTTCACCATTGTGGGCAGTATCAAGGACCATCAAATTCCTACACGAAATTCCTGTATGTCTTTGAGCGAATAAGTCTAGGACGCGTCGGGCTAAACAACAAACGGGAAAACGTAGAATAACTTGCGTCCTTTCTGAAATCAACTTTCTTTTGCGACTTGATTTTCTCCGCATTTCATTCGTCTTCTTTCCCCCGATTGCTATAACCATCTAGTTGCGCTAGAGTTGCTGCCGGTATTACGAGCGCGCACTTTATCCGGTGAGAACATCAGGAGGTTTCCAAAGAAGTTTCATTAAAATGAGGATGCTAGAAAACGTACACGGATGCCGTAAGAATCAAGTCATGTAGAACCAATGAGTTTGGCAAAAGTATCCCACCGCTCTTCCACTCATGCTGGAACGAATGTAGCTTTCTTCTCTGCTTCTTAAGTCGTATCCGGCACACGAAAAACTCTTTCCGACAAGATAGAGATGCTAATAGCTAACCGCAAAAATTCATAGTTCTCGCGTAGGTTGTGTGGTGAAGATTGAAACGGCAATCTCTTAATCATCGTTTTTCTTTAGAACAAAAAAAAAAAAACTAACAAGCGAGATGTTCACATCGCCTCGGTTTTTTTGCCGTTATCCAGAAGTACAAGAACAAAACAAAACAAAAAAAGAGCTTCATATTTCTCACTGTCATCGTTAACATTAGGCGCGGCATTAAACAAACACGTTGGAATAGAATAAGTTTGACCAGCTGGGAGTCGTCCATCATCGCCCAAGCTTCACTTATCCTTTACGCCCTTAACTCAGTTCAACCCACTTCAAACTCCCCAAGTCAAATTTACTTGTCAAAATCTTATTTATTTTAGCGGGTAAAGCCGTTAAAGACATCAAGCGATAAACATAAACAACAGAGGTCCGAAACGTTAGTTCAAGGAATCTCATGAATGGGACCCCGTTGCCGCCATGGCGTGGAACCGATCACTTTACTATAGTTTTTTTGCTTTTTGTTACTTGCTTTATCCATTAGTTTCAGGACGATTCACAGGGCCCTTAAGATTGTTTTTTTTTCTTGGTTACTGTTACCAAAGCGTAAATTCGGTCAATAAAGTTTCCACTCTACAAAGGCATGGTGCAACTATCGAGGGCTGCCCTTGTAAGCTTGTAACGCTATCATTATTTGAAACAACAAAAAAAATAACTACATAAATACGTATAGATACTGCGGTTCGAGGAACGGCATCGTTTCGCAACATTATAACGAAGTAAGAAAAAAAAGCGAGGCCCTTATGGTATTGTTATTATCGTCGGACATTACGGTGCCGGCCATCACGCCACCAATGGTCGTTCCAATTGTCGATAAACGGCCAGATACAGCAATAATTTGCTAGAATAAAGTAGTTATGACGTCCTTGCCAGTTTGTTTTTATTTTCCCCTTTCGTGATCTAAATATGATGGTGTTCGAATGCAAAAGAGAACCCGCCAATCGGTCGAATTTGGTAAACAAATTGTGCCATAATTTGCGCAGGTGTTACCTTGACACGGGTCTCAGCAACTAGTTCGTAGTTTTGAAAATTTTCTGAATTTCAGTTCTTGCATCTATAGTAGAAGGTTGTTAGCCATTCGTGTCACTTTCTCCCTTCTCCGAAAATAAAAAAAGTTTGATAGCATCGAATAGAGAGCAGGTTAAACTGCAAGGCCTGTAAACACATGAATAGCCACGCAGTTAATAGAAACGTCGGTCGTAAATCGAGTTGGTTCGACATGTTTAGCTCGTAGCTATTTGGCATATTGCTCCACGTTTACCGGCACTAACACGATGGTCTCGTCGGGAACGAAAGGAAAAAGTTGGTCCATGGCCGAGAACGACGATGCATTGTGTATGGTTAATAATTGTTCACCGCACTCTGCATTTGCTGGCGTCGTTTTTAGCGAACGCTGTATTACAAGCACATCTCTAAAACGCGTGGGAAATGCGTAGTGCATAAAAAGGAAAGAGCGTCCCTATCGCGTCGTGTACCAATTGCTTCGGTCCTTCTGTTCTCATCGCGTTTATATGGAGAGACAACCGATGCGATCAACTGCCCACAGAGAACTAGGACGCGGGAAAAGAAAAGAAAAAAAAAATGAAATGTTTCGCTCTCCCGTCTCGCGCGTGCACAATTTTTACGTAATAAACATTCACGTTTTCCCTCCGAAATCGGTTGTAAAACATTGGAAAAGAAAAAAAAAAAAGAACCGGGCACTATGGGCAATATACGAAAAAGAGAGAGAGAGATACGATATTCCCGAGTGAACAAACCCATCTGTAGACTATAAAGAAATGCGCAGCAGATCACGGTGGTGACCGAATCACGGAAAGCTGGAAGTGGTCACCAATGGCTGGGTCAAACCAATGAGAACATAGTGCGCTAATTGCTCATTATCGTACCATTCACCGCTAGGTTAGCATGGCCAAATAGGACGTGGTAGCGCAATCGAATTAGTTCGTGTTTCACATAGACACTTTTGACCGTAATTCTATCTATAGTCGAGGTTTAGTTTACAACAAAGGCTAACGCGATTGCACAAGTCCTACACCTATCACATGAGAATGTTCATGGTAATCAAACAAACAGAAAAAATTCTCAGTTTTCACAAGATCCTCTTTGGAAAAAAAAGGAAAATACGTGAACAGTTGCGCCCTGATAATCGTCTAGGCGACCTTGGTTTGCGGTCGATCCATCAAACAAGTTGCCGACCAAGCTAACTAAACTAGGCAAACCAATGATAAGCAAGGACGTGAAGCATTCTTCTTCTTGCTTCTTCTTTTTATTTCGTTGTATTGAGGCGCAAACCGACTGCAATACAACTGGTTTCCTGTTGATTGCGCAAGCCGTCAAACACGTACACGTACACATGCCACTTCAACGTGGCTGTGGGGCTCAAAAAAGGTGCGGCCAAAGAAATTTTTTTTTCTTAGCTTGCCCATCAGACCGGAGCAAAGGATGACTGACCTGCTCTGCATGTTTCTATCTGGCAAATAAATGCATTTGAAAAAATGGAGGAATCGGCAACAACAGGATTCCAAATCAACCGGTCTCTATAACCGATTAACCCTTCCTTCGGCAACCAACGACCACGATAAAAATGCTGGGTGTGAGCATGACTTAGATAGCACTATTCGACATGGTTATTGTTTGTGGAAAAGCTACATGTCAGACATAGTAATTGCTGTAACATTTTTTCTTTCATTTTTTTTTTTGCCTGTTTGAAACCCGCATCCTGTTTAATGGACCGCACCCATACAACAGCCCATTTTTTTTAAACAATTGCTTTGGGTGTGTTGTATAGCCTAAAGTGATTCACTTGTTAATCACGCAGCTCTCACCGAGATTGCGTTGAAAATTAACGACTCCATTTCTTTCACTTAGCAATAATTTGATACTCGTAAAAAGACTTTTTGAAAGTACCTTGGGTGTCTTACCTCAACTGTTCAACATTTCAATTTTATATAGGCATGATGAAACGAAATTTTCCGATCAGGAAAAAACAAAAACAAGGAAAAACGCTAGAGGGAGAGAGAACTGACGAATCTAATCAACTTCATTAAGACTGAAAAATCGGAAAAGAAAAGAAAAGTCGCGAAAAAAAAAAAGAGAGAATTTGGGAAGCGCCAATATTGTGGCTACTGACCTTTCTCCGATGGCGGGAGCTGCTCCTTGACCAACTTAGCGGCCGATGCCAACGACGATGTGCACGTGACGTCGAGTGGAATGATGCGGAGCCGACTGGAAGCTTCGGCTTGAAGGCGCACGGCAGCTTCACCAGCGATATTTTCAAATCCAGCGTAAACTCGGAAGCCCAGCTGGTCGTAGTGACGAGCAAGGTCGAAGCCAAGTGTCGAGTCGGCTCCAGTGATGACCAGCGTCCGGCCAGTGACGTCGAGGCGCGAACGACACATCAAATGGCGCAGAAGGTAGACGACGATGGCCACGACCACTAAAGCCAAGACGAAGATTTGCACCACGCAGACTGCAATCAATTCGGAATCCATCGTAAATTCTAGTTGTGTCTCTCCTAATTTTTTTTTTCTTCTTTGATTTTTGATTGACACTTTGAGATTATCATGGGAGGACGATTCGTAGTATGAGGGTAAACGATGTTTCCATTGCCTAGATTCTTTCGACTGACTTTACTGGTTTTCACTAGAAAATAAAAAAGCGGATTAAAACGTTGATGTTGTCAAACGAAAAAATGAAATAAATAACACAGACCTTGGTCGAACTATTGTTGTTTTATCGGACGAAGTTAAGAGAAACCTACGTCTTCACCAACTGTTGTCGATGGTGTTTGGACGGAGACTGTTCGATTGTTGGTACCGCCGAAACACACACACCCGCAGCATGGGTCGGCCGCTCAACTACTGGCTGTTGATGGAGTTTGTTTTGTTTTTTTCCTTTCTCTCTCCCTCCCTTTTTGCCTTACCTGGGCTCCATCTCCTTCTGTGTGTCTCTCTCTCACGCACACACACACGCACACATACACCCTTTTCTCTTTTTCCTTTCCCATCCATGATGTTTGGATATGGAATCGGTGGTTATGAGGTGTTTGACTGCCTCTTTTTCTCTGTTGTACCGGACTACTATTTCAAATCAAACAGGCCACTACTACGAGACGCATTGAGTCGGCTCAGATCGTATAAGAGAGAAGAGAGAAAACGAAACCAAATCTAACCATACCCTCAATTCTTTCGAACGCGCGACTGACTCCGCTCTCAAAAATGCGATCTGATGCATGCCGCAGTTAAATCGAAGACTATGTCTTTTGGTATTTTCCTTAAAAATTTCTAGTCGATGATGTGCGGGACTTATTAGTGAAACGCAGATTCTAAAATCACTGCAACCAATCGAAATGAGCAAGGAGAACAATGGGGATGATGATGGTATCTTTGCTTTGAGGATCTCATTTGAATAGGTCGTCTAGCGGTCAAACGGGTCACGAATTGCTGGCAAACTAACAAAAGCCCAACCAAACAAGCTGTGCGGGAAAAGACCTTCAAAGGCCGTGACAATGCCAAAAAATAATCCACCTGAATTCGCCACGTCGACTGAACGGAGTCTCTTCTGCATCTTCTTTATTCAGCTCTTCTTTTTTTTTTTTCTTGCTTCCCAAAAAAGGCGAAGGTGACGAAAAAGACGAAAAGGGAAGAGAGGAATCACCATAAAAGCCATCAAGCTAACTTACACATAAGAATTCAACATGTATCCAATCGGCCGAATAAGGTAATGCCCCTCTGGCGGGGAATGTTTTTTTTTTTCTTGTTTCGTTTTCTTTCTTTTTATCGTCGAGGTTTGCATTTTGTATTTTTTCTACAAATATATAAATATATATATATATAAAAAAAAAGTTTTCTTGAATGTCCGACAATGCTGGTCTATTGGCCAAGCCCCTTCTCGCGGCTTTGGTCGGTGTCCTCGGAGCGAGAGCGTGCCCCAAACAGAAAAGAGAGAGCTCCCGGGCTCTAGCCCAAAAGACGTTTTGAGTTACAAAGCCAAGTGTCTCCTATAAAAGAAAAAAGGAAGTTTTCATATTATGTATATGAACACAGTATCTCTCTCTCTTTTTCTTTTCTTGACCATGTTGGTCAAATGTCTTTACGGCTGAAGCCGTCACTGGTGAAAGGTAAAATTTATGTTTATTTTGGAGTCTTTCGAAAAATGTGAAAGCATCTTCGACAATCTTTCACAGAACTTTAATCGCATTTGGGATAGAATGGGACGCGTCCACAAATAAAAAAAAAGCTCATTAAGGGAACGCCGAAACGCCATCTGTGTTTCTGTTTGTATTATAGTAAATAGCCCAAGTTCAAATGGCTACGTGATCGAGTGACAGAGAAGGACAGAAACCTAGGGAAAAATCGGAATTAGACAAAAAAAAAAAACATAGGACAAGGTTTTTTGATTGAAGGACTTTGGAGAACTGGATACAAACAAGCTGGAGGGGTTTCTTTTAATCAAAGTTCTTGCTGCCATTGGCTTTTATGCTGTTTCTTCGTCTTTCATTAAAATAGGACAAACCCGGAAAAAGAGCCCTTTTTTTTTCGTCGCAACAGGAATTATCAATTGTTATCCGATTCTGATTCGATGAAGGGCGAGGTTAGAAATCTGTTTCCGCTATCTTTACTTTCGGTTTCAACGTTTCCTCCGGGAAAATCTTCAGTCTTTTACAGAGTTAACTGCTAATCAAACCTGTGAAAACCGGCTTAAAATGAGCGCTTCTAAACGGCAAAGGTTATAGAATTCTTTGCGTTTACACAGTGCAAGCCAATTGATTGCCAAAGGGCAAATCTGCTTTGTTTTGTTTTGCGAACAACCTTTTTTTCCTCTTTTCTTAATTAGATTTTTTTTTCTCTCCTGAATTGCCCACCATTTATGGCGAAAACCTTGTAAGGCGATAAGCAATTTGTTTCTTTAAATGGCCTAGGTGCGGCACGTGACGTTTAAAAACAATTTAGCGAAAACGTTGGAAAATTACGCCAGGACGCTCTGATAAAATTCTCGAATAAAACCTTAGTTTACTTTAAACAACAAAAAAAAAAAGAATGAAGATGCTCCACAGCTCCCAATTGTAATACAATAGCAGTGTATTTTCAGCGTTTCACACTACATCATTTGAGTGGATGTAGCACATTAGAGCTTGGGTCAGGCGTATCCCTTGCGGCATTCGTTCCAGTCTATCGATGCCGTTGCAGAAAGTGTAGACATTGTAGACGGTAGACAATAGAACTATTTGTTTTGCTTTTTTATTAAAGAATTCTCTTCAGTAGGACTCCAAAAATGAGTAGCCCCATAGCCGACATTGATGTAAGACCGGAGCAAGACGGATCAGAGACAAAAGTGATGGCTCGCCACCAACTGATCCGCGTCCGTACGTTATACTGCGTGTACAGCATGACGGACAACCGCCTCGTCTTATATAATGTCCACCAACCACATCACGGCGCGCAGCGCTAGGCATCATTTTGTCAAACGGGATCTTAGAGAAACGGTCTGTCAGCCAGTTAGACAGGTGGTTTTCTTTTTTCCTCGTTTTGCCACTTTCGTTTCCGACTTTCCGTTCGGAAGGTAGTTTTTAACCAACGACCCTTTACCGCCGTCTGCTGATACATTCAAGACTTGTTAACGTGTGTCTATACGGACCAGGAGAAACTGAAAAAAAAAATAAAATGGTGGAGTTTTCAACCAGTCTTTTTGTGTGATTACAGGTTTCCCGAAAGTTCCCATGTCATTTTCACTCCAGTTGTAGTGGTTGTCGTGCAGGGAAAACGACATTTCTGTGTAAACCAAACGAGCAAACTGACTACTTGTCTATTGTCCCTACTGTGGAAATTACAGCTCGAGTACAAGCTTAGAAGAAAACAAGCCTGCAGGGCATGATTCCGAACAGAGTGGTATTTAACCATTTGAGTGCCATCTAGCTATGGGGCCGTTCATTTCTAATTTCATCGAAAAATAACGAACGAATATTATTCCACCTAAAAGCGCTATGCTCTTTTTCTTTCCCCTCCCAAATGCCGCAATGGCGTAGAAACAAATGATGATGATGAAGGCGAGAAGTAACTGGAACTCTCATGGAGTACTGAGGAAGCCAACAATCTTGAGCCAGACACACACACACACAATTCTTCGTTTCCGACAAAAAAAAAGTCTTTGCGGAAACACATTCCAAATAGCGGGACAAGCAACACAAAAGAAAATGAATAAATTTCATCTGATGTTGATTATATACCGTTCAAATTAAAGCGTTGGAATCTTTTTGTACAAGTTAGTGACCGTTCGTGGCTCAATATCCATAAGTTTGATACAAAGCATATAAAGAAAGGGAAGTTGTTCGAGGAAAAAAAGGAAAGACACGCCCCGGACGCGTTGCGTTTATCTGTTTCATGGCGGGAAAAGCTTTTCTTCCCTTTCCCTTTATAATCTATACGCAACACTCACGAGGTAGTACACGTAGTCAAAGCTAAACTATTTCTCATCTAATAGAAACGTCACAATATTTGGCTGGGCATGGTAATGACAGTAACGAGAAAAACAGTCTGTAGTAATTTGCTGAAAAAAAATATACATAAAATTGTCCAGTTTTTGAAAATTTAAATAGCCCATTCGAGGTTTGTGGCACGACATTTCCCAAACTTCAAAACTGACTTCCGGAGGCAAGTGGATAATGAAAAAAAAAAAAGAGCCATGAACAATATGAAACAAAACAAGAGTAGTAAACAGTAAAACTCAAACTGTTGCTAATTTGAAGTTTGTTCCAAGCTTTGACGACCGTTCGCCTAGAGATAGACGCGCTAAAACGGTCCGCATCATTTCGCTGCGGTCATCATTTGAAATGTACACTGTCTCGCACGGCGCAGAAAATCATTCAAAACTAAAGTCTGTGTAACTAATCTGATTTTGAACTAATTGGTTGACAAGCCGGCAAAAGGTAGGCTATTCAGCGTACACAATAGGAACTTGCATTGATTTTGAAATCGATACAGGCTTCGATTTAGCGCTTGTTCATTTGAAAACCGTGTCCTGTTTGCCCTGCTAAGACAGTCCTCCTATTCTAGATATTAATGAGAACGAGGAACAGATAGACAATGATATGAATAGAAACCAGTTTTTGTTAATTACAGATGATCTCTTTTCTTGATTTTGCTTTAGGAGGGAGAGGGAGGGAGACTTTATTGCGATAGAAATAACAGATTCAATTATAACTTGAAAACACAAACAAATAGCTTCTCAATCCACTCCAAAGAAAAATGAAATTTCTGCGTGTTAAATCTTTGAAGTCAATAGAAATTTTAGTATTCTTTTCATCTCCATTACAGTAGGAGCTATATGAAACTATTTTTGGCGATGGCAATTGCGTTTGCCTCGCACGTATCGGGCACGGCGTACAACGCGCTTTCACAGCCAGAAGCTACTAGACAAGCGAATAAATTAATGTCAATATATTATAGAACGACCCGCGACAAGCCATTTCATCAGCTTGATTTACGAAGCTAAGCTGGACGGGTGGGGGAGAGGAAAAACAGGTTACGCAACAAAGTCGACTGGGCCCTTAACAAAGAATGAGTTATATGCCATACTCCGACGTCCTGTCACCAATCTAACAGTGTTCTTGTATTTGCAGTTTAAATCGAATAAATTATCCGACAAGCCGCCATGAACGTTTATGGCTGCTACATTGATATTGTGTACAGCTTTTGATGTATTTAAAGTATTCACACAAATCTGTCATTGGTGGTAAAATGGTCCTGTAATTGTTTGCTAACTAGAGACGATCAGTTGACCCAACCAAAAACGACTCGAGTATTTTAAACGTAGTCGCCGATACGTCGTGGCGGCTATGAAATAGAACAACGACGAAACGGATGAAACGAAAAGACGCAAACTGTTTAATGAGGCTATATATAGGTACCAGCTGGCGCAAGAGGCTGGGATTCTGACGGTACTGCGTTGTTTGTTGGGCAGAAGGGGGCCGGGAGGGTGAACGAACGTTCTCGCCGACTTGCATCCGTACAGGGTGGGGCTGTTCCCTGCCACGCACGATACGGCCACGGTTATCACGGGTGTGCGCGTCGGTTCCGACATGATATGCGCAGGCACCATGTAGCCATTTGGGACGGCTCTAACGACGTGTACAACTCACTTCCAAAATAAACAATCTCAATTCCTTGCCACCACCGCCCATAAGTCTGACAACAAGTCACGTTTACGCTTCCGCTAACAATAGCTAAATAGCTTTACTACACGACTTTGTCTTAAAGGCTAAGCCACGACATAATGTAATTTTTATTGAAAGATTTCTTCTTTTTTTTCATTGGAATTGAGCGGGAGTAGATCCACTTTGTGGCTAAATAGAGCCGCCCGTTGAGATCCGGCCCTCAAATAGAATGTACAAAAAGCATGCGTTATTTTCACTACGGGCGTCTATTGACTGCATCTGGCCGCTTCATTGTTCCCGATCGATGGAGCAGTTCGGAGATTTCACGACTTCTCCCCATGGCACGACGATACATTGCCGATTGATCCGCCAAAGCATCGGCGAATATCTCAATTGTGTGCGACATCGGAAAAACAATGGAAAACCAATGCAAATTTTTGTCGTTTTTCTTCCGGTATTCCGGACAAGAGTTTGGGTGACGCTGGATTCGTGTTGAAGCTGACACATCAATTTCGGGATTTAGGTCACTGCATTGTGACGTAATTTGGACGAGAATGAAATTATTTGCCCTATGTGACAAGGAATATTAGATGTGGTTGACACAGTCTTCGTGAGGTGTCAGTCTTGAGAAAAAAGAGTTATCACGACTAGCGCTAGATGGCTCTACCGTAGCAGTTGTCCCTCCAACAACGTCGAAGGCAGAAAAAGGAGGAAACGGGTGGAAAGATAGAAAACGGTGACGGAACGATAAAGGAGGGGCGGGTGGGTGGAGCTTGACGGTAGTGGTTAGGCAAGAGAAGGGGAAGAAAGTTCGTGAGTGAGCTTCACGCAGCCAGTATAGGCAGAGCGGACTAGAAGAAGGGGGAATAACGGAGAGTGAGGTTCCCGTCCGCATCACTCCACATTCTTCTTTTCTCTCCCATTCTTCCCTACTATTTTTTTTTCTTGTTTATTTCAGGCCTTTTTTTCTTTCATATCTTTGCTATTCGTTCTTTAGCGCCTCCTTTTTGTTTTCCCCACAAAAAAGAAAAAATTCCCAAAACGAGGAAAACTGGAAAACCTTCTAACCAAACCAAAGAGCAGCACAAGTGTGTGTGAGAGAGAAAACCGTGCGGTGGAATACGGTCGGAGTTTTTTTTTTTTTTTTCTTGCGTCTCATTTATTTCTCTCTCCATTTTCCTTCTTTCCCTTTTCTCGTTCGCTCGCTCTTTTTTTTTTTACGGATTTTGTTCACGAAACGTCCCGCCTCCCCCCTCCGACTTCGCTCGGACTGGCAGTCGTCAGTCGGTGTATGTGTGCGTGCGAGTGCTGTGCGTGCCGTCTGCTTGCGCGCCGTATGTGCCGTGTGTGAGTGTGTGACTCGCAAGACGAGATTCTGATCGTGCAGAGGTGAGTCTTTTTTTTTTTTTGTTCTATTTCGTGTTATTTCGATTCTGCATCTCGTGCTCCGTTTTTCTGATGCTATTCAACTGAAAGAAGTGACTAAACACCACCAGGACTAATAAAGGAATAAATCGAACGATACGAATATCATCGCCTGATTGGCCGTCCTCTTGCCGACACAACTAGTTACCTAGAGTTTACCTACAGTTTTTTTTGTTTTTTGTTCGCTGCCTTTTTTCTTTCTTTTTTGTTCGAGTGTTCCCGTTTTTACGGACGAGTGACTCTCGAGAGCAGTTTAGAACAAAGAGGGTGTGTTGTGTGTTGATGGATAGGTCGAGTGTCATAATCTGTCAAATCACCAAGGACCGAGTAAAACAGATCGGCTGAACTAAAAGGAATTATGGATTCATCAAACGAGGAGGATTAAAACAAAATTAAAAACAATGGAAAAGTGAAACAAAGAGACGCAACTCATTTAGGGAGCGATAAATGGAGATTTCTCAACTGGAGAAAATGAAGAGAATAGAGAAAATGGCAAGAAGGAGCTTAGAGGGTGGTTTGTGGGTGTTGTTTTTATTTTTCGTTTCTCTCTCTCTCCCACCCTCCACATATCGTGCAGTAGACAAACACACACACAACAAGCCGAGAGATATCCGGGGCCGGACAACGCCCCTATACACATTCACTGGCGACTATGTGGCCCGCTTTTTTTTTTTTGTTGTTGTTGTTGTGTTGAAAAATGGTTGAAAAGAAAATAGAGAAAGGAAGAGGAATAAAACAAAACAAAAAATTTGGGTAGGCTATACCAGTTGTTTGTCATACAACCCGGACAGCAAGCCTTTATTTTGACGGACTACATAGCGATGGACTGTGGCAACAGTATAATCTAGGAATTTTTTCTACAGCCTCTGTGCTCTTAATCATTTCTATATCCCCCTAATAACAATGAGTTTGTCTTATCCCCTTCAATCAGTTTAAACTTCAACGAGCCACGTCCACTAAACAAAAGTACATTCGCGAAGCTTATGTTTTTTTTTTTTTAAAGAATTTTCTTTCGTTGGTATCTTCAAATATTTTTCGCCTTGTTTTCTAATTCCCAGTACCTTATTTTCTCAATTTCCCCTTATTCTCTGCTGCTCAGTTGGACAACGCTAGGACAATTATGAGCAAACAATGACTACATCGTTCGGGGAAAAACAATTCAATAAACCAATTGCCAACAGGGCTAAGCGTATAGAGAAGTTATTGCATATGTGGCGCGTACGTGTATGAGGCGACACCGAAAAGGTTTCCACTTGGTTGTTCAAGTTTTTGTTCTTGGTTCCCTATGTGAACAGTCTCTCACCCCCTTCTTTGCAATTGCTTCCTCTTTCCCTGTGTACAACTGATGTATAGCCCATATATGGTCGACACACACACACACACAAGGGCGGCCAACTAATACAGTGGGAAATAAGAACGAAATTGTTGTGTAGGTAAGAGAGGGGGGAGGGAGAAATGAGGAAGCAGGATATAGTAATAAGAAACAACCAGCTGGAGGAGGCAGCAGCAGCAGGCAAAAAACTCTTATTTCGTATATAGCCCTCACGAGTGTATGTATGTGTGTGTGTGTGTATTATATGTACGTCTTCCTATGCCGCACCCCTCTAAAAGCTCCTGGAGTCGCGTGCGCTACCCTCCTCCCATTTCCTGCAAGAACGCTCACTTATTACCAATGACTCGTCTCGATACAATGCGGAAGAAAGAGGTGAGGGGTTGACGAGGGAAAACAAGAAGAAAATGAAAGTCAAGAAAGAAAAAGCGCTAGAACATTTGAGGAGAAAACAAAAACCGTGAAGAGTAAACTATAGCAGCAGGGCATAATAGGGAAAGAATCAAGATAGAGCTCCAGAGAGCTCTTTGTAGTTTTGTATAATACTTGCCTGCTTGCAATCGCCATCAAAGGATCATTTCGCTTCCATTTTCAAACAGTTTCTGGCATCGTCATTCTGGCGATTATTCTTGTAATTTCAAGTCCTTTCATTTGTAGTCCTATGGAGCCTCTTCTTTCCATTTGGCTCAAACGACTTCTTCTGTGTAAATGAAGCGACCATAGGGACCAGGTCCTCTGTCATTAGCTAAGAAGAGATGCAAGCGACGTATCTAGAGGTCGGGTTGCTGGGATGAGCTAGTTGCCGTTAGTACTTAATTTTTTTGTTCCCTTTTTTTTTCTCATATGGAATAGATGGCCGTATGAAATGCAGGACTTGAAAGCTGGAAAAAAAACAAGTGTACAAGGTATTATGTAGACTGGCTTTGGTTTACGTAAATCTCAACTGGCTTGACGCTTTGGCGTGCCAGAATTGATGGCTCATAGGATGGCCCGGTTTGGTCACGCGACCCAACAATGATGAAACGAAGAGAGGCACAAAAGAGTCTTCTACATGCATAATTTTTTGTTTTTTTGTTTCTTCTTCTACATGTTCCCTCACCATGGCTGAGTTACACTCGCTAGTCGAGATACAATATAGCAGTGCACGTTGGGAAACGTATAGGGTTGCGTGTCCCGCACTTCAAGCCATAGCCCCTTAAATATTATTTGTAGATAAATTTTTTTTTTAAGGCAAAGGGGGGAAAAAAGAACAACAAAAAAAAACGTGTTTATTTAGCATAATACATATACAACGAAACGCCCGCAGACAGCAGGTTGTATCGCGGCTTTCAACTCTTTATCCGTTCACATGTTTTGTCTAGTACCATCCAAAATAAAAAAGAATAAAAAAATAACAAAACAAAACAACAACGATGAAATTCCTTTTATCAGCTGGTTGCCATTCCAATGGTTTCCACACGTTCAATCGACTTGTCTTCTTTTCCATCCCCCACTCCCCCTTTGTTTTTTTTTATAGATGCGTCGCATTCCGATCGAGTTCCCGACATTTTACCAAAAGCGCTCTATAAATAAATAAATTAGCTCTCGAAATCAAAGATGAATTGGAAAGGCAAAATGCAGGGAAAAGTTCAACGAGCTTTTGTTTACGACTAGGCGGCTTGAGTAAGAGTGGCACCATAGTCTGCAAAGTTCATTGATCACTTTTTTGTGTAAACCGATCTAAAACTCGTATCGCATAAGCCCCTCTGGCGAAAAACTTCTCTTCGTTCAACTGTTGTGTAGAACGACTTACATACGCCAACTGGATGTATCCGTGTGTGTGTGTGTGTGTAGGGCGGGTGTTGGAACAGCACGTCGTGAGCCAACGGGACAAATCACCTACGGCGGTGTTGAGACCCAAAACGGACAACACTATATAGAAGAAGACGAAGAAGACGAGAAAGGAAGATAGAAAAAGAAAGAAGCCAAAGGGAAATGTAGGATAGAGGTGATCGTGAAATGAAACGGCATCTCGTGATCATTGGTAGCACAGCGTCGCCAGATCTCGATACGCTGTTGTTAACGGTGGAATCACGAGCCACTTGACAAAATCTACAACAAAAAAATTGTGAAATAATAATGTTCATCCTACAATCGTTTCCACAAAATCAAAATTTCATTTGTTTGCATACACAGAAGCCGAAGGCTGTCTGCTTTGAAAAAAAAAAAAAAATCTCTGTTTGCCGCAAAGTCGTTGATGATTGGATCGAGTCACGGATAATTTCATCGTGGCTTTATGAACTGTTAGCACCGAAAGGACCCTGCCACCTTGGAGTCATAAAGTCGTTGTTAAAGGAAAAGGGTTGGAAGGGCAATAGAAAGGGCTACACGCGGACATGGCCAACGACAGAGAGACAGCAGATTGCATTCGATTATCGATGGTTGCCGCTGCTGCTGACTGGCTGGCTTCGTATTCCTTCTACTTTTTTTTTATTTTATTTTATTTTTATTTTTATTTTTATTTTTTTGCTTTTTCGGCTGGTTATACTATCGATCCGATAGAGCTCCTCCCAGCTTCTTTGTTCGTAGCGGCTCCCGAACTGCTCCCGACTGCGCTCTATATACATAGTATATGTGTGTGTACAGCTATATGCAACGGCTCCAACTTGCCAACGAGGGTAGGGGGGGGGGAGGGTGCTCTGGCAAAGACTCACTCACACATATTCGATCGATAACATCTCCTCAGTAGCCTACACACAGTGTACTTACATAGCTTAAAACATACAGAGCGTATCAACTCTATAGCCTACCTCACCCGACTACTCCACATCCCATTAGCGAGTGATGCATTGAATTCAACTGGAAAGGAATAATGTATTGGTTAACAGCTGACATGTGCCACAGCAGCACACCTCATAGTTGTTCGTTTCCGTTTGATTTTAGCTCAATTATTTCCGTCACAAAAGATGGCGTTCACTCGCTGATTCCAATCAATCAAAAACGGCCTGTTGCTCCACTATATTTCTTACCGTTTTGTATTTTTTTTTTATTGCGATCAAGGACAGACAAGTCGATTGCAAATGACCTATTCTTA
The DNA here is from genome assembly GCF_022539665.2 of Daphnia carinata. Taxonomy (NCBI): domain Eukaryota; kingdom Metazoa; phylum Arthropoda; class Branchiopoda; order Diplostraca; family Daphniidae; genus Daphnia; species Daphnia carinata. The sequence continues at coordinate 6,725,898 of NC_081333.1, forward strand.
ATAATCAAACAAAAAAACCAGTTTACTATAAGGATTTAAACAATGTACAAAACGTTTGCGATACACTGCTAGCGAATAATTGTAGATGTTAGGATCGAAGGTCGTTAGTTTTGACAACGTCGCCTCCTTTGTTCTTACTCGACTCGTTTGATTCTTCACGATTTTTTTGTTATCTAACAGGAATTTTCCATAAGGAGGAGGGAGGGGACAAAAGAAAAACGGGCCAGTTGACTGCGTCGTCCGTCGAAAGACGTGACCTGCTGTCGGGTTCGTGTCATGCAACGTCATCTCGATTCCGACGGGAAGACCGATTAAAAAAACAAGAAACAAGAAGAGGCAGGATGTCGCCGCCGGATGTCGTCTGGTCCGTCTGAAACATACACACGTTTTTGTAGTCGTTTCACGGCGGTTGCGTTCCTACCCTCTTTTTTTCAAAAGGAGGAATTCAGTAAAAGAAAAGAAAAAATTATGGGAAGAATGGCTACTCGTCGAACACCGCCCAGTGGTAGTCGTCGTTCTAGAGGACTTCTCGTCACCGATTCCGGCCAGTTGAGGAAGAAGAAACGGGCCGTGAAACTCGTCACCAATGCCAACCGAAAGCGAAGGGGACTTTTGCGACGGATCAATCCGAAAGCTTGTCGCAAGAAACCTGGATCTTCTGTAGACATGCCGTCGACGGTTGCCCTAACTGCCAATCGATCACGCATGTCTAACTTCCGATCTTGTCTCAAAAAGAAAGCGACAACAACAACGAAGACGGCCAATAAGAACATCATGGCTTGCAGTCCGTTCGGTCAGAAATCTGGCGCCAATTCGGCAAGGAAAAGCCGGTCAGTCGTCACTTTGGTTCAAGAAGAGAAGAAAGAAAGTACGCAAAAATCAGGATCGACCAAGATGGTGACGTCGTCCTCTGTGACGCGTAACCCAATGGGGTCGTCGTCTTCAACGACGACAACCACGTCCACTGTTATCGCCTTGATCTCTACCAGCACAACATCGAGCAGTGCTGATTCTAGCAGTACGGCAAGTTTGGTTGGTGTCGGCGCTAGCCGTCGGCAAGTGGCCATTGCCATGTACCAAGAACACCAGGAGAATGTTGATCATCATCCAGTCATAACTACCAGCACAAAAACCAGTTCGAAGAATGTTCAAAAAGCTGGTCGAACCAAAATGACTTGTGATTTGAAGCACATGATGGAGTCTATTGAACGCGTGGCTTCCGGACAGCCGTGGATCGACACGTTGGTCACGTCGGACCAAACGAGACACGAAAGTGGCAGCAGCGACAGCAGTTCCAGCAGTTCCAGCAACAGTTCCAGCAGCAGTAGTGAGAGTAGCAGCAGCAAAAGTTCGGAACAATCGTCTTCCAAGGGCAGGCGAAAGAAGACGAACCGGTCGATCCATTTGCGTAACCGGTCCGTCAAGAGAAACGAACCGTCTGGTCAGTCGCCTCCGCCAGTTGGTTCTCTTCGCCGTCCCAACCAACGACGTCGATTGGCCTGTCTCAACGCTATGGCCAAAGTTCACTGCCTCTACGAAAGTGAGATCCGGCATCCGTTGGCTCAGAAACACGCAACCCGCATCTTCTCCAGCGCCTCCGACTCTGACCAGAGTGGCGATGATTCCAGTAGCAGCGACAGCAGTGAAGAAAATGAGGCGGTAATCGATAAGGCGGTCGACAACAAGAACCAGAAAATAGCCGCCAATAAATCTTCGACTAATGCGAGGAAGAAAGAGGCCAATCGGAGTAAGAAATCGGAGACAAAACGGCCTGCCACGAAGGCGCCAACCGCTAACAAGAAACAACGTCAGTCGATGGAAGTTGCACCGGTCGATTTGGCTGCTTTGGTCATGCCCAAAAGGATGGCCAGTCTCAATGCCACGGCCATCTTGGCCGCCAGTTCGCAGCAGTGGCCGGACAGCCCGAAGCCTCGCCGCGGGAAAACCCAACCGCAATCGTTGTCCAGTAGCGATGCCGATTCGTCCGACGAGATCGAGCGTGAAACCAAAGTCATTCCGTCGACCCAACGGCCGAGTGGCAAATCAAAAATGCTTCCCACTTCGAGCAAGAAAAAGAAGCCGGCCTTAACCAAGATCACAAAGAACATTTCGTGCGTGGAGAGTTGCTCGACGTCGACGGCCGTTTCGACGTCTACCAACAGCCACATTCTTCGCCTGTCTGCCAATATCTTTCATCAGGAGGTGGATGGTCATCATCAGACCACCACCACTACGAAGAGTAACACCTACCATCAATCGTCATCGGGTAGCGAGCAGAATGGCAGCAGTGTTACTTCTTCATCAAAAACCTATCAGAGGCAAGTGACTACGACCAGCTCTGATTGCGGACCTCGTTCGTCGCCAATGGATCTTGCCCAAACTGTTCCTAGAGTTGCTTCCTCTCATCAACGTCCGGTTAGTTGTTGTTGCTTTCTTTTTCTTAGGTGCATACTTGTTTCCAGATGAATGCAGGCTATCAGTAATCGTTGCTTTAATGGACCTGTGGGTTCTTTTTGGCCACGAAGGATTTAACGGCGTATCACGATTGCGGCATGTCCCCATGAATCGAGATATAGAAATAAAGAACGGGGGCACGGTCGCTTTCATATGAATACTAGTAGCTCACATATACATAATAAATTCAATCCAATTGGGGATTTATGAAAGACTCCCCCTTTTTTTTTTTTAACGCTTTCTGATTTTCAAAGTTTTCGACCAAGTCGATGCGGGTCACTATGACAAACGGTCGAGATCAACAACTGGATCTGTCATGAACCGACAGTCAGCGTCTTTTCAGTTCGAAAGGAGAGGGCTACGTACAGCGTTGATAGACAAGGATTGTATTCCCTGATGACGTGTGGGTTTAGGATACGGTTTCCACTACGATGATGGCACATGATTTCTTTATCAAATCATATCTGTACGACAGAGATACGATTTGTCCCATGACAGTGTTTTCAAAAAAGATAAGCTTCCAGACGTGTACAACATTTTCGCTGTTGGTGTAGCAGACTGATCGATAATCACGAACCTTACTACATACGGTCATATTCGGGCAAAAGAACACAACGTACGAGATGGCCGTTTTCAAGTTGGGAAGAGGACGAGCATCATTGTCAGAGAGGATTAAGGCTTAATCCGGCATGTAATGCCCATTAATGGGCATGTTTGTCAACGGGAACAAGTGGACTTTGAATAGGCACCACGTCAGCTTTAATTCTTAGCTACGAACCTAGTGACGCGACTAGACTGTTAACAGTAAATATTGATAATGCGAGCTATTCATTCGGCATCAGTCAAAATATTTCCAGTTTTGCTAACCAAAAACGGACTCTTCGTTCTTTCGTAGACATTTCGTACATGTAATGCTGACAAAGCTGCACAAAATGTTCACCGTTAGAATCGAGTTCGTGATTGAAAAGGGTTGCTTTAGAAATGGTGACGAGATGTGACAGCTTGTCGTCTTCGACACTCGTTTAAACCGGTACGTCATAATGACAGCGCCACGTAAGGAAACTTTCAGAAGATTGCCATTCTAATCAATTTTCAAAACGATATTCGTTCTCGTAAGTAAGAGGTAGGAAGTGGTATGAGCTATTACACGTTGTCAGCGATTAGTCGTGTCTTTGACAAGAAGGTGGCGAAGAGCAAACGACGCACGCCAAGTCGTCCGCAGCCGAAAAGGGATCATTGCATCTATTGTACAGCGGTCGTGAAAGTCGGCTCTGGCGGACACGTTATTTGTCTCTGCCGCCAACGACAGCCTTTTTTTTTTTTTTTCGCGGTCCATTGTTGTTCTTCTTAAGGATATAAAGTGATGGGCGGGTCGCGATATCTTTCAGGCTGTAGAGGAAAAAGAAATAAGTGTCAATTCAAAAAAAAAAAAGGGGGGGGGGGAGCGCTCTCTAAATCCTCCTTTTGTTACTAGAGCTCCTTCTTCTCTTCTTTACGACAACGGCGTCGGAATACTTCGTGACTCGGTTCGGCAACCTTTATTGGGTTTCGGCAACTAGGTCGTTAAGATTTAGAGCGCTTCTTTTTACCATTCGTCTTTTTATATCTTTCATATGCTACTGTATTTCTGTTATTACGATGATTGTTTGGCTTCCCAATTCCTTCCTCTTTCTTCTTCCCGTTTTTTTTTTTTAGTTTTCTTTTTTATATGTATATCGTGCAAAGGTATCCTAGTCAGGTATACAGCCGCCATTCACTCTTCGTTTGTGACTGGTTGTCGGAGCTTTTTTTGGTTGGGTAGACACCGTTGCCTGTTGATGGCATTCATTGCCCTTTTTTTTCTTTCTGAAGTCTTTTTACGATATTTCGAGTTTCTTGTTTTGATGTTTGCTGTTGTCTTGAAAACGAACCGCACAGACACAACAAGCGAAACAGCAGCCGACGGTGCAAACTGACGCGCCAGACAGTTACAGTCCGTTGGGCGCTTTGTACAACATGCGGCCGCCAAATTTGCAGCAACAACAGCAAGAAAGGACGCCGTCACGTCATCAAGATCAACAACATCACCATCCAGCTGGAGGAGTTACGTCGGAAGTTTCTTCATCCCCCAACTCGTCCTTCCAAACGTCCGGCAATAACAGTTCCGGCGGCCATATCATGACTAAAGACCGCGACAAAGGCTGGTCATCGGAACGCGTGGCCACCACATCTTTACCCTCAGGTCAGTCACTTTTGTTTGATTTTTTTTCCACATACAAAGAATTCCATTATTAAGCAAAAGATGTAAATCAAAAAGCATCCCTTTCTGTTCGTTTTTATATAGTTACCATTTTCTTAAATCATTAAAAACAAACTGCGCAATCAAATGATAGGCGACCTCTTTTTACAAGATCATTTGGAAGGAAGAGATGTAGGGAATGAAAGGAGAAGAGAAAAAAAAGGAAGAAAGAATAATAATGTAGAAAAAAAAAACGAATAAAAGTTCACTGGCCGAAATTGCTGCGTGTGTATATTCTTTGAGCCATTGGATGGGCAGAGGGCCCTGTCTCTCGTCAGCTGTTGTGAGGGGCTTGAGCTCGCGCGTACGTTGTACTCGACGGCCCGCTACAAGCAAGCAGTGAACCAGGTTTTATTTTCTTTTCCAGTTGCTAGTTCCCCCTTTTCGCATTGAGGACACAGACCTTTCTTATTTTCTGTTTGTTTGATTCCCGTCCTACCGTTCTCGTTTTCTCACTGACGCGTCACAGCAAGAACCTAGAAAAAAAAAAGTGTGCAAGGATGGGGGGGGGGGGGGGGGGGGGGGGGGGGGGGGGGGGTTGATAAATAAATGAAAGAAAAAAAGAGCGTATGAAAGAACCTACGTGATGTCACAGTGTCGCAATCTATATCGATTTTTTAGGGATGAGCATTCGTGAATCGACATTGGCAAAATCGTTAATTAATTCGGACCGCGTGGTCCGATTTCCGTAAAAAAATACTCTCCTTTTTTCTGCTTTTTTTTTAATTACATTTTTCCTGATTCGAATTGAAGGCTCAAGTTCATTTTTTTACGATAACAGTTTAAGCTTCACTGCAGACGGTATCGCGATAAAAATAAGCTCACGATTACAGTAAATACTTCAGCGTAAAACATTTGTTTCCGAAACGCTGAAGATGAAAAAACACAATCTAAAGCGATTAATCGCCAATCGAAAACTGTCATAATCGATAGTTAAAGCGAGAAAAGAAGAAAAAAAGATTAGGGGGGTTCGCCACATTACTCCCCCCCCCCCCCCTCTTCCCCTCTTTTTTTTTACCGTGTGAAACTCTCCATTGGTCCCTAGCACTTGGTTCCGAACGCACCCTGAAGGCATTAAATGCGAATACGGGCGTTCAGCCAGCCAGTATACGCGGGTCTTTCGGCTCTGCTAGCTGTGTGCAGTTAAAGTTGGCGTGTTTCGTTTGAATTGGTGTGCGTGCACGCGTGTGTGATCGACACAGCCTACCGTAGGGATAAAGAAACAAGGAGGAGTTTATAGTTCAGAGAGATTTGTGCAAATTTGTAATCTCTCTCATCTTCCACCATTAGTTATAGTGTCGGGGTTTCTTTTCGTGTTCCGCGTGTTACGCATTGTGTTACACAAACTTTGTCATCAGTTTGGTGTACAGCCCCACTTTAGACGTGCAGCGTGAGTTTGCTAAAGACTACTTTACTTGTTACTATCTGTTTTGTGTTTGGGGAAATCTGTTTTGTATGTGTATATACATCGCAGTAATGATATAGCAAAAAGCGAATTAGAACCTTTTTCTTTTTCTTTGCCATTGAAATGGACACTGGTCACGGTCACATAGACTTGATCGTTGTGCGAACCGGTTGATGACCAAACAGATCCCGGTAACAAAAACAGGAAAAAAACTTAATGTTGGTAATGGTAACCTTGAGAAGATCCCCTTTTCCCTATGTTCGTAGAGGACATAATTATTTGGGTGGAAAGGAAAAGGAAACGACGTTGATATCCCCTTGTGGCTTAGGCTTACAGAGGAAAATATTTTGGCGCCAAGTTACGTTGTGAACTGACTGTCAAGGACTTACGTCATGCCAACGTCACAGATACCTTTACCTTCGACCATTACTCGTTGTGTAACAGCACTGCAGTCAAGTGCAGTCGACCTGATGTGCACAAGATAAAAAAATTGCGTCTTAACTTGGTTTTTTTTTCTTTTCGTTATCCTCTTCTTTTCATGACGAATCATTCACAGTGTTGCCAAATCTCCGAAAACAGGAAATTGAAAAAAACTTCGCATTTATCTCGCATGCGTGATTTTTTTTTTTTTTTTGCTGACCTCGTCAATCTTATTTTTAAAATGTTCTCTCTTCCGACAGTGACCTTTGGTGGAGTGCCGTTGGTGCTCAGCAATCCGATCCAGTCGGCCGAATCGTACATGACAGCGGCCCGTCTGACTCCAGCATTTTCTCTGTACCGACCGCCCATCGACATTCCTTACGCTTCTTTTTATCCACCGCCTCCACCGCTGTACTCGGCTGCTCATTTTGCCGCGCCCTCCTATTATCGTGGATTTGCCTTGCTACCACCACTTGGATCAGGGTAAAATGGAATGTTGCCAAATCGGCTGGACGCGTTGGTTTTTTAACTCCCAAATTTTCTATAAACTTTTTAAAACAATTAGGTTTGTTCCAGTGGCTCTGGCCGATAGTTATTCAGCGTACGCGTTAGCTGCACCCTCGCCTTTTGTCGGATCGAGTAACGCGGAACTTGCGCATTATCTACATCGATATCAGACGCTTGGTGCTCCACCTTGTAGCCCTTTGACGCGGTATTTACCTACGACGAGTCCTTGCGGTTTGGGGTCTGATTGGAGATTGGGCCGTGATTCGAGTAGATCACTTGTCGAATTGCCTTCATCCTCCAGCATGCACGACGACCGCAATCCTCTTCCGTTGGCCGCCACAGAGGCAACAGCCTCTGGCAGTGGGAACAGCACTAGTGTAGGTGGCGTCAGTGGCACACCTGGAAACGGCAACAATACCTGCCCTAAAGTTGAAGCTGGGAGTACAGCATCTTCAGCTCATCCATCTATGTTGCCACCACCCTCGTCGACAAGAGGATTTTTCCCGTTTGCTGGCGGTGCGCCCATGCTAGGCTCCGCCGCAGCCGCAACGGCCTACGCCAACCGTTGCCTCAACGCCAATTGCTCCTGTTCTGGACAGTCTTCACCGACTTGTCCAAAAAACGCATTGGCTGGGCCCCTTACTGGTATGGCAATTAAAGGCTTAAATTATCACGAATGAAAAGAAGATAATTACTTTCTCTTGCAACGACTAGGTGAGGGTAAGAGGTCCGGGCCGAATTCCATATCGCATTCAGTGATCCCTCACCCCAGTTGTCATCATGTGGCATTGGTTCAGTCGCCTATGGGTGGCGGAGCTGGTAGCTCGAGTAGTTCGCCAGCAGTTCCGTCCCTTTTGCCTGAACTGTTACTTCACGCCACTGGGCCATTGGAAACGGCTGCAGATCCGCAGCCAACGTCTACCTCTAAGCAAAACGATGACTTTCATCGTGACGACAGTACAGAGAAGCTGGAAAAACAGAACAACAATAACAATAATAACAATCATCATAACGACAACAATCGCAAGAAGAAATCATTGTCGAGTGTGTTTCCGCCGAGTCCAGTATCGTCCCGGCTGCGCAGTCGCATCAGCAGTAATTCCGGTTGTAGTGTTGAAAACTGTTCGGAAACATGCTGCTGCCGTTGCGTTTCAGAAATTGGTAGTGCGCGCCATCTAGCGGCCAATAATGGTACGTGTTTGTCGGAGTCGTTATCGCTCACCAGCTTGGACTCCGATCCCAACGAGTTCGTGGGCAATGGTCATTCTACGCTCAGTTGCCATAGGCAGGAAATGAAGAAATACAAACGGCTTGGATCTGACGTTATTACAATAGAGCTGGATAAAATATCCGGACGAAAGCGGCATAAAAACAAAGTACAACATCCGGATGATTTGACGGAAACATGTGGTGAGCAATTTGATGATCCATCGTTGTTGACGTCTGATACGAAAGCGGGAACAAAAAATGGCACAGCTCGGAAGTGTCGCGAGAAGCTCATCCTTCCTGACGTGGTCAAGAGTCGAGTGATGATTGACCCTCATAGGAAAATAACTACCAAGAAAACAATCAAAAGCATCAATAGAACAAAAGAAGATCCCAAAATGGTACGAGCTACCTCACCAGTTGTCCGGCTTTTTACAGACAACACCAGCACGCTCCCCCCGACTGCAAAATTGGAACCTAGACGGGGTGGATCGAAATCTCGTTCTCCACTTGTTCCACCCGTTTCGAGCACTTCACCTGCGCTGCGTTGGTCAAACGGTTGGTCATGGGAAGGAAACAGCTTTCAATCACTAGTTCACTTGAGAAACGAAGATCTGCCGGCGGTGCGGAAGTGTTATCCAGCCATGAGGCATACGCAAGGCGATATCGTACGCATGCGTGATTGTATTCTCCTCAAATCAGGACCCAAAGCCAAAGATTTGCCGTTTGTGGCCAAAGTGTCCGCCCTCTGGGAGAACGCGGACGACGGCGAAATGATGATGTCACTCCTGTGGTACTATCGACCGGAACACACAGAAGGCGGCCGGCGCGCTACTGATCTAGACGACGAAATCTTCGCCTCTAGGCATCGAGATGTCTGCAGCGTGGCTTGTATCGAGGACAAATGTTACGTTCTCACATTCAACGAATACTGCAGGTTTGTGAAAAAAATGGTTCCCTCATTTTACTATTTTTTGTTACGTGTTTGGTATTGATAAGCAATGCCATCTACCGAGCAACCTATTCATTGAGCTAAATAAGAAAAAGAGGGGGGGAAAATGATTTTTGATTTATCTTTTCTTTCTGAATAAAGGTATCGGAAGCGAGCCAAGATGATGGAACAAGGAGTGCCTCCTCCTTTTGGCGCAGCGATGTCGTCAGTGACGGGTGAAACGCCAGAGTATCCTCGACGATTACGCTTACCACCGACTTGCACGCCAACAACGGCCGACCGGGTATTTCTCTGTCGCAAAGTTTACGACTTTCGTCAGAAACGTATCCTGAAAAATCCGAGCTAGGGAAGCAAACGCACGTTACTCTTCTACCAGAAGGCGGGTTCAATTTTCTAAAGTGCAGCCATTTCCGGTTTCTGAAGCCTCAAACCAAATTGATGGGTTTCTTTTTATTGATATCTGCCAACAAAGAACACATGGCTAAATTAAAAACTTAGGAGAATCTAATTGTGTTATGGAATGGCTGTGCGAAAATGTTTGAAATGCACTTGTAGTGAATAAGAACCAGTTGAAAAGGGCGTCGCTTTCTTGCTGAATTCATGACCGGTTTTCTTCTCCCTATCAATATGCACGGCATAATGCATATAAATATTTTTTTCATTTGATTAATTTATTCAGATGATTAGCTCAGTTTTGGAAGCATGTTCTCAGCATACCCCGCCTCGTTGGTCGAATTGTTTGTCTCTAAGTTCACGAGAACCTCAAAACATACAAAAAAAAATATTTTATTTCTTTGGGTCATATCACCATAGTCACTTGATTCCTCCCTTCTGTTTATCCGAATTCATGCGCTTAATCTTTTTTTTTTTTTTTTTTAAATTTTCTCTCTCATATTGGGCCCCACCTCTTATGTGTAAATGCACGGCTTTTTTATTGGACGCCCCCCCCCCCCCCCCCCCCCCCCCCAAAAAAAAAAAAAAACAACCGGTCGAGTTCATTGTACGTCGACTTTCGAATTATTTCCTCGCTTGAAAAGCATAGGCTGATAAAGTTGATTTCTTACGTCGTTTTTTTGGTGTACATACGAAAAAGGCTATGCCCTTTAACTAAATAAGATTATTCTTTTTTTTTTTTGTTGCGCAACTCGTCATTCAGATGACAAGGAGGTTGCAGAAATCCCTTTTTATTGTTATTATTTGCACGACACTTTCATTTATTTGGTCGAAATTTTTGAAGTTCAAATCGATGAGCAAAAATGAAACAGACATACAAAACAAAACTAATGTTTTCTTGATTGCCGAATTTTTCTTGTATTTCGTGTGGTTAAATCTCCTCTGGTGTGCTATGAACCACAAGAACCATTAAAAAAAACACACACGTTGACAAATATTCTGTAACAGCTGTGTATGACGAGGGTATAATTCATCCGTGTTTTTGTCCGTCTTGTTGTTCGACATATTAACGATTTTCTTTTCTATAACGTTGTTGGAAGGGTATAGTTTTGTCGAAGGTGAAGATTTAAGCAAAAATACAGATATATAGACTTCGAATTTTGTGTTTGAATATCACACAACGTAAATCGTTTAAACCTACAGCGGAATAATGGTGGCGCATAATTACTTTTTATTTTTAAGTTGGTAACGTTCTTAACATGACAAATTTCATGACGGATGACCCTTTAAATGTCTTAAAATATGACAGAGAGGAAAGCATTAAAGCACGGGAATCATAGCGTCCCGCCTGGTCACACTGGCATACCTCGCTTAAGTGATGTGTTGGCAAGCCTTTTTTGCCTGTCCTGACTCGCTTTGGAGTTGAGCGGCTGTTCTGGAACCAATGCAGTAAATAGTCGCCTAGAATTCAGCAAACACGCATCTCGCTCCTTCCCGAAGGACATGATTGTTGACTCTAACTCCTCGCTAAGAATAGCTTCTGCTGAACTAGATATTTTTAAATGATTCTTCTTCTCCCGCGAAAGACGTTTGTGACCTGATTTCGGACAACGCCCTAAAGGCGAAGTCTATCGCAACGCATGACGTTGATCTGATGGGGTATTATGTATCTCTTGTATCAATTATGTAACTGAAAGAAAAACCAAACTGATGTTGAAAGTTGGGATGAGATCAAAGACAGGCTTGTCTTTTTTCAGCACAAGCAAGCCAAGAAAGATCCAAGTGCGGGGTGGATGATGGGACTGCCCGCCTGTTGGAATTAGACTGGCCCGTGAGTACAACATCATCTTTCGTCAAAATCTGTCTACAGACCTGGTAAGTATCCAATTCTAGAGGCTTCCAACTTTTAATGTTCAACCGATTAACTAGTAATCACCTTCGCCTTAGTGGAATGGTCATCGACATCAGTCGCACTTCAATTTTTTTGGTAAGTGCGAAACATATTTTAGAACTGAATTCGTTTTTGACTAAGGTATAGTAACTAACGATAGAGTAATGCCCTGCAACGGCTGGAGAGAAAAGGTTCAATAGCGAAAGGAAAGAAGCTAATATTACTGAACCAAACTGACGCTCCTAAAATGGACTCCAACACACGAGATTACATAGCTGCTCTTTTCTTCTAGCGTTTCGTTTCTCAGCATCTCATCTGTCAGCTTTTCGTTTAGTATCCAAGTATCGCAGCAAACTTTGATTGTTTGTATTTACAGAATAGAAACGTAATTCAGAAACGAGATTCAAATGAAAATTCATATAGCAACAGAATGTCAGCAATGTTTTCTTGTTTTCTCTCCGCTATCATTTGGCTAGTGTGTTGCTACAAAACGAGAAGCACACGGAATGAGAGCATCGCCAATTGCAAAGTTCTGCGTCACAGCGCGCTGCCCGGGGAATTGAGGGGGCGTCACTTTCCGTCTTCCGCTCAAGCGCTCCTTCTCAGTATCTCCCGTTCTTGAGTCTTCCCACGGTAACCAGTCCCGCAGTGACTTGTTCCACGGCAACGTTGACGGTCAGAGACCACAGAGAGCCTAAACGAAACATTTTAGTTCTCTGCGATCGTTTGCAGCTCTGATCTCGTAGAACTAACCGGCCCCTCTAGTTCGGTCTCAATACTTCTTCACCTAGTCACGTTTGGTAAGTCACTTCTCAATCATGAATAACAGATTTTAGTTTAAATGGTAACCTCCACGCGCGTTTGGGAGGCATTCACGTTGAAATTTTGAAAATGTTTCAAATTGAGCCCACTGGCCCGCCAATAGTTCAAGGGACACAATTTAAACAACGCCATCTAGTTGCGTGATTTTCGGTTTCTTTACGATGTATTGGATTGGGACTGGCCACCCCTTTGTTATTTTGCTTGTCCTTTGTTTTATTTATTTAAAAAGATTCAAAAGAAAAAAGGAGGCGGCACACATTTTTTTGCTGCGCACACCAACGTCAAGGACGTGGATAGGCAGCCACTGCGAAGCTCAAGCAGAAAATTTCGCCCGATGTCTAAGTATAGCTCAAGCTTGGTTTTTGTTGCTTTTGGTGCTACACGTTCTCGTCTGGTCAAGCTTTGCTGAGGCGTGCGTGTCGTATACTTCGCCGAGCAATTTTTTGTTGTTGTTGTTGCTGTTTTTCTACCGGGAAGGTGAAATACTTGCTGTGCGTCAGCTACGAATTCCAGGGCAAAGGATAAAAGGTATAAAGAGGTCGCCGGAAAGGCGGCAGCTGCAACCTTAGTCTTTGGGGCCGACAGCGACGCACAACCCCCCAATGGAATTGTAAGATACGGTCCCGGATCTCTTGCCGTTCCTCGCAGACGCATTTAACGTCCATACACGTTCTAAATAGTCTATCTAGCAAAGAGTTCAGCAGCTAATCCAGGGAGCAAGGCCTAAATGTGGAGCGGTCCAACTAAATATAGAAAGCCCCGAATAATTCATTTGACTCCATACCGCTGTATGGGGTTTGCCTTTCTTTTGCGTTCCGGATGCGGGGTTTCATGCAAATGTTGTTGTATTACCGCTAGGTATCAATACGTATGTCTCTAATGATTACGTTAACCAATCAGGTGACCATCATTCGCGTATCCCAATAATTCCACAACCCTTGCGCATTTTTGTTCCATTAGTCTCACGTTTTTTTTTGCGCTGGCACCGAACTCTCATCATTCGTATTTTTAGCTCTTTGTTTACCACTGTCGTGTCACGATTGTTGATTATTTTGTATAAAAGTAGCCGATAGACAAAGTCGGAGATGAGAGCCAAAATTTCATGCGATGCGTCATCGCGATATGTTTCGACACCCAAACCTTTTTTTTATATTCTTGGAAAAGAGGCATTTGCTTCTACTATGCGTTGTTGGCTAGACTTTGGGCGCCAAACTCGGTCATCACAGCCCAACATATCTGTCAACTGATGCACAACATCGGCTGCTACGGATGAATAACTTTAAAACCAAATAGCAAACGCGTAATCTCTATCTGCTAAGCAGCAACTCTATCGAATCGAAATCAATTAGCGAATGATGCTCAATCGTATTTAAGTAGGTAATTTATTGTTCACAGGTGAATATCGTCTCGTTTAGTTCCGGAACAACTTGACATCAAGAATGAAACGACATATAGAGTGGTTTACAGGCCCAGACCAAACCCTTAAGGACCGCTCTCGATTCTGGACCTGGAACATGCGCGGACTCCACGGTACAATTTGAACGACGAAGATAGCGAAAAGCTGTGACACTTGCGTAATTAATTGTTTGTTACAGGTGACATGGATACTAGATACGAGGGTGACCGTCGCTCTTCAACGACTTCGGGACCTCAAGGCCGCCATCTCTACACGAGTTCGGAGCCCAGCGGCTTCAACTTCCGTCCCTTAGCATCTAACACCTATGGCTATCATCCAAAGGGCGTTTCACTCCATCGTAGACCGGATGCCGGATTAGCCGCACAGCACGCTTTGGCTCATGAAACGGCTCCCGTCTTGGACAGCAAACGACCTAGTATGTCCATTCAGCATATTGCACGTTTGCTACCGTTACTAATGAGATGATGGTTTTCGAAAATTTTGAAACTTTAACATCTATTATAAGTCTATTTTTAGTTCTGCATATTTAGAGCGATTCTTTAAAAGAAATGAGATATGAATTCGATAGTAATTGGTAAATGATTTCATCTGGTTTCGTTACAACGCGTTGGTACAAGCGATTTTATGGAATTTAAAATAAATTATTATTGTCGACTTAGCTGCATGTTAACAGCAGATCAGTAAGCAAACAAATTAACATATATTGCTGTTTAAGTTAAAAGAGAGTTTTAAAAGATACTGGCAATCTTTTCCGTCATTCTGCTGAATGACGAATACCAAAATTTGCTTATTCTTTTTTCGTGGATATTTTTGTTTCTTTGTTGGCAACGGAACGCTTGGAGAACAACATCACATAGTTGTTTGTTCAAGATGCACTCTAGAGGTGTGATGGATGAGCAATCGAAGTCGTAAACAATTCCGTGGTTTATTGGGTTACATCTGGAAAGATAAACTCCATCACCGTGAAATCATCGCTTTTCGTTTCCAATTACATTTTTGGTTGGTGTTTCTTATCGCGTGTAATCCAACAACATCTCCTGTATTCAGAATGGTCCACATCGCTGAAACCGTTGGACGACGTGATGCTGATGCGCGAACCCCGTGCGACTTCGGTACCGCCACGCCGGTCCATGCTGCCCGCCGGCAGCGCCCTCCGTCGTCTGCCCATCGATCCAGCTCTGGACGACTTGCTCAGTGAGTTTCACGAACTCCGATTTACACCATCGCGTGCTATGCGCCCCAAGTTTTAAAAGGGCTCAAAGCATAGTGAATGTAGATTGAACAGTGACAGCTATACATTTACTGCCAGGATTGACGAGACGTAACAAACAAACCCGAATCGAAAAGGAATTTTCTGTCCACCTTTTTATTTTTTGGCCATTTAACACAGTAGTTGACACTTTGGCCTGTATAAATACTTGGTTTTTTTTCCCGTTCTTTTTCTTGGCTTGTTTGTTGCCGTTTTTCGTATAGGATTAGAGCAAGACTTAACTTCTTATCGTGAGCCCATTTTTTTCGATTTGATTTTTTAACGAGTAAATGTCGAGCTACGCCATTGGCTCGAAGTGCAAAATTCGACTGTCTTACCCTAAAAAAAATAGGACCTCTTTTTAACTTGTTTTATTTTTTCCAACAAAATAATGGCCGCTTTCCCTTTCTGCCTTTCGTTTCCCGCCAATAATCCTGTTTGGGCTTGAATGATATACAAAAATTATCAACAACATTCAGCAAGTTTACACAATCAATACAGATGGCCGCTACAGCTTGCGCCTTATGATGACACATATGGCTAAATAATGCTTACACAAACAAACAGAAGGTGTAAATATGTTACTCAGTCGCATTCAACATAGCATATCTCCAGTATCTATTACCTACAGTATGTACAATATATCAAAGTGTTGACGTAATATGGGACATACTGAGTCGTACGATAGCAGAGCAAATCTTATCTGATTATAAGAAGCGTTACTTTACCTTGATTATTGTTAGGATACAATCCCAGTGAAGAACAGTCCCTTATTAATAAATTTAGGATTTCAAAATTACATAATACGCGACCACAGTTTGTTAGGAACAGCTTCGCAAACCGTAGAGAGAAAGTGAGAGAGAAACACAATAAAAATGAAGTAAGAAGAAAAATGGCACATTTAAAACAACACGTTCCCTCCCCCTCCTCTGCATATATTTCCCGCTGACGTGTGAAGATCTCCGGACCTGGTCAGAAACCCGTACCGCCTCACCCGAAGAGTTGGATGAAGCCGAGAAAGCCTTGCACAAGTTGAAAAAAATCGTAGGCTATTGTAAGCCCTACGACAGACACTGTCATAACGCCATTGGCAGCGTGGAAGACATCCTCCGCAGCGTCGAAAGAAACGCCGAGAGAGCTGCTTCGGCCTCCAGATCCAGGGTACCTGCCGAACCGAAATCCGTCACTTTCGACCCGTACTACACCGACTGAAAACAATTTGGCTTAATCGAAACTTTCTTTGCTTCTTCCGATTACCTTCATGAGTGTACTCGTCCCCCTACCTAATAGACATTTTTTTGAACGCCACAAATTTACAAGTGCGTACCATAGATTTTGTCGTAGTGTAGTTTACACGTAGCTCGTCATCCAGCCAACTCGCCTTCCTCGTCTGCCCTCCATGTCCATAACGACTGATAGTCGTCACAAACTCTCCCTATCCTTTTAGTTGTAAGTATCGCTTTATATTTTGACACTTAAGCCTCATTGATACTGTGTTTCAATAAATCGATTGACCAGGAGGTTGATTCGCTATTAGGAAGTTTTGTTACGTTCGTAGACATGCAGAATTATAGTCAAACTCTAGCGAGATAAGAATTTGTTTTTGCTGCCGTGATTGAAGAAAAATATTTGAAGTAACATTTTTACTTCAGTTCTACTTAGTTAGAATCTAGTGGCAATTGCAGTGAAAAATTTTCTTTTTGTGTCAGTCACGTGTTTTGCACTGTCCGAAAATCTCAGACAAGCAGCTGAGACTCATTGATCATTCTGTGCTAGTCCGCCAAATTCCATCCAATGTATTGCCCATGATATCTTCCCTAGTCTATTTATATATTTAAAAAAACTATTTAAAGAGTTGGAGTTAGTGCATACTTAGGCTAGTAACTCGGCAACGCCATTTTTTCGCCGTCTTCGTGTGTTCAAAACGAAGATCGTTTATAGTGTCACTGTCTTTTGTTGACTGAATGACGGGTTGAATTGTTATTTAAGTAAACATTTAGGAGCGCTCTACCCAGGTATCAAACCTGAAGTCCTAATCAATTGATGTTGCTTTCAACTTTCTATTTTGCAATCGTTGCACGAACATACCGCGTCGCATGGGCTTCTTTTTTTCCCGTTCTACGTGCATGCGTTCAACAACAACTTGACCCGTTTTGCTTGAATTATTCATAAGAAAAACCATCAAGAAGTAAGTGAACAACAACTTATTTGCTTTAAAAAAACCTTCTCGTATTGAGAAAGACTGTTCGTGGTAGCTCGTAGTAGATAATTGGCTCCACAATGTTGTTAAAGTGTGTTGCGACGGTTACTTGTACACAGTTCAACTGTCATGTAGCAAGGTAATGTGGGTACGGGATGGAGGCATTAAATGAAAAGAGCAATGGGAGCAATATTCACCAATTAGTGTGTCGTAGCCATCGTCTTGATGACGAGTGTAGAGGATCTAATGTTTACACATCGAATGACCGGAAAATATCTTCAACCCATCGTCGTAATAGAGCCTCGTCTGATTTTGCCACGACGTGGTGTGGCCAACCGAGTTTGGCGACCGTCGCTTTTCTTGGATGACGACGCGCTGCTGAAACCTGGTTCCTGGATCAGTGACCCTTGGTGGCACAAATACCCCGAATTGCGCCCGTTGGATTTAGCCACCGTCCCGTGGACTCGCCCACCATCTAATTTCCGTTCTAGTTACCTGTCACCCATCAAACGCACCTACGTCTGGGGTTATCGCCACCCACTTCGGCCATTTGGTAAAATTTGGATTTTGTTCAGTACTTAAATTTACGTGAAATGAATCGCTACGTTTTTTTTCTCTTTAAAATCGTAGGCTACAATTCATGGGAATACCGCTATTAATGGCAGTCGTGTGCAAACAATTGGATGCGGACGGGCGGCGTTTCGGACTCGCAACACTTGCATAGAAACCCCTATCGCACACTTTTCTTCCTTCCATCTTGGGATACCTCTTACAGCTTTATATCAAACCTTTACTTTGCTTAACCATAACTTTTTCCCAAAACAACGATTGCCGTGAAGCTATATTGTCATCTCGTGCGATTCAAGACATAATACAAAGGCATTAACATAACTGAAATATGTACATCGTGTTATTTGCAGCAACTGGGACAATTTCAGACGACGGAAATGTTCAAACAATTATGAAATCGTGATGGTGCTTTATTGCTTCTTATGTTTAGGACGCTGATTGAATGCTGGCACCATGGATGTAGTGGACTATAACGTGATATAAATACCATGCTTCTCAGAAGGCTGTTTAGAACATCATTCAAGAGAAACTTGGATTGCCGACATGGTTGCCGCTATTGCGTATCTTTGGTAACTGGAATACATAGTCTAAATTTAGCCTTTACGTATTAGTTTGTAACGAAGAATAGGACGAATGATTTCTCAAGCTTCATTCAATTTCCGAAAGCCTGGTGAAGTTTCGCAATAAGTCTAGGCGTTGATCTATGTCGTATAACTAAGCTTTTATCTTCCTTTTTTCTATTCCCAGGCTCAGGAACTACCTTTTTTTGAAAGTTTTTTTTTTAGTCTAGTAGGTTAGGATGTTATACGGTTTATTTTTGGATGAAAACGATTTCTACATGTTTTTGCGTACAGTGGATAGATAAGACGTAAAACAATGCCTTTTAGTACCAAATCAAGGAATGATTGTAAAAAAAGGGGAAATATAGCAAAAAAAAAAGGACCTAGTTATAATTCGTGTTATATGGAACTTTAGAAATATCGGTAATCGACTTTAGCCCATCCAAAAATAATAAAGTGCACCTCAATAGTTCTAAAAAATTTATATTAGTCGAACCAGTTAGTCGACTACTTTTGTCCTAGAGTTGCAGAGTCGCTAATTTTCTCGTTCGAGTGTTCTTTATGTTCGCTCAGTGAAACGGTTTTAAAAATGCTATTGAGTTCCGCCACCAACGTTTCATAGCGGTACGCCACTCGTATATCCGGGACGTTTGTCCTGAATATGTCATTACCAGGCACACCTTCCCGCGTGTAATTGGGACCCAGCCAGTGTTGCTTGACCTAGATGTTTAACGGTATTTCGAAAATTAGCATTTGAATGGCGCAAAATGTAATCAGTTTGTTATCTAATGTTTTTGGAGCTAACGTACTTTATGAGGATAACCACTCATTCGAACAGAATTATGGGCCAATTCGCACATATCACACGGACTCAGTTTCCACACTTGGGCTGCAATGCTGTATTCTTCCATTAGAGGTTCCTGGTAGTTGCCACACGAATGAAAAAAAAATGAAATATCGATGAGAAATGCATGAATAACAAAATAGCTTAAGCCTACGTTTTGAGTGTTATTAGCTAATAAGGAAATACGCGTTTAGGTACCTTGGTAAAATGAAACTGAAGAGGATCATCCGTCGAAAGAGAAATACACATTCCTCGGGCAAGAAATTCGGGTAGCGGGTTGCGATGATAATTAAGGAAAAGAGAATTGTTACTCAACGGAGACATGGCTATCCCAATCTGACAAAGGTAGTACAGATACTGCAACACTGGGACCTGTCAAATGAAAAGTTTCTGTTAGCAAAAACGATACAATACCCAGTTACGTTACTTGTCAATAACACCTTTCTTAGCAGCAATCCATGGGAAATGTTTTCAGCTAGAAGGAAACCACATATCAGATGTTGAACCGGTCCTGCTTCCCCGCAGTGAGGTCTGAAGACAAATGTGTTCATTCCTCGAGACCTGTTATAATATTATAATCAGAAAAGTATATGGTACAAGTCGGTCTTTAGAATGATGATGTTAGCTTACTTTCGAAACTGATTCAGAACACACATGTTGGCGTACACGTAGTAGACGTAATAAGCATAAGGGGGATTCTCTTCTTCTGTCCATTGTTCGGGTGTAGGAACCTCTCTGTCGAACACTGGATGTTCAGGCTTACTTTCGTCATCGACGGAATCGAAACCTACCAGCTGCCAATAAAAAAAAAGAAATAAGCAACCACGTATGTTCCGAGCGGAATTTATGAACAATGGAATAACAAACTGTAGTACTTGTTTGAGAAAACCAATGAAGCTCGGGGTGTGCTTCTGGATTGTTCGTTGCTTCAAACAGAGGCAGAAAAAGATTGTCGATCAGTTGCTGGAAGTTGCTTATCAGCTTGTTTGAACGATAAATATCACTAGAAAAATACAAAAAAGGTTTATTAACTGCCCTATGGCCTTTAGCAAATATTCATGCGATAAACTTTAGTGGGGATTAGGCTCACTTACTATAAGCGCGGCATTTGGACTAGCCAACGGATGTTGTCTGAATACACTTGGAAATTATGAGCCCACTTGGCCAATTTCTCCCATTCATCGGCAGATTTTCCATACACTGACAGTCGCAATTCGGCATTTTGATACTTGCTTTCTTCCAAATCTGAGGCAACTTCCTGGAAAAATATACGTCAGTTAAAGATGATTTTTCAGCTGTTTGTTTTCTGCTTTTTAGCTCTTGGCAATACCTTAATAATTTCGGCAAAATATTTTCCTCCGACATAGTTATCAGTTTTAAGGAATACTTCACGCAAACGACTTTCTCCGATTGGATTGTATTTAGCATTGAACTTATCGAACCTGTGAAAAGTGTTGCGGTCCTAAACAAAAATATTTTTAAAAATAATTTTACTTGTAAATTGTGCAAAAAAACATCTTGTAGAAGCGTACCGCATGCACGTCGAGCATATCGACGGTTAAATCGTAGGCAGAAAGGTTCATTTCTTCAAAAACCTGATTCAGTGTCAATTCTTGACCTTTCTTGTTTAGGCAAACAACTTCATTACCACTGTCCCTTATTTTCTTCTTGATGAATCGCAGCAAATGCTTCTGATTCATACATGAGGCTGCGTGAATGTGGGTATCCACCTAGAAAGGCAAATGACAAGACCTCAGCTGAATCTAATTCATTCATGACTCAGTAAAAACATGTTCTCACCTTTCGAATGTTGTAGAAATCCCGATGCGGAACGCATTTTTGCAAAGCCAACTCTTGCATTTCGTTGAGCAGGACGTGAAGTTGGTATTTGGCAGAGAGATAAGTAAGTCGGCGATAGCAGAAAGATTTCCTTTTGACATATATAAGAAGTTTACGTTAGCTTGCTTCAAAAGTGATTCGCAGACATAAAAATAATTACAGTGGTCCATTGGATATCATGTTGCACATCCTGTGAACGTCGTCAATGTACTTTTTAAATACTGGATAGGAGAAACTCAAACATTCCCCATTTTCGGCAGCTTCTTCATCTTCATATACTTGAAAAACGCCGTTGAAGGCTTTCATGACGTAATTTGCTGATGGAGGCATTTCACCGTCGTTGTGTGAAGACAAGAAGTGAGGTGGAGGATGAATTGGGTGATCTAATTTCGAAATTTAATACGTTAGTTAAAGTAATTTTATTTCGAAGGCGACGAATGAAAGTCGCTTTTTGCACGGTGCTTGTTCTACAACCTACAATTGCCTTTTTTACTGCCACGTCCTTCCGAAATAATGTACTATGAGCTCGGCATTATTTTGGCGATAAAAGAGGCATTTGTTCTCTATAGGCACAAATGTACAAACCATCACAGAACAGCCCTCAACATTCAAAGAGATCTCGCAAATTTTAGCACCGGACAAGTTGGTCGGTATAATTTATGCTCAGTTCCTCGACTGGGAGGATGCGCGCAAACGAATGATAGATAAATCTCTATGCGTGTCGTGAGTGGAAATTGAGCCACAAAAAAAAAAATGATTAATTGCAGATCTATGTTAGCCCAAAACTGCACTTGTTACCAATTGGTATCACATGAACCGAGATAGAGGGGAAACGTTCGCAAACGTTGGTAAAAGTAGGATGGGGTCGGCCCCATATGGAAGGAGTAATTTTTGAGACAAGGGATTTCACACGGACAAGACGAACACAGAATAAATAAAGACATTTGCTGATGGACCTTTGATACCTGGCTTTTCAGCCATTTGGTATTGAAAACTGGGAACTTCGCCATCAAAATGATTTGCGGCCTGGCCTCCACCTTTTAGACAACAATCGAATGGTCAGGTAAACATTTACCGATGAAAAAGATACCAATTTATATCGATCATTCACAAAAACTGGATATATGCCAGTCATTTACCATAGCCATGATCCACGTTTAGTTTTACCTGCGGTTTGGCTAACATGCCTTCGAAACATAGAGCAAATACGAGAAACTTTTCGAAATAATTTGTTTCATCGCTTTTCAATCCACAATATTATGGTTACAAAATTAAGGAAATGATGTCTACCTTCGACTGTTTTTTTTTCTTCGTGAACTGTTTCCACGTGGGCAACGCCATTCTGTTCGTTAGTGTGGAGGAAGCGGGCTGTCGTCGACGGAAAGGAGTGTTCAGCCGGACGACAGTACTCTCTGCGGAGGGTCAGCGCTTGAATCAGCAATTCAGACGCATCCAGCAAATCTTCATAGGGCACCTTTTCAATTAGAAACAATGTGATCGTTATTGAAAAGTCACAATACATAAACCGCAACGTAGGTAGATGACAACAAATGAGATCAGTAGCCAATGGTGTCATTCCACCAATACGCAACTGATGGTGTGGAGCTAAATCGATGTTCGAATAACTTGGCACCACAACAATGCCATGTCATCTACTAGCACGGTAAACGCTGGTTAACAAAAAAGGGGGCCAATAATCACTGAATTCAAGGCAAGGCCAATTTTACCTCCAGGTTGACTCTAAGCAGCGAACGCCACAATTCCTGATGAGAGATTGCAAATACAACTCGGCTTTAAATCTCGATCGGCAATGTAATTTCATAACCTACACAGAACTTTCATTTTATCGCTAGCAGCATTAAGACATGTTTTTCTATCCGTTAGGAAAAGCGAGCATCCAATGGGATTGTTCTAAGCCTAGCCATGGCCGTTAGTTTTTTTTTTAGCCAATGATTTTTCACCGTCACACACACAAATGCAGGTAACTAAAGAATAATAATGAATAAAACTTAACTTACACCTCCTGTATCCTCATCGCCTGTAATAGAGACACGTTGGAAGAGTGGCGTGTAATCCTGTTCATCAGTGGCTACATTTGCGGCGACCGCCTGAGAAGAATTGGTTTCAATCTTTGGTTCATGGCATGTTGCTAAATGTGGCGCCAATTCGTGCGGGAATCTGAGAATTTTGCAGAAAAAGAAGTATGTAAATATTCACTATGGCACAAAAGATGGTAAGCAATCTATATTTATAATTAAACAGTGTTTTCCAATTCTCATAACTAAACAATCTTATAGGCGTTCCGATCCAGTCACCTGACACTAAAAGTGTCATCTGTTTCTACGTATGGACAGGGAATCCTTTGAGACATCGCTTTATTGTCGAATAAAGCGAGATCGCATCGGCTTTTATAGCTCTGCGCGCGTGTTTTAAAAAAATCGCAATTGACGTCTAAACGGAGGGAACACAATGGAGACACAAAAAGACAGATGACCTCCACCAAGAAGCGAAAGCAGTCGATAGGATTAAACACGGAAATGCGTTTCTATGTATACACGACAACAAAACTAACCAGGTTTGCGAACGTTAGCTAACACAACGAACAAGGCGTGGTTACCGAAATGGGCGGAGTTTGGGTTTTGCTGATAATGGCAATCTCGTTACGAAAATCAATCGATTCCGTAACGTCAATCAGGGAACAACAAATCAATCTTATGCTCCAGTGACATCCAAACGTGCAGCATTAGATAATGCAGTTAGAAGACTTAATTAATACGATTTGCAGCAATCCACGGTAGACTTCATAGATTCTCTCCAAACTTTAAGGTAACTCTGATCCTTGCTATAGAACATTTCCGTGACTGAAAGCATTATGGATTGGTTTAGCGTGCTCAGATAATACGAAAAGGGTCCACAGGACTCACTTCAATCATCCAGGTACAATCACCTTAATCGACACGGCTTCTACCCATGGTTTTAGTAGTTAATCAGTAAGAGTTCCCGCACACAATGCGTCGGAATTTTTACAACACGTGTACAGGATGAAACAAAAGAGCGAAGTGGAAAGACACGCGTCACTAGAAAAGTGAAGCACTGCACGAATAAGAGGTCTCACCTGAGACTCAGTTGCCTCTGAATGGCTAATTTCCGTTCGATTTCTTCGATGGGGAATTGCGGGACTTCGTACGGAGCAGAAATCTCGTTAGGGGTCGCACGGTTTGTCCGATTGGTTGACGATAGTTCCTGAAAGCCGTCTTCTGGACCCAAAACGGGTGACAACAAGCTTCGACCGCCATACGAGAAGCACGCACTCTTCTGGCTGAAGTTCGGGCTTTCGCTTTCTAAAAAGAGTGATCATTCAAAGTTATTAGAAAATTATTCCGAAGATGTAACAGCATCAAAGTTCATAGATAAACAAGGTTAGTGTGCACACTTGAAAATAACTAAGTTGAGTGGTCGATTTTTCTCCAAAGAAACTCAATCGACTCGCAGTTTACGTAGTGGGAATGCTTTAGAGTGGTTGACCTGAACGTAAAACACGACCTAGTTATGATCCTTTCACCATGACAAAGAAAAAGGTTGTATAACAATTCATTTACACCAAAGTTTCATTTTACTTTCTTTTTCTTACGAGGGTGGGGGTGAGAAGAGATCGATTAATTTTCGATGCATTAGCAATGCCATCTTTCGATTCTAAGAAACAACTATTAGTATTAATAGTTTTGAAAAACTGGTTTGGGCCGGAAAGGCCAAGGGCGACTACCGTTCTGTTATTGACACATTCCAAATTTTTTTAGGGCTTTCTGTGCTCCAAAAATATGGAACTAGAAAAAAAATGACAGAATTTCCGTCGTGGTTCACTATTTCCCTCTAGTCAGTGCTACTTCACTCACTCTTAATAGCTATACTCGTCCCAATAACACAGATCCTACTTTACGGGATTCCCTTTCACCTGATCGGCTACTGCGCCATTGGGGTATAGCAATTGGTAACGATCGATAACTCATTTTTCCTTTTAAAAAAATACAGGTTTCAAATTGTCCAATTGTTTGCAAACAGCAAATAATATACGAACAACAGGACCGTGACCGAAGGTTGTCAGGCTACAACTGAGGGTTTTACATAAAAAAATGCTGGTGAAAGAGCCTAGAAGGAATGCGAAGGCCCGGACCCTGCTACTGGAATACGCCGGTTATTTATAAACTTACTTGCCATACTAACAGCCATGGATACACGGGCGTATTGCAGTGGCAAAATTGTTAAGCTATTAACCAAAAGTACGAAACCATTATGACACAACATCTAGACGTTTTTCCCATTTACGAAATAATTGTCTTCCTTTGTCCCAACCTATTTTTGGCAATCAAATACCAATATTTAATTTACGTGCAGTCAGACCAAGCATATAATGAAAATATAATTTTTTCTTAATGCCTGGTTTTCATCGCTTTATCTGGGCGGGATCATAGATTGACGGACGTTGAAGATCCTTTACCCAGCCTTTATCAAAATGGAGGAAAGGCACTCTCAGCAGTTCCATTAACCATATGTTATTATTTTAATAACTGGGTTTGACCTGGAAGTAGACTGTTTTCTTTTTTTCAATGCCGAGTCGACAATTTCTCTTCTCTTGCTTCATGCATCATTAATGTACTTGAAAGCGAAAACAACAAAAAAAAAGGAAAAAAAAAGAAATCTAACATGCCCTCGGAGCGAACTATCTGCCAGTGAAAAAAGCGTCCCCAATGCGGTCGCACTACTCTCATTCCTGGCTTCTTATCGATTGACTGTGCTACAAAGGCCAGTGGATCCACCTCGCGCATGGCCTTGTGGCACGTTGATATTCATCGGTGCGACGTAGTCTATGTCTCGATTTCCACATCAGACAATAGTACGGAAAATCATATCTCCACAGTCAGAATACCACTGTATATCTCAAGATTAAATGCACTTCACTTCGCGCCTATTTCTTTGGTGTCGACATATTGGTATGCATAGACAGTACGTCCGTGAATAGAACGATTACGTCATCCCAATATGACAGAGATATAATTAAAACAAATACACGTGGGCCACGCTGTAGCTTTAACAGCATTAATGACATATTATGGATACATAGGGA
This sequence comes from Daphnia carinata, assembly GCF_022539665.2. Lineage (NCBI taxonomy): Eukaryota > Metazoa > Arthropoda > Branchiopoda > Diplostraca > Daphniidae > Daphnia > Daphnia carinata. Next base: position 6,752,027 of record NC_081333.1, read on the forward strand.
TTAAATGAAGTTTCTATCAAACTCACCTTGGCGATAAGACGTAAGACTTTGTAAATCGTCGTGGCTATTCAAGTGCGAACCGTTCAGGTTGTCATGATTAGTCGCCATTCTAAATCTCTTGTTTTACTTTTCTCTGTTTAGACCCAATGAATGCATGCAATGTCTTAGTTTATGTCGTAACGTGCATGCACCGTTACAGAACGACTTTCAGTCACGAACTGACACTGTTCACAGAGATCTTGGACGTTAGTATCAATCGAAAAAACGAATGAAAGCATAGTTAGGATCGATCTCGCCAGATGCCAGTGTCGACGTATAATCAAACCGGTAAACAAATAAATAGAAATATGTCGAAACAGCATAAAGGGAGTATGATTACCAGTATATACTAGGAACTGATAAAAGTTGATTAAATTTTTGTTGACTCATATTTCACCTCAGCTAGGCAGGAAGAGCGTTTTTTTTTCTTTGCAAGTAGTCATTTGGGGCTTAATTTGCCCAGAACCACAAGTTACCTAAGTCTTATTTCTCGTAATCCACTAACCTACCAATTCACGGGGGAAATCACTCCACAATGGCTGATGAAACATCATTTTGCAAGCATTGGTAACTAGCCAACAACTAGTCTTTATTTGGTTTTCTTGGTTTCTGGTACATCAACTACTTGTCTATATGTTTTATCATTATTGGATGTTGTGGTTTATTTTACATTGAAAGGGGAACATAATTCTGGGAATTTTTACAGTTCTTATATTTACTCTTACCTAGCAAACGATCTGTGTCCTCGGCAACCTTCACCCTACATTCAACTCACTGTGAAAGATTCATACAAATATGCCTAAGCTGCCAAGAACCCATTCCCAAAGCTCAGATGGAGCAGCATACAAATGATGTTCATAAAGTAATTGACTGCAAGGATTGCAAAGAGAAAATAGAGAGAGGGGCTGAAAATGATCATATGGTTAGTATTCAAATTTCAGATCCAAAATGAAGGTTTAATAAACATGGTCATGGTAGTCATCCTGAATTTTTCATAGGCCAATCACTGTGCCAAAAGACTCATCCCATGTGGATACTGTGAAATGCAATGTACCGCTGCTACAATACAAGGCCATGAACTTGCTTGTGGGAGCAGGACTGAAATGTGTGACATATGCAAAAATCACATTCTTATTCGAATGTTAAAGACTCATGAGGAACTGCACAAGGGCAGCAGCATAAAACCTACTGATCAACTTAAAAGCATGGATAAAACAAGTGGGATTAAAGAAGTATTATCATCAAATTTGGAATCAGAAATGGCTGTTCCAAAGTTTCGTAATGTAGTCTGTCAAAATATCTTACAAGCTTCTGCTGCTTTACCCAGCATACAGCATTCAGAAACAAAGAGTAATATTTGCTGTTTCATTGCCTGACACATACTAATAAATGTCATATTTTATTTCTGTATGGAATGTCTGTAGAAAAATGTGATACCTTTGCACATGGAATGGAGGATAAGGAAAAATGTCTTCTTCCGTGTGAATTTTGTGGAACATTGTACTTTGCTGACCAATTAGAGAAGCATCAAATGGCATGCAATTGGAACAAAGGAAGTTATCCTCGTAGCGAGGCGCGTGCCACGTCTGAACAACCTACCAGTTCTTCTCCCACATTTGACAGAGAAGGTAATAGAGCAATCTGATGTTGTAGTGAATCATGTTATTTATCAGAGTGTAACTGTTGTTCTCATTCAACTGAACATAGTAGGTTCTTTCAACAAAGACGAAGAATACTGGTCTCGTTATGTGGTAGCTTCTTCAAATACGAAGGGAAGCATGGTTGAAGAAGAAATTAGTATTCCGTGCGAAATCTGTGGAATTCCATTTCCGATGTCATGTTTAGAGCTTCATGAGGTGCTAAAATTAGATTTTGTCGTATATGCATTTTGTAAATCTTTTAACATAACAGATTGCATGCAAATTTTCGAGCATGTCTACCCAGACTGAAGTCCCCGTACACGGAAAAGAATCCTCAACGCAACGTCCAGCAAGCCCTTACGAAGTTGATAGCGATTACTGGTCCCAGTACACGGCTGTAGCGTCTGCTGATGAAGAAGACATAGCTGTAGAGGAAATAAGTATCCCATGCGAAAATTGTGGAACGCCTTTTCCCATATCATCTTTGGACATCCACGAAGTTTTTAAATTGAGATCGCTCTATTCTCTGAACCTGAACTACAATTTCTTCTACTTATTCATAGATATCTTGCAAATTTTCAAAAGATGCCACCAAAAGCGGAAAAACAAGTCAAATGAAAGAGAAAATAGGATCAGTAGATTCGACACCCTTACGTCATAATACGCCAGCATTTCTACCGTGCTCTTTCTGCAATGTTGTTATTTCATCAAGCACTTTGGATATGCATGAGGTACTGTGCGCTTAGTCCTCATCTAAACACATCAGCAACAATTTTACATTTTAGGCTAGATGTCGTTCGTTCTCTGAGCAGCAACAATTACGTCGTTCGCTACGTACTAAAGTACAACCCGCCCTCAAGAAAGATCCGCCAAAAAATACCCGCATAGAAAACGGTGTTCAGCGTACTGTACGCAATAATGCCCTCTTGGCTACTGAAAACCGTTTACCGACAACTCCCAAGATTCAGCAGTCCCAGTACGCCGTTATTCAACTTCCAAACGGACAAGAAATCTTGAAGAAACGGAATCCGTCTTTTGGTCCAAATGAAATAAATATTGGCCATGTCTTGGGTCACGGGCAACCCCAAGAACTTAGGGATGATGATACATCGATTCTACATACGGCTGTCTATACTAATCGCAGCAATGGTTTTGGAGGTTCCAACTTTGACCTCAAGCCTAACGGGATGGAAACGAAAAAAAGCATGTTTAATGAATACGATCACCAAAAGCATCCAGCACCGATGAACTGTGCTAAAAAAAGTGACGCATCAGGGGTTATTCAAAAAGGGAATCGTGCGCAGAAAAATAATGGGATAGCTGCAACTGATCACAACGTTGGAATGCGCTTTACCAAAAAGCCCAACGCTGCATTCAAGAATTATGTTTACCAACCCGATCCAGAAAATAAGCTTGGCGGAGGAAATAGCCCTGCCCGTGATAGACGCGAACCCCGAAATGCGATGGCCCCGGAATTTTATTTCCGAACGGAAAATCCTGCAGAGGTCGGTCACCAGAATCAAAGAAACGGCGAAATTGTTGGCGATATTCAACAAAATGCAAGGTATGTTTTGTTTTTCCTGATCAACTAATAAGTATATTATCCTTATTTTGGATAAATTTTTTATTAAGGGATTACAACAATTCTCTTGGGGCGAGACCCAAGCGGCCTCAAAGACCGGCAGACAAGTTTTAAAGTGAAACCCTTATTTCTTATCCTTGGAGCTCATTTTGTGCCAATGCTTATTCTTCTATTCAGCACAAATTCGCGTGATTCGAAGCCTCTTGTCAATAATATCGTAAGAATTTTGTCGGGTAACTAACAAATAGGGCGTCAAAGAATTATAGTTAACAAAGAATTTTTCGTTCCGTTTTTGAAACTTCGGTGGTGGGCATCAAGTTATGTTGTATTATTGTTAAATGATTCTCAATACAGAAATCTGTCTCAGAACGTCACACAAGCATACCAAATAAGAAGAAAAACGTAGCAAATAATCAGTCATCTTCAGAAAAAACAGAAGTTGGCCACACATAGTACGGCAAACAAACGGGGATGATCCACGAAAACGAGCGATGAGTTTTACTACGATGGCGAATCCGTAGAATGTTGGGGCCTGACATTCAACGAAAGCGATCGTCTACGCCTAGCTTTCAAAGAAGACTTGTCCTTGCCTTTCTTTCCTGTCCCTTTGTCGGCTCCCGATTTCTTTTTCGCATGAGATCTGTCAACGCATCCGCTTTTAACATACTTGTCCGGTTGGCCATCGTGGCCATTCGCTCCAAAAATGGGAAGCATGAGTTGAATGCAGTGGTCACCCGTTCCAGGACGACAAATAATTTTGGGAATCCTCAGCAATGTTGGAATTCCGGTTATGTTGAGATGGTCGTAAAGTAATTCTCCCGCACACCGTGTTGTGTTCTTCTGCATTTTCAGAGCTTTCGACAGTTTCAACGAGTTCGGTTTGCGTTGGCAATATCTGTAATTTTGCAATGAATTTCTCTTATTAGTGCAATGCGCTGGGATGAGCGAACATGCAAAAGACAATTGTTTAATACTTAGATTTGGAGGCGAAGGCATTTGTGAAAAGCGAAGTCAGAAGAATGATTGCAATCAACCAATGAGTATTCATCTTCATTGTACGTTTACGGTCTTCTAGTCTGAATTTGAGTATCTACAGTAATGCGACTAGCATTGGCTACTCTCAAAAGCAGAAATGTACACTAAAAGAGACACACAAGCGTATGATACCCAAACAGTCGAACTACATTGCCTTTATAGCTCAATAAAGACCGCGAATCTATGCAATCAAGAGTTATCCCGAAATGGGAGTATTTCCCCTTTCACGTATCCGGTACTTTTTTATTAACACTTTTTGGTATAAAGATTGTAGTAGCTTTTATTTATTGTAGTGGGAGACGCTAGGGGAGGTGGTACGGACAGAGGTTGTTATAGAGCTGAAAAAGGCAAACATAAAGATAACGTATTACGTGATAAGGAATTCAGTTAAAACTCCGGTATATACCAAATCCCCAATATGATAGGCACTCACAACAGGTAATTTTGCGGACTTAACCATTTTTTTTTTCAAATTTCTCGTTTGATAAAATATAAAACTAAGGATATGATCTCAAGTATTCTAAACATGGGATTATCAAGATTAAGAAATTGTTATTCGAAAGCAAAGGGTTCGCGTTGATATAAGGAAAACTAATTGATGTATCTGGTTTGTTACTACTTCAGTCGTCTACAGTTACCATTTTTTGTTTTATACGAATAATAACATACATTTTACGTATAACATGGGTATAAGTATGATTGATAATATTTTTACTTTTGGCAAAATTTCTTTAAAATTTTTTAAATCAAAAGACATTTAACGTAACTCAAGGCGATTGGATTTCTGTTTCATTAAGCCTTTTAAAAACCAATTTTGATGGCGTGTAGTTGTGGACGAAGATAAACGTAGGCGACTTGGGTAACCAAGAAGATTACGCAACAAAGTTGTATGAGGATGACAAATCAGTTCAACAGGCAGGGTTCTACAAAGCTGTAATAATAACTGGATATAAATGATATTGAAAAAGTAGGTCGAATGTTTCGTAGTTAGATAACATTTTTCCGTTGATTGCGAGCCTGTCCATAAAGAGAGCAGCTCCATGACAGTGAAATTTCGCGTAATCAGCATACTGTTCACGGATAGCTCTCTTTGTAGTCAAGGCTCAATGCAGACACGTGAAGGGTGCGTGATCAGCCAAACCCGATTCAGCGTAGAGGACAAAGAATTTGAATACACAAATGACAATAAATGGTTGCATCCACGTTACAAAGAAATCTTAACAGATGGGTTGGTCGTATGGGGCTATACACGGAACTGCAAAGGTGGCACGGAGTAAACTTGTGCACTGGAAGTGGTAATCCTTATTTTTGCCCAATACCGTCGACTATATATACTACGAAAGCTGGTACGTGAGGAAGCATAAACATTGGTCATTGTTTCCGCATTTCAATTAGCAGGGTGTTGGGTGAGCTTGGTGGAGAGGGTGGGTTGGAGATTCCGACAGAAAATCAGAAAGGTGTGTGCCTGTTGGCAGCGAAGGAGACGGGGAAGAAACTATAGCTTTGCTTATACACGTTGCCTGATGATGAAGCAGGAAACGAACTTGAAGAGGGGAAAGAGAATCCCCTTCCTTTCTTTTTCTTTTATTTTTAACAGAGGAATTAATCTGATCTTCGTAAGAATTTTTTTCTCTTGCTTTCTGTTACATAGTGCCTTGTACAAAAGCTCTATGTTTCGTTCTTAGTTTATCACATTTGCTGTGATATTTGCTAAGTATTCCAAGCTTAGGTAAAATGAATCATTCAATTCTCCGTATGGAACTTTGCGCACACGGTGAAAAATGGGAACGAAGATGATTCTGGCATACAGCTCCCTAAGTTGCTCCACTCGCAAACACTTGTATGATGTAAGAAAATTTGCGATTTAAAAACGAAATTTTATTTCTTGCTAACAGAGGATGTACTGGAGGTTGCAGAAAAATGTGTCAGGTATGGTAAACCAAGTATAAGGAAAAACGCCCTTTTTTCCGCAATACACTGTACAACACATGCTGGTGACTTGTTACGTTTTGGAAAGCTAGGTTAATGGAAGTTTGTTCTGTCTGGCAATGATTTGTTACAGCAGTTTTAATGAAAATGAAAATTCAAAATTCTTGATTTTGGTTACGGAAGCGAGAGTTCTAATAGAAATAATGCCTCGAAAATCAGCTACTGTTGAACATTTAGTAAGTACAGTATAGAACGGCCTTTTAGTAAATTAACGAATATATTTAGCATTGTATTTAAGAAAAGGTCCGAAATTTAACTGCAGCATAAGTACCTACATCAAAGAAACAAGGGGCATAGTAGCAAGTAACACGGTCCCAATTGCTTTTCTGTCAGCACAAAACATTTGCACCCTCCGTAAGAATTCACACCCTGCCAATTTTGAACTGCAAGAAGTTGTTCAACAATCAACATTGAGTCGAACTTTGTCAGCAAATTCGGTTTTAATGTTTTAACCGATCGTGCCCACAATAGATTCTGTTTTGAAAATAAATTAAAGACATTCCCAGCTTTATTATTTTTTTTTTTTTCTTTTCTTTTTCTTCTTTTTCATTTTCTTTTTCCCCCTTCCCATCGCAATGCCCACCCGACACGTCAGGTGAGAGAGCAGATGAGAAACATCCATATGCACACAATGGCCGGGTGCGGTGGGAGCGCCTGAGACGGCATACGAAATATGGCAATCAACCTTTGGTTTCATTCCTTCCCCTCTGCTCACACCATTCGCTTAAAATAAACTAACCCGACGGAATACATTGATTTATCTTTTTTCCAATTCTCAAGCGAAACTACATACACTTCTTCTGGTGCATTGTGTTTCGTTGAAGCAAGATATAGCTTTTGGTGGTTATTGGTCTGTTACAATGAAACAAAATCATAGCCTAAAAAATTCATTTTTTATCCCCTATTTTTCAAATGCGTTTCAACAATAGATTTTTTAAAGAGATTTTTGTTCTCAACCGATGTTACCAACTATTTTTCGGATTGTCTTGTGAATCGCGGCATCTGTTGTCCACACTTCGAGATTCATATCAAATCATCAATTCCAAAACAATATAATTCAGTAATATTTTTCCGAGTTTTAAAACATGACGAATGTTCCAGTACTTATCTAAGCCGCTGAAAATCTGAAGTTAAAAGTGAAAATAAAAGTGACAATGATAAATAATGTGGCTGGATTGGCTTCGATTTTAGAAACAGAAATAGATACCATATGCCGTTCCAAAAATCGCTCCAGCACTTCAGTAGAGATCGAATATGCAAGAGATCAGCGACCTGAGCGCCTCGACGACTCGTTCATCATTCGTGAATCAGCTGTCAGCTTTGTTATGGCTCTTGCGCAGAGCGCTCTCGTCAGTCGTCTATTGACTTTGAATAGTTAACAGTTAGCAGCGTAGATAGAGAGGAAAAAAAAATACAAGAAAGAAAATATAAGAAAAAAAAAATACAAGCAAGTCTTTGTTCAGACAACATCAAGAAAAAGTTAAATGATCCGGAATCTGTCACTGCTTTTTCCACCTTCACATGATGGATGCATAGTGCATAAGCATCTGGATATCACCATATTCCTCTGTTTTTTCTGCAATTTGTCTAACGTATTGTTTGGTGAAAGGAAGCGTCCTTGGAGATGCAGACGTAAGACGAACATATGTGACGTTAAATGGTTTCATGCAACATTTTACTTGTTTATTTTTTTACTATAGGACTCCAGAAATTAAATTAGTACAGGACAACAACAAATTTCGACTTTGGAATTAAAAATCATTAAGATATGTCATTTTTCAGTGATTAACCTAGGATTACATTTTTGGTATAGAGCATTGAAGCAAGTTACTTTCGCAATAGGCATAATTCAATCTAATAGAGTCTGCCTACTGGTGGATTAAATGCCTAATAAAAAAAAATGAACCAAGTATTCATTTTAACACTCTCGTGGCTGCCAAAAGAAAAAAAGCCAACAGGAGCTAAATATTCGAGTTTGAAACGAACAGGATACGTTATGTTACGCGTATAATGGCTATAGGGCGAAGGAAGTTTTTTATTTTCTCCACAGTAGCTGTTCGCCAGCAACTATGGGGATTCATTGACAAAACGCGCGACAACAAAGGACATGTTTGGAGAGCTAAATGTTCCGAACATGCTTTATTTTGTTAATATGTCCCTTTAAGCGTATCAGTTGTAATCCCACGTTTAATAGAAGCATTGATTTCAAGGGAAACAATAAATCACACGGTTTGTAGCACACACGTAAAAGATTTTGTTTGTTACAAAGAAAAAAAAATTTGACATTCAAGTAGGCGTGGAATGGATTTGATGACTGAAGAATACGCCATGTGCGCAGCAAGCTGAAGCTTGAATAGAGCATGTATATGTAGGGGACTTTGCGTTGGGAAAATGGCTTTCACACATCCCAAGAAGGTGTATAATATATAATGAGAAGACGGAAATAAAAAAATATGGAGACCTTTTTTTAGAGTACAACCCACAAAGCTATCGTTTGGCTTTGTATAGCTTTAGAATGGGCAACTGGCGCTTGTGTGTATACCTATATACCTGCTCCCCTTTGGGATGGGCCATCAGAATAAAAATTGAGGAAATCATGTCAATTGAAAAGGGCTGACAAGGTAACAACGAAGCCGGGAGGGCTGAAAGCGGCAAGTCTTTGGCGTTTGCAGCTGATTTGGCAGTTTGACTTTGTCCATGTTGGAGCTGCTTGTCATCATCTTTTCAAGGTATATCACCTTTTGCCCCGTGTCTATTCTCTGATGTGAATTATTGTAGCTTTATCACGACAAAGCAAAGGTGCTACATCCTGCATGTTCTGTGTGAAAGTAAGCAACTGGAAAATTGCCATTTGGAGTCTTTTGTTTTATTCTTTGCCACGATGAATGCGACATACTTTCTTTACAGGCGGTATGATTTGTCCTCAGCTTACCAAATAGACAGCTCGTTCCCTAGGCAACACGCAACTTAGAAAGTACTTAATTTGAGTTCAGATTATCGTTGATTTTTTTTTCTAGATTGGCAGAAACGATTGATTGCCAGTGTAGATTGATGCAGCTATCCATCGCCATCCACCGTATTAATCTTTTATTTGTTGGTGGTATTGAGGGGTGATGATCGCTGCGACGCCTACTGATCGGTAATTCTGCCGTGCAGAAAGGGGAGGGCAAGAGGGTGGTTATATCGTCATAAATCATGAACAGCAATGAGCCATCGTAAAAGGATCCAATCGGAAGAGAGTCACGTGACTTGTTGGGCGGATTTTCTCTGGCCACTATCCAACCCTCTTACTGCTTTCGTCTTTCCCTCTCTCTTTTTTTGTCTTCTTCTTCTGGTGGAGAGAAGCAAAGGAGGAGTGGCGCGTGAAGAGATCTGTAAGGGTATAATCGCTCTCCAACACGATCCAGCGCTTAACACACATACACACACCAAAAGAGCCGAAAGAGTACTGGATATCGCCGACAGAGAAGTGAGCGACAAATCTCTTGACATTTAGTCAGTCATCAGTCGCCTCATCCGCCGGATCAACTTATCCTATCGGCACTCTTCAATTAGTTGATGTTTACGAGGTTTTAAAAATTTATTGCTGGCGATTAAGAAAATTTAGGGGGATAGTCCAATTCGTTATGGAATCGTCGAGATTTCCGCCTGGTAGTAATTTCCAAAGTTGGTTGAATCCTCTCGATCCGACAGTGATGTTGGCTGCCGCTGCTGCTGGATCGGTGTGTGCCCCTCCGTCGATCGGCCTGTCGGATTCAGTTTCTTCTTCCACGTCGTCCATCTCCGGTTCGTCACCTAACCGATTCGCACCTTTGGTTTACCAACATTTCTTTCACCATTTGCCGCCCGTCCGAAATCAGCAACATTTCGATCTACTGACGTATCACGCCGCTGCCCTTCACCAACACTTGGCCGTGGCTGCTGCAGCCGTGTCCAACCGGACATTTCAGCAAAGCCAACAGTTGCCCTCGTTAGTCACGAATTCAATGCCCTTTGCAGGAGTTTCCGCTACCGGCATCCCGACTACGGACGAGGAGAGATCCGCAAAAAAATCGGCTTGTATTGGTTACAGCGTAGCTGATCTTCTGTCGGATCATCAACGACCAAACAGTTGCGATCGCATTAATAACACATCGCCCGAGCGTTCAGGTTTGTAAAAATTTCACAGATAGTAGAATCATTGATGGGTATAATAAAAAAAAAACTTACCAAAACTTATTGCCATGATCCGCTTTGTAGAAAGTGAGCTGGATATCTTATCCGAAGGTAATAGTAGTACGGAAGAAGACCTTTTCCAAGAGCCAAATCAACACATATATCCGGCCACCAATTCACTCGGTTGCGGAGAGGGTTCCGACCGAGGAGTCGATTCGTTTGGTGCAGCAGGATCAGCAGTGGTTGTTACATCATCAGACAGTTCCATTGATGCAACGCTTTCTAATGGAAGTGGTAATAACAAGAATAGGCGAAGGAGGACGGCTTTTTCTACTCACCAGCTGATCGAACTGGAGCGTGAATTTCAAGCTAAAAAGTACCTTAGCTTGACAGAGCGCTCCCAAATCGCTCATCAACTGCGCTTGTCAGAAGTGCAGATCAAGATATGGTTTCAAAATCGTCGAGCTAAATGGAAACGAGTCAAAGCCGCTTTAGTTACAGGTGGATCGTCCCGGATGAATGGCGGAGGCCAGCATTCCAACAACCAGCACCACTCACAGTCGCTTTCGTACCATCAGCAATTGCATTCAGATGGCAATCATCATCACCCGCCACAGCAAAAATTAGTGGTCCCCATTCCCGTGCATGTCAATCGAATCGCACTCCGCTCGCAACATCAACAGATGGAGAAAAACCCTAGCGGGACTGCCATCAGTAATAGTGCTGTCGCCATTCAACGACAACGCCCATCACCTGTGACAGAACTGAACCTATCGTCAGCCTCACCATTCCGCTCCTCTGGATCAACCCTATTTCGTTCACCGTCTCACTCCCGGTCGGTTTACCCGTCCGACCCAGGCTCCTCACCGACGGCCGTGGATCCCTCGGTTTCTAATACAATTTAGTAATTTTTTTTATTTTTTTATTTTGTGTGTACAATGAAATACTCATAATTAATCGTAACTGATTTATTTATCGCGGGAGTTGAATTCGAGTTTTTTTTTGTACCCCGTTAGCCCATTTGTTTTACCTTTTCTTATAGCACAATTGTTGATTGAAATACATAACTTTTACTCGTCAATTTATGGCAAAAGTTCGGTTTATTTGTGAAGAGAATATGCTGTAGATAGTAATCCGTGTTCATTTGGAAATGTGTAGTAAACTTCTTATGGTAATTCCCTAGAAGAGAATGGGCACAAAAGGCATTTGGAAAGTCAATGATTTGCATCTCGGGTATTTTTGCGGTCGCTTTAATCGTAGCTGAAAAAGAAAAAATGAGTAGAAAGAATGGGAGGAGTTGATTTGTTGGACTTTGAGAGACGCGAACCTGCTGTGATAACTAATCATCATAACTGGTTTTGAGGTATACACTTGCAGATTGATGGACAACATAATGGAGCGGGTAGAGACTAAGGAGAGGATGGAAGAGAGAAAGCGAGCAAGAACTTTGTATTATGGAAATTTTCCTGAAACTTCGAGTGACAGTTGATGATGAGCAGGGTTTGGCCACTCTTGTACGTTGGTCGGTCGGTAGATAGTCTCGTAGTTCCCTGTGAAACCCGGAAAAGTTGCTGGAAGAAAACTGATCCGACGCAAAAGGGGGAAGGGAAACTGTCAATCAAATTGTCCCTGACATGGGACCCGACAGCTTCGGTGATTACCGTACGCTATACAACTGCGAATGACTATGTATCTAATCCTATTAGTGCGTCAAAAGCGTTGAGGCCCTCGACCGCGAGCAACGAGCGCAATTTCAACTGCCATCGCGGAAGAGAAACGGACCAAACAGGCCAACACAAAAACATAGAGCAACGCCTCCCCCTTTTTTTTGTTGTGTTGAGTTTCTCTCTCCAGTCTTAACTACAAAGACAATATTTAAAATTCAATCAAACCCAACCGGCGACTCGAAATTGAGCTTGTGTTTTCTTTTCGTTTAACATAACATTGCACAAAATCCTCAAAGTGGGGAATTCTTTCAAGAAAAATAATAATCGGACAATGTTCGTGAAACATCTTTATACTTTGGTAGATTGTAGCATAACTTTCGCGCTGATATACGTTTCCAATGTGAAGCTCACCGATTAGAAATGATGGGTTACCGTCAAATAAAGATCATGTAGCCTACAGTATATTGCTTCAATGGCCATCGGAGAAAAAAAAACAAACAAATCAAGTCACAGCAATATTTCTTCCCTTCGACCGGAACGTATTTAGCTACTGGTGTGTGAAGCCGTGCAGTTCGCTACGAATAAACGAGATCCCTTCTCATATATATTTCCTTTTTTTATGTATACGCCTAACGCATTGATGTGGTGCGAAAAAGATCTCCCTCCTCGGTTGTAAAACAAGCCCGAGCGACGGTTATGTGGTGTCGTGACGTCAAGCGCGTTTTGTCCGGCAAAGCCGTTTTAGCACAGTTTGACGTGTGACTTTGTAGTACAGAGGTCAAGCATAACCTCACGTTATTTCATGTTCTTTTCCCCTATTTTTTTTTGTGCGCCCTTCCGCTATATATAGACCTTGTCATCAATAGCGCTTTACCCCTATCCTTAAGTGCGGCGTATATATATCTAGTGGCTACATGAATGAATTATGTGGCCGTGAATATTTATCTAATTGTTGTGTTAGTATATGGTCTATTGCTTTCGATTATGCAAACACACCGTGCAATATCCATGTATTTGCTTGCGCGTTTGAAGCGCCATTCTTTAATCTAACCGTTATCAGTTAAAGTATAACTGCCCTGAAAAATTAGCATGGAAAATGGAAACCACAGTTACGACGAAATGCGTTCTTCGACTTGCGTGATTCGTAAACGAAATGTTTCCGTGTTATTTTCAAATCGCGTATTGCCCACCGGTACAGTAATGAAAATCAGTTCTCGAATAAGTAAAGGAGAAAATGCATGGGTAACAATCCAAACTATGGCCAGAAATTTAATAAGCACATTGAAGATTTGTAAGCTCGTCTATTCAGCAAATGTAGCAATGAAACCAAAAGAGCAAAAATAGATATATATACAGTATGTTAACCCTTATCTTGGTTGATAATAAGTCTCCAGGCTAATGGTTATCGAGACCACCACTACCAGTATGATGTGGAAAACATATCATCAGCGTATAGCAGTGGTGACTGGCAACTAAGGCTGCAAGGCTGTAATTCAGTGTCAGTTCCTGCCAATCACGCGTGCTGGCAGGAAATAGCCGTTGATGATAGACATTGTCAGTTTGCCGCTTGCAGGAATGTACATATTACTGTGGGCTATGTAAAGCGTAGCCAAATGCCGCCTGTTTGTTTTCCATTTGATGCCAACGACCGAATTATAAAGTGCGTTTACAGAATAATGAGCTTTTCATGCCGACTTATATATAAATTCAAATTCAGTGGATATAGTAACTAGGGTTTGATGGCATGGCCATTTGGTTGAGCCCTTATGAATGCAAGAAATGAAAGTCAATGGATTGTCGGCTTCTAACAAAAGACGCAATTTCTGGCATCAGACCTGATCGTTTTCCAACATTAAAACAACCTTTATGTGCTTGAGCTTTTAGTTCTAGCACTGCATAATGATCAAAACCGAGATGAAAGGGTTCCAACGAGCGAGACGAAGCCGCCATGGCTTTCCTCTGCTTATTCTTCTTGGTTGATTGGTTGTCCCTTTCACGCCCTATTTTATGTCAGCACTGCCCGATGATGGATCAATTAGGTTTGCTTCCAATCGATGTAACTAATCCTTTTTTGTAGGAACATGTGCAATGGTTTTGCTGTATTTGTTAATGGTGACGCTTTTTCCAATTCAATAGCAACTGACTAATAGACCACCGTCCTAGTTGAATTGTTGTTTCGGTTGTCCGATAATGAGGGGAAATCTATTACTCATTAATGTGTAAACAATTTTTATTTTCGGTTCCTGTACCAGAAGTAATATGTAACTTTTTACGATACAAACAAATGCACAAGAACTTTATTGCTAAACAGAATATAGATACTTATATGGATTATGGGAGAAAGCCGCTCGACGGAAGCACGTTATAAATCCGATTGAATCGTTCCGGATACTCACCACGTAGTCTCGTTATGTTGCCTGAATACGATCATTTTTTCCCCTTCGATCCTTTGCTTATTTTCCTATTGCTTTTTTTTGTGTGTGTGTGTCCTCCGATCTTCAAACGTATACCGAACGGCGGTAATGGCGGTCTGGGCTGATGATCTATTTCCCCTTCTAATGGATGCGATGGCACGGGTTGAATAGAGAACGAAGAGGGAAATATCACACATAAACTTTGCGGCTCGTCTCAGGATAAGGGAGGGCTAGACAATCGTGGTCAATAGTGTGTCAGTTATGCAAGAGGAAATTGTCGATTTTTTCCTCCCTCCTACACATACATATTGATACGTATTCACCAGCATATATTACATCCATTACCGATCTATCTGACTGGATCCAAAGTATGTTGAGGAAGTGACCTCGCCAACTCTTGATGGTACATTAACTCGCTAACCGAGATCCTTTCGCGTGTTTTTTTCCTCCTTCGTTTGCTTGTTTGCCCCGCCCCTCCTTCATTCTCCTATAAAGTAAATGAAAAACGTTAAGTCCGATAGCAGGCTAGAAATAATTTTCATGATCATGCTTTATTTAATTTTAATTTATATAATTATTTATATGTTACCTGCAGTCTATGAAATATTTTAACGCACATCTGCACTTCGGCTTGAGAAACACGGGCATTTCTCAATTCAGAATGAATTTCAGAACGAATCGTTTCGTGAACCTTATTTTATTTTTTGTATGAGTAAAATCATCAGCGCATTGGGAAATTCAATATGGACAGTTAACCAGGTTGCCAGCCAGTTTAATATGGGATATTATTTGCGACTTGATGCTTGTATGACGGTTTAATTGTTTTAGTATGGGATTTAGCGCTTTAAAATTTATAAGTTCTGATTTACGGCTAAAACAACTAGGTGGACTAAATTTAATATTCGTAGCAGACAATGTAACTGGTGCTGTAGTGATAGGCAAGAAGATGGCGGTTAGTATTAAGCCTCAAGTACCAGTCAAGTCAGTTTTTTGTTTTTTGGAGGGGGGGGGGGGGAAGTAATACGACTTAACTGCTCTTTACGACTCTGTCTGCTCAATACACACCACCGTTGCTGTACCTGACGCGGGCACATATGGGACACACCACTTTGCCAACCAGAATTCACCGTATATAAAGGTAAAATTGGAGCGAACTAGTGACTGAGGAACCTTCCTTAGTACAATAGGCAGCTGAATGTAGAATGAAAGGTAATGCTGGATGCGAGCTCTGAGCGCAAAGTACTTTAATTAGAAATTCTACTCATGCAACCAGCTTGAACAAGCAGTTGGGCCCATCATGTTACCCGTGTGTTGTAATAAAAATCATGGTAGTGTCTACGTCGGAGATCGTCCAGATCGACTAGTTTAAGAGATGGATATCCAAATTTCTAGGATAGTTTCCATAACGATGCCCCCCCTCCACCATCCATTGCGGACATACTCGTGAGTGTTTACCCCTCCCCTGCGGAATATTACGCATCGATACAACGATAAAATCCCTTGACTATATAAGACTTTAGGGTTGAAAGAAAATTTTGCTAGGCTCAGGTTGATATAGACCAGGGAACTGTTGAGCACGGGTGGGGGACCGCGGTAAACTCGGTAGCTCCTTCGAGGATTAGTAAGCACGCACTACAGGGATCATTCATCAGTCATAAAGATCTATGACAAACAAAACTATCCGATTTCCATAATGCATTGAATTAAAGGTAAGGCTCCTGTTGAGGCCTAACGCGCAATATACTTTTAATGCGACTTTCAGCCATCAACCCCCAGATATTTACTAATATTTCTGTAATATTCGTCAGATATTTCTGACATTTTCACTTAATCATATAACTCTAACTGAAGATTGACAGCGCCATAGTACTAAAGGGCTTATATATATTGTTTTTCTAACTGTCATAATGTTATTGGTGAAAATTCAAAATCAAACATGAAAATTAAGAAAACAAATGTGTGATAAATTAAATATAATTTGTTTCTCTCGTTTCGTGGCCCCAAATCGCAATTTCCAATGGCCCATTAAATTTTTATCTATCTCCTTATTTTTTCTTTTACCGCATTTATTTCTTTGTCTCTGTTGTTTCTGATGTAGAACGTGTTATCAAATATGAAATAATCCATACAAAGATTTTTACATTAACCGTTCGCGCCCAATTTCGTCCTCCTTACAAGATGTGAGTGCAACACAATCTGGCATTTACATTTTAAATTTGTACACTTATATATATATATATAGGCATCGTGGACATACCTTTCGTGCAGATGGCTAAACCCAATAGGTAGACTAAATTTAATAGGTGGCAGCAGACAATGTAACTGGTGCGGTAGTGATGGGCAAGAAGATGGCGGTTAGTATCAGGTATCATAAAGTTATGAAAAGACATTACTAGTCAACTTGCAAATCATGCGTATATTTTGAATCAGCGCAAGAAATAAAATAAAGTTCATTAAATCATTTTCTCTGAAATCCATTTGAAAAAACTAGAAACGCGTCATTGTCCGGGACTCCCGCAACTTCTTACAAACGTAGTTTTCGTGCAAAAAGACAGGTATAAAATAGTTGTGTGTGCCGCACTCTATTGGAGACGTGGTGACCTAACCGTCTTGTGATCTAGTTGCGAATTCGCGGTTCATAGTTGGATCACGTGACCGTCACGTCTCCCTTGAGTTGAATTTCCCTCTTCTATGTCATAGTGAGTTCCACTACCTACGCCAATACGGAACCCTGATTAGCCGGCAATCAGGGTTCTCCAGCAACAACGTAGTGGGACAGTGCACATGACATGGCATGATAGCGGAAACAAACTCATGCATAAGTTAGGTGCTAGTATAAGTAGGTTAGTTATTACTAATTGGTTGGGTTGGTGGTTGTAATGCAACCGCCAACACAACTTTTATCGTTATATATTTATTATTTTTTCTTATTAACATTAACTACATCCTACTGAAATAAAAATTAAAAGCTAGGGTTTCTCTGCCCTACACATTTTAAAATAATTAAGTTCTTTTTTTTTATTCCAAGAAAATGCATGTCTGTTTTTACGGTGAAAAAATACAAGGAGTTTCTACGTACCAATTGCCGTATGTTAGACGCCGATGGCTGAGGGCCTGGAATTCCGCTAGTCTCGAGACTCTTGGCAACTTTGCGCCGGTAATCGTTATGCGTCTGCAAAATGATGTCAATTTCTTCAGCGCTGACGCTCGATTTCGTTGGATACGATGGTAAACAAGCTGCCCCCCAGGTTGAATTCTATTTGTAGCAAAATGAATATCATGAATTTATTATAATTACTTTGAATATGCTTAAGAATATACCGTATATTTGCAGAGGGTATTTTCGCTAGGTACGCTGCATGTAGCAATATTGCAGTATATATTTTGAGCTACGGGTCTCAATGTCGTGGCGGTTGGCTTCAGAGTCGACAAGGTATTGGTGCAACTGCAGACCGTAGTTGGCTGCAACGTCACCTGGGCCTCCTTTTCATACAAAAATGATTAATTAAGCAACAGAATAGTTAAAAACATGTCTGAAAATAACCGAAAATGTACTCATAGATTCTTTTTCTTGTAAAGTACTTACTCCGCAAGCGGATAGGATGACGGTGATCACCAAGGATATAGCGAAAAATTTCATTTCGACTAGAGTAGAACAAGCAAACAATGCTCTGTGTATATAAGCTGTTTCACACTTCGTTATTTATACATTTCTTTTTCCGGATTGTAAGCGTATCACAAAATTTAGAACGCAAGTGTTTAATTCGAAACGGATCCAGCTGCATTTAGAACTGTACAAAGGTGTTAACTGAAACAAAGCTTGCGCTCCAATTAAAACTAGGGCATCTCAGAATACGAAAAACAAAAAAGTGCAATAAGCTTACTAGAGTGACGTGTTCATCTGTAAAAACGGAGCTTACGAAAATCTAGGGCGTATTGTTATGTTAACGTCCGGGTCGGGGGTTGACGAACGCAACTAGGACACCACATGTTGTCACCTAGGAGTCGAATAAATCCATATGATAGTTGCAAAGGACATTTTTTTTTCGCCGTAGATCTCAGTGAAAAGATAGTGATGACACAGCAGGCATATGTTGTTCCCTTTTTTCTCCGTAAAAAACAACGACAAGCGACAAAAAGTGTCAGTGCTAAGTTGGTGTGTTGATACACGAGCGTCAGTGTAACACTGACTAAAACAGTTTGGGCTGCGATAAGCAGACGTGGGTATTGGCTTATCAATGTGAAGAAGCTCATAGAAAAGAAGCTCCTTCTTTTCTAGGAGCGCAGTTATGTTTGTTTGGGTAAAGATAACAATAATTGTTGCTGTTCACGGTGACCTAACCATCTCGTGATCCAGTTGTGAAACCCCGGTTCATAGTTGGATAACGTGATCGTCACGTCTCCCTTGAGTTGAATTCCCTGTCCTGTCATAGCGACGTTCCACTACCTATGCCATTACGGAACCCTGATTAACCGGCTAATGAGGGTTGTCCAGCAAAAACGTAGTGGGACATCGCAATCACATGGCATGATAGCGGACACAAACTCTAGTATACGATTTTTAAAAACGCATTATGTGCATGCCTAGCCTAAACGGCTAGGCATGCCGGTTTGGAGAAATCTAGCTTCCGCAGGGTTGCTGGAAATAAGAATGGAGATTGATTAGGTCGAACTGCAAAACATTCTTGATACCTTACGATATATACACAATTCTTTTATGTACCGATTTTTCGATTATTCTACAGGTTTTGGATTCCCTTTACTTGGGATCATTGGTGTCGTTGTTACCTGGATTTAACACCGCCGGACAATGACTCGAGTTTAGTTTTTTAAAATGTATTTCAGAGGAAATCATTTTAAAAAACTAAAATCTTTCTGATGGAATGCCTATTTTACTCTTAAGCTTTGATGAATTTAGGTTGATAAGAGGGATCTTTAGTTGATTGAGGATAAGAGACAGGTGCTTGAAATAGCGATGAAATCCGTAACGCTCCGCCAAAACAGCAAACGTCGCGTTGTTCACTAACGCCGAGCACAATTCAGTTTAGGCCCCAGACTGATCACGCGGTAGGTTTTTGTACGTACAGTTACCGCGTTATAAGGTAATCTACTGAAACGTCAGTAAAAAGCCATTTAATAAATACCAAATATTTAATTCAAACATTTTTCAAACAGGAACGAAGCGAGGTAAATCTTGGGCACGGTAGACATTTCCTTCGACTACCATGTCCTCGACCGACGGAATTTTGGCACCAACACGCAACATGATCTGCTTCTATTTCTCTTGAACCAAGGCTTTTACTTGTTGCTTGGCATATGCACCATTCCCTATAGTGTCATTTACGAAATTAATTTCTTTTTCAGGAGTAACACAGTGGTAGCAGAGTAAAATGAATATTTTAAAAATACCTGAAGGTCCATGGATATTCTAATAATTTCAATGGGATTGCGGATGAAATCAGTGCTTCTTCAAGGCATCTGGGAATACGTAGCCAAGTGGCAACCAATTCTCGTGCGGATTGAATTTCGTTGCAACCATGCATCCACCGAAAATTTTTTTCTTGCCCAACTGATATGGATGGAGATTGGAAACCTGACGCGAGCACAGATGACTGTGTTTCTCCTCGTGAATACTACTACATTTGCATTACAAAAATAAGTTGTGATGGAGTACTTTATGAACGAATCGCCAATCGTTTCAGGTCGTTCTATATTAATGCCATCATTGGCACTAGACATTGTAAATGCCTGTAGGGTCACGCTCGGAGATGGCCCCGGATGGCTTTCTAAACCTTGTTGTTCGTCAAAACTGAAGGAGAAATCTAAACCAGGAACTGACATTTCTACTGTTGCTAATACAGGTTCTTCTTTTTGGAGTGGATGGACTATGTGGGTGAGTTGAGTGGATGGATCATTAGATGGATCACATTCGTCATGAATTTCATTGGTACACTGTGCCAGCAACAGGCGAGTAAGCTATAGAATATGTGGGATCCAGTCGTCGATTTGTTTTGCCTGATGTTGTACCAGAGATTTCGTGGGAGCTTTTCACATTTCCGAAATTTCTGCCAGATTGTCTGGATGGTCCATTACTCGACGATGGAAAGGCGATACAATAGGGATCTCTTTGTCTACTGACACGGCGGATTCATCAACAATCACTGCTTTGTGTAGTGTGAGCAAATCTTCACATCTGCCTTCCAAATCACTGTTTGTTAGATCAACGTTCCATCGGTTTATCCTGTTAAGTAAATCTGCGACCTGTTCATAAGGCTCTTCGGCGTCCATTTGACCTTCTTCTAATTCTTCCTCCTCTGGACTTTGATATTTTTTGCTTTTTGGTCAATGGGTTCTTCGATCGCCTCTGCGGCGTCTCCTCGACAGACAAATTTGGGTCCGAATTTCTTTCACTTTACAAACAATTCGACCGGTTCCGACCAGTCAAAATCTGCTCCATTATCATTGGTCAGTGGAGCTACTGCTTGAAGATCACTATAGACAGTTTCTCCCGTTCCTGTATGACAAAATGGAAATAGTAATATTATTAAATAAGCGATCTAGCTTGTTATGACGTATTACTATTCTGATTGTTGCCATCAATTGTATAAGGGTTCCATACTTCGACATCCAATAAAGAAGCTCCCGTGCTCTTTTTCGCTTCCTTACTTTTTCATTTCTGCGGCTTTGAAGGCAATTTTGGTACGTTACTGTCTTCGATTGAGTGTTTTCTCGTAGTGCCCGGAGATGGCACACTGTCGGAGACAATTTCGTCTTCCAAGTCGGCTTTGTAATCCTCTCCCCCAGTCGAAGATTTTCCTTTTCGGTGGGATAAAAGTTATCGTCCAGCTCTTTTTGCTGGCGCAATAATTGACACGATTCCAGCGCTGCAAGATCGTTTGCTATAACTTTGGCCGCCATGGGAAGACCTGATACAGTTTGCCGCATCTCTGCTGCATCACTTCTTTGAAATAGTTCGAACCATCTGTCCCCTACAGATGGGTCAACGTATTTTCGCTAACTGTTCGTATTTCCAAATAGTAATGAGGCGCGTGAAACAATCACTGGGCAACCTTACGCAATATCTACAAATATTTATCTTTCTGAAAATTGCAGTCGTTTTAAATTTTAAGCCTATTTGCGTTATACCTGTTAATGATGGCGGTGGCGTTTTGTAAAGAAGCATAAGATTTTGAAGCGTCACCAGAAGTGTACGGTTTCCCAATTTTATGGAGCATATCTTCAGTGTGATTGACGAACTCGGCCAAAGAGCTGTGATAGCCATTTTTACTTAGCAGAATTTGTTCAGTGGCATTGAAGTGATAGAGATTCACCAGTAATTCATCTATGGGCTCCTTCTCGACCATCAGAATATAATGATTTTTTAGAGTGCGCTCGAGCATTTGAATGAACAGACGCCCAGTAAATTTGTGGCATATCGTACCGGATAACCAGATGGCAAGCTGGAACGTCAATACTATCCTCTAGAACGCTCGTGGCTACGAGAATATTACAATAGTGACTACGAAAACATTTCATAACGTCTTCCTGCTTCCGATTTTTCCTTTCTATTTCCTTAACGGTCATGCCTACAACCCGATCAACGGTATACAGAGGACTTAGATGCGCTAACTGAAGGGCGCGTCGACTTAATCCTAGACAACAATAAATTAAAATATTTAATCTAACAGGATAATGTAACATCATCTTTTGCTTACCTTTAAAATATGATAGAGTAGTTTGGCTGTAGTGCGCCTCTCAGTGAAAATCATTCAACATAGCTGATAAGCGTCTTCTCGAATTCGGTGATGACGTGCAGGGAAATCGGGACGACTGCGATCCGACGCACAAAGGACGGGCCACACTCAGGTAACTCTACGGGCTGTAATGTTTCCGTGAAATATTTTTGAACTTGATCAGCGAGATCGTCAGCATGAACTAATACGGTGGA
Source organism: Daphnia carinata (assembly GCF_022539665.2). Lineage (NCBI taxonomy): Eukaryota > Metazoa > Arthropoda > Branchiopoda > Diplostraca > Daphniidae > Daphnia > Daphnia carinata. The sequence goes on from NC_081333.1 coordinate 6,774,496, forward strand.
ATCGGTTGGGTCTGATGTGTCGTTAATTCCGGGCAATTTTGAAGTTATTGGCGGTCGATAAATACAGAGTATGTCCAAAAGGCGAAGAACTTTAGGGTGGCTATTCTACGTTCATATTCGGAGTATCGCTGAAATTCTTCTTCGCACACTGACCTACAAAATGGAATATAAAAAATGAAAAATATTTTGATATCACTACCGCATTCCGAAAGCCAACCGCATTTCAAGGAAAACTGTGAAGACTTAGCACAGAAGAAGATAGTGTCTTTTATAAACTGCTTTGATTTTTAATTTTTCCAATGAATGAGGTAAACCAGAGCAGCAGCACGGTCTGCTCCCCCAAGGGCCTAAGATAATGAAATAGTTCTGAATTGCAGCCGTGATGGGGGTACATTTTTTCTATAATGAAAACAAATAAGTACAAAGAAAGAAAATCAAAACCTGCTACAAAAGCAAAACAATATTACCAATAGCAACAACCACTAACATAAACGTAAAGTAAGTAGATCGTTGAAGTGCCAATTTAACTGTTCGTGTAAGGTATTATACTGAGGAAAAACCTTTTGAGTTGTTGGGTTAACTGATTAAATAGATCATCAGAAATATACCTTAGAATACTGAGAATAATACAAAAACATACCTGCAAACTTCAGAAGCTTTTGCAGGAATTAACATTACAGCAACAAACATTTCCTCCAAATCTGCTTTTGAACCTGCAATGGTGTTTTTGGATTTAGCAGATTCAAAACGTTCCACCTACAAAATTATGAAGACAATAATAAATATCACATAATTTGACAGACAACTATGAGTGAACTGTGCTTTAACACAGGAAAAACTATGTTTTAAGGACAGAAAAATCGAAAACCTCAGTATCTGTTGGTGCAAACGTGTCACCTGTTGGTAAATCCATCATTAATGGTAACATTCCTGTGTCATGAGATAAAATAGCAAACGGTTTCAACTAACGTACTGTGGGATAGAACCGAACCACTACGTTAAAAAGTTTTTGTTTACAGCATGATCATTCGGCATGGGCTCTTGCCGCTTGACACAGACAAGCAGGGTTGGCGCTATTCCGACGAAATTTTCTTTGCACCATTTTGGCCTTTCAAGACAGGGCTTGGCCTCACGTCACTCAGGTGGCTTTTGGGCCGATAAATGATCGTTTTGGGTTTTGTAGTGCCGTTTTTTCTGTTTAGGTCGGCTTGCGAGTCTAACCTAGTACTGATGGTTTTAGCTTTAAGTGCGACTGGTGTATCTGCACCAGATTCACGTGTTTGCCTAGCAATCCCTTACGCACGAGTGATTATTGTTTTTTTGTTGTTTTTTGAGTTGATATTTTTAAGGAAGGGAAGGATTGTTGGGGGTGGTGGGAATCGAACACGAGGTAACTATCTACGAAGGTATGGCGATAGCCACTGTGCCAGGACCGCACCTAACCTAGTACTGAAAACGAAAAGAAAAAGAAAACAATAGCAGACGAATATCTAGTTCACAACACCATTGGTACTATTTGGTGATAACTCAACATGGTCTCCGCGAGTTGACTCGACCGTTCGGGTTCTAAGCGGCACACCGATTCCTGCGTTTTGATTGGCTCTCCAGCTCTGATGCCAGTGGCAACCACCACTGAAAGAAAGCAAGCTGTTGATGTGTCGTCTGCTTGTGCCGTCTGCGTGTCGTCTGCATCGATTTTAATTTTCAAAATAATGCAATTTTCAAATCATAAAATTATTAATAAAAAATCATAAAACGTTCCTCAAATCAACACTGACATCTTTTAATACAACCCCTTGGACTCTACGGTAAGCGATTTTTTTGTTCCCGGTGAACCATGATAATGTAAGTAGTTGTAAAAATAATGTAAGACTGTAAATATTTGAATATCAAAATAAACTGAATGAAAACATTTTGGTTTCCTTTTTATATTACTATAACGATAAGCCTATACAGTAAGATAAATATAGAATCGTAAAACTATTTTTGAATTTTATTTACGTTGATAATAATGGAAAATTTAAAAATTCCGCCTAAAAATAATGGCATCCGTTTTCTCAATGGTGATTGGTTGTTTGTAATTTAGTATTTCCTTACCTAATTTGATAAATTTTTGTTGTTTAATGGCCACCAATACATTCCTCGTGACATAAGGAAGCTAGATATTACCTTTATAACATATAATAAGCCTAAAGAGTTCCTTAGCGAAGGGCCCAAAGTTTTCGGTTTTTCGTAGTTTTCCCTCCTCCCATACACCGTCCAAAAATAAAATATTTATGAAATTTGGTTGGGTTGGTGGTTGTAATGCAACCGCCAACTCAACTTTTATCGTTTTTCGTATATATATTTATGTTACGAACCGGTAGCCGGTGAAATAGGACTGAAACGAAATAGGACTGGAGAAATAGGACTGAAAATTTCCAGTCCTATTTCTACCGGAGAAATAGGACTGGGAGAAATAGGACTGACTTTTTAAAACTTTTAGGACAGTCCTATTTCTCCATGCCAGCAGTCCTATTTCTCCTCGGCATCAGTCCTATTTCTCCTTAGAAATAGTCCTATTTATTTTATTTTGTTTTGTTCCAATAGGAACGATATGCCTCCAATCCTGTAGGCAACATGTTGCGTAAGAGCGTCGGCTTATATCCATTTCTCTTTGTAAAAAGCCGATGGTGTTAACTCATAACTTAAATGGTTCACCAAACATTTATCTTTTATCCTATTTTAATTTAAATTCCAGGGGACCATTAAATATGTTATATCTAATATAGTTCATTTAATAAAATACTACAACGGCCACACCAGAAATATTTATTAAATTTTTCTTACTTTTTAGTGCATAAATAACTTTCCCAGTTGCACTCATGTTGTACTTGCTCATACAACTATCAGCAACGAATAACAAGCAAGTCTTACCATATCGGTAGCGCTCTAACCTTTGACACGTGTAGTCCTATGTTCGATTCTCCGTGGTTACATTTCTTCTGAGGTTTTTAATAATTATTCTATGAAAGAATTTTTGGGAGAGAACAATTACTGGTGTTTAGGGTAATACTTCTGAAATGGCAAATAATGGTAGTTCTGACTTCCCAATTTTCACATGCGGTTTCAGCATTTCAGCCAGTCAGTATTTAGATCTTCATGGTGTAGGTTGTCGACGGTGCTTCGTATGTGCCGTGAATGTGCTGTGAATGTGCTAATCATCTGTTGTTCGTGTCCAGCGGCCTGCCCAGTTCCTGCCCAGCTGCGGATTGTTTCTAAGGAGTCGCAAACCGTAAGTACATTTTCTATTTCACTAGTGCTGGGCCGTACCCGGACACATTGTATCAGGCTCGGAACGGATAGGCAACGGTTCGAGTGCTGGCATTGTTAATTTAAGTGTAAGGGCATTGAGACTTGTCACCTCAATGGGCACAGGTATCGGGATTGGTTTCACAGTGTCGTCGTGAAACCAATTGTCTGACCCAGGTCAGTGGACCTTCAGTTAAATAGATATCTTAGTCGGGACGTAGGCCGACTAGGATTAGAAATATTTACGATAGTTATTTAATTACATCTGCAAATTATGGGTATGCTACCTAACTATACTTCACGTCACTTAATGCTTTTACTTTTTTTATTGTGTTTCAACTACTTATGTTTTACTAATTTTTTTTTCTTCTTTTTCTTCTTTGTAGGTTTTGCGTGGCAATTTTTTTACAGTTTACTCAGGCCGGTTTAACGTTTTTTTATTTCTTAAGTTCTTTTTTTGCCTTTTTCATTAATTTTATTTTTCTTTTTTCATAGGGAGCTCTGATCAACGAATTCTTAAACCGTTCTTCCGGACAATTGAAAGCTTTTGCTTTCTCTTATCACTCGTTTGGTAAATGGTTGGAAGGATTTAAACATGCAAGGTAAATTCATTTATAGTTATATGGAGTACATTGGTATAATTATTGCAATTTTATTTTTTTTAGAACAATCATCTTCTCGGGAATTGTGGCCACGAACCAAAACCATCAATCGGCACATTAGTTGTCGCTTGCACAACAAGTATTATCGTAATAATTCAAGCATAATGTATTACATTACATATTACATTAAAATAAAAAAGTCAATTGAGATTATGTAAGTTTATTTATAAAGTATGTTAATTTGTAAACATTCGTCAAATAAAATACATGTTACAAACAAACAAATGTTATTCAATTATAGACATATCTAGTTCATCATTAATATTATTTATAGCAACATTAAGGGCATGTGAGAAAACAATAGCGGGAAAAGATGATCTAAGCTCTAAAACTATTTCTTCTAGTAGATCCATTGTAGATAGCTGCAAAAACAATGATTAGTTATAGGGAAACTTTTTTTTTTCTTGTAAATTTAGAAAACATACCTCATTATTTTGATAGCGCGCCCAAAGCTGGAACAGTACGGAATTCTTAAGTTGGGTCTCTTTCTTCCGGTGAGCCCTTATTTTGTCATGGCAGAGTAGCGTGCTAGTAAGGGAAACTTCTTCGGCCAGTTTCCGCAATACCATTGTCATCTTGTAGAATTTTAAATTAGATCCGCCTGCCAACTACAAACATTTTTTTTATTAATTATTCATTACATATTATTGTTCAAATTTAAATTACCTTGTTCCATTGGTGGTGCATTCCTTCGCAGTCGTTATTGGTACGCGTTAAGATGTTGAAGCATGACCAGTTCTCAGGAGTCCAGAACTTGCCCCGAATCCAATTCCGCTCCATATAATCCATGAGTGCTGAAAGTTCGCTAGGTGCTGAGCTCTTCAACGCGTCAAACACACCAGGAAGTTCACAAATGTTATTTATGACAATTAAATATAACATTTGTGTGCTATTTACCTGGAAGATATGCAAGGCATAGCAGGCGAAACACAAAGTCTCGCACTGGATTCGGTCCCTTGTTGTTGTAGAGGGTGGAAAGGTGAAGATCCCGGACCTTTTTCAGAACGGCTTGGCACCAGTGGAAATTGCAGCCAAAGTGCTGGCAATCCACAAAGTGCCTGCGGACAGCCGTAAATATAGCACGTTCGAAATCGGTCACGATCCGCTGGACTCTAGGAAGGGGGATTATATCCTATTACAATATAAAATTTATTATTTTTACATAACAAACTATTTGTAAATGAGATAGTATCTATACCTTTATCTTCTCGAAGACAGCGCTATAGTCGGCTGCTCTTCTCCTGGTCATGCAAATCTCTTCTTTCTATTCGCCGCCGGCAACTATCTTCAACTTCCTCGGCTTTAGCACCCATAAATCTTCTTCATCAATTTTATTTCAAAGTCAATATAAATATTAACTTAATCCTTTGGCATACGTCACTTGATGAGTAATGCTATGTCATGCTCGGCCATCCACTTCGGTGGTAGAATCCTCTTCTTGGTAAAGAAGTTGAGGAATTGTTAAAATGTTAAATTACAAATAATTTATTTTTCGCCCATCTACCGTTATCTACCATCTCCTCTCTCATCCATTCTCTTGTATCTCAACAGTTCTTCTTGCTCCTGGTGAGGAACTAGCTTTCATACAGGCGAAGATTCATTAACATTCTTCTACTATTCATAGTAAACTTAACCGCAAATGTTATTAAAAACCTCAGAAGAAATGTAACCACGGAGAATCGAACATAGGACTACCCGTGTCAAAGGTTAGAGCGCTACCGATATGGTAAGACTTGATTGTTATTCGTTGCTGATAGTTGTATGAGCAAGTACAACATGAGTGCAACTGGAAAAGTTATTTATGCACTAAAAAGTAAGAAAAATTTAATAAATATTTCTGGTGTGGCCGTTGTAGTATTTTATTAAATGAACTATATTAGATATAACATATTTAATGGTCCCCTGGAATTTAAATTAAAATAGGATAAAAGATAAATGTTTGGTGAACCATTTAAGTTATGAGTTAACACCATCGGCTTTTTACAAAGAGAAATGGATATAAGCCGACGCTCTTACGCAATATGTTGCCTACAGGATTGGAGGCATATCGTTCCTATTGGAACAAAATAAAATAAATAGGACTATTTCTAAGGAGAAATAGGACTGATGCCGAGGAGAAATAGGACTGCTGGCATGGAGAAATAGGACTGTCCTAAAAGTTTTAAAAAGTCAGTCCTATTTCTCCCAGTCCTATTTCTCCGGTAGAAATAGGACTGGAAATTTTCAGTCCTATTTCTCCAGTCCTATTTCGTTTCAGTCCTATTTCACCGCCAATCTACGAACCTACATCCGCCTGAAATAAAAATTAAAGGCTAGGGTTTCTCTGCCCTTCTGAAAAACATTTTAAAATAATTAAGTTCTTTTTTTTATTCCAAGAAAATGCATGTGACTTTTACTGTAAAGAGATTTTATTGCACAGAGCAAGCACCGCAAGTCAAGAATTTTTGTTTTGAATGGAATCCGGTGAAAGTGTTAACCAGCCACAAAAGAAAAAAAAAGAATATTTTAGAAAATTATTGAAATAAGAAACGTGGATCGATCATGGTTTTCTTCGCTAAGTTCCACATTCCAAAACGATAGCGGAGAAATTGAAGTGCCAGTAGTTGAAGAAAAGTTGCTTTTTAACGCTTCGAATGGGCATAAAATTCTATCACAATTCGAGATTACCTTATAGACGTAAATACGGTAAAGGCGGCAGTGAGGTAGCCAGTTCGAAAATCACCAAAGTTGTTTCATTGCCGTAGAACAACATCGAATCAAAACAATTTTTCCTATCTAGAAAAACCAAAAACAGGGTTGATTGAATTTTTAGTAACAAAATGATATTAATGTATAACGTATCATACAGCGTAGCGCTTCCCTCGTCAAAGGTAGTGTCGGTACCGCTAGGCTGAGTCAAACGAAAATTGTAATAAGGCCTGCCAATCAAAAACACATTTACACAACACAACCTGAGCAATATACCTGACTGGTGTGATGTTTCCGCTATTTTTCCAAAAGAGCATGGTAGAAAATATTTTAAAATGTTTGAATGTCTTGTCCTTGGACAACAACAAACTGAAAAATCTATAAAATTATGACAGATGATTGTTCTATTGGTGTCTTTATTTGGCAGTTGCTCTTGATACCCGTACACTTAGCAGTAGTCCTTATTATAAAAACATGTGCTATCATAAGCTAATCAACTATCTTTGAGTTTACCCAACGAACACAAAGAAACAAAAACACCCAATGACTTTTAACTAAAAAAATTGTTCTAAACAACGACTAGACGTATTCACAGACATCATGTTAATACTAAATTGTCTTGATGAACTTTTGCTACAGCCTAATAATTTTTTAGCCATTTCAATTTACTTGAGATTTAGGTAGCAGGTGAAATAGGACTGAAACGAAATATGACTGGAGAAATAGGACTGGGAATTTTCAGTCCTATTTCTCCAGTCCTATTTCACAACCAATCGAGATTTATATAAATATGGCTAACGAATTCTTAATTTGGCACAAAATTCGAATAGCTTGTAGCTTAGATTCGTAATTTTTGCACAGACTTGCCGTTCCGATCAAACTGTGGAAGATCAGATCGCCGATCAAATTTTGCCGATCATTTTTAGACGACATGCGATGTTCAAAAACTAACATTCTTTAATGCATTTAGTATATTACTAAATGAAAGAGTGAGTACTAAACAATATCTGTCAATTCTCGTTCGACAGCAAAAATAATAAAATACTTACATGTAACAACCCAATCGACCGCTAGATGGCAAATAGATTGATCGCTAACAATGATCAAATCGCGATAAATATTTTTTATCACCGATCCGATCGCAGAGCAACCTCAAGTGATCGAATCGGCGATCAATTTTTTTACCGTCATGGGGATCGCGATCGTGGCAAGTTTGCTTTTGCATCAGATTCAAAATTATTTTTGGACGGTGTGTGCTAGATTCAAATGAGTTGCCAGCCCGTTGTTGTTTTAATCATTGTTCCTGGGTTGTCATGGCAACTCAAGCTTGCTTCGCGCGCTCCCTAATTTCTCTTCCTTCTTAATTATTAGTCTATTGCTTCGCTTGTCTTAAGTCATTTGTTTGTTTCGTAGACAACGGCATGGTTCATAATGTGTCAATCGCTCAGACACTTTTCGGCCGTTTCCCTGTTTTGCCGCCATTTTCGCATCGTCCTCGTATTAAATAATTTTTCTATCCTTCTCGTTATCCCTTTGTATTCGCCACACCAAATTTCGATTCATACATGGTTAATTTGCAACAATCACGTATTAACGTTAATCGGACTATCGTTATCCGCCTGCCCATAACGAACATGACTATGCGAAAGGCGAGTTTCCTTAGAAATTTAGTTGTTATACATCTTTTCGATCTTGTGAATAGAAGTTTTTACTTCCAATAAGTTACATACGTCTAACCATGAAACAAAATACTGCTTCCAATTCTATAATATCATAGCAATATTATCATGGCATATCTTATTGCGGCCTTCTCGGTTGTCTCTGCCTTCGCGATGTCAGCCTGGATATCGGGACTGTTTTCGTTGTTTAGGTTCCATTTATCCAACAAGTCAAACAGTAAATTTTGTAGATCGATTTCTGAATCTTTTCGGACTTGCCCTTCTTTTTGCAGATTACGGTCTCGCATCGCTGGGCCAAGAAATTTAGTATACACCTATATAACTTTAGGGTAATCTTTGTCAACGTAAGATACTTAGCTGCCGACATGTCTCCTGGCCTTTCCGGTCTGCTGCGTTGGTTAAGAAAGGTTGGTGCTGTACAGGAGGAGATGTCCACATCCAACGATATCTTTTGTTTTGAGGTTAATTCCTCAAAAATGCTTTTTACCTTTGCAGCAGAGATCCTGTCATCAACCAATTTCAGAATTTCTATCCACGTCATCAGAAACTGATCCAGTGTTGGTAAACTTCGTCGAAGTAGCCGTGAATTACGGATTGTCTTCCAGTCATTGGCATTTTTAGGTTGTATAGGTCTGATGACTGAATCACTGTCAAAAGGAAGGATCTTTTTCCGCTTGACGATCATAATTTTGAGAAACTCATAGATGTCCAGCTGATTGGTTTTTGCGCCTACTAGATTTTTTCTATCCATAAAATTATATATACTTGGTCCAAAATGTATGGTCATGATAGAGAACAATATTTAGCATAAATCAATGGTTATAGTGATTCTTTCATCAATGACATGACTTTCAAGGGCTTATTCGGTTGATGGTAAATCTTTTTTTTTTGTTTAAAAGTGTTTCAATTTCTACCCCGTTCTTTTGTGCTGTCCTGCTATTTTGCTTGTTGTTGGTCATTGTAACTAACAAAAGCAGCACATTGTAAGATATTACCATGGGCACAACTTTGTTCTTTATAAGCGTTTTCAACAGAAAATTTGGCAACAAAAAAGTGGCTTACGGTAAATTTTCTTCTGTTGAAGAAAAATTTTCCCAATTCCTTTTAAGTGTTTAATTACTAACTTGAATATTGTTATTTTGTTGCGTATCTCTAAGGAGAGTAGCAATAGCTTTAAAGACTGGCAGTCTCAAAGCCCTTTGTTCCTGTCTTGCTAAAATGAAAACTGACGAAGGTTTAAGATACTGTATTGAGCAGAAACAAGGGACACTTCGTTGGACAAGAACGGGGCGTTTCGACAGCTCTGTGTCGATCACAAAGGGACTAAAAGAAGCCTCAAAGAACATAAAAAACAGACAAACAGCCTGAAAAGGACTGTAAAAGGGACTGACTGGATCGAACCCCATGTGCCTCCAAGACGACACAAAAAAAGGAAACAAAAGAAAGTCGAACAAGTACGGGAGCCTTCTAGGGGGTTTTGCCTCTACCGATGAAATCAGTGACATGTTTTAGCCATCTTGTTTCAAAAAAGTGATCGAATTTCTATGCCATATAGTTTAAGTCGCAAATATTCGATATCGTGTTGCCTTCCTACCATTATAATTCCGAAGGGCAGAACTATGTTCTGTATGGTTTCAGTGCCACGAGCCCTCCCTCATTCTTAAATTTACAATAAAGGAAATTTCCAGAAGACTGATTTGGCTCCTTTTCGTTTTCGGTGGAATTGCGTAATAAGTTCTACAGCGCAGACGTTTGGTTTTGCTCTCTCTTCTCCTGCGCCTTGGTGGTGGAATGTTCTTCTGCTGCAATAATTGCATTCCATCTTTTTTCCTATTTTCAGCTATTTTACACCGTTTCCACCTTCCCTTTCGAGATGTTTTGTTTTGGAGGCGTTACGTAAGATTGGGAGTATTGATTGCGTGAGTGTCACTGTAAAGCAATGTGAAAATGATGGAAACTATTGAATGAGCCATCGCTGGGAAGAATTATCTATGGAAAAGAAACAAATTCAGGAAATGAGTAATTAAATAAAAGCTCTGGTGGCTGTTGTACAAAACGAGGATGGAACGTGGCTGTGTGAAAGACACTGTGTCCAAAACGATACCACAGGAATCGAACCATGTCTTCGCACATCACACTTATTTATCATGCTGAACGGGCGCGATTCATTTGATAATGATGATGAATGGCAAAACGTAAGTGGAATTCTAAGGCAATACTGTTTTTGCAACATAAAAAAAAATTTCTAATTCAGGTTTTGGCAAGAATCAAGAGCTGTTCCTATGACATCCTCAATCGATACCCGTACCGTAAGTTTCATTTCCGAATCCGCTATGATAGACAATACAGGAGAGCAGAGTGGGGTATGTTCGGGCGCGTTTTGTTTTTGGGCCATAACTTCGAAATCAATTTCTGGATTTTCTTTTTGATTGTGATAATATATTTTCTGCCTCTTCTTTTATCTTCACATTTGTTTCTGATTTTTAGAAAAATTTATGCACCTTCTACATATTTTAAAGATCTGACAAATTTAAGTGGGTGAATTGGGACAGCCTCAGCTTATAGTTATAAAATATATTTTTAACATTGTAATAAATTAGTAGGATAATGCTAAATAAATTCTTGATTTTCGAAAAGTTTTAGTTTTTATTCAGATGTACACGAATAATTTTTCTCATAGCGTAAGAAATTCCTTATTAACATAATGTGAAAAGATGAAGAGAACGGGCTTAGGACATCGGTTACTAAAATCGAATGTTGGTTGCTAATGATCTCTGAAAACAACACTTCGATGACGTGAGTAACGTTAAAGACTTTGAACTTTTAAAGACTTTTTTTTACGACAATAATTCAATAACAGATAATTTTTAGTTATTTGTGCACATTTTTATTTATACTGAGTTAGCTTACATCAAATTACCCTAAATATAGTTACTTTTTTGTACAAAAATCTCAATAGCCTTTGCTATGAAGCTATACGATTTCACATCCGGCTGGTTGAACGAGAATACATGTTTTGGTTTTTTGACGAACACCTCTAAAATTTTCAAATGTTACATTTGTAAACGTTCGTTTTCCCACTTTATCTGAGCTCCGCCATCAACCCCATCCCCTGCAGCCCCATATCCGTCACATCTGCTGTCCCGACCAACCTCAAGAAAAGACTTTAGGTAAAAATATCATTTTGCCCGAAAATAATGGTCTTAAAATGTTTTTTTTTTTAGCAAACGATGAAGAAATGGGTAAACAACATATCAGTATGCATAAAATGTACGTTTACTTGTATAATTGCAGTGAAAAACGCTAAATAGCGGCAAAAGTTTTAGCAAAGAAAATACCGTTTTCTAAATTTTCTAAACAAGTTCTGTAGTTCTTGGCATAATCGTTACGAATTTTTACCCTATACAGAAAACATGTAGACATAAACCAAATAATTTTTTCGAGATTTTAAATCAACATTTACTATTTTTTCCCCTGGTGTCCCACTTCACCCTCTGTCCCGGCTCACCCCGCTCTCACCGTATCAGTTTCTTTTCCTCATAACTACGGCAGCCGCGACAAACTCTACACGAACCCAATACTCGGCATCATTTTGCTAGAAATTGGCGTCTCCTACAATCCCGGCAAGTCCCTATAGTTCCCTAAAAATCGTGGTCTTATTTGCCCTACTAGCCGTGAAATCCTGAGTTGCTCTTTGCTTCCTGCTCAATGTAAATTAAATTTTAAAATGTTGGGAGTGATTTGAATTAAGAATGCATTTTCGATTTTCAAATCACGGCAAACGCTGCCGCTTTGTTTTCCTGATACGAACACGGATAGCCAGAGCCGTCTATCAAGTTGTTCTTTCACGAGGAGGTTATTAAAATGGGTGGACAATATGATTTTTCTCACTTAAGCAACGGTCAGCTAACTGTATACCTTGCTGGATAGAGACGCAGGCATGGTCAATGCCATTGCCGTTTGGGCGACGCAAACAGCCTATTAAGTTGAGGTGGCTGAACATTTACAATTCATCAAGCGATCAGAAGAGAACATTTTTGGTATTTCAAACCCGGTCGTATTACGATCGGGTTTTATATAAGGCGGGATACGATCTATGATTACGATTAAGATTGACCCAAGACTATAGATTTTACATTTGCCTACTGACAACTTATTGCATGTACGTCTTATTGAAAAGAAGTTCCATGATGAGACTAGCAAGACGAGATGGAGCTTTCTAATGTGAATGTAGCCAATAGGTCCATTTTACTGCATTTTTCTGCAACAGTGATAGCATCAGACATCTAGGGCAAGTTTATCTTTCGAAGCTGTACGGGAATTATCAGACAGAAGTGATTCATGAAATTAGGAACAAAATTTTGATTTCATGCTTCTATTCTATGTGTATTAGTCACTTAAAAACAAGGCAGCAGAGGACGCTGTGGGTTATTCTTCTATTATGCGGACAAAATGTTCTGTGTCTAAGCGGTGTCCAAAATCGTACAGCTATCAAGAAAAAATAAAACATGATTCAATTCCTTTACTGACGTACTCTGTAAATGCCATAATTTATGAATAAAGCATTTAACAGAAACTTCTTACCTTAACATGCGTGTAGTAGGCAATAATCCTTGCATTTAGGCAATGGCCAGTTGTTAAAGCACCTACGAAAACATGCATCGAATCTCCTGGGATCGCACGGTGCTTTATCAAGTTCTTCTTGCAATTCACTGAGGATGCCTCGTTCAGCCATAGTATCTAACCGGGAAACGTCTGGTAAGTTTCGGCTCTTTGCTGTATTGTATAAAATTTAAAGGAATCACCTTGTCCATCGTTGCCTACCGGGTCGGCGTTAACTCGAGAATACAGGGCTGCACAAATAGTGACGAGCAGTACCTTGATCACAAAGCGAAAACAGAAATGATTCATTTACATTTATCAAGAATTCAACGCTATAACTTCAGCTCCCATATTCTGAAAAGGATACTAAAAATCGTAATATATTTTTTAAGAGACTTACCAGCTGAATGATAAAACGCATTTTTGTGAGAGTTCGAAATAAATCGCCTATGGTAGTCAGTGATGAAGCTCGATGTTCCGTTTTATCTCATCGGGCCTTATTTTATACCTTGTTCACCTTTGCTTTGCTACGGGTACTTGACCAGAAAAAAGGTCCGACAAGGTGGTGTTAATAATTACATTAGTATTTACACACACCCCCCATAGCCTTGCGTTAATTTCGTTCCGTGTGATCAATATTTATTTATCAATTAGCTGTGTCCCTGCCCTCAATGTAATGGATGAACAGCAGTAGGGGAAGTAGGGCGCAATTGGAACACGCGGCAACTTAAACAAAAATTCTACCACTTCAAGTATGTAAGAGATTTAGTTTTAAAAATTTGAGGTAACGGGAATTAGGGTTTTACATTTTTAGAAAAAATTGGAGGCTTTAGACTCTAAAAGTTTTCGAGCTATCCCAAAAAGTTGTTTTTTGACTATCCATTTCTAGCTTTTGCCCAGACAATTTTTTTGTTTTCACACCTAAAAAGATGGAGGAAATCATTAAAAAAGTTCCTGAATCATTCATCGTTCATTAAGCAATAAATTGATAACATTAACTATTTCCTAGCTAAATTTTATCCCCTATAAACATTAAAACTCCGTGAAGACCCATGCTAGGGGCAAATGGTCCAATTGCGACCCTTCCGTATGCGCGTCTCCCTTACTGTAGTCTGGCAACGGTGTTCCCTACGCAGCGTATTAGCTAGAGCTCTTTTTTCAATTTGTTTTTGAATGTTTTTATTTTGTGTTTTATTTCGTCTGCTGGGTGGCTGCCATATATCGTCTGTCACAATGTTTGTGTTTGTATTTACAACGTTGATGAAAGAAATTAAATTTTAAAAATTAAATTACCGACATTAACAACAATTATGATGTAAAACTGGACATGCAATATTCGATTATAAAAATTTGATCTCCATACTATTAACCGTTCTTTGGATTACTAACGGGGTTCTGAACCTAATTCAGAAAACTACTGAAAATCATTAAATAATATTTAGTTACTATAGAAAGTTAAAAAATAAAGATTAAAATTCTTTATATTACTGTAAAAAAATCATCAAAATACGTATCCCAGATTCTGAGATATCGTCATTTTAGTTTCTTCATAAAACCGGGAGCTCTCTTATGGGAAAACCCACGTTTCAATTGCCCAGACGACCTGTTTCGATTGCCGAGTAGAATTGGCAATTGAAACAACTTGGGGTACCTCTAGTTTTTTACACATAGCAGATGTTCATCTTTGCCGAACCCACTCAAAAAAAATACTGTTATGTAGCTGAGATAACTGGCTACAAATCTATGTATTTTTTAGTTTACTTGGACGATTTTTGTAATCGTACGGAACAAAAATAAGTTTTGTGTTCCAACCACGCCCTACCTCCCCTAGCAGTAACTGAGACTCGATCGATCTGCATATCAGTGCCAAATGATAAAACAAGGGGGAAAAAAATGAAACAAATTTTTCTAGCATGCAGCCAATGCCTCTTTTTGCAACCCCAACTTTTGAGTTGCAACTTCCATTCCTTTCATCTTTTCTTCTCCCGTTTCGTTTCGTGCGTCACGCTACGACTCTGCGGCTGCTCTCGCTCACAGTGACAACTGTGGACCATATGTTATCCGCTTTCCATTGCTTTGCGTTAATTTCGTTCAACGTATGAGTGATATGTATTTATCAAACAGCTGTGTCCTCGATTACCTGTCGAAAATGTCTCCCACATGTTATATATGAACAGCAGTAGCAGTATTTGATATGAGACGAAATTTTTCCCGCGCTGTAAAGTCGCCGTTGAACAAAGTGGGTGACTGAGAATGATATTTTTTTCATTAGATAATTTTCATCTTAGCCTGGGGCATGGGGGTTGGGGGTCTAACAAAAAAGGGCTAGACTCTACTTTTTCCAGACATTTTTCGTAACACCTGAGGCATTAGCAAAAGGTGTCTTAAAACTTAAAACTACCCTTCCCAACTTATAGCGTTTTTGCGCCAAACCCGCCCCAACCCTATTGAAAAAAGGTCAATAATTAATATATTTTGCCCATCGATGGCTTTTAAAAATAAAATCGGGTATTCTTCTTTTTGTGCAGGATACTGTATGTTACAATTATATATAGATATTTATATATATTACTATTAAATATGTACGATACTATTACATATATTATATATATATTCTGCTTATATAATGAATATGTACAATTGGTGTGGTAATTGAAATAAAATAATATAGAAGAAACAATTTTTTTATTATTTGTCAGCTAAATTAATTACAATAATTAGTTGATTGATTATAGTAAATAGCCCTTGGTAAGGGCTATCTATTTTTGTGTAATTGTTGTCAACATTTTCAAAGGGAAAAAAACTTAAAGGCAAAATGTGTTTTTGTTGTTTTTCGATCTAAGGTTCTAATGGACGCAACTGATAAAAACTAAAAAGTAGATGTTACGCTTAAACTTTTTCCTTTTCTAAAAAATTAACATAAATTTCATAGAATTAGATAGCTCTTGGTAAGAGCTATCGATTGATGCATAATTTGTCAATTTTGACTGTTTATTTTCCTCATAAATAATTATTAAAGGATTTCATGATTTTAGAAAAGGGAGGGGTGTGTGAAAAAGATGAAACTTTGCATTGATTGTTTGATGCTTAATGTTCGTCAAAACAGGAAATCATTATAATATTTTTGTTGCTGGTGATTCCAGGAACAAGTTGTTATAAACGTTCACTTTTAAGATGCTATACTTAACCCCAAAAATTACGTTTGAAAAAGTGGTTTTTGATTAACCATTATGGCGGCCATTTTTTTACCGCGCCAAGTTCAAATTTTAAAAAGTGTAAATAAGTGTAAAAAATTGTAATTATAAGTACATATTTACATTTTGTTTGTGTCTAGAGAATTTCAATATTTCGTCTTAGATAGAAATCTTAAAAGTTAACTAAGAGAAGTTAAACAAATTGATTTCATGGGTTCTCATTTAATTTACGATTTTAGGTGTCTTTTTTCACATTTCCGCGTGGAAAACTACGTTTTATGACGATTTACGCGTGGAAAAACTCCAAGCAGACAATATTTTAAAAAAACAATTGACTGACGCCCTGCGCGTTTGTGATTTACCCCATTAGAAAAAGTGAATCTGCAACTATGTATTATTAGTACATATGTAGTGAGACCATGTTGGCGTTTGCGGAATCATCCACGTCCAAACCGGTGCCAAGGAAATAAGAAAACCGGTTCAAAAATCTGATTGCACTGCTTTGTACCCCGGGGTTGCCCTAGATGTATTACGGTTGCAATCATTATTTTTAATTCGCCGAAATTAAAATGTTTTAACTCACTTCACTGTTAGTTTTTAAGTTTGTGGTAGGTATTCTCACTTACACTGGATACTTTAGCTGAAACAAACTGCTTTAAAAGTATCTACCCTGGTAGTAACCGATTTGTTGTTTTTCGGGTAGGTCGCTGTGTTTCGATGAGCCTCAGGCAATCTCCGTCTCCTTGTAATAGAGCACGTAAACGTTCGGCGTTGTCACTTATTTTAAATTTAAAAGTTTCGTTGTATACGAACTAGGGCTCAGCCCCGATCGTCCCGATAGCGATTTTCAATTGCGGTTTGGTTTTCGGTTTGGAACTGGGCATAACCGGTTTAACCGCCATTAAAATTTTTTTTTTAAATTTTGCGGAAATTTTCTAATCAACCAATCATCACTAATTGCTGTGAGCGTAGTGGCTGCCAATAACTTGTTATAAATCAAATTTCCTACCAGACTTGCCTTCATCGCGATAAAAAATTGGTTTTTCTTCTCTTCT
This sequence comes from Daphnia carinata, assembly GCF_022539665.2. NCBI lineage: Eukaryota > Metazoa > Arthropoda > Branchiopoda > Diplostraca > Daphniidae > Daphnia > Daphnia carinata. Next base: position 6,791,667 of record NC_081333.1, read on the forward strand.
CCATTTTGCGACATGTCTGTTTCCGATTTATTGTCCTGTGCAAATCGTAAATTCGCGGTGCAAATCACGGTTTACACCGCGGGTACAAACCGCGAAAACACGGTTCGATCTGTTAAAGAAAAACGGTAAGCCGAACAGCACCGGTTTGTCCTTAAAAAAAACGCGTGGTTCGGCCAAAATAGTGATCGTCGCGGGCCCAAACCCTAATATGAACACGGTGCTCGGTTTTTCATGGCGGCTTTTAAAGATTTAACCAGACTTGCCGCGATCGCGATCAAAAATTGATCGCCGATCCCATCTTCGATCAAAAAATTGATCGGCGATCCGATCTTTTGAAAAAGATCGGAGATCGGATCGGCGATCCCAAAAAATTGATCGCGATCCGATCTTTTTTAGCGATCAAACTTTTCGCCATCTAGCTGTAGATTTTGCAGTCGCATGGTTCTATTTCACTGCTATTTTTGCGAATGCCAACTGAGGGAAACTGTTTAGTGTTCACCCTCAATGGCCGCCAGTGACTGTCGCTGTGACAGCCAATGCTACATTCGTGAAACAGTGTAAATTTTTAGCGTTAGATTTCGCACAAAAATGATCGGTAAAAATGATCGGCAAAATTTGATCGCCGATCCGATCAAACTCAAAAAGATCGGATCGGAAAATTGATCGGCGCGGCAAGTCTGGATTTAACGAGTGAGTAAACTTATTGTCTGGTTGCATTTCTCAGGTTTTCCTACATATTCTTCATAAAATAGCTTAGTTCTCAGATGATTGTATTATGTTTATTCAAATTTGGAATTTACTTTACTTTTTTTGTTACATTTTTTTCTGTAATCATGTGTACTTCTTATGTAGCCTACAAATGAATGTTGTTGAGGGAATCCATGAAATGTTTTTTTTCTCACTTCAATTTGCCTCTGGTACTTTATATTATGTAACTAACAGACAGTGATCGGCCGAATCAATTTAAAATCGGATTGGAATCAAATCCGAATAGAATAACGCTTCCATTATTTTCAAGAATAAAAAATCAGAATAGATCAAGATTTTTGGTTCAGAATAAGAATCAAGAATAAGAATCGATGAAAGTGAACCAGAATCAAAAATCAGAATCAAAAATCAGAACAAAAAATCAGAATCCAGAGTTCTTGGTTACTAAGGTATAAACTATTTAAGTTAATCATCTGTGTAAAATTGTGTTTAGTATGAGTAATTATATGACAGAAATTGAAACGAAAGCTTAATTTTCTTAATTAGCATTAGCTTTTAGCAAAGGCAAAGTTTGAAAAAAGGTAATGTAAAAAAAATAAAAGAGAACATATGGAAACGAAATCGGGTCTCCCACATTACAAATAGATGTTCTTCCACAGGACCATTATTTCATTAAGAAACTGTAAATTGGTCATCATATCAAAAAATTGTCACGTTGTTCAGAGTACAAACTTAGCGCGTTTGAAAATATAATTCGTCTGCTATTAAACAGAGTAAACAGACCGCTCTGTGACGTAGCCCACATTATTATGAAACGTTTCCATGGCTGCAAAAATAACTAATAAAAATAATTGATTTGAATCAATTTTGTTAAAAAATCATAGAATCAGAATACAAAATCAAACCAAATTTTGGGGAAAATAAAAAATCGTACGAATCAAGGATAATTGATTGGAATCAACATTGATTCGGGCCATCACTGCTAACAGATATATTGTATGATTTCCGTCACTATATTGGAAGGTGCTAGCGCGATAGTAGTAACAATTTACACTGATGTCTATGAAAACACATTAGTGATTAGTCAAATCATATTTATACAATAAAAAACTATTTAGGAAAGATAAAAACACCGTATTGCGTAAATATAAATGAAACTAAATTTAACAAATAATAAATCTGCGGTTACGCGAACAAGAGATGGCGTTGACATTCGGTAACTGCGATGCTCAACAATATGTTCACGGCCTTTTCAAACCAGTACGATGCTAGGCGAAGGAAGGAACGAAGCCTCAAAATATTTGCAATGACGGCAAGGCCTTGATTTACCCTAAGCTTTTGGTGAAAGAATCGGAAATGATATAAATTAGCACCATCATGACAGAACAAACAAAACACGGTATCCTTCCGTCGCGACGGAAGAGACCAGGTTGAAGGTTGCGATTGCCGTGAGCACCTGCCATCTGCTGAACAAAAATATAATGAAAAACGAAACTATTTGCAGTAATCTTAGTCATCTCTAGAATCCCCCGTTTGAGTCAACAGACAGAATCCTATCGGGAAATAACTCTTCAAATACTCTTTTAAAGGAAAGCGCCGTCGTCGTCGTTCCTGTAGCATTAGTGTTCCATTTCACATTCAAAAGGCGATTCAGTTGTAATGTATCTCTCAGATTCCATAATGTGCCGGGCTATGGTTGGCCGGTTGAGTTTCAAGCATTTGTTGCTTATTAATTCTTGTTGAACTTTATCAGTTTGTGTCTTGCCACAGCTATGTTGAAACGTGGAACCCTGGGAGAAGGGCAGAGAAACACAGTCAGCATACTTTTCGGTTTGCTTAGGTGGCCGTTCGTGATAGGCTGGGGAGGTGGGTTTCGAATCACGGGACTTGGACGTTCATTGGTAGAACGAAGCGAACGATAAATTGCCCACCGGGTCGAAAACATGGAGAAAAGGAGAAGAAAAAAAATCCAGTTCTGTAAACACAATTGGTTCTCTGATAATTCTAAAGGAAAACAAGTAAACAACCCAACAAGAAGCCAAGGAGAAGAAAACGCTGAAAAGGGAAAATACAGATCGTCGATGTTAGGTTGTAGAAAAAAAAAAAGAAAGGAAGTGGGAAAGAAAGGAAGAAAACAAACTCGAAGTTGTCTTCTAACGGTACATTTCAGCTGTTAGCTGGCGGCAGTGAAGCCTCCGTGGCAAAAGAGAGAAAGAAAGATACAGGAAAACTTATAGAGTAGCAGACAGTGACACGGAGCCACACGGGAGAGGCAGATCGGGAAAGCAAAGAGAGAGGGAAGAAACTCTTATCGCAATCGAGCAGACATTTTTGTTGTCGCTCTCCCTTGTTGGCTGTTTCCCCTCTACCAATACCGTGTGTGTAGTAGCATTGGAATCGGCGGGACACGTTGGCAAACAGTTGCGGTCCAACATTCTACAGCGGCCACAGTGCCAGGAGAGAAGGCAGGAGACGGACCATACCAGACGTACAGAAAGAAAGGATAACAAGTGTCAATTTGCCATTCGAGCAGATCCTCTGCACTTTATATTTCAGGCTTCACGTACACCGTATGTTTTTAGTTCATTTTTTTATGTTTTTTTTTTTTTTTTTTTTTTTTTTTTCGTGTGGTTTTATTTGTGTGGTTTTATTTTCCTTGGATCTTGGACACGTCAGTCGACAAGTGCGTTATTGCATTGCTGTTCAGCTTTTATTGTTTATTTTATTTTTATTTTTTTTTTTTTCGTGGTGATAGCGACCACAGCCTTTCTCTCACTCGCTCAGCTGCTCTGGAGCTAGTACAACTCTGACGTGCGATCGATATAATATAGTGAGAAAAACACTTTGGTACGTAGCACCACCGAAAAAAAAGTAAGGCATTAGACGATTCGTTTTCTTTTTCTTTTATCCTTCAGAAAAATGGAGACGCAGTTAATTAGTACGTTGTTTTTACAAGCATTCAAACATCTTGTATTAGAGTTAATTTTTGTTGACATGCTTTGTTGTTTTTTCTGTTTAAACGATTTTTTTTTGTCATATCTTTTGGCCTTGTCCGACAAACAGCTCGCCGCAAGACAATCATGTCGGATCCCACCACAGCTGAGGAAGCTGCTGCCAAAGCCGCTCTCGACAGTGCCCAATCGAGTTTCTTCCTCTCGTCCAAATTGATTTTTCTGCTGGCTCTCATGGTTCCGGTAGCCTTGCTAGGTAATCCACATCTTGACAAGACCTGTATACACCATAGGCTCCTGCAATGGGAGATACAACGAATAAAGCCAGAAAATGCCTGTAGATACAGTAGAGGGATGTATGGGCTTTATAAGAAGAGTGACAAAATGCCACTCTATCTTTTTTAGCTATACAAGACCAAGTATATACTGTATAACGAGATACCGTCCATCCGTTTGGGCTCCGGCCGTTTAATTACGTTGTGTCCAGATGCCAGCTATTTATTTTGACTCTTTTTTTTTCTCTCTATGTTTTTTTTTATCTAATCGAAACGCAATTAACCCGTTATGACGTCAGCGCCTTCCCAAAAGATTAGGTAGAACCCATGTTTGGTTTGCGTTTTTTCTTATAGCAATTTGACTAGGATAATCGAGATAGAAGAAATCGATTTAAACCTTTAGTGTTCTTCATTCGTTTGATTTTTCGTTTCTTTCAAATTAATTGATTTTTATTTTTTTGCAATGGCACCGATATCGGTTGATTGCCATCGGATCAGGTCTATTCGCCCGGAAATTGTTAATGTCGGAGAAGGAGAAGGAAATGCGGCGACTGGAGAAGAAGAAAGCCAAAGAGGCAAAGTCATCTAAAAAGAAGTGAATGGCCGTCACACGAACCCAGTAACCGGAGAGGGGAAAACGAGGAATGATAAGAAGAAATATACAAGAACTAGAACTCCAAGCAAGCCAAGCACTAGGGACTTAACCCCCCTTGGCGGGGGGAGGCGTCCACTCTTCATTCCTCTCATCTTTTGTCCGATCTACCACCATCTCAGAAATAACAAACCAACATCGTCAGCTGATAATAAAAAACACACTCTCATAGAGAAAAAAAAATCAAATGGGAAATGAGTCTTCCGTTTGACGGTCGTCCACTTATAATAAAGGCGAGCGATCTGCTCTCGATGATGGCTGAACAATACCTTCATTGTGTTTTCTTCTTTTTTTTTCATGGTATATTGTCCACTGGTAGGAAAAGTTTATCTTGTATCACAAATCTAGATTGGTTTATTTATTTAGCCACTAGCATCTTTTCCGTTTTCGTTGCCTGGGTAACATCAGTTGCCGATAAAAACCGCCGAAAAAAAAACAAGTAAAAAAAGAAACTAGACTAACTAAGCTCGATAGCAGTGTTGCCTAATCAGCATTGACACTATGGGTGAAATGGGAGTAGCCTTTTTCTGTGATACGTGCATTGAGTTTGCAGAGACATTCCCGAACTTTCGAAACTCTTCTAGGCTACAACGCCTCGCAATATTTTTAACTTGTAAACCCGTTACTCTCCTTTATGTGGCAATTTCCTTTTTTCACTTTTTCTTTGCCGCGGGGAGGTAAGTTTAATCTCCGTTCAAACGCTAGTGACATGTTCCTCCCATCAACCGCACTCTTATCCAGTTAGTTAGTATTCTGATTGGGCGTTGAGTAAAAGTCGAAAGTCTCTTTACTTTCTCCGGCTGTCTTGTTTCATTCTCTTTTTTCCCTTTCATCCGTCTTATGTATTTCCTTTTCCTTCTTCAATTGGATTGTCATCGTTGCGCAAAAATGTTCGCACACGTCCATTTGAAAGTGCGAAAACGAGTTAAAACTTCCTTTCAAATTCACCGACCGATTTGACGGAAAGGACCCCTCTGGCCCTTCCCTCAAATAAAATAAAATCCACTTTGCTACATGGCTGGACATGGATCTTTTACTTGCGAAAAAAAGTATTCAGATAACACAGAAGATGATCGTTTATTATTATTTTTTTTTTCGTTGAATCTTTCCGCTATTTTACAATTCTTCTTTAAAGGCTTATTCGCTACATCTGAGTTCAAGAGAGTAAGATCTACTCCTTCGTAATGTGATGTTCAGCCGAGAGTATTGAACTGGGAGGAAGGCTTAATTGCATTACCATCAAACAAACCAACTCGTGAATAACTAGCCGTGTTCAGCATTTTTGCACAGGAGACGGAGCCGTTGCTTTGTTAGTTTGAAGGACGGAAACGAGCTCGCTGTTGCTTACGGCTAAATCACCAACACATCCGCTAGGCAAAGGAGCAATTCGAAATTAATAGACCATGTATGGCGTAAGCTTGTCCGTTTGAAAGAAGGCAAATACTGCGTTCGTTTTCATTCGTTGATTTAGCGATGTGTTTTTGCCGCTATATTTATTCGTATCTTTATGGTTATGCATTTTTCTCCGCTGAGCATAAAATTTCTTTTGACTGTATGCAAATTGTAGCGCATAAAAGCCTTTGCCTCGTAACGTGAATTTGATGAATACTCAATATGAGGTGGCACGGATCACTAATCCGTTCCATCACCTATTCATTGGCTTCGACGAATACATAAAAAAAAAGCATTCATTATCTAATGTTCGTCAATTTTATCTGTCTTAATCGTAGGCTAGCCAACATTTAGCGAGAACAAACGACAACAAAAGAAAATGTGGGACGAGAGTTATAGGGATCATCGAGTCAGCAGTAGTGATAACACGAAACTCAGCAACTATCGGTGCTAAAAAAGATTCTGCAACCGCAGATCCGTGCTCCGTACACACACATCTGGTATTACAGATTGCTATACTCGTGCCATCTTAAATTAATTCCGCGCCGATTGCACTTCCGCTCGTTTTGCACATCATGCATCTTGTAATATATTTTATCGTTATCTTTTGCTATTGTACGTGTTTCTTTTTGCTTGTTAGTTGCTTGGTATTAGCGCTTGTGCTGCTCATTTTCATGCACTGCATCCTAATGTATTAGCGCATAAATCGCCGCCGGCTACCAATTCATTGCTTCGTCCGCTTCGTCTTGTTGATAGTGTTATAGAAACATTTATGCACGTAGAACCTATCGCCGTGAATATTCGTATTATTGAGCTTAGCGTCGATTTAATGGCCCGATGACGGCGAGGAATAAATGCGTGCGTCTCGCTGAAGCAGCTAAAGAGATACAGATCGCAAAGAACTGGGGCTTGATACGCTATATAATAATGAGAAGGATCCAATCCTATTGAGGGAGCGTATCGTGTGCCGAGCAGCAGCTGCGAAACGGAGAAAAATGGAAGGCAACATTATCTAGCCTTTTGTTCGGTTGGCAATTCCATTGGTCTCAATCAAGACAGACAAGCCGAGCAGGAGGAGCTTTTAGCTTCTCTGTGTGATATACGTGTTCAGCTCTCTCACGCAGAAACGATTCAGCGCCAAAAGTCGTTCAGAAACGAGCGAGTGAAACGGCGTCAAAGAAAAAGACGTAATAGGCTGTACTGTGGCACGGGTATAGAGTTGTACATTGTTCTAGTGTCTATTATACGTGTGCTATATCTGTATCTATTGCAGCGGTGCAACAACAACCGAGTGCCTGCGCACGCTATTTATTGAAACTCCCGTGGGGTTAAGAGACAATGAAGTAGACGAAGAAGGAAAGACCATGTCCATGGATTCTCTAGCACTTGCAATGCCATGTTAGACCGTCATCGAAAACCAAAGACGTGTTAAGTTAAACACACGTGGCAACTCAGTCTAACAGTAATGAGCAGAGACTATAAATACTGAACAATTTTTGATTGGTATTGATTTGGTATTGAATAATTTTTGTGCTCTCCGGGAACAGACATTATGCCTGAACTTCATAATGCGCAAAGTCAGACGATTTTCTTGTATAAGATTTCCGTAGATACGAGAAGATTAAAACACGGCAACGGCTATATTTACCGCTTTTGTGGTTATTTTAAACACCACATTTAGGCTGACGTATGCGAATGGAGATTATTCTTTAATATTGCGACAGACAATACAAAGAGGAGGAAAAATATATGAATGAACGTATCAATTTCGTATATAGTCCCTATTCAAACACGGATATTGAAAAGTTAGGCATCGTCATTTCCGCTACACCGACTGCAAATTTGTTTGCGTAACATTCAAATGTACGGTTTACGAACGTTTATGATGCAATGTATGATGAATGCCTTCAATTTCACTCCAAACCGAATCCTTCAGCGTTTGATAAAGCGATGAAGAGCTTCTGTTGGAGTGTTTCCTTGTCAGGATAATCAGGTAAAACGAGCTGATTAAAGCATGTGTGCGCTGAAGGTAAGAAGGCGGGTCGATCCCGTAGTCGAGTGATTTTGAAACTCTGAAAAACATTTAAGATATTTAATACGAATATGTAATAAATCGAGCTTATGTAACACGATTGAGTGTTTAATTACTTAACGGGGAAGTTTACGAATGCTACCAAGAATTGTTACATGGCTGACATGGTGTGAAATGTGTTAAAGCTCAACTTTAATATGAGATTTCCTTTGGCTTTTTTCTTGTTTTAAATATTGAGAATAAATTGGAACATTTTTTAAGCTATTATACTCTAGGGATTCTTACCATTTCTGCCATGCCACCTACTGGAACTCGGTCTGTTCCCGTAACGAAGCGTAAAAATCGTTTCTGCATTTCGGGCGACAATTCGAAGAGCACGTCCCAAAAGTCTCTAATTAATCGGGCGGTCGGGTGTTAACAGAAAAATCATTGCAGACGCAAAGTTTTCCCAATGCCATGAACAACAAAGGAATTTCAAACAGGAACGAGGATCAGTTTCCACTTGTTGCAAGTTCAACTACATGATTTAACTTCTTTACTACTTTAACTCTTCAGTATTTTCCATAATATCTAGTACTTGATCTACAAGCTGAACATAATATCTATACTGTATATATAACGCCATCAAATGTTACGATGTTTGTCTCTACAGTTTAGAATCGAAGCTGTACGTGACTCTTCGCTAGGGAACTCGTCAAGTTTTTTGCGCTCTACATGTAGGCCGATTTACATACAAGAAGTGATTCCTATTTGACTCGATGGACCGTACAAACGTAGTGAAATGACGTCTAGTCAAGCAAAATATATATACTTGATGACGCGGTCTCCCGCTTTGTAGCCGTCGTATTCCGTGTTCTTCTGCAACTCGCGCAGATCCAGTTTTGGCGAACCGCAAACGAGAATTTCCACCTCTTCCGGACGGAGCATCTGAGACGATATCAATTGGAGAATCGTGATTCTCGAAAATAAGTGAATAAGTTACGATGAGAGCATTGGAGGCACAGACGGAATGGAATCCGAGATAGAAGGCGCGAAATTTTTCGTAGATGCCCTTGTTGAGGATCCAATCAAGGTAAAGCCGGACAAATTCATTGCGGTTGGCGTTGGTAACAGGCACACGGTGAGCGTTTTCCAACAATGGCACCGTCACAACCTCGTTATATTCACCAAAAGATACCTTTAAATCAAAAAGCATAATTATCGTCAACTTATGCTACCTTCTTTATGTTGCTATATGTAACTATACCTGGAACGTGAGCCCCATATCTTCCTCGACGTTGCCCTCGTAGGCCAGCAACTCTTTCAGTCCGAAGACGACCTCCTGCGTGATTAGCAGCGCAAGCAAAACAAAGAGGGAGAAGGTAATAACATGGATTCTGTTCATGGAATACTACGCAATTCGTTGCTGCTGGTTACTTGCTATTCACGAATATAAACAACAGATGATTGTGGTGTCCACATTAGCATAGATACCTTCGTTACCCACACACTTTGACAAGTTACGTATAAATACAGGTGTAGTATAACTAAAACCAAAGCACTTTCTATACTACTATGTAAGCATTAAAGCATAGCTGAAACTGAAGGGGATGAAGGACACGTTGAAGTATGTCAGTATGAGAAGAGGTAGCAACATCGCTGGTAACCTATGCTTCTAATGATACACGTTTTCTACTACAAATGTATGAATATGGATGGCCCTCCAGCGCATGACGAATGCTTCTCAAGTGTTCTCACAGAAATTAAAAGGCTGAGACGGCCCTTGTCAAGTTACTCAAGGTTAGCGCACCACATACATACTATTTGTCTTATTAAGCAAGCCACGCATGACACAGCAGCAAGAATCAAACATGGTAGAAAGGGTCACTGTAGCTATACCAATATAGTTTATATAAGCCTATGTATATATATACGTACGGGCATAAACTGAGCTAAGTCGTCCAAATTAAAGTTGCGCACTACACCAACTCGGGCGCTGTGATTGGCAGGCACGACTGGTGGCGACAGCAATTTGCGGTAGCAGATAGACGGGAAATGTAAATCCAAAATGATGCTAAGCTCATAGACAAACAAAACAAAATGCATATTTAACAACAGCTTAGCTGTAGCCGTCCAGTATACAAGGTGTTGGGTTTCACAGTTTTTATGGATGTAAGGCCACCAAAGTCTTGTGTATGTGTACCCAGAGGCATATCGCTGACAGAAGGTAATGCCTTATAATATAAGAGTTCGGTTTTTTTTTTGCGGGATAAATACTAAGGATGTACGGTGCGGGACATTGCGTGTCTTGGTACCGTTACAGTCATTGTGTATGTACCATCCGCGTTTAAAAGAAACCGACTGAATAACATGTCCGTCGCAAGGGCGGAGCTACAGACGTGGCAAGGCCGTTATATAAGCTTATAAGAAGAAAAAAAGAGAAGGCTCCAGAGAATGGATGGAGCGGACGAAGAAAAAAAATACTATAACAACAACGGCGAATCGACATTTGTGCCAAAAGTAAACAAAAAGAAGGATGGAGTGCAACACGACAGAATGAAAGAGAACGTGGCTCCTTGGTTACGTGGCAAAAAGGAATAAGTGAAAAAAAAGGAAACTTAGGAAAAAAAGGCAAACTACGGTATAAAAAGAACAGGACAATGGATGTCCATTGCTGATTCTTTTCTTTTGAAATAGAATAAGTAAGATGTAGTAGTCTCAGTTAAATGCATCGGGTCATGTAATTGGCTTTTCATTTATCAACCAAGTCCCAGAATTATACAAATCAGGATGTTGGGCAGTAACAAACATTATGTTCCAATAAAAGAAGCCATGCAAAGTGATGTTTAGAAAGCTTTTCAAATCACTAACCTGTTGTAAACAGCTAGGCCCATGAGAACTCCGATGCTGCAAGTGTATCGTGTCCGCATGTTTCACGAAGTCATCAGTTAAGTCCAGCCGCGCGAGCAATTTCATGAAATTATATTAAATAATATCAGTTCGCTTATTGATAGCTCTTTCAAATTCAGAGTAAGGCAAAAGCACGGGTATGAATTTCGGCATAAAACACTTACAGATTGTACTCTTTCAGGTTGGTTTCCGTCGACGTGCTGAACCAATAACAGCGAGCGTTCGGGTAGTAGATGAACATGCCGTAGTCGGGCTATCATTTTGGATTGAAGAGGATAACATGTAGAAGAGGTAAAACAACAACAAAACACTGTTCATTCAAAACTAGTGAAAGGCATTTAAACGGTAAAGGTTTATTAATGCACGATATGAAAAGGGACGAAAATTCTGTTTAAAGAGATACACCAATCGCTTTGGTCTGTTCAGAGTACACTCTCTACATATCTACGCTGAGTGGATAATTTTCGCAAGATCTTTGCTTTTGGAAAAAACAGGCAGATGTTTAGCTAAAGTACAAACGCATAATAAGCTGCTTTTGTTTTTCGAGGTAACCGTGTACCGTGTTTTCAAACTCTCCCCCCCCCCCCTTGTTCAGTGAAGGCTAACCTTTCGTATTCCCTTTTATTTTATGCGCTAATGTACTGCAAACTGTTGAACAAACATTCGTGCTTTTCTTACGTCCTATTCTCTTTTACTTTTTAAAATAAAAAATATATGGATATGGCAAAAAGTACGTGACGCTAGAATAGTATCGTAGGTTATAAAGTTTGAATACTTAGAATCAGAACCTATTCACCTTTTTACTCCGTGGCTATCCTATAACCTACTATTGTGTTTCAACGTTAAAAATAAAGTAGTTTATCTAACCGGCATAAGAAACAAATACTTGTGACGCATACAAAACAAGGGGGAAGTTTTTCACACTGACGTTTAACATCGGCCTTCCGTGCACATTTAGATCGACTGTTCATACCTGAAAGATTTCTCGGATGAGAAGTTGAAACCACTCCTTGGTCAATCCACCCATGTCCTAAAAAACAGCAGGTTAACTCATTTAATTCAATTGAAGTGGAACAAAAACATTAGCTATGGAAAGCCATATCTTTTGGAACTGAAAAACAAGTTACCAGTCCAGGCTCACCGACGAAGGACACTCGCAACTTCTTCTTCAGATCCCGCTGTTTGATCGATATCTACGTAATCCAAAAGAAAAAGAAAGTATAGTCTGTCGTGTTCACTTTACTGCGTACAATGTAGATCCCCAAACTACTGACCGCTTTACTCCGCACAAGTCTTTCGGATTATACACCTACGCACATGTGTCAATCATTCTTGATGGTCCAGGATAGACGCAGCGCAACAAGCTGAATGGTTTCATTTCACACGTAAACTAGCATTTGATTTCCCTGCATTTGTGTAAGATTTGGGCGTTTTCGTTGCTGTGCCAAGTCTTAATTGGTGTCTGTTCAACAGCTGCTAGCACCATGATAGTACACACGAATCTATCTACGTATAAACAAAGGCTATGTACAAGGCGAAACGGACGGGGGGATGAGGAGAGTCTTGAAGACAATAATATATCCTACGATTCATCATGCTGTCTCATTGATGGGCTACTGGATTATTTGCTTGTCCCAGTGTACATTGCAGGAGCATTATATAATATCTACGCGTTCCAGACATATGCACACACACGCAGCCTCAGTCTCCAAGGGATCAGCGAAAAGTATCGACCGAACAACGTCTAGCATGTGTTACTGCAATCAGTAAATGAAAATGCCAAAACGGGCGCTTTTTAAATAGGATTTATCGGGTTATTTCGAACTATAATCTCACAGGCATCGATGACGAATGATGATACACTGATCTCTGTTGGCGCTAGATTATTGGTGATCAAGTTCCCCTTCATCCCCAATGTCAAACAAACATCCGTGTTTTTTTCTTTTAACCCCCAAAAATAATTCATAGTTTTTGTACGGTTGTGTTGTTTCAACTTAATATACGTACCTCGTTGAGAGAGTCGAGGACCAAATAGGAGCGCCGGACGTGAATGTTGAGGAAGAAGAGCTCCAACCTGGGCGGCTGATTTCGCGACATTTTCGAGACGAGAGAGCGCCTGGCCGTCAGTATCATCTGCTGCTCTGAATCCTATGAAAAAGAGGCAAACACTTTGTGAATTATGCCGAGGCGTTAACCATAACTGTTCAAATTATTACTTTTGTTAGGATGAAACGTTTCGCTGCAATGCTCAAGATGAACGGATACTGACAATAAGAGAATTGACCAGGCTGGTCTGGACTTTGCCATGTCAGGTACTCTTTCATAAGGTCGATATGGTCCAGTGTGCTGTTGTAGAACTCGGTGTAGGAAATCAACGGTGCTGTACTGCTGGTGTTGTTATTGCTTGCGTCTGTTTCAAGGCGAACGAGATTCCCTTTATTAGCGCGAGTCCCATTTGTGAAAAACTGTCTTAAATGTCTAATTCATCTCTTCATTATATTGTCGTTTTTGGGGAAAAAAAGAATTTTAAGAAATGCGTCACCAAGAACATTGATGGTTGCTCTATCATTCAAAGGAGCGAATGACGAGACATTTTAAGGAATTCGCTGTCTGCGCATAAGAAATAAAAATTTAAGAAAAGCCAACTCTAGACAGACAGCGGCACGGGAAGCTTGACATGTACAATAGCAGCTGCGCATCGATTATTCAACATGAGCAGCTCGGGCAGCAAACAACAAGTCGGAAGTTAAACGCAGTCATGCTTGGTGCTGGATGCAGAGAAAAAGTGCGTAGCGTCAAATATAGACGACAGAAACCATCAAGAGAGAAAAGGCGTTGAGAAAACGCAGCCACCATACACAACGGAACGGCATTGATAGAAATTCAGAAGAGGCCAAACAAAAGAGCGGAGAAATACTAGACGAGAATAAAGAAATATAAAATTCGGACCTTGTTTTCTTCCTGATATTCTTTTTTTTATGTTTTACATTTCAACCAAAAAAAAAAAAGCAAAAAATAAAACGTCGTCGTTCAACATTGACAAGAAAAGATATGTCAAATGAAGATTGATCTTTAAAAAAAAATCTCCCGACTGGAAAATGGGATGGCATTAACTTGTGCCTACAAGATACGACTAACTGACGTGATGATATATTACATAAAAAATAAAATTCATAAATATGTATGTAGAAAAAAAAGGCTGTCGCGGTGTGGATAGTTACATAATGTTTAAATTGATACGCTGATGATGAAGGACTGACATTACATCAACAACCTAACAGCATTTTCTAGCCGCCAACAAAAGGAGTATTGTGTGATACACTCTGCTGATGGCGGTTGCGCTGGTGTGGACAGTTCGACAGCCCTTTCACCCTCCAAAATTGCACGTAAATTTTGCGCTTATGCATCTCATGATTCAGTTTTTTTTTCTAAACATTGTGGTGCTGTTGATAACACTGGCAAGCACTTACTTAACAAGGCCAAAATTCGCACAGCTGTTGGGATCCACCAACGAGATCGAGTGGGAGCTGGTAGGCCTCTCTCTCCAGCAGGGAACTGCCGGATGCTGATAAACTGTAGTAAATGTCTCACGATGTTCCGAAATCGATTAGGCTCCAGTCTGCGTATCGTTCCAGTTGCACACATTAATCAATAGCAGATCGTCTTATTCATCGTATTACATTTTTAACCAGTGAACAAAGAGATGATGGTCGCTGTTGCTCAAGCCGAGAATTTGACGTAGCAAGTGCGAATAGACGGAATACGCAGACGGGCTGGAGAAGAGCGGACATTGGAGCAAGATAAACAAGGCCCTGACATCGTCCTTGGAATGCAATCTGTCATACATACGTAATACCCAACGTCCACACAATGGCTTAAGATCAGAAGATCACAAAGTGAAATAAATATTTTCGCCATACGTACTTTCTGCCTTCCTCGAGCAGCGCGTGGACGATTGACCGCAACGCAGTTTTGTGGACTGCATTTGGCTGGGTGTTGAGCAGACGCAATTAGAAGCAGCTGAATAAATGAATTATATATGAGGACTGCTGAACTGACGTCATAGCTTACCATAGACGAAAGCGAATCGTAGACGCAATTCAGAAAATCCATCCGCAATTCTGGGTCGTGCGCGTTGTCACCGCCATTGTCGGGAACGCGCTTCAGCGTACCGCGGATTAACAATAAGTGGAAGTCGTAAAAAAAAAATAAAATAAATAAGGCAGATAGTGGACAAATACAACACAGGTCAAATAAACAAAAGAGTATAGATTAACATAGGATGAGGTTGTAGTGGTGAGCACTGAATACCATAAACATACTTAAACGACGAACGATAATGACGAAAGAATAAAATATAAATAAATTGGCAACGAGCAGCGATAAGGATGAAAATGGGATTGAGGAACTAAAGCTTTCTTGGCTGATATCTAAAATACCTACTTTTCCTTTACACTCTATCTATTCGCTTGTATTAAAGGTACAAGTGAAGATGACATAAGTCAAATGGCTTTCTAGTCGTCGGTCAAAGTCTCTTTCGCAGGTTGGGATGTTCCAGCGAAAGCCACCGTATAAGTTTCAAAGTATTTTAGCTAGGACCCGATGATATTGCGATGCAGCTGGCTAGATTCATTTTGTCACAATTCGCTAATCTACTGGTATTATTACGCTCAAATGTCCGGAAAATGTAAAGCGACATGTAGAAGGAAAAATATAGAAATGCGGCGAGAATAACGAAAAAAGGAAGTGGAACCAGTCATCTTATTTCTCCATTGACGTCACCACCGCGTTGAGATCACGAAAAAATTTTCAATATTACAAATGAGAAAAAAAGGATGGAAAAGAAAATGCGGAGAAATGAAATGAAATTGCCTTTTTGAATTTTTGCGGCTTTGATGTCATACACAACTACAAAAGCTATTCGGTCTTTTTGTGCTAGTTGTATTAGTAGCTTGAAAATGCGCTGCCTTTTCATTGGAACGGTTTCAATCCATGCCAACATCACGCGTTAGTGGCCTCCATAAGTTATTTTTTTTTTTGTACTGCTCAATTATTTCTTATTTTTTATTTGATTTGTTTGACGAACCCAGTGACAGCTGGTTAGTAAACTAAATATGGAAAGAGGTCCTTTTGGTCCAATTTGATGTAAGGGACACACGATAATGCATGTTTCTTTTTTCTCTAATGGCGTTTGTGGTCACTGATTAATAGATCTTTGAGTGATGAGCTCTCTACGTTATAGTTTAATGGCAGACTACGATTTACCTTAAATGTAGCGCAGATGGAGGCATACGAGTGGAAACAGGTCAAGAAGAAGGTCCTCAGCTGTGCGTAGTCACCCACCTGATTACTTCGTTCGGTTTCAGACCTTGAGAATTATGAAAGGAAGAAAGAGTTAATTAACTTCAACCAGATGTCCACAAAAGCCTTAGAAAATAAAAGCCTTTGTTCCAGCACTAAAGAATGAAAACAGACTGCCACGGCTAACTAGTCTCCATGGATTTTCGCTATTAATATACTAGACCTCCACAAGCGTCAGTTTAATTATTTTTTTTTTAGAATTCAAGATCTGTGGTAGACACAAAACTTTTGTCTTTAGTTCCTTCTGCGTAAATCAGGATTTTTCCAATTAGAACTCTCTTGTTTTACAAACGCGTCATCGCCGATCTAATGACGAACGTCTTAAAAATGTTTCAGTTGAAAAGAAAATCAAAAAACGGGGCGTTCGGATCAAATATCGCAGCAATGTTTTTAGATGTTTCCATCTGACGAGTTGTCATATGATGACAGAAATGTTGACGTGACCTTACATGTAATCCTCCATGTTCATATGGATGCTGGGATAGGAAGGCTTGACAATTGCCATGTCGTCGAATTGCTGATGATGCGGAGTCGCCGTTGTTGTGTTGATAACGGAGTCTTCGTTGGAATCCGATCCTGCGTTGCCGCCCGAGCCATTATTATTGCCTCCGCTACCATTGCTGCTGGACGACGATAGCCCGTTCCACTTGGATAGCTGGCCGCTGACGTCGGCTACCGCCTGCCCATCCTTCAGAGTCAAGATCCGAATTAATCCACATCGCTCACATTATTGCGTTGTCGGGTGCGCGCAATGTTTTTGCCGCGTGTGTCGACTGTCAGTGACCGATCCTCGGCCGGGTGCCATTCAAAACACAAAACAATGAATGTTTCTTTAGGATTCAATTAGAAATTCATTATTAAAATTTTAAAAAGGGGGAAGATTCGATTGATAGGATAAATAGCGTATATACGCTGTAGATTTGTGTTATTTTTAATGGTGATACGATATAGTGCCCAAAGGGAATTGTCGATAAACAAGTGAACGATCGAAAGAATTCTGTAGTTTGTTTCGGTTCGGGATTTTTGACGAGCAATGAGCTGGAAAAACTCGACATTAAGAAGTCAAATAGAAAGACACACAAACCCCTCGCATCCATCATCTCCGGATTTGTCATGTTCGTGTTTATTTTAAAAACAAAAAGAATAAAAGAATCTTCTTGAGTAAACTTCATAAATCGATTTCTGAGGAGACGAGGCTCGTTGTCCTGTTACAGCGGACATAACAGAAACGACAATTTCCGATAAGCATACATTACGACAATCAAATCGTCGATGGTATTGACATGCAATAAGCTAAGAACAACAGTCACCATTTTATCATTCCGACCAAAAAGTCGTTGGCGTATCGAAATATCCTGTGACTTACTTGATAGATAGGTGGCAGATTGGACGTTGTTGGTGTTGGTGTTCTTGTTGTCGCTGCTGGCGGACGTAGTAAAATGGTTCCCAATCCTGGTAAGCTGATGTGTAAACCACCAAAACGGCCCGCCATGTTGTGCAATTCAACTGCAACGGAAAAGCAATTTGCTAAATTCTTTTAATTCAGCTTAGCGATCCCTTGACTGGCTGCGGTTAACGCAGGTGAAACTCGTGTGAAGCTGAAAGGATAATAAGAAATCTTCTACCGTCCGTATTTTGTTGGACTTGACGTCGGGGGTCCGTCGTCAAGGCAGCGCACGACAAACAAATCGACCGTTTCAGACGTCAGGTTCATCGGGCCCTTTGGCCTTGACAAAGTTTATGCCTGCCAGTTTCACGATCGATCAACCCACAACTCCCACACATTGACATTCAACTCCCCCTCGAAGACGGTAAGAAAAACACGTCACTTAATTTCTTCTTTCTAGTTTGTCAATTATATCCATTTGTTTTTTTGGCCTCCCTGATGATTTTGTTAATAACGTTAATGACAGCTGTAAATTAATAATAAACCTGTAATCAGGAGGTCTAAAGTGCACTGAAGCCAACACAAAATTAAACAGCTCAGTATTTTAATGTGTTTCTCCTTAAGGACTTACACACATTCTAAGCGATTTAAATATTTCTAAGTTTTTCTCTCTTTCTGTGTACAGTACTTAGGCCACTTGGTTGGACAATTTCACTTGTCACAACAAAGCCATGCCTATTTATTTAAGGCAGTTGGAGCAGGTAATGACGAGTCAGGCTTATTAGTCTATTATTAGAATTGAATTACATAGCAGTGTGTTAATCATTTTGAAACCTAGGGGCGTCTAATTTTGTTTTTCGATTTTATAATGTGATCAAATTTTTCGCAATTTGCGTAGCTGAGGCACCTGCAAACAACTCAAAGGAGACTAAAGTGCTTGCAGAATAGAAGAAACTTCAAAAAAGTTTCGCAACTATCAATTTTCTGGGGATAAGGAGCTTTTATTAACTTAAACATGTGCGCCTTAAAATACAGAGCCGGTAATATGTAGCCGTTTCATGTTTAGCTCGAGTTCATGAAGTTGTTATCGTCATTAAAGCTGTTACGCATACCCCCATGTGCTTGACGGCATTTCCAGACAAGAAATGCAACGTGTCTTTTGCAGCCATTAAATTTTTTGTCTCCTCCACATTTGCTTTTAGTTGTCCAACGATGTCTCCTTGGCTCCGTTAGTTGATTAACTGGATAGCAATCGTGTTGTGGTTTGTTTTCTATACTTTTGGTTCTTCCCCATCTTGTGTGTTTGCATTGAAAAAACGTTGGATACACGCAGCTTTTGAATGCTCGTCTGTGTATCACCTACAGCAAGTCATTCGTTATTTACATGTCTTCATTAACGATTAATTCAGACGAAAGAACACACCACAATTACGACAAACAGTATCCTGGATGTAACGATATCCTTTAGCAATGTTTCGTAAGAAATTTGACGCACATTTTTGAAATAATCAATGTATATGCATGCGTGCATAATCCATATATTCGACGAAACAACCACGATCTAAAAACATTAGGAGCTCGAAACGTATGCCTCATATGCGTATCTTTATACTATCTTGTCATCATAGTTTCACTTCACCGGAAAAAGGCGTCCAGTGATAAAATTTTTATTGTTGAGCCGGCACTAGAATAACAAATAGGGTAACAACATCTTGAGTAATTGGTAGCCTACGAAGTAGCCCCTCCCTCAGCGCAGCAACAATGTCGAAAAGGATAGAAGGGCGACAGAAAAATGGAAAAGATCAACAAGAAGGAGCTGATAAAAATTAACATTCATAGAATGCAACTATCCGCCGCATAATAAGTTAGTTGGCGTCTAAGAAGGGACCAAGCGAAAATGTAAATACAACTTGCACTATTGATCCAGGCGATTGTCAGCATGCGTACACGTATGTATTCGGAACCACCGTAACAACAATATAAATACAAAAGAAGCCTCAGCCAATACCCTCTGCGGAACGATGTTAGATGAAACGTTCGGAGGGTCAACAGAATAGCATATCATATACACGCACGACTTTGTGTTTGGTAGATTTAGATCAATGCTCACGCCATATTGCTTCATTCCACTAGAATGGTTGAACATAAAGAAAGTTTGCAGATCTGTATCGCTGTTACGTCAATATATTACATATTGTAATGGCATGTATACATAACCCTAAGAATAAATCAGTTTTTGAATGGAAGTGCTGCTTCTATATGTAGCCATATAGTACCATTTTATTGGGGGTAATAAGATGGAGCGTCGCAATCACATTAATTGTAGTAACAGAGAACGGCATAGGCAGGCAATCCGAGCGTGACTTAATTCTAATTACAAGCCATCAGAAAGAGAAATGCAGCCAATTTGTCTAAAAAATCACCGGGAGAGTTTGAAGATACAAACGTTTTTGAACTGCTGTTGACTAATGTACAAATTGCTCCAAAGCCTATAACAGTTCATGAAGCCTAAACTGGAACCAACGAAGTATTAACGTTGAACTTAGAGTGTCTGGGCCACGGTTCACTAGATCTATACGCAACTGCAATGCAAAATGCTTGTTATTATTTAGTATCAAACAGACAGACATCAACGTTTTAATCACAAGACATCAGCCTTGTTCTTTGACAACAAATATGAAGAGAAAAATGTGTACATATCTTTGTTCTAATTTTAGGAAAAAAGGGGTTAAAGGTTTGAATACGTAGCAAGTTGAAGAGGGATGCCATCAACTCTGTGAAAGATTGGAGAGTCGAAGAGATTACACGGGGTAGTTTTTATGTGAAAGAGAACAGACTGCTGGAAAGGTTTTGCAGTTTTGCATGATTATTTTTTAATATGAATACAAGGATTAAAATACCGTATGCGTACTATGCAGTAATGAGCTGCTTTTCAGCGGTAAGCTGATGGGATTTTCAGTGAAATTGCAAATATCTGGTTTGAGCAAAAAAATTTTAATTGACTTTTCGTTTGAATCTTTTTGGATTAAAGTTGTCCCAGCTACCTCTGTGTTCTATCAGCATAACATAAATAGATCGGATAATGCTGTATTCTTGGTTTAAAGCTTGACAAGTTTCGTTCACAAGGCAATAATTCAAATACTTGTAAAGCCGGGCTCATATAATCAATATGGTGTGGCTAAAACGAAAGCAAAATATAAATTTTTAAATTCTGTTCCCTTTTTCATTTTAAACCATATTGCACCTGGCAGAATGGACATTTTTCCTGGAACAACTCGCTGTTTTCGCGACCACTGGACACGTGCAAAGATGATTGTTTACACTCAGTGCCGGTTCGCTAGATATACGATTTCTGCAAATGCCAGCCGATTGAAATGAGTTCTATTTGAGCCTTCTTTTTATTGCGAGCATGCGAGCGTGTATGGTCTATGTAGATAGTTTATGAACGATCGATAAACTGTAGATTTTCTGGTTACATTTAGAAACAATCGATTATCGAAACCGGTAGTCTTGCGTTCATTAACTACTAGACTCTGTTTTTTCAGCGTAGCTTAGTCCGCGAACGGCAAACATCATGTGACATTTCATTACAGGAAAACTGTGATACATCGTGCGTACTTTTCCCCGTACCACCTATTTTATCGTTTCGTTTTTCGTGTTTTATTTGAGGATTCATGTTTCATGGGCGCTTATTAGCCCTAACGTAGCTGAAAGTAGAACCTTGCCTGTCGCTGAAAGTGGAGGAAATCGAAAAGGCGCATAAAAGAAGGGACATAGATTCTCAATTTCCCGCGGGAATGCCCCCTCACTACGATTATATAGCGTCTTCGATTGAACTTTCGGTAGCTAAAGCCGGCAAAACCGTTCCAACTATCTCCTTCCTTCCCGACAGACGGCCAAGAACAGCTCATCGGCATGTCACGTTCTTTCAAACACGTATCTTTTCATCCTAAGGTATGATATAGCTAAATGGGATGTTCTTACATCCGTCCTTATCGACAAACAATTTAATAAGCCTAATAAAGTTGGGTTCACGAGTAGGGTAAGTCATGACTGGCATACTTTTGTCCAGACATTTATGGATAGAATTTTACATTGGAATTTACTGATCGATTTACTTATTGTTGTGATTACGATTAGCGCAGTCTGATGACAAATGTTATAGACTTATCAATGACCATTAACTGTAGACTTAGCAAACTACGTTAATCGCACAACGATGTTGTGCTTATCGACGAAACTATTTTTTTCCTGGTTGCGTGTTATTCTTATCAACGTGAAGCATTTTACTATTCAGTTACAAAAATAGAAGTATCTCATTTCATTATGCGAATGACAAAGAAACGAATTTGATCTACATCAGATAACATCGATCCGTTGAAAACCCTCTGAAAAAAAATCGTTGGAAACAAGGGCTTCAAAATATAACAACAAGAATAACAAACTATTTATGGTCTGTTTTCCTTTTTTTAGTACAAAGAAACGATCGTAAATCTGAATAACAAAGTAGCCGTGTTAGGCTTTATTCTGCTCTTTTTCCGGTACACTAGAACATACCCCCCCCCCCTTTTTTACATATCACGGCTCTGCATTTTCCAAGAAGTAGAAGACAAAAAATATGTGTGCCATCAGCTTTTCGTCTACCTTATAATAGGCCCTTTCTTGTGGAGCCCAGGACACCACAAGCTGATAAAAACATCCTACATAGCCAGTTGGGTAAAATCTCGTCTCTCTCTTTTTGTGCATTTCCATGCACTGGATCTCATTGCGCACGACACGCTACGAACGCAGTCCATTTTAGACTTTTTCTCCACAGCATGATACACTTGAAAGGATTTTACTGATCAAGTGGACCAAGATATTTGGTGTGATGAGATTCTGTGGGTTCCACAGCACCGCGAGGATATCAGTTTGAACCAGCAAGATTGCATTGCGATAGAGTCTAGACGTCCACATTGTTGTTTGTACGACCGCAGCGGTTCAATTGCTATTGCACTTCGAGGTCTCTTCTTTATGCACGGCGCTCTTGCATCGCTAAAGGAATTTAAAAAGCACGCTTGCTGCAATATCGTCAATCTGTATATAGTTGTAGCACATTTCCAAGTATCTGAAAGAGGATGAAAAAGAATCTTTTTTTTTTTTATGAATGAAAATGGATTTTGCGCCAGTAATGTTATTGGGTACTAATGGCTGATGGTTCGACGTGTTCATAAAATTTCATTGGTGTCTCCAATATCAAAGTGATGGTTCTTCGTCACCAAAGAACAAGAAGTTCACGTCCTCATTGGAATTTCCCTCCGTACCCTGATCGAATTCGACGTTCCCATTTACTACTAAAATTTATGAATACACAAGTCCATGGTGGACTACAGTGCAATAGCCAAAAAAAAACACAGTGCTATATCATTATTAAAGGCCCTAATTGTGTCAGGAAATGATGGTGTCTCACTTGGGAGTCAACTGGAACAAATATTGACGACTATAGTAGTAGCTAGACCATTTCAACGACCCCAGTTGCTTATTCGTTCTTTTCGGGGAGGACTTAACATGCCTCTTCAGATATCACCAACAACTATCCTCAAGGCCAACAATCCTGCTGGGACTGGTAGACCTTGTGTCTTTCTCTTTTGCGTTTGTTTAGGATATTCTCTAGCCCAAAGATCCCCGTGTGGCTGTGGATGGCGCAAAACAAAAGATCCGGCTGTTGGTTAAAGCCAATTTGAAGAGGGGTCACCAACAGCAGTCAGTGTCTCACCATTCTTCTAGTAGCACTGACAAGAAATATACGCTAGAAGACAATGTCGGCTACATCTTCAATCCAAGTTGGTTCTCATTCCCGACTCACTTTCGGTGTCCATCGACTCCCGGCGCTCGCCTTGTGGCTCTTGTCAACGTCAGTTCTCATCCCCATATTATCAGGTACTATTATTTATTACTTTTTGTTTGCTGGTGCAAACATGCTCGAATGCTTCCATGTGTTTTAATTTTTCCCGCTTTCTTCTTTCATGTTTTTTATTAAGTCCTTTTATATTAGTGTATTAGCCTTCATTTTCCGCGTTTAACCTTCGTTCCCCCCTTGAAACCATTCTTTTTCTTATTCCCGCATTGCTAGAAAAAAAAAGGGCATACAAAACATACACGTAAAGAAAAAATAAACAAAGGGCTGCAGAAATAAATAAGAATGTAATACTGCTGTTGCTGTATAAGATTGAAAAATGACAGAATATAGGCTAATACTAATAGGCCGAGAAAATGGAAAAATATTAAATATGACCATAGATAAAGCGCTATCCGCTTGTGTGCCTTGCCAATGTAATAACACAACACGATGCTGATGCCGTGGCGTGTGTTATTGCCCCGACTTCCTAGATGTGGAGGTGATCTATTTTTCGTTTTCTTATTGGCCTGAACCGACGCAAAGTGGACACCACCCTGCCGTTTCTGTCCCGATTCTCCCACCTCACAGCAGTTTTGTTTGATGACGGAACATGTGTCGTTTCTTACGCTTGATTTCTTGTCTCGCTGATGTTCGTCTCGTTTTCGTCCGGTTGTCATACAACACGCTTCCGAGCACTACACAAATCCTCCCGCCAAAGGATAAATGAAAGGGACGGATGGAAATTGAAATAGAACGGAAACACGATGACTGGCGATTCATCCAGCCGAGTGCACATCAAGCTGTTTGTTATGTGAACTCGTCAAGATTAACTCATTCGCCCTTTTTTTTGTCGCTTGTTTGATAACGAACCTTGGTGGTCCCAGCTGTTTTCTCTGTTGTCGCTAATATGGCGTCGTCAAATGGTGCAATCCGCAAAAGGGTGGCGGATGCACGACTGCGAATAACACACTCCTGAGGTTTCTTATGTTAATCGCTTGTCTTGCAAGTTCGCATCGTACCAATGACGCACTAAAGTTAAGAGAAAACTAAACAACGGGCTACTGTTCCAATATTGGTGATTTTGATAGAATCCTGGGATTCCTATTAAAATACTTGCCCCACTGTACGTAACTGTGCATTAACAATTTGTCGTAGTTTCTTTTTTAAAATTTGGTTTGTTTATTTCGTCAACTTAATAATGGCCAACATAATTGAAACTGTCGGAGAAACACATCCTTTGGGCTATCAATTACGGCGCTTTTGGTTTTGTTTGATTTTCTTCTTTCCCCTTTTTTATTTTGTTTTGTGTAACAAGTAATTGAGGGTCTTTTACTTCCAATCTTTACATTGCCAAAGGCATTCAAGGCGGGAGGGAAGTCTTTTTTATTTTCCAGTAAAAATCGTAATCGACCTTGTACTTTCATCGTTTTACCTCTTTTTATTTCATTGCTGTGTTTATCGTTGTGTTACGGGGCTGTGCGTTCAAACTGTTTGCGCCGACGGCAAAAACACACACACAAACAAAAGGAAAACGTTAAAACAAAAATGGGATTCGTCGGTTCTCCGAACGTCCTTGTACATTTGCTTGTTTGCTTGCTGACTTTTTGTTTGCTGTACTTGGTTACTGTCATCCCCCGCAGTCCAGGTTTTCCCCTCTTTTTAACATACGATTTAGTTTTTCCAGTTACAAGTACATACTGGATGTAATTGTTCTAAACAAGTTCGATAGTGCATGACAGCAGTAATATCCCTGACGCAGACGATATTCATATATAGAAGATGGAATTGGTTTGATTGCTGACGTTGGCGGACGTTCGGATAACAAAATTTACTCAAGCCGTACTTTTGTGTTTGAGTTATTACGAACTGATGCCCAGTTCAACGTTCTGCTGTCAATCAGCTTATCTCTCTTTTTCATGTTTGATGCCCAATGGCCATACTATTCCTGTTACTTAACTAGCGACGGCATTTTCCAGTTTACCTCATAACACCTAAACTTAGCGACGTAACACAAAATATGTGTGATATCGCCTACAAGATACCGTGGACTTTTGAATGATGCATCACCTGTTTCTTTTTTCCTCTTCTCACTAATAAGAGTGTCGGGGCAAAAAACGCGAACGGGATAACCACTCGACAGAGGCCTTATTTCAAGCTCATAAGCGACTTATCGCTTATGTCCTCTACACATGTGGGCTTCTGTCACGTCTCCTTTATTCACGATTTCTCTTCCATCTTCTTGTGTTTCTTCTTCATTTTATTTTACATCGCCCGAACGTCGTCCATGTTGGCTGGGTAAGTCTGGGAGGGAGGGAGGAAGGGAGGTGGTTGAGAGTGACGTCGAGGCGTAAAACTCGTCCGAGCAGCTAAATCAATATAGCAGAACCATTGAATTCCAATTTATCTGGTTATTGCGGTCTTTTCCAGGGAGGCTGGCGTGGGCTGCCATTACAGGCGTCGGATTGGCGGCTCCCAGTACGCCCTTACAGATCCAGAGGGCCACGTTAGGTACCATCCAGCCGATCAGGACCGTGGAGAGGACCAACCGAGATTGCGACCTCAACGCCCTGGCTCGTGTCATGGACGACACTTACTGTGACAAGTACTACGTTTGTTCTGACGGCAAGTATGTCGGACTCTTCTGCCCCGTTGGCATGGCCTTTGACTACGGCCTGCAGGAGTGCCATCTCAAGCAACGCGTCGACTGCTCCAAACGCCCTCTCCTCTGTAAGTATTTGTAGTTTCTTTGTATCCAACTATAAGTGGTTAAAAATTTAAAGAGTTCCCTCTCCTAACTCGTTGATGCGCAATGAAAAAGGGTTTTCTTGTTTTCTCAGCGATCAAGTTGCAGTTGATTAAGATTGATTACTGCAAGCCCGTCTGATGTGGCCACCGAATTGGCAACGTAACATCATCAACTCTCAACGTCGTGGTCTAAAATTTCGTTCCAATAATGGGCTCAACTTCTTCCCTTAAAATGTACAGAACAAAGCCTTTATTTAAACCCCGACGTGTATTCATATTCGTTAAGAATTCACTCAGCCAGTGCGTCTATACATTGGTGGTTTTATGAAATCAAATTCATTTTTCTTTTTCGCTTTCTCTTTTCTTTGAAAGTCGGCGACAACCTTTTAACGGGAACGGAAGCAACTACTTCGACACCGCAAACTACGACACAAACTCCCGGTCGAATGACGTCACCACCGGTCACAGTTACTACTCCCTCAGCACCACATGCACCAGCAGGACAAATGGCCGGATCTATGATGATGCTGCCATTTGGAGCTACAGTAACGATCCCGTTCGGATCGACTATATTCTTGCCACCAGGTTCGCAGATTCAAATGCAACAGCAACAACCGACAGCTCAAGCGCAGGGGCATTCGCATCATCATCACGATATACCAACATCGCCAGCTCCGGGGCATTCGCATCATCACCACGAACATCGTTCCGGTTCTGCTTCGTCTGATGCAGTTGATGCCATGAATGCTCCCGGTAATATAGAATCACAATCAGCTGATAGCAATACTGATTTCGATTACTATTTTGATGACGAAGGCCCGACCGATGGTTCAGCAACCCCTGTCGGCAGCCAGTGACGCTGCTGCAGAGCAAATAGCGGCGGGAGCTGACCGCGGAAGTTCAATGGCTGTATAGTCGTTTTAATAATAATAAACATCGCACACGTGTACTAATTTACAACACCAGTTATTGCAAAGCGCGTTAATAAGTGTGAAACTAGTTCATGTCCTTTAATACTTGACAAGTGTTTATTGGTAGATGCAAGTGGGCATAGCAAGCGAGAAGCAGTCGCGCTCGTGTCGTCTATGCAAACAAATTATGGTGCGCAAAAACTTGGGATCATTTGCATATTCCAGTGTTTGCTAACCGACTCAAATAGTCAGAAGTCTCGCAGTTGTCAGGTTAGCAAACGGCATAACGCGTTTCATTTTAATTTCTCCAGCTGGAATTGAATCACCTTGGCATTCATGTAACCGCGTCTAGAGCCTGATGTGTTGAATATGGCACCTAAATTCAAATTACGAAGAAAATCCGAAATTAAAAAAAAGTGCTGCAATGTTTATCTGCATTACATTGGGTGCACCTTCGACGCTGTTGCATAACACCAGCCTGCTGTAACATAAAAGAAAAAAAAAATAATTTGATGGTGGATCGTGTAGGAGTTCGTTGTGTACACATCTTGGTCACGGCTGTAGGGTATCAATATTGCTGTTGAACGAAGAATGTCAAGCAAAGGGCGCTGCACATCTGCATGAACAGCTGGTACATTATAGCTATTATAGACGCTACGTATACATTTTCAACACGAAGGGTCTCCTGATGATTGAAGCTCCACCCCACAAGTGACAAGAAAATTTGAATATACATAAACGCCTACATAAACAGAGTTTGCGCTAGTATGAATGTAATATGACGGGGATTGCTGTATAATCGATCTAGAAACGCGCGACTACCCATTTTCATATAGCAACTGAGATGTTGACAATAACATTTGATTAAAACTGTCAATTGGGTGCCGTGCACTGCTGACTCGCATCATGGCAGAATTCTAGAACAGGCAATATACGAAAATTCTAAAAAAAAAAAACAAACTCAAATGGAATCTTAACTCTATTTAGGATATTGCTTAATGCATTGAAATGTTGCAAGTGTTTTGGACACCTGACGTATACAGAATAACTGAGACAAAACACCAAGGATCGGATCATGTGGTCATTGCCCATTCAGGTCCAATAATAGCTTCCAGAGTTCTTGAATAATCCAGG
This sequence comes from Daphnia carinata, assembly GCF_022539665.2. Lineage (NCBI taxonomy): Eukaryota > Metazoa > Arthropoda > Branchiopoda > Diplostraca > Daphniidae > Daphnia > Daphnia carinata. The sequence goes on from NC_081333.1 coordinate 6,819,982, forward strand.
TGCACAGCTGCTCCAGAAGCATCTCAGCTGTCACATATTTTGCCTGATACTTTACAGACTTATACTGTTGTAGAAAGACGTGATCGGATTTCGGATCGATTCATTGTCGTTGGTCAGGACTTGGCCACATGTTGGCTGCCGCTTTCTGTCTGATGGATCATCTAGGGCGTTATTTGCACGGCAGCACACGCACATCCATACAGACTAAAAATAACGAACACAAGGGCTTTTTCTCGGAACGGGATCGATGTAAGGAGAGAGGATTAAGATTGATCTATTCTATACTCCTCTCCATCCATCTTCTTCCCTCCGATCTGTGACGTTGTGAATACTGAGTGTGAAAAATAGCGACATAAATAGAAGCCTCTGAGTCGGATTGTGACACACGTGAGCAAACGAGCCCAAAAAAACGGACTGGAATTTGACGATCTAATGAAAGTTGTTGACTATACCGGCCTCAGAGTTTTTGAACGAGATGGTCAGAAACCATACCATCGTACCAAACATCAAATCATAATCAGTGGTGATAGCATAGCACCAGGAATTCAACGGTAGACATCATCGTTACAACACTCTTACCTAGTATGAACATGCGTGTATACATGTAATGGTGGGTAACATTACATAGAAATGCAGGTCGTCATGTTATGACGTCAACCGTGGCCCAACGGGCGTTGTTCTCAGTAATCGATCTCAATAAATCTTTCTTAGCATTGAGTCTGACTTTGCTACGCCGAACCATAAATCACAGAACTTAAAGATGGGTGTACGTCTGTGATAGATACAAAACACGAAAGTTTTCCTGCTTCCAAATATAAGATTACGCATGTTGCGTTGCTGCAAACACCAACAGCAAGCTGAACTACAGGCGTACATGTGTGCCATTCTGCAATCGCTTACCCGTATTTACAGAGATGGTCCACCTACACTAGTAAGCAAATATCTCTGTTTTAGATGGCCCGGTTTTTCTTTGTTACACGTAATTATTTTTTTTTTCAAGCACTCACGTATGCACGCACATGTATAGACATCGTTAGCCTCGTTGTGTTCCTTTTTTTATTTCGTCTAATGTGGGGGGAGGGAATGCAGAAATTGTCAATTGTCATGCAGAAATGAAGCGTCTGAGTTGGACGTGAATCCACGTTGCATCGTAACCACCGCCGCAGTGTAATCGTACACGTCTACAGTCCCGCGTCATCCATGCAAATAGCTAATTTCAATGATATACAGTATATGGTGCGCATACCATGAAACTATGGGTCTATGTAAATTGTAAATATAGTTATTTTTGGGATGTACACTATCCTTCCGTGTCTGGGTAGTATTTTATGAGCCTCTGTGTTTGTCCAATATCCAGTTCGATTTGAAGTTTTGGCAGTGTGCATACATGCACCTTGTTGTGTACACATGTTTAAAGGAAATTCTGAATGATTGAATAAACTTTTTGCTTATCTTCCTCTCTGGTTATATGCACACAACTCCCTTAATGATATTTAGTTTTATGATTGTCAAATATACTGCATACAATCAAAGACTTTTCAAGGACGATAGTGTCGTTTTCATATAGTTTATGAGCAAGGTCAACCACCCACTTGAATTAATAGCTTTTTCCTGCTTGTTTATTTGACTTTAATATTTGAGCAATAACACAGACGTATAAAGGACTGGGATGTCTCACGCTAAAAGACATAAGCCTACTTTTGTCTGTCTCGCTGTTCCAGTTTCTCTTTAAATTTTCTATTGTTGTTTTGTTTGTTTTCTTTTTTGCTACGGCGCTCACGAACTTGTCGTGTTTGTCAGCTTATGTATCGGGAATAGAAGAAAAGTTTGCCATCACACTTGTTCCCCATCTCTTTGTTCTATACGTTTCACAAGAAAGCGCGAAGTTGTTGGCAGACTGCAATGGCGGCTGCACGAAGCCTTGCGAGGGACCTTTTGGAGTTGACGGTGAAGCAAAATCCACTAATTGAAAACCCTGTCTTGACAGCATAGCATCAGGTGGCATTCACCTCCCCCAACACTCTCGTCAGTTAGCTATCGTGGAAACAGGGACTCGAATCGCTGCAGACGAAAAAGCGTAGCAATTAAAAAGAACTGTGTGTATATTGCATGTGAATGAACTGTCAAAGAAAAGATTCACCCTCTTTTTTGGGGAGGGGAGGGAGAGGCGGTAGAAATAGGCTAATAATCAACGTATAAAACAAAAGAACTCAAAGTTATGGCCGCAAAGTTGTGATCCGCTATTATACGCAGTCCTGCCGAACCAAACAATCTTTGAACTTTTCAAACTTTTCAGAAAGCTGAAGGAGTACGAAGCGTTGTATACAGTTCAGATGCCGAGCCACTTTTCCGACGAGACACTGCACAATTCGTGCTTTTGTTGTGATTCGTATTTGTATTTTATTGTTTGCCCAAGGTAAGACTTAGTTTCCATAGGCGAACAACTTTCTAGTAAACATGTACGATAAAACGAAGAGCAGACAGTAGGAGATGGATTCACTAGTTTTTAAAAGAATAAACAAAAAATTCAAAACAAGAACATTTTCGAACGTGCACTCAGTACGTAAAACAAAGCCAGCAGCGAAACCGAAGTTTCTCATTTGTTTCTATCGTAATAGTACTCCTTAGTTATTATTTATCATTTCCCTTTTAACCTTTCGTATATAGCCTACATGTAGCCAAACTGTAGGTAGCACATGTAACCAAACAAAGGTAGATATCCAACACCATCTTTTGGACATGCCTCCTTCGTTAAAACGAAACAAAATGAATAAAAACACGACGAGGAATGACTGAACATGACGGTGTGCTCTTTGTTACATGTCCAAACATTGACCTCGTCGATTCATAGCACTAAGTGAAATGGTATCCGACACGAATAGCCTTCAAACTATCCTGAGAAATAAGCGACATTCAATAGGCCAGTGACGATGTTGACTGGCCAGAAGACAATAAGTTTGTACATGTGTAATAAGATACCTATAAAATCGCGTATGCACCAATAGTTGCAAACGTTTCATTTCACATTATACGATGCCAATTATGTGGACATGGATGTTACCAAACGTTTCCTTCTTGTTTTTTTTTAAGCCTTAAAGTTATATCCGTATTTTATTTTTATTCTGCTTCTTTTTCCCTGTTTATTTTTTATGTATCCTACTCCACACAAAAGAAATAGGAAGAAAGCACGAGAAGAGCCAATAGACATCACAGAGCTTAAAAAAAAAAAAAGAAACAAGTGCTTTACGAGTTGCCGTCAGTGTTGTTGATTGACAAAAGCCCACGGCAGAAGAGAGGCACGCAGAGAAAAATAAAGGAACAAAAATAAAAAAAAGATTCGTCTTCCCTGTTTTTATTTGATAATTTCCACGAACACTTGGCAATATAATGGCGTCGCCGTTTGATGGTGAGAATATAACCAATCCGACAACAACAAAAATAAAAATCGTTTTTTTAAATTGAAAAACGACGCAAACCATGCGGAATTGAATAAGGCGTTGACTATTTGATAGTACCAGACAACAATGGAGCTTGCAAAATGAAAGAGCTGCCAAAACGATAACACAATAAACACTTATAAGGTAAAATATTGTTACCAGTATGATTTATACGAACGTGCAAAAAAAAAAAAAAAAAAAGGGACCGTAATAGAGTTTTATGGTGCAGTGACGCGGTTATTTGTCAACAATAACAAAAAATAAAAAAGAGACGAGAAACACAGGAAATGACGGAAAGTCGTCCAGTTGAACTTCCGGCTTATAATGGCTAGAGGAGAAAAAAAAAAGAATCGATTTACATTCTGTGTGATCAAGTTATTTTGGTATATAGAGTAAAAGCCATAAAGGATAATTCCATTTGTGCCATTGATAGGCCGTGCTGCCCTGACCGATATAACCTCCGAGACCCACTGAAGCTTGAACTGATTTCAATTTATCCGCTTACCTAGATAACACAAAAGGCATTTAACCCTTCCTTCCGCCTTCAACCAAAGTGGATGTAAAGTAGCATACACACAAGCATACAGGCAATGAGAGAAATGCGACTACCGTTCAGCAATTTTCGGTTAAAACACCAATTTGGACGTGGAACGTTCGTCTGATGGACGGATAAGCGAGTTCGAAGTTGTAACAATGGGAGGCGACGATAACGTGAACTGTAGAACTGATATGATTAAATCGATTGTGTCTTTTGTTTGAACAAGATGATCGAAACAATGTCTGTACATCCAACGTACAACCCGCCACCAGCTGATGAATAGATTCTCTTTGAGACTGAACAGTTTATCCATTTTTACGCTGCTGTAGAGAAATAGTGTGACGATGGGTTGAAGTGGCTTTCGTATCCTTTCTTAGTTCACGTGCTACACGCTAATCGACTAATGATGATTCGACCACAAAATCTCCGTACTGGGGCCTTCCATTTCAACGTCTGGCCTCTTTTTTGAGACCAACAGTTGTCGTTAAAATCCAATTGTTTATTGCGAAAATGAGATTCACTCGGTCGACACTTGCATCTATTTACTAATGAGTGCTCCTTCTTTTTTTGTTGTCTAGAATTGACGCGTAATTACAGTACAGTTGAACACTTGAACACGTCATCCAAAACAGACAGAATGGCGTTTAATGAATCCATAATGTGATGGTAATCAACGCATCGTTTGATAGAAGAAATCAAATGAAATTTCTATATTTCGTTTTTTCCCCCAATATATGCGAGTGATTGCTTTAGCCGCCTCGAAAGACTTCTTTGACAGCAATGAAAAACGACCGTGAGTGAAAGCCATGGAAAAGTGATATGCGGCCGTCATTCAAAAGAGACTTCAGTTTTTATTGTTTGCTTTCTTATTGTGTGTGTGGTTTCAATCAACGAGTTCGTGAGAACTGTGCGCCGGCTCAACAAGAACCGCTGCAAGGTTGACGAACAGATATCTCTGGTTTCCTTTGGTAGTGATTAAGAGACTGTTTGCATTCTATATACGATTTAATTTGTTGTTATTCGTGCGTTATTGAAGAATATCTCACATAGCATCCACACGTTTTCGGGTACCTGGAAGGCCGTACAGGAGCAAGTGGAATGTACACGAGATTGCACGATGAATTCGATTGAAAATAAGCCCACGTACGTGCATTACTAGTTTAAAAAAACGATTTCTGAAAATGGGGCCTCAGTATTCCCACGAATTATATTTTTAGCGTTTTTTATTGATTGATCAGACAGTATATGGGCTGCACTCGTTTGTTAGTTACTGCTTTGCTTGTCTTGCCTTTATGTTCTGCAAACCAGTAAAAAAAAAAAAAAAATGAAACATTTCGTCTCCACAGCGAATGGAAGTCGAATCTCTGTGTGATTCGACAACAGAAAAAGTAATGCCTACTTTTAAGAACTGACAAACAAAAACGAAAAAAAAGTGGTTATACTGTATTGACGAAGAGCTTTTCTGTAACAAGTTGCACATCAACTAAGTATAAAAGATTCCAACGATGTCGAACAAAAGACAAAAAAAAGCGAATAAACACAACAAGTAAACAATACGTAGAGACGTTATATATGCTGGAACTTTTTGTGTATGAAATGCAAGAACGTATACCATAAATAGGTAAATCGGCTCAAGGTAGTAGAGATATGTGGAAATATTTATCGTTTTCGCGCCTGCGTTCTGCGGTGGCGTCACACGTTGATGCGGTTCTGCCCGGGACGAAGAAACTCGACAGTACGCACTTCCTTCTCGGTTCTCACACAGCATTGCTCCTCTTCCTTCGACTCTATTTTTTGTGTTTTTCTTCCTCATTCTCTCGGTGCGCGGAACTCTTTTGCTTTTGCCTCTTGTTCCCACATCGGCCACACTAGAGAAAAGTCTGATTCGGACGGCCGATGGCACGTAGTAGGCATCCAGCAGCAGCTCGGACGTGCGCTACTGTATGTCTCTTTTCTTTCGTCGATGTGCTAGAAGACTAAATTCAGTACAGGATTCATCAGTTTCTTCCATTATTTTACTGTCCATTCTCTTTTTTCTCTGCCAGCTTCCAGCAGTGATCGGGGATTTTCGATGCTTCCGTTTGGAGACGAATAGGAAGGCAGAAAGAAATTGACATCATAAACGAATGTTGCTTAGAATTCCCTCGTGCTAATCTTGCAACTGTTTCTTCGAACCGAGTTTTTTTGTTCCAAGATTGCATTGTTTGCAAAGGGATTGCAATCATCGTTTTTACTTTCTTTGGTATTCTTGGCCCGAAATTGCGAGTGTTCGACTTGACATCCAGGATTTTGTGCTAGGCAATCGACGTCGTCATTGACCTGTTGTATGTCTGCGTAACTTTCAGCGTCCCATTTTTGAGTGATCCTTCTAAACCGTCACGTAGTCCAACGACTGTTGCACAAGCTTCCGCTGTTGTATAGAAAAGTGCCACAAGGAAAAGGAACCGAGTGTCAGGAATAATGGCAACGTTGATCACAGATCACGATCCTGTCCGTAACTTAACCGATCAGCTGTCATCAACCAAGACACAGGTAAATTCACCTTCAAGATCTCTTTCGATTTTTCCTGCGCTTGATCCTTACTAGCATTGTAAATTATGAAATGCTTTAGTGCTTTGGCAAGTCGATTTCCAACGTAGATAACAAAGAATTTTGGTGATTGCGAATGCGAAAAACAAGGTTTTCATTATGTATTTTTTTATATACAAGAAAAACAATTTGGGGGCTAAACGCACCGCTGAAGCTATTCACAATAGAAGAGTTTCGCATTCAACGCTACCGAAATTCGTGAAAAATAGTTTTGCTGCATTGCGATTTGCTGCAAAGAAACTCAAGGGTACGAGATACAATCATGCTGTTTGAACCGTGAAACCCTTTACATCCATGTTTGCACCATTAGAGCCACAAGAGTGTGTCGCTTAATTTGCATATGCAGTACTCCGTTAGCACCTTCGTCTACGTAATTATCAATAAGAGCTCGAAACTCCAACGTGCATGCCCAGGTGAATTAGGCAATGCGTCTAGCGAAATTCAAATACCTAACCCAGAAATCGATCGTCCCGTTATGATTTTTCGATTTTCGCAAGTGCCCTTTTCCATTACACCCACTCCGTTTTGACCTTTGCAACATACATTTTACCCTTTCGTACAATGACATATGCCATAAAAGGTCGGGGTAGGCGACTAGTTGCCTGAAAGGAGCGCTGGTAACTAACGGGAAGGTGCGAAAAATTCCCCAAATTCCTGCAACAGAGGGGACCGCTTTTTTTTTAATCATAACATTTTATAATCGAACGCTGTTGGCACGGTGCTCAACCAAGGCGCAGACACACAAAAGGGCGACATTCAACGCAGTCGGTAGCCAATACATGAGCAATACAAAAGGTAAAAGCTAATGGCTGATGCTAGGGGGCAACTATTATGTAAGGGCCGGTAACTTTCGCTGATGACTCAATAAATTGATTTTTCGTGTTGTCATGGTGCGATACTGTCGCATCACGAACGGCCAGAAATGCCAAACCTTTCCTCTGGATATGTTCGCGAATAATTGTTTTCAACGCCTGGCATTTTTTTTCCATTTCAGGGATGACTTCCAGTTGGCGTCTGGTCGGTTCGTGTTTCTCTAGCATGAACAGCGTTCCATCTTCCATCATCAGCGTTGTCGTTGTCTGCATTTTGAAAAGGCCAGCCAATGAACCCACTGCTACCGTTGCTGCTGGAACATCAGCTGATACGATTGACACCCTTGCCGATGATGACTGATGTTGGCGATCGAGGCACCAAGATGACGTCACCAGCGGCGATAGCCATGATGATGGTGATGATGGCGTTCCTGGTGCTGGACGTAGTTGGTGCCCAGACGATGACGGACACGTCCAAGAGTGAAGCGCTGTGGAGCTGGTCGACGGACGGTGATGAATTATCTGACTCACTTGAATCTCCGTCTTCCGAGAACGAGTTCTTGCTCCAATTGAGTTCTGACACTAATTGGACATCGTTTTTGAACGGCAGCAATGACGATGCCAATAACGACCCCAACTGGTGGAGAAGTCCCGTTTATCCGAGCGGTTACACACCCCTCGGGCTCGTGATCGCTTCCATTTTTGTGACCATCATCATGATCGTCATCGTCGGCGGCAACATTTTGGTGATCATCGCCATCGCGACGGAACGGTCCCTCAAAGGAATCCAGAACTGGTTCATCGGCTCGCTGGCCGTGGCCGACTGCCTCCTCGGTCTCATCATCATGCCCTTCTCCTTGGCTAACGAGATGATGGGCTACTGGGTCTTTGGCCAGTGGTGGTGCGACGTCCATTCCGCCGTCGACGTCCTCCTCTGCACGTCCAGCATCATGAACCTTTGCCTCATCTCCTTGGATCGCTACTGGTCCATCACGCACGCCATCGAGTATTTGCGCAAGAGGACGCCAGAACGGGTCGTCATCATGATCGCCACCGTCTGGATCCTCAGCGGTCTCGTCTCCATCCCGCCGCTCCTCGGATGGAAAAAGGAGACGCCTCAGGGAGAATTCCCCAAATGCGAGGTAGTTTTTATTTTTAGTTTACCAGAAATTCAATTTACATATTTAAGCGACAAGATAACAGACAAACACGAACGTTTATCAACAAACATGAAACGCAAAAGCCAAGACTTCGTAAAGCCCCGTGTGGGTCATCCTCTTTTTTTTCCATAAACGTATTCAAGTCCGCAGTACCGCTGCTGTGTTAAGCTACGTGATTTAGCTATTCAATCGAATTTGCCCGAACCCTCGCTACAGAACGGCTACGTAATTATCCTTTTTCCTTGTATTGGTAATGAAACATCACGCCGCTATTTCAGTTGTTCCTTAGTCAGGATGCAAATAATTTAAAAGGCAAATTGTTCTCGAAGTATTCGTATAATTTTGAAATTCTCATGCTTCGTAATATTTTTAGATTACGGTAGCAAAGATATTCGTAATTTTGTTCTTGCTGCTCTCATTACGAGACAATCTCCTTCCCCTTCAGTTTATCTGTGGAATTCTTTTTGGCGGTGGCAGTTGAACGTGAAATTGGAAGAACAAAGAGCCGACAGCATTTCTTACTCAAATAAAACCATGGAAACAAAAAACCAAATTCGACGTGTTGAATCTTGTCCTTTGTTCCACTGCGCTCATTGCTGCGCACCGACTGATTAAATATGCAAACGGAGAAACAAAAGGCGACAAGTAGAAAATAAAAAAATCTCTAAACATCGACTGCCAGTTTACCGAGGAGCACCGCAATTTATTTTTACCATCACATAAGTTCACAATAAAAAGGAAACCAATAGGAAAAGTCCATGCCCAAGAAGCGCGCGAACTTAAAAAAATAAATAAATAAATAAGAACCGTGTAAAAATCGAAATGGACAACGGTGAAGACTGAGTTCGTAAAATATTTTAGACGTGGCCAGCAGCATATATAGCCTATATAGAGAAAGGAAAAGTTTTTGAAATTCCATCTAATCCCTGGCACGGTATTATATACTGCTGATGCTGCAATGCGCGTCTTCGTGCCCGAGCATGCAGGCGCTGCCGCCATGACGATTGCGAGCTGTTTTCCCATCATTTCTTTATATCGTGGCCGGGATACAACTCTTGGTCTTTCATAGTCCGTACGGTAGGCCAAGTTAAAATTCTTCTTTTTCATTCCCCTCTCTCTCTCTCTCTCTTTCTTTTTTCTCCATTCTTATTCACTTTGACGTCCGTCTTTTCTCGGGCGTGTTTCCGTCTCAGCAAACGGCTCTTGCCTCAGAATGTCGAATCGACTTCAACACATTCAATCGATAGAGAGAGGGAAAGACGGTGCAAGCCTTCACTCGATGTGTACACCATCAAGCATTCTCTTGATGCTCGTAGTTGGCAAAAGGTTTTTGGATTGTTGCGGCAAAAAAGACGAACACCCCGAGCTCATCGAGTGTATACTTGTCGCTGCTGTGCCCCATTACGATCGTTCACGTTGCTCTAAATTGTATTTATAAATGACGTCTAGCAAGTGACGTTTCGAAACTTCCCTTAAATTGAAATAGATTTTCACAAAGGAATAGAAGCACTGTAGTTTAATACGGATGCCTTGAATGGGGCTCCCGAACGATTGCCGTCCGACCACTTTGAATAGTGAATTGGCAGCTTGTTTTTTCAACATCTTTCGTACGTCGTAAACCTCTGGTGCTGAATACCAAAACCTTTGTCTGCACGCCTCATTTTGTGGTTGACTTGATGCATGCGGCTCTTTTGTTTTTACGTCAAACCAATTGCCTTCATTCTCATTAAAAAGTCGTGGGGGCGTCAAGTCTATACAATCGGAAAATTGAAACCGTAACTTTCGTTGCATGTTGCGTATCCAATAGAGTCGGCTGTAGGAAGTTGGCTCGTTTCAAAGTATACATCTAACATAAAATAACGCGAAAAAAAATAAGATCACCTCCTAAAAACAAAACACAACAAATAGAAATGAAAAAAGGGGACTGAAGGCTAGATGAGAAAGTATTGTGACTCACGAAAGAGATAAAGGCGGAGCTCACCGAAAATCCCGATTGAAATTTTGCCATTATGGATGTCACCATCAATAAAGTGAGTGTCGGCGTTGCTGGGCGAGAGGGTGTTTTCGCATGAGCTTCGCAATCTTTGGCTCGCATGCTTTGCTGACATCTCCAGCACGGAACGTGTTTTCGCCCCAATCGATCTATACATGGACCCAGCGCATTGGCTGTTGTGTCAGAGAACGTTTCCTGCTGGAGCGCAATCTCATCCTTCTCTATCGCACAGTTTTTCTGTTGTCTTTCTTTTGTTTCGGTCGCCCTCTGCCTCGTCGTCTTTTGATTAGCTTTGGGTGTGCCCTCAACAATTAAAGCAAATCACCGAGCGCAATAGCACCGAATAGGATATATCTCCGCTAGCGTGTCCCATCCATATGGATGTGTTGGTTGGAAATGGCACACTAGAAGTCGCCGAAATGCGTCTCAATCCGCTTTCAGCGAACCCTCGCCTTAAGGTTTTTCTTGCCTGCCCCGTTATAAGGCTATCCACTGTAGTGAAGCCCACAGATATGAGCTTCGTTCTCTTTTTCACCGTCGTCCATATTAGCTGTTGGTCCAACTGTGCTCTTCTACTTGAAGTTTATATCTTCACAATCGACCATAGTGTAAGGACCAATACATAAGCTGTGCTGAACATCTCTGAGTGTAACGATCTCCAAGTAGACGATGCACAGATGGTCGTTTCTTTTCAATACTTTTTCTAAGGGAAAAAAAATACCTTTGGACCGGGGTGGGAACACCATAGAAACCCCCCAGTGTACCATTCTTCGTTTTCTGAAATCACGTAGTTGCGTTGATGTGATCAGGAAACATACACACAAACCATCAGTATAAAATGTATTTAAAGCTCGTGGTTGTTACGCAACGACGGTTCAGAATGTGTGATTAGTTTTCGCCTTGATCATGTAGATGTTTCAAGAAAATGGAATCGAATTGGTTTTGGTTGAAACAACTTTCAATGCGGAAAATTCCCAATTTACAAATCTCACGTGAAAACGAAATAGATTTGCATGAGCCTCGCTGTATTTAGCCTTTAGCAAAATAAAAAACCGAAATAAGCTCAAATTTAACCCTGACGTTCAATAGCATTCTCGGAACTCCGTAGATTAATGGTGTTGTATTGAAATCTAACATGTAAATCTTTAGAACGTAGTCATACGTTTATTTTATGTTATTATACCCGAGTGTATACACAAGCAAAATAAAAAATGTAGAAAAGGGCAGAGAAGAATTTTAAAGAATTTTCTTTGTTACGTCTTGTTGGAGCAGATCCATATCTATTTGTCTTTACACGCATCCATCAATTGCCCTTTTTCCTTTGAAATTGCCTGAAGGTAAAAACACCACATTTTTTATTATTGCTGCATAGCGTTGGTAGTGTTTCGTATCGCTTGCAAAGGAACGACTTTAAGCAACACAACCCAACTAATTTGTTCTTCTTCACTCACACAATTTGCCTATATCATATGTTTGTTTGTGCAATACTTATCTGAATTCAACCTTTGCTTCCCCATGTCCCGTAACTCTGTTAAACCATTTTCCGAACGGCCCCTCAACGCGGAAGGCTTGACGTGTACGCAAAGCAGGCATTAACATACAGTTGGTGCGACGGGAGACACAAACGAGTTTAGGTTTCAGGCCGTCCATCCATCTTATCTTAGATATCGCAGAACTATAGTCGTTATCAAGTGCTAAAGTTCCCGCCGAGCGTACCGCAATACACAAAGTTTTAGCCATGTGTGTGTGCAACGTCTGTTGGTCTAACTAATAGTAGACCAGTCACTATCCGTACTCTTCCGTCTACGGTCTGTATTCTCTTGATGTTGTTATTGCTCCCAACTAGCCAATTAAAGCGGGCGTTGATAGGGAACGAGACAACTGGGCAAAACTTGCAGTGCCCATCGTGGACCATAAGCAACCAGAGAAAACCCTCATGTGTAGTTACGTCCGCATTTGGACACAGGCTGAAAAGAACCCGATGAACTACTGGTCAGCTTGTATTGCTTTATCTCCTTATAAAATGGGCATTTCACTGTCATTATATGTTGTGAATCCTTTCATATGCTGTGGCTTAATTTCTAAATTAAACCTGAATTAACATCAGTCTGCCAACCGCATCGAGCATCTTCGTTCGTGCAAACCATCCGTATTCCGCGGTTTTGCACGAAAAAAGAACAGTTCCCGTGATTATTCACCATTTGCATTGAATATCATTCGTAGCGTGACTATAAATACTTGGAAAGAGCATAAAGAGAAAGAGAATAAATCAGACAGAGAGACCGCATATACAAAAAGGGAATGCGTGCGTGGAATGTGTGCGTGAATTAGAGATAGCGATCGTGTATTTTGACATATACAGTAGCATTACAGCCGGGAGTAGCTGAAACATGGGCGCTTCTTGTCTTACAAGACGTCGTGAGTGCAATTAACTTCATATAATTGGGGCTTATTAATGGCAATAAATATAGATTACGTCATCGCGTGGGGTCACTCATATACCTACAGGAATTCTCTCATATTTCTCCAAGGACTGCCACTCGATTTGAGTGTTCTGACACGGAAGCCGTTAAATAGGTCACGCCACATTTACGGCGTATCCGGTATCCAAGTTGGTACGGCAACTTGGTTCTGCTTGGGTACTCCCTAAACGAGTCACATCTTTGGATTTAGGGAAACCTTCAAGTCAGATATAAGAAGATAGAGGAATAATTTACATGTCCACAGAGAATCTAAACGTTGATTAAAAATAACCAGAATTAGAGCCGTCATGACCGTCATGGTAATTTTTGACGTTCAACTGACAGACATTTGGTCTGTAAAAGTTGAATTGGGATACGGCGCTGAATAATGGAACATTTCAATTACGTCACGTACATAACCTTTAAAACTAGTTTTCATTGTATCACGTTTTCGAGACATTTAAATGTAAAAAAAAGGTGAAAATGGTGAATGAAAAGGTGGCTAGAAAGAACAAAGAAAAAGTCAGAAAGTCGTTGCAGGCAGGGAATAATGATGATGGAACGTGACAAGAGTAGCACCCTAAGAAAACATGATGGCCCAAGTGTCAGACAATTCCTTATGTGTTTTACCACCTGATTATCTTTCTCAGGACTTTTTAAAGAGCTATAGAAGTACATACGCACCAGAGTTTGTATGCATACCCAGAAAAAAAATTACATTAAAAAAAAAAAGACATTGAAATATCTAGCCATATAGCGTATGCACACATAATAGATATTAAATCATTGCCAACCTCCAGCCAGAAGAAAAAATCCATCCCCTAAACGTCAGAGCCTTTAAATTGATGGATCGCAAATAAATCATGAAGGTCGTTCTCATGTAGCTTTCTACCTTTTATCTTTTGCTCAACTATCTTGGGCCAAATAAACAAAGTCGGGAAGCAAAACTGTTTAAAATGTTACCTCACATGGCTCGGCACTTTATCATCCATTATTTTGCGTTTTATTTATTTATTACTTCGTTATTCAATCTCTCTCTTCCTAAAAACAAGGACATCGTTGTGTTTCCTATAGAACATATGGCTCACACGTAAAGGCAGTATTCGAGCATAGTAAAATTTAAAAAAAAATGAATGTCACGAGTGGCAGAATTAGGGGCTTATTGAACGAAACGAGAAAAACTGGAAGCGTCCTTTGGCGATTAGCAAGATATGAGATGATCACGCAGGATCCAATGCATCTACGGAGCATTCAGTACATCAACCACTCTCTACTTGGAAAACATCAATTGATTAGCTTTCCATTACGTAGAAGAATATTCCAGTTCACTGGGTAGAATTGGAACGAGCGAAAAGGGGAGAAAGGAACTTTGAAAATGTGTTCGTACCGTATAACAACAGTCGAAACCAATCAACTATAGAGAATCATTGTGTGCGCAATGAAGGGTTAGACTACAGGTCGCTTATTTCTTGCCCAAAATCACATCAACATTTGACAGGGCGGAATAGTTTGCGTTTCAATTTGGACATTATAACAGAATATAGAAAAGTTTTCGGGGAGCACTCAAGAGCTTACGAATCTTATACATCTGCTGTATAATCTAGCCTATCTGTTAGGCTGCAGGCTAGATACATTCGGTCTTAATCCGTAAGACTTTCGATTTCTTTTTTTTCTTTATTCTTCTTTTATTCGGACACGCATGATACCCTTTGAATTAAACATGGAAGGCGTAGAGGCGAATAGCGGGAAAGAAACCGACATTCAAAGAAGGGAATAAAGAGCTATAAGCGGAAGAATTACTTCTGCTGCGGGCAGATCCGGATTTTTCAAACGAGTGACGATAAACGCTTTACCCCCACGCACTTCATCCTCCCCCTTTTTAGTTTCTTGTTCACTCTCCTTTTTCAATGTAATGGTCGTCAATGCAACGTCACCGGGACCAATCGAATCGATCTTTCACGTTTTTTTCTGAAAGCGCGGAGCAAAATGAGGATTTTTCTTTTATCTAAAGAACGATTTAAAGGCTCTTGGATTCATACAGGTTATTCTTCATCTTTTAGGTTCCATATTTTGTTTCATAACACAAAAAAAACTTATTTTATTAAAACTTATTTTTTTTTTAAACGTTTTATGGAATACGCACAAGCTATGGTGTCCGTAGCTGCCGAAAAAGCTTAAGAATAAGATTTCTTAAAATTCAGTTTGTTTTGTAAATTGATTATTGACCGGCCAGCCTAGTAAACAGTTTTTGTTCCCATTTCCATTTCAACGAAGTTTTGAATTTAACATTTTTCGTTTCAAGCTCTTCATCTTTTTGCTATGTTTTGGTTGATGCGCACAGTGAGCCTGGACATGTCGTACCCCAAAATTCTGCCGGAAGATGCTTGCCGAAAGACTGGCGGTGCAGCAATAAAGCGCATTGCATAGCTACAGGCTAGAATTGTGTAACCTACACAGAGCAGTGTCTTTAACGAAAGATCAAGGGTCGTAAAAAATCGTATTTTCATACCAACCCCCCGCTGATTGAGTCAAGATTTTTGTTTGTCCGAGAACGATCAACGAATAAATGATACATTAGGAAATATTTTTATGAATAAATGTATCAGCCAGAAGGAACGTTCAATAAAGGTTTCTACAGACACAAAAATGCGATAAGGGAACACGTAAGCAAGTATTTTGGAAAAACTCTTTTTTGTCCGTTTACGTAACGTGGTGTTCTGCATTTGTCTTCATTGACACTTTTCCCCAGCACACCAGTTAGATAACTTTTCCTGTTCTAACTCGTCTGTTTTCTTCGTTTCTTAGTGAGCTTCTCGTCCGTTAGACTTAGTGTGTATCTCCCCGTCCGCCTTCGTAAGGACGTTTCGGTGTACATGCATAGCTTTTACAGTGCGCAGATTAATTAGAGAATGAAGAAAAAGAAAAAGGCTATGAAATTGTGTCCTGGGTTATCTTAGATTATCTATAGATGCGATCAGGTCCGTCAGTGAACGGCGGTATTATAGGAGGGGGATTGCCACGCCCCTTCAAAGGACGCTATGGTCGAAAGGTAACTTCGTGAAAAAAACCATTAAAATGCAGACTTATGTCTCTTTAATCACAAATACCATGAAACGTAAATTAAAACGTCATACGATATAAACTAGCAGGAAGGAGTAGACGTACAAGAGTCAATAAATTAAGGAAAAGAAAACGGAATAAAATACCGGAGATTAAGTTAAAGTTCTTTGGTGACTCTCACCAGAGACCTAGGAACGTTTCTCATTCTGATTTCTGAACAAGAAATGCAAAGGTTTTATTCCAATGATAATTAGCTCCGTTATCGTCAACCAGCCAGTCACCACTGCTAGCATATTCATCCTTATTTTCTATATTGCTATGTAGATCCTATCTGAAATGTGAGGCTGTGTTGTTGATACCACAATTCTTTTCTTCCATGACAGTTACGACTCCAACTTTCAAAGGGAAGACGATCGACAGCTAAGAGTGTCTCTTCAAAATTCTACATTCAACACCCAAACTGAGAATGAAACATTTAAAAAAAGACGAGGGAACATCCCATAGAATAAACGTCGATAGCATTTGCTGCATCGCGTCAAAGTTAGGTAGCCATAAACAAGGAGATTACGGAATGCGTGATTGACGGCGAGGCTTTGTATTCATCAGACATTCAACTATTCCTATGTGCAGGGCCTCCGGATCCTAAATCATGCGTCTGCCAAGAGCTATCATTCATTGATAATTCAGCGCAAGAGTATGATGGAATTTCTCCGTTTCCCCATATTTCGTAGTGGCATAACATCGTAGACGAGCATAATGCAAAAGTATATGGGGCAACTGGCTGCTGCAGTTCCCCATGTTCTCTCAGCGAAATGAGAATTGCGTCTGCTGTTGAAACCCTCTTTTTTTTCTTATTTATTTGATTTTTTTTCTTTTTCTTGGAGGATGATTTGCTCCAGAAGGGCGTGCTGGGAGTGACGGTGTGCTTCATTATCCCGTTGGACCCTACCAGCTGTTGAATAAATTAATAAATGCCCCTCAAGCCTCCAACTGCATCTCTCAGGTTTCTGTTCACATTCAGCTGGTCCTCCTTGGACGAACGAGTAACATCGAACTCAATGTAGGATGCCGCCTCTATACAGATAATTTTATCATTTTAGATGATGTAATTATCAGCATCAACAAGGACGAATTTTCTTTACTTACTCATTAGGCAATAAAGTGGGGGGTTGCAGCCCAACAGTTGGACTAGGGCGTTCGTTACATAATTTGTACAGCCTCATTCAGAAAGAAAAAACATTGAAACAAAAATCAGCCGTCGCCATGCATAAATTACGCCATGGATGATAATGGATTCCGGAATGCGTGGCGTGAATCCTTAACAACATAACGTACACACATACGTATACACAAGGGCAATCTTCGTGATACAGTGATTGCCTTTCCTTATAGATATTCTCAGCAACAACCACCAGTGTGCTGGAGAGCAGTAGCCCAATATTTTCTTAATTTGACGTCGAAAAGAAACAAGAGGCGGTCCATCCTCCTACACAGTGTCCAGCAAGGAATAGGAAAGACCGAATCGTAACAAATATATACAGAAGAGATTGGCAACCTAATATAGCAACTGCTGCGGGAGTGTACTTTCGTAGCCACGAAAAAAAAGGATAGCTATTCATTACTGACGTCCATTTTCGATTATCAGAACACATTTTGTTACCAAAACCAATAACTTGGGAAGAAGCTAAACTTTTGGCAAAGTCGCTCATAAGCATTGCAATTGAGAACTAAACACAATATCCATGTAGGCTAACTTAACTTTAATTATTATAAAATGGCTATTTGGTTTAGCCCACATATAATTACGACATGACAACATTTTGAGTAAGGCCTCGGCACATCTCAATTTCATTCTTGTTAAAAGTTTCTTTCTTATTTTTGAACAGAAAAAAAAACAAAAAATAAGTACAACAACTTAGTATAGTTTACTATGCATGAAAAAGCGATATACAGCTCATATAGATGTTTTGCGATGTACAAAAAGGGCCCTGATTACTGCGCCTGGATAAAGCACGAACATCATCGCTTCTGCCTTTTAGTCGAGATTAGGACAGGCGTGCATAAACACAACTAACTAAATAGACAAACAGGCTATAAAATAATAGACGCTGTGCTGTTGATGGCAGAATCATCACCCTCCCTTTCTTTTGCAGGGGACGGCTGTGATATTGACGCTATACGAAATGACTGCGCGGTATAAGGTTCTGTGCCAGGGCGTCGCACGCATCGCTTCTCGTTGCGGTTGTTAAAATAATTTATCGCTTCCATTATACTTGGAGCCTGGCTATATAACACGATAACAATAGAAGGAACAAAACAGAAGAAAAAGCGAAAAATATGTGTCACTATTACGTGAGACTTTTAGTTGCTATTAGCAGTGATGTATTTAATAGAGTCGTGCGTCATCATATTGTCAAGTTTAGAGAATGAACTGTAACTACAGCGCTGCCTCAACTTTGGATTCAGTTGAAGAAAAGAAAATAAGGAAACTAAATTACTAAGAAAAGAAAAAAGGTTGTGCTCCACATTGTACGTGATGTGTTTGTAGCATCCAAAGGTTGTATACGATAGTGACATTTTTAGTTTGCTACCGCGTTATCGACATTGCGTAAAACCCTATTGGGCAGGAAAATGATGGCAAAATGGCAAGAATCAGAAGTGATTGAAAGAAAATCACGTCTTGTTATTAGCTTCAACATATATCCCGATTGAACGGATAAAGAAACTATACAACAACAGTCGTTCGATGCAACTGTAACATTTGGCTTTTTTC
Source organism: Daphnia carinata (assembly GCF_022539665.2). Taxonomy (NCBI): domain Eukaryota; kingdom Metazoa; phylum Arthropoda; class Branchiopoda; order Diplostraca; family Daphniidae; genus Daphnia; species Daphnia carinata. The sequence continues at coordinate 6,838,806 of NC_081333.1, forward strand.
ATTTTTAATTCCCGCGTTTACGACACAACGCGTATAAGACTCATTTTTTATATTTGGCAATTATTGAGGTAATATTCAGGTATACAGTGGTGTTTGATCCTTTTTATCCATTAGCCGTGAACTTATTTTAATGACGGAGTTTCATCGCGCCGTTTCGAAAGGTTAACAGCTGGCACCCAAATCCAAACAATTCTGCGCAGCACATCAACGATCTCATTACATCCATACGAGAGAACCTCTGCATGTATTATCGTGAGTCTATAGAGTATTCTGTGCCACTTCATGAGCCATAACTTTCGGCCATATGCCTGAAAAATCCAACACAAAAATCGCTATTATTTTTCTTTGTTTTTTTTTTTTTCATTTTATTGAAAGTGCTCGCACATGCACAATCGTAGAATATTCTAAAATGGCCGTTGCTTTTCGCCTAATCATAAAACTTTTGGCGGAATCGTTTGCAATGATGGACCAGATAGCCTACTCCATTATATAGACCACACCAACTTTATGTTTCCACGTATACGTTATTTAACAATTTGCAATTCCGCACGCTCTCCAAGAGCCTAAGGATGTTGTGTCTGCATCAGAGCTTTAACGACTGCCATAAAATTGTTTTTTTTTCTTATTTTCCTTTTTTTTAAGACTTATAAAAGGATACGAACGTCAGAAAAATATATTGGGCTAAAAGGTAAAATAGATTGGCAGGCAGTACATAAACTGATGATGAAGCTTTCCAATTGGCAAGCAACAGCAAATGCCTTGGCATTGAGGCACGTCATCCACGTCTGAGACCTTCAAGACTTGACGCTCCCACATGTATACGGTCGAAGACGCTCCTTTTTTTGCGTAGTAGTGTAGTAGTAGTGTACACTGGGCAAGCATTTCTATTGTTCGTGCATTCTGTCGGTGGTAGAAAGAAATAAAGTAAGAGCTGTCAGTAAATAATCTGTTTAGATGTGGCACGTATCGTCAGTTGTTGCCCGTTGGTTGTCGGCTTGGCAGAGAACGCGCTGGTGGCACGAGCAACTAGTTCGATTGCTAGAAACTTTTGATGTTTCTTTGCCGGGGAATAGCGCTCCTCGGTTCCAGTTCGTCTGTCATAGACTCGTTGACCCAGCCTTTTCCCTCATTAAGGAATTCTTCGTTTTCTTTTTTTCTCTTTTCCCTTCATGTCAGCAGACAAAACCTAATAAGAGATGAGAACCATTTTAGACGTGCGGCCTACAATTTGACGATACCAGGCAACCAGCCAGTAATATCAAAGACTTTCACGGTACATATTAGAACAACTACGCTGGAATAAAATGTTCTATATTACCCAAACATCAAAAGCGTCCAAGCTGGAAATTAAAAGATCACTCAAGGGATATTGGGTCTTTACACTCTTTACATGACCCTTTAATTTCATTTGTTATTTGCGTGTTTTTTTTTTCATCAGAACAAAATTGGCCACATCTCGTTGATTGAGTGAATTGTGCGAGAAAAAAAAATCGATAAGGCGGCAAGCCTCGCCAGCTTGCTTATTATTTTTTTGCCGCTAAATAGCAGCACGGATTTCCAATCGAAATTTCAGGAACGTACCAATGTCATTTATTGTTTCTCGCCGCGTGAATCTGTAACAGGGTGGAGAAGCTGCCACATGGCAATATGTTAACCACAAAAAAAAGGCAGAGAGACCTTTCCATATTTCATTGCACAAGTTCTTACTGGGCTTGTTGGTTCGAAATTGAAAACAAGTTGAATGGAGACAAAGTCACCGCATAAGGCGAGATTGGTTAAATATGAAGGCGGAAACGTGACACTGTGGGGGAAATGTCAAATCAACATATTTAAAGTATACCGCAGGCTTGAAACAACAAAGTGCAATCCTACATCATTGGTCCACTGGGCGAATATAAGCCCGGTAGGAAAGGGAGAAATAAGCAATGGGATTCGTGAGATCTAACAAGTACTAGTCTTCACATAAAGCTAAAGAGAAAGGAATGAAACACAATAAAGTCAGCTTTTTTCTCCTTTCTCCCTCTTGTGAATAACGGGTCTAAAAAATATTTATCAAGGAGTCAACACGCCTAGTGTTCAACCAACGCCAGAACGACCCAATGCGATCAAGTCAATTCAAATAGACCGCGCAGCAGAACGGAAATCGAATTTATGTCTGCACACCAGCAGCGAGTGGTGGTTTGCTGCGCCACTCGCTTCACTGCCTGATATTCAACCGGGATTTCCTTCTTCTTTCCTTTTTGCTTTCTCTTCAATGCCCCAAATATCGTCACAAACAAAAAGTAAGAAACAGTGGAAACACACAGCGTAACGGGAAAAGTGGCCCACAGTCCCATGCCCACCAGCTGTAAATAAATAAGCATTACACTAGGGCATAGACGAACCAAGCTGAAGAGCAACTACGTAAAGAACAAAAAAAAAGATGAGGCTGACCACAGCGATATTTGCTGCAGGTCTTTCTCCACATGTACGTCTCCACATCACATGCATTTCTCCACATGTACGTCTCAGCTGAGGAGCTTTAAAAAACTATTTGTTAAAGGACGACAGAAATCAAAAGAGCCAGCGGTGAAGTGTATTAAACAAATAGATGAATAAATCCTAGCGTATAAGAGAGACGAGAGTTGAAAGGCTCTTGAAAGAGTTGTAGGGGCATCACTCACGCGTGTGTGTGGCTACGTCGGCAAGTGCAATTGATGGGAAAAGGTCTCCGCCATGACTATGTAAATACAACAGCTCCCACGCATAAGACAGGGCGAACTGTTCGCAGTGCCATTTGGGGCGTTCCCTTTGACCTCAGTAAACTGCCAGTTGAATATCGTGACGAATACATGATATGCCAAGATCAACTCGGAAGCCCTTTTTCTTTACACAGTACATCGCACTTTATTCTGAAGCGAATTTGATAATTGCGAGTTGGATAACGAAGGCCTGCATTGTAATACGGCAGTGTAGATACCCTTTGACATTCTCGTTAAAACAAACCTCGAAAGAAGAAAAGAAATTGAAAGATGGGTGCACAAATGAAAAGAGAAAACGAGTCATATGAGATGTAAATGGTAATTGCTCTGTATGACATGCAGGCCGGCAAAGATAAAACATGGGCACTAGAAATACCCTTTTATCCTTTGTAATCAAACAAGAAAGATAACGAACAAAAGAAACAATGCGCAAACGGCTAGAGTAAAATAATTTTTTTTTTTAGAAAATATAAGGGAAAGGCGAAATGAATCATTTTAAGGTATCTCTTTCAATTCTCTATAACAGTAAAATACTACGGGGAATTCAGCGCAAACTTCTACGGGATCCGTTTGCAATTTCCCATCAAAGCTAGCCCGTATCAAACAGCGGCAGCCAAGCTTCATCCTACGATATGCGTATATAAAACTAACTCGCTCTGACATGTCTATGTGCGCCAAACTTTTATTTTACTATTACCCCGCTTCCCATCGTTTTCGTGCAAACAGGATGTACATAAATGTCTCATGTCTTACAGATGCAATTTTCCTATCTGTGCCTCTAGAGCAAAGTTTCCCTAATCAAAGTGCTAATGTAAACAAATGTAGTGCCGTAACTTGGAGGGGAAGGTAACAAGCAACTTACGGGATAATCAGCGTCAATAGTTAATGTCAATTAGATACAACTTCTAGTGTAAGACGTTCTACTTCCTGTCCTTGAAGCCGTTGCTAGCATAAAACAATTAGTTGACAAGAACAACGAAGGCTAGGACTGATTGCATTAAAATTGAGAATATTTCTAACGGCTGTAAAGATTGGCTCCGTGGCTTTTCCCCTTCATTCAGCATTATCGATCGCGTCTGTTGGTTGGCGTATGCCGGAAGAAATCGCATTAATTAGTAATTGCAATGAATCTTTAAAAGGCTCTGCGCTTCATTATGTTCTTGTCGTGACGATGAATTTTTTATACGCCCACACTATGCAATGAAATGATGATGAAATCAATAATTCCGAACGTAAACACCAGCGTCAGAATTTACGTGCACCACATTAGCTTAGACAGGTTGCGTTCTTGACCTCGTATTCCGCTAAAACCTATCCCATTGATTTATATTTTAAAGTGAAAAGCGCGACAGCTTCGCTCAAAGATGATTGCAAACCACTTAAGAAATAAGATGATTCATACACTCTATATCGTCTATTGGCAGCAGCTGAGTTTACTGTATGCCTCCGTGGTCGTTATTCTTCGCTCGACAGTCCTTTTTTTCAGATGTACAAGAGGCACGTTATCACAGTAAATTACGCCATTTACACACGCAACAATCAACAACACAAACTGCGGATACTGTCTCTTCCCCCCCCCCTCCCCTTTAGCTCCACGGTATTTAAGTATTGCTCACAGTGTTTCAAGTTAACTTTTCTTAATAACATCACTGTTCATTACTACGTAACAGTCTGGTGGATATAATGACATCAATAGCCGTATCGTATAGACTCGTTGTATATGAACATATCAACTATAAGCTAAAGAGCCGTTCGCCTATACAGCAGCTGGTAAACACAGAAGGAAATCCTTCGTTCCCCTCGGAACCATAGTGGCTCGATCGATAAAATACCCATTGGTTGTGCTTGGCGCAGTATGAGCTATAGGACAATCGGCGATAGACTTATGACCCAAGAAGCGAAACTCGCAAGCGTTTCTGCATAAGCCATGACGGCATACACGCATCAGACTAGAGGAGTAACCCGATCATGATCAGCACTTATCATCCTGCTTCTGTATAAAGCAATCCCAATCAAGAGAGAATTTATAGGCAGATGCAAATGAGCTTCAAGGGTACCTCAACATCGCATCTGTTATCCCTTGTATATTAAAAAAAAGGTGTGTATTTTTTTTTCTTCGAAGCTTGCGACGTGCAAGGAGATCAAAAAAGAGCAAACGCTCTCAGCCTTGTATCCTGACACACAAGAAAGACGTACTCGACAATGTAATATCAGATGACAGCACAGTTCAAGTTTGCTTTCCGCATAGCGAGTAATTGATTCCGACACCATAACTCTCAACCTAAGCTATACAGGAAAACAAAATCTGATTGTTATAACAAAATATGCTACTTAAATCGCAGGTCAAATGTTGTCACCTGTTCATGTATCCATCTAAGCTCTTATTGAATAAATCTTATGCCTCTTTTTTTTAACTGCCTTAGTTGCATCACATTGATTCCTAATCAAAACTCATTTGTTGTTTGTTTATTTCGCCCTGCAGCTCAGCGAAGACATTGGCTACGTCTTGTACTCAGCCCTTGGTTCGTTCTACATCCCAAGTTGCATCATGGTCTTTGTGTACATCCGGATTTACTACGCGGCCAGGGCCAGAGCTCGCCGTTCCCAAGAGAACAAGATAAAGCGGAAACTGTCGCAAACCAAAGAGCAACAACTCGAACAACAACAGAACCACAGACGTGTTAGCAAGCAACAAAAGGGAACTCAACAGCAAGAGGAATTGGAAATGAAGCCAATTAAAGTGACCGTTACGGACGGCAAACATCCGCACGTGCAGCAGCAGTCCATCATTGCCAACAATGGCAATGCCGTCTCTCACGGTGACAGTGATAGACCACACCTTCCCACCGTGACGGATTGTTACTCGCGCGGATCCCTCACCAACATCAAGACGTTCGTCTTGAACAATCGCAACGCGATCGACACTCGAAGGCACAGCTTATCCACAGGAGGCGCCGATCTGAGAGTTATGACAACGAATTGGGGACCTTCGCTCTCGGTGGACCGACTTAGCGTCGTGGACGGACGAGCTAACAAGAGAAACGTCAAGGAAGGCTTTTCGTCTCCTAGCAACAGGCACGTGGAGAAGACTCTTCACTCAACGGCACCTAGTAGTTTGACGGCCATCAACGAATCCACGTCCACGACGGTTGACGATAGTCAGAAGGCAGGTCATATTGCGACGAGGGGGGACACCGCCTCACCGTCAGCTCATCAACCGGTAGCTCAACGTCCATCTTCTTTGAAAAACGGCGGCGATCGGACCTCGTTGACAACCAGACATTGCGTTACATTCGAATGTGTGCCAGCCGATAACAGCGTCTCTTACTCAACAGTCCGCTGTTCCGTGTCCAATGGTGATCAGCACAACGAACGTCTTGTGCATGAGAAAACAGTGGACGTTGAAGCGGAATCGACTACGGCAACTGAGTTGACACCTCCAGCAGTCAATCGGAGAACGCCATTGCTCTGTCCGAAATCGAGAAGCAAATTCGAGAAATTAGCCAGGCGGATATTGGCGTCCGGAATGACGGAAGGAGGAAGGATAACGAACACTGATGCAACGATAGAAAATAAGCGGATGAACACGTCGGCAACGTACGAATGGTCGTCAGCTACCAACGAAGACGACCATCATCTTGAATCTCCTTCTCCCATTACCGCGTCGGATGTTCCAATGCCTCTGCCGCAGGCTCTAACTCCTTGTGACACTGGAATTACTGTCAGAGACACCAACAATCACAAGAATTTGCGATCCAGCAGCAGCCTCCAGCAGGATAACGAACACGATATGGCCAGTGATGGCGGATTGGATCCTTCGTCATCCGATTCCGGCACTTTGGCCCGTTGCACAGTCGTGCGCCCTCTGAAAATCCGCTTTTGTCGTCCGAATTCCGGCAGTGTTCACAAAAAGTCTTCCAAAGCTAAGCGACAGGTACGTTACCTTTTCGTTTAAGCCATACGAAAAGAAAATGTGTAATATTATTTCGAGAGAGAAAGAAAGAATGATGACAACACTTGAATGTTGATTTAAATAAATGTGTCACGTTCCATGGTGCAACAACGAAGACCGCCCGTTGCTTATATATTGATCGGCTGAGCCAGCAAAAAAGACTCTTTAATAAATTAAAGAAAAAAAAAACAGGAGCTTATACCGAACAGCTACGCAAGACCGAGATGTCTATGGAGAGGCCCATAAAGAAAAAGGGTGCCTGTACGTAGAGCTTATTAGCATATTCACGCTGCGTGCGACACAGTTTCTTGAGGTGAAATAATTTTTTTTTTAGCCCCATTGGGGTTTCAAACTCATCTGATTGATGTAGGAGGAGAAAAAAAAAAGTTTTCCCATTTCGCCTTATTGGATTTTAATCGATCACGGGTAATAGAAGCGTTAAGGTTGAGTATCATTTCGCTAGAGGTTTACCTTTATGTGGATGAGAAAAGAAATCGTTCGTATTTATTTTCGAATGAACATAAGGAAAATCGTATCGACGCGTACATGGCGTCGCTGCTGAACATTGGCGTTCTAATGAGAACGAATAACAATAAAAGGCCACATAACGCTATTTTCAGATTCTTTTGGAATAAACTATGTATTAACAGCTTATTTGCTGAAAAACGAATGTCCCATAAGTCCGCACCAAATGCCGTTCTTTAGAGATGCAGATAGGTATGAGTTCACCTCAGAGATGTATGCGTATTAGGCTAATGATGTGCACACGTTGCTTCATGGCGCGCTTCGTTTCTTACCCGCTCAACGGAACGGGCCAAATCGATTTGACATTCACGATTTTTTGCTAGGGTAGGACGTTTTGTTTAAACGCTTTTTTTCTTGCCATAGTACAGTAGCCCGAATGAAAACGACAAAATACGATGACAACCAAAAGGCAAACAAAAGCACACCCTTCATTCTCTCCAAATTGAAAAATAAAAAAAACTTTTTTTTTTTACAACTCAATCAACTTGGTGTAAATAACCTAAGAAAATGTACAAAGAAAATAGCAATAGCAACTTTTTTAATAACTATTGTGTCCAGAAAATAACAGACACTTACGTTCAAAAACTGGAAGTCAATCCCTTATACCCGTTGATTAAAATGTGTAAATAGCACTTATGTCAAACCTTTTACTTCGTTGTTTTTGTTTATTTTAGAAAAACAAACAACTAAAAACATTTTCAACTAAAAAGATTGAATTTTTTGTCTGAGAGCACCGTTTTATTTTGTGAGCAAACGTATTTTGTTGAAAAACACAGACCAATTTCGCAAACAAAATTCTAAACCAGAAAATTGTTTCCCTGAATCTTTTTGCATAACTCTGACGTACTGCATCTCTGATTCCCCAAAGAGTCCTTTGCAAAAAAAAATTCTGTATTCTGTAAAAGTTATCTATTTCTTTAAGCGGAGAAATATCGCCGTAATGCAAGTTCGTGGAAAGACTTTGCTGCGATTGTCTGCGTTTTGCAAAGCTGCCAATTATTTAGCTGCGAGCCTGCAAGCTTACTTTCTATGTCTCTCTTGATCATTGGGCAATTATAACAGGGCATCTTCTCTGTTGAGTAAAAATCCCAGCTTTATTGCCAGACTGAGCGCGATGACGTACCTAATGCTTTCTGTTTTTCGCGTGCGGGTGTATTAACCCGCAGTAATAGGACCCCGAGTAACGCAATAACATGTCAACGAACAGACTATATAAAGGAAGAAAAGAAAAATGAGCTGAAAAACTATTTACTCGTGTGTCCTGTCTTTTTATCGGAACATCTAGGGCAGGCCAATCGAGCACTAGCGTTGCTTAGTGTGTGCAGTTTACATCGGTCGATCATAAACGACTGGATACGTTCATTAAACGGCCTGGGATTTGTTTCAGGGCTTCGCCCAAGAGTCACAGGCTTGACAGGAGATGGCTAATCGACGATGAAGATCTTACCTGTTCATTACTGCAGAAAGTGGAAGTAATTAACCGCGTAGATGGCACGAGATTGATTTGAAGGCTGCACATAGCTCCCTTTTTCATTCCTGACATTTATATCTCGCTAAGACGGACTTATTTACGATTTGAAGCAGAAAACAGAAGGCGTCTATTCTACGTTTTCCCAGAGACTACAATTCGCTTAATAATTTTCCGCTGTCTGTTATCGCATTGCGTATTTCTTGTTGTAATTTATTAGTACCATGTAAAGAAGAAACCATGAGCTTCTACATGCGATAATATTTATAGGCATCTTCCGATTCTCCATGCACCAATGAAAAGAAATACAATCATGTAATCCTTCTCTAGCCTTTAGAGCAATGGAAACACGACGTCGGAGAACATTTTCACAGTACGTGTACTACTATTGCGTTCTCTGTTACGTTTTTTCTCACGTAGTAATAAACCCCGTCATGTACGACGGTACGTTTCCACATAAGAAACCCCCCGATGTTGGGGTAAAAAATATAAGCCTAACAAGAAACAAGAGACACTGAACGAGGTCGCGATTGTGTCACACGAAAATCGTTTATTCATTGGAGATCTTTCGTAACGAAACAAAATTGCTTTATTGTACGTAAATATTTAACGGGTTGTATTTGATTACACAGTTCCTCTTGCCAAACTTGAAGGTTGGTATACGATGCTGGTGTTGGAGAGCTTAAGCCCAACAGCGTTCTCGTCCTTCGCGTTTGGTCGTTTGTAATAATTTTTTGTTGTTCTCGTTCTCTGGGCAGCACAGATGTAAAAAAAAAGACATTGTAACTCACGTTTACGTATGTGTGTGTCTATGTTTATGTGCAGAATCCTCGGGTTTTTATCGAGGGAAAAGATCAATATCGAACGATTCGGCAGCACATCCAAAAGATGAAAAACTCGGAATAGAAGAAAAAGGAAGAAGGCCTGCACACAACTTAGAAAGCAAGAAAAAAATTGCGTCGCTTAGAATATTTCGATGGTTTTCCTCATTTTTTTAAATTTTTTGCTGTTTTCATTTTCTTTTTTTTTCTTTTATAAATAAAAAAAATTATTAATTCTATAGCAACAGAGCTGCCTCGGATACCGAAATGTGCGGAAAAAAGTTTATTGAAATTCCTCCATTTATATTCATTGAAGTAATAAATTCGTAAAAGATTTCTGTACGAGTACGTGTGGGAAAAATCATGAAATCAATCGTATAATTTACATCACAACCAAGTGATTACTTGAACCTAAGGCCATATTGGTTCGAATGTGAGTTAAAAAGAACATCCAACAGTAACCTTTCCGCCCGGTATCGCAAACGCCCTTTAAGATTTATTGCACGGAATAATGGTAAAAAAAAAAATAAATATAAAAATCGGAAAAATAGGAAAGCAACTTTTTTGATGGACGACTGTTCAAACAAAGAACTTTTCGATTTCCGTGAAAAGTTTGCAACCTACTACCAGGTTATTGCAGAAATACCTGCGGAAAAAGTTATATGTGCATCATGAATAGCGCTGCGTTATGTCTCAAACATTCATTCAGCATTTAAACAATTTTACGCACCTTTGCTATTTCTATTAACATTATTAATTTTCTTTTCTTCTCATTTTTTTTTATTGCATAAAACGACGCTGACAGGTGATCGACACCGGTCGAGTGGTGGTGCGAGAGAAAGATCCGGCCCGCGAACGGAGGAGGATCAGTCGGCAGCGAGAGAAAAGGGCCACGTTGATCCTGGGACTGATTATGGGCGCCTTCATCGCCTGTTGGCTCCCCTTCTTCTTCCTCTACTTGCTGGCTCCAGTCTGTCCGTCGTGCAACATTCAGCCGTGGGGATTCGCCTTCGCTTTTTGGCTCGGCTACATCAACTCGGCCCTCAATCCAGTAAGCCATTCAAGATGAAATAAGGATGGGAAAACCTTGTCTGATCTCTGGAAGTAAATCGATAAGAAAAGAGGCAAAATGAAAATATATCCTCAAATCATTGCCTGCGAAAATAGTCGTGAATTTAACCTTATGACGTTGTATTGATCGGCCAAATGCTTGATTTTCTTTTCTTTCTTTTTCCCCGACCAATTGCAGGTCATTTATACCATTTTCAACAAAGACTTCCGACGAGCATTTCGTCGAATACTCTTTCGCTGCACCATCGCTCCCTACTAAATTTGTGCGTTAACTGTACGGCGCTTACGTTCCCGTAGGAGAAAGAGTGAAAAACGACAACAATCGGCAAGATGATTGGAGTTCAGAATTTTTGGAATAAAGATGGTATCATCTTCTAACGATTTTCTATTGTATCCATTTTTTCGTTGATTTTTTTTTTGTTACAAAGCCGGTAACCGAATTTTTAAAAACCCGCACAAAAAGTATATATTGTATAAATTACGTCATCTAATGCTTTATACATACAGGACGCAAAATAAACGTGAATACGAATAATGGGTGTTATGAGTGAAATGGAGAAACTACGGTGCACCGTTTGAACCACCTTTTTATAGACAAGCCCTGTTCTCGGTTTTCGTTTGGAAAAGTCAGATGCTTAATTGCTAGAAAGATTGCCACTAAATGGTTGTGCAGGATCGCTATAAAAATATCGAAGTATTTGGTAAACCAGAGAACTGAGGTTGTCAATCAAAAAGTGGATCCAAAGGCGTTCCGTGTATACTATCATTCAATTTTATTTTTTGTCATAACCATAACAAGAAAGTATTTCTCAATAGAAAGGTTCATTCGAATCAAAACAACAAAAAATTGCTTTTGTGTTTGCCAGCTTTGTTCGTGACGCACAGTGAACGGCGAATTACGTCTTTTTGTTTCGAAACTTTTTTAATTCTCTATTTGGCTTTCCTTGTTTCATGTTCCGGGCTGTTAGTACTCTAGGCTCCTCCGTTAGCGGGCAATGACAACAAGGATAAGACACACAAGCAAACCTTGGATTATTATATTAATTGAGGAGTTAAATACACATGTGGATGACAAACTGCAATGCTAACAAACGGCAAAAACAAACAACTAAAAAAAACACACACAAAGAAACCGAACGGAGACGTAAGGAGAAATCCCTCCGTCACATACGATGCAATTTCAAGGATTCGCCGGAAATGGAGAGAACTGCGAAGGGATTTTCGGTGGTTGCGTGTCACTGTGTGTGTGTATTAAAGTTAACGACTGAAACCAAGGACCGGATCAATAGTAAGTACGGTAATGGGAATGGAACAATCTTTGTCTAATTTCAACTAGAAGTCTCCGAGAGGAGAAGAATTGAGGGAGATAGGATGCCGTGAAGCGAATCCGAAATAGAAACAGGGATCAGCGCTTTTGGCGTTCGGCCTCTTCTCTCTCTCTACTCGGGTGACTGGATCAGTATCGAAGATTGTTGATGACTGCCAAGGTAAACTCATTGGTAGATGAGTGGCCACCAATGTCCTTAGTTCGAATCTAAGAGCATACATGATCAATTAACATATGAAAATTAGGTGAAACGCAGACATTACAGCCAAAATACATACAAGAAAATCAAACAGATTGAGAACGACGTTGACAAGCTTTACCTTTCCAACTTTAAGGACACGCTCCACGGCGCTTTGAATCATGTTGCCATAATATTCTAATCCAACATGATTCAACATGTTACAAGAAGACAGCAGCATGGCAGTAGGGTTAGCCACATTTTTGCCAACAGCTTCTGAAAATGTGTGACTGGAACCCTAAATACGAAAAAACGATTAGATAAAATAAATTACGATAAGTTGTTGGTATACAATGTGCTTGTTGAATTCAGTCTAAAAAAAAAAACGTTCACTCACCATTTCAAAGACGACACAGTTGCTTGAATAAGAGGCTCCAGGTACTACACCGGCACCGCCAATAATGCCAGATGCCAAATTGTCGATGATGTCACCATAAAGATTTGGCATAACCATCACGTCAAACTGGGTAGGTTTCGATACCAATTGCATTGTCGTGTTATCGACAATCATTTCTTCAAATTTGATTTTCGGGTAGAGAGCGGCAATCTGGTTTGACAAAAAGATATTTTCGAGAAATGATTATGTTAAGTTCCTCTTCGGATTTATGCGAGTATTACTTCTCGACAACAACGGAGGAAGAGACCATCGCCTAATTTCATAATATTAGCCTTGTGCACAGCGGTCACCTTCTTACGACCGAACTTGGTGGCGTAATCGAACGCGAATTTGGCTATGCGGTGCGATTTTTCAGCCGTAATAATTTTCAGACATTCTACTACACCCTGAAATCGAAAGGGACGAGTGGTTAACATATGCATTATTAAAAAGACAAACTAAAAAACTTACTGGGACACTTTCGTGCTCAAGAGAAGAATATTCGCCCTCGGTAGCTTCGCGAATGATTATCATGTCAACGTTATTATGGCGTGCCCTTACTCCAGCCAGCGATTTAACGTGTACTACATTTGCATAAAGATCCAACTTCCGGCGGAGTTTCATGCTCAAAGATTGAAGGTCTCCTGAATGACTATAATCAGGTGTGGCCAGGCTACCTGAAAGAAAATTTTATTCAGACAGATTACAATTCGGTTTGCATGATATTGGAAATATAAAAATTATGGAAAAGATTACAGTCGTACTTTGCAAATGGTTAAAAGAAAGCAGTAATACAACAAATACCTTTAAGGCAAATCCCATTTTGTGAAATAGATTCAGCAACATCTTCCAATGAAACACTCATCAATGGTTGGACTTCACTGAAAAATTTTGGTTCAAAATCAACCGGGACACCAGCTGCCTGAATGACGTCAAAACAATATTGATTTTAAAAATACATTTAGAAAACAAACAATCTGAGAATTGATTACCTTAAATACTTCCTGAACAGAGTACAGCAATTCTGGACCAACTCCATCACCTGGGATTAGGGTACATTTTGTTCGCCCTTCTGGTTTGGAAACTGGGGCTTGCTAAACAAAATATCAATACTGCATGTTTAGAAATAAAGCACCGATATAAAACCACTCGCTTACAATCGCTGAGAAGGCTCGTGTCTGGTTGACCCCGTGCTTCTTAAGTAGGGCGGTTGCCGGTCGCGAAACCTAGAAAATAAATTCTATTAAATAATGATACGAAAATTTTAACTAGTATGTACCAACCAGAGAGGCTGTTAACTGAATTTTCGTAAAAAGGGAGGCCATTTCTAATTCGGAATCAACTGATTAAGCCTAAAAATGTTTAATCGGAGTTTCGGCTAGTAATCTAAATGATAGAAAGCAGACGAAATCAGCTGATCAAAAAAGACATCTATGAAGAGAAACAAGCACCTTGATGAGAAAACCATTGTGAGCAAAAAAAAAATAACATTATATTTGATGCCCACTGTGAGGATCGAACTCACGGCCGCTAGTTTACAAGACTAGCGCTCTACCACTGAGCTAAGCGGGCCGTGGATTTTTGGAAATTGCTCCCTCTACAAATTCATGAAATACCTGGGCAAAACATAATGTTTCGCCGTTCGAAAGAGTTACTAATGACTATCGTTGGTATGATATGTCTGTTGGGCGCGAAGGATTGGAGGCAGTGCCCATCCGTCGATGTAGCCCTAAAAATGCTTTTTTGGACTTACCGATGTAGCAGTTGGCCCACTGGGAAAAGACCTCGTAGAAGACGCAGATATAAATAGGGTTCGGCCGGCCTACCTGAGCCCAAGCTTTCTACGGAAACTGACGCAATAGCTGGGAAAAATTTGCAATCTAAGTGTTACATTTTACATGTGCCACGCCAGTACCTTCCGGTAGCAAGCCGGGTTTCACATAATCAAGGCCGAGCTCCAGTCATAGACGTAGAAAAACTGTGATTGTAATAATTTTTTAAACAGGTGTTTTATTTCATTTTCAAAACAGTTTCTTGTAATAAAAAAATTCATTAAAAAAAGATTCAGTGGTAGATATTAATCGCATGCAAAAAATGAAAAGGGAAACTTCTAATATTGCAAGTTCAAGGGCCAGCCGCTGGAGACGCTTCGTTCGAGACTAGTATCCAAACGATCCGTTTGCCCGAAAGACAAAAAACTAAATATAGAAGATCCGTATTCTAAGATCAGTCTGATCTTTTTCAAGTTAGAATTTCTGTAAAGTAGGAGTAAGTTTACCCTATAGTTACCTAGAGCCGCCCTTCTGATTAAGCCAATGTATTTTAAAATTTGGTCGAAAAGTTGATTATCGTATGTTTGTGTGATTGAAAGTTGAATAAAGATGCCTGTAGCCCACAATGAAGCCCATGGACGCGATAAAGACGACAGTGATGGAGAAGGCGAACATGAAGAAATGGATCACTTGTCTATTGCTCACGATAGTGAAAAAGGAGGTACTTCTGATGGAGATTCAAGTGAAGATTCTGGGTCAGAAGATAGTTCGGAAATGGATGAGGATGAATGTGAAAATAGAAGAAGTGAATGTCTTGATGACATGATCGATCTTGAAAAACAGTTTTCCTACTTGAAGGAACAGTAAGTCACTATTATCTATGTGAATTGGGTATGCTGGCTGTACCATTATTTTACAATTATATAGGCTGTACCGAGAAAGAATCACACAAATTGAAAGCAAACTCCAAGAAGTTATGGCAGAGCAAGCTGCAGAATATCTTGGCCCTTTGGCTGATCTGAGAGAAGCTGTGGCAGTCAGAACACAAGTTGCTGGGATTTTGAGACAGCTACGCTTGGAGAACATAAAAAATAAAGCAGTAGCTGAAGAAGTAGCAGCTACACAAGATTTTGAGGTAGGCAGTTACAAATAGCATGCTGTGAACTGTGAAACTACCTACAGAGTTCTTTGATGCCCTTTATTATAGAACCCTTAAAAGTTTAACCTGTCCTATAACTCTGGTTCCTAGATAGTTATATATTTTTTTGTTTAAATGATCAGTCAAGGAAAGCCCTGCTCATGGATTCCATCAAAGAATCTCTGAATGAAAAAATACGCCGTTTGGAAGAAGACAGAAATCAGGTGGGACTGTTGGAATGCGATTCTTTCTTGAAGTCCCGCTCGCTCCACAGCTTCGGATCAAGCCCGTTCCGAAGTGACGACAAAGAATCGAAAGAAAAAGACAAAAGACGGAAACCCATCACCGTGACGGGACCTTACATTGTTTATATGTTGAGCGAAGCCGATATTATGGAAGATTGGACCTTGATCCGCAAAGCCCTTACTGCAACAAATCGTAAAGATTGTAAGTAATGGTTCTTGAACCATCTTAGAAAAAAATTATTTTAAAGACAACAAAGAACGCCTAAATCATAAAATTGTCTGATTTATTAATTGCAGATCCACTCTGACGCGATACAATGTTATGCTTTCGTGGTATAATTGTAAATAATAAAAAAAAATCATCCTCATTGTCGATCGTAATTCAGTAAGTACAACGTACTGGTTACTAATACACGGCAAGTACATTTGTTTATTCAAGTCGTAAAATATTTTCGACACAAGATTGACCTACGCGAATGTAACCAAGCCAACAAAAAAGTCTTAATTATAGTAACTAGTTTAGGTTTCTAAAATGAAGAAAAAAATTTTAATGTTGAAAGCCATCGACAAGACAATGGCTTCGAAAACTACGGACAGTTACAGCTGATTGATGAGGATTAAAGAACGTATTGTTGCTCGTGTAGCAATTTCACTATTTAGAGGCAGCTGGAGCGACAGCGGCAGATTTGGAGCTAGACTTCTGTGGAGTTGAGCCGGACATGACGGGGGAGCCACGCCCTGTTGGCGTAACTGATTCGCTACCCGATGACATTTCCAATTCCATCTAGCGATATCACATCATATAAATTGATTTACAGTTTTTTTTTTACAAAAATAACAATGTACATACCTTTTCATCTTCGGGGATGGGACCGTTTTCGTCTTCATACTCTTTCAGAACAGCATCGAGGTTGTAGCGTTTACGATAAGAGATGAAGAATAGACGTACGTGGGCTTCATTCTTGGTGCCAATGACATCAGCGATGGCTTTAAAATCTTTCCCATATTTACGGACTCCTAGTTTCCAAAATTTACATAATAGAACTAAAAGTACTAGCTGTTTTATGTTGTTCTAACCTTGGACTGCAATCAAGAGTTCTTCATTTGTCCAGCGAGCGTTGATGCGACCACTGTTATCTGGTGGCTTCCAAGAAGACAATCCGTCGCCAACTCGTTTCGTCAAAACGCTCTGTATCTGTTTGTTTTTCTGCACCTATTTAACATACTTTGTTTTAAAAATATCTATCTGAACGTTTGACTGTAAACAAATAGCTTACTAATCGCTTAAGAGCAACAATCTCGCCATCCATTCCTTTGAGCACGGCGTCGCTTTGTACATCCGATTCACCACAGAATGTTACTAAATCTTCGTGATCTAAATACATTCCCCTAGGTGGTTTCCGCTTGTGGCGACCTTTTTAGAAACAAGTTATTGTAACCGTTTTGAAAATTCGTACAGAAAAAACTAACCTGACGAAGTTAATCCTGCGGGTTTATCACGACGAATAGGTCCAGTAGTAGGACGCATCACACCCGTACGCCTTTACGAAAGAAAACCTTAGCTTTGAAAACAATCGATGAGCACGCTAGTCTAAAACCTACTTGAGATGATTAGCACAAGTGGCACACAGAGCTCCTTTGGCAGTAGCTTGAAGTTGACTACAGTGGATGCCACAGTTTAGGCATAGGCTTTTGGCAGAATCTCCGTCCTTCTGCAAAATAAAAATAAAAATTTATAAAAAAAAAATTGTAAACAATTTAACAATGATGTACAAATTATGTTATAGAATTACGTTCTCATTCCGGTCTTCGTCGCTATCACTTGGAACAGCAACAGCTGCAACGGGTTCAATAGCTTCAACACTGTTGGAATCTTCACCAGTTCTTTGGGTAACCATCCGACGCACTTGACGATCCATCAAACTACTACGTGCCCTGGTTTTTTTCCAGGAATAGTAATAACGAACTAAAGCGGCGATTGACTTGTCTGGTAGCTACGATGGAGAAGTCAAAGTGGTAATAAGAGGGAAGTTAGAATAGTATCAAGTTGTCTTACCATTTGTCTTATTCTGTGGAAGCTTTTGCCATGGAACTGAAAAGCTTGTTCAAAGAGAACTTTGTCCTCAACAGACCATTCATCAGGAAATGGAGTAAAATTGGAAAGGTCAATCAGAGCTTTTTCTAGATCATGTTTATGCCAAAACAGCATCCCCAAAGCTTGTTCAGAGTTGTATCCATATTTTTCTTTGGCCACACTTATATAATCTTCCACTAATGAAAATTGAATTACACCAACTTTTAATAAAGGAATGTATGTAGTAAACAGTCTTCAGACTTACACTTTGCATCTAGTATATCATTGGTTGGAGACCAGACCAAAAGAGCTCGTTCAGAATACTGATCAGGTTTTCGATCTAACCAATTAAATTGTGAGTTAATGAAATCATAGCAGACATGTAAGAAACATTACCAGCTATTGGTGTTAGGAGTGGGATCTGAGCTTGATAATCTCTGCCAACTCGCATTCCTCCATCTGTCAAATCATAATTATAAAAAATTCAGATAATTGTTTCACTATTAAAAATTGTATGGATTCAAAAAAGCATGCAAGGTGATAATTTAGCATGCAAACTTTGTTATAAATGAATACAATTACTTCCTCCTTCGCGTTCGTCTTCTTCACTCTCCCCTGAATAGTGTCCGTTATTGGGGCTGGCTCCTCTAGATCGCTTATTGCCAATAGCTCGCCCCTCAGTCTCAGCCGAAACCTTTGAAAATTTAAGATGTTTTCTTTCATTCAAAGTTTTAATAAACTTTTCACAGACACTTACCATCCTTCAATTTCCTAGCAGATCGGCCCGCTTATGACCCGAAATATTCAAATTGTGATTTTGGCCCTTTTGAAAAATATTTCAACACAAAAAAAGCAAAAGCAAACGGCGTCTGCTCCGCGCCTTCTCACGTATGACATGAATGCTTCTGCACCGAGAGCGAGAGTAAGAGCTTCGCCTCGCAGAAAAAGGGGATGGTTGTGACGAAGCAATAGAGGCGGAGCCTGTTGTGCGCTCTTCTAGATTCCAGGCTGCTTTATTGGATAGTTTTATCATAGGATCAGGCAGTGCTCCTCTAGAGGCTGCAGTAGCCCAGGGAATTCTAGTCAATAGCGAAAGACGCAGCACACAGGCCACGCCTTCATCTGTCCAGTTTAAATTTGTTCTTTCATTATGGGAACCCATTCGTTTACAAATTCTCTATGATTACAGTTAAATGTCGCTTCACTTGCCGTGAATATAAAATTTTTATTTCAACATAAAAACATTCCTAACTTTGCAAAAAAAAAAAAAGAAATTGAGAGATGCTTTTCGATAGCATTGCTTACTTTTTTTATGCAGGTTTAAGAGCTTTTAAAGTATTTCAAATTGCAATAAATTTTCTCGTTTGACATCATTTTATGAATGAATCGTCCGTGAGGCGTGCTTCGTTGCCGGATGGTGCGTTTTCCTCGTTGTCCAACGGAAATACATACGTACGTAGCGATAATTAAAATAGTTAATTATGAAACGGTAAACGGTTTATTTTCAAAATGAAACGTCCGATTCTTTGAACATATTTCTCTGTCTTTTCAACTAGGGCAACATTACGCGCCAGACAAGACTCTATCACTGTCCCAATCTTCCAGCTCCATGTAGATCAAAATACTGAGGTGAATTGGCAGGTGTGCCAATAAAGGTTTGCATACGCCAATTCTCATATTATTTATTGCAGTTATTTATTCAGTTTTATTAGCGTTTAAAAGACGCACGCCCTTGCTATACCTCGTAGATTGATCTAGATTGGAATTAGCAGTTTTTTAGCTTTTGAAGCTTAGAATTAGACTTAAAAATATTCGTCTAATATGAACGTTTCTCGTTTACAGCCGCTCGTGTAGCAGGATGGTTTTATTTTTCTTGTCCGGAAGTTTCCATGTAGTATACCACATCAAATGCAAAACAAATTGCATTCCATGTTCATTCGTTATAAGTAACTTGAGAGACATTTTCATAAGCGATGATATATATGTAAACTAAAATAAAATAAAAAATTATGAAACGAAAAAAACAAAAAAAAAAACTAATAAAACAAAATGGTTTAAAAAATGTGAAACAAATAATTCAAATAACTTTAGGATGAAGACCTTTTGAGAATTTTCGTTCCATTTTGTCTTTCACGAAGTGAGGGCTTAACTGATGATAGTAGAAGAACTTGTGGGATTCGTCCCCCTTCATCATTATAAATTAGAAGAAAAAATTAGGTGGTCCAAGTGCATTCCACTAGTAATCTCTATTTTCAATCGCGTGCTAGTCTAGTATGTGTAGTAGTAGGCTACCACAGGCTATCTCTTTTTAATTTGACAGTCGTTGGTCTTGCCCATACCGCACGTAATTATGTCTGCACTTCTCATCTCTGCATCGTTTGGTATCTATTACAGGTCTTATGGAGGGAAGCAAAGAACAACTAAAGTAATAAATTATAACATGTATTTGATGAATTAAAATTTATTTGACACATTCTTGTTCCAAGAAATCTTTGCTTGCTGATAGAAATGTGTCCTTCATACTGTTGCATTTTCTTTGATGGTAATAAGCTTCATGTCATTACTACATTACTAGGTGTATCCTCAGAAAATTACTTTTATAGCACACAGTTTGTTGTAATCAACCTTGTCTACATTATTGGAATGCTGTTAGCAGCATATTTTTACCTACCAGGTCAGTATACAAAGTAGTGTTAAGGCTGATTACGATTAACAATATAAATGTTTTCTATTTCAGTCTTTTATCAACTGCAACATGCAAGGGTGTATAAGGTAATATTTTTAAAAGTTTCAATGTGTGCTATACGATTAAAATATAACATCATTAAAAAGACAATAGTATCTAGAGCTTCACTTTGGAGTTGCAACATGACTGGTTGCTATAATGTAGCATTTGTTACCCAGATGGTATTGTACTGTACATCGGCATAGCTTTATATGCCCGTGCACTTGCCCTGAATGCAGTGACTGAGCTTGACAAAATTGCCTCTATAATAGCTGTTGGAGTTGTTTGCAGATTTTATTCCAATATTGGTGGGATGGAAGCTGTCCTCATTACTGACATATTCCAGGTATTGAGGCATTCTTAGTAATTTTTTTCCCTTAACAATTAATTATCGCTTAATATCATTTGTTTTTATTTTACCGTTAAAATCAGTTTTGATGTTTTTATCAGTGATTTGCGTTTGTGTCAAAGGATCTATTGATGCTGGAGGAATGAATAAAGTTTGGGAAATCGCTAATGAAGGTGGCCGAATTAAGTTCACTGACCTTCG
Source organism: Daphnia carinata (assembly GCF_022539665.2). Taxonomy (NCBI): domain Eukaryota; kingdom Metazoa; phylum Arthropoda; class Branchiopoda; order Diplostraca; family Daphniidae; genus Daphnia; species Daphnia carinata. The sequence goes on from NC_081333.1 coordinate 6,859,829, forward strand.
TCTTGATCCGTCAGTTCGGCATACTCTATGGACCCAGTTAATTGGAGACATCTTCACTTTTATTTCACTGTATACGGTCAACCAAACTCAGGTACCTCTTGCAATTGATATTGACGCGGAATTGGTGTAATCTTTTATAAATGCGGTAATATTGTCTTACTAGATTTAAAGTCTCCTATCGGCTAACAGTTTACGTAAGCCTAACAATCCGTTGTGATTGAACTGGACGATGTTGACGGCGTTGAATTTAATTACATCCTTTGCCGGTATCTCAATGTTTTCACGTTGCACCGATTGTGACCCCCTAATGGAAACACATCCGTCCTCCCGATCAAGTGATAGGTTGACCTTTTGCATTACGATTACAATTGCCTTACTACAATTGCCTTTAGTTACTACCTTATTTTGTCGTGGATACAATGGGTCATTTGCCCGGTACAGCTGGCTTCTTTATATCGGACATTTTCAGTGGCTCTGTTAGTACCGGGAGCTCATCACTACACTCGTTGGCTGCCGGAGCTGTGCAAGATTCCCCTGTGATAATTACATTTAAAGATGAATTCATTACTACCTTTTTTCCGCAACGTGAACATCACTTAATGTTGCATAGCCTTTTGCTTCAAGAAAACATCTGGCGCTCGTTTAGCGTGGGTTGCCCGAGTAGTCGCTTTGTTTTATGGAGGAAGCAGCATAGCTATTGCCTTTGTCGTTGAGTAATTAGGCGGTGTATTGCAAGCATCTCTAACCGTATTTGGGGTCGTGGGTGGACCGCTACTTGCCCTCTTCACCATCGGATGTTTTTAACGATCGTCGAACAAACGGTTTACTTACCAGTCAAGCCATTGAATCCTAACTTCAGTTTAACACTATTAAATCTATAGGGAGCTCTTACTGGTTTGGTTACTGGATTGGCATTCAGTTTGTGGATTGGGTTTGGTGGTCCGAAGCCTGCCATTACACGTCTACCTCTAATAGACGATGGCTGCGCCGAGTTCTTGAACGTAGCAATTGATTCCACAACTGAGCCGTACCTTTCAACAGTTTCTCCTTCTGTCCTGCCAACAGTAGCCACGCCAACAGATGATTACTTCCCGCTATATCGTATTTCGTATATGTGGTACGCTCCTCTTGGATTTCTTCTGACAGTTCTTGTTGCCCAAGCGGTCAACCGCATTGACAGATTAAGCGTTGAAAGGCGAGGCATATCAGGCCAAAGGATGAAAGAACTGCTCAGTCCAATGTTTCCGCACTTCTCATCATCTTCCAAATCCCAACTTACTGGTAAAATATGCTATTCACATTTGATTTCAAATGGAGGATATTTAATATTTTGTTGCCTTACGTCGTCGTATTCTTTAGTTGACTCTTCGTTGTGAAACTTACGAGGAAAAACAGAGCCACGTAAACCAAACTGTATCGAAAATTTGAAGGCCTTTCCGACCTCAGGAATTATTTCTGTTGTAGTTTTAAAACCTCAACTAAAAACCCTCGGAAAGAATCTTACCAACTGGAAACCAGTTCATAGCAAATTCATTGAATTTTGAAATCCACACAGAAGTTATTTTAAATATTTTATATTAAATATTTTATATTAAACCTTCAGTGCAATAGTATGTAGAAACATACAGTTCTGCGGTTTAATGTGAAGTTAAGTGTGACCTTGTGGGGTTAAACTTAAACTTAACTTAAACTTTTGAGATTGATCGATGATCGGATTGGCCATTTAAAAAATGATCATGATTAATTTCATTTTTAGCGATTAATCTTTCTACCATCTAGGGGAAAGTCTGTTTCCGACTTATTGTTTTGTGTAAACCATAAAACCGCGGTGCAAACCGTAAAAAAACCTGGTGAAACCGCGGTGCGATTTGTTGGGAAAAAACGGCAAACCGAACCGCTCCGGTTTGTCTTTTTTTTCATCGCACGACTCGGCAAAAATCGTGCCCGATCGTCGCGGAGTCGATTGCAAATGCATTCGAACGCCCTGGCTATTAAGTTTTAGGCGAAGTAGGGATTGCGGGTTAATTGGCAGTTATTACAGTAGGCCACGGTCTCGCCCGTGCTTTGAGATGTTTCATTAAATATCGTCTGCTTTCGTGTTTTGTTTTCTTTTCGCGTGCTTTCGTGTTTTGTTTTCTTTTCGCGTGCGCCCAGTGTAACGAGCACGTTTTGGACAATCATTTTTTAGGTGTGAAATCATGCGAACAGTTGCATTAATAAGTGGAGGGAAAGATAGTTGTTACAATATTTTGCAATGTATAGCTGCTGGTCATGAAATTGTAGCTCTAGCAAATCTCCATCCACCTAGTAATAATGACAATGGTTATAATACTCCATTGGTTGATGAGATGGACAGCTACATGTACCAAACAGTGGGACATGATGCCATAGCACTGTATTCCGAAGCTACAGGCCTACCGTTGTATCGTGAAACCATCAGAGGCAAAAGTGTCCATCAAGGTTCTGACTACATATTTAGTAGTCAAGAAGATGAAGTAGAAGATTTGTATAGACTTTTAGTTCGTGTCAAAGAGGCTGAAGCTGTTGAAGCAGTTTCTGTTGGAGCTATTCTGTCCAATTACCAGCGTGTTAGAGTTGAAAATGTGTAAAATGTCTAAAAATAGTCATGATTATGATTTTTTTTATATTCAATTTTTCCCAATTTTTTCTTGTATAGCTGTAGCAGACTTGGTTTAGTATCACTGAGCTATTTGTGGCAGAGGGACCAAGAAGAACTATTAGAAGAAATGATTAAAAGTGGCATGAATGCCATACTAATAAAAGTTGCTGCGCTTGGCCTTGATCCTAAAAAACATCTTGGCAGATCCCTCCAACATTGCCAGCATGAACTGATAAAGCTGGTATTACACCTGTTACATTTTTATTTATCACACCAAAGATGGTTCTCTATTAAATGAAACATTTTTTGTCAATTAGAAAGGAAAATTTGGTTTGAATGTATGTGGAGAGGGGGGTGAGTATGAAACCCTTACACTGGACTGCCCCATCTTCAGAAAAGTGATTGTTGTGTAAGTCTTGTAGTGACTATAAATGTAGTGTATTTAAATTGTATACAACTTTGATGGTTACAGAGAGGAATCAGAAACTGTTCTGCATTCTAAGGATCCATTTGCCCCAGTAGCTTACTTGAAATTCCCCAAGCTCTCTCTCGCCGACAAGGTATGGAAAACTGGCTGACACGGGAAGTTGTTGAGCTGCCATAAGTCTTAACTATGCATTTTTCATCTCTAAGGAACCTTCTTCAACTCTGGATTTTGATCTGGTACGAAAACCTGAAGACTTCTGTCGCATTGAATTAGATAGTCACTATGACGAAAAACCTCCAGATGTTTCGCCTGATCGTGTATTCAAGAATGCTGACATGGTTTCATTCCTCGGAAGTAGTCAGAGCAATTCTGGAATTATCTTCATTAGCGGATTGGTGGTTGATTCGGAATCTGATTTTAAAGACGTGATGAATGTTCTTCAAGGTTTGAGAACTATTCATATTTCTTTCATCCGATCATTTTAAATGTTTTCTAAAAAAACTAGGTATTATCGAAAACCACGGCTCTGATATGAAAGCTCTCTTATCTGTTTGCTTGTACGTAAGGGACATGGCTGATTATCCTCGAATTAATAACATTTATGGCCAATACTTTGATTTGAACCCACCTGCGCGAGTATGTGTAGAAGTGCCGATTGCATGCTATGCTATAATTGAAGCGTCGGCAACTTTATCGGTCGATCTCAAACGTTCCCTTCACGTTCAAAGCATTTCTCATTGGGCACCTGCTAACATTGGACCGTACAGCCAATGTGTGTTAGTATGTATACTTTTACTTCATCCTGATAACTATCATTAAATAATAACATTGATTCTTTATATTCTGCTCATACAGACAGGTGATTTGTTCGCAATGTCAGGACAAATTGGTCTTATACCTGGCTCAATGAGTTTTCCGAAACCTGCCAACTTTGTTGCAGAATGTCGCCTTGCCCTCCGTCATGTGGCCCGTGTTCTCTGCGCGATGGATGCAAACGTTTCTCTCTTTAAGGCGTTACAAGTATGTTTTGCAATTCAGCCCTTTGCACAGTACGTTGTTCATTTACTGCTACTTCAATTTTAAAGGTTGTGTGCTTTGTCTGCGATGCGATTCATATTGCTGCAGCCAAAGTAGTATGGACAGAGTACGGCGGTGATCCGCATCAGCCAATCGCTTTCGTCATCGCTCGTAGTTTGCCCAGGAACGCTTTGGTTGAATGGCAAGTGTGGACTCACAGGGTTAAGGGATCCACCGAGAAGCTAACGGTAATGGTGTCACCATCGAAGAAAGCCGGGCATATTTATGTGACGAACTGTGAAGAAGCGACCGCTCTCGTGTGTCAATTAAGTGCGCATATCGTGATATTTCTTCTGTTTGCATTACGTGTTATTTAACTGTTTTCCACTTCAAGGTAACATTCCCGCCGATGCGAAAGAATGGAGAACACTCTACCAGAGGCTTGCCCAACAATTGGGCCAAAATCATGCACTAAGAATCTTTTACAAGAGCGAGAATGATTTCCAATTAAAAATGTTAAACAACATATTTCCTGAGTCCATCGCGACAACTTTAATCCCTGTTTGTGGATTAGAAACAGGACAAGCTGCCCTTATTTGCGGTATAAACGTTTAAAGCCTTCAAAGTGGACTATTTGCATTTATTTCAAAAGGAAATTTTTCAGGACGACAGTCAATATTAAAATTTAAAAAATTTTTTTTTTTATTTTTATAATTATAGTATTTTTTTTTTTCATTTTTTCTTCAATTTGGCTTGGGCTTTCTCAGTACATGAACGGAACGGACAATTCCACCGTCCCTCAGGTATGCTGCGCAATCCAACGCAATATGTATGGTAACCTCGATCACAAAAGTCGCAGAACAACATTTTCTCTTCATCAGCTGGATCGTGGCATTGATCGCAAGTCTTGCAATCTATGAAACATTCAAGAAGTTGCTTGATGTCAATACGAAACGTAATAACTTCTTAACATACCGTTACATTCCCAAGAATATGCTGCTACTTGTGGCATCATATTAATGTCCAAATTCCAGCAACTTAGATGACCTAAAATATTAATGATGGTTGAAATCGCATCAACAGAAACGTTAGAAACTAAATCACACACCATCGGCTTGGCATTTAGCACAACGGACGAGTGGCTCAGGACGACCCGACTTATTTTGCCGTCTATCTCCTCGGCAAAGCTTACAAATGCCTGGCTGTCCGGAGTAAAGCGGGCGATCTTCCTCATCCGATTCCCCGTCGTCATCCGGGCTGGAGCTAGAACTGTCTTCATCGCTAGAATCCGAGCTGAATATCCATAATGTTAATGGAACGTAAATAATGCTACGAAAAGAATGGAAATACCTGGAGTCATCTGAAGAGGAACTCGTATCATCAGATTCTGTCTGACTTGCTATGGCGGAATCGGCTCTCGTGGGAGACCCATTTGTCGGCCGCCTTTTCCGCCTCTGATTATTGTCAGGCTGGTCAACTAATGGTCCTCTCATTACTGTACCTATTGGTAAACAGTTGAGCTGGTAAGGGCTATAAGTTTTGAAAAATGATGAGAATTGCCCAGGAATCACTGCGACGGGGTAAGGATCTGAGGGGGCGGAGATTGGTTTAAGCATAGTCGGTCGTCTCGGGATTTGCACTGTGAATGTCTGTAAGTCCAGGCAATGAAGGCGCTCTTCTACGCGTTCTTTATTGAACATGACGTTCCATTTGGCCGCAGCCTTGATAGCTCGCAGTCGCGGGTCGAATGGTTTTTTTTCTGCTGGAGCAGCAGGAGTGGCAACGGCAGTCACTCCTTTGGTCTTCGACTTATAAGCCTGTTCTTTCTTTTCACTTTGGGCTGCCAAGTATTCTTCGTATTTGTCAGGAAACACGTTGAAGAACAGATCAAGCACCTCGCAACTCAATAAAGCTGTCAGTCCAAGGTTAGCTTGTGTTTCATTTACTACATTTCGTTCTCGAAGCCAATCACGTTCCACCATTTCCACCGGTCGACGCTTCATGTCAGGATACTTTCTCTTGAAATTACCTTTAATGGACAAATAGGAGATCACCTGTTCTTGTACCATCCATAGTTCGGCATTCGTGTCGTCACACGGCCAAGCGTACTCTACTAGTTGTGCAGCGGTAATCGGTGCTTGAGAGCTCGCGTCAAAGATTTCCCGACTGCCCAACTTCTTCTTAACGTTTGGAGTGCCTAACGTTTTCCAAGGAGATTCACTCATAACCTGCCCCTGTACGGGTGTACTGAATGTTGCTGATCCCCCAAATGAATTTTCTACACTCATTCTAGTATCTTCTTCCAAAACCTGAAACTTTGGGAGCCTCGGTCGAGCAGCTCCACGAGGGGTTTTGATTTTGGGTGTTCGTCCACCACCTCGTCCTCGCCCTCGTCCACGACCTCTGGTAGGGGTATTGAATACAGGCTCAGTATTATCTCCAGGTGTTTGTACATTGCTGTCGAAGGTATCGACATCCAAAAGTTTCTTCCGACCACGTCCTCTTCCTCTTCCTCTGACATGCTGGGCTGGTGGTGGAACTTTCACAAAATCAGGATCAGATTCAAATGGCAGATCTTTTGCACGACGTGGGAGTTTTTCTCTAGTGGCATTCAGATCATACACTTTACGCTTATATTTGCGTCTACCCACACCACCATCAATATTTTCTTCTTCATCTGCTCCTGGAGTAATGGAGGCTGTCGATCTATCTACATTGTTTGAATCAAGTGTGTTCAAATCGTTTGTACATTCATGAGAGCTGTGGCTTGCAAGGGATAGGTCCTGTGACACATCACATTGGTCATCCAGTTGGCTGTCTTCTATTGTTTCATCTTCATTAATTTCTTCAAAACTTTGTTCCTGATGAGCTTGTATTTGGTCCTCTGTTTCATCGTGGGGAAGCATTTCATCATTAACTTCCATAGTAAATAGTCAAATTTTCAAATGCGTCTTGAGATCTGTAATACAAAAAGTCGGTGTTTAACAATTCGTACCTTTGAATGTCCACTAACTACTAGGCATTAACAATAAAAATTTGATTCAACAATAGAGATTACTTGTAAATATCTCGTCAATGCGTATCTATATAAAATTGCGAGACGAATCCTAGTATTCTTATTTTAATTCAAATTTCTCGGCTTACTCAAGGATCAGAAAGAAAAGCTAAGTCAGTACATAAACATTGCTAGATAACAAACGCCACCGGTTTTTCTTAATAATCGATTCCGACGATAACCAATACCGCAAATGTTTTGAGAAATGTTTTCATAACTTTTTTTTTGCTATATCAGAAATTAGAAGAAGTAAACTTTATTATTTTTAAAAAAGAAATATACTTTCTGTTATTTGTGAAAGTTAATGAACTTCTTAAAAACTATATTGCTAAGAAACTGGTTTTGGGGAAACAAAAGATTACCGCATTTTTGGCGCCAGTGACGCCAGCTTACAGCCCCGGCCACTGAACCACACACTCCGAGAATTCCTAAAACCAAACGATATTTGTCGACATAGGCAGCATTTGCGTCTGCGCGAAAAATGGAGGAACACTTGTTGAATGAGTTTGAAGAATTCGGCGTAACCCCTAGTAAAAAAGTGTTGGAAAAATGTAAGTTAGTTTTAGGCCATCGCATTTCACAAAATGTTAAAATCCAGTTTAAGTTCCCGTCAATGTAGAGGTTTCTGTGCGATGGCGACCGTGAGTATTTTGTTAATTATGAATGCAAAAAGGGCAGAGCATGCTTCAAACAGACGTTTAATCTGGCAGCATAGACATAACCCCTTTGAATTAGATTTTTAAGAAACTTATGCTTGTTTAATGTTATGTTCTATTCATCGTTAATTATTTTTTAGGTATAGAACTGCTGAAAAAGTATGATATCACTCCTGACACCCTAGTAAATCATTGGATTGGGTACACAGCCACTAAACTAAATGATGAAGCTCCATCGTTGGAAAACATGATCTTGTTTGAAAAAGACCTTTCTAAAGAGTTATCTGCCAAAACAAAAGTAAAGAGCGAACCTTTAAGTGAATCCCCAATAATTCACAACATTACTACCATCAATCAGATGTAATATCCAGTCTATGTATTCCTATATTTTTGTTAATTATAATGGAATTTTTATTTATTCATTCCAGAACAGAAGATGATGAACTTCTAGTAGGTTATGGAACACCTGTAAGAAAGGTAAAAAATTTTAGTTTTTTTTTGTTTGTAGTCTACTAAGGGTCTTTGGGAGATGGATTGTGTACAAGGTTGAAAAGAGCGCCTTTCAAAAATCTACCTGGCTCACAAAGCATCGTGGCGCCTTTTTCAAGGTCAAATATTCCCCCTCGACCGTTCGTGTGTCGCCGTGGGCGACTCGGAACCTATAGCCGCACACACATCTACCTGCTGACACAACTGCGTCCATTTATGCATTTCCCTCTTTTTTGTTCAGTTCCCTCAATTTCGAAATCGGTTGTCGAGGAAAAACTAATCAGGAAGATGGAAGAATTTTTTACCGATACGTAGTAAAGTCTCTATCCTGATGAAGTTTCATGCAAATGGTTGTACGGAACCTTCCAGTTTAAAATATAGAATACTTGACAAAGAATCTGAAATGGGTGGAGATGGTGGTTCTCGTGTCCCTCCACTGTTGCTTCAAGAGTACGGGGAGGGGGAAAGAACTCTCCTGCGATTGGTAGATAGGAATTTCATAGGTAGGAAGAGAGAAGAGGCTTCCCTTCCTACCTTACCTTTGTGCGTGCGTGTATATAGCCTTTGGTGTGTAACGAACCCTCCACCTCATTCACCCACCTCCCCCACGAGCGCGCACACTTACGCGTTCTTCGCTCTCTTGTCGACGTATGTATTTCTCTGTGTTAGTTCTGAAAAACGAGAAAGTTAGTGCGCAGTCTAAGCCTTCGAATCACTGTAATCTTCGTAGTCTTCCAAACAATTCAACAAAATTGTTCAAACTTGTGCTTATTAATCCGTTTAAGCCAGGTGAAACATCAAGTCTAGACGATCTTGATCAACAGTCTCTTTGGTTTTACCAAGTTTTCCATTGTTGGAGAGTGTTGCTCGCTTGGCCCCTCCCTTTTTCTTGCGCTTTCCCAGGGACTTTGCCTCGAGCTACAACGGTCGTTTTCCCATTCCTCTCTCTTTGACTCGATCTCTCTCCCTCTTTTCTTCCTCACCTGTACACACACGCACGCACAACCTGGAGGAGGGGAGAATTTTTCTTTCTTTGGGAGACGCGCGTCTCAGTCGCCATTACTTGGTGTCGCTCAATTAATCTTTATTTTCGTATTTTTGTCAATTGTACTGGCTTTTGTTTAACTCAACTTCGTTCGGTGGATATGGTTCTCGTGACATGGCTTTCATCGGCTTTAAATTCCGAGTGCACATGACTAGATCCATACTCACCAGACGAGGCCTGGGCAATCATCGTTTGGGCCGTGTTAAATTTGAAAGAACTGTTTGCTTTGATCTTGTGTCGACATTTTTGTGGTTGTTTATTCCAATTTTTTTAATGTGATGCAATTCCGTCGACCTAGGCGTTACGTTTATTCAATGAACAACTAAGAGGGGATGACGGTGGAATTTTTCCGCGCGGGAAATCTACCCGTACTCCCCACTCTTGAACAATTGGGAGTTTTCCCTACCCAGAGTAAAATAAAAACCGGAAACGGAAATGTGAGCGAATGTCCCCTCCATGTAACGATGATTGTCATTTCTTTTTCAGTGTAATTCTACGCCAATGACAGGTTTTTTCGAGTTGTTGATCGATTGGAAATTCCAACAGCGAGGGTTGGGCGCTCTCTAGGTGGGTCTGTTTCTAGTGCATGTGTTTCCTCAGCACGACTGTTCATGACTAGATCCATACTCATCTAAAGGGACCTAGCCGTTCTACATTACAAAAATCGGATTTTATAACTCGTACATGATAATTCCACAATGTCGTTCAATAAATTATGTCGAAAATCTATAATGAAATCATTTATTTGGTTAACAAATTGTCGAATTTTGCATTTTAACAGTCGTCGGTTGGAGCCAAGAGGACCAGCGGACTGGAAGGAACCCCTCAGAACAAGCGGCTGGCAGGATTGGGTCAGACGTACTCAGTGCACACTCCTTCTGCGTTCTCGCCTTCTACGTAATTAAGTTTTTATTATCTTCTCATAAGCCCAACATATAAATATGGAAAAAAAGGGCAAAAGGGAAAAAAAAATGGATGTTTCACTGGTCGAAATGAATAAGATCATCGACCGTTGCAAAATAGTAGTGAACCCAGTAGTTCGGTCCTTCTAGATCTTCATTCTTTCATTCCAATGTATATTACAATAGGCCTGGTACATCCAGCAAGTTTTCGTCACGTAACAACGCTGGTGAAATTGTTGTTAAATACCCCGCTGATGACGCAGCGATTAATTGGGCCAGATCCAACGAAACATGGGAACCAGATATTCAACTTCATGGCACTGCCGAAACGAAGTTAACCACAAAGTACAATTACATGTTCAGCCGCCTAAGAGACAAGTTCGAGGTTCTAGAAGAACAAATTAACGATTTGGGAGATTTAATGAAAAGGAAACTCGGAATAGACGATTTCGAGCCTAACCGTGTATTGAAATCGGTAATTCCTTTTAGCGTTTTATTCTCAGTGACCAATTATATTTATTGGCGCGCTAATGAAATTACCGTTTTAGGAAACCTTCCATACTATCGGGCGCATTTGTTGCGATGCTACCAGTGGCTCTCGGTTAAATACGTCTTCGTTATTACTCGAAGGACCCAGAAATACATCTTCTGGGCAGAGCGTCCCGCTTGATGTTTCTCAGCTCAGAGAGTTTTCATTTTTTCCAGGGCAAGTGATAGCTGTAGAGGGTAGCAATCCAACTGGAAAAAAGATGGTAGTTACCTCTATTACTACCCCACCAATCAATCGAGTCTTCAAGACTGATGTTTCTATTGAAGGTAGCGGTATAACCGATAATACTTCTCCATTTTATTGTTTAAGATAGAACAATCCAAATGTTTGTCTTTAGGTTCTCTAAATATCATGGTGGCATGTGGGCCCTTTACGCTACCTGACGACTTGGAATTTGCGCCACTTGTTGAATTCATCCAGCAGGTGAACGCTCTTCTTCCACATTTAGTTATCATTATGGGTCCCTTTGTTGACGTCAAAAACAAAAAAGTGGAGTGTGGCGATCTTGATTATACCTACCAAGAACAATTCGATATCGTCATGCGAGAACTTCAGTCAAAAATCACAAAGTATTATTATCCTATTTCTTTGTCAGCTAAACAAAAATAATGTCTAGCCGGTTAAACTAGTTCTGTACAGGTTTGCATTATTCCGTCGTGGCGAGATGTGCATTATAGAGCAGTCTATCCGACTCCACCGTTCCCGCAGGAGAACAAATCACCAAATTTCAACTTTTTCTCTGATCCTTGTGTCTTAAACGTTAATGGTGTTTTCATCGCGTTGACGTCAACTGATATTCTGTTTCATCTTAGCAAAGAAGAAATTGCTGTGTAAGTATTAACATCTAGGATATGCAAACAGATCAACTGAACCTAACTTTTATTCTTGATAGTACACCTCACGGCTCAGATCGTCTAGGACGGTTGGTGTCTCATCTATTTAGTCAACAGTCGTTTTATCCATTGAATCCACCATCAGAGGAAATGAGCATCGATTTGGAACAGGCAGAAGATCATTGCAAACTTAGTTTCACGCCGCATTTGTTATTTGTCCCTTCAGATCTACGTCATTTTATAAAGGTATGCTTATTTTGTCAAATTTGTAGTTTCAACTCCAAACTTACCATTTGAAACTCTAAATAGAACGTTAGCGGCTGCGTGGTTGTCAATATGGAACGAGCCGTGAAAGGTTTCTGTGGTGGAACGTATTCCCGCCTCCAGATCACTGGTGAATCTTCATCAGTCCAAATTAAAGCTGAAATTGTACGACTATAAGTTGATTTATGCAAAGCACTTACACGTATGTGTAGATCCCACTGTTGCGTATTTAAACCCACGCCATAAATTCAAACTCATCTTATGAATTCACGCCACCTACAGCATTCTTATTAATTATAGTTTTTTCCGTTCTAGTCAAAATTGTGTTAGTGAAAAATGAGTTGTCATCGATTCGCAAGATTACTGTAAATGTTCATGAAAAAATATTCTTGGAACCTCGCGGTTCCCTTTGCCATAACCAGATGGATAAAGCTAAGACGGGTTTGCTGAGAACTAGTGTAGACTAATGATATTGGCTTAAGAAATTCAGCATAAGTTAATTTCAGAAGCTATTTCCGGCAAAGGTGGAGTGTGTAACTGAGACGAGCCCAGCTGATTAGGTTTCAGACACGACAATATGGACTGGTCGGATAAAGATGAATCCTATGTTTTCTTCCCGCACTTACAAGTCCACACTTCAGTAGTAAAAATTCATTTCTCGTTTCAAACATCCTTTCAAATCGCAACATGACGACTGGGTATTGGTGAACATGTAACTTTAATTTGTTTGTCAAAGTTGCTGTTTACAATACGTTAGAGTATCGGGAAATTATGCCGAAGATATAAGGTTCGAATCTCATACGATATAAAGAGAATATTTTTTACTTTTTGGGTAAAACGGATTGCCATATATGGCAATCCGTTTTACATTTAAAAAAAAAAAAAAAATGGCGGAAAAAAAAAAAAAAATCGCACTTTTTTCTCTTTTTTCTACTCGTAGCCATCTATCAGTCGGTTTCGTTATTACAGGCATGTAAGCAATTTGAGTTAATTGTATCCTATTAGCAGTTAATTGAGTAGCGTGGCTGGAGAAAAACGCGTGGCTGGAGAAAAACTCGTGGCTGGAGAAAAATATTTAAAAATGGATAAGATAATAAAAGATAAGGATGGTAAGTATAAACATTATTTTATTAGTTTTCAATTATAATTAATTGTTTATTAGATAAAATTATGAAGCTGCAGGCTCAATTTTTTCAACAGCACAGAATCTTAGATGACAACAAAACTAAGGATGGTAATATGTAATGATTGTATTTGTGTTCTTTTATTCATTTGTGTTTTTTAGCTCAAACTTTGTGTCTACAAGCTCAGTTACTGGAAAATAACAAATTAGAACTGGACACTTTCAAAACAGTGAAGGAGGTTTTCCAAACTCATCCCTAACTGAACGTGAGGATGAGTTGGCATTAGGCAAACACAGTCAGGTACATAAACTTTTCAAATAAGAATTCCAAATAAGTATAGAATTTTAACATACAATTATTTATTGTTTAGTTATTCAGTCCACCACCTGACAGTGTGTTAAATTTAAATTCTGTTAGTGCTGCACTAAAAGAATTGTTAGTAATAAGTCCATGCAGCAAAGGAACTGAAGAATTGTGGGACTGTATTTGGGCCGAAAATGGGTGTGGTATGGAAACACAGAAATGGCACGAGTTCAACATAAAGCATGGATTAGGTACTCTTTGGTATTTTGTCTATCGAAAAAGTATTCTTAATGCTATTATTTTGCTTTCACAGAATTTTAGCAGGGGATCAAGTGAAGTCTGGAAGTGTAACAGGATGGAAGAGTGAGCCTACAGTTTAAAAAACACTGAGAGTGCATTACCATTAAGGTATGAGGTAAAGTAATAGTGTATGCAAATTGTCTAATGAGAAGTACCATCTTGTGTGAATGAATCCTGATAACAGCAATCCTTTATAGTTCTGTCACAGCTAGAAGCCTCAAATAATTCTGCCTCTCTTGCTAAAGAACAACTTGTCCTTTACATTCACAGTGTTGGTGAAGCTGGGTACTGAAATGGCCCTAAAGATGTTTCACCTCAATGGCATTGCAGTGATGAACATCATACATGAACTCCTTAGGTATGAAAGGAATTTTCTTGAAAATTTTTTGAATTGATGACAAAGCATTTCTCTTCTTTTTTGCAAACCATGTGTAACCTACAAAAAAAAAATTTATCGAATAGGAAAGGATTTTCAGCATACTGGGAACACAACTATCAACAATGCAACATTCTATGGGTGCTATTTTATCATTCAAGAGCCTTATACAATGATTTTCATCTGCAATTTGTATGGCCTTTCCCAAGCTTCTGCCAGAAGTTGAATCTATGAGTCATGTAAGTCACATGAGCAACAATTGCGATGCTTAATGGTGTTGTTTTTCTTTTCTCAATATAGGTTAATAGTAACATTGGATCTGAACACATTCTTGGTTGGGGCAAGACACTGAATAAATTACAATGATTGGATGGTTAACATGACATTTCTATATTTCATTCGGATTCCCGAGACGGTATTTTATATTTAAAAAATTGAAGTGCATATCTGGGCTCCCTTCCTTTCCGAAGCCCCGTTTCCCCTTGACTCGTAATAAGCCCGTAGGGGGTCATGCCCCTACTGTACGGTATATATAAAAATAACATATACCGAGGTTTGTTGGGCTCTGTGCCGGAAAGGGGACGTGGGGGTCCGCTTAGTCCGATTATGTGTTCACGGAGGGCGACGTGGCTACCCACAAATCCGAACTAAAGGTTAATCGCTCCAGTAAAAATGTTCCAAATCTTCGGCTCTTCTTCCGGCTTCTCTTAGCTAATCACCGGGTAATCTCCCTGGTGGGTCAACAAGGCAGTGTCTCCCCCTGCCTGGGTTGATGGCAACTTTTGAAAGGGCTATTATGCCTTTTTAAAGTTGCAAAAATATTTGTATTATGCAGAGAATTGTCAATAAATTTTTTTGTATAAAATATTTTTCGCAAAATTTGTTTCTTTCATTATCTATTTTCGCTATGTTCACACATCACATTTATCAACTTTTTTTTTATTCAGTTTGTTTAATTCATCTTTATCGTTTTTGCCACCTTTGATGGTAAGCATTGTTTTGCATTGGTTTATTTGTAAGTATTCAATTATTATATACTACACTCTTTGAATTCTTCAACTTAGATTCAAGGAACAACGTGTAATACCTAGATATTTTCTGAAGTGACTTTGTATTTGTATTTTGTTTTACTCGTATGGGAACCGATCCCCAGACATTCAGCGTTCAACGCCGATGCTCTAACATTGAGCCACGAGATTTATCATAATGTTTTATTATCGCATATCAAATGTTATCGTCTAGGATGTTTATGCAGTCTTTTACAACCATATGTTTATCTTTCTAATATTGTCATTAGGTCCATAGCTCTGTGGTAGAGCGTTTAGCTGCGATACCTGTTACCCTGATTTCAAACCTCAGTTAAAGTTTAAGAATGAAGCAGAATATATGTATAAAAGAATGTTGATGTATTGCATTTCAGTTTTATTCTGTTCTATTCAGTTCTCTTCTTTACATTAACTGTAAATGCAAGTCCGCAAGTGACTAGAAAAAAGCCAACGTAACATCACATGATTCATAGCTCATTGGTAGAGCATCGGCACGGCATGCCGAACATCCAGGGTTCGATTCCCTAATAATTAAAAAATGAAGTCTAATCAATGGATAAACGATTGTCTAATGGAAACTAGGCTTACCATTATTGATGGCACAACGCTTACCATCAAAGGTGTCAAAAACAATAAAGGCGAATCGAGCAAGCTGACTAGAAAAAAAAGCTGATAAATGTAACTTGTGAATACAGCGAAAACAGACACTGAAATAAACAACCTTTAGCAAAAACATTTTTATAAAAAGAATTTATTGACAATCCTCTGCACAATACAAATATTTTTGCAACTTTAAAAAGGCATAATAGCCCTTTCAATAGTTGCCATCAACCCAGGCAGGGGGAGACACTGCCTTGTTGACCCACCAGGGAGATTACCCGGTGATTGACTAAGAGAAGCCGGAAGAAGAGCTGAAGATTTGGAACATTTTTACTGGAGCGATTAACCTTTAATTCGGATTTGTGGGTAGCCACGTCGCCCTCCGTGAACACATCATCGGACTAAGCGGACCCCCACGTCCCCTTTCCGGCACAGAGCCCTCCAAACCTCGGTATATGTTATTTTTATATATACCGTACAGTAGGGGCATGACCCCCTACGGGCTTATTATGAGTCAAGGGGAAACGGGGCTACGGAAAGGAAGGGAGCCCAGATATGCACTTCAATTTCTGAATTTTAAATACCGTTTGGGGAATATGAATTAAGTGTAGAACTTCCATGTAGTGTATCCAAACGTAAAAATTAATTCATGACCTTGCCCCAAACAAGAAACCTTTTCAGATCAAAATTTATCGTTCATCTATGAGACAATAAAACACCATTAGCATAAAAACTCTTAATTCACATGTATAGTTCGTACCTTACATGATCGTGAGTTGATTGCGAGCATATTCTTCTGTCAGAACTATAAAGGATTGCTGTTGTAACGGATTCATTAACACAAGGTGGTACTTCTCATTAGACAATTTGCATTACTCTATTACTTAACCTCACACCTTAATGGTAATGCACTCTCAGTGTTTTTTCAACTGTAGGCTCACTCTTCCATACTGTAACACTTCCAGACTTGACTTGAACCCCCGCTAAAATTCTGTGAATGCAAAATAATAGCATTAAAAATACTTTTTCGATAGACAAAAACCAAAAAAGTACCTAATCCATGTTTCATGTTGAACTCGTGCCATTTCTGTGTTTCAATACCACACCCATTTTCCGCCCAAATACAGTCCCACAATTCTTCAGTTCCTTCGCTGCATGGATTTATTACTAACAATTCTTTTAGTGCAGCACTAACAGAATTTAAATTTAACACACTGTCAGGTGGTGGACTGAATAACTAAACAGTAAATAATTATTTGTTAAAATTCTATACTTATTTGGAATTCTTATTTGAAAAGTTTAGGCACCTGACTGTGTTCACCTGATGCCAACTCATCCTCACGTTCAGTTAGGGATGAGTTTTGAAAAACCTCCTTCACTGTTTGGAAACTGTTTTGTTCCAATTTGTTCTTTTCCCCTAGCTGAGCTTGTAGACTCAAAAATTTGAGCTACAAAACACGAATGAATAAAAGCAAATAAATAGAATCATTACGTATTAGGCCCAGTGTATTGGATTTTGGCCACAAAACAAAAACAAAGAATGAATAAAAGCAAATACAAAAAGTAGAACATAACCTAAACTAACCTAAGCTAACTTTAACTAACCTAAGCAGTAAAATCCAATTTAATCCACATCCACAAATGATGTGATTTGGATTTGATTGGATTTGATGATTTGGTTTGTTAAAATCCAATACACTGATTAGGCCTACCATCCTTAGCTTTGTTGTTATCTAATATTTTGTGTTGTTCCAATAACTGGGCCTGCAGCTTCATAATTTGATCTAATAAACAATAATTAATAATTGAAAACCAATATAATAATGTTTATACTTACCATTTTTTTGTTTTATTATCTTATCCATTTTTCAATTTTTCCTCCAGCCACGCGTTGTTCTCCAGCCACGCTACTCAATTAACCGCTAATGGGATACAATTAACTGAAATTGCTTACATGCCTGTAATAACGAAACCGACTGATAGATGGCTACGGGTAGAAAAAAGAGAAAAAAGTGCGATTTTTTTTTTTTTTTTTCGGCCATTTTTTTTTTTTTATGTAAAACGGATTGCCATATAAAACGGTTTTTGAATAATCAAAGAAGCTTGATGCGTCACGCTAGCGCTGTAGCGTACTGGCGCGCTAGTAATGGTTTCAATTCGCGCACACACTAATTTTATATTTTATATTATTCCAAAACTATACACTCTACGTAAAAACAAATTCCATTTTCGTGTTCCTTGGTTAATTTTGAATCAGAATCATATATAGTTATCTAGATTTAATGATGTTATTTTTTAATAGGACAAAATTTTAACAGTGTATTGGATTTTAACAAACCAAATCATCAAATCCAATCAAATCCAAATCACATCATTTGTGGATGTGGATTAAATTGGATTTTACTGCTTAGGTTAGTTAAAGTTAGCTTAGGTTAGTTTAGGTTATGTTACCCGAGAACTTTTGCTGTCTTGAATGATTTAAAGATCCAATGCAAATCCGCAAAAAATTGGATTTGCTTCGGATTTCTTTGTTTTTGCGGATTTGATTGGCCAAAATCCAATACACTGAATTTTAAGCCCGACAATATAAGCCCGACCTCCTGTTTTTTTTGTTTAATTCAAAAACTATATGGCCAATTAAAAAATAAACTTTATATTCGTGATTAGCATTCCATTCTGCATCGAAATCATGTATTTTAAGCCAAATTTAAAATTTGACCAAAAATGAAAAAGTTCAAAAAGTTTCAATTTTGGCAAAATTTTAGATTTCGCTTTAAATACATGGTTTCGATGCAGAATTGAACGGGCATCACGAATATGAGGGCTGTTTTCTCATGGGACTCATAGCTTTTGAATAAAACGTAAAAAACGGTAAAGGTTGGGTTAAAAAATAAGCCAGGGCTTATATTGTCTGGCTTAAAATTTTTTCCTATTAAAAAACAATAGCATTAAATTTCATTCGCATAATAATTAAGTTAAATAAGTAGAATATAAAAATTAATTACTGTATACTTATATGTTAATCAAATAAAGTTATTAATTAAAAAAATTATATATTTACATGGCTAGAATATGTAAAGTTGTATTTAGAAAATTAAATAGGAATCTGGCCGCTAGATGGCGATAGCTGTAAGAAGAAAAAAAAACGGCCGAAATTTTTTTTTTTTTTTGGGTAAAACGGATTGCCATACATGTGTGCTATAAGGATAAAAGCAAAACAAACCAAGAAATGAATTTTGGTTCCCACATAATATTAACTCGGATCTTCCACAGCTCAGTAATTTGTAAAAAAACTTCAACCCAGGCAAAATTCTTGGCAAAAATAATGGGAGGTCAAAAAAAAAAGTACAGATTTTAGTTAAACTTGTTGTACTTTTTATCTTCGTGCAAACGACCTTCATTTATTTGTTTTTATTACCATGTCCTACTACGTCTTATCTTTATTAGAAAAGAACATCACTATTTCATTGAAAACCGATCAACGTCTTTTCTGCCAGAATTCTTGGAAAAAAATTCTGGTGGAAATACTAAGATGATAAATCGCAGAGTCGATATTTTAAACTCTGTGTTTTTGGAGAGGATTAGTGATCTACTACTATCAGCCAAACAAGATCATGGTTCAACCAGTGTACACCAAAATGGCTTTCTGGTGACAAAGGTAACCATATTTTATAGCTACAGGATGATCCAATAAATTTATTATTGCTTGATTAGGTAAAATACCAAAGTGATGGCTCAGCACTTCATGTATATTGGCAGGCAGATACAGATTATGTCTCAGTGGAGAAAAAGCTACCACAAATGGGGGGTTGGTTAAGACATGAACTTTCTCAGCTCCAGAATGGACGAGTTCCCCACATAAACTTTATATATGGTAATTATGTCTGCTATGTTTCGATTTGGAATTTATGTGGAATTGTCAAAATGCTGTTCTTTTAGATACGAGTAATTATAAAGCTACCGACGTGGAAGATCTCTTAAAAATTGCGGATTTTGGACCCGACCATATTTCACATCTCACCAGTGTAGGAGAAACGTTTGTCTCAACAAACAGGAACGAAACGAAAACGAAGGAGAAGCTCGCAAAAAGCTGTAATGTGCTCGGCGTTGATCGAAATGCCATAATCAACCAAGTACTACAATACTTCATTCCTTGTCCAATTACAGGATAGATTGATCAAACAGATTTCTTAGGTATCGAGATCGATTAATCATGTTCCCAAAGTTACGTCAGTTAAACACCAAGCTACCAACAGCTACTCGTTTGACAGTCAACGTCGGGTGGATTTCAAAAAATACCTTCGGGATCAGGAAATTTTGAAAGCTAGAATGGAAAAGAGACAATTGAGGTCGATGACAGAGAACATAGACCTGGCCAGCTTAGCTAGAAACACAAGCAATCCTTTTATCGACGATGTGTCCGAAGAAGATGACTACGTCGAAGATGAAAATTACGATGAGGAGTGTTCAAAGTAGGATTGTACAATTGATAACAGTATGATTTATTGTTCACAAATATGCGCATTACAATGGTGATTTTGTTCTGAAATTTATGAAGTATCATTTCACAATAGTGACGCATGCTTTCTTAATGGCCAAGTTCACTCTGTTCATGCAATGTAACACAACCTCTCTCGTTAGTTTTGAGGAATGTATAGGATAACAGCCATATTTACTGCATCCCTCACCCAAAGCATGTTACGATAGAAAAACGAACTTCCCCAAAATATATGTTGAGATCCACGTTAATTTTTTCAACCATTTTCTCGGGGAAGAGGGAAAAATTAATTTGTAATTTGGAAAGATCTACCGAAGCAGTCGACAACAGAAAAAAATAAAAGAAAAAGTATTCAAAAGAAACCCTAGCAAAAAAACTACTCGCACGATTGGTGGCGGGAGGCAAAAAGAAATACGCGAACATGCGCTGTAAGGCTAAACACATTTGTTATATCACAAAAGACGGTGAGCGCACCTTTGAAACATTATTGATGTTGATTTTCTTAAATTAAAGAATGAATTTATGGCATCTAAGAAAAAAAAAATAAGAGAAAAAGAGAAATTTCACTCTCTTGTTCGCGGCTTCATTTCTCAGGAGATGGGGACTATTATTTGGACGGATGTCTGCTTCGTTGTAAGTTCATCATCCTAACGGCTATGGGAGTGCGATGAGGTCAAGCTTCAGTGTACGCACTAAAACGAACATCTTAATCAAAGACCTGCAGCAGGATGTGAAGCTCCCGAAACGTCTGCCCCATCTTGCCGGCCATGGCTTGACGTTTGAGAACAAAGGCTTTTATAGGCACCAATTGACTGTAACACGACATGCACTTGTTGAACCTGCACAAATAAAATCTGTACGTAATCTACGATTTTTTTAAAAAAGAAGACTTTATGGCATTACCGCTCCTGACGTGAA
Source organism: Daphnia carinata (assembly GCF_022539665.2). Classification (NCBI taxonomy): domain Eukaryota; kingdom Metazoa; phylum Arthropoda; class Branchiopoda; order Diplostraca; family Daphniidae; genus Daphnia; species Daphnia carinata. The sequence goes on from NC_081333.1 coordinate 6,880,852, forward strand.
ATATCCACCCCCACCGACTGAGTAGGAGTTTCGATGTTGCTCTTGATCACCGTGGCGAAATTTTTCAATACCAATCTCAATGAATTGCAGGCTGTATTGACATACCTGGTGAAGCAATCACAACTTAATGCATATGCTAGTGTCATCAATAGTTAAGGACTACTCAACTTACACTTCAAATTTACTCTGAAGAAGATCAGCAATGGCGGGCAGTAACAAAACGCACAAATCCAAACTCCACAAAAATCTGCGCAAAAAGAGAAATTCGAAATTAAATTCCAAGTCGTCTCTTCCATCTTTCAAATTGGCTTACGGTCGGAAAATGATGACACTGAGCAAATCAACGACAACGGCCGGGTCATTCATATTCACCGCCGTCTCCACAGCCACCTGCAAAGGGGTACGTAATTAGAATGCCTATAAAGCAAACAAAAGGAAGTCAAACAGCGAAAAATACCTTGGCGTCTTTATTTTGCCAAAGGTTGTAGACGACTTGCAAGTTGCGATGCCGACTACTTAAAACGGTCATCATAGGTTGATGGCCCTGAACGATGTTGGTCACGACTTCCAGCTCTGTTTGTTCTAACGCCAGTGAACTGGAGTCTTCGTATGGGCTTGACATTCCGGACACCGAAGGGCTCCCGCCTCCCATTGACAAAGAGTTAAATTTGCGCTGTAAAACAAAATTAAACATTAAAAAAAATAAACCTCTAATTACTCTATGAATCTCGTTACCGGCATAAAATCCTCGAGATCGAGGCCTGTTAGTTTATCAGTCATAACTGGAACGTAATCTTGGTGAAGAGCCACGGGAGACTGGGACGTCATAAATGGTGAATAAAGAGAATTGACTCTGCCTTTCGAAACGGGTACAGTTAAGTCAGGCCGATTGCGAGTTAAAGAGCTGGAACGGGAGGTCGAATGCGATCGCATACTCAAGGAAGGCTCCGACGGACTGTGACGTATGTTGTTCAACCTGGGCAATAAAAAGATAATAACCAGGTTCGCAGCAAATTACAAAATAAAATGACAAACTTTGGTGGATTTTCCGGATCAGAAAGTGAAGGTTGTAAAACTTCTTTTATCGAATCTTTTCGATGAATCAAATTACGATGAAGTGAACGGCCACGCGATGTATGTGGTCCTGTTGGCGGTAAAACGGGTGGACCTCCACTCAAGTGGGTCACATCCGGACGGGGAGACGTCATGGCAATTAAATTGGTCGGAGTGTGCAAGTTAACGTTGTAAGACTCTGCTCAACAGAAGAAATGATAAGGGATTGAGCAGACTAGGAAAGACCGAGAAAGGTATCATTCCTATTATTTATATATACACATTTTTTTTTACCTCTTTCTACGCTAGAGATTGATGTGATGTTTTTGTTTGATGACACAGTAACAGACGAAGTGCTGTTTCGTCTCTCTCGCATTGTCGTAAAACCAGCGGCCGGCCTCCCAGGTCCACTTTGTGGAGTTTTGACATAGGGAGGTGAAGGTGATGGTGATGGGCGATGGACCGGACTATTCCCCGATGCCGGCGTAGGGAGAGGCGAATGCTGCTGAACCAGATCAGGCGGTGGAGGACGGATAACATGCGGAATAGCTGTATCTAAACGACAGTAATCAAATCATGAACTTTATTTTTTGTTTTTATGCTATACGAACAATATAGAAAGAAAAAATGTTATTAAAAAAAACGAAAGGTAACAAGGAAAAAAACACACACACAAACAAAAAAAGAACAACAAAAAAAGGTGTGACCGCAAGCAAATGCCTCTAGACGGTAATTGGAAACCAGAGCAAACCAAAGATTACCACCACCACCCACGCCATACTTTTTGCTTTCTTTTTTTTTTGAATCAACTTACCCAGTTTCACTTTGTCGCCGATTAGTACCGTGCTTGACTCTTTGTCCGAACTGATCTCGAGCGGAGGAGGCGTGCGAGACACTGCAAATGCCAAGAAACACGAAAAATAAAAAAAAATCGTGTTGTTCCAATTAAGGTTCGAAATTTTAGAAAGTCTTTCGCCAAATATCGATATCGATAAATGGCGGAATTGTTCCTTTATGGTTCAGAAGGCCAACTAAATGACTACAGCAAGGTGAAACGGACGCACTGGAATTTGAATTGGAAATTTTTACACGGTTTAAGGTCTTTTGCTAAGGCCAGCCTGCAATAAACTTAAATGGAACAACATTGTCACAATAACCACGGAGGTAGTCAAAAACAGGATTTCCAAATTTGTTGTGCGACATGCAAAAAGACTGTGGACGCACGAGTAACGTAAGAATGAACTAGAAAATACATGCCAGCGCTTACACTCTCTGCCACGCGGTGGGAAAACGTCGTGGTATTGGTTAAATTCCTCAGTAGCAATAATACCATCATCTTCCGTTTCAGTGCTCGATTTTTCATCCGATTCAATTGTGTCGCGATTTGTTTTAATTTGACTTTGGCGCACACCGCCCGGCGGTCGCTCCTTGTTGAAACTCTTACGAAAAGATTGGCCATGCTGAAATGCCATTCCACCTCCGCTTCCTCCTCCAATGCCAACTCCTCCTCCACAAAGACCAGATGAGGACTGTGACGAGTCTCCAAAAGGTGCCACTTTTTTCAGGTCGATAACGTAAATCGACACGTTACTCAAGTTATACGAGACGCCAATCTAAAATTTAAAAGTCTAAAAACTGGATACCAATTTAAGTTGACGCATTTCTTTACCAACTGGCTAGAAGTGACGGCCATGTCTTGAATGCGACCCCATGGAAGCGGAATGCAATCCAAAATACGACAAGGTTCCCATCCATAAACTCGCAGTCCATCTTGAGCCGCACTGAATAAACATTTCCCTTCGGGGTGGAAATAAATCGATCTGAAAGGAGAAATGTACAAATTCAGATTTGCATGTAGCATTACGCAAGAAACTAGTCACACCTGATGCCGCTGGTTTCCGGATCGGAATTGGAAACTAAAGTAAAGTTCTCCAAATCCCAGAAGAGGACGCGTCGATCGGCGGCTCCCGATGCCAGCAAGAACTCGTGCGGGTGGAACACGACCTCGGTGACTGCCGCCGTGTGCTCACGCAACTCGGACAAAAGTCGGCCAGCTCTCAGGTCCCATATCTTTTGTGATGGAATCAAACATTAATAACTTTTTTTTTTTGTTCTTACCTAAAAGGAATCGAGGAAAAATAAATCGAAAAATACCTTAACGTAGCCATCATCGCCAGCCGAGGCCACCCACTGACCGTCGGGACTGAACCTCAGACTGTTGACGGTTGAACTATGTCCTTTATATGTGAAAATACATCCCTTTCGTCGAATATCCCAGAGCTAAGAGGACACAAAAGGAGTCTGATGACTGAAGAAAACATAATGGCCATATGAATGTGTGAAGGTTTACTTTGATGTTGGTGTCGGTAGAGCCGGTGGCGAGAAAGTCGCCGTAGGGATGGAAATCGAGGGCTTTGATGCCAGCACGGTGTCCAGTCAACGTACGCACCATCCGCGCCGCTTCCAGATCCCACACCTTGACGGCTCCAGCAGCGCTTCCCGCGCACACCAATTCTTCTGTCGGAGAGAATCTCACCGCTTCGATGGCCGTCGTATGGCCACTCAGACTCTATAAATTTAAAAGAAAACCACCATTTATAGAGGATTCTTGTTTTCCCACGTTTTGCACGGGAGTCCCGCTCGAATCTGAAAATGTAAAATAGCTTAAGGAAAAACAGACCCTTCAAATCCTGTGTTTTCACGACTGAAGTCAAAAAATGAGTTTCAATCACGGCTATCTTTTGAGCCGTCTTGTTTTCGACATTCCGAGGATTGCTTTTCCCATTTTGGTTCGGTTTCACCGAACACGAAGGGGAACTGCGTGAAGGACAAGCCGTCCTCGCTACTGGTACAATGCTTTCTACGAAGATGACATACGCGCACATCAGGGAGAAAGAGAAGAAGACTGATAGGGGTGCCTAAGGTCCCTTCCTGAATAAACGTCACCTGACATCTCAGTACTGCCTTAACTCTAAACCAGATTTGATCATTTTGAAACAACTGATATATTTAAACGTTGAAAAAATAAACCAAAAATTGGTTCACGTCACTGCGCTATCCCGAAATGGACACACAAATTCGATTTACCTTGACCCCTTTGATTCTTAGCGGCAACAACTACCACGACGACGGGGAGCAGTGGGAGGATACAAGAAAAGAAAAACCGGACCCGTAGGCAAGTGAACCACAACCTGTACCTCTTGGAACGGTCTGCATCGTGCAGTCCAGCGTGGTAATCTTGCGACGTTTCCCACACGCGTTTATAGATGCAAGCAATAGAAAAAGTTTTAACCGGCTTTTGACAATCCAACAAGAACCGAATAAACCCGTTAACCCATTCGGGTATCCCAAAACAGAAAATGATCGGAATGGATGCCCCTGTTCTACAACTCATTAAAAGAACAATGGGCACCATCAGTTTCAAAGTGCCAGCTAGGAAACATCAGCGTTTTTTTTTTCTATCGCTTTTAGAGGGAACACGGATGGCAGATGTCGTTTCTCTCCGTAAAGAGAGCGGCAAGGGCTGTTGATGTAAACTCGCAACTCGTTGCTATGCCAACTTTGGTTGACTAAGTAGGCCCAATTAATCAAGCTTACTTTCATTGTGGAATTCGTCATTCAGAACGCAGCAGCCGCCGTTTTCAGTCAAGGGAAAATGTAATATAACACGAAAGAAAAAAAAAATGAAAGCTAGCCTAGCAGATCCTTCCGTAAAAGGCAATGTTCGTCAAGCTCTCTCTCTCTCTTTCGTTGGTACAAAAAAAAGCCAGCATGTGTGGGTTGTGCTTTAGCAAGATTGCTAGCTGAACGCTCGAGGACGGTTGAGGTAATGCATCCTTATTAACAACTCCCAGCTATATCTTCTAACGGAAACAAGAACGGAACAATACATACGAAAAACAAACACAGTTGAGCATACGAAAAGAAAACGCACGCAACGCCGCTGGAGTTGCATGTCGATAGTTTCAATCCGAAAAGATTCCGAATCTATAGCGTGACACGAGAAAAGAAGGGTGCCTCGACGTTGTCATGGATACTTGGCTGACGGTTGAGTCGATTTGAATCGAGGGCGCTGTCTCACTATATACCTTATATGGAACTTGAATCTCCCGTTTAACTGCTCGTTCTATGCAAATGCAAGACAAATTTTCAACGGTCAGCAAGATGAAGGTTCATACAAGCACACACTTTCGTGTTTATCTCTCCGAATAAACTGCACGTCTAACTCTCATGATTACCTTTTGATTGAATATACAGCACGGCAGCAGGCTTTCCCTTTTACTTAAATTTTGCCTGAATTTCCTTTTTCTTATTTGATTCTATCTTTTTCCCTCCCCCCTTTTTTGCGAGAGGCATCTAGAGAATGTTGTGTAACGAAAATACAAAAGGTTCAATTGAATGCCCGATGTCAAGGGCAGATAGTAAATGAACGATGAAGAAATGCTCTCAATAGGGCTAGAACCACGGATTGATGGCTTGAAAAGGGTGAACGCATCTTTTGACTCAAAATTAAAAAACCAAAATACATAAAAGAGTAACCCAGCCATGGGAAAAAGTTAACTGTCGTGACTGTTTTTCCCGTTGTGGCCCGAGGATGAGCTAAAGAATAACCGCACTATGCTCGTTTAAAAGAAAACAGAAACAATTGTTCATCAGCTGCCAAACTTTCATCTGAGAATTGCGTCCTTGTTGCAATGACCTCGCGTCCTCCATCCGGACGGTCGATTTGACGCTTCAATTGGCCTTCGTGTTTCCTCGCAACGCGCTGCTGCTCAGCCGCGGTAAATATGGGCCTTCTCCCTCAAATTTATTTCTCCCTTTCGTCTTCTATTTTGTAGCGTTCGACAAGCCGAAGGCTGTTTTAGATGAATCCAAAAGCACTGGCTGTAGATCCGGAGTCGATGATTTAAGTAAAATTATCTGCATGACAGCCAAAGGGAGAAGAAATAAACGGCGACCTGACTACGATAGAAGAACTACTTGTCTCTTGCTTTTCCCACAGATGGAAGAGAGAAACACGGTCGGTCGAGCTTCCGGTGGAGACCCGTAAACGACCTCCCAGGTGTTACGCCTTCAGGTGATCTCCCACTCATCCAACACCCCTAGTAAAAGTCTTTGTTTCTGCAACATCTACCTATTCCTAAGATATAATTATAGGGTGCATACAGTGAATCAAAAATTCCCCACCATTAAACGGTCATGAGTGTTCTCTTCACAGTCTTTCGAATGGTCTAAGGTGAAGAGGGTTCATTTGATTATACTGAGAAAACTAGGGTTTGTTGACTTGTGTCTCAAAGTACAGCCTTGGTGGTTAAGCAATCATAAGTAGTTATCTTTACCATGATACATGATGGTTTGCCGATAGCCCACAAGTTGACTTTTTTGTCGTCTCCCCCAGTGACCAAGACTCGTCCTGACTTGCTTCCAAGGGACAAGCAGTTGACATTGGCTCCGTGGGCAGAAAACTCCTCTGCGAAAGGAAATAAAAATAAATATTAATGTTATCACAAGGGTGTAGAAATATATACAGACGATGAAGGAAGACTGAATAAAGAAAGTGGCCATCACAATTCTTGGCACAATGACAGCATGAATATTGGCAATCACTCTGAAAGTTCTTGTAAAAAACAGGCTCTGTTAGATGAAAAAAATCTTACGAAGTTTCCACGCTCTTTTCGTCGTCGTAGCCATGGTTTCCGTTTGATTGAGGCAAAAATCAGGGGTGAATCCTAATCCAATCCCCAATTCAGCTTACACACACACACACACACTCATTCACACAGTATTAACTTGTTTATGTGTATCAAGACATCATCTTTGTCTTCCAACAATGGGACTGTTGCACGTAGAACTTCACCAACAAAGAAATCGAATTGTAGGTATATGATGTTACGCCATTCTTAGTCGTCTGACATGGATTTACGTCTGGAAAGGAGAGTTGAGATAATTGGCGGATTACAAAAAAATGGGACTGCACGCCAATCAGGGTTAGAAATACAGGTCGAGCTTTTTCTCTTCTTGTAATCACGTTGGGAATCACAGAACCGAATGTCTACTCAACAAAAAAAGAACGGAAGAAAATCAGGACAAGCACTTTTTTACTTCCACGGTAGCTCAGCAGCATTAAGGACTTCCGGAGACTCGAGCTCAAGCAACCAAACTGGCCTCTGTAACTCTAAAACCAACGTTGAGAAACGAAAATTTGTTAAGAAAAGAAAAATCAAGTTCGTCTGCTCAGAGCCACCTGGTGGAATAAGACAAGTTACACAGTATAGCTTTTCTAGTTTTATTTCGAATTAAACGACTTATGTTAAGTTCTCTGTAAAAAAAATAAATTGTAAGAGTAAATTATGATTTATGGTAATTTTCGTGATTGTTTCAAAAACTTCAGAGGCAACTATTTTTTGGTTCACAAAGACAAAAAATTCAGATTTTTGTTTGGAAGTGTGTTTCAAAATTATTGCTTTTATTTTGGGGTAATAAATTTACTTCTTACGGCGTACAAAGTAGAGTCGCTTGGCTGAAATTTGCTGTGTGATGGTTTTTAGTTAGTATAAATATATGACATCAATGGTTTAGGACAGTTCTTTCTGCTAGCCAGCTATTGTCAATGTTGTCTGTTGTTTTCTAGATAGTACAAAATGGCGTATCTCCAAACCGAAGTTCTTGGACATACCCAGAAAGTATGTAGACTTTACAAACGAGCTGTGAGACTCATCCAAGAATGTGCACCTAATAGGTAAGGAAAAATTGCCATTGTATTTCCATAGAGTGTAAGAAGTGACACCATTATACGAACTTTCTTAGGGTTGCCTTTCGGTACAACGCCGTATTGCTGAGGCAAAAATTTGACGAAAATCGTAGCCTAACGGATGCCCTGAAAGTGCAAACTCTCATCGCAAATGCGGAGGAGGAATTGTTTCAAAAGCAACACACACACCCGCTTAAATGTACCATATTAGTACTTTTTTATATCCAACTTAGCTAATTTTTCACGTCTTGGTTTACAGTTGCTGAATCACCTGGTGGGTCTGCCTATGGAAGAGAACTCAGATCTCCCGACTGGGTGCTGGACTATTGGAGCCATGATGAGAAAGCTCAATATCCTGAGTATTTTGCTCGTAGAGAAGAGCTCAAAAAAGAGTATGTAGCCTACTGGGAGAAGAAATTTGGCAAAGCTGAGGAGCCCCATCATCATTGAAAATTTATTGTTATGCAAATTACCATGTATAGGCACTTGAATAGATAAGATTTCAGACAGTGATACAGTCAAGATATTAAAGATCAATGTATGTTACCAAAATTTCATGCAAAACTGTAGATTAATCTTTAGGTGGCTATATCATGATATTTATCATGATCTTTTATACCGTAAACTACAATATTCTTGGCTTCTTGATATGTGACATGGAATGTTTTCTGGACACCATAAATCAAGGCCTATATTGAATTAGCAAGAAAGGCAAGTCAGGCAAATAGAAGATGCATATCCACAGAATAAGAATATACCTCTGGCAGTAGCAAATCTAGAATAAAAGCTCGTTTACGATCCTTTCCTTCCTGTAGTTCTTGAACGCGATGAACGTTTTCAGTAAGGAAGTCTGCCAACTTGCTGTACAACTAAAAGTAGATTCGACATCTTAAGCATCAAACAGTTGGCATTTACATAGCAAATGGACATATATCGCAATTAATACTAGCTCTTGGGTAATTCTTGTTTGTTTTTCCAACCGTTAGATGTGACATGTCAGACTACAGAAAGGAAAAAGATTTGCAACGGAAGATTTGTTGCATGACGGCGTGACTGTCTTCAGTTTAAGGCCTATAAAATTGGCCGACAACAATTGCCTTTTTTAGAAGGAAGATTTCCAAGGAGCCGTTAATATGGAATAACCATATAACCAACACCTTGAACAATAATCACGAGAAACCATCCTTTGACAATCAAGAAAGCTCCCACGAGATTTCCCCACATTGCTGCATGTCGCAAGTCTTTGCTTGTTTCCGATTATTCGAACAGCAATGCTGCATCCATCATCTGTCAATCTCACCGACATTTTTATGAAATTCGTGTCACTGTTTTGCACAAAATTCAGTGAGGCATGGCATTCTCATAATCTGAAAATTACGTGACGGCCTGTGCCTCTTCCTCCCTGTCGTTGGCAAACTGTCATCACGAACACCGAGCAAGGGAAAGTAGACCCGTAGTGACATATGACGTAGTATGTCTCCGTTCAATACGTTGTCTTCGTTAAACGAAAGAAAGTTTCCTCTCGTCGAGTGAGAGGAGGTGGGGGTGGCTTTGCGAGTCTTGAAGTATCTACCCGAAGGTCAAAACAGTCACGATCGATGTCTTATACCTACCTCGCGTGAGTTTCCCAGAATGCCAGACGTAGTAGCGGACTGCGTCAACCGCTGCCAACTTTGCGAGTTGTACAGGTTTACTCTAAAGGCTTGTTCTTGTGAAGGCGCCGTAACACAACCCGCTAAATGCTGGAGGCAGGAATCTGTCAAGACGTGTTCTTCCAACATGATGTCCACAATTTGTCGTCCCCTACCTGACTCACTCGTATCTAAAACCACCTGTCGAGAGAAAAAGCGTACAAGCATTTGATAACATTTTACGACACATGTTAGACAATTTCATTGAGACCTCTTCTGATGAGTCAGAGTCGTCCAGTGGTTCGGGAAGACCCCGAATCTCATCCAATGGGGATGACGTTAAATAGCGTTCAGAAAACAGCTTCACGGGAGCTACAATAGCAACAAAAAATTCATCATAATAAACCCATTTGAATATATATGGGAAAAAAGCGTTACAGCGATGGCAGGCGGTTATATATTGCCGGGCAGTGAGTTCATTAAAATTCGTTTTACTACGTAATCCAACAAAGTTAGACGCGTGCTCGAAAGCGAGGTCGAGTTTTTTGCAGACAGCTGCCTTATTTTTGGTCCTGCCAAATGCCTGTTAGGACAAGTTTCCGATAGAACGTACTAGATATCAATCAAATTGCAAAAAAAAAAACGGTTTTTATGTATCGCGTTTTGTACCAGAAGTTCAAGATTGAGTTGATGGTGAAAGGCTGAAATCACTCGATTGCGTCGGTATTTGCGTTGATTATCGGGGCGCTCAACGTCGAATGCAAGGAGGGTCAACGTGTCGACATTCGACGACTCAATCACGGCTCCCGGTAAGAACAGTGTAGAGTTTGAAACCGACCATACTACTGTATTCTCTGCTAGTTCTAAATGAAACCGATGGTCGAATTTCCGTTCTTTTAAGACTTTTTTTTTAAATTTACACTAATACCTTTCCCAACAGCGTCTCCATGTTTGTTCAGCAATTCTTCTATTGGTTTTATCTTGGGTTTGCAACCTTGATATGTATATATTTATGTATGTGTTAAGAACGAAATTCACTCCTGAATAACAGATAAATGCCCGAATTACCCTTGATGGGTGTGCCTTTGGGTGTACTTTTGGATGATCTCCTACCACCTTTTGGAGAGCTTGGCATTCTAAAAGAAAACGAGATGAGATCCTCCGATGCAAGTATCAAAAAGTGATAATCAGTAACACAAAATAAAAGTGAAAACAAAATCAAAACTAAAGAAAAAAAAAAAAGGGAAAAATAACAGATCCATCAACTTCATGACAAGCTGTCTATCTTTGGACCGTTACTTTACATACAATACCCACTACCGTACCCACTATTTTCGACTTGCGCTCTATTTGTTGCCACCTTTCATTTTTGATTGTTTGAATGCAAATTCCGAGACAGATGTATAGAATGGTGCAAAGGAAAATCTGAACGGAATTTCATAAAACAATACACACTTGTGTATTTTATTTTTTTCTTTTTTTCTCATTATTTTTTTTTTGCATATTTTTTTTTGTTTTTTTGTTTTTGTTTTTGTTTTGTTTTTTTGTAGTTTTTGGTTTTGTCGTTCGGAGTGTATCAAGGTAGGGAGGGAGGGGGAATACAAAGGTCATCATCATGATAATCAACACTATCGGCTTAATTTTTCCACTTCGCGTCGAGATAAAGAAGGAGACGAAAAAATGTTGCATTAAACAACTGGGCTACAGAAAAAAAAAATGCCACTCGAGTGCAATGTTGCTCTTTCAACCTAAAACGGTGGTTTTTCTCATGCGGCAAAACTTTTCAAAGGCTTAAAATGAAAATTCAGAAAATTTTTTGAAACTCGTAGTGTTGAATAAGCATTGCACGAGGAGTTTCAAGAAAAAATGGTTTTAAAAAAAGAGTAATAACATTTCAAAAAAAAAAAAATAAAATAAAATAAAAAAAAAGTTTCTATACTCAACGGGCCTTACGTTGAATTTGACTGCTCGTTCTGTTGTTGAGGTGCGGCGGAGGCGGCAACGGCCATCTGAAACAGGTTTTCCAAGTCACTGCCAGCCTGCAGAGACGAGGGATCGATAAGCAACGTTTGAGTAGTACCGGCGCTGCCGTCCTCTCCTTCGCCTCCGCACGCCAAGAACTCTTGGATGTTGGTGCCAGGATCCCAAACCACCATGTAGGTCTCTCCATCTTCCCCCTGCATAAGAAGGTTGCTGCCACCGTTGGTTGTTACGACTTCGGTTGCCTCTCCGTTCTGAGATGTCAGGGCTACGGCTTCAGCTTCGGCTGCATCCTCGGTTACAATGATGACACCATTTTCGGCCACAGCTTCGATTCTATTCTCAGCTATGACTTCGACTGTTTTCTCCTCTGCAGTCTCGATTCTTTCCTCCGGTACCGTTTCGACTCTGCCCTCTGGTACATTTTCGATTCTCTCCTGTGCTACAGTTTCAATTCTGTCCTCTGCCACAGTTTCGACTCTGTCTTCCGGTACCGTTTCGACGCTTTCCTCCACTACAGTTTCGAATCTATCCTCGCCTGTAGTTTCGACTCCGTTCTTTAGGTCACTTTCGTTTCCGGCTTCCGGCAAGGTTGCTGTTTCCTCCTTTTCCACTGCCAATGTTTCATGGTCAATCTCGACGTTTTGCTCTTCTTCCATTTTTTTATTCGTGTCACGTACATCTACTGGAGCTTCCACATTTTCAATAGGTTTGACGATGCTCTTTTCTAATTGACATGTTTCTTTTTCTTCAACTATCTGTTCTGGGTTGGCCTTTTCCATTTCACCTTCAACAGATTGATCCATTTTTTCTTCTGCCAACGAAGGATGTGGATTTGCGTCCTTGGCCTCGTTCTCAACCACTTGATTGATTTCCTCCTCATCCATTGGCTGCTCTAGTTCGACTTTCTCTGGCTCATTGTTTGCAACCCCTTGATCGATATCTTCTTTGAGTTCTTCGATCTCTGATGGAGTTGTACTGGTCTTGCTCTTGTCGATTTCAATTGCTTTACTAAGCTCGGTAATGTCTGGGATGGTAGGCACACTCGTTTCGGCTAGAAGAGATGCAACATCTTGCTTTATCTCCTCTTCGCCTTTCGATGGAGTATCAGGTGATGATTGTGCAACCCCATTTACGCTGGTTGTAATCGTTTCTTTTTTCGGGGATAGTTTGTCGGTAGAGTTCGAATCTCCGTTTAGAGTTAAACTTCTTGCCTCACGATGTGTGGCATCTAGATCTGCATTAAGTTTGTCGATTTCAGCGCTGATGCCAGCTATTAACGATTCTTCCGTGTTGGAGGCCTCAGCATCGCCTTCGTTGAATTTGTCAGGAGTTTTGATATTCAGCGGCTCCGTTTCCATCGCATCGTCTTCATCTTCGTCGTCGCTTCTCTGGTGAAGCAGGTCCGACTTGGATGGCCGAAGTTCGCTGTCCGAATCACTTTCGGCTTCTATCTCCTTAGCCTTTTCTGGATGCAAAGGTATTCCAGTCTGATTGTTCTGTTGTTGCTTCTCTTCTTCATCATCTTCATCCCAGTCGGCCATTAATTTGTTTTTAACTTCGGGGTTGGCTTCTTTTTGTAGGGATTTTAGCCACTTCTTTTTCGGATTGAACTGTGTCTTACTCTCGCTTGGTTTAGTTATTGGACTCTTTGCCGATGTTGCAGTGGCTGAAGCTTTTCCCGATCGAGGTGTACGTGGTGTTTTAGGAGTTTTGGCTGTTTTCGGCATTTTGGCTGTTTTTGGCGACGCCTGGGTTTTTGCAGACGTCCTTGACTGAGAAGGTTTGCTGTCGATCTCTTTGGATTCCAGGTTTCGCTTTACTTGGTCGAAAAGGTCACCATCGGGTTCCGCGATGATTTTACTTCGTTTGCTAGCGGGTTTCTTTGTTGGGGAACTCTGTCTTTTTTGAGCTGTCTTCTGCTTGGTGGTGATAGTGTTGGAAGAGCTTGAGTTGCTCAAATGTTCAGATTTTTTATGGAGGACCATAAGGTTTAAGCGGGAAGTCTGAAATGTACAGCTGTCACACTTGTATTCTCCGACACCTGGGCTTCCTGCAAGAGGTGACTTTTCTTGCCTCCTAATTCTGACTTCGTGATCTGACTGACCCTGAAAGCGAGGATGATTGACTTTAGGTGTAATAGCTTCTTTGGCAGTTGGGCGGCCAGGGCGACGTGGGGTTGTTCCTTTAACAGGAGATTTTGTTTTCGCTTCCTTTACGCGTGGGTCAACGAAAATATTTTTGTACCTAATAAAACACAAGTGATTTCAATGAAGATTTTATCACACTTTTAATTGTGTGCCAATTTTCGAGAAAATCTTCAAACATACTTAGACTGTGCAGGTACAGCTTTTTTTGGTTGAAATTTTTCATCATCAACCATATTTGGATTACCACCAATTAATTTCTCAGCTTGTCTGATACTGTCAGCAAATTTCATGAAAGGACTGCTTGTTTCATTTAGTCGTTTTTTCTCAAAATATTTCTCTGTAAAATAAAAGGAGGGAAATAAATATTGAAAAACATTTCTTTTGGTATCATAAGAAAAAAAAAATGATCTGATGAACACCGTAATGGAAAACTTGACAAAGTATGTGAAACTTTGCCATTATGTTCCTGTACAGAGAGGACAAAGGAAGAAATGGGTAACACCAAATTTTAACGCAAACTTACTCATTCCAAGGGATATGTATTCTTGCTTCCGGTTTGACTCATAGGCACAAATGATGGTTTCATCTTCCACAAACTGATAATTGTCTTCATTCAGGAATTTGACAACAGCGATGGTTTTGTCCGTTACATCTCCCACCAACTCCTGACGCAATTCCTCCACGTTTTCGACACGGCCAGGCCACCAGCCGAGTCTCTTGCTGGCCAGGACCCAGACAACATCCCCACTTTTGTACATCCTTGGCTCCATGTCACATGCAGCAAATCTGATCGAATTCAATCAAACTTATCATCAGCGTTTTTCGGTTAATAAATTGGCTTTTTGTTTTGAGATGTGTGTTTACAATACCTGCAGCTGGGCTAGCGGACCACAAGGCGGCGTCATTGCATGCAACACGAAGTTGGCTTTTTGAACACTAGATGGCTAAAATTCATTGTAAAACGCGACAAGTACGAAAGATTATGGTCATCACGAATATGCCAATCAACCATCGTAAACTATTTTAGCCACAGGCCTTTTTAGCTAAATAACTCATGAAACCTGAAAGCTCAATTTTCTCAATTAAGGTACATTTCTTCACGACGCATATTCGACGAGAAGCATAGTTCGTATGAGAAACCCTACACATGTCGTCAAGCCAGAGTGGGGTGGATGACGAGGGTTCTTTCGAAATTGCATATTTTGAAATCTAAACTTGTCACCCCTTCATACTTGTGTCACAGCATATTTCATAGTTTTATTTATAATCCGATTTCATATTTGCTTATATACAAAGCACATGGTGTGGATATTGGAGACCACTTCCCCTAACTGCAACTCGTCAGGGCCGTTTCAAGTGGGTAGCGAGGGAAATCAAAAACCTGGTCAAACAGGGGGCAAGGATTATTTCAAATTGCACATTACAAATTTAATGGAGTCGTCAAGGGCAACGGTAAAATGATTGACAACTTCATCGTCGGCCATATGCGTGTGATTCCGCGCAGCTGCGGTTTTCTCTCAAAAACCCTTTGAAATTGTTCTACGTCTTTTGATTCACTACACTTCCCTACCAAATAGAATTCAATGAAATAAGAATGCGAGAGGAAACCCAACCGAACAACAACAAATAGAAATGGATCCATTAAACCTGCTACCCAGCGTGGAGAAAGATAATGCGAGGTCATGTCGGAATCAAAATGAAGCCCAAAACAGCACAAATTGTGACCTCTACCACTTCGTTTTTCTTTTTCAAGAAAATCGTGAACGAAGCCTAACAGTAGAAACAAGAGAGACGTGAAGGGTCTCAGCTCGCAAGGTTCTATTCCCTTTTTTTTTTTTTTTTCCTGAATAGTACAAAAAACAAGAACTCGATTCGAATAATTGCTCTTATCTTTTTTCCAGCAACGTAAAGAGACATCATCCGGTATGCACACACAAGAACAACAACAGCACGTAGACGAAACGCATCCAGTAAATAATAAATGTGGTGTAAGTACGAAAATTTTTTTTTTAAAACGATGGAAAACAATTAGTCGGAAAAACTTCTGTTGTCGCAGAACTCGTCCCAAATTACAGAGCGACATGTATAACGCAGTCAGTTCCCATATATTCCTCTCGTTTTCATTCCATTTCGGGTAGGAAGAGGAAGGACAATGGAACGGGAGTTAGTGACATCTGATGGGGTTGGGACTGCTATCGAGATGAGTCGAATGTTTATTTTCTCGTTTCTACGTATATCGTATGGTACGCTGACGACTGCACGACTTTCCCTTTCTTTTCTCCATGCGCACAGTTGTTGTGTGCCAAATGAGTGAAAAGAGAAAAAAAACCTCCGACTGCTGACAAATGACGACCCGGTCCCGCCCACGCTGTTTGACTTGTATGATGATGATGATGATGATGATGATGACGAGTTGCTGTGACTAGCAGATGACCTTAGTGACAGGCTAATGACAGCCTTAGTACAGTACAGACTGACCTACCTATTATTTCTAGGCCAAACGGGTAGGGTGGACAAAAAAAAAAGGGTTTTCGAAATAGGGGGGGAGTGTATTTGTAAAGAAAAATAATAGGGGCGATGAGTATCAAAGAATTGCATCCGTACAAACAAAACAGGTACACATGAATTCAACTCGCCTCCCCCCCCCCCCCCCCCCCCCGTTGACTATTTTTTTTTTTCACGGGAGATGAATGGTTTCACGCATGCAACCTGATCATCTCGGTATCACTCATATCATCAGCTAGAGAGAGGTTGGGCATCCACTTTGTTAGCCAGTAAGAACGACATGTACACCCCCCCCCCCTTCCATTCTCAAACGTTACGTAGGCTACGAATCGATAAAGTACTTCCGAATTCTAACGTACCACTCCGCACGCGCTTCTCTCCTACACTTTCCCCCTGTACATGTAAAAGCTAAATAAAGGAGCATACTGTATTACATTACGAAACTATGTATATTATATCCGCTATTTACTGTTACGCTACTGGGTACTTATATTATCCAGGTGGTTCTTCTTCCACTGAAATTCTTTCTCTTAAAAAAAGAAAAGTGAAGTGAACTCTCTGGAAGGTAAAACGGAATGTCGCAAAAAAAAAAAAAAAAAAAAAAATGTAGTATGTGGGGTCGTGTGTGTAACAGTGCGGAATAGATGTAGAGACATATCAAAAGGGCATTTGCCACGCAACAGACACGCTTTTCTACCATGCAAGAAATTTTAGTTTTTTTTTTTTTTTTTTTTTTTTTTTCTTGTTATAAAATTCTATTCAATTTTCCAGTAGAGAGATCAACGTGTGGATACCGTTGATGTGTTGCTGCTACTGCTGGTTGTCACGGCGTTGTTCATTTCGTGATTAGACGGCTATATATGGATTTGAATGGCAGCTCTTTTGTATTGATTGGCTTTCGTTGAATGCCTTGTAAATGATCTTCCACTGTTGCGCACACACCTGGCTAACAAAAGGCCAAAAGAATTTCTTTTATCTACGAGTCTGTTATCAACTGGCCGGCGCGCCGGGTGCTGTTGGTGCGTTCAAAAAGATAATCCCTAGCCTTGGGGATTATCCGGCTATTATTCACGCCGCGTTGCGTCCAATGACGGCAGCTCGTTTTAATTCGGTAAAAAAAAAAAAAAAAAAACACGTCACACACACACACGAAAATGATTGGTATTTTATTTTTTTAATATTTATTTTTTTTTTTTTTTTGGAGTGAAAAATGTGTTTGTTATTTATTGGGTAATTGATCGCTATAGTCAGCCGTTTAAAAAAAATAAATGGCTTTGTTCCGATGTTTGCTCGGTAACACAATTTCAAAACACAAAGGGCGAGATTTTTTTTTTTTTTTTTTAAAAAGCTCTAAAATTATCGTCACGCATCCTGGTGTAAAACGAAAACTGGTCAAAAAAAAAAAAAAAAAAATGTGACAATTTTGGTATTGGGGCGTTGGCTTGGATGGAAAAAAAAAAAATTCGAAAAGCATTCAAAACTCGATCGTGCGGAAACTTATTTTTGAACAAAAAAAAAAAAAAAGTGTCCTTTTTCTCTGGCCATTTCGGGTTTGTATCGTGCTGCAGCATTTTTTCTGCGACGACGACGTCATCATTATTTTGCGCCCCAGTGATAACAACAAACAAGGAACAAAAAGGGACAGAAAGCTATAAAAATTTACCTCCGTAATAAATACTTCTATGCTGGTAGTTTTTTTTTTTTTAATGTGTAAATGGGCGCCAGCCGCAACCAATAATAAAACGAAAAAGTACACACACACACGAAGAGATAGCAAAAAAAAATTCTTGTGTAAGCGAGAGCTTATATTTATGACTTTAATAGGTCACGTGCCGTGGTGACGTGATACCCGGACGTAAGAGAAACACCGGCTCCGTGTTTTTGTTTTTTTTTTGTTTTTTTTTTCTTTCTTTCGCTTGTTATATTAAACTGCGTAAACGCACAAATCGAGGCTAATGGCTCGTTTAAATTCTCAACGAAAAATAAAAAAGCGTAAAATATAAGGGAGGCCAATTCAGCCTTTTCACCGAGTTAAATTGGCGAACGGATTGAATAGTTTGCATTTCAATGGCTTTTGATTCAACAACGGGGGCGTATTGCGCCCCCCCCCCCCGACTGGGCGATTGGACACGCGCCCGCGTTTGGATATTACACACATCTATCCCTCGTAGAATAATTAGTACGTAAAAAAAAAAAAAATTGAGAGGGGGAGGGGGATCCCATACCCAAGGCAGCAGCGTTACATGACGTTTCGCTAATTGCTCGTGTGCGCAATGTGTTGAGCGTTGCGGCTGTTGCCTTTCTGAATTTTAGAAAAAAAAAAAACGCGCTAGAATTATTTACGATCTTAAAAAAAAAAAAAAAAAAAAAAATGGGTGGGAGGGAGGGGCGCTGGAATTAAAATGAATTTCATACAAAACGTTTCATTTCTCTCCGTAACGAAATACGATTTTCCGTCCATAAAACAAAAATCCGAAATCATAAAAAATAAAAGGGACAAAAAAAAAGAAAAAAAGAAAAAAGAAAAAAATCAAATCAAAATCTGCGTTGAAAATTTTCTATTTCGATGGGGAGAGGCTGATAAACTATAAACAACTGGGCAAAGTTAAGAACCCATTGGCCTTGTTAAACATGTGAACAAGAGAGAAGAAGCCCAAAGTGAGACAGTCTGTATGATAACATCACTTGTCATATTATTTATTATTTATCGGCGCAACAACCAAAACCGAAATGGTTTTTTTTTTTTTCCTTTCTTTCTTTTCTTCTCCTTTTTTTTTTTTTTTTTTTTTTTTTTTTAATATTTTGGTCGTGTTGTTGTTATTGTGGATTCGGATGGTGAGGGTTTTTTTTTCTTCCCCTCCCTTTTCGTTGAGGCGGCAAACGGTTGCGGCGACTGCGGCAGCGGCGACGACACCGAACCGCCCGGCAATTAACACGACAGTGTCCAATAAAATAAATATCAAGCAAAGAAAAAAAAAAAAAAAAAAAAAAGATTTTTAGCCTTTTACTCTTCTAACATATCCAAACCCATTTTTTTTTTTACTGTGTGTACACAACCCTTGTTGCTTGTTTGTCCATGTGTGTTATAATAATAAAATGAAGAAGAAGAAGAAGAAGATCCAAGTTGAACCGAAAAAGACATGCCGCCGTTGTCTGTACATCTATTTATTTTCTAAAAAAAAAAAATCTTTTCTTCCCTCATCCCTATTTATTGGATAGCCCGACACATTCTCAGAGCCAAAAAAAAAAAAAAAAGAAAAAAGCCAAAAACAAATTAGATAGCCATCACTCGGAGGCCGAACAACAAGAGATATGCCATCTCGCTCGCATTGTTTTTTTGTGTATTGTTGTTTCTTTGAAGCCGTATGTGCTTGTCAAGCGTTTGATCCACTATCTTCTTCTTTTTTTTTTTTTTCCGACCACGTTATGTGTACTATTGTGCTGACCTGCCGGACTTATTGGATAGAGAACTATTCGAGCATTAGCGTCAAAGACTGGGAAATGAACAATCGCGGCGTAGAAATCTTTTGGCGTGTCCGACAAACCAAACACGGAGCGAATAAGAAAAAGAAGAGCTTAGGAAAAATGTCTAGTATTTTGTTACGTTTTTGGTCGGATTTATTTGTGTGTGTGTGTGTGTGTACAGCATACCGACGGGTATCAATTATACAACCGAAACAATGTGGAATTAAAACAATTTAACGGAATGCCCCAGTCACAAACATGAGAGAGAGAGAGAGAACCCAAATGAATTTAGATTTTGACTTGGATGGGGAATTTTCTTTTTTTTTTTTTTTTTTTTTTCAAAGCGAAAAGGAAAGAATCCGTCGGATTCTTTTTTAGCTTTCCTATACCCCCTTGCAGCCGGGTAAGGGAGGAAAAATTAAAAAAAAAAAAAAAAAAAAAGGCTATATAGGCCTATGTATACACAAAATGTCTACATGTCTATACGATCCGCGCATATTTACTGGAGGCCTGTCGGTGACTATCAATTTATGATGCCCTAAAACAAGGAGACATTTCTGATTTTCTTCTTCTTCTTTTTTTTTTTTTTGTTTTTAACTGACCCAGATTGAATGTCAATCTGTTATCTTTGAGTCAAAATCAATCTAACGTTTTCTTTATTACTCTTTCGAAAAATGTTTTCGTGTAGTCGTCCCCCCCCCACGACTACGTCGATAAAACACTTCGAAAAAAAAAAAAAAAAAGAAAAAAAAAAAGGTTTCACTTCCTGCCTTTCGTTGTTGCAACAACAGGATGTTGTACAGCTATAGGAGTCGGATAAAATTGGAGGGTCCCCCGTAATCAGCTGAAACGCGGATGCACCCAGTTCTATGTAGGCTACACATATGGTGAAGTACATATTCGCTGCGAGCTGTTTGAACGACATCCTTCGACCGCCCGCTATTTTAGACGCATACACTTCAAGTCAAACTCAAAAATGCTTGCAGCCTGTGTGCAGCTAGTTCCAATAAGTAAAAGTGATTTCATGATAGCGGTAGGCTTACAAAAGAGAAAAAAACAAAAACAAAAAAAAAAAAAAAAGACTAATAACAACAGGAAACTAATAACTGGAAAGACAGCGGCCTAATAACAAGCGCGACAACAAACAAGCTTCTTTTGTTTACACGCAACCTTTAAGCAACGCGGCGGAGGCAATAAAAAATCAAAACAAACATTCCGGGCGGGACCCAAAAAAGATTTTTAAATTAATTTTTTTTTTTCTTCTTTCTTTCTTTTCTTTTTTTTTTTTTTTTTATGTTTTGTGTATGAGGGTTAGTCAAACAAATCTGTTCCAGAAAAAGGAAATACGAAAACCCTTTTTTTTTTTCGTTTTTATGAAAGAACAGGTGGAATATATGAAGCGCAATGGGAACACATTGAACCGTGATGACGTAAAACAGAAGCACATGCGAGACTCATTGTGAAAGCAGAGGGTGCCGGTTTGAATCGATATTGAAAAAAAAAATGAAACAAAAAAAAAAAGGACGGCCCATAATGTTTGCTCATGTTGTGCATGCTATGTGAAAAGGGTCAGCTGTCGCCACCTGGGGTTCTTCCATAAGCCGTTCCGTCATACACAACGCTATTCACCCAAACCCCCTCTCCTTCCCTGTTTTGTTTAACACATTTTCAACAAGGATCTGTCGATTTGCATCGTCCGACTCCTCGCCTCAATAATTAACACGCAATCTCCCGTCTACGGACAGGTGCCTTGCCAATCTATACTTCATTCATTTTTTTTCCTTGATATACTTAAGACAAGAAAGATGTCGAAACCGAGTCGACATCATAAGGAAGTAGAGCTACGTACCTGTGCATCATTGACAATGTCACTCTGCTAGAGCAATCCTGTTTTATTATGCACGAGACGCTAAGTGCTTTTTGGTGCCTTTGGTCGTCAGCCAGTTGATAATGGATACACTTGCAAACGTTCCAGAATGTTGCCTCTATAGACATAGTTAAAAAAAAAAAAAAAAAAAAAAAAACAATGCGTGGGTGGCCTTTGTTGTCAATTGTTTCTTTTTTTTTTTTTTTTTTTTTTTTACAACACACGCACACAGCAATTTAGCGACAGTTTTCTAGCGGCCAAGTGCTAATCGTTCCAAAAGTTTGTGATGGTCTCGTTTTCGTTTCTTCGATCAACCCAACGCCAAAAAAAAACAGCTGCTCAATTCAGGAGCTACACATGTATAGTCTGCTACTACGCGTTTCCCATTTGTTTTGTTTGTTTTTTTTTTTCTCGGAAAAAGGGGGGGGGGGAGGTGGAGGGATCATTACAAAACGCCAACGACACACACAAAACATCAACGTTCATTATGTTCGTTATATAGCTGAAAACAACCCATTGTGTGTGTATAATAGACAAGCACTTTCTTCGAAAAAAAAATAAAGAAAATGTTCCATTTTTCTTTCCTTATATCTTTTTGCTGGGCTTCCGTCACAGTGTAAGAAACACTAGACGGCCCTGGCCAGCCCTTTTTGTTTTTAATGCTTATTAAAAAAAAAAAAAAAAAAAAAAACGAAAAGAAGGGGACTGTTAGTGCCTGCAGTTCAGTGTAACGAGCCCTTTTTCTTTAATGGTATTGTACACTTGTTTCTTTCAGTTAAAAACAAAAAAAAAAAAATGATCTTTACGTGAAGAAACATAAGAATTCAGTTTTACAAAACCTTCATCTTACGTATTTCCGGTCACAAAAAGAAAAGGAAAAAAAAAAACTTTAAATGTTTTCGTTTTTTTTTTTTTTTTTTTTTTTTAAGGCTATACGCAGCAAAAGACGTACCGTTACAAGACGGGCATTTTATATAGTCGTGAATTTGTGTTTGCGTTAGTCGTCCGCTTTTCTTTGGGTTGTTTGACATCTATAAAGGCAGGGGCATGTAATATAGTCGAAGTCCTCCCCTTTTCCGTCATGGCTACTGGTCTTGACACGAGATCATCCATCAGCAAGAAAAGGGAAAAAAAAGGGCAAGGCACAGTACCCAAAAGAAGGCTGGCCATGAGGCACACTAACGTGTGTGTGCATCAACCCAAAGCTGGCCAGCAGCAAGCGTTCGTTCCCGCAGCGTCTAACACGCACGCACATCATACTAGACATGTATATATATATATATATATGTAGGACATAGGGGGGAGAGAACGAAGTGTATGCCTCTTTTTCTTAGAACCCACCCACCAGTGAAGATGGCCACACCCATCGACTGGGACGGAGGGACGGACTTGCGGAGCAAAAGAGAAGAAAAGTGGGCGCAGTCAGATACACTGCAAGCGTGTAGTCTTTTTAGTTTGTTTTTTTTTTGTCCCGGCCCGGTTGTTTCTCCTTCTGCCAGCCCATCGACCAATCACCTTCTTTGTCCCCCCCCCCCATGTTAGCAGCTCTGCAGCAACTGGAACTATGTTTTTTTTTTTTTTTACTTCAACCATCGCTGCTACTACTACGCTAAAGGCTTGTATAGCCATAAACACACACACACAATAGCTGCTATATATTCCGGTCCTTTTTTTTTTTTTTTTTTGGGAAGTCCGAATGGCTATATAGCCCGGTATATATATATATATATATATATACATGTATATGTAGACACCCAAATAATGGCGGATCTAAGTTTGGGGAGGAAAACAGTCGAGCTGTGAGCGTTGCCGACGGCGGATTAGACATCCACACATTCTCTCTTTTCTTCTCTCGTTTCGTTTCGTTTCGTTTTTTTTTTTTTTTTTTTTTTGTATTCCTTCTTCCTATATAGTTGAGAAAAAGAAATATATACACACAAGGCTACCTATATAGACGACGTGGTGGAGGGAACAAACCTTTCGAAAGAAACTTGCAAGAAAAAGAGTTTTTACCTACAGACGGAGCGCAGTAGTTCTTCAGTCGTTGCTCCGGTCTCGAAGCAGAAGGACATACACGCAAACAGTGGGCCATACATATACTACATACACTCCCGTACAACAACAACAACAACATTCATCGGTATTTTTTTTTTTTCGTGCGTGTGTGTGTGTGTGTGTGTGTTTGATTTGGATTTTTGTTCCAGTGTCGTTTTTCGAATCGTGTTTTACTTCATAAGTGTTTTTTTTTTTTTTTTTTGTTAGTGCCGCGGCTTCCCTTATTTTTGAAAAAATATCATCCGTTTTTATTTACTCAAGTGTTTGTGGCACGAACAACAACAACAACAACAACAACAAAAAACACAGCATCATTACGTAGGGGGAGAAAAAAGAAATAAGTGGTAAAACGTCTGGAACACCTGTGCGCGTCGGACATATACATACCCAGTACGTATGGCACGTTACCGTGTTTCTTTTACCTTGATACATGTGTGTGTGTGTGTGTGTTGTTTTTAACCACATTGGCTATAGCTATTAGATCTGTTAATAGAAAATAGTTTTTTTTTTTTTTTTTTTTTTTATAAATAGCATTTGGCGGTGATTGCCAGTGTGTTTTAACGAGTGGTCAATAAAACGACAAGTGGTGGGTTAAAATCGAAAGGCGTACACACAACTTTGTGGGTGGGCAGTGACACCGTATAGGCCAGCCCTTCTAAGGGTGAAAGCGTAATTCGGGTAAAAATCAAGTTTTTCTTGTTCGAGTTATCGGGGGCAAAACAGGAAAAACAAGAGTGTTTCGATTTATGTAACCGTATGTATATGTACACAATGTGATTACAGCTCTGCGCTTTTGCACACACTTGGAAAAAAAAACGAATAACAATTGTGGGGGCCATAGTTTAATGAGGTGATTATTCATGTCCAGTTTACCTGTAAAATTTTTCTTTGTAAATTCAAGCTGCTGTCCTAATCTTCCAAGATTGTTTACACAGGGGGATATCGATAAGAAGTTTGCTCTTTTCAAATGTTTTTTTGTTTTTTTTTTTAATTTGAAAAAAAAAAAAAAAAAATAAAAAAAAATAATCTGACTGGAGACTCTCATAGAACTCGTGCGCGCAAACGCTTGACAGCAGCTTAATCAACACCCCAATCAAAAAGAACAATCTCTTCAGGTTTTTTTTTTTTTTTTTTTGTGTTTCTTCTTCTTTAAAAGAACAACACAAAAAACCCTCAAAGATATTTAAGGAAGAAGAAAAAACAAAAACAAAACCGGTCGTTCTTTTGGGCTGCTGGGCTTCTTGCCAGTCAACTACCGGCCCATTTTGGGGTTGGACCGGGAGAAAGAAATATGTTATTGATTATTTTATTATTTTTTTTTTTTATTTTATTTTTTTTTTTTTGGGTTCAGAAATTCTCTTGTCATTCAATTTTTGTGTTTTTTTTTTATTTGCTAGGTAAAGAAAGAAGGAGGACGAAACATTTGGAATTGTTTTTTCACCGCTGATGACGCTTGATTTTGTTTTCACGCGGGAAAAAGTGCTGTCCGAGTGATTGAATTTGAATAACTCGTGTGAGACTCGTGTCAGTTTTGCTCTTCGAACAAGAACAACAACAACAAAAAAAATGTACAAAGGAATGAACCAAACGGCGGCCCAGCATCTGCTGTCCAGCATGTTGCCATACGATTCAATGGGCGGCATGGGCCTGTACGAACAAACTAAGCCCAGTTTGATGTACAGAGTCCCGCGAGTCGTTCCCGACCAGAAAGGCCGGTTCGAATCCGATGAACTCTTCCGTCGGCTCAGCCGCGAATCCGAGGTAAAAACAAAAACAAATTTGATTACTTTCTTTTTCTTTTGAAAGATTCATTTTGCTTTGAAAAATAAATCTTTTATATGCGTCCTATCCAATTTGATGTCGTAAAAACATTGACGAGGAAAACCCCCGAACGAAATTGAATAGCGCTTCGTAAGGGAAAAACAAAAGAACTTTGTGGTAGATGATTGTCGCGGTTTGATATAGCCACACACTCTTTCTTTTTTTTTTTTTTTTTTTTAAACCAAGAATTGTAGAGAGAGACTCTTTTTCTTTTTGTCGTATATATTCATATAAACATATCATATCGAGATAATAATCAAAAGCTATATAGGCTTCACGC
This sequence comes from Daphnia carinata, assembly GCF_022539665.2. NCBI lineage: Eukaryota > Metazoa > Arthropoda > Branchiopoda > Diplostraca > Daphniidae > Daphnia > Daphnia carinata. The sequence continues at coordinate 6,906,410 of NC_081333.1, forward strand.
TTCAAACGTCTTTCGTCCCCCCGTGTTTTCACTGTGCGAGGTATTTAATACGCGGAGGCCCCTCTTGTTCAACTGTCCAGCAAAAAGTCATTTTCTTTTTTTTTTTCGAGACACATTCCACCCTGACGCTGTAATAATACTACACCGATCAGAAGGCCATCCAGCAAAAAAAAAAAGCTCATATATTTCTCTCTCTCTCTCTCTCATTCTCCTATTTTCCGTTTTTAAAACACGAAGTTCTTTCGTCTTCTTCTCGTTCACAAAAAGTCATTATTATATATATTATTGATCCACGCTCGGCTGGGCAACTCTCACCGATGTGTTATTGTCTGCAACGGGGGGGGGGAAAAAAAAAAAGAAGGGAACTTCCAGAAAAACGCATAGACGGCCCTCCCGCTGGCTAAAAGTCTCCGTCTCTGTTGTGTGTGTGTGTGTGTGTGTGAGAACGTCGTCTTCGAAACGAGCACTCTCTACACACCACGGGGATTTTTTTTTTTTTTTGTAATCATCTATTTTGAAGAAAAAAAAGGTGACAATAAATAGAAGGAAAGCGCCCCCCCCAAATAACAAACGGCCCACGCATTGAGAATTTTTGGGCTGGACAAGAGGCCAAGAAAAACGGGGTTCAGTTGAGATGTGTGAGTCCCCCCAAAAATCAAAATTGAGACAGATGATAATGGTGTGAAAAAGAAAAAAAGAAAACGACCTAAATATATATATATGTTGCAGCTCTTCTTTCTCATCGCCATTGAGATAACAATGTCGTTTATCTTGACCTTATTGTCCGTCGATGACTTGTTCAAATGCTTGGGACGTCCTTTGCCCCACTTGAATAGCGGTTTTCGCCCTATATTTAAAGAGAGGCAGGCCAGCATTAAAAGCAGAAGGGATATGTCACCACTATGGCCAACATAAAACATTCGCATAAATAGATGCCCACGATGTCTATCGCTCAACGTACAGTCAAAATGTTTGCATTTTTTTTTGGGGGGGGGGCCTATTTTCTTCCTTCCTTTTTTTTTTTTTTTTTTTTAAAATGGCGGATGGACGGGTTTTCTCTCTCATTGATAATAGCCTATTTACGGGCTGTATCTTGTATAGGCTGTTTGCAAAAAAAAATCTGTGTGCAACAGACGATAGTCACACATCGGACAATAAAGAAATAGAGGATAATAAAATAAAAAAAAAGATGAGCAGAATTAAACGACCTTCTTTTTTTGTCAGACATCTTCCTCTTGTCCAGCATGGCTGCTGGACATTTTGTGTAATGGCTCAATTGATCTATTTGCTCGTTCGTCTTCCACTTTTCTGGGGGCCTCCCCCAATTTTGCATTTAAAAAAAGCGCGGGCTTTTAAATAAAAAACTTTCACCGTTTGTGTTTAAAAAAAAAAACGCGAAGGCTCAAACCAAAAGAATAAACTGTGGTCATGGCGGTTGGTGGTTGGCCACATTCTAAAAAGATATAGTATATACTAGATATTTAATACTTCAAAACAAAAAAAAAACAAAAAAAAAAAAACGTGATATAATGAAGTGGTCGACGAAAATTGAGAGACCGCGTTCGTTTCTAAATGACGTCTATTTACACTTGTTTTCTGCTGTTTACATCTGTTTGATGTCACAACGCGCACGTCCCTCGCTGCGAAACGTTTCGTGTTATGTATTGTGTGTGATGATTGATTCGAATGTTTTTGTTTTTTTTTTGATTTATTTCCCTACAATGAAGGTGAGGTACGTCGGATTTCGAGATCGACCGATGGAGGAACGCCAAATGAGGTTCGCTGCCGGATGTCGGGAGGGACACGCTGAAATCGTGAGTAGATACAATTTTTTATTTTGTTTAGTTTATTTGTTGAGACGTGGACGGATGTTAGTACAAGAGGCAACAAGCCCAAAGTGCACAGGGCAGGGGAGGGGGGACGCTCTATTATGTTTCGTATGACACGAAACTGATGAGACGCTAACGAGCTGCTTGGACGTTGAAACTCCAGTGCCGACGCAGATCAAACTCTTGAGGGACTTGCTATAACAAGGAAAGGCTATAAGAAAGAGAATGAAAGAAAGAAGGGGAGTGGATATCAGATGGCTTTTACGGCTGGGGTGTGGATGTACATATATTTCCCCTTTAACCAATAGGAGGAGGGTAGCAAAACTGCCAACAGAGATCACAAGTCAGCGTCTAACTATCAACAGACGCGATGACGGTAGCAAAAAGAAGTGGATCAATAAGATCCACTTCGGGAGCCAGTTGGGCACAGTGCCCGTTATTCTACACACTTTTGTCTTCTTCTTCTTCTGGATATGATGACTTGACTTGCGCTGTGTGATGCAAACGTTTCTCTTCAACCAACCAGATGATGAGTTTGATCCATTCCGATTCAACAGAAGCAGAGCCAATTAAAACACTTTCGAGTTCTTTGATGAGTTTTCACCCATCGATCTAATCGGAGTTCGAAACGTTTCGATTTGTACGTACAAAACAATAAGAAAGTCGTTGTTTTTGCTGCGTTCAACAGGAAGAGACGTTATCGATGTGACACACACGACTAAACATTTTCTGGAGAGGAAAATGAGTGTCGATAAGCGAACTGATTTAACCGCAATCATTCTAAAAAAGCAAATTGTTTTTTTTTTGTTTTTTTTTCAGCTTAAAATCTAATCTAATCAGCATCCTGCCGATTGATAAATCGCCTTCGCTGTTCTTCTTATTTTAAAAGATGACGTGAGGAAAAAGAAAAATGCGTCGAGTCACCAACAGCCTACTAGGAAATCGTTAGCCAATGAGGAAATAAGAACATACTTGCAATCATATTTCAGGAAATCTAAAATGACTCATACATTCACGCTCGGCTACCGTTTCCCTAGATATACGAACACTTTTCACTTACCGATTCTCTCTTTTATACGAATCGAATTCGATAGAAAAACGAATGGCAAAAAAGGGAACGTAGAGAAACTCAAAATTGAAATAGCTGAAATCAAGGCGCGTCCTTTGCGTGATTGTCAGATACGTTTCTTACTCTCTACGTAGACACACATTTTTTTTTTTTTTTTTTTTGAGAAAAGATGTGAAAAAGAACGGACTTGGGGCTTTTTTTTTTTTTTTTTTTTTTTTTGGTATGTGTTGTACTTGAAGGGCTTCTTAAAGTTTGGGTGGCCGCGATGGCCGCATGTATTCACAAGAAACGGCGACCGAACGACTCGAAGAAACGGATTATTTCTTTTGAAAAAAAAAAAAAAAGTACAGTACGATGTTTGCGCTGGCACACAGGGAAGACTGACAAGTGATGGCGAAAATAGAGAATCAAGGAGGACGGAACATTCAAATGGTTCGGTTACGATGGTCGCTACGGCCGCGATCACTTTACACGTCGTGAAAGCAAACGGAGTAGCCTGTCCGTTGTTTTTTTTTTTTTTTTGTTTTTGAGCCGTCAAGGTGAAATTGATACGTGTACTGAAGTGAACCCGGATCACTGCGACTTCCCTTCTTCTTTTTCTTCACCGATATCAGCTGCGTAGATAACGAGCTGATATACATACGCGTTACTGTACCAAACAAAACTGGACATGGCTTCTCTCGGTGAAAGAATGTGGGCATTCTTCTTCCACCTTCTTTTAAAGATTATAAGAATGACGTGGGTGTATAACGATAATAGATTGGCCACGACAATAATAGCCATGTCATTTCGTGATTTCATTTTGCTCATTCATCACTTGAAAATTGAATGCTGTATGCGTTTCAAAAATCAGCACTATAAATTTTCGATCCTTTTAAAGCAAAATTCGTCTTTCTTTTTTTTTTTTTTTTTTTATAGGCTATTGTGGCGACGGGCACTAACTTCCAGTTAGTCTTCGGACCCGGCACGTGGGGTTTCAGCAGCGACGCCAACCGCGATTGCGATTTCGACAAGGAACCCGGCAAGGTAAGGACACTAAACAATATAACAAACTAATAGCTTTCCAACTTTGCCGTTAAAAAGCGGTTAAAAAAAAAAAAAAAAAAAAACTATCAGAATTCACTGGAAAAAAAAAAAGAAGGGTTTAAAAAAAAAAAAAAAAAAAAATAAGAAACCCCAACAATTCGACAGTTCTCTCTCAAAATGATTGCCCCCTTCACTCTTTAACTGGCCAGTTTTTGTATTAAGCACGTCTCTCTATACATATATATAGCAGCGTTATATTGTTTTATTGTTTGGGAGTTTGGGGTCTTCTCCGCCGTTTAGTTTGATCACAAAGTTCGAGCACACACATCACAACCAAAAGAAACAGATATGTTTTTTTTTTTTTGTTTTTTTTTTTAAGTAAAACGGCTGTCGTCAGCAAGGGCGAACACGTCCAAACGTCGTATATATATATATATATATATATATTCCCGTTTATATAGCACAGGGGTATAGTCGTAAAAAGAAAAAAAGATTTCCCTTTTTTTTTTTTTTCGAAGATGAAGAAGCGCCAGAAAGGGTCACGACCCGGGTTGTCTATATGACAAAAGACGGACTGATGTGTCTTGTTTACAACCGTGCCCTCTTTTTCTTTTTTTTTAAATGCTGGATATATTCCTCTCTTGTCCGGTCGTAAAACATAACAGCCAACGCAAAAAAAAAAACAAAAAAAAAAACACAATAGAGATTTTTTCAACACACACAACCACCATCACCACAGACGATCCTCCCCTCAAATGAATTTTATTTTTTTTTTTAAAGCGCAAAATTATTTTTGTGTTCCAAAGAAAAAAAAAAAAAAGAAAGTTTTAAGCTCGAGCTATAGGTTCTTGTTGAAATTCCTGGTCAAACGTATTGGCCCCCCCTTCTTTTTTTTTTATTGCAATTTTAACGAGCCCCAAACAACGTCCACAAATCAATTGCTTTCAAAAGGAGGGGGAAAAAAATGCGCTCGTTTAAAACGCTGAAATTTGCTGATTTTGGCAGGTCGATAGTGTTGTCCAGGAGCGCGCGTCTGTGCCCCTCTATAGTAGGCCTAAATGGCATAGATGTCTATACATCTATCCGTGTTAGTTAAAAGAACACACAGTTTTCGATCCCTCGACTTCTAAATGAATAAAAGACTTGCCTGCATTTTTAAAATTTATTGTTCCAGTATAAGAAACAAGAGGAAGTCTTCTTGGTGGGCGCTCTCTCTCTCTCTCTCGTCCAAGAAAACATGTTATATACAGTGCGTAGAAGACATGTATAGTGAGGGTTGAAGGGCGGAGGGGGTGACAGTGAAATGTGAGAATAATACACGGGTCGCCCCCGCTAGAAACTGGTTATATTAGTTAGCCTACACACGACGAAAATATAGCGGAAGAAATAGGATCTGATACAACCGTACCTCGTATCGGACGAGTCTCTTTTTATTTGTTTCTAAGGTTCATATTAAATTGTGTTTTTTTTTTGTTTGTTTTTTAAACATAGATCGAGTCATACGTTGATCCAAAGAGAAATAAAAATGCGCTCATCTTGTTCCATTTGGGGAGATATATTTTTTTTAAAAATCAAATGCTCTGTCACAGATGGTCATTTTACAAAAAAAGTATATTTTAGTATTAGAATATTAGATTACACTCAGTTGTTATCACTTTGAGTGCTTTACACTCCTTTGTTGAGGGTGCGCATATAAAAATAATTTGTTTGACGATCCCACACAGTGTTTAATGATGATAATAAGGGGGTTGGTAGAAAATGTATATAGAAGCGGATGGACCACCGGAGATGATAAACTATATATCAAATGGCCGAGCATCTGTTTTTTTATAATGCGGGAAGAGTTTTTCAGTATAAAATAAAGGCTGTTAAGGGAATTATTATTACTTTTTTTTTTTTTTACACACGGTCGAATGCGAAACATTCCGATTTTTTATTTTGTTAATAGATTTAAAAAAAAAAAAAGGGATACCGCGCTCTGCTTTTCTTAGAATTTTTTTTTTTTTTTGTGTTGCTCTTTTTTGTTCCTTCCGGTGCCATAGAAGAGAAAAAGGGACGATGATATACGTGAATTGAAGCCAGACGGATCGCTTGTGTCTCTTCAAAATGTTTTCATCCTGTTGGGAAATGTTTTCTACTTGGCTCCATTTCAACGTCGATGCGGATTAAAATACATCAAAGGAGAGAATAAAAAAGAACTCGAATGGATACAGAAACTGGGCACGCGCCCACACACAGCCCCCCCCCGTCCCTCAGTGGGTCGATGCGTTCGCCTTTTGTTTCGAAATGAATAGCCAAACACACATACTCGAGTAGCCCATTTTTTTTTATTTTTCAAATAAAAGAACAATCATCTCCTTCAATTAATCATTTTTTATATTTTTTATGAGTAGGCCGACAAAAGGGTGTGCCGCCAAAACACAGAAATCTATTTAGCAAATGCCGACGTTTCAATCAGTGCGCTTTTGAGCCGTTCTTTCTTTTTTTTTTATTTCTACTTTCGCTCCGCGCGTTTGGGTGTAGTGAGAACTTAGGAAAGCACGTCACATTAAGAGGCCTTCAAAATGGAAAAATATTATATGGGGTCCTTGTATTTATCCACTCGACTGATTCCCTCCTGGATGTTTCACAATTGCTAACGCACTCCTGTTCAAGGGTGAGACCCATGTAACGGCGGCCAACTGGCCCTCCCTTTCATTTGGGAGGACGGGTGGTGGGGGGGGGGGGCTGAAACATTTGTATTATTCTCAATTGTATTGTAATCGAGCCATCATCCTTGCATTGATCGTTGAACATTTGCCCTCCGTTTTCTGCATTAAAAGAAAAAAAGCGCATAATGAAGACCAGTAGCCGACACACAGGATTAGCCTTCCGTCTATCTAAATGTAACTCTATTTAAAAAAAAAAAATAGGAGATGCTTTTGAATGAGTTGAATCGCTATTTTAAAATCTGTGGAATGTCGGAATTCGAATCGGCAAGGATATAAAAAAAAAAAAAAGGGATCGTTAGGAATGTCTAAGAATGAAATACTATTAGATTTTGAAATGGATTTATTATAGCCTTTGCATCTTTGTTTGATATCATCCCTCCTATTTGAATGGCGCATTCAACCGAATTGCAAGTCCGCTACAAATGTTTTTCTTTTCTTTTTCTTTCTTGTTGTGGGTTTATGTCTGGTGGGGGTTCTCTCCCTGTGATTCTTTGCGGTGGTTAACCATTTGTTACATCTAACACGTTTTATATGTATATATATATATGTACAGTATATATATACTATATAGATATGTAATATAGAGCGATAGCCGCAAGTTGCCACGCTTTTCTTGGTCAACCAAAAAAATGCCACTTGAACGACCGTTTAACGAAATAACGTGGAGCACATCCGTTTTGATTTTTCACGAACGTCTTTCTCCGTACAAAAACTTCAACGAGTTCCCCAAAACGTAGCGCAATAGCACAACGCTTATAGTTGCAAAAAACCTTCCCTTTCAAAATTCAATTGAAAAAATCGCGAGGGTTTTTCTCTTTTACATACACATCAGCATAAAGTTTAAATTTAATCGACCATGGAACTATGTGCGGCTTGTAATTTCTTTTTTTTTTTTTTTTCTTACGTGATTTAAAAAAAAAAAAAAAAAAAACATTTATTTGTCCCTGAAACGAAAAGGTCCTTCCTTTCATCCGGTTAGTTTGGCCTTCTACGCTTTTAACAAAAAAAAAATTATATATTTTTTCCCTGGCCAGGACACACACACACACGGTGGTGTGTGTCCCCATTTATCAGCTAATATCCACACACACACAGACACACACACACACATATACAGGCAGGTAAATATATATATTTTTAGCTTCGGCGCCGTACTTCCGAGGAAAGTTAACATTACTCGGCCAGCATTACGAAAAGTCTAGCGCTCTGTCGAGTTCACTAGACCAGCAAAGGGAAACAAAATAACAGAAGCCATAAGCGAAGTGTGTGTGTGTGTGTGTGTGTGTAAAAAAAAAAAAAAAAAAAAAAAAAGAAGAGAAGGCACCTATAAGGACTTAGTAGTTAGCAGCTTGTTGTGCTCGCTCTTGTTGTCTGTCTATGTGTGTATGCGTATACCATCGTGCGTTCTTTTTTTTTTTTTTTTTTTTTTAAATGGAAAAAGAAAGAAACGGGAAAGGAAAAGAAAGGAGACGCCGACGGCCATGGAACAATCGCTGTTTAATTGAGTGCAATTAACTTTTTCTTTTTCTTCCTCCCTCAATTCTTTTCTTTCTCACTATAGATCTACCCCCTCCCCCCTTTTCTCCTTGCTCCCTTCTTCCTGGTTTCAAAAAGTCCCTTTAAACATCAAGAAAAAATAAAAAATAAAAGATGGTTCCTCTAATGGTGAGGGGGCCTATACAATCTTATATAAGCTACTGCTTTACTTGTCTTTTTATTTTTAACACAGTGTAGACGATACTCCCGCTGTGTGTACAGTGTCTGCGCTTGTGTAATAGCCTGAGACACACACACACACACACACACACCGCCCCCCCCCCCCCAAAGAAAATTCCCTATTCGTCCCACCCTTGAGGCGAGTTCTTGAAGAAAAAAGAAAAATAAAACGAAAGGTGTTATTACCCAGAGCTTTGTGTGTGTGTGTGTGTATAGTTTTTGCTGGAACACTATATGAAGAGAGCTGTATGTGCAAGTCTGATTATTGCCGACTTCCGGAGTCAAAACTTCTTCTCCGCGCCCGCTGGGGCTAGGCGGCCATCTTGGTTTACTGGCGTGTGGGTCGGGGACGTTCGCAATCTTTGGGGTTTTTTTTTTTTTTTTTTTTTTTTTTTTTAATAATAATAATAAAAAATAATCAGTTTTAACTCATTTTTTTTTTTTGAGGGGGAGAAAGAGAAAATTGGAAGTCATTTCCGGTATTGACTCTGCGCGTTTATATATCGATTGACGAATCAAGAAGAGATTAAACATAAAGGCAATCCAATGTTTTTTGTTTTTTTGTTTTTCATTTATTGTACATTGATCAGCGTAGCTTTAAGCAACTTCCGCTCTTTTTTTTTCTTTTCTTTTCTTTTCCGAGAGGATGTCGTACTTTTCAATTACTGAAATAGTTAAAAGCCTCTTCTCTTTTTCTCCTTTCTCATCCTCAATTTTTTAAATTGTCGTCTGCGAGGCGTTCGTCGTATTAAACATTTTCAACGACTTTGTCTTGTTTCTTCGGCTTGTGATTACCCCGGGATACCGGAGGATATGGCCAGGGGGTCTATTATCGTATCCCCGCAGCGTGCGTTCCTCCATTTCGTTTCTTCCTCTTTTTTTGTTTTTATTTTTCTTTTTATTATTGTTCTATTTTTAATCTACAAATTTTTATTTTTAATTCACCCCCTTCTTCCTTCCTTGCCTTTGGGCATGCGTCGCATTAGCGTCTTATTTGCCATCCATCATCGTCCCTGTAAGAAAATGAAAGTCCCTGTAATTATGGGTGCGCGCTGTAAAGGTCAGATCCGCCCGGAAGAAGCGCATTCGCCGCTATTTACAACAGACAGACAAAAACGAGCGGAAGTTAGAAACGAAAAAAAAAAAAAAAAAAAAAAAAAAAGGAGTTTATTTTTTTTTTTTTTTTTTCATGCCGGGGTAGGTGTAGGTGGGATCGATACGAGCTGGGTGATGCGCATGTGCCAACACAACTCCGACGTGATTGGATTGCGCGTCTTCCTATCGGTCAGTCTCCCCCTCCCCTTCGTTTCCGTTTTGACTAAAACCTCCTACACCCTGTCCTACCCTTTCCGCGTGATACGCAGTAGTCCTTCAGTATAAACGGCTGTCATCATTAAAACGACGATGGCAAAGAAGCCGACGATTATTATTAACACACACACACACACAGAGTGTAGTGATGATCCCTACACTCACATCCAATAGTTGAAGGACGTCGTTCCCAAATGGACCCTGATGGTATAAAAAAAAGAAGCCCTTGGCAAATGGAGGGGCGGATCGCTGTTTGAACGTAACAAAGAGAAGACACATCATCGTGAGCTAAAGATATTTGTTTGTTGCTCTTTACGCAATAAAGGGAGGGGAAGCGTCGGCAGAGTCGGCACAAACGAACGAAAATATACAACAGCAAAAAATTCGAGCAAGTCAATTTGTAAACAGACAGCCGTTTTTTACGTCTTCCCAACGCGCACAACAAACGGCGTCTAACGTCCGTCTTTAGAGCCGAACGTCATTTGCGTTTATTGCGACATTCAACTCGTTTTGTTTTTCTTTCTCTTTTTATACTAACGTAAGAATTGAAAAAAAAAAAAAAAAATGATAGAAATTTTGATTTCCGAACATCTAATAGCATAGATGTAGAATACATAAAATTGATTTAAAAGATAAGAATAGAGCCGACAATGGTCATTCTTGTACACGTTGTCCCAACCGACAGGAAGAAGTTGAATGCGTTCGAACGCATTCCGGGCCACAGCGAAATGGGACAAGCTCAAAACACAATCAAATATTTGTTTCAAGAAAGAAATAAAAGTAAATCAAATAGATTTCGTTTTATTTTTTTTTTTAATCTAAGGGGGGTTTAATATGCTGTAGAAAATAGAAGGGAAAAGACTGACGTGTGTGTGTGTAAGGAGACGTGTCTTGTTTATGTAATTGGATCTTCTTTTCTTTGTCAGAAAGAGAACACATTTTTTTTTTTTTTTTTTTTTTTTTTGTTCTTTCTTCTAACTTTGAAAAAGAGAAAGAGAAAGAAATGCTGTTCACCGGTCACCGCCGGGCTCTAGTCGTTTTTGATTTTTACCTTCAAACTTTCCTGTTTTGTTTGTTGCGGTTGTTATTGCAACCTGACGGACACGCATTTCAACGTGATGCCTGCTTTTATGCAAAGTACTGTATTCTTCCACTTATCTTGTTTTTTTTTTTTTTTTTTTTTTGTTTTTTTTTCTTGCATCTCATTTCTATTTAAAAACATTAATTTTCTTCGAATCGAATGGCCTATGAAAAAACTGGTTTTAGTTTATCCCTTTTTTTTTTTTTTTTCCAAAGAAAGAAAAAGAAAAGATTGTGTCCTGGCTTCTTGGGACATTAATGAATCCCTCGTTTATATTCTAATGTGCGTGTGAGAGGGCGGGGCTTATTTTCAGCTACTGGAGTGTGTGCAGACTTGTTTTGGTCTATCTTCTTTTGTGAAAGAACGTCCAGATGTTTCTGATGAATATCGGCCGACAAAAAAACAAAACAACATAAAACAGGAAACAAAAAAACCTGTCTGATTTGATTCGCAATTGTTTTTATTTGTAACACGTTTTGTATCGCTGAGGCGGAGGACATTATCAAGGAAGTGAGCTCTCTTGCGATCGTAATCATATTTTTTTACAAAGATTAAACAACAAGACTTTAAAGGGCCTTATAAAAAAAACCGATATTGTTTTGTTTTTGGTGGTGTCATTTGCATAAATAGTACAACATGCGGCATGCGTGACACGCTTTTTTTTTCTGTTTTAGCACAACATTTGAATATTTATGTTGCACGGGGTGTTTTGTGCTACGAAAAAGGACCAATTGATGTAAAAATGATTTTCGTTTTTCTTTTTACGAAGAGGGGGGGGGGGCGTGAGGGGGAATGGTTAGGAAAACGAAAATGCTTTTTATTCAAATTGGTGCGTTACAGACAAGCATGACAGTCCAGTAAGGGGGGAGGGATGAGAAAAAAAAAAAAAAAAAGAGAACAAATGGAAAAGGACGAAAAATATTTAAATTTCTGTTTCATTTTGCTGTTACGATTTGGCCTTAGGCGAAGGCAGGTAGTCGCACGCGCGCCATGGTTTAACCTTGCGTGAATGTTTATTAGAAATGACCGATGTGTGACGTGTGTACATCAGCTCTGTTACGTATAGTATCTTCTCCCCCTCCCCCTCTAGCCAAAATAAAAACATGATTGAAAAAAAAAAAAAAAAAAATAGGAGGGGGTACCATTTTCCTCTTGTAAAAAAAATAACAATCACCTGCATGTTCCAGGTAGTCGAAACGAAACTCAGCAGATGTTTATTTTTGTTTTCCGTGGTCTACTGGCTCCCGACAAAACAGTTCATTTTCAAAACACATAACATGGCCGAAATTATTATTTTTTTCCTTAAAAAAATAAAACGGAAATTTCGTTCTAATTACAAAAGATGGTTAAAACATTTACGTTAAATTTTCTTTTTCTTCAAGAAACACACACGAGAAAAAAAAAGCAAATGCAATTGATGTTTCAAATCATTTTCGATTAGCCTTCGAACAGCCGAATGAGTCGTTGCCATTTTATGAAATTTGATCCCGCGCACGTCTTTTTTTTTTTTTTTTTTTTTTTTTTTGAAAATGAAGCACGGACAAAGAGAGAGAGAGAGAGAGAGGGACCTATAAACTACCCTGGAACCATTGTGAGGATATGTTTGACTGGACGGCTATTTCCAGTTAATATACGCCACTCTTTGCTATTCGTTATTGGTGGCTTGTTTTTTGTCAAAGTCGAAGAGCAGCCCCCAAACGGGTGTAGGAAAAAAACAAAAACAAAGTTTTCAGATTTTCTTTTTTTAAAAGTAAAAAAAAAAAAAAAAAAGAAACAGAAAAACAGAAAAAAAAAAAAAGAAAATGCAGGTAAATGTGAAAAGAAAGGAAATGAAGCAAGTCGGAGGGAGAGGGGGGAGGCGGGTAGATCTCTGTTTTGCTCTGGCATAAGGACATGGCCGCTGCTGATAATTTGTCCGCGTCAACTGTCTTGTCGACAGGTCATTTTTATCAATAAAGAAGAAGAGACGCGCCGCAGGTTTAGTAGATCGACTAGTGTAGAATCTTTTTTTTTTCCCTCTCTAACACAGGAGGAGCAGGACGAATAAGACAAAAAAAAAAAGAAAAGAAACAAAAAACAATGGCGTTGACTATATCTGTCCTCTCTTTTTATAAACTCCTCCAGTGGAGATGGCTTCCCCTATGTTTACGTCTCCTCATTTTCTTTTTTTTTTTTTTTTTTTTCAATGGAAAGAAGAAAATGCGGAGCACAGTATATTGATATTTATAAATGACCGCTGATAGAATCACATTTCCTCCGTCTTTATTTTTTTTTTTTTTTTTTTTTTTTTGTCCTCCTCATTTCTTATTTTCATTTCCTTTTCCAGCCTTTTTCTAGAGATTCTTAAGGGGGAGTTTCTTTTCAAATGAATTAAAAACACGACTAAAAAAAACCAAAAAAGATCCTTGAACTTGGCACTTTTTTTTTTTTTTTTTTTTTTCCCTAAACAAAATGAATTGCTATTTAAATTTCAAGTTTGCGCGTACATGACATAATGACATTCAAATTTTTTTGTATTAGGTTCACATCAAGTCGCGTTTCATTTTGAACGGCGTTTGCGCTAAATGGCGAGGCTGGATCGACCTGGATCGTCTCGACGGTGTCGGTTGTGTCGAATTCGACGAAGAAGCAGCTCGGGTAAGTCATTTCAAATTCATCAGTCATTTAACCCTCGCCCACCCCCCCACCCCTATTTACCTTGAAAAAGCCCAACATCAACCTCCGCTTTTGACGTGTAATTGAACGATTTCCGGTCTTGAGGTTATCATTACCATGTCATCGAATCATCTCGAAAAAAAAAGAAGAGAACTTTCTAAGATGCTGAACCGTGTTGTTATCTCCCCCTCCCTCCCAAATAATAATAATGGCGGTTTGCATACGTCACGCAAGTCAGCGGTTTTTGGAGTCGATTCAGTTGTGATGGAACTTAATAAGCAACTGGTGGCAACAGTCAATTGTTTTTCACGAACTGGTGTGGCTTTCGTTTTCGTGGCCGATTGGCGGCCGCCGTTGGGGCAACCCACAAACCCCCGTCGCCACAGACACACACAGACGCACACACACACACACACGTAGAAATTGGCACTTCTTTTAGAGGTACACACGAGAGCACGACGTCAAATTGAGTAAAAAAAAATAAAAAAAAAAAAAAAAATAATAATAATAAGAAAAGGTGATGACAATAGAAAGAAGTTAAATAACCGCATTAGCTCACTGTGTTTTTCTAGCTACTGGATGCGCAGCGTTTTCCAGTTTGTTTTTGTTTTCGTATTTTTTTTTTTTTTTCCAGGAGCGAGTTCAGAAAGCCCCACTGTATAATATTCAATATGCACGCTAGGTGATTGAATAGCCTCTAATGATAGAGAGCTGCGTGTGTGTGTTTGTGAGCTCCATTTTTCTTTTTTCTTTTCCTCTCTCTCTCTCTCTCTCTCTCTCTTTTTGTGGTTACAGACCGCGTCGGTTTCGACATTTCGTTTGCCTTTATTTTTAACCGTAAACGTAAGCACAGCCTCGAAATAAAGAAAGAAAGAAAAAAAAAACGTTAGCTGGGCGAAGAGGCGAAAGGAGAAAGGACACAAAATGGCCGACTTTTCGATGAGCGATGACTTACGAGGAAAAGGGAAACGAGCTCTTTTTTTGTTTGTTTCGATATTCGACACCAAACGCTTAAAGAAAAAAAAAAAAATATAGAAGAACACGTTTTCTCTAATTTTGATCCATTTTGAAACAAGAAAACAAAAGAAAAACAAAAGGCGAGCTTCGTAGTTTAAAGGGAAAAACGGACCTTAGACAAATGACTGTGTGTTTAGCAGAGAGAGGGGGGGCTACCGGAATATACGGCTGATTACAGCACATAGGCAAATGAGTTGAGGGGCATAAGTGTCGAAAAGAAGAAAGAAAAAAAAAAAAAAAAAAAGGTGAAAACGAAGGGGAAATTGGCTGTGAATGTTGTGGCCCGACGCAGCGGCGCCGACCTAAACAGCGCCCGTAACCGCTTGGCACGTTTGTGTGTGACCGAAATAATCATCCGTGCACCTCTAGCTGTCCCTATCCATTTCCTAAAAAAGGAAATAAATCATCAAAAAAGATGAGAGGGGAGGTAAAAAAAAAAAAAAATAAAAAAAAAAAAATGTTGATACCTTCACCACAGCGGCTGACTTGTGTGTGTTGAGGCCCTCACAACCGAAACACGCCAAATGACGATCAAGTGGCGGCGACGCAATTGAGAAACGACGGTTTTCACGCGCGTTTCAAACTTTGTGTGCTACTTCATTTTTTTTTGTTTTTCTGTTTAGCTTTCAGAATTGTTTATCGTTTCAATTTTTGAAAGAGAACAAAAAAACAAAAAATGATGTGCACCTCTTCTGCGTGTGTGTGTGTGTGTGTGGCTCGTCTTTGCAATCAATTCGTCATCGTATGTCCGACTAATCGGTGCCTCTGAACATTTAACGCTAAATTACCGGGTGGCAATAATAACAGCGATGATGATAGCCTTTTATTTTTTTATTTTTTTCATGGATGATCAAGTCATTCGGACAACAAAGCTTTTAATAATGGCGTGTATAATTTAATATAAAAAACAACTGATTTCGGGACAGAACGGACTTGAAATATTCATTTGATCGTTAGTTATGTCTGTACTATTAAATATCATTTAACGGGATATTGAAAATTGTTTTTGTTTTTTTATGTTCTTTTAAAAAATGTTAGATTGAAGATGTTTACCGACGGGAGCAAGTGGAACGTTTCAATCAGCGCCTGCGCGAATTCGAGGAGGACCAACGATATCGCAGCCACCACGTAGCAGCCGCCGTCGAACGCCAATCGCAATCCGAACACAATCCCGACCTTGTTGATGTAAGTTTTATTTCTTTTAATTTTTGTCCTTTAGGCATTTTCCTGTTTCAGGGGCAAATCATTAAAAATAAAAATAAAAAATTTAAACCTGATGATTTTTAAATGACTGGGTTATGATATGTAATGTACTAAACACGACGTTTCCATCTTTTCTAGGCGCGCAAGAAGATGGATCTGTCCGCCGGCCACGCCCCTCACTGAGTACATTAACACCATCGGAGTATTTCACAAACCAGAACATCCGCCGATTCTGTTTGCGTCCCCATTTTTTTTTTTTTGTTCAAAATTATTTCGTCTTTCCACATCAATTGTCTCAACCAATCAACAGTTACGTTTCAGTGTCTATAACAGGTTGAAATAATTCGGCTTGTTTTTTATTCGCTACGATTGAGAAACGAAATGTTTTTTTTTTTTTCGTTTCTTTTGTGTTTCATTGCATGATAATGATATATCATATATACGCAAGCGATTCGGACCGCTAGTCAGGTCACACTTGAATAATGTTTCACACGCCGCGATGATATTTTGCGTGTGGGTTTCTCTCTATTTTTCTCCAGTCTGAATATTTTTTTTTTTTTTCCGTGTTCTTTTTTTTTTTTTCTGGAATTTTCCTTTTGTCCAAACAAAAAGAAAAAAGAGATCGCGTGTAGAGCGTGTTTTCGTTTGATTCTCAATTGAGATCGGAAATTAGTTTTAAATTTTTTTTCCCTATTTAAATTTTTGAAATAGAATGACAATTTCGAACGAGGTTTTTAGAATACAGTTGAAAAACATAATTTTTTATACATAAACTGTTTTGATTTTTCGAAAAAAAAAAAGAAAAGAAATAGGCTTTGAAATGATTCGTGTGAATTTGATCGAAATCGAAACAGAAAATTGGCTAAAATTATTTGTAAACTATAAATGAATTGGATTTTTTTTATTTTTTTATTTTTTTTTTTGAATTCGGCTTTTTGTGTAAAAACAAAAAATCAACAAAACACAGGCGTTAAAGTTCCTCTCATCCTTTTTATTTCATCCGGAGTGTAGAACATAATCAAAGGTGAAAATCACGAAACAAAACTCCTCCTCCATCATTTCATCCCCTCCCATTTAGACCACCTCAACGTTATTATTTACACACACACACACACCCACAAATAATTGTTCTTTGTGTCCTTTCATCTATTTCTGTTAGTTAACTTCTAATTTGTTTTTTTTTTTTATTGTGGGAGGAGAAGGGGTTTCTTCACGACGTACTGAAATGTTCCCAACAGAAAAGTTCGAGACACCCGTCATAATTTTTTTGCATAATGAAAATGCACGCACGATTGGGTGGTTGGGTCGTGTCCAATCATTCGGTTATTTTTGCAATAGCAATCCTGTTGTCGTGCGTGTGAACTGATTTCGCTGTTTGTTTCTTTTGTTCGCGTCTTGTTGTACAGTGTACGTGTGTGTGTGTGTGTGTATGTATCTGTGTGGCGTCCACATCCAAATATACCGTATATCATATACACATGACGTTCATTTTTTATTCACGTTTCGTTAATTCATTTTAGTTTCGCAAATCCCTATGTCTAAAATTAAACGATCTTTTAAAATCTATCCTAAACTAAAGCAAATTTGAATTGCTCTTGAATTTGGCCTGTACGCACAACATCAGAATACCCATAAAAAAGAAATGGATTTACATGAAACGTTGGATACTAAAAAATAAAATAAAATGGATGGTTATCGAATATCGTCCGGCTGTCGGATCGGCTAAAGAGACACTCAAGTGATGCTTTTGTATTTTATCCTGTTTTTTTTTTCTTTCTTTCTTTTTTTTTCCTGCAAACGATCCGATGCGCAACGGACGTCTATGCGCAGACTGACAATTGCGCCACAATGTCTAACAACTTAAACGTTCTGATACCTACAGAAAGTTAGACGATCCGTTTTATTTATTTTTTTTTTTTTTCTTGGAGACATAGAAAAAAATAAATAAGAAAATTTGTGTGTTGTATAATTGACCGGATTTCTTCAGTTTATTGTTATACCTTCCTCCTTTTTTTTTTGTTATTGTCGAATGGCGTCTGCATTTCCCTTCTTTCTTCACACTGCGCTTCCGGCTAACTATACCGGCTACTTGGTGTATTTATATTCTTACGCCAAATAAATCGATGTCTGTTTTTTTTTTTTTTCTTTTTTCTCTTCTCTTTTATTCACAATGTAGCTTCTCTTCTTTCGTCTATTTTTTTTTTCCTTCACCTTCCAGTTTAGAGTCGTCTGGTTCGCGTTCCATGGCGACATCCGAAAATTGACAGGGGATTTGTTTTCTTGTGATTTCGCGCCGTTCGGTTGAATGTCCCAAGTCACCGGATACGTATTTTCGGATGCCCTGCAGGTTGGACCCTCTTTTTATTTTATTTTTTAACGTTAGAACTTCCCCCTGGAACGTTGTTGTTACCTAACAGCAGCGAGAAAGCAAAAAAAAAAATAAGCAGAGAATCGCACAGCACGGGGTCAACATTTTGCGTTCGTTGACTTTCTTTTCTTAACTTTTTTGATGTTCAATAGCAACACATCATCACTGCGTTTGATTAAAAACGTTGGGAAAAAGTATGACCCCCTCTAACCGGGTGTTGAAAAAGAAAAGAAAAAATGATATTTCAAAGGAAGAAGCAACAAAAGACGGACACCCAATCAATAACCGCGCCTCCTTTTTCCCAATGCAACATGCACATGTAACAGTCAAATAAATAATAATAATAATAATAAAAAAAAGGGCCAGGACTAGCATTTAAAAAAGGGGAGGAAAGGCTAAATGGAAGGAAAAGTGCGAACGACGAAAGACGTGGACGATTTGACTTTGATTTACCCCCCTCTGAAAAAATATTTTCATAATAACACGTTTACACATCATAGCCTTCCGCGTATTGGAGAAAAGAATCACACCTTTCACAGATGCCTATGTTGTTATTCAGAGATAAAAAAAAAAAAAAAAAAAGAGACGACCCCCATCGTGAACCTAATGACCTCCCGCTGTTCTTGGACACCCCGTCGCCTCGCATCTCTTTTGTATCTTTCTCAAACAACTTATGTTTTCTTTTCCTATTTGATTTTGATGTTGTTTAGGAATCCCAAAAGATGACAATCAATAAGGAAAATGCAACGCAACTGTGTAACAACCGTAAATCTCATTGAATACAGAAGCCGTTGAGAACTTTGAATGATGCAACACTTTCAAGTGTCCATCTTGCTACTCTCGTCAACTCGCATAATGTATACACAACAACATTCACGTTCGTATCTTTTTTCAAAGCTGAGCCCATTCACAAAAAAAACAAAAAAAAAATTCCAGGTGATAGGCCCAGTTGATACATCCGATGACCGGGGCCTAAAAGAATGTTGATCCTATCTCTGATGCTGGCAAAGTATTTTCTTTTGATGTGTTACAAGAAAATAAAAAGGGAAATCTACACGATCATCCGGATGTAATGGGGTTCAGGGACTTGTCCACATTGTCCAGTGGCCATATGATACGCTTCTTTTTTTTCTATTTTGGAAGCTCCCAGAGAGTCTCTTAACTAGGATACAACGCTGATCCATTGGAACCCATTTTAACGTGTGTACATCAACAAACACGTTTTACTCTCTGCTACTACCAACACACACACAAAAAAGAGAAGTTGGGAATGGACGATGGATGGAAAAATGAAAAGGAGAGGGGATCGAAAGTTGGAGGGGTTGCAAAGTTGAAGAGTCTTTTATCAAGATATCAAAGCCGAAAGCTCTTTGTTGTACTTCAACGTCGTCCTATACAATATGAGCAAGAACATTGCAGCTCAATAGTACACACACATACACACACACACCCAGTGTGTATGCCTTTCCCTTTTTATCGAACGCACCCTCTCCTTATGAGTTGGGGAAGGCCAAAATATATATACAGACAGAGCCCACTGGTGTGTGTGTTCTTTGTCGCCATTTAACCTTGTGACACGGGCGTTGTAGTAATCACAAAAACGGATTGACGACCAGCCCCCCCCCCCCTCTTTCCTTTCTCCCTTTAGATAGAAAAAAAAAAAAAAAGGGGACGCGCCTACTATAAACTCTCTGCTGATTACATTAGATGTGAAGCAAGCAGTCAGCTATTTTTTTTTTTTTTCATGGGTGGACAATAGTTCTAAATGGATGTCCAGCAAAGGAGACATTCCACACTGGCGGCCAAGCGAGCGGAACAAAAAAAAAAAAAAAAAAAAAAACTGACGAAAACATTTTATTTAATTTTTTTTTTTAAAGAGGAAGAATTTCTATATGTTGGATGCCATCACACATCATCGAGCTGAAAAGTTGACATCATGTCCGTCGCTGTTTAAAATCCATTAAGATTCCGGATGGTATTATAGCGATAGAAACTCTGCTGTTACGTACAGTATATACATATGTATAAAAGGCTATACACTACAACCACCCACTCCTTCTAAGGTACATATATATATATATATATTAGATATGGGGCGTGTTAGAAAAGAAGTGGGGGGGGGGACATCATCCGTTTGTCACAGTT
Organism: Daphnia carinata; assembly: GCF_022539665.2. NCBI lineage: Eukaryota > Metazoa > Arthropoda > Branchiopoda > Diplostraca > Daphniidae > Daphnia > Daphnia carinata. Next base: position 6,926,541 of record NC_081333.1, read on the forward strand.
TCAACGACGTAGGATATATGTACTATACATATAGTGTATATACTCAAAAAGATCGAGTGTCACTTGTTAGGCCTGTTACACTATATCCCAGTGCAACATAATAACACTTTGGGCTTTATATAGAACTGGTAGTTAACATCTATACAAAGTACTTATAGTATTGAATATCTCTCGTACCTTCGTACTGGAAAAAAAAGAGATGTGTGTATACACCGGTAGTGATGATAACGATGTTTGTGTTGTATATATATGCCGAGCGGATTATAAACATAGAAAAGAAAAAAAAATCAAATGAAATTCATCTAGTGAATACAACAGAGGCTGATCGATAGCTATCAGATTCGGCTGGCTCTTCTTCTTTTTTATACCGTCGAAAAAGGGACGATGGGAAATGATATAATAGCCGTATAGACCTTGCTCCATGTATTTACCGCCGTGATGTTTGTTGAAAGAGAAAAGAACAAAAATAAATACCTCTAACGATATACAGATCAGATAAACAAAACTGAACGGATTTCATTCCTCCTTCATTCTGATGCGCTTTTCTTTCCCTCTTGGCCTTCCCTTCTCCTCTCTATTGTACGTCATCAAACTGAAGAAGGGTGAGTTTTTATATGTGTGTGTATATATATATATATATATATAGGCAGCCAAAGGAGAAAAAAAAAACGCTATATCGACAAACAGCAGACACACATCACCGCCCTTCTTTTTTGTCACGATTTAGATTTAAATTCTTTTATTTAGATATACGGGCGTGCGGAGCCTGTGTTGTTGATGTTTGAATATTTTAACGAGCGCGCGTTTTTTTCTATATGCGCGACTCTTTTTTTTTTTTTTTTTCTTTTCTCTGCTGCGCGTGTGTGTGTGTGTAGCCTATAGCTATCCGTGTCCAACCAAACTGTGCTGCTAACATCTACCGTAACATTAGCAACGCTTGTCACGTACACACACAGCACAGTTTCCTGGGCTTCTATACAGCCCAGCATGTGTGCGTGTGTGTGTGTGTGTGTGTGTGTCTCTGCTGTGATGCGCCTGCTTCGCTCACCTTCTGATCGGAACGTTTCGAATATTATTTACACGTCGGACAAACCAGCATTATCAGGACTAGTTTGGGGGGAGGAGAAACATGACCAGACCAGCAAGCGAGCAAGCAAGTAGTTCTTTTTCTTCGTCTTCTTTCCTATACTGTTGTCGCTGTCCTATGCTCCTGATGGCCCATCCTTATGCAAATGAAATGGTTGCCTTTCGAAGTTGGGAGAACGCTGCCATCATCAACATCGGATCTATCTTTCTTCTAACTTTTTGTTTTTGTTTTTGTTTTTGTTTTCTTTTTCTTTTTCTTTTTTTTTTTTATTTTTATAAATACACAAAACAAAAGAGACGACAGGGATATTTTACATAATAGGAATCAACAAAAGATTTCTCTTCTTCTTCTTCTTTTCCTATACCAGATTATTATTCTACGGCATGTATAATGCAGCCTATTATTACTATTAATATTATAGTCCCCTATATAGGCCTTTACCAACAAATATACACAAGACTTTTTTTTTTTTTTTTTTTTAATGTTTCATAACTGTGAATGTGAAAGATCGGGAAGAATAACGTTTTCAGCAGCAATGAAATGAAAAATGATTTATGTATTTTTATTTGTTCGTGAGAATATATATATATTTTTTTTTCAATCATCACCGGATGTAGCAGACAACAGTACGGACGTAAAAAGGATGTGAACGATCGATCGGTATTGAATAATAAAAAAAAAAAAAAGCGTATTTTTTTTTTACGATTTTTCAATTACGTCAGTCAGTATAGAATGATATCAATATATAGGCCACCCTATTAATAAATGTAGGCTGCGCCTCTGTTGTTATTTGCTGACGCGCACAAAAGATTTTCTTTCTTTTTTTTTTAGCTTCCATTTTGATCATGGCAGAGTTTGCCTCAATCAATAGATATAAATGTTGCACGGACGAATGAACCGAGCTGCTCGATGCGTCAATATATATACGGACAACTTATCAATGATTTACGCACAGAGAATATGTATCTATATATCAAAGCTATTGTATCGAATGGTTCAGGCCCCCCTTCCTTTTTATTTTTGTACCCCCCCTCCCTCTTCGTCTCTTCACAATCCAGCGGATCGTCGTAAAATTGTGTATACCTGACTGTCTATAATGCCACGCAGATGTAAGTTGTCCTATACATTTACACGTAATATAAATATATCAATCCATATACGTATAAGCTTTATTTACCTTGATTCAAATTGATTTGTGTTGCCTCTGTGTTTTGCTTATGTTGGCACCCGGATTTTAATCAATTCGATCCACCAATATTATGTGAGTATTTAATCAGTCATGAATTTAGAAAGCCCATCTTTTTTTTTAACTGGCAAAAAAAAAATTAAATAAATAAAACTTTTCAAAATAGTATTAATAATCTGATTTATAGGACGCCATAGATTTCTAACGTATGACCGAGCTTCGATACAAACGAATTGTTATACGCACAAGGTAAGAATAAAAACCAACTCGGCGAGGATAGAAATCAAATATCCGGTTGGATATGTTTTGTATTGTCAAAAATAAATGTAGGCCCTCTTTGATATAACTAGGGGCATCCGAACTGTTAAGGCCTTTCGTCATTTTTTTTTCTCTCTGTCGTTGAAATATGAAGAAAAATAATAATAAAAAAAAAAAAAAATCAAAAGGTAGTTATACACAAAGCTCCTTTTTTTTTTTTCTTCTTCTTTTTCTTTTTTTTTTGTGTAGCTTTTTTAGACGTGCCGTTTCACTCCCCTCTTCCTTATGGTTGTCAGTTGGTCTCTCTCTCTCTCTCTCTCTCTCGCAGCGGGATCACACGCCGCCATATCCATCCGCTATTGAATTTTTTTCTATTGCACAGTTGACGCGCCCCCCTCTCTGTAAACTAGATTCCCCCCCGTCCTCACTACAACCCCCTCCTTCTATCCCTTATATGAAATCGTGTTTTTGACAATTCACTCTTTTCGAGTGCACTCAGCGGCAAGTCAAGCTGTCAACAATTTATACAGCAGCATCTATATATCTCAATACAGACGTCCTCATACACACACGCACAGACATATATATATATATATATATATATTTTAAATAATAAATATCGAATAATACACGTCAAAGGAGAAAAAAAAGGAACTATTTCTCCCCTCCACTCACTTGATGTGTGAATAAAGAAATCTTTTGCCTTTTTTTTTTATGAATAACAAGAACGTTGGAACTGTGACTTTTCCCGTGCTTTTCTTTTTCTTTTTTTTTTTTTTTTTGATGTATAGAAGAACTCTAGCATTTTTTATTGTAGAGATGTCAACATCTTAACAAGACAATAAATAGAATTTTCGGAAGGAAGTCAAAGTGGAATGTGACGCGTTTCCTGAGAAAGTGGGGGGGGGGGATATGTCACTGATTTTCTCAACTGATAGTGGACGTGAATCGAAGAAAAAGCGCGGGGCATCCGAGCATTGAAATTCCGTTCTTCGTAATAACAACAAGAAATTGTCGCGTCATTGACAGTCAACTGGGCCAAACATTTGATTGCAAATTCCGATAACAACAGACGGTATTCTTTGTACGCAATACGTACAAGACCGTTGCGCGCAATAAGGATGAGTGCGCTATATCATCGCCCCCTTTTTTTTTGTTCCCCGTCTATTGTATTGAAACTAACACATCAGCCTTCCATCTTTTTTGCCCTTCTGTCTGGCCTCAATATGACATTGTACACTTTTTATTTATTTCTCTTATATACGTCATCGTTTGAAAAGAGTTTCTACGCTAACGCGTCGATATGTGCGACATAGAATAGGATCGCACAGCGAACCGAATAATAATTCTGTCATCATCGTCGACGTCACGCGCAGTCCATTCTCATCATTATCTTCCCCAACGTTTTGACTATTACAGAGAGAGCTCGTCTATAATGTAGGATAACCGTTTCAACAGTGATTGACAGTGTGACGCAAAAAGGACTCCCCGTCGGCTGTCTGGAACAACGACGGGTACATCTGCTGGCGCATGAAGCTCGCGTCCTTCATTGATCGCCTTAACGCGAGCAAGGTGTCATCATTATTGCGCATATTTCGATATTATGTATATTAAAATATAGTCCGACGGGCTTGGCTTGCTCTTAATGATGAAAATTCAGAAACACACATGGCATGCGATGGGGGGGGGGGGCGGGCGTTTGATGGAGGCTAGTGGTAATTAGACATTGCATTTCTTATTATGGCAGAGAAGCCTCGTATAAGAAATTCTCGGATTACATTGCGTAGCGGTTTTTATATTTTTATTTTTATTTTTTTTTTTAGATGATAGACTTATACGCAATTCACAGTGTTTTCTGGGACCTCAACTCGAAATTTCCCATCATCAGCAGCGGTTCGCCGCAGCGACTATATCTAGTGTGGTTCCGCTTCAATCTATTGCTGGGTTGCGGTGGTGATGGTTTTAGGTGTAACGGCCACACGAAACCTATACACCAAGTCGATCGGCTCTATTAGACGTGTAATTATTAAACAATCAAAAACACTCAATCATTTCCTTTTTTCAACGTGTACATCCTTGTGAAATGATGAAGACAGATGATTATAAATACGGCGTTGACTTCGAAAAAATTCGTCTACTCCAATTGGAGGACATCAACAGCTGCGAGTGAAGGAAATTCGGTTAGTGGGTGGAGATTGTTGGCATCACGTGAAAGAAAATTGAAACACGGAAGAGACATTCAAATGTTTTATTTTTTATTTTTTTTTTCCTGTTTTTCCGGGCATGGAAATAATAGGAGGGCTTCTTCTTTTCACAATTGATCGGCGGCATCGTACAGAATAAGTGATTAGACAAAAGAGCCGGGCAACAGCACGCGCTGGCCTGATACGATAGCTGCTGCAACATAAAAGCGCTGACACGCACAAAAGGATCCCCCCCCCCCTCTCTCTTAAAAAAAAAAAGAAAACCTTTATTTATATATATTTTTTTTCACTTGACATTTTATGTATAATATGTGATGATGGGAAGCTTTTCATTTCGTCAGATCGAGATGCTGCCACCCGCTCTTGATGGATGGCTTTTCTTTTTCGACTCTCTCACCCCGTCGAGCTTACCCCCTGGTGATGACCCACGTCGACCTGTGCCGCCTCATTATTTCTGCTGTTGCCTATATTAACAGGCGCTTCCATAGTTTGCCTACCCCTCCGTCTGTCTCTCTGGAACGGACGGGAAAAAAAAGGGACGGCTTGCTTATTTTTTTTTTTTTTTTAAAGAGAAACATCCGACATCATTTTGCATTTTGATTGTTAAACGATATTCGCCCATCTCTTGTTTGATAGCCCCAACTTTTTTTGTATGTACCATTAGGCCGGTCTCACTGGACTGGTATTAGGTAACCTTTCCCTTTGATATATCTGTATATAAAAAAAAATAGAATTGGGTAACAGCTGGCTGGTCATCAACGAAGGGCCAACTCTCAGCAGTCCTATGTTTATTGCTTTGCTCGCTCAGTGCTGTAATCATGTAGCTACATTACTCTGTGTACATTGATATTCAATTTGTGTGTGTGTGTGTCCACCGTGTAATAGAGTCATCGCTAGACCGGCTGGCTGAGAGGGACACCCCAAAAAAATTTAGTGTCTCTACGATGCCGTTGAGAGTTCCAGAATTCAATAGGAGAAGCTGCGCGTTCGATAACAGGCAGCAGAGAAAACGGCAAAATAAGCTTCTCTATGTTCTGCACTTGCGCCAAGCTACGGATAGCGAGAGAGAGAGAGAAGGGGGAGTGATAAGGGCGGAGGTGTCGATTCCGTCCGATTAATCCGTCAGAAAAAAATAAAATAAAATAAAAGACGAACGAACAACATGAGCTAAGAGATGAACGTACTTGCAACCCCTTTTCGCAGCTGAAAATCCTGTTCTCTGTATCTGCTTTCAATACACATCCATTCAAAGTCAATAAGCCGTGTCGACAAAGCTGCTAAAGCAAGTGGCCCTCTACTTTTCGCTGTTCTGAAAGCCCCTCGTAGTCTAAGCTTCCACCCTAAGCGAAACCGTCCCCCCCACCCACCCATTGCCCATCAGAATTCCATTAATCACGTCCAAGAATCGTTCAACGTTTGCACGCGCCTGAAATGTTGTGATTGAATTGCCCCATCACCCGCCTTTGGCTGCTCTTTTCCCATCGCGCAATACGTTTCCAAAAAAAAAAAAAAAAAAAAGGGGAAACTGGAAAATAAAATAAATTAAATAAACGCGAAATTTCCATGTATTTATAGTTTGCTGAGGGAAGGTTAAAGCTTGACCTGAAACATCATCCATATGTAAATGTTGTAATGGGATGTAATCTGTCTTTGAAAAGAAAAAAAACGTCGGTTGTATCCCCCTTGCAGACCTTTAGTGAGAGATCGCCGCTCTATTCCTCTTGCTTGTTGTATATTTAGCCTTTTTTATTTTATTTTTTCGAGTACAATTTCACACACACGCACATACTACACACTTGTACTATACTAGCTTAGTTGTGCTATATATATATACGCTGTTTGATGGGCTATAATGTAATAACTAACAAGCTTTGAGGGAGCCATCTGATGAGAGAAGCTGTTTGTTTTTCTCATGGGGGATTTTTGGATCAAAATGCTGTGGCACGTTGTGGCTGTTAGTTTAGGGGGTACAACAATATTTCCACACACATGAGCTGCAATAATCACGAGAGAAAAATACCCGAACAGAGCCATCACCTTTGGGAAATGTTGCTCAACAGCCAAAAGCTGTTTTGTTAACACACGTACGTGACAAACAAGAATAGCACGTATTATCTCAAATATCTATATCAGTTCACTGGGGTTCCTTTTTTTTATTAACAATTTGAAAAAAAAAGAAGAAGCGGGAAAAAGAAATTAGCTCGACAGTTTGAAACGAAAAGGCACCGTGTCTATTTATAAAAATCAAAAGTGGGCTACTACCAACTGCCGCCCAGCAGGCCACAACGCCTGCGAATTGATAAAAATACTCACTCCTCATTCTAAGACACACAAGAGTTCATTCTCTTTCTATCTTCTTTTTGTGTGTGTGTGTGTGTGTGTGTATTCTTCTTTTTATATTTTCTTTCTATGAGCTTCCTCTTTTTTTTTTCTTTCTATCCGGCCCGTTGGCTGCCACTTCTGTACACGTCTATTTAGCAGAAGTTGAGCCTGAGAGACCCGGCGCAGTGGATGCGTGTAACAGCTACAATTTCAAGCGCACATCATCTGTAGACATTCTCTTCGTTTGCCTCGTCATTGAGCTCATCTTCTTTTGTTTTTTGTTTTGTTTTTCTTTTTTGTTGTTTTATTTTTTTTTTGTTTAGAAAAACAACACGCTGTAATATGCGTGTTAAGTGAAGCTGTTATTACAAGGCAGGGGCTGTTAGCCTAGTACATTACAAGAGTGCTCACATTTCAGATAAAACTTTAATATATTTTTTTTTGTATCATCTCGGTTTTCTTTTGCGTGCGGTGTGCTGTGCGTAACGTTATATTACATAACACAGTGCTGTATAGGAAGAAGCCGCGAAAAATTTTCTGGTCTGGCGGTCGACCCGTCCCGCAAACCTACCGTTTTTCTGGTAAATTATAATTTTACTTTCTTTCTTTTTTTTTTTCACCAAAAATTATGAATTTGTGGCTGTTAAAGCTGTTGTCTGCGTGTTTGCGTGAACTCTCGCGTTTTTTTATTTGAAATAGGCCGGCTGTGAAACTGTGGCCTCTTAAAAACACGGTGCATAACACCAAGATTCAACGAGCGTTATGTATACCTGTGTAATCAACGGTTGAGAATGATTAACAGCACAAAAGTCTTGTTTTATTTTTGTACCCAGTGATACGGCAGTTAAAAGAACTTTTGGCTCTGATTTCATTTTGACGTGACAACCAAAAAGTTCAACGAAAAAAAATATTCAGGCCATATACTAATTTCGAGTTTTTTAAATACATTCGTTCCGCTTCCTAATTCCACCATGTATATGCGAGCACAGTTAGGCCTAGTAGATTAAGATCATCATCGTTTAAAACAACAGAAAATGCTGATAAACTTTTCTTTTAATTGACAGTACGAGAAACCAATTGCAATCGGGAAGATCTGTAAATAATGCACGGCAACGTTGGCATGGAGAAAAACCAATGGAAAGTGGCTGAAGACGACACCGTCATCGTTGATCCTTCAGACAAGGAACAGGTGATTTATAACCAATAACTACTTTATGCTTCGAAAGTCGTAACTTGGTGCGCACTAAAATAGAAACCGCTGCGCGATAATAAAACACGCGTCTTTAAGAGTTTCACAAACAACGCCTAAAATCGCCGGCTGTATACAATATTGGACTAATGCTTAAATTACAGTGATTACAGCCGTTCGAAAATGTAGCCTAATAACACGTCGTATTTAAGGACAAATCATTTTTGCTAATAATTGCCTGGTGTTTTGTTTACCTTAAACACGTCGATGAAAAACTAAAGGGCGACGAACCTCACAACTGGAAAGCCACGGGCATAGCCATATGTGCCATCACCATCGTAAGCCTTCATCACACGTCACATTGTGAAAATGAGACGAATAATAAGATTAAATAATAACCGATTCCAGGTGTTGCTGGCCGTCAGCACAGCTGCGCTCTTCATGCGCAATCCTGAGGACGAGGTTATCAGACACTCTTTGACACACATGCATATCAGACTGGAACGCTAAAATCTCTTTGGCTTTGTCTAGGGGGCCTACTGGCAAACGGTGTCTTACGATCTCAATTCGGTCTTGGATACTGAAACGTCCATTTTCATAAGCAACAGTATGTCCAAGGATCAGTGGAAATCGACCTACTGGATTTCAGGTGACTTAGGCCTCTGTCAAACACAATCATTTCAATTCCAGAAACAAAAAACAAAGCAAAGTTTTTCTCTTATCGAATAATAATTAAAAAAAAAGATCGTCAACTCGTTTATTGGGATGCCTCGGGCGGATTGAACGTCTATCGAGTCGCAACGAACCAATCGGCCGTCCTCGTTCCCGCACATGTTGTGGTACTCAACAAACAATATATTTTCTGTGTTTCAAAAGAACATCATTATCAGTTCTGGTTGATTAAGCCGGCAGTACTCTTGCTGTTTTCTTGTCGAAATAGACACAGTGGAGAGCGGACGAGTATTGGCCAAGTTATGACGGTCGTTACGTTCTACTCCGACAGCATCACACTGGCGATTCACAGAAAGAGGGCGAACTCTATTACGGATGCCATCAGCCACAGCGCTACTACGCTGTCTACGACACCTTTGAAAAGTAACACGTTTTGTAGAACTATATTACAAGTTATAATTTTAATCGTAATTAATTGTTATTATACACCACAATTTTTGTATGATTAAAAAATTGTTTGAATAACCCTGGCAGTGATTTGTGGAAGATACGATTGACGGCGGACGATTTGCAACCAACCCGTTTGGGATACGTCGCATGGTCGGGCAGATCAAACCAACTGTACGCCATTTATCGCAATAGGTATGACAGATATTTAATGCAACAAGAACCCGTCAGTTGACTTTCGCGCCTTGTTTTGGGAGCCCCGTCGAAAGATGTCGGGAACGATTACGCAACCAAACTGGTTTTTATGATTTGCGTGAAAATGGTTTTGTTTTTGCGTGTTTGACACCCTTTTGTAGGATCTTCTGGACTAGTGATGCCACCAGCCGGATAGGATGGCAACTACGGGGAGCAGACCGAACGTTGCCGAAAGAGCCGGAACAGGATTTCTTTTGTAGCGGATTGCCCGATTGGACTTATTCAGGTTTTGTCGACTGCCACGTCCTTGATTTTGCACGCAATTTTGGGCTTTTGTTTTGACTTGCGCATTTCGTACGGCAATCGCTTTTTGTGTCCCAACAGAAGGAGTGACACGCTGGCGGAACCTTATGTGGCCAAACCTTGGCGGCGATTGGCTAATTTACGCAACCTTGAATTCTAGCCAATGTCACCATTTAGATTTTATCGAATATTTAGCGGACCGCTCGCGAGCCAGTAGTATCCGTCACGCTGTGGTAAAGCAACATTCTTGCCTTTGTATTGATACAACGCGAAAGCTAATGACGGTTGACTGGGTTTGAAAGCCAGGTGGCCAGCTGCCCGAAATCCAGTTGAAGTTGATCCATCTCGAGAGCAACATCGAGTCCGAATTGGCGATCAGCCAGTTGGCTAACCAGAGGTATTTCAAGATTCCGTCGAATCGATCAAAAATTTCTTCATTAATTGGAACATGCAAGGCAATGGCTGTTAGTCCAAGTCGAGTGGCTGGACGCGACTGGCTTCGTTACGGCTTGGATGACCCGCAATCAAAATGAAACAAGAGTGTTCTACTGCCAGCTGGCCGTAGCAGAATGCAGTCAAGTACGTACATGGCATGTTTCGTCAACTAGCGTTCAAACCAATCTATTAGTAGCAACAACTGAGCGTGCCCCAAATTTGGAAATGCCAGATTATTCTTGAAGAAGCCGTCCCTGGTCGCTGGTTGGTACCCCCGTTGCTGTACCCATCGCCCAGCGGTAATGGCTTTGTGGCAATTTCACAGACGGGTCAAGCAGAGGACGGCCAACGTCTCGTTTATCACCGTCCACCTTGGCACAAATTTGTCTCGCTTGATATCAGGCAAATCGACGTCAAGCGTATCGTCGGCTGGCATGAAGCAAACAACACCACGTATTTTGAAATGTTTTCTATTCTGAAGGAAAATCCGAGACACCGTCGTGCTTTAATACATGAATAACTTTTATTTTCAGCTACGTGCTTGGCACTCCGACGAACGAAACGCAAAAGAGACATTTGTATCGAGTGACGGACGCCACAATCGAATGTCTCACGTGCCATTTATCAGCTGACAATTGTAACTTTGTCGATGCCAAGTTTGAATTGGCTACCCTCGATTTTTACGAACTGCAGTGCCTAGGCCCCCATATTCCCAGTCTTCACGTTGTCGATTCGGAAGATAACGAAATTCTCACGACACTTTTGGAAGTGGATCATCACGGAGGACTGCGGGATCTTCTCGAGCATTTGACACCCGTCGTCAAATATCTAACAATCCCGCTTGAGAACAGAGGCGTCGGAAGGGTTCAGCTACTCCTACCTGGTGGCTGGAACGATAAAATTTACCATACACTACGCTACCCACTCATCATTCAAACGTAAACTATACATAAGAAAAAAAAATCCCAATGGTTTCGAAGAAATTCTAATAGCTTCTTTCCTAGTTTGGACTGGGACGAAGGCGACGCTCTAACCGACCAATGGCGCAAAGATTGGGCTTCATACTTCACGCTGACACGACAGGTGATTTACGCCAGGGTGTCAGGCCGTGACAGGGCGAACCAATACGGATCTCTCCAAACGGGTGTCAGCGATCTCCTTACTATTGTCAAGTAAATGAAAGCATTACGTCAAATCTTTTCAATTTTGCGTATGATACAATTGTACATGTCAAAGGTTCTTGATGGCGGAATTGAACCACGTTGAAAGCAATGCAGTGGTCTTAATCGGTAAGGGAATAGGAGGCTACCTGGCAACCATGATGATGGCGCTGATGGCCAACGAGGAAGAGCCCATTTTCAAGTGCGGAATCGTCATTTCGCCTACCACTGACTGGTTGAGATACGGTAGAAAAAAAAAGCCATGGTGATCTCAATGTCAACTATGCCTTTCATATGGTTTACTTTATTCAGAGGCCAGTATAGCTGAAAGGTACTTGGGAGATGCAGTCGATCAGCAATATTATGTTCTGTCAAAGACCGACAAGCACATTCAAATGATAAAAAATGATACGATATTGTTGATGGATTCGTTCCCGTACAATCCGGTCCAACATTTCCAATCAGTAAAGTTCAATTCCCAGTTGACAAAAGCGGGCATCCGGTTTGACTACAAAGTAAATTAAATTTCTAGATGCATTGTCTGGTGTTTATAATCTCATCTTTATTGGAATTTCAGACATATCCTCAGGCTGGTATTAAGAAGATGATTGAGTACCATTCATACCTTTCCTTAGAACACTTCATTACACAATGTCTGCAGAATGGTAATTAACATGCTGTGTCTTGAGAATGGAAGAATAAAAGTTTATGGGATAAGCAGATTCTGAAATATGGAATTGCTTACATGGTGCGACTAATGATTAATGTGCAAAGAATCCATAATGTTTTTGAATTAATGTGGCCTTCTATTTTGGTGGTCCTTCAACTCCAGATTGGGTGACAAGATCTGCAATGTTCCTCTCTAAATCATCAATACGGTTTCCCATATCATCAAGTAAAAAATATGGTTAAGGAAAAAATTAGAAAGTAGTATTCATATAGTCTAGTGTAAAATCAAGCCCTAGCTTGATCTTTACTCAGTTTAAAAAGGATATTTCTCGAAAGCACTTGATCCGAGATATTCTGAAATCTTTCTTGCATTTGCTGTAAAAGAAGTTCAACCTGCAGAACAGCAACAGTTATGAATTTTTCAATCCACTTCAGCAAATAAGGTCAACTTACGTAGCGAGTAAGGTCTTGAACGTTTTTTAAATCGGGGGTGCTGGACTGGGCATTAGCTGTGGTAATACTGGTAACTGAATCGCGAACGTTGCTGCCTGAACTTTCATTATTACTGAGACTGGCACTTACATTCAACTCGGTAGAAACATCAGACTGATATTCAGAACTTGCACTCAGTTTGCTATTGTCAGCCATTTCGTTTCTACGTATACGTAATAGATTAGACCTGGAAGGAAAAATTGAGAATCAAATCAAGATAGCCAGAAAAAAAACAACGACTGTGACGTTTCTATGGCAACCAAGCAGGAAAGTCACTTTAGCCGCCCAACCCCCAGCATTGCCGTTTGTGTTTTCGTGCAGAATATTTTGACAAACTAACGAAAGTTACCATTGATAGTTAAGTAGTTTTTCTTTTTGCCAGCAATTCATGACAGTTATATCGTGCCAATAATGTTCGATTCCTACTTAATTATTATCGTAATAAGCCTTGCTTCCAGCTTGCTACAAGTGCTACAACCTTCTGGCCAATACATTTACTATTGCACCGGAGTGAGGCTTTGGCAGAAAAGTCGTCTGTTTTCTATTCATTTAGGCGCGAAATTTTCCGGAAATCCTGGAATGCAGCTTCAGCATTGCACAATAATTTCAAGCAAATTCGGCTTTGGTGTTGAATCGTCTTAAATGCGAAATGGCTAGTGATCAACAGAAACAAATTTTGCAGTACTTGCTTTACAAACCTCTAGTTTCATTAAAGGATTTGGAAAAGATTTATGCAGCTGCCTACGAAAGTATGATCTTTTTTACGGTTTTCCTTTTGTAATTTACAATTCAATGTTTCTAACTATGTGGTACGTTTTCAGAGCAAGGAAGAGGGGAAGAGATTAGAGATCTTGTAAGATCCCTTAATGACTTACTCAAGCCGGCTCAGCTGGGTATCAAATCAAGATTGTGTGAAGATAATAATGAGGAATATTTTGCTCTAATCAACATGATAGAAAGTGAAGCAGCAAAGTAATTTAAAATTAAAATATATAAAATACAGATAATTTGTAAATTATATGTTGCAATTTGTAGACACACTTCTGAATTCAGTCCTGCTGAATTTGAGCTTTTCAAGTGGATAATGAAAGAAATAGTTTCGTCAGAGTCTGGTTCAGTTTCTTCAATAGACTGCATCAACCAGAGTTCATACATTCCAAAACTTACAAAAACAGATGCACAAAAGGCTTTAGATAAATTCTTAGATTCACAATGGTTGAATGAGGTATTTCTGCTTTCTATTATTCATCTCAGCCATTTTAATTTCTTAATTTATATGCTCCTATTTAGAGAGAGGGAGAAGTGTCTCTTACTGTCAGAGCATTGTTGGAGCTGGAACCCCTGTTGAAGAAGCTTGACGAAGACCTTCAAAACTGCAAAATTTGCAACAAACTTGCTGTTAAGGTGTGTATTCTTAGCAACAACGTTTTTTTTGTTTTTGTTTTGTTTTACTTCTGTTAAATTTTGTGTGAGGCAGAAAGTTGCTTGCCCGGATTGCGGTGCGAAATTCCACCGTTATTGCATTTCCAGGTTAAAATTAAAATGCCCAGCATGCCACCAAGTATGGCGAAGCTTGGAAGACGAAAGCACCCCATCCCAAATTTCATTATCACAGACGCTATCACAAACGTCAAATCCATCAACATCTCAAGTCCCAAACCGCCGAAATGGTGGGGTAAGACGTGGTAGAAGCCACATGGAATCTGACGATAGCGAATAGTCAACAACTATTAGAGTTTCATGTGCTGTAAATTCTAATGAGCTTCGAAGATAAGTATCGAATGTATCCTTTTTATTTGATAATCAAGCTAGTTTTTTCTTCCCTTTTTATGTAAAAAATGTAGTAAAAACTTCGTATATGCAGCTAATCATTTACAGCCCATATACATGTATCTAGGAGTCGAGAAAAAGCACGACGATGAGCCCTTCTATCTGTAAATCCTCAATGACTTTATACAGGTAAGTATTCTTGAGGCCAATTGTCCATAAGCCCTATTCTAGCAAATTACTGTACTTTCTCGTTATGATATATAGCTCGTCAACGCTCTTTCGCGCTTCTATCTGTTAGCCTACATTCCCATGCCTGATGACCCGGTAGTGTTTGTGTGATGTAAAATATGAGTCGTTGATGTAAAGCGCCAGTCGTGACAGGTAGCCTCAATTGTGCCCGATGGAAACCAAGGCCGAATACGAGCCACATTGAATTCCGTCTGTGTTACCATCAGTAGTAGACCACAGTGTAACTTTTTATGCATTGCTTGTAACTCACGCGATGAAAACATATAGCTAGACATTTTCATCAACACTAACCGTTGAAACAAAGTCTGGTCTGATATCAAATTGTAAAAACTAAAAACACCCAACCGTGAGAGGATACTGAGTTGATGAGAAAAAGGAAAAGGAAGAATGCAAGTTAAAAAGGATAAACAAAAGAACAAACAACCCAAAGAAAAGCAATGAGAAAATGGAGCGACCGAGTGACGACCCGGCATGGCCAGGCACGGCACGCGGCTATGTCAGGGACTAGTACCGTTATAATTATCCACATCGGCCTTTGTTTTTTTTTTGTTTTTTTGTCTCTTTCTCAACAGCGCACGCCTCATTACTTCCAATCTCACCTTTTGGCCAATTTCCCATATCCCCTTGCTACCCTTGTGTGCTGGTGTTTCGTCCGCAAGGTCTCCACATGTGATGACGGAGACAACAAACATGAGCTTAGAGAAAGAATTGCGTCGACCTTCTGCTGAAACAATGGTAAATAAATGATCAGTACGGTAACTAACATTCGATAAAAAGAAAAGAACAATCCAACACACAATCAACAAAGGGAACGGTTTTTTTATTCTTTTTTTTTTCTTTCAGGACGACTCGTGCCGACCCGGTGGAAACAGCGTCTACTGCCGTTGCGCGTATGTATGGTTATATGGTCCAGCACTGGCATCAACAGGTGAATGATGAAGTGTTCGGACTTCGTAGCACATAATAACCACACCTTGGCAACATCTTAAACATGGAACTATGCCATTACAGAACAGCGAAGCGACGTGTGTCATCATCGCTACGTTATTCGAGGCCAGGTTTCTTGCCTTTTTATGCTTGTTCCACCGAATGAGAATTCCTTGTTCGTAAAGGCTGAATGGGTAAATAGAAAAGACCTAAAAGCAAAGTCGGACAGCAGCTGTCCCATGTGTCAGGTAAAAAAAAAATTCTAGTTTGTGCAAAGTTATCGCTCTCATCTTGTTTTACTGCCAGTTTAATTTGTTCCATTATTATGTTTAGTGATCACTCCCGAGTGTTCCGGTCTTCCTCGCCGTCACAGGTGTGACCATGTATAGTTAAACGCAGTACAAGTTTATGCGAGCGCGTTTACTTTAATTTCTTTTATTCTTTATTCGTTCTAGTATCCCTCGTCATCTTTCCGTTTGGGACTTTGGCGATACGAGGCTATAATTTTATCTTTATTACATCTCTTGTGTGGCTTATTTACTGGACGATTGAATGTAACAACATGGGCGGACACATTTAGCCAGCGTCCGATATTTTCGGACACGGTTGAACTGGACAACGCCTTTTTGTCTAGTAGGTTTCTCTCTCCTTATTTTTCTTTTTCTTTATGATTGACCAATGAGGGAAGAAAACAAGAAGAAAAAAGAAATTACAATAGGCATTCCGAATGGATTTTGGTATGCTTTGCTGCGATGTTGAACAGCGGCGGTTTGATTGTTTGGATTGTTTCTTGTTTGGTTGCTGTTGCCGGAACTGGCTGGAATATTCCCACGAACCGACTACCGTACAAGAGTGCAATTGTATGAACTATTAGCCCGCGTGCCTTGCGCAGTCCAGACATTTTTTTTGTTTTGTTTTCATGACTGTGTTTTTCCCCTTCTTTTTTTTTTCTTATGTGTCCAAGTGTTTTTCATGCGTTTGTTTTAACGATTCATTTTTCCTCTTCTTCCCACAAGATTACGCCATTGCGTGGACTCTTGGTATCATGTACTAGGCGCAGGTTGGTAGTATGCACTTCAGACACGCATGTAGGTCATCAATTTCGACTCGGTCACTAACGTACAGCACATCGTCGTACTCGTTTTCTTCTTTCTCTTAAGAAAGCTTCTCTGGCCGTGAACGAGTGTGTGTCAGTTTTTAGGTTGGTGCTCATCAGGTGGGCCTCGCGGTTGTCCTTACATCCGAATATTCGTGGTATCAGCCAGCACGTAAGCCAACACACCTTCTACCCGATCGTTCTGAGAAAAGGTCACGAAGACGAACTGACGCATCCGTTGGCACTTGCGAGATATCGCCGTCGTTGTTTTATGTCGTTGGGCTGTCGTCACGGTGGCAGTAGCCCCTTCTAACGGGTTTCGTTCTCCGCCGGGGCCTTCTTTTTTTTTTTTTTTTTTCACATTCCAGTGAGAAATGTGATCGACTAACCCACAAGTCAAAGGTCGCATCTCGTCAGAGGGGAAAAATGAAACAAACCAGGAAAAAACGACGTTACAAGAAAATACATCCCATCCATACGAACAGGCCAACACTAACATGCGATTCGGTCGACACTTGCAGTCGCGTCGCACGGCCCGCGGCCTGCACCCGGAAACACGAAATCACAAGCGTCTGTACCTTCATTGTACTGTGTTGCGTGCGTTCAGATAGAGGGCTGTTGGTCGGGTTTCATCACAGTCATCAGCCGGTGAATTCTCTGAATTATAGGCGCATCCGATAGAGTTGTGTAACCGTCAAACATATAGTCGTCTTAATCGGAAAAAACGCCGCGAGGAATAATCACTTGGTTGAACAAAATGGGGGGAACAACGAGAAACCAATGGCGGAAGGAGTACAGTAACGGGGAAAATCGCAGGCGTAGTATTTATGAACGCATTTATACTCTCCTAAATATAATGCGATAGGGCCCCAATACAAGTCCCATTCGAGTTACAAAATTGCCCAACATGCATTTTTTTTTTTTTTTTTTTTTTTTTTTTTTTGAAAAAAAAAAAAAGAGATAGTCAAATAGGATAATGGCTCTTTAATGCGTGCGGTCTACCCGTACGAAACGTTAAGCTAGCTCAAACCTTGGGTTAGCTAGCGCAGCTACTGCTCCAGGCCCCTCCAAGCTAACGATTTCAAGCTTAAATTTTTTACGATTTAAGCTTGGAAATTCAAGCTAACCTAAACCCGCGCGCCGCTAGCCTAGATTAGGCAATGCGAAAAAAAGAAGACTGTGGCTGGGATCGAACTCGGGTCTCCCGCACCACAGTCGGATGATCTTTCCACTGGACCATTCTATACATATTATAACTATTATTTCAGAACAATACAAGAGAGAATCTAGAAATATACTTAGGTTTTTTTCGACAGGTCAACAACAGAATTTAAAAAATCTAAACATAAAGTCGAAATTAAGTTAAGCTTTCGTTCCCTCAAAGTATTTAAACCAATTATGCTAAATTTTTTTTTATTTCGACAGGTCAACAACCGAATTTAAAAAACCTAAAGATGAAGTCGAAATTAAGTTAATCTTTCGTTCCCTCAAAAGTATTTAAACCAATAATGCTAAATTTTTTTTATTTTCAAACTTAAGTATGATTTGTTAATTTTTTTGAAGGAAATGAATTATTTAAGATTAAAGTCCTATCATAACTAATGCTTGTTTAAAGCATTTCTTATGCTAAATAATAATATATATTTTTCTAACTCCCATTTTTCTAGCTTAAACTTATTTCAGTAGCTTAATTTCTGTAAGCTAAAGTGCAAGGTTGCGAAGTTACAGCTTGCGCAAGTTTAATTTTAAGGCGCTGAAGCCACCCCCCAAAACTCAAGCTAACCTAAACGTATCCCTAGCTTGAAATCTGCAAGCCATCGACGAGGAAGCTTGATAAAGCTAGAATTTGGGCATCGCCAAAACGCAAGCTAACCGTTTCGTACGGGTAGTGCCCTCACTCACGTAGATAGACCCCCGTGTTCGTTTGGAATAGGATACATAATAGGAGCTTCACTATTATGCCTATTATAATGCTAATGAAGGAAAACAGACAGCCGATCGTGTAGTTAATGTATGTTTTGCTAACGATTGTATAGCGATAGATGTATCTACAATATACGATCTATGTATGGGCAAGAGTTAATAAGCAGTATAAAGGGAGAGACACCAACAACCGTATATAGGACAGACGCGTGCGTTCGTGCGGCTTTTCTTCGTCATCGGTCGCACAAGCGAAGGCTTCAAACAAGCTATTTCTCTTTTTTTTTATTCGATTTTGCTCATGAGAGGCTTTAGTTTAGATTAAAAAAACAACCATTCTTCGTCCACAGAAGCAACATACATATTCAAAATGGGGATATAACAGTAGTGGCACAACCAGGAAGATGGAATGTCTCTGATAAAAGTTCCGTTTCTGTTGGGGACACGTAAATAGTCACGTAGCAAAACCAATGTCTTCAGTAACAAGACGACAGCATAGAAGCTAATCATATCAAAATTCGTTCCTTTTTTCTCCGCCATAGAAAAAAAAACGGGGGTTTCCAAGTCGCGTGATTACGTCTCTCAAAGAAAGGTGGCAAGGATGGATGAATTTGGCTCAATTGTTATTTACCTCGTTCTTGTCCAATTTAAGTATATTGCGCACAATGAACCCGCGTGTAAAAAGGGGTCGTAATCTGATAATGATGGACACTAAAAAAAACAAACAGGACTGTCCTCATATGTTGCTATGTAACACGCTTTCTGCGACCTCAATCAAAAATTTCCAATTGGGAGATTCAACGTCAAATTCATATAAGGCTTTTGAATACGAGTGCTGGTTTACATATAGTACAACGCTTACGTCGAAAGTCTAAAATTCAGGACGCTCGTGAAAAAGCTATCCACTCTATAAGGGCAATTACGTTTAAAATGGCCGGGCATTTATGTCCATCGAACCGAGTTTTCTCTTCATTTCGGATCAGGAGTGGAAAGCTAGTATAGTGGGTTAGATTTATCAAAATTTCAGGCAGTCCATCGTGAAAGTCGATGACGAAAAGCGATACAACTATAGCTGAATAATATGATCGTAACCTGCTGCTACGACAGCTGTCGAAAGATTAATGCATTATTAGGCGCCCCATTAATCGGCACGAAATGCTCGAGTCTTTATGCATTACGACCAAAAAGAAAAAAGAAACAACAACCGATATGAAAACAAATGTAGCGATTGAAGTTTGCTCAGTAGCTCATTATTTTAGCTGCAGGAAGACGCTCTCGTTGCTGTCTCGCCTCATTGACGAGTCTCGGAAGAGTCTAACGGAACCTCAATCGTGACCTTAGTAAAGCAGGGCAAGCTTCGCTTGCTCTTAATTCCACTAGTTTCATCACACAAAGGAAGAAAAAAATACTGACATACCAAAAGAAGAGATAGAGACAGATATAAAACGGTTGACGGGATATTCTTTACAAGAGTGCTGCTGCCTTGTGATGGTGATTGCACTTTTCGCGATGATTGTCCAAACTTTTGCAACAGATTTTGTTTAGCGTTTCTTGTACTGCAAATATGGACACGCGTCTCGATTTGAAAAAAAGGACACGAAAAGAAATTTCTCTGCAATTAGCGACGATCGCATTCACGCAAAAGAGGACACGTGTCAGCAGCAGGTTTTCTTTTATTATTGTCTATGTCATGTAAGAGAAAGCGGCCAGCGTGTGCCTATACAGAGACGTATCCACCTGTCATTAGTAGGAGACAGTAACACAGCAGATAAGTTACTTTTTCTTTTATCGTTTATTCCAACCGGGAAGTCGAAGCCACCTGAAAAGAAAAAAAAAATGAGATGTCGACACCTAATTCTTTCTTTTCGGATTTCAAACGAAACCCCCCCTTTTTTTTTAGATCCTGATTTTGAGCTTTTGTTATTCATCCCGCGAAAAGGGAAAGATTGAACGACGCAACGTGACGCCAGCAGTTTCAATGTTGTGGATCGGGGACGGAGAAAAGGCGGCACAGTTCCCTGAAACCTTGCCATTCGTTTTGTTGCGTTGGTCATTATGAAAACAAGTGCCGAAGCGGTTCGAAAGCAATATAACATATCAACACGCACGAGTCGTGTGTTGTGTCGATATATATGCGCCATTGTCCCCATTCTTCAGGTTGCTATTGTGTACGTTGTTGCACCGGAATAACGGAATCAAATCGACTATTTTCTTTGATACTCTTTTTCTTCTTCTTATAATATTCGTAATGCTGTTTTTGGACGATGTTTTTTTTCTTATCTTTCGGCAGGGCCATTTCGAGGTTGTTGATATTTCTTTTGGAGATGATGGGGGGGGGGGGGGACTGGTGCACAACAAGCGCGGAATTTCCAGCACCATCCGGGACGGATGGCGTGTAACGTACGGTAAACGAATTGAATGGGCCCACACATACACGACACAAAGTGAACGACTCCTTCCTGTATCCGATTCAATACAAGTTTATGTTTGGTACTTTAGCTGTTAGATGAAACGCGTCATAATGGTATTGTCATAGAACTTAATAGAACGATGGAAGTATATTAATAATGACACTGGCGTTGAATGCACGCTGGAATTGGTTGCCGCCGCCGAGACAACGACGTTAGACTTCTACCCCCTCAAGGGAAGTGTAAAAAACTAAAATAAAATACAAAACAAAGCAAAAAAAAAAAAAAAAAAAAAAAAAGTCGAAACAGGAAAGAGGACAAGGAGGAGGCGGCTATTCAATTTGTCGGGCGCGCGGGACTGGATGCAGCAAGGAGGGCCAGAGGTGGTGGTTACAAAAGTTGCCAAAGGAAGAGACACAAAAAGGAGAGGGAGAGAGAGAGAAAGAAAAGAAAAACTGTGCAGCAGTCGAGACGGACGGTTCACTCACGTGGCGGTCGTTGAACGTGTAGCATCTGATTGTCGTCTCCATCTGGTCCGCCATTTTCTATCTTGAACGAAAGCCATTTGTCTGTTATCGTCCACCCGGTTCAAAAATCGAGTTCGTCTTTTCGACTTCCACGCAAACAAGTCGACATCAGCTGTTCGTATCGATCGACAAAAAAACAAAACAAGAAAAATGTGCCGCTCTTCGTATTTCGCAGAGTCGTTTGTCCTCTTCCTCGTATTAGCCGGTAAGTTTTGTTTTGTTCTTTCTTGTTTTCCTACAAAGCAAATTGCTCCGTTTCGTCTTTTTTTTTTTTTTTTTTTTTTTTTTATTCTTCTAATGCCTTAAAAAAGATAAAAGAATGTGCCTTATGCCCTCGTCTCACTTGATCAAACAATGGGGCCCATTTGGATTCCATTTCTATAGCTGATATTGTTCAACAAAGAGCAGGCAACCGGAATTGGTGTAATGGGATCTTTTTTTTTCCGTCGTGATGTCTTAAAGAAAAAATGTTTCCAGTTAAAATGTTCAGTTATACACCGCCTTTTCAGTTTTTAAAGCTGATATCATTTGAAAAAGAGTCTTTTTTTCAGACTTTATCCAGATCAAGAGCTTTTCTCGCTTCCATTTGGAAAAGTTCTTCTGAAAGTTGATTGTGGTATTGAGATTTCAAAACTTCCGGCTTTCAGGGTATCCTCTTGTCCGGTTGTATTCATCGTTCTGTGAATAAGTAAGTCTTCCGTCATCGTCCCAGTGATTTTCGACCACAACAATCAGCAATTGGTAAAGGCGTGATCGACGTTCACTATTGTACTTCTTGATACCTTTTCTTCGCCAATCCGTCATGTATTTTCTTGTGCCCTTTCCTTCCTTGTTGATTTCTGAATTAGAATGATGCATGGGCGTTTTTTTTGTGTCGTCACACAGGACAGTTTTTTTTTTTTTTTACAGGAGGTACAATGAACTTGTATAAGTGGTAGCCATGGATGGCTGATTCCTGTAGGTCAAGTCAAAATTTTGTTTTGAATTCAATTCGTCCAGTTCCGGTGTTCCATTTTTTTTAAATCGTTCCAATTTAAATTTTTAAAAAATGCACGCATCAACCCTTTACCTTGTAAAAGGTCTTTGTGTTTTGGTGGACGTTCCTTCTTTTTCTTTTTGGCGGCGACACCACAGACAGTGTTGGTACATATTCATTGTTCTTTGTATTCGATTTGTAAAGCACCCGCAAGCGCAAAGGCTAGTTTTATTCACGAAGTGATTTACAGCGAGCAAAAAAAAAAATACAAAGCATGGCAGTTGAAAGACAACTTTTCAACAAGTCTCTTGGAAAGTGGGAGAGGGTTGAGTGGAAAGAACAAGGAGCAAAAGTTACAAACCCGTTACGGTCTCGTGATCCGACCGCAGCAAATGCTTCGACGCTTGTAACAATAACAAATGATCATAAAAAATGGTCCCATCAATTCGATGGTTAAAGTCTTTTCTGGGGGGATGAAGATTCTTGTCGACCTTGAAACGACCCAAAAGATAAGGCCGCCCAAGCAAACCTGAAAATGAGGATGGGGCCTTATCTTTTCTTCCCCCACCCATTCTCACGCTCACGCAAACAAAGCCCCTTGTGTATGTGTATTATAATGACTACAAAACCTTTACTGCCGTGATATTTCTTTCTCTTCTTTTTATGTTCAACAAAGGATGTTACGTGTTTCATTTTGAATTTCATCTCCACCGATCACTTAGCGCTCTGGTTTCTTTCTCTTTAATTTCATTAAAAACTCTGTAAATAAAACGGTGACCACGTCGTAAAAAATATGTGATGATAATCTTATAATGAGGAAGGCCCTTTAAAAGCATTAAAAATGGATTTAATGTTTTTCCTATCTTTCATTTATATATTTATTTTTTCCTTTTCTTGTTTATGTCTGTCGACTCACAGGAGGTGTCCGAGCGGCCTGGGAGGGCAGTTCGTGCCCGCGCTTCTGCCCGAAAGAGAACAAGCCAGTGTGTGGCAGTGACGGTGTCATCTATACCAACGAATGTGACCTGTACCGCCGCAACTGCGGTCTTGGTAAGTTCCCAATAAGACTTTTTTTTTCAGCATAATTCCTCCATTGCTTTTCCCTTTTTTTTTCGTTCATCGGTCAGCAAAGGCATTTCTTTTGTTATTTTATAGCAATGCCATCCGTTTTTTTTTCCTGTTCCACATTCCCGAATGTCAAATATGCGTCTCATATGCGACAATATTAATGCACATTGTCATTCCGTACGGGGTTCGGTTTTTTTCTTGAAACAGTTGAATGCCAATGACTGTTCTAGCGGAAAACGTTCTTCGGGGAGAAATGAATTTCGTTGTCTGAAGAGACAGCCGCAAGGAAAGGGGCGAGCGCTATTTAAAAATGAATTGGGAAACGTAGACGGGAAAAAAAAACAGCATCAGTAAACGAGATGGGAGGGATGGAGAGAGAATAAAACGAAGATGAATTTTACATTCCTAGTTTGTTTTAATGAGATATATTCTTTTTGGTTACCAACCCTTTATTCTCTTGCTTCGCGTGCTCGCGGCTACACCATCCGAATGATGATGACCGAGGCGGAACTAAACAGGTGGTGCTCACCAGAATAGCGTGAACAGCGTTCGTTCATCCTGCTTTCTCTCTCTCTCTCTTGCATCGTCTTGTTTATCTTGTTACATTTCGTTTTAGTTTTATATGTTTTTCGTTTTGTGTTGAAATTTTAACAACGTAGTATCCAGGCAGTAAAGGTGTGACACGACTCACTGCATGCCATCATCGTTACTCTCGATATAATTCATTGGCTTTGGCTCATTGAATATGGAAATGTCAATGAAAGGGCTACTGCCACACGAAAGCAAGGACGTGAAACAAGGGTCCTTTGATAGTCAACAAGTCAACAAACTCTAGAAATCATGAAGTGCTTCGTATGAGATACGTTTGGTTTGGAAAAATGATGGCCAAGTAACTGGGTCCGTGACACTTGTCAGCAAGAGAAAACGATGGTAGAAAGACGGATAAATAGACACCATTGGAAAGACGATTCTTACGGTGTATTAAACGTGTCGACATGCAAACGAGGAGATGGCTCCAATTAAAATACCGCCAACAGCTGTTTGACGCATTTGGTTTGCGCGAGCGCCGCGGTTTTCTTCACGGCCAAACAAACAAAAACGAGTGGGTGCGCGAACCAGTTGCGAAGATCATTATTTGCTGGCGGAGATGACAGAATAAATGGACTGAGATACACGCAGACGGGGAGGGGGACTAACCACACGAAAATTGAATGGTAAAAATTCGTAGGGAAGCTAACGCGATGACCTGAACATGTATTTTCGGAGCCATTATCGGCAAAAAACTAGCGGCAATGTTTGTCCCAAAACTGTTGAACAAAAAGAAAAAGAAAACAAAATAGAACCATGTGAGTGATGTCCTCAATAGGTGATGGCAGCGTTTTTTACAGCCAACTTTGTGCTTCGTGCACCTTAGGGCTAAACTTCTCTAACATTACTTGAATGACTATCCATCAGAAACCTTTTAGTAATTGGCCACGGATTAGCCGAAAAAAAAATCATGTCTCGAACTCGTTCGCGTGCAACTCTAACATAATTATCTTCGTCTTCTGTCATCCCTTTTTTTTTTATGTGGATGACGCACGCGTTCTAATTGTTGACGGAGCCTGCAAACATTCCACGAATATCAGTTTTTCTTTTTTTTACGTCCTGGTCATAAACCAATTGTAATCTTTGATATATTTGTCCCATATATATTTTCGACCTTAAAAAAAATGACTGTTGAAAACAGTGACAAGCAAATGTTGATGTATGCGTGAATGTTTAACTGTTTGTTTGATTGCAGAAGTGGAGACGGTGGAGGACAAGATGTGCACCCGGTCACGCGGTTCATTCTGCGGCAACAAATGTAACCTGGACCGTGATTTGGTGTGTGGTTCTGATGGACGTACCTATCTCAACAGCTGCGTACTTAAAGTGGAGACTTGCAAGTGAGTGTTATTTGGTTTTCGGTAGAACGTAAAACATCAAGTAGACGAAGCTGACCTCGTCATAATCGAGTTGGAATGACTTGGCGATTGTTCCTCCTACCTGCGTGCTAATGGCAGCGTAGTGCAAGCAAACCTTTCAGCCGCCCGTTATCGTGTGTCGGTTTGAAACAAAAGCAACTATGTTTTTGTCGGTAGAGAGCCACCCGTCGCCACGAAAGACATGCACGTATCTCCATTAACCCGGCTGCTCGCATTGCGTTAAAGCATTTCATAAAAGAAAATTGCTAGACATTTTTCTTTCTTTTTTTTTCTTGTTATCGCCACTGGCTGGGGAATGCTTTGAGACCAATCAAGAAAGAGTAAGAAAAAATGACGGGTTAAAAACGAAAGAATGAAAAAATGAACAGCGTGCAACCGGCTGCACAACGAGTATACGCATACCAACAGCTAGTTTGCCACTAAAGTCGAACCTTTTCGGGTGCAAAATAAAAGGAAAACATTAAATTACATGTAATGTCTCAAAAGTGGTACATGACCAATGCGCAAAAATCTCATTAAAACATGCTTGATCTCTGCTAGCGGTATTTCTTGTCTCATTAAGAAATTGAATGCGTATATTTATCATCGACGTCCCGCTGCGAGCGGCCAAAAACGCATCCTTTTTGGCTGCATTTACGTCATACGTATTGTTATCTCGTTAAAGTTATTGTAACTGTAAAAATCTGTTGCTTAAGAGACGCGTAATTAAGAAATCTCCAATTTCGTGGGACGACCTAGATATTATAAAAGTACCCATTTTGTGAACTAAACTATTGTGATATTTTTCAGGCGGGGCATTCGCTTGTCTCACGTCGGCCCGTGTATGAATGCGACAGCATTAGAAGAGCCTTGTCCCGAACACTGCAGTCTGACCGATCGGGACGGACCCGTTTGCGCTTCCAATGGCAACGTTTACAAGTCAATCTGCGAGATGAAACGCCACACATGCGGGTATGGAGAAAAAAACAAACAAATTAACTGTGATGCTAATTTCGTAGGTAAACGAAATGTTCGTCTTTTAGACAAGGTGTCGTCAAGACGTCGGAGAAATACTGCCAGACGACCAGCCATTGTAAGGAGATCTGCTGGAAGGCCTCCAAAGCTGTCTGCGGCTCAGACGGCCACATTTATGCCAGCAGCTGTCAGATGAAAGTCAGAAACTGCGGGTGAGTCGAGTTAATGAGCAAAATGTCCATGAATTATCAAAAGCCATTTGTCATGATCGTTTCTTGTTTACGCGATCATCCAAAAAATTAATGGCTGACTGTGTTTGTGTTGTCTTTTGTCTTCCACAGACGTCACGTTTTCGAAATCCCAATCAGCAACTGCATCCCTCAAGAGCGCGCCATCACCAACTGCCCCGCCGAATGTGACAGCGCCGAGCCGGAACAGATTTGCGGTTCCGACGGCAACATTTACGCCAGCCCGTGTGAGCTCCGCATGCTGAACTGTGGGTACGTTATAATCGTTCTTCAATTCACACTCCTCTCAATTGTTGGCACATTTCATTTTGTTTTCCAGCTTATTATAGTTATATTTCTAATGAATGTTCATGGTGTTGCTGAATTAATTTAGCGACTACCCATGATTTGAAAAACATGTCGATCTGATGATAGTTTGATGCGCTTATTTAGGCCAAACAGCGATAAGGTGATTGCCGTGGATTGGCTCCGTTGCGCTGCTAAGGCGGCTCGTTGTTCTCTGCTGACTTGCAAAGACGATCCCGAGAATCCCGACTACGTTTGCGGTAATGACGGACGCACCTACGCCTCCCCCTGCCACCTTCGTATGGCTTCGTGCACGTGAGTTCAAACAACAAATTTCAATTTGATTACTGCTGACTCTTGCTGACTCGACGATTATTTGTGAATTTCGCGATTCTTTAAATGCTTTTTTTGTCGAAACAAACACATGAAAAACAGTCGGGGTACTGAATTAGCTCATGTCGGCGCGTGCATGAAGATCACTCCTGATAATCAATGCGCGGAATCGTGCCCTGAGCAGCGGGAATCTGACCTTCCAGTTTGCGGATCGGATGGCAACGTCTACAGAACTGAATGCGAGATGAAGAAACAAACGTGCGGCCAGCACGTCATTCCCGTAGCGCTTCACCATTGCACTGCCACAGAGTCTTGCAACAATCAATGCGACCGCAAAGTCCAATCGGTTTGTGGCAGCGACGGCAAAATTTATCGCAACTTGTGCGAGATGCGCAGCAAACACTGCGGGTAAAGTCAAACACGACATTAAACCAATTTTCCTAATATTTGTCATCTCCTTTTTATTCTTGTCCGCACAGGAAATACGTGTACGAGGTGCCCATGGCCCGCTGCCTGGCCCTGGCCGGTTTCCGCTTCACTGGCTGCAATCGCATCTGTCCTACCGAGTACGACCCAGTTTGCGGAACGGATCGCAAAACCTATTCCAACGAATGTTTCCTTCAACTGGAGAACTGTCGCTCTCGATCTTTAGTCGTCAAAAAATATCACGGAAAATGCGGAGAACCCGTCGCAGAACCCAAGGCTTATATCTATTAAATTGAACCTAAAGAGAGACTAAAGAGGAGCTTTCCTTCTGAAGATCGTCATGGCGTTTTTGAGCATCGTCTCTGATTTTCAATTATTATTTTTTTTTTTTTGCCTTTGTGTGTTTTCGTTATGCAATCAGGACATGCAGCAATCGCGCAGTTGTTGTCGTTGACGCTCTGTTTTACTCCAATCGGATGATAACGGTTTTTTATTTAAAGGTTTTTTAAAGAGAGAAGATTGATTTGTGAGTGAAGGACGTTTTTTTTAAAATAATATTTGAATTTGCGGTAGTATTTAAATCGTTAAATATAACTTTTTGCCATATTTTTCAACGCGGTTGTCGATTTTGAATTACACGAAATATGTAGCAGTTTGATACTTGATACTCGCTTCAGCTCGCACGACTTATCGGTTTAAGATATTTCGTCCCCAAGAAGGAAAACAAAAAATGTAATGCGCAGTTGTTAAGTATTAATCATCGCATTCTTTCCTCTTCTCGCTAAACAATTTGCTGTTGATTGCATTTTGCGGCAGATTCGCGAACTGAACGCCCTCCTTTTCTGTCTTTTTTTTTGTTCTGTTTAATTTTTTAAATGGTGTTTTTTGTAATCAACAAACAAACAAAAAAAAAATGATGTTCAGCAATAAATAGTTGAAGCCCCATCCGCCACCGCCTCATTGACTTTATTACCTCAATATCTTCGGTACCGTTTCTTTTTTTTATGTCATAGCATTTCTATAGGTTACTAAAGGAATGTCAATAGCCTACTGCTAGTCTGTTGTGTGTTTTAAATTGATCACAACCATCACCAAGGATCAATCTTTCATCATTTGAGTCCAATGAGCTGAACGCAATGACAGCAATGCATTCGTAACTATGTGTACGTGAGCAATGCAGGCATTTAGAACGCTGGAAGGTGAATTTCAATCATAACTCTTAATGTTCTTCTGTAACTTCCAAAAAATGCATACGGGCATGGATATCTATTAATGACACAGCTCCTTGAACGAAATGTAACAACCAGTTTTTTGGTGTGCAATATTTTCAATGCCAAAACAACGCCCCCTTTATTTGCATTTTTTTGCGAGGTTGATGAACGCATCGGCCAGCTCGCATGCTTTGGGCTTGCTGATCCAGCAGTTTGTATGAAAAACTGTGTCCATCATTGTCTCCCTGCTGCGTGGAATCGTTCAACTTCGCTGATTTGAAAACGACATTCTCAGCAGGCTTCTTCAGCGGAGTTTGCATATCCCTTAACTTTATTGAAGGTCATCGTTTCGTACTGTGGCTTTAACTTTATTAATCCATGTGACCGTGCACTGTGTTCGCTTAGCTGCCCCCCAGTTGGATTATTAGATTAAATCGAGTCAATCTGAATGTCGCCAAAAAGACGCATTCTTTGTAAAATTCTGTCTTTTTTCGTGTTACGTATCTTGCCTTCGTGCTTTTCCAATGAATATTCTACGTTGCGATAAGGCTGGCTTCGTGAGTGTGCGGGACAATTCCGGTTTCAAGGCTTCCTCTGGCAATTCGTTCCCTCTATCGGGCCTGCTTCAAACTTGTTACGCGTACAAAAAATTCTACATCTTCGCAGCTCCGGAGAGCGATAAACGAGGCACAGCATGAACTAACAGATGTAGCAAAAACGATTGCGTCAGCAAAAATTTCCATTTGAATTCCATAGTTGTACAAACATTAATTCTAATTCCGTCTTCTTCATGAAATGCAAGAAAATGAAATTGGAATTTTATTACTGAACACTTTTACACGACCGAAAGATCCGTTATTCAACAGTTCTAAAGTAAATTTATGTACTGGCATGGAGAATGGCGCAATCGATTGAGATATGGAATACCGCTAACATCACAAAAATGATAATATTATAGTAAGAAGCTTCTTCTGAATATTCCACTCGTCCTCGTCAAAATAAAAGCATCAAGGACAAAAAAGAAAAAGAAATGCCTTCAAAATAAAAAAGGTTCGTGTTCGTCAAGTCCAAGGATCAAAATGCAATTTAGTTGTGCTATTATAAAATCCACTTTAAATAACGTACCGTTTGAATGGAAGCGGACTAGATGTGGGAACCACGATAGGGAAGCTTTAATACGATTCCTTGCATCCAGGCGGGCAATCATGTAAGCAATCAGAGATTCACGCTGCGAACGATTCCATTTCGCCGACGAAGACCGTGAGCAGATGGTGGCCCAGCTGTTTGGCAGTATTGGGTTCGTCATTTTATTCTATTTTCCTTGGCCGATTTCATTCTAGGACCGAATGGACCATCCATGGCAACATTGTAGCCTAATCTCATGTCGTGAATCGGGGACGTTATCCAATTCATAATGCTTTTCCTCCGTTAGACTACTTTCTTTGATGTCCTTCGTTTTATTAGAAGCGTGTGACGTAATAACATTCGCCTGACGATTTCATTTTCTATGACTTTTATTCTCCCCTGTATCCAGAAGTCCATAGGAACTCGATTTAGTTGCTAAAAAAAAAGGGAAACTTTGTTACATGCACATTAGGAAATATCCACGCGTTCAATTGAATCTTGAAGTCTTAGAATGTCGCATAGAATTTGATCGTTGATTGTTAACTTAAAAGAATAAACCAAATTATATTATATTCGAAAAAGGGAAGACTACGTAAATTTGATCATTACTTTTTGTTTTCTCTTTTCCAAGGTCAAAACAAGAAAACCGCCCCCATAATTATGTCATTTCTTGGAAACGACATAATGGACACGGCCTGAAGCTATCCATGCAAAAAGGAAGGGATAGGGAAGCGTAAGTAGTTCACCGACCGTGAAAAAACTTTCAGTTACGTAACTTTATCTCTCCGACCAACAACCAGGATATTGAACATGCAGATGGTGAAAAAAAAAAAACACAGCAACAGCGGATGCTACCCACGAGGCCAGTGTTCAACGTCTTAGACAGGGTTTTACAGGTTTC
Source organism: Daphnia carinata (assembly GCF_022539665.2). Taxonomy (NCBI): domain Eukaryota; kingdom Metazoa; phylum Arthropoda; class Branchiopoda; order Diplostraca; family Daphniidae; genus Daphnia; species Daphnia carinata. Next base: position 6,957,551 of record NC_081333.1, read on the forward strand.
CAGTGCGACGTGCGTGAATGTGCGCAGCAGCGACAACCGACCGGGAATCTGACATATTTCTCGGTATGTTTTTGTTATGTTTCGCTTCGTTTTGGTGATCCCGTCTGATGTAGTAGTATTGCAAATATGATGCAGATGGTTGTTAGGGAATGTTTTTGAAGAGCAACGGAGCAATAAAGCTTTTCTCCTACCGTACACGCAACGATGCATGTAATAAAGTGAACTCCTGCCTCGTTAATATCAAAGCAATTTTTCACGACAAACAATCCTCGTGTTTTTTAGCAGGTAGATTTACATGTAATACTGATCCTTTTTTTTTTTTCTGATAAAAGTTGTACACAACTCTAGCTCTTTGTCAAATCTGTTTACCTTCTTTGCTGGTGTATCACATTTTGCATTCAATAACGCGTGCATGCATAAGCTACAAAACACCCGCGTGTGGTGCCAGTATTTTTCGATAACAAAAGTCTTTGTTGTTCGACGAACATTGTTGAAATTTCTCTTATCGTGCTTACCGAGAAAATTCAATTTCTAAGATGCATGCTATTCGTTTCACACGCAATCTGTTTTACGCGCTTGTGTTGGGACTTCCGAGTGTGATTCCGTGTCACGCGCTAGCATTTCGTGCCATCCCTTTATAGGTAGTACAGTATTTGAAGACGTTGAAGGTATAGGAAGGGGACGAGCAGCCGGCCTTCTCTGCGTTTTATAGATCGTGCGCTACCGGTTAACCTGGACAACCGCATAAGGGTTAGTATAAGGACGCACTCAAATAACTGATTACATCTGTAAATCAACTATTGTTGGTGGGGACTATACCAACTCTTCTGAACTGTTTCCTTTGTCCGTCTTTCGCCCGAAGACATAGTTCAGATTTTATTTGACAAGTTTTTTAATATGTTGATTTTACGGTTAATTCAAGTTATTGCTTTTTTATTATTATTATTGGAATCTGTTTGCGGTATTTGGGTTTCTTTTGTTAGGCTGCGGGGAATGGGCAAAGTTAGTTAAAAGATAAAAGGAATTGCAAAATGTTGCTGGATTTCATTGGAAGCGGAGCTGTGATCTGTGTGATTAAATATTTAAACGTCGTAAAGTAATGTTACGGTGTTGCCGGACGGGCATCAAACACAGTTATGATGAGGAAAATATATACCGTATTCTGAACTCGTAAATCTTCTCATTAAAGTATGACAGTCCCTAGAATTCGATTTACTCTGTCCCGTATTCCCTTGTGTACCCAGGGCAGTAATCGTGCGTGTTATGAGCAGTTCTCCTGGACGTTATTCAATCACGTGTTCAACACTCTAACCGTCCACGCTTATGTTGCAGTGTTTTGGATCTAGTAGTTTGTATCAACGCAATTAATTCAACGTGTTGTGCCAAGCGCGTTGCTTTGTAGGTGGCAGAAACTCACAGGTTATACATTTTGCTCTTAATTAGTAAAAGAAAATAGTGGAATGACTTCGTTACGTAGTCTACAGCCTTTGAAATTGCCGTACCGGTTAAACTGAGCAATGGTATTGATGTCACTTATCACAAGCTGACGTAATGAACTTTTGGTGTGTAAAATTTCGTGCTGCTGTCACCTAAGCAAAACTTTTATTTGCTCATTTGTTTGATTGCTTGTTCTTCGTATTCGTTCCTAACGAGCTGTGCGTATTCTAAACAGCATCGAGGCTTTTGGGGCCGTAATGTGTGTCGATCAAGTTTTTCGTGATTTTTCTTTACTTTCCCTTGTCCGCTTCGATTATTGAAGGAAGCTGCGTGCCAATATCCGATATGGATTTTCTTCGGTTTTGCAGTGTTTAGTTCCCTTCCAAATGTATCAATGCGGAGAAATAGAAAACTGTTCAGAAAATCCTGTTTTAGTGATCGTAAACTGCCGGTAGACGATCGTGTCCGATACGGTGGCGTTTGGTAGTGGAACCGGGTTTGAAAATGGATGGTGATAGAAAGACATTCGAATTTAGATGTGCGCCATCACGCGTCCGTAAATCTAACGCCTCTTTGCCCTTTTTCACGCACCATCGTTCAGCGTCGCATACAAACTGGATGCGGTGAACATAAAAGAAAACAATTTATTTCGATCGAATGTAATAGACTCGCTCTCGGATGCATTCCTTCCTCGCCATCTGATATTGTCGCGTTTTCCTATTTTCTGATATTGTGTACCGTTCCATCGCGCACGAAATAATATGCCACACAGGTATAGGTAGGCGGGTCGATGAAGACGCAGCGAATGTAGGCGCCATCTTTCTAAGCCTTCTGGACAAGAATACAACAAGCTAGCTTGATAGATGGCCAACGAGTATGGCGGCAAGGAGGAAATCTTTATAGCTTTCGGGAATGATTGATCGCCTTGGAGCAGATGGATAAGCCTGTTGCCGGGGTGTATCATGTTTGCTTTTCCTCTTTTCTTCTAGCGCGTGCCACGTTCCCTACTTTTTTTTTTCTTTTACCGCCTTATGCTACAATCGATTTCGGTATACGCCTACGTGTATTCATCCCACAGACTTCAGGGACTTGCACTTTTTTTTTTAAATACCAACAGAGGAAGGTATAACATCATTAAAAAGACAGGGTACATATCAAACACGCTTCTGTTGCTTTTCTATTGATTTTCTGTCAATTATTATCACGAAGTGCTACATGTGAAGTGCAGGCTACATTGTTTTTCAAATGTCTTTGATACTTACCCGCTTTTCAACGTGTAATGCAATACCGTTTCTTTTATTTGTATGTTTTTTTTTTGTTTTGTTTTTATGTTTTTGCTTTGTACTACATTAAGTGGCGAAAGCAAGACTGGATGAATCAATATTTCCGCATGAGGAATGCTGAGCAAGCAAGTGGTGGAATATAATCAATGACTCCCGCCCGGCATTTCTCTGAGGGACGCTCAAGGAGAGTCGCGATGAAATGTCGTGACTTTGTGCGCGTAAGGAAGCGTTTGAACCTCGCGGGAAGTGATTGTGTGTCTACAATTTCTTTTCCCTTGGAGCGACCCGCGCTTCGTTTAATATTTTCTTGCAAAATTGTTGGCCGTTGAAATAATTGGGAAGGGGTGGGGTTGCGGGTAGCGGTAAACGCTTTTGTCACCAATTTCAACTATCTGCATTTGAAGTCTATTGAAAATTAGGTTTTTCTTTTCGATAGCTGCATCAATTGAGATGCAAAGCCAGTTAGGATCTGTGTTACTGAATTCATCGATTTTGCGCGTGAATGGGAACCTAGTTCGTGATTCACGTGTTAACTTTTGACGGAGGCGATTCCTGGCGGCGAAAATGCGAGACCAACGCAAACGAAATTTGCACAATGCAAATATTTTTTGTCGCCCTTTTTTTTTCTTCTGGGTTTTGTGAACGCAGTGACTCAACCGCGTGTTCTGTATAACCTCATTTTATTGATTTATTTTTTTTTTCGCGCAATTCCAAAACTCTAGTTCGCACAGCTCGGGTTGTAGGCCAGCTGAAGGCAATGATAGAAGGCTATTTTGCATTCAGTAAGAAAATGTATTAATGATATAATGCGGTACGATCGATCTCGGCAGACTCTTGAATCAAAAGTTAACGCCCAGCAAGTTTTTCTTATTACTATTACCGACGTTGTGTGTGCGACTCAGAAGCCATAGATACTCACAGTCCTAAAATAATTGCAATCCCGGTCACATTCTTTCAGGTTGAAGGAAACGTGGAGAGAACATCTTTCATTTTTTGCCCGCACAACTCGTTTGATTTCCTTTTTTTTTTTTGACGAATGCTTGTGCATCTCATTAAAAAGGAAGTGAAGAACGTAAAAAGAGGAAACACTGCTACAAAACAAATTCAAGAGCCTTGGGATGATGGGGATCTTATTTCATCTATACGCTGGATGAAAAATCAGCTCTGGAATTGAAATCTGCTGGGAGGACGTATGCAAATACCTAACACTTTTATTTTGTTTCGTTTTTAGCCAAGAAAATTGGTGGGTAGATGGGAGTTTCGTTCTTTTTTCAGTGCATCCGCTTGTCTCCGTTTGAAATTCTAAGAATCACTAGTGGATTAGGGGAATCATCTCCGGCCGTTGTGCTGCTGCTGGAACCGTATTAGTATTTGCACATCACTTAAGCTCAACATGCATACTGACTTTAGTTCAATTTTCAAAACAATTAGTAGCTACCGAGTTTGTGTTAAATTTGCATGTTTAATAAAAGATTGTGGGAGTCTGGAACAAATAATTTTTCGGAGACGATCTTTGTTCCTAAACGCACGGTATGGGTTAAACGATTTCTCGTCGACTATACTAACATGCGGTTTACGCAAAGACACGGGAAAAATCACTAAAGAAATGTTGCGTCGTCTCTTCATTTCAAGCGGTAACGACAATTGGATTGAGAGCTGTGCGGCTTGGTCCGCGTTGCGCGAAAGACATCGATCTCTGTTCTCGTTACAAGGTCTACACGGTGACATTAACAGACTTTTAGGCTTCCGGGAGAATGTCAGGTGACGCAGCCACAGGCACAAAAAGGCTGGTTTTGATTTTTCTTTTTTTTTTTGTATTCTTTTCCTCGTAGCTCTTACTTTCTCACTTCCCTGATGCCATTGCACACGTAAAGTGATCGAGTTTGAGCCTAGCGTTAGACATCCTCTCTTCTTTTGATGCTCTTCATTCCTTTTGCCACTTGTTGAGACACGTATTTTTACGTTTCCATGACTGCCTGAAAAGAAAATCAACTGAGCCACCGTCGCTATGGAGTCCGACACGTCTCTGGAAGTTCACTTGGAAATGATGAATCGCCTGGATGTGATTTGTCGCCAAGACCTTCTTTCTATCAACCTTCGCTATTCTTTTTTTTTTTAACTATGCTCTCTAAGTTTATTTTATTTTATTTTTTTTTGTATCTCTGCCTACTTTCCTTTTTTTTCTCCTTATTTTAGCGTAGATCGTTTGCCAAACTGATCATTTATCTTGTATTGGAAACATCCGCTCATCTAGCGACTTCATATTTCTTTTCAGAAATCTATTGATGCCGCTATCATCACTGCTTTTTTTTTCCAATTTTTTCCCATGATCTTCATTCTGTCGCCAGCATTGCTTATATCATAGCGTTCTCCATTTGCTGGCCCGTCTTGTGAAATAAATTAGCCGGCTACGCTTATACTATGACCGGCCCAGACATACTAAACAAGGCGCTAGCTTTTGTAGCGATGGGGATGGTTCCAAGTTGTAGAAGACAAAGAGTTATACATCACTGGGCCCTCTTCACTTTGTCTGCCCCCTTTCCCATCTACTAGCAGGACTGTCACTATTCAACCCTTCCTTCCTCTTTGCTCTCATTTCCCGGCGTGAGCAAAAGCCTATCGATCGTTTTAAGTGGGCAAACAATCAATTTGAGTACCTCGTTAATAACAAAGCTATAGGTGCAGAGTGTGTAGACGCTGGCTGAAAGGATAGCTTCCGTTTTGTTTTACTCAAATCACCACGGCCTTCGAATGATATTTTATATTGTCGATCGGGAAACATTCGATCTTGTTATTGTTCGTCTTGCCAGAAGGTTTTAACTTGGAATTTTTCACAGACCTTTGAAGCTTCAACAAAACTAAATTTCATGCGACGTAACTTGCCTTTTCTATTTTGATCTTAAACGTAGGACACAGGAGGTTTTTTGAAAGGGGAATCTTTACCTGATGGTCAGAATGATGACGTAACGTAACGTCCAATTTTTACGTGTCAAATGCTGAGAGTGGCAGTAGCAAGTCTTTTGGCTTGTCGATATTTCATTGTTTTCATACCTCATCTCTGTACTACTATACAAGTTGCGAAATTTACCTTGACGACATGGGATTCAAAAAGACCCTTGCTGTAATAGCAATTTTAAACTTTTGCTGTTTTGTGTAATGCTGCCATTGTTCTCAGTATAATGCGCTATTGAACATCTTTTCAAATCAATAGGTTATTGTTCGCGTGTAGATACTTGATCGACACGCAGTCTCGTCACTTTGTGTACAATATTAATATCAATAAATAATCTTTCTCCTATTTTCATATTTTCTTTGTTTTAGACATTTCATTTTCTCTCGCCACACATCACCACGTCTTTAGAATGGTTCCTCGCTATACAGTCCATAGTGCGCATGTCACTAACTACTTCTGCCGGCCGCTGCTGGCATCGCTTTGCTAGCGAGTGTTAGCGCTGCCGTCGCCCACTACCACACCGAAGCTCCGCATTGTGTATCCGAACCGTGGAAACCAACAATCTTTGACGACACCGATATATACTCGGCGCGAACAGGACTGCTGCCTTTTAGTGCGCTGTGTGCCTGTACTCTGTGAAGTCGTAACGTTTATACGTCTCTTTGCGGACACAGTGCTACGTCACCATGGAACATCATCACTTTCATTATAACCAGCAGCAGCATCACCACAGTCAACCGGAGCATGAGCTCGAGTTGGAAGAATGGCACCAACAGCTGGATCTGGAGCATCACATTCGCCACTGCCAGTGTTCGTGTAATCACATGGGCTACGGCAATTACTGGAGCTACAAGGTAGGAGGAAGAACATATTTAATCAAATTTAGCGGTGGTGCAAATTTAAAAAAAAACTCGTATCGTGTTTCGTCGAATTCATGATGCAATAGTGGAACTGTCACGACCTGCAGTCGTTTTACGGTTCGCTGAAGGTGGGGGGGGGGGAGGAGGAAGAGATCTGCTAGGAGAATACAATTTTATTTGTTCTTGTGTCAGCTAAAGCCGACTGCGCCTGTCTTTCGCCAATCGAAACGCCAATCATTTTGGCACTGCAATCTTGATTTTTTCCCTCATGATTGTGTTGCTCACTTCGCCGTTTCGAAATGGCTGGGCTGTTGACGCCGTTGTCGTAACGCAGGACGGGTGGGGAAAGGGATATAATATATTATTACACACGGATGGGGACGAGGAATGAAGAGAAAGAGGTCTCTTGCACCGGATGTTGACATGTTTTCCTGACGCCATCCGGCTTTTTAATATTCTCGTGATTGGTAGTTTTTATGTACACGAAGCGGATGGTTCCGACTGGATTTTTCATCGCTTGTTTACCATTTTGCTTATGGGAAAAACCCAAATTTGGATGACTCAAAAAGAGCTGATTAAAATTTCGTTTCCTTCTTTGGCCATATGATTTTCTATCTTCTGCTGGTCTTGCGCTGGAAAGCCCATCCTTTTTTTTTTTTTATTTCCTTCAACGTTGTGTATATCATCGCTAACTTTGTTTGAGCCAATAGCACAGCGAACTACGTTGACTGTGTCTATATGCCCAATATCAAATTCCTCCGTGGTGCATATCTCTTTCATAGTCATCAATGGCAATCCTCATCATCGGAGCTTCTTTGCGCCGTCTAGGTCTAGCCCAATATGGCAGCAGTATATACCCATGCACTGTGAGGCTGTATTCTGTAGCTAACACAAACATTTTCACTGTTGTTCTGGAGCAAAAGGCGAACGGAAGAAGCTTGGAAAGTCCGCTGGGATCAGCAGATTTTCGTTGACGTGGCTGGAAAGAGCTTTTCTTCGTGTATGATAAAACAGACGGCGAAGACCAGCAAAAAGAGAGCTGGGGGGGGGGGGGGGTAGAGGAGAGTGCGTCGAGAAAGAAAATTCAAAAGCACGCACGTTTCTTGCCAGTCGGATGCTGATGAAGAACATTGTATACAAGCTTACCAATTCTATTATTGACAGACTCGACATAGTCTCTTTGTTGAAACGTCTACCATTTCTTCTCTCAATGCTTACGATTGAAAGTAGCTAGTTAAAAAAGTGGCTGTCCATGTTCCAAAAAAAAAAATGCGTGCAACATCGAAGACTTGTTTGCGTGTTAGCGTCATTTTCTCTATCATCTAGTTAAAAACATACTACTTGCACTACAAGGAATAAATGTACTGACGGATGAGCGCGGATCTAGTGGTACTGATCTCACACGAAAGACGATAGTGGAATGGGGAAAGAAAGAGCGTAGACGGGCAAGAAAGAGCGTGTTGTTTTCCTGTTTGTGAAGGTTTTTACGTTAAAAAAAAAAAAAAAAAAAAGGGCTTTTCCACAAAAAATAATAAGCTGGAACTTTGTGTTGTTTTGTATCCGAGCGCTCCAATCTTTGTTAAACATACGCAACACCCTGTGCGCTTCGCTACAAGCATCTGGTGCCGCGGCCACACACGCATTAGACAGTAATAATAGACGTAGATATACTTTGCGAGATTGATCGTCAAGATCATGCGGATCTTGTACTCCGAAGGTAATTGTTTGGTTATCGATCGCAACACAGTATCGTCGTTTGCCCATCTTGCCCGTCGTAGGCCCTTATTATACAGCCTTTTACATCGCAAAGGCTTGAGACACTATGCGAAGCGAATAGCCCCGACTGCCTCGAAAATCCTGTATTTATACGGTAGGCTTAATGTCTTTCCTGACTCTTTATTTCTCCTGTGTTTAGTTGTTTCTCTTTACTGTCCTAAAGGTTCTACCACAACCAGTGTCCCAACGCAATAAAAAAAGTGAGGTTTGATGCGCTCATCTCTGCGCATCAATCTCCTGGCTGTAAAAGACGGAAGGCCGGATAGGCTTTCCACCTGGGTTATAGCTTTTCTTTTCTTTTTTTTTTTCGTGGTTGGATTCGTATTTGGTGGGATGAAAATAAGACAACCAGAAATAGGGGTCTCTAGTCACTTTATGGCAATCTGCGTAGGCGCGCTTGTATGAATTTTTCATTTGAATTCTATCTGTGTAAAATAAGATGGCGACCTACCTTTTATTTCGCTTTGCATCGACTGCTGATGGGAAGGCTACATTCAAATCGTCCAATGTTCACGGTGAATTGGCACAGAACGCGGAACCGCAGATCAAACGGATGATATCGATTTATTCTCGCTCGCTGTCTGAATTGAAATGTCTCTTTTTGTGTGTCAATCGAACAGTGCCGTGTCTGTTTATTCATCGGTAGAGACCTTCCAATATGAACTGTCTAAGGAAAGTTCTGCATTGGTCGCGTACCCAACGCTGTACCGCTGGATATGAATATAAAGTTTCCAATGAAGTCGGCTGCCGTGTTTGTTCAACCCTCCCACCGTGTTGTAAAGTCGTCGAATTGAATCTGAAAATGAAGAGCGTTTATTGCATTTTTTTGAGTTGTCCTTTTTATTGATGTTAGTCATGTATCGCTATTGCCATCGTTAAGCCTTTTCCAGATTAGCGTCTCATTCTTCTTTAAATGTTTCATTTGATTCGATCGTCACTTTTGAGACGTTCAGAATGTTTATCGAATATCTCATATCGACAATTTTTGCAGTCAACGTAAATGGTCGGTCTTTTAGATTTCATATCATCGTGCTGTGCATAGCAACAGATTTAATGAAACCTTGTCTGCAGCGTTGGACTAACATACATCAAATGGCTGCCGCAGACTTTCAATCCCTTTCAATATTCAAACTACTTTTAAGTTTGACACTTAAACATTGCGGACGTTTGAGATGTTATTTCCTGCTGCAAGCGATGTTCTCATTTACACTGACATGCCGAGTTTTCGACGAATGTTGGAGACAGTTACAATTACCGCCTTTCTCTCTTTCCCACTTTTTTTTTTTTCATTCGTTCACGCTTGACACAAAGCCGTCACGCAAAGGACGTGAAAACCCTAGCCCGCTTTAAACTGCATTTCCGTTTCTGCTCGTCCACACGTCAGACGTGAAAGTCAACAGTGCAATCAAAACTGAATTAAGCTTTGAATTATTTCTTTCGTTTTCTGCGCTGCCTATTCGCCTCTTTGTCTAGATCTGTCATGCGTCCATTATTTTAGTGTGTGTGACCTCAAATTGATTCTATTATCTACGGTCTATGCGTATTTATATGTTTACATTTGAAACGATTTGTTTTTCCGATTTTTCATTTCTCTCTCTTTCATTTCTTCATCACCAACAGCCATGGTGATTTCAAATAATTTAGTTACTTTCATCGGCTTCGTTATTGAAAGAAAACATTTGGGAATCCTTTAGGGTTTGTGATAGCTCTTTCGGAAAAAGGCTGACGGGCAGAAATGAATATGCGGAATGTTTGCATGTGCACGAATCCGTGTCAAATGAACGTCGATCATGCTTGTAAGAAGATGACTATTGGTCGAGCGAAAGAAAAAAAATGAAAATCTAAAGGAAAGTTGTATTTAACGAGATGGCAAAGAAGCTTTGAATAGGACGGCCGCAATAGCGGGCAGCGGAAAAAAAGAGATGCAACCAATCTTGTTGAGGGGGTTTCTATATTTGCTGCCGACGGAATCGATCGGCTCACACACGCATCAGTCGGAATCGGGGAAGGAACTCGGTACATGTAAATCATATGTGAAATGGAAGGGAAACCGACTAGTATTGTCGGTGGTTTTTTTTTTTTTTTAAGACGTGGACAAAAGAATGAAAAAGGACTCTTTTTATTTTTTTGGAGGGGTTTCCAATTTGTTTCTTAAGCTTCTAGGCTTTGAACTTTTCCTTTTATTGCAGGCGCTGAAATACGCCATTCTTTGTAGTCGGACGAAGTTTTGCGACAATCCAGCTAATAATTCCTCGGAGGCAGCAATCAATCAAACATTCTTGATTCATCTTTTTCCTTTTTTTTTTCCGGCATTTAGTTCCTTCTTTTGTGGGAAGAACAAGAAAGCGATCGACGGCAGTAGGGCGTCAGTTGCCAGCTAATGCCTTTTCCTTGAGTGGAATGAAACGAAAAGAAACAGAGAGAGAGATCCGCTTTTGCTTTTCTCTAAAATTATAGATTGCTACACTGTAACGTGGAAGATGTCAGCAGCAGTATGCTGAAGGCTAAAATCCCCCTTTTTTTGTTGTGTATCGATTTTTCATTGCTGATTCTTTTGTGATGCACCACGATCAGGAAGTCCAATTCTTTGAACAATTTTAAATGTGTTGCGGTCGTGTCTCCTGCATTTCAACTTTGTCTTATATGTTTCATGTGTTGGATTTTTACTGGTGTTTGTCCGTCTCGTGTTGATCAAACGAAGCGGATACGTTAGACTAACGTTTAAAAGTGTCCAACCATACCATGACGTGATGAGGCATTGCGTGACTTTTCCGGCCAATCAGCCAGTATTGTATCGGCCCGTGTGTCAACATCATTGTGTACAATATATAGCACTGTGATTGGCTCGTACAAAGGCTGTTTTTAGCACCTTATAAACAAGCTCATAAAGTAAACCCCCAAAGCACATGAAAGTTCTGGGAAGTTTGACGGAGGGGGTCCTTCAATCTCCTTTTGATCGCTGACCACTAGATCGATCGATCCCGTCGCATTTTCGCTGCAAACGACGTTGGCGTTCCGGGTCTTTTTGTTTGATTACTTTCTATAATCATTGATTACTATCGTCTCGTCTGGAAAACATATAATCTTGATCCGAATTATTGGAAGTGTGGGAGATCTCTTATTTTTTGTATTGGGATTGACGAATTCCCGTACCAATAACTTGACGTTTAATAACTGACGTGTTTTTTTTTCGGGCTGAAAGTTAGATCGTTGTCCATCATTTTGATTTTACTTCAGAGTAAATATCTTAACACGCTTCTTAGCTTAGTGATTATGGTAATTTAATTCGGTAATGGTGGCGTGAACTGTCTGGTGCTACAAATTGGTTGAAAATCGATCCAACGGCAAATGCTCAACACTGAAATCGCTTCTCGCTTCTGACTCCATTGTAATCGTATTACTTATACTGTGACGCTATCAGTCTAGACGGAAGATAAGTTTCCTGGCTTTTGCTTAATGCTTAATCATCTCTATCAATCTGAAGACCACTCGTCCCAGTAAATACCAATTTCTCGACGTGGCGACCGGAAAAGTGAACAATTTTCGGTATTAGTGGCAATCTTAACCCCAGAGATTCGCCATTTGTTCTCATTTGACCACTTTTCGTCAAGACCTTTGATTGAATTCGTTCCACACGACCCGTATAGCCACGTTTTGCGTCGGACATTTACATCCATCGTTCGTCTTTCGATGTGAGACTATTTGGAATTGAAGTTGATCGACTCTTGGGCGTCTACATTGAACAACTTGAACGCACATTAATTGATCCACGTCCGTTCGTTTGTTGTCAAGTATCTTATGATTTTAACGAGGGTGCCGTTTTATTTGCCTTCCTTCGTCTTTTATTTCTGTTTGAGATACAGTTGATGACTTGTTACCAAGCGATGGGCTTTGGACACGGTCGAATGAAACGGCGTTCGAAAAGATAGTAACGTCAATGGCCTTTTGTCCTTCGGAATCATTCGAGCAAATGCGAAAGAGATTGTCTTTAGGCTGGACCAGTTTTTCGGACAAGTTTGATTGAACGCTGCTCTTTGTAGGGCTTCTTATCTTCGTCCAGTGGAAAGCCGTGCAGATAGCGATAGGACAGCGTCGATTTTTCTGGCCACTCTCTTTGACGTGGACTAACAATCATGGCGGAGAGATTGTTACAATTTGTGCAAAGTGCTAAATATCATCGGGGAAACTGTTACCCAGGAATTGAAGGAGCTTCATTACAAAGTCCAGTCTAGGTAATGGACATTGCCATAGACTCCCAGTCAAATGATGAAGGCCAAGAGTTACCCTCGACTTAATTAGAGTGTTGACGAATCCGCCTGTTTTCATTAAGGGTCCACTTGCAAGAAATGTTAGCCTGTCGTGCAAGGTATCACGAAATTTCCTTTTTCTCGCCAAAGAAAAGAAACGCAAGGCACAGCGAATAGAAAAATAAAAACATCAGTTTTCGGAGCAACTCGTTTGTGTATTCCGCACGCTTCGTTTTGTTGCGTTTGTTTTTTTAATCCCGTCATCGTGACTTTTTGTTGTGCAACTTATCGATTCAAGTCGCGCGCCAGTTATTTCAGCCCCCGTCTTTATTTAACCATTTGCGTGCATGGATGATAAGACAGCTATGAAAGTCTACGAGATTCGAATGAGAATTTCTAGCTGGATCTGATAGCTTTGATGTCTTTGTCTTTTTCGTTATCTGCAAGAAACATAAGTCTTTCCATTGGCCTTTCTACAGCCCACCACCCCATGACGGCGTATTTTTCTAACCTAACTTCAATTGCCAATACAAACATCTTTAATACGGTAGCTGAATATGTATTTCGAAAATTGTGTCATTATCTCCTATTATTATTTTTTTTGCTATGTACCCTTAAAGAAAGTCAGGCAAAAAAAAAATAGAGACAATAAGATAAGAAAGCCAAAAATACGGAAAGGGGACAGACTTAAGAGACGACGAATCGACTGAAGGAATTTGGCCCGCTGCTAAGGAAGGGGGAGGGCACCGTTCCTTGCTGGAGAGCGGCCCACAGCCAGCAGTGGATAAGAGAAATACATACAAGAATCATTGAATAGTTACAAGTTTCTACATGCCCCCCAAGTAACTGATATCAAATCATATCCCGTGCCAAAGAGCCTATCGGAAGAATTTTGAACGACAATGCAAGCCGGATGACGTGACACCCGCAGCGAATGTTTATTTCTTTTCCCTTCCGTTCGAAGAAGAAAAATACAAAAAAAAAAAAAAAAAAAAAAAAAAAAAAAAAAAAAAGGGAAGAAAGCCATCAGTAAAAGCGTAGTGGTGTTTATTTAATCAACAAACTGGGTACCAGCGTTACAACAGCTACCTAGTGGGCACTGACGACCGCACGCGCCAGGCAAAAGAAAAATAATGACGACTGCGTTCGTTCAGATTCTTCACTTTGCCTCCCCCGCGTTGTACTTGACCCGTTAGTGTCATCATTTCCGGTGGCTGCGCTTGTCAAATAGTGCACGTCTCTACGTTGTCGCATATTTTATCTCAACGCAATTTCAAGACGTCCACGTTTGCAGTCGACAAATAACAAGGAAATCTACAGTCAGGAAAATGGACGCGCTACTCGACGAGAATCGATAAAGATATGCAAAGTAGATCAGGTTCCCAATCTGTCGGCATTATGTACCGCCATAGCAACACGCTTAATATCAATTTATGAAACTAAAAACAATTCAGATCCACTCTTTTTTTTTTTCACGAAAAATTGAATGCAGCTTCTCTCTTCTATCGAATCATCAAGGCGAAAGGAAATAACAAGCGTCCGGGTGTATCCCCGAATTCGTATGTAATTGAAAATTAGGCAAATCTCAGTTTGGAGGGATGATTAGAATTATGGGAGAACAATCGATTTTTTGTTTTATGATTATTCGATTGCGTTACGAGGAGCAGACGTGAGTCACAATGCGCCATGCAGCACCGGGAGCCATCGAAAAATAGTACTGAATTGCATCATTGGTTTTTGGTTCGATCCAATTCTTGTTTTTTTCTTTTTTTGTGATGCAGCTGCCGTGCGCAAACAACGCTCGGCCTGCTAGGCTTGCCGTGAGCTGTGCCTTAACAAAAAAAAAATCAGGGTGAGACAAAAAAAAAAAAAAAAAAGCTCCTTTTTCTCTTTTTATAAAGCATGCATCCTGCCCCCACCCTTTTATAATGATGACGTTGATAGGATTGTTTGTGTGTGACGCAAAAGAAGAGAGAATAGCATGCATATATACAAACGAGACTTTTGAAAAAGAAGAACGCCATGAAAGAGTGTGTGGAGTGGTCCCATCGCGGTTTGCTATCGGCAAAGAAGTTTCGCTAGCTAAAATAAAATTAAAAAAAAAAAAAAAAAAAAGAGCTAAGGGCGTGTGGGTCTGGCTGGCACAACAGCTGCCCTGCTTCATATGAACAATTCACGAATAAAAGAAGACGGCGACTCCAGCTGTGAAAAAAAGTCAAGATGGGATCTCTTCTCGCATGAAAAGGTTCCACCTGATCACAGAGCGAAGACTACGCAAAATGAAATTCTGTTCGCCAATATCGAGGGGACGAGATTCTTTTGTTTGTTTTTTAAAACCTGGGTTTTTTTTTTCATTCAATGTAAATCATCGTGTCAATGGAGACAGTCGAGCGCTGTGATGAAAGATCCACAATTTCGTTGTATTTTTTTGTTGTTTTTGATTCGGAGAAATTGAATGAAATGCCGTGTAATTATCGCTTGATGATTTATGGCTCGTTCATCCACTTTCAATTACAGGTTTTAACAGTTCGAATACTATGCACCGCGTTTTAATTAATTGACTTTCGAGTATAGACGTGATTTTTCTTTTTACCTTTGTGACATTGCCGAGTATCATACAAAGTGGAATAGCTTACGCACTCGACATTTTTGTTTTTGAATATTTTCCATTATAAGAAGGAAATGATTGGTTTCCTTACATCATTCTTACCACCTTCATTTTCTTTCTCTATAATCTAGTTTCAAAATGTTCACATCCCGAGAACTCTCTCGTTCCGTAGCACTTCTTCCCTAATGGGGCCACACTTTCAGAACTTTTTGTTGAAGTAGATCTACATTACGCTGAGTAGAAGATGCAGTTCCAAAGTGACAGAGAACGTCCTGAGTTTTTTGTTTGTTTTTTTACACCTAGTCAACCGGACTGTAACTCTTCACAGCTGGGCCATGCTGGACATTTCGTATTCTTTGCTTTTCTCCCTAGAAAGAAAAGTTATCGAAGTCTTTTAAGAGCGACGAGGCTACACGTATTTTAGCAGAAAGCGGATAAAAAAAAGAAATCGGTCCTCTAAAGACTTGACAAGTGCGTTGGCACTTTGCTCTTGTCACTCTATTTGAATGGGGCTCTCTGCTGTGTCGTGGACTGGGGGCGCTTCTTCAAAGGTAAATAGGCACCCCGTCCTCGTTCATGGTGCACTGTAGTTTTAACAAAGGCGAGCTAAAAAGGAAAAGTATGCCAAACAGTACAGTCGGCTGGAACATGCCCTGCGGGAGAACGGATGGAAATGGAGAGAGCTGTTATTTTCCTTATATTATTCCTTGCGTGTTTTTCTGTTTTGATTACCAGCGTTGCTCGTCCGGTCCCTGTTCCCTTTTCAAAACTCTTTTCACGAGCAGCTGTGATGGCTCAACCCAGCGGTGGTAGGGTATTGTGTCTACAAATCATGTCCCGTGTTCTCTGCTGGGACGTTCGTCTCTGCCTATTTTTCTTTTTTCTACATCTGAGTTGTGGCATCTTTGTTTGAAGTAGGCGAACAAGAACGGCTGGTTTTCTAGTAGGACGGTTTACGATTTGCTTTGTTGAATAGTAATGTAGACATATTGCATAATATCATAAGGCTTATTTTTTTTTCTTTCTAGATTATATTTGCATTTCTTAACCTCAGCAACCGTTGACGTAACACCAACAATTGTTTGCTTTCAGTATTTGACGTTTCATTTTTTAACTAGCTATGACAGTGGGTGTTAGGATCGGTGATTTTTCAGTTTGGGTCAATAACTTTGGACACAAAAAGCCGTTTTTTGATGTAACTGAATATCGTTTAAGCTAAAGCTCACCAACGATTGTTAACGTTTTATCTATCCGTTCTAGCCACACCCAATGCGAAATTGCATAGAGGTAGTCCTTAAGTTTCTAACGCCTTTTCATAACCGAATTAGACCCAATAGGCTTCTCTATTTGTATAATCCAAACTTAAGACGGTCAGTTTCTTCTTTTGTACTTCAACTCTATTTCCACATCAAACTGATCGCATGAAAGAGCTTTCTTTTCACGAGAATCCGTCCCATTGATTATTAAGACTGTTCTTTTAAAATTAGATTCTTTTCTAATCACGGCCATTACGGGAGTCATATTAAATCTCTTCATTCCCCTGTGTTTTCATTTTTTTGCCAGCCTTACGCCGTATCCCATTGTTTCCACGTTCACTTATGGCAGTTGAATCAACTGACGGTATTCGTATCTGATTTTTGCCTTGAATGTGTAGACTTGCTGGCATATCAAGTCGCCTTATTAAAGAGAAACTTCCCTTTTGCCTTTCTAGATTATAATATATTTACATACGACCTTTTAATGCTACTTTTTGAGAAGGCCAACTGCATCAAGTCATAATTTACAAGACGCTTATTCTCTACAGTTTGTGCAATTTCAAACGGATTTGTTGTTTTTCTAAATCTTCTTCAATAGTAAAACAAAATTTAATATGTAACAACTATAAGAAGCCTTTGTGACATAGTTACTTTGGCATTTACTGTTTCCCTAGTCGAAGGCGACTCTAATGATTCCCTACTGTAACTGTTTTTTGCAGGACAATTTGAACAAAATCGGAGACGAACTTCACATGACATCTAATTTTGTCACCAAATCACAGCCGAGGAGCTCTCCTGGGAGCTTCATCGGACGATCAGAACTCTCCTCTCACACACCGGCTGGTTATTACGGTCAAAACGGAGGCGGCACAATTCCTAGGAGCCATCGACGGCCGACGCAACATTACACAACGGCTGGCATTGCCGAAAGTAATTTTCTAACGCCATCCAGTCAAACGTCAATCTCTGGCTCTTCCCGCCGACCTGGGCATCACCCGCTCAATGGCTCAGCGTCGATGGTTGCTGAACCCGGTCTCGATGCTGACGATCTGATGAACGACGATAGCGACTCAGCGTCGCAGTCTAGTCGACCAGGCAAGTTCATTTCTCATTAGCTACTCCTAATCATGCCCAACGGGACCTATGTTGTACCCCGTGCTCGCTTAACGTAGTTCTTATTTAGTCTGAACGCATAGGCACGCCCTTCGTATACCTATAATGGCTATAAGCAAAAGGCTTATCTAATATGCCCACTGCTCTGTGTAATAAGGGCAAGTGACTGAATTACGTGATTAACAACTCTGTCATTACATTGAGTACTTGTCCGACGTGGCTAAATTCCAAGTTAGACCCTCCCTGGACGATGAGATTAGTGAACAGCTGGGTGTAGTAAAACAGCACGTTCGTTGATAAGCTCAAAAATTGTTTCCGAGAAACAAAAGTTTCCACGCCCTTTCGTCGTTCACGATTGGAAAATGAATGGCAGTGCCTGCCGTTTCTGCTTGCGTTATAAAGGAGGCTTATAAAAGCATCGAATAGGGCACTTTGCAACTTATTGCCCTTTTCCATGAGTCTTATTTGTTTTTGTTACGCGTAAAGCAGCGTTTACTTAGTAGTGTGCCCTATGCGAACAGCCGGGTTATTACCGGGCGTTAAGACCACTTACAATGCATAATGAAATGGTGTACTTTGACCGTTTGTCACGGCGCGTTTGCAACGCATGTCGACCGTCGCCTTGGTACAATTGACATGTCGTGACGGTGTATTTTGAGTGTGTTCGTTATTTCAACCTTTCCGCGTATATGTTGGAACAAACCTTGAAGAAAACAGTGTTAATCGTAATAATTAAGCTTTATGATCTTGTGTCCTTATTAACTCGTAAGTTGGCAAGGCAAGCGTTAGTAATGTGGAACTTTGTCCGGGGATTTTCACGCCCGCTAATTGAATAGCTTTCCTCTTGTTTGTTAATTTAATTTTTTACATGAACATATTGGGTCGCTTAGATTCGAAATGATTTGATTCGCCGAGTGACCTTCGTATGTAATTATCGAAAATAACTTTGGAATTATGAATCATTGTTTTGTGTCGTGTTTCACGAGAACCTAGAAAAGAAGTGACTCGATACTGGACGAGATTGAAACGAAACTTTATTCCTTTTTTATTAAATATTAGTGACCGCAGTAGCGCTAGAAGTAGGGCCACCAAACTAAATTGTGAGGGCAATTTTCAATTTGCCTCGGACGTCATCGAATGACACGTCATTAATCTCGTCGAGTCACGATAGTGATCTCATCTTTCGCTATCTTCTTCTAACGCCCTCACTCCTCTTTCGTATAATCTTTTTGATATTTGAGCGTCTCCACCTCAGTTATCTACTTGTATTTTTCTTCTTTCCCTCATAAATCTATTGACAGCAAGTAAGAAAATAAAAAGGTAAAAAGAAACTGTGTGTCTCCGCCGGAAGAGCCCACCACAGCTGGGATGTTTATTCTTCTCTTAGAAAAGAATGGACATAGGTTGGACTATAAGATTCTAGATGCCATCTTATGACCCAGTCCCTGCGGCCGAGGACCTCTCTTCTTTCCTTTTTTCTGTTTCCTTTCTCTTTTTTTCCAACTGATATTTTTATTAGAATGACTTTGAAGAGAGCCCTTGTGAGTATACTCAACAGAGCGCAGTCTTCTGTATTTTACCTCAACCTTTAAAAGAGCAAAACCCCCTGCGAGCATCTTCAACTGAAAACGACGAACACGAGAGGACAAGAAAAGGCTCCCTTTTGTGTGTCCTACACAATCTTTCCCAGCGCTGGCGGGATAAATAAAAAAAAAAAGAAAAATATGTCGTGGTCATATTTGTAAGAAACGGAAACATGTATATTTTATAGGAAGTAGGACGGACAAGGGAAACATCTAGCGCAACACTTTCTTCTTCCATCTTGTGTTGTTTCGTATGTGTCTTGCATTGTTTCTAAACGGGTCCTCTGCGGGACCCCAGAAGGCCTACGCAATAACGAGATTGCCCAGTGTCGACGACAATGTATTTTCATCAGCACCTTATGCCGCCTCTGTTATTCAGAGAGTTTCGCAGTCTATATCTGCAAACCGGCTGTTGAACGTACGCCCTTTTTCTTTTTCCCTTTTTTTTTTTTTTTTTTTTAGCTTATTCCATTTTTGTTTTCTTTCATCGTGTTGTCAATATTCTTCAGCTTTTCTCCCCCACTTCCCGTGAGAATATAACCGTGCTAGTTTTCCCAAAGTTGAAAGCTGCTAGAAGCTGTTGGAAGTGGACCATTTAGATTTTTGTTTTTCTCGTGACGCGTCCTTTTCTGTCGCCTCCCCCCTTTGTTATAAAGGCTCCAGAGTCGGAGCATACACACGTCTCTTCATCACGAAGGCATCTCGGGTAGCCTTGCTCTTAGTTTCCCCTCTTCCTTGTTATTCCTGTTTTTTTTTTCTTTTTCTTTTGGGTCGTTCGTCCGCGTGATGGGATTCAATTCAATAACTCGGAATGATGGGCCTGGAGATGCAGGACCTTTACTAGTAGAATAAGCAGCACCGACTGAGCGTGAAACCCTATCTCGTTCCTTTTGCTTTTTCTTTCTCCATTTACGTTGAAGGAAGGGGATGATCGTAGGCGTCGTATCTCATATACAATAGTGTAGGATGGAAAAACGACGCTAGAGGCAGCTCATTGGAACCTGTATTGCCCCTTGCTGAATGGCGTATACCGTTTCACGGTGTGACATGGACCTAGTCACGGCAGTGCCGCCTATTTTTCTCCAATGTCTCGGTCCCTTTCGTTTTATTTATTTATTTTTTTCTTCTTCTTGCCTATTCTATATAAGAGATTGTCTGGAATGAGATCAAGAAATATGGAAGCGGCCAAGAGAGAGAAATGTATATATAGGAGACAGCAGCGTTCTTTGCTGTCTAGTCTTTTCCTGCGTCCTGTCTATAATATGCGTCTTCTTCACTCTGCGACATTCGGCGAAAGCTCCTTCACAATTGACGCGCGGTCGTCTTTTATTATTACATAAATCTTATTATTTCTTTTTTTTTTTTTCATTTTTTCCTATTTCTTTTTTTTTTTTTTAGATGTTTATTTTGTTGTTGAACGACGAGAAACGTAGTTGATAAAAGGAGTTGAAGGAGGACGTCAGAGAGCGCAGAAACTGTGCGCACTTACGAAAGCAGACACATAGATAAGCTGAAAGACTGCAGTGGCATCCTGTACATCTACTGAAGAGGCTAGTTGGAAACAGTTACTCTTTTTTTTTTCTCTCGATATATGTGTGTACTGATGGAAGGTGTTAGGCCAGGCGCAAAAATCGATCGTTTTCTTTTTTTTTTCCCATTTTGTTGGTTTTTTTTTATTACGTACTTACCGTGTCGCTCAATATCGAGAGAGGGTCGTGAACTAGAAAAGAAAACTAGAAGCAGTGAAGAGGCTCGTTTGTTGACCTTTCTTTTTTTTTCCCTGTGCTCTGTATTCCACATTTTTTTTGTCTGTACACAGGAGACGTTGCTCACAAATCTACATGCAATATAAAATACAGAGAACGGAAGCATCTCATGCATAATGGGGCAAAAAGGAAGAATAAAGCTTCTCTGAATTGCTAGCCATAAAATTCTGTGGCATCGCTGGAGTATGATTATCGTCAAATAAACATTTAATCTTGTGATTTTTGGCCATCATTAAGGGTCGTGATGCAGTGATTAGAATAAAAATCTATTCTGGAGTAAATGAGCGTAGGTTTTTGAATGTGAGACATGAGAATGGGTTTTAGTCGTTAGCGTATGATCGTTAAACAATTTTTCCAGCAGTTTCATTCGCTGATTGTCTACCACATTATTGGTTTCTAATAGATGTGTAAAACAAATTTCTCTGGAAGACAAGGATTACGTGTTAGAGATAAAAAAAACAAACAAGCTTTTATTACTCCGCAATCCTTATGTTTACGGTCCTCCTTTCTTTTTTTCCTGTAGCGCAACTATACATGAGCTCACGTACATCGAGATCTTCTTCCAGGGAAGAAAACTTCGATCATTACTAATAATCACGATCCTATTTTCCCACTAGGAAATGACTATTAAATAATGTAAGGTAGGACCAATATCTTGCCGAGCCGGAATATAACTTTCCGAATAAACGTTCAGGAGGATATTATTAAGTCACTACGCGCACGTTAAAACATTCACCGTTCTTGGGCGGACGCTTCTAGTTCTGCGCACGTTACTATTGTACGTGTAAACAACTCCAAACGTAAACTATAAACTTTAAATTTTTTTACGTACGAAAAAAAGAGGCACAACATTCAGATAGTTGTCCGCCAAAAGCGATCGCCTATTACAAACGCTGTTGCTAGGTCCCCGTTAAACTCCGTGCACCTCTTACGTAACACCGGTATTGTTATAGTAAACTGACTCCTCGTCTCGCTACGATCTTTTACGAGCAAAGCTATTATAGGTGGAATAACGAGTCCCCTATCGGTTTCGTTTGAAAAGAGACACTACGCTAAAAGTATACTTAAAGGCTCTCCCCCCCCCCCCCACCACCACCAAAGAAGAGTTGCTAGGATGCTGCATTGATTTGTCTTGTTATTTTATTCAGCCAGCTTTTTATTTTATTTTATTTTTTTTTTTTTTTATTTTTTTTTTTTTTTTTTTATGTCGATCGACACCGGGTGGAACACTTTGAAATTCATTGACTCTTACGGAACGTAGCGGCAGAAGTGGGCGGCAAGCAATGGTGCATCCTGTGCATGGCCCTCTTGGTGGCACTGGGGACGGGCGTCGGAGTCGGAGTCCCCCTGGCCTTACGATCCGGCTCGTCGCTGCAAGAACGACTCATCGCCGCCCAGAACATCTTGGCTCAAGTGCCTCTCGTCGACGGGTATGTAACAGAATTTCTTCTTATTTCTTTTTTTTTTTCTTTTTAGAAGGGGGTGCTTCTTTTTTTTATTTCAGTTCGCTAAAAGTACTTCCCCTTTTTACTACCTTAAAGTTTAGCGTGATGATGTTAAGTGATCTCTATGCCAATACGCAGCTAAAAAAGGTTGATTTGAAACGAGGCAGTACTTCTTTTCTAAAGTTCCTTTTTCTTTTTAAATGGAAAGAAATGCACACCGGCTGGGGGGTCATGATGGACACTTTTTGAATGCTAATTCTTGCCCCTTTTCCCGTTCTTTCTTTCATTCCTTTGAGTATCATTCATTCTTGTCCAATAGTATTTTTTTCCTGTCGTGAGCGACTTAAGGGGCCCTACCAACTCGTTTTTTCCACACCATAAAATTCCCCCCTCCTTATTTTTTTTTTTTTACCCAATTCTTTATACTTATATGTATTTCTATTCGTTTGCCCTTTTTTTTTTTTTTATTGATATGCTCTGGTGGCAACGAAACTCTTCATCTGGAGAGCCCAACTACTTAGCTATTCCTTTCCTCATTGCCATTCTGCTCATCGCTTTTTTTTTCGAATCTTCTTTCTTTTCTTGTTTTTCATTGTGATTTCTTTCTTTTTGCATAACCACTTACGGAAAATCCAGCTGTTGGAAAGATCAGAGACTGCTGCCATTGATGCATAGCTGTGCATACAGCTGATTCACTTGATGATGAATACGCAATCGCATGCAAAATGGTTTCATTCGTATACAATAGCGTCATTCCCGAAAATCATGACGTGGGCGCGATGCATCAACTGTCATTTAAAGATTTGCGTCTTATTCGTAAATTTCCCCCACCGTTTTGGCTTATTACGTGGTGGGTTTTTAACCTTTTATTTTTTTGAATTTCGGAGCACGGAGAGAAGCTCTATTGGCCATCCTATAGCTCAGACAGAGACGGACTGCGGCGTCGAGTAAAATGACAAGTTGATGTCTGTCAAAATCCGCCGTGTGATTCATCTGCACAGGGCGTGGCCGCAATGCGTCTGGCCTTTTTGGGGAGGTCGTGAGAAGTTGGCGGGCCTAATTTCAAGTCGACACAAGCCGGAACGTTAGCTGATTACTCGACTGTTACTATTAACTGCGTTAGAGCGTATCACTACTGTGTGTGTGTGTGTGTGTGCACAGTAGAACTCATGTTTGTAGGATTAGCGCACGCACAAAGTGTTTTAGCGTTGATCGTAGGGGCACTTATAGCTCACGCGTGTGTCTAAACATGGTCGAACCTGAGGTCTATTGCTCATCCATGGCGCATCTCATCTCCCATGTAAATTGAATTAGGATTTAGCTTGACTTGGTGACGCTCAAGTGGGAGTTCTTTGTGATGAAAAATCCATCAGCTCCGCGTAGCAATGGATGGATAACAAAACGATTGCCACTTTCCTTTTTTTATGTGGAGGGATCTAATTTATTCACAAGCGCGTTTGGAGACGTGCTAGCGCAATCGGAGTGCGAATCGTGAGAATATCATTCCACCCCCACACTTCTCTAAACTCAAATAATTCATTGATTAAGTTTTTTTTTTTTCGGCTCGCCGCTCATCGTCTTCTGCAAGTGGGAGAGACGACTAAACCATCCGCCACCGTTTAACCTTTTCTTTTATGTTTTAAAATAAAAAAAATTTCATGATTTATAGCCTTATTTCGCGCAAGATTCGTGTACAGCATAAATGTGGAAAAGGGCGGAACCAGAACTTTCGGCGTGCGGTGAACATTTAACGATTTCCGAACATTCACCATAAAGAGTTTAACGATGTTGCGTACAATTCCAACTAATTCGTTCAACTATCGACAGGTGAAAATGTCAATAAAAAGAGGCCATGGAGACCGTGGGAAAGCATGGGAGGAAGATCGCAATTCTCAGACTTCGCTCGATCGCTGGTAGACCCGAGTTCGAATCTCGTCACAGTCTAGGATTTTCTTCAAAAAAATTCTTACCTCTATTCAATTTAAGCCTACTGAAGGCTTTGTTGGGCGGTAACACTTTTGAATGAAGTTTGGTCACCGGTGTAGCGATAATCTAATTTCTGGGTACCAACATTTTATGGGTGAGGGACTTTCGTTTCTCGCGTAGGCTTAAGTGGAGAAAATCCTTTTTTTTTGTTTGCTAGACGGCAAAATATCTGCGAATTTCAGCTAACTGATCTAATCGATTGATGACGTTCTTGGAATTCCAGCAAAATGATCCGTCTCACATGACTTGTGAATGATTGCGTTCAAGGGCTGACAGCCTTCCTTGGCGTTTAGGCGCAATCGTTTCCCTGCTAGAAACTTGTGCCAACCGACGGCCGCACGAGTAAGAAAAACTTATGTAAATGAAACTCTGCTTCCCACAGACAAACTAACTCTAAAAGCCTTCTTTCATCCGATCCTATTCCAAAGGCAAGACGCTCGTTTTCCAGCCATTCGTTTTGCCTCGTTTTCTTTTTTTTTTTTCTTCTTCTTCTTCTTCTTCTTCTTCTTCTTCTTTTAAACTACATGCAGTACCGACTCAATTAACTGTTGCCTTTAACGTATTACTTGAGCGAAATGAAAAAATTGAGCATCAGTAAGAGCTAACATACACAAGAGCAGCCTCCGTTTCCGGATGCCTCTGGGCGCTCGTTTGCAATAAGATAAGTCCATTACTGCCAATGAGTTGTTTTTTTTGTTTTGTTTTTTTCCTTTTTGCTCGTAGCTCTTAAGTCTTGGATGTTATAGTTCCGTACATCTGCTCTACCATTGTCTCTTAAGAGGAGTGTGATCCTGTACGTAGCAGATATAGTTCCCTCCGCCATCTCGACAGCCCCTTTGTAATCCATCACGGATCGAGTTGCCCATTAATATACACACACAGACGCTGAGACATGCCAAATGTAAAAGCCAGAAATGCAATTGAAAGAGAGTGAATTAAAGCGAGGCGCAGAGGAATCTATAGACGAACGTCGATTGGAAAAATAAATATTAAAAAAATTGATAGAAATTCAAGAATTCCAATTGGTAAGAAAAAGCTTTTGATTACACGTATAAATAGTTACATAAAGAGCGGAGAGATTGATATTCAAAATCGGCTGTCTGCGATTCGATTCCCCCCCTAAAAAGTCATCAATTCAACCGACGGATGTTTTTTTTTTTTTTTTTAAAGAATGAAGGAGGGATAAAAAAAAAGGCATCCTTCCCGCGTGCAGGCAAAGCTTATCGATTCAACTGTAAAGACGAGAATAACAGGCCGGAAATGAGACCGGTCGAGCGGAAGAGAAGTGAAGAGTTCCACTCCATACATCTATTTTTGTGCCTGTACCTACAGTATAAGATCCTTGGTATTTTTTTTTCTACAGTACCCGACAAAAAAGAACCCGCAATTCAAGGGCCCACAAGAAAAGACTGTTTTCTATTATTTTTTATGCATACCCAGTATTATGAACTTTCTTCTCGATCAATGTTCTACCATCTAAACGCACCTTACATTAGGACACGTGTACAGATGCATGTTTACAAGCATTCGTGTAGCCTATACGATGCGCTTTCAATCGATAAAAAGTATCAGTCTGTTCTGGCATTTTCTTCCATTTCCTTTTTCATATTTCCCGCTCTGTTTGCCACAACGCACTGTTCTGGTCCCTTTTAGCAGGGGTCCTACCTTGAAGGCAATATTGTATGTTTAAGTGCATACGTATTTGTTTGCGATTTTTTTTTTTTTACATTATATGACGGTCATAATGAAGTAACATGGTCAAAGTGGACATGCAATCCTTGCTCGCATCGAAGCTTCCTTGTTTCGTTTATTTGGGGCTGTGAAGCAACTGGATAAATCAATTAAAATGTAGACGATCAAACTGAGGCGAACAGAGCATTTCAGGTCATTGCAATTCACGTTCGTATGGTGCTCGTTAGCTAGGCGAGTCTATGCGTTATAATCCTCTTCATCACCTAATCGTTTTTGTATGTTGGCTCGTGAAAATCCCTCGTTGTATGGAATTACCATTGCTACATTTGTGTGCGTGATACATTGGGTACAAATGTCCAGCGACGAGTGGCAAAAAACACGGTCTATACAAAATAGTTTTTTGTTTAAAGCAATAATTGCTGTTTTTTTTTTTTAATATCTTTGCCAAATTGTGTAGAATGTATCCATATTTCTGTCAACTTTCTTTCAATCCCTCTGTCTTTCTTTCGGGTGTACTTCGAGGTGGGGTTAAGAAAAAAAAAAGTTTGCGCTTTGCAATGCTGGATTCTTCTTATTTCCGGTTTGGTGTGCAACTAATGCCGTTCTGGCCGACTGGGTAAATGCACCCGTCTGCTGCCAGCTTCCAACGTAATTACTGGGCTAGACCGTAATGAACTTTATCGATTTACTATACGCCATCGTAATGCATTGCTCTGTTGTGTGTGAGACGTTGCGACTTGTCTTCCTCGTCGTAAGATGAAACACACACTTACGCCCTCACAATCTCTCAACGCTATCCATCCTTCTTTTTTATGTCGATGGGAGGGAGATCTTTAGCCTCAGCCACACTTGTCCGTAGCTTTTAATGATGACCTGACTGCCATACAACAACTGCTCGGATACATCAATGTTTGTCTCTATTTTTATTATTATTATTATTTTTTTTTTTTTGCGGTCGCCACTAATTCGATGACGTTGACCAATCAGCCACAACGACATGCCGTGGAACATCCGCAAATTTGCTGGCGGAAAGCTCAACACGCTAAGGGCCCTGGAAACTGGCCTTCAACATCTTGACCCGTGGTCCAAGAGTGCCTGGTCGCACACAGATTTTCCGAGACTAAGAGAAGGACGTGTCGGTGCTCAGGTAAGATAATACGCCCTTTATGCTGCCTATCTATCTTCCCCTTATTCTGCTAGCAACCGCACGTGCAGCTGTCCTGGAAACGGGAACCTGTGCAAGACGAACGCACTCTGAAACGCGGTGTTTGACCTACAACTTTTCTCTCTAAATCCTATAACTTTTTCGTTCTAGTTTGTTAGCTCTGCTAGTCTGTATATATACTTCTAGATTGTTAAAAAAAAAAAAAAAAAAAAAACTTCTTATAGTTGTATTGTTTAAAATCCCAGTGGCAAGATCCTCGTCTTTGTTGTATTACTCTTCGATGACTAATGTCTCCCGGATGTAAAGACTAGTGAACCATCTGATTACTGTATTATTCATATTTGTTTATTTATATTTTTTCTTCCTCTTCTTTCTCTTCTTTTCATGTGATCACAAAAAATAACAAAACTTCAGTTCTGGGCGGCTTACGTCCCCTGCGGAGCCCAGTACTTGGACGCCGTCAAACAAACTCTGGAGCAGATCGATCTGATCAAGCGCATGGTTGATCGATACTCGGACTATCTTCGATTAGCCGTCGATGCCAAAGGTAGGTTAATTTTTCAGTATATTGCCATCGTGTTTTTTTTTTGTAGTCTGCTGGCAAACGGTGTAAGTTATTGATTTCAAAATGTTGTGTGATTTCTCTTCATCATCCATCTTGCCTTCTCTGTGAGTCCTATGATTAATGTACAGCAGAGCTATGTGTAACGATATCAATCTAAACTTGTCCATCTCCATATAAAGCCAATCGCAAAATATCACTCATGGGAAGGGGGGAACGGATGAGAAAGAAGGCGGGGAGAGGAACGTGATGAGCAAAAGTGCGAGAAATCATTCGTCTTTTCCCAACCCCAAGCAACAGCAGCAGCAGTGGGACGCAACTTTGATGTCATCCGTTAATGTCGATGTTATGCCGACCACGACTCCCTAGTGACTGTGTGTGGATTTTTTCAAAGAAGAAAAAAAAAAAAAAAGAACAGAGTTCGAAGAGTGGCAATCTCTTTGGCGACTTGGGTGGCAAAACATTTGCAATTTAAGGGAGACAGGCCTGGACGCCTGTCGCTGATGTCCTTCTCAATGTTTGCAAAGGGAAAATCATGACTAGTTTGCCTAATGGTAAAGTTTGACTTTGCAAACAGTGGGCAAACCGACTTGTCTGCTGAAAAATTTGCATTTGTCCACTTCCAGATGGAGTTTGATGCTGCTTGCTTAGGGGAGCCCAGAGAAAGGCGGCTCGTTAAACGCTTAGTACGGTGTGCATAGTGCATTTCAACTGGACTTCTCTGCCGCCTCTCTCTCTGCATGTCTACTGATGTCCCGGCCCGTTGGCTCCGGATACTTATACGCCAGCTTAGTATAGGGATTTTCGAGGACCAGCAGACGGGCCCTTCTTGTTCGACTCCGACGCAAGCAATCTCGTAGAGTGTGATTACGAGATAATGCAAAAGGAAGAAAATGGGTGTAGGACTGGCTAAAGGAAGAATAGTTATGACGCAATCGATCGGAAAAGCGCCGGCTCTATGTACAATCAAAAAAGAATAGCCTCCCCCCCCCTCTCTGCAAACCCTTCGTATCAATGGCGGTTATCGGGCAGCAAAAGGGAAAACAAAAGTAGAACGAACGTGACTAGTGGTAATATAACGGGAAAAAGGAACAAAAAAAAGAGCGACGTGATAGCGCAGGCCACGTACTGTATAAATAAGACTGTCGTGTTGTTCGTAGATATATACTGCACTGTTATGTAGTGGCACTTGTCTTTATTTTATTTTGTTATTTTTATTTTTATTCTTATGCATTCGCAGGCATTGAAGAATCGCATCGCGACGGACGGATAGCCAGCTTATTGGGCGTCGAGGGAGGCCATTCGCTGGGCAACAGCCTTGGTGTTTTACGCACCTACTATGACCTAGGAATCCGTTACGTAACCCTCACCCATACGTGCAATACTCCATGGTAGCGTATAAAGTTGTTCTTTTATTGGTTTTATTTGATTTGTTTGTGTGTGTGTGTGTGTGTCTACATCCCGTCGATTTTGCTTCCCAACGAAATGATTGAGTTAATTAGTACGCCGGAAGATTAACACTGCTTTTATTGTCGTTTTGGCTCACTGTTAGGGCAGATTGTTCCATCGCCGAAGCCGATCCTCATCATCCGCGCGAAGGAGGTCTCACCCAGTTTGGAAAGGTAAACCATTCATAATTTTTAATGATGTAATTGCGATAGAATTGTGATAGATGTAATGATTCCGTAGAAAGAAAGTAAGTTTAAAGTATGATTCAAAGAAACCCTGTTAGTGTCCCCCAAAACTAACTTCTCCCATTGCGGATAGTTATTGCTCGATTACGTCGTTGAGTTGTCGAAATCAAAACATCTCGTCTACAGACTGTAACTTTCGTTGCCACTGGGGGAATGTAATGCAACTTATTAATATGCAATACTGTAGACAGGCAAAGCTATACGTCTGGAAGTTAGATTGGGCAGAAACACAGTTATTGTTCGTCAACTGATGTTTATTGCATGTCAATATCGAATCCGCCCACAACTAGACGTCTCCTGAAATCCGTATGAATTATCCAGCATTGCATCGACTAAACCTTAGAAACAACTTTCATCTCTTTTCCATACTTTGACTCTTCTCATCTTTGATTGGTTCGTCAACCATTGACTTGAGAACAAGCTCGTAGGTGTTTCCTTATAAAAGAATGTCTTCGTCGCTTATCCGTAATTGTAATTAACTTGCCAAACGATTCGAACCTGGCGGAAGCGGCCGATCTTCGATAAATGTCCCTATGAATTGATGGCACTTGGTAAACCAGAAACACCACGAAAAAAGGGGAGATGTAATAAATAACAAAGCTCACTTAGACACAACTACACGAAGCTATAACAAGCGTGAAGTACCAACTAGTCTTGGCCATCATTCTGTGTCGCTGTTGTTTCGCTACGTGGCCAAGTTGATTCCTAATCCAAATCTTGGTACGCCATGGTAAATAACAAATAGTTTCTCTCCCACGTTTTTTTCCCATCCAAGTCTAGCTCTGAACATGCAGGTCTATTTTCTTTCGTTCTTTTTTTACTACCCTTTTGTTGACTGCTACTTCCCCTCTGGGAGATTGTCACAATCCATTTCCGCCATCCAAGCGAACCCACTGCGTACATAGCCTATATAAATACTGTTTTATATGTGTGCGTATGTGTACTACCTCGCCGTCTTCTCTCTCTCTCTGTGTGAGTGTGTGTGTCCGGTTGGTTGTCCTGTCCAGTCCAGTCGACCGACTGTCGAGTTCAATTCATCTTGATTCTTTTCTTCATTTCGTTTTTTTCCCTTTATATTTACTTTTTCTTTTTGGCTTTTGCCTTCATTCTTTCCACCCTGTTTTTCTTTCCATTTGTTGGAGATCTCGGGATCGTGAATGAAGTTGTTCAAGTAGACGTGTACCGTTCAGTTCCTCTTAACAAAGCATCCCAAGTCTACTTGTGATACGTTCATGCATGTTATTCATGTTTGTTCCGGCCGAGTCTTCTTTTTCCTCGTGTCCATTCGATTGAAGTGCTTTGATGAATCGATTGGGGGGGGGGGCGTTTGCCGCTTGAATGAAGGGATTCAGACATCAGCAGGTGATGAAAAACATCGATCATTCTCACCTATTGCACCAGTGGTTGCCATGGAAAACCTACAATGCAACCCGTGGCTATAACTATACCTCTAATCAAAAGCAGAACCGATTGTATGGATAGCTTTTTCGTTTCTTTTCCCACAAAAATCATAAATTTTTTAGTAAGATAAAATAAAATAAAATAAAATGGAACTTTAATCATCCGTGGTGAACGAGAAGTTTATTCGATCGATCAAGATTTGATTTCGAATTTTAGAGAAAGAACAAAAAAAAACTATGAATACAAATGTAGATTCCTACTAGCACCAGCCATCAGTGGTTTTACCTAGTTCCAATACGGAAAGATTGAGATAGATAAAGAGAAAAAGAAAGCAAAAAAAAAAAACTGAGTAGATCTAGAAAGCACCAAATCCCTTGCAAAAGCTAAAAACTACTGCCTCTGGTTGGCTGCAGAGATGCACGATATAGAAAGTCTAGTCGAGTTTCACGGGACTCTATCTAAGCCTGATACTCGTAACGAAAAGAACCTAGATAGAAGTTTAGAATATAAAAAGCTTCATCTTGATCTTAGTACATAAGAGGCTTACAATTCCCCGCTGTTCATCGACGGAGAGAGGGAAGAGAGGTAGACATTTCTTTTTCTATTCCCCGTTTGCATTTTTTTTTTCCTGTTGTCTCCTTTATCCGATGGTGTCTACCCTTTTTCCTTTAACTTAGATTTCTTTCCACCATCAGTTTATTTGTATTCGGAAAATCATATTCATCTGCTAGCCTAATTTGAGCTTGTTCATTGATACTCCTTGTCTAAAGAAATGGAGCGCAGAATTTTTTTTTTTAGAACTTGATTACGTAAGCCTGTACGAAGGCCCTTAATCTTTACGAAAAGCATCTGGCAAATGTATTTTGTGTTGTTGCTTCTTTTTTTTTTTTTTACTTAACCATCTCTTAAATCATTATCACACAGTTGGTGATCAAAGAGATGAACCGACTGGGCGTCATCGTCGACCTGTCGCACGCATCGTCTGCCACCATGCACCACGCGCTGGACGCCAGCCGAGCGCCGGTCATCTTCTCCCACTCGTCGACGCGGGCCCTGTGCAACATCACCCGAAACGTGCCGGACGACGTCCTCAAAAGACTGGTAAATATTCACAAAACACTTTCTAAGTCAACAGCAAACAGGCACATACAAGAACAAACCTCTTTCTTCCTATTTTTTTTTACTCTTGCCAAACATATATGCCCACGCGTAGAAAACATAAATAATATATCGGCCTCTGATAGGAAGGATACAGCCTAGAGCGATTCTGTGAGCCACTATACGAGCTTGTAGTTCTGAAGAAAGATAAACCCCGCAGCAGACGAGTAGTATTTGCACTGCCATGAATCCCGCCGAAACGTTGTACAGCATAAGCGCAACGTTCTCGTCATTATCTTTTACTTGTGTACAAGGAACAGCTTCGGGGTGGGCAAAAAAAACAAGAAAACACAACGTTTACAACGTCTTTTAAAAGCTCCAGACATTTTCGTTTATAGACGAAATAGCTATTCATTTTATTTAACCGATGGTAGGCAAAGAACTTGCCTACTCCACTTCAGCGTATGTGCAGTTGTTCGTGGCCGAGATCCATCTTATACGCCTCCACATTTTACTTTTTTCCTTCCACTTGTGTCTGCTGGTTATTTTCGGGATATCATTGGCTTTCGGGCAAGTGGCCACAAGGACACCTAATCGCTCGGTTGCCCCGGCGATCACACTACGTCTACTACAACGTAACGACCGAAACTGTATATTCCTGTATCGTCCATGGGCACCATACCACTGGTCGACAAATGAAAACAAACATGCAGCTGAGTAATTAACGATTAAAAGAGGCCAAAGTTTTGCTGCGTGCTGGAGAGAGTTGTTTGTTTTATATGGCATCCCATTTTCTTTTGTTGCTCTTGTTGTATAGTCGTCGTTGTTTTCTAACCTCGCACCGAGTTGTCTGGACAACAGTCAACACGACAACTCACTCCCGCCCGTGCCTATTACAACTTTTCTTGGGCACAGATGGAGCGAGAGGAGGAAGAGGACCCATGTAAAAAAGGCGACGTAAAGAGTGGTTCCTTATAACTCGAGATAAGTAAGTAAATAAACAGAGAGGCGAGTAGGAGAAACAGAGAAGTGGAAATTAAAAAAAAAAAAAAGAGAAAAACTCGCGTGTTTCTAGAAAGAAACTTGGTTAATTATTGGATGGGAAATGTCCGGGCAGACTTTCACTTTCCACTTAGACTCCAGATACAACAACAAATAGTAATAACTACGCGCGAGAAAACATACAGCAAGAGCTACGTATGGGTTTGTTTTGGGGAAGAAACAGCAAAACTCTTGTGAATCGCAAAGGTAATGCCCATTCGTTTCCATAAGCGACGGCGCACTTAGGAGTTGCGGTATCGATTTGTTTTCTTTTCCTATTCTCTGTCGCCTTACGACTCCGTAAGGAAGCGCTACATAACTTTGCTGACCCCAGTCGCTGTTTGCCGCACCCGTTAATCCTGTGTATATTGACTTTGCTTTTTCTTTCGTTCTTGTTGTGGTGGTGTCGGTGGCCCTTGTTTGCTTACGATTTAGGTGACCAACGGTGGTATAGTGATGGTGAGCTTCTTCAGCCTCTTCGTCAGCTGCAACAAGACGACGACCATTCCGGATGTTGTCGGTAAGTGGTTCGTCTCGTTGTGTATTTTACCTAGTGCCTTGTATACCACAGAAGATTCTTCCCTCAACCACATTTGTTCTTCTTCATCACCAGCTACGAACATCCAGTGCATCGATTTTTATTTTTTGTTCCAGTTGTTTTTCCTCTTGGCCATCTTTTACCTTTTCCTTTCTGTTACGTTCTTCCCGACCTTCAGGTTCATATTTAAGAACGATTTTGTTGTTTACCTGTCATTGATTTCCTTTTCTTCACTTCCTTTTTCTCTGACTTGTCTCGATAAATGACGTGTTTTTTCTCATCTCCTGTTGTGGACACCCTTCGGAACAAAACTAAAGCGCACATCAATCACATCCGGCGTGTCGCTGGGATCGATCACGTTGGCATTGGAGCAGGTTACGACGGCATCAACACGTACGTCTTCCTACACGGCGGAGGAAATTATTGATTCCTCCGTCTTGATTGTTGTGTTTACTTTCACCATTGGGACTTCTTGTAAGAAGCTTATATGCGTGCTTGTATCATTTCCTGCCTGGAATCATAGGACGCCTCAAGGACTGGAAGATGTTTCCAAGTATCCGTACCTTTTTGCCGAACTGTTGCAAGATCCAACATGGTCGGAGGAGGATCTGAGAAAGCTGGCTGGATTAAACTTTCTCCGAGTATTTCGGCAAGTCGAAAAGGTATTTGATTAGCTGCATTTGAAGGTTATGTTGTACACGCGGAGGAAGTGACGTGCGTTTTGTACAGACACACAGACACACACACAACAAAAGGCTCTTAATGACATTGAAATGGCGTAACACTACAACAAGTAGTAACAAATTCGTTATCTTCATTCTTTTGCGCGTGTGGGCGTAAGGCAAGTCATCATTGGGGATTTACTCCTTCGTGTGCTTGCATCCGCAAAGCGTAGTAGACTCGAGAAACCCCACTATCGTATGCGTACAATCTGTTTTACTTTCTGTACATTTGTCTTCGTACTCATTGCTTTTATTTTTATTTAGCAAAGAAAAAAAAATATCCTTTTTGCGTTTCCTTAAAAAATACAAATAAAATAATAATAATAATCTGTAGGTGACTCGGTACATTTTAGAGAGAATTCCTGTAGGCAAAAATTTGGAGGGTTCAGTTTTGTAATACCTTTGAATGCACTGCTAGGGATTTTCCACTACTGAATAAATCATTCGCAGCTATAGGCAGTTATCTCCTTGTTTTCTTTCGACGTTTAGAAGCGCAATCCGTGCGTGAGTTTGTTAGCAGAGAGCTCCCTCTATCATCCGTTTTCCTTTCCCTCTCTGGATCTTCCTGTCTTCTTCACCGTTATTTTGCTGTCTCTCAATTTCTTTTTATAAATAAATATACGATGGAATGTAAAAATAAAGAACTCGAGGCCGGATGGAATTGGTTGGTGTAATAGGACCAAAGTGCCCGTGCGCACCTGAATAGCCTCATTTTCCCATACACGGAGAAATCGATCGTGCAGTGATCTTTTTAAATATTACTAACGTACTGTATATACTAACGTAATGTAGGCATACTTTTCTTTTTTAAACTTCTCAATGGAAAAAGTGGGTGTAGAATTCTGTCGTTATTAGTCATGCTTTTGGATTCTTAATGATTCGATCTCTAATTGATTGATCAAGGTTCGAGAGGATCTTCGACGAGCCAACACCTTGGCCGACGAGACGTCCATCACCAACGAAGAGCTGAAAGGACAACTCCAGTGCGTCTACCAGGAGCGCAGCGCCGTTCAATCGGTTGTCACTTGATGAGCGGAACTTCTTTGAATACCGATTATATCCCCATTTTCGTTTCTCAAACCATGTCTCTATTGCCATCTGCCCCATCAGCAAACCTTGTTTTTCCTAAATCCCCCTCCTACCAACTCTTAGCCAACAGATGGGAAATTTATGTACAGACATGCATTTTCCGAGGAGATGGAATAATATGATCCTTATTCACTCGCTCCCTTTCATCCGCCTTTCGTTTCAGATTGTATTTATACCTTTATTTACGTTGCGTTATTGTTGTTATACTGTTACCGTCGTATTGCCTCCTTCGTGGAGCGCCACCTGAAAATAAGTAAAGCAAGCGAGCTGAAACCTGCAGCAATGAAGAGAAATATTGTCCTACGGATAGGGTTTTTTGTTTCCCATACCATCCCCTTTACAAGCAATCATGACAGCGCTATCATGACGTGGAATTTTATATTCCATGTTTTCATGATTGTTTAAGTCCCCTTTCTCGTATTATTTTAACATTTATTTGTTGCCGTCTGTTTGCGTCGAAACGTGTTTTTCTGCCTACTGTGTAGGCGTGGACAAGTATGTGAATATCTTTTTGTATTGCGATGACATTTCGGTTGACATAAACGGTTGGAATTTTGTTTTGGATTGTAGACCACAGACAAGGAAGACCCGAAACATTTATTACTGTGGTAACAGTTGAAGTACTTCATATTAATAGTAATGGTCGGAACTTTATTTTGGTTTTTACACAAAACTTTCACTATGTTCGTCTAGTTCTATGCACTAATTTACTTTTTTCATTTTCCAAGTTTTGACTACATTTATTTCAATGTTCACGTCGCAAATCCAGACAATGTTAATAGTGGCCTTCGCCAGTGCCCCAGTCTTTTTGTATTTTAGAGCGAATCCATATCTGGTCTTGATTCATTTTTCTCCTCTTTTTACAGAAGTTTTGCTGAAAAAGTTCCCCAAAGGAATCGAGCAACCGAAGCGTTTGGGACATAAAACTTTTGATTGCACAAAAAACCGGCGCTGTCTTTTTGCTGTCCTGACGCAGAAAGTGTGAGCGCTTTCTTTAAAAGCGTCGTCAACGGGGAACTATAGGGCTTGATCAAGAAACTTCCCACTGAGTTCGTTAACTGATTTCTTCTAACTTTGAAAATAACAATACTCTTTCTAGTAATGCTGCTGACATGGAAAAGGGTGGCAGCTATATTAAATAGGATTGGATAATTACGGAACGCCGTTTGCTTAAAAAAAAAAAAATAGATTACTCCTGTTCTGTTGTTAATCCATGAACTATACCAAGAGAGGGGTGTATTCTGTTGCCAATCCATGAAGTTTCCCGATAGGAATTCTGTCTAGGTACCACTGAACCGTTCTTTACGATATTTTTCTCGGTAGATGGCGATAGCTGTAATACGGATTCGACACAGGTTTCGGGGATTTCAGAAATGTTTTATACATTTTCTCAGATATCGTGCAGTTGCTTCCAAACTGATGTTGTCGAGTAGCTGACGTGACGGCGGAGTGCAACGTAACGTTTTCTACATTATAACTGTCTTAATTAGGGAGGGCGCGGCAATGAAACTCAACCATAGGTTTTCCGAGTGTTCATAGTCGCCGCTAGATGGCGTTAACTCTTTTAAATGCTAGGGGGAAAGGTATGGCATATGGCAATCCGTTTTACCCCCAAAAAAAAAAAATTCGCCAAAGAAAAAAAAAATTCGCCAAAGAAAAAAATAATTCACACTTTTTTCTTTTTTTCCGACACGTAGCCACTACCGCTCAGACCCGTTATTACTGGCGTAGGCAATTTCAGTCCATTGGATGCCATTCGCAGTAAGTTCAGTAGCGTGGATGGAGAATAACGCTTGGCTGGAGGAACAATTGAAAAATGGATAAGATAATACAACAAAAGGATGGTAAGTTTAAACATTATTATATTGGTTTTCAGTTATTAATTATTGTTTATTAGATCAAATTATGAAGCTGCAGGCCCAATTATTGGAACAACACAAAATATTAGATAACAGCAAAGCTAAGGATGGTAAGGCCTAATACGTAATGATTCTATTTATTTGCTTTTATTCATTTGTGTTTTGTAGCTCAAATTTTGAGTCTACAAGCTCAGGTAGGGGAAAAGAACAAATTGGAACGGAACAGTTTCCAAACAGTGAAGGAGGTTTTTCCAAACTCATCCCTAACTGAACATGAGGATGAATTGGCATTAGGCGAACACAGTCAGGTACCTAAACTTTTCAAATAAGAATTCAAAATAAGTATAGAATTTTAACAAACAATTATTTATTGTTTAGTTATTCAGTCTACCACCTGACAGTGTGTTAAAGTTAAATTCTGTTAGTGCTGCACTAAAAGAATTGTTAGTAATAAGTCCATGCAGCGAAGGAAGTGAACAATTGTGGAACTGTATTTGGGTTGAAAATGGGTGTGGTATGGAAACCCAGAAATAGCATGAGTTCAACATAAAACATGAATTAGGTACTTTTCGGTTTTTTGTCTATCAAAAGAGTATTTTTAATGCTATTATTTTGCATTCACAGAATTTTAGTGGGAGATCAAGTCAAGTCTCGAAGTGTTACAGGATGGAAGAGTGAGCCTACAGTTGAAAAACACTGAAAGTGCATTACCATTAAGGTATGAGGTAAAGTAATAGAGTATGCAAATTGTCTAATGAGAAGTACCATCTTGTGTGAATGAATCCTGTGTAACAACAATCCTTTATAGTTCTGTCACAGCTAGAAGCCTCAAATAATTTTGCTTCTCTTGCTAAAGAACAACTTGTCCTTTACGTTCAGAGTGTTGGTGAAGCTGGGTACTTAAATGGCCCTAAAGATGTTTCATTTCGTTTGGCATTGCAGCAATGAACATCATACATGGACTCTTTAGGTATGAAAGGAATTTTCTTGAAAATTTTTTGAATTTATGACAAAGCATTTCTCCTGCTTTTTGCCAACCATGTCTAATCTAAAAAAAAAATTTATCCTATAGGAAAGGATTTTCAGCATACTGGGAACACAACTATCAACAATGCAACATTCTAGGGGTGCTATTTTATCATTCAAGAGCCTTATACAATGATTTTCATCTGCAATTTGTATGGCCTTTGCCAAGCTTCTGCCAGAAGTTGAATCTATAAGTCATGTAAGTCACATGAGCAACAATTGAGATGCTTAATGGTGTTGTTTTTCTTTTCTCAGCATAGGTTAATAGTAACATTGGATCTGAAAAGATTCTTGGTTGGGTCAAGACACTGAATAAATTGTATTGATTCGATGGATGACATGACATTTCTATACTTAATTCGGATTCCCCAGACGGTATTTGATATTTAAAAAATTGAAGTGCATATCTGGGCTCCCTTCCTTTCCGTAGCCCCGTTTCCCCTTGACTCGTAATAAGCCCGTAGGGGGTCATGCCCCTACTGTACGGTATATATAAAAACAACATATACCGAGGTTTGGAGGGCTCTGGCCGGAAAGGGGACGTGGGGGTCCGCGTAGTCCGATGATGTGTTCACGGAGGGCGACGTGGCTACCCACAAATCCGAACTAAAGGTTAATCGCTCCTGTAAAAATGTTCCAAATCTTCAGCTCTTCTTCCGGCTTCTCTTAGCCAATCACCGGGTAATCTCCCCGGTGGGTCAACAAGGCAGTGTCTCCCCCTGCCTGGGTTGACGGCAACTTTTGAAAGGGCTATTATGCCTTTTTAAAGTTGCAAAAATAATTGTAATGTGCAGAGAATTGTCAATAAAATTTTTTTTATAAAATGTTTTATCCAAAATTTGTTTCTTTCATTGTCTGTGTTAGCCGTGTTCACACATTACATTTATCAACTTTTTTTTTTTTTGCTTTGCTTTGTTTTTGTCACCTTTGATGGTAAGCATTGTTTCCATTGGTTTATCGTTTATCTGTAAGTATTCAATTAATATTTATTACACTCTTGAATTTTTCCACTTAGATTCAAGGAACAACATGTAATATCTGGATATTTTTTGAAGTAATTTTGTACTTTGTTTTACCCGTATGGGAACCGATCCCCAGACATTCAGCGTGCAACGCCGATGCTCTAACATTGAGCCACTAGATATATCTAAATATTTTATTATCGCATATTATATGTTATTGTCTAGGATATTTATGCAGTCTTTCACAAGTATATGTTTATCTTTCTATTTCTTTCATAAGGTTCATAGCTCTGTGGTAGAGCCTTCAGTTGCGACACCTGTTACCCTGGGATCAAACCTCATTAGATGTTTAAATATGAAGTAGAATAAATGTAGAAGAGTATATTGCAGAATTGCATTTCCTTTTTATTCTAAGTGTAAATGCAAGTCCACAAGTAACTAGAAAAAAGCCAACTTGACATCATATGATTCATGGCTCATTGGTAGAGCATCGGCGCGGTATGCCGAACATCCAGGGTTCGATCCCTGGATAATAATAGAATACTAACATATAAACGATAAACCAATGGAAACAATGCTTAATGCTTAAGGTGACAAAAACAAAAAATGCGAAGAAAAAAAAAAAGTTGATAAATGTAATGTGTGAACACGGCTAACACAGACAATGAAAGAAACAAATTTTGGATAAAACATTTTATAAAAAAAATTTTATTGACAATTCTCTGCACATTACAATTATTTTTGCAACTTTAAAAAGGCATAATAGCCCTTTCAAAAGTTGCCGTCAACCCAGGCAGGGGGAGACACTGCCTTGTTGACCCACCGGGGAGATTACCCGGTGATTGGCTAAGAGAAGCCGGAAGAAGAGCTGAAGATTTGGAACATTTTTACAGGAGCGATTAACCTTTAGTTCGGATTTGTGGGTAGCCACGTCGCCCTCCGTGAACACATCATCGGACTACGCGGACCCCCACGTCCCCTTTCCGGCCAGAGCCCTCCAAACCTCGGTATATGTTGTTTTTATATATACCGTACAGTAGGGGCATGACCCCCTACGGGCTTATTACGAGTCAAGGGGAAACGGGGCTACGGAAAGGAAGGGAGCCCAGATATGCACTTCAATTTTTTAAATATCAAATACCGTCTGGGGAATCCGAATTAAGTATAGAAATGTCATGTCATCCATCGAATCAATACAATTTATTCAGTGTCTTGACCCAACCAAGAATCTTTTCAGATCCAATGTTACTATTAACCTATGCTGAGAAAAGAAAAACAACACCATTAAGCATCTCAATTGTTGCTCATGTGACTTACATGACTTATAGATTCAACTTCTGGCAGAAGCTTGGCAAAGGCCATACAAATTGCAGATGAAAATCATTGTATAAGGCTCTTGAATGATAAAATAGCACCCCTAGAATGTTGCATTGTTGATAGTTGTGTTCCCAGTATGCTGAAAATCCTTTCCTATTGGATAAATTTTTTTTTTAGATTAGACATGGTTGGCAAAAAGCAGAAGAAATGCTTTGTCATAAATTCAAAAAATTTTCAAGAAAATTCCTTTCATACCTAAAGAGTCCATGTATGATGTTCATCGCTGCAATGCCAACGAAACGAAACATCTTTAGGGCCATTTAAGTACCCAGCTTCACCAACACTCTGAACGTAAAGGACAAGTTGTTCTTTAGCAAGAGAAGCAAAATTATTTGAGGCTTCTAGCTGTGACAGAACTATAAAGGATTGTTGTTACACAGGATTCATTCACACAAGATGGTACTTCTCATTAGACAATTTGCATACTCTATTACTTTACCTCATACCTTAATGGTAATGCACTTTCAGTGTTTTTCAACTGTAGGCTCACTCTTCCATCCTGTAACACTTCGAGACTTGACTTGATCTCCCACTAAAATTCTGTGAATGCAAAATAATAGCATTAAAAATACTCTTTTGATAGACAAAAAACCGAAAAGTACCTAATTCATGTTTTATGTTGAACTCGTGCTATTTCTGGGTTTCCATACCACACCCATTTTCAGCCCAAATACAGTCCCACAATTGTTCACTTCCTTCGCTGCATGGACTTATTACTAACAATTCTTTTAGTGCAGCACTAACAGAATTTAACTTTAACACACTGTCAGGTGGTGGACTGAATAACTAAACAATAAATAATTGTTTGTTAAAATTCTATACTTATTTTGAATTCTTATTTGAAAAGTTTAGGTACCTGACTGTGTTCGCCTAATGCCAATTCATCCTCATGTTCAGTTAGGGATGAGTTAGGAAAAACCTCCTTCACTGTTTGGAAACTGTTCCGTTCCAATTTGTTCTTTTCCCCTACCTGAGCTTGTAGACTCAAAATTTGAGCTACAAAACACAAATGAATAAAAGCAAATAAATAGAATCATTACGTATTAGGCCTTACCATCCTTAGCATTGCTGTTATCTAATATTTTGTGTTGTTCCAATAATTGGGCCTGCAGCTTCATAATTTGATCTAATAAACAATAATTAATAATTGAAAACCAATATAATAATCTTTATACTTACCATCCTTTTGTTGTATTATCTTATCCATTTTTAAATTGTTCCTCCAGCCACGAGTTTTTCTCCATCCACGCGTTTTTCTCCAGCCACGCTACTCAATTAACTGCTAATGGGATACAATTAACTCAAATTGCTTACATGCCTGTAATAACGAAACCGACTGGTAGATGGCTACGGGTAGAAAAAAGAGAAAAAAGTGTGATTTTTTTTTTTTTTTTATGTAAAACGGATTGCCATATTTCACTGCTCTCGCCACCTCCCGGTCAGATTTCTAGGGAATTCTCTACATACACTCACCGAATTTTTCTGTTTTATCGTGCTAGCGCTGTAGCGTACTTTGCGGTTGCCAAACGTCGTTAGGCTATTTCGCCATACCGTGGTTTCACCCCATGTGTCATTTGTACCAATTGTAGATATTGTCCATAACAAGTCTTCATGTTTACATTCTTGCCAGTGGTGCTGATACTTTTTTTTATCACAACCGCTTGTTTCAGCTGTTCCAAGTATTGAAGCATTACTTATGCAAGTACTTAGAGAGGGCTACCCATTACAAAAGAATAGCTTATCACAGTATGTTATGAAATAAATAGATTTTTAAAGAAAGAAAACTTTTTTTTTATGGACGTATACATTATACATTCAATTTTTGCTGTTCCCAATCATGTATATTTCATTGTTAGACAGTGTTTATGGAACGATGCACTTTAATCTCACTTCATGGAGATTCTACAACTGTGTGTGCGTTAATGATATAGAATGGTATACTTGCATTATACGTATATCAAATTTGACATTTTTAGTTATATATATTTATTTAATTTCATTTTGACTCTTTAGGGGATTGAACCCTTGATTTCTTGCGTGCGACGACAATGCTCTACCATAGAGCTGTGAGTGTTGTAAATTGGTTAACTATTTTTCCATGTATTTTGAAGGAAACCTATGTGCACTTGTAATACTATTGTTGTGAGTCCCAACGCAATTTGATATTTCCGTCTCGAAATGTCACCTATTAATACAATAGAGTGATTTATTTTTTTGACAAAGAAATATTGTCTACAGTGGGAACCGTAACTCAATCCTCTGACACAAAGGATCCAGACGTGACTCGAACTCTTGACTTTCGATTCCCGTAGTCAGACGCTCTACCTCAGAGCTATTAGTATTACGTAATTTCTTGTAGCGTGCTAATATGCTACAACGTAACGTAAAATAAGAAAAAGTCGGGCTGATTTTTAAACCTGACTATACATCAGATTGCCGTGCATGATAAGGTTATAATAATAGTATGTGGTATATCTTCATGCCATGATCTATATTTACCAGGTATACCTTCCCATTAGCGTGATACATAGTGCTAGTTGTCTCTGTTAACGAAGTTGTGTCATAAGTATATCAATTCGCGCGATCAACCAATAGTAAAATAACGAAACAAGCACGAAAGAAGCCACTACACCATTTCATATATGATAAAATGCTAAAAACGTTTGGCTTATTAATGTTCATTTTTTAGTTTTTGCGAAGTTGAAAAAA
The DNA here is from genome assembly GCF_022539665.2 of Daphnia carinata. Classification (NCBI taxonomy): domain Eukaryota; kingdom Metazoa; phylum Arthropoda; class Branchiopoda; order Diplostraca; family Daphniidae; genus Daphnia; species Daphnia carinata. The sequence goes on from NC_081333.1 coordinate 7,000,799, forward strand.
AAATACCAGAAGTGACCGGAAGTAGACAATATCTCCAGAAATACTGGGCCCACAACAAAACGAATATGATTTTCGTGATCCTCGTGAAATTTAAGGTGCGTCTGACCTATTTTGACCTGTTTTTGGAGAAAAGTCCATTTTGGCCAAAATCGCGATTTTTCCTGAACTATAGTTCGGGGAAATTTGCGATTTTTGACGATTTTCGGGTATTTTCTACTGACACATGGATTCGATCCCAAATTTCACGAGGATTACGAAAATGTATTTCTTTTTTCATTCAGACCAACAGATAGTGAGTTATTAAGCATTTTCAAACCAGAAGTTATACCGGAAGTTAAAATTTTTTAAATTTAAAAAATGAACTATGTTTTCCTTTACAAGGTACACAACATCTGCATAGTTTCAATCGTAAAATATAGTAAATTAACATAAAATGGCCTTTCAAAGTTCGTAAAGTTCAGTTTTCAGGTACGACCTGCATACCACTTCAAAGCACTACCACACACATAATAACCGAAGCAAATGTTTCAAAACCATCCCCTTAATTTGATAGCCATCAGAATTAAGGTGACAGTGGAACAGATATGGTTATTACCGAAAAAAGTAAACGGGGGATCCAATACTTGCGGAATATTGATAGTAAATAGCATATCTTGTTAGAATTTCTTGAAGGTTCAACAAAAAAAATCTTCTGTTACAGACTGGGAATATTTTGTTGCATTGAGAAATGAATGCTACCACGCTTGTAACAATGGCTTTATCCAGAATGATGGAACATGAGACCTGGTCTTCCAAAAGTACGTTAATATTACCTTGTTCTATGCCCAACAGCTTACATTTTGTGTTGGTAACGAAGCAGCGTAAAATTTGCACATCAATAATAGGGGTGGAGGTAAAAACAACAAGCTATTCCGACGAAGTAAACTCAAATACACGCTTTCAACGTAACAACAAAGTAAACATTGAGAATCACATGTCAAAAAATAGTTTTTATTTCAGCCGCTAGAGGCTGGTGAACTTGCAGCGCCGTCCGCTGAAAATTATGTTCGGCCAGCTTTTAAAATAAGCCCAACAAAATAAGCCGGACTTTTCCCATTTTTTATTTTATTTTTTTCAAAACTTAGTACTTAAAAAAAACTTAGTAGTTTTTAATTTTTTTTTACAAAACAAAATAGGTCTTTATGATAGATAAATCTTAAAAAAGAAAAGGTTGCACTGTTGTGGCAATTTACGGATCTGCGCCGGTTGGCAATGATCGGGTAAACCAACATAATCCACTCGAAAACATATGTAACCGATGTTTAAGATAACCATACTCAATTCATGTATCAATTAGTAGCAAGATAATCACATGACTGGCCGCTGCATTGTCATTCCTTGTCCATGGTCTGATTCATGATTACGTTCTCAGATTCTGCCTCTTTGTATTTCAGTTTTCCCCTATTTCTACCCGAAAACGTGATTACTTTCTTATTATGACTATTTCGATTTATATCCTAGCAATTATGACTAGTCTAATCAATTCTACTAAACAAAAATATGATTTATTTTAAACATAATTCCGTGTGATTTGAAGTTTATTGTGCAACAGGTTGTACTGGAAAGCTACGCAAAACTCATAAGTAAATAATTTGACAGACGAAACAAGGTTTTGTTTTTTAACTGCGTCTGATCAAACAGTAAACCCGACTGCAATAAAAATGTTTCCTTATTTTTTACCAACAGAGACGCTGTTTCCATCGCCGAGAGCAATATTCCCCAAGGGTATTGCGACGGCTAATCCAATGCCAAGACCTATACCGAATCCACCTAAAATAGTTAGAAAATTGATTAGCCTGAGACAAACAGCTTCCAGGCAAAATTGCTTTAATTACGTGGTCCAGCGTTGGCCACTCCTGTTCCTGTGCCAATCACCTGGCCGTTCTGTACAGCTCCACTACCCGCACCTCCGGCATTTGCTGATCCAGGAGCCACTGTATCACGATGATAACGACGAGTTTGAAAAGTGATTTGGTTTAATTATAAGACAAGTTTTATCAAATTAAAATCTTAATTACGGGCACCCGATGGAATCGGCGACTGGGGCAGCTGGCACTGGAGCAACTCCACCTTGATTGGGTATATAACCACCGTCAACCGGATCGCCATGATTATGATGGTGATGGTGGTGGTGATGATCTTCGGGATAGCCAACATAATAACCACCTCCTGGTGGCCGATAATGATCTATTAAATCGAAACTTACCGTAAATTAACAATGTTTCATTTGTATTTGATGAAAATAGAATGCGTACCGTAGCTTAGACGGTAACCACCGCCATAAGACGGTCCTGTCTCGCACATGAAGCAAATTGTTAATGTGGGCGTATTGCATATTAAGTAAACACTTATTCCACGTGTAATATTCCGTGTAGTATTTCGGGGATTTGGTCGTTTAGTACTGGGTAGGCTAGGTGTAGTAGCTGGGGGCAGCATATGTTGTTGTATAATACTCGGCCTTATTTGTTGCGTAGTACTCGGAAGCCTTCGGGGTGTAGTAGCTGCGCGCAGCATACGTCGTGGTGTAGTAAGGCGGCGGAGTGGCGTAGTATGCAGAAGACGACGAACCCATTCGTCCAGCCACGGCCTGTCCAGCCATCAGAGAGACAACGACCAACGGCAGCATCGCGCCGTAGTTAGCTGAAACAAGGTAATATATACACGTAAATCCCTAACCCCAATTGAATACGGCGCAAATACACACATATTACAATATTAAAATTGATATAAATCAAAATTAATTACAGGTTCAATTCCTATTATTCAATATTAAAATACAACATCAAAATTACCCATAAGTGCAAAGCTGGAAAACACGATGTGAATTACAACCAATGGAAATTGTGGTACTGCTTTTTCTGTGTCCAAGTAGTTGACTACACTAAATCACATTACGTTTATCCTCTCAATTTATACACGCCCAAAGCCACCCTGTTTCGATTCACTAGCCCTGCGATTACGACACGTGCAAATGACAGGTACTGACGTAACAGCCAATATTCTTACCCCACCCTTTGGCTTAGCGTTATTGTTGCTATGACACGCGCTGAAGGGGCGTATTGTTCATGAATTAAAACTGCATCCTTATTCTTATACGCAATACAATAAAAACGTAATCAATAATTTCTCATTAAAGCATTATGCACGAGAGAAGTGTAATTGTTGTTGTAACAGAACTGAACGTTACCGTTAAACCAAGTTGAACGCTTATTCCTTTAAACCTGTGTTACAAGATGTGTTCTCACTGAACACATCGAAAAATTCACGTTTGATACATCCAGATGCAGATTCAAAACTCATGTAATGCAGCAGAAAAACGAGAAGCGGAAGTGGATTATATGTAGAGCTCAATCTTTAACGCGTAACCCAAAAGGTAACTAACGTTCAAAAAATCCTTTGTGGAATAGTCATGGTGACAACTGAATGGATTGTGATTACGAACAACCATTATCAACTAGACTTGATAACTAGACCTGGGAATGTCGCATAAGGTCATTGTTTTTCAAAGCGGAAATTTAGAAAGCGTGATTATTAAAGTATTATGGCCCAATAGACGCAATGAGCTGCATGCAGGGCTACTTATACGTGTATATGAATGCCAAAAATAAATAATGACAAACCTACATTAGCTTTGACTTATTTTCCCCGCACAACTGGAATAACACCCAGCCAATGCCTAAACGCATTAGTGCCAATATTGGCCGCAAGGTGATATGAGGGATTTTTGCATGTCATTAACGGTGCGTGATGCCACGCCCTAATTCGTGAGTATTACATAATAATTGAAAATTTTAAACAGTTGCTTAAATTTTTTGTTTTATAATTACCTTGGATGTTATTTATCACGATTTTCTTAATACAGCTCATTTATTACATTGTACAATAGTTTCGCCGAATTTAAATGGGAGTTGTTTTATGCCGGAAAAGGCCCGCTTGTTTATCAACATGGTTTGGGGTCGTCATTCACGGTATATAAGAGTTGGGTGAACATTTTAACGTAGCGGCACTTGAACAATGACTGGGTATGGCACCCTCCCAATGTTGGGAACTAGTACCAAGAGTCTGTAAGCAATTACAACTCGAAACGTCAAGCGTTGGTATGGAATTGGCCCCCCATTCCAATGCAAAACTGAATAGAGATGTAAGAGCTCTCAGCTGATGTCACGATGGATTGAATCAATAGCTGTACTATACGATTCAGTCCATCCGGGCAGTTCTGGAGGATACTACGTCAGTCAAGTGCTTAGCGCAAACATTTTTGCTATTTTTTCAATAATTAAAATCAAAACTGGCAAACCGAAATTCCTATCTCTGCCAAATATTTAAGCATTTCCTTAACATAGCTAAGGGCGAATTTAGGAAATAGCCATTATCTGTGTAAATGCAAACTAGAAAAAAAACTACATTTCGTTTTGCTCTTCAATTAAATAGCGAAAGATAAGTACATTTTAAACACAACAACAACTTAACAATGCCTGCGGACTAACGCAATGAATAAATACGCCTTTGTGCTAAGCGACTGTATAAATAAATTCATTGCAATTTTACGAAGAACCATGATATATTTTCGACAAATGTCATAATACATAATTCTGTTCAGAATTTACGATGTTGCACGAACACTAATTGAAATTGCCTTCATCCGCTTTATGTTATAAAAACTAAAAACAAGTAGATTGAGTAACGACATAATAGCTGTATTCAATATTTTAGTTATAAACCACATTCGTATGGGGCGACTTGTTATTGGATAAATACAATGCAGGGAAATACTCATTTTGGAACGAGGGCAGCAAATAATAAAACAAGATCTAATTATTTCTAACTATTAAGCTTTACGGACAAGGTATTTTTACGATTAATAATGCTTTGGACGCTCAGTGTAATAGCTTGGTGCAGCATACGGCGTGGTGTAGTACTCGGGGGCCTTTGTAGTATAGTATTGGGGGGCCTCAGTGTAGTAAGATGGAGCTGCGTAAGTTGTGGTGTAGTATTCTGCTTTCTTTGCGTAGTACTCCGGTGCTTTCGTCGTGTAGTATTCATCAGCCTTGGTGGTGTAGTATTGCGGAGCCTCGGTGTAATAAGCCGGGGCAGCGTAGGTAGTGGTGTAGTACTTGGGTGTCTCGGAATAGTAGCTCCGAGCAGCATACGTTGTGGTGTAGTACTCAGGAGCCTTAGTGGTGTAGTATTTCGGAGCATCAGTCTGGTAATACTTGGGAGCTGCAGTGTAGTAAACCGGGGCAGTGTATGTTGTGGTGTAGTATTCAGCCCTCTGTGTGTAATACCCCGGGGCTTTAGTCGTGTAGTATTCAGCAGACTTTGTGCTGTAGTATTGAGGAGCTTCAGTGTAGTAAACCGGAGCAGCATACGTTGTTGTGGATTGTGGAGCCTCAGTCTGGTAGTAGCTTAGGGCTGAGTAATACTTGGTAGCTTCGGTGTAGTAAGCTGGAGCGGCGTATGTTGTGGTGTAGTACTTGGGCTCCTCGGTATAATAGCTTGGCGCAGTATATGTTGTGTACTCTGGAGCCTTTGTAGTGTAGTACTGCGGAGTCTCAGTGTAATAGGCTGGAACGGCGTAAGTTGTGGTGTAATACTCAGGGGCCTTTGTGGCATAGTAGGCGGGAGCTTCGGTGTAGTAGCTTGGAGTGGCGTACGTTGTTGTGTAATACACTGGCGCCTCTGTGTAATAGCTCGGTGCAGGGTAGTACTCGGGCGCCTTTGTGGTGTAGTATGTTGGAGCTGCATACGTGGTGGTGTAGTACTCGGGCGCCTTTGTGGTGTAGTATGTTGGAGCTGCATACGTAGTGGTGTAGTACTCGGGCACCTTTGTGGCGTAGTAAGAGGGGGCTACATACGTCGTGGTGTAATAAGGCGGCGGAGTGGTGTAGTATGCAGAAGAAGACGAACCCATTGGTCCACCCATTGCCTGTCCAGCCATCAGAGAGACAACGGCCAACAGCAGCATCGCGGCGTAGTTAGCTGAAATAGTAATAGATAGTGCATACACATAAATTTCTTGCCCAAATGGAATACAGTGCAAATGCACACAAATTTATTACAATTTATTGAAAAGAAAATTAAGCACAGGTTTAATTCCTACGACTATATTGTAAAATTCAATACTAAAATTACCCATAATTACAAAGCTGAAAAACACGATGAGAAGTACAACCGATGGAAATTGTAGTACTGCTGTTGCTGTGTCCAAGTAGTTGACTACACTGAATCAAAACACGTTTATCCTCTCATTTTATACGCGCCCAAAGCCACCCTGTTTCGATTCATTAGCCCTGCGGTTACGACAGGTGCACCTGGCAGGTAGTGACGTAACAGCTAATATTCTTACCCACCTTTTCAGCTTGGCGTTATTGTTGCTATGACACGCGCTAAAGGGGCGTATTGTTCGTGAATTAACACTATATGCTTATTCTATGCGGAATACAATAAAAACATCAACATTAATTTCTCCTTAAGGCATTATACACAAGATAATTGTAAATTTCTTGTTCCAACAGAATTACCTTTAAAACAAGTTGAACGCTTATTTCATTAAGCCCGTGTTGCATGATGTGTTCTCTCACTGAAGATCACTCCCTCACTCAGGAGAAAAACGAAAGAAAAGCGGAAGTATATATCATATATAGAACCCAATCTTATACGCATATGCCCTGGTAAACTAACGTTCAAAAATTCCTTTGTGGAATATTCATGGTGCCAACAGAGTGTACGGCAAATACGAACAAACATTTTTCTACTAGGCTCGATAAGCCCTGGGAATGTGGCATAGGTCATTGTTGTCAAAAGCGGAAATTTAGAAAGCTGGATCATTGAAGTATTATGGCCCACTAGACGCCATGAGCTACATACAGGGCTACGTATACGTGTATGCGAATGCCAAAAATAAATAATGACAAACCTAGATGGGCTCCAACTTACTTTCCCTTCACAACTAGAATAGCACCAAGCCAATGCATGAACGCATTAGTGCCAAAATCGGCCGCAAGGTGATATGGAGTATTCTTGCATGTCATTAACGGTGCGTGATGCCACGCCCTAATTCGTGAGTGCTACATAATAATTGAAAATTTTAAACATTTACTTAAGTGTTTTGTTTTATAATTAACTTGGATGTTATTTATCACCATTTTCTGGATACAGTTCATTTATTACATTGTGCAATAGTTTCACTGAATTTAAATGAGAATTAGTTTAAGACGGAAAATGCCCGCTTGTGTTATCAACATGGTTTGGGGTAGTTATTCACGGTATATAAGAGTTGGGTGAACATTTTAACGTAGCGGCACTTGAACAATGACTGGGTATGGCACCCTCTCAATGTTGGGAACTAGTACCAAGAGTCTGTAAGCAATTACAACTCGAAACGTCAAGCGTTGGTATGGGATTGGCCCCCCAATCCAATGCAAAACTGAATAGAGATGTAAGAGCTATCAGCTGATGCGAGATGGGGATCATATAGTACAGCAATATGATCTCCATCGGGGCAGGTCTGGAGGATACTAGTATGTCAGTCAAGTGCTTAGCGCAACCTTTTTGCCTATTTTCCCTAAAACTAAAATCAAAACTGGCGAACCGAAACTGATATCTCTGCCGAATATTAGGCATATTTATTTAAGCGATGAAAAAAGAATTTCGCCATACACTGCTATTCAATCATGAAACGGGAAAGATAAATGGATTTTAACCGTGACAACTGAACAATGACAATGCTCTAACGCAATAAATCAATGCGACTTCGTGCTAGACAATAACATATAAAGTCACGGTAAATTTACAAATACGCAATGATATAGTTCTTACTAATACGTCTTAATGCATAATTGTGTTTTAGAAATTACAATGTTGTACGAACACAAATTTAAATCGCGTCATCCGCTTTATGTGATAAAGAATATAGACAAGTGGATTCGGTAACGACATTATGGCTGTATTCAACATCTCATTTAGAAACAACATACGTATGCAACGGCTAGTTATAGATAAATACATGGAAGGGTAATAATTCATCTTGGAACGGGGACAGCAAATAATAAAACAAGATCTAACCATCCCGTCATCAAGCTTGATGGACAGCACAATTTTTACAATTAATAATCCTTTGGTCGCTCAGCGTAATAGCTGAGAGTGGCGTACGTTGTTGTGTAATCAGCTGGAGCCTCGGTGTAGTACCTGGGAGCGGCGTATAAGTGGTAATGTAGTACTCTGGCGCTTTTGTGGTGTAGTAAGGCGGGGCAGCATAAGTTGTGGTGTAGTAGCTAGGTTCTACGTAGTACGAAGGGGCAACCGCTGTGTAGTAACTTGGAGCAGCGTAGGATTTTGGAGCTTCAGCGTAATAAGACGGCGCAGCTGCGATGTAGTATGTTGGAGTGGCGTACGTTGTTGTGTAAATACATTAGCGCCTCTGCGTAATAGCTTGCTGCGGCGTAGTATTTCGGGGCCTCCGAGTAGTAAGTAGGAGCCGCATATGTTGTGGTGTAGTACTCCCGACTTTGTACTGTAGTAAGTGGGGGCTGTATACGTCGTGGTGTAGTACGGCGCAGCACTTCAACTCTAATATAGATAACTACCATAGTTAGAAGCTGGTGAATCCCATTGGCACACCAATGAAACATTGCAAACAAATGTAGAGAATGAAGTTTGAAAATTTCATTCCAACAATTCATTTAGGAAAATTAATCACTGAACCCTTGCATTACATCAACATCAATTTCTATTCTAATTAAACGTTATACTTTACCCATTGTTGCACGACGAACTGTAGCTGCTGATGCTACGTCAAAGATGAACACTCGACTGATTGTAGTTGGCTCTGCTGTACCATTTTATACGATTTGATGTCACCCTGATGTTGCTCGCCATACCCAGCGAGTGTACCATTACATCATGACGTAACCATCAATATTCTTACCCTTTCCTTTTTTTGCGCCCCACACAGCGTGAAGTTGAATGTCAGGCAAGGGCATTTCTATGTTCCTGAATACTGAATGAACATAAATGAAAACACTTCTTGGAATTACAATTTAAAAGGAGAGGTAACATAAACCTGAAGGTCGATGGCTTTTGGAACATTTCAGCATAATCGGAGCAAATGCGAATTTCACCCTAATTGATCTACCCATAAGCAGTGACCTCGAATACATCAATGTCCTCAAGCAATTCAATTTAAAAAAAAATCAAAAAAAAATTTCGCTATTCCGATCAGTAGTTCACTCACTTGCATGGTGCACACTAGTGTAGATAGATCTCTCCGGGTGTTTTGTGTAGTGTTTCACGCCTTCTCAATCACGCTCACACAACCAAAGCCTCATATACGCACCGGGTTTTGACTTTGCACGGATGTATTTAGTCTAGTTAGCTTAAGATGGATTAGAAAAAAACGATGATTAAGGCACAATCATCGTCACACGGGTTACTTTTGCACTACACTCCCTCCATGCAATGCACTCTGTATATTTCCCACCTTTTCCGTTTGCAATTTGCACACCAACTGGCAATCAAACCTCTCAGCACAATATGCAAACACACTACTAACATTAACAACCCAACAACTTCCCTAACCTGTTCATCATTAACGATAAATTTTATTTCAGGACCTATCTCAAAAATGGTTTGTCATTCGTGTACTTGATATGTGCTAGCGTTAAGCAGACAGGTGTTGTTATTTGATTAATCAAAAGCAATTCTTTGTTCTTTTTTTTTATTTTGTTCTCGATGAATTAGGAGGGCAATCTCTGGCGTCACTGTGGACCGCGGGACACCGAGGATCGGCGACACCAAAAATAGGTATCAGTGATAAGTTAAAGTGTACTAACTGTGTTTTTTTGTATTTTATGTAATCTAGATTGGCCGGCCAAAGGACCGAAAAGGCCCAACGAGGATCGTCGTGGGAGCTTCAAGATCGCCGTGGGATCGTCGCCATAAAAGGTATCAGTGATAAATTATTAAAGTGTACTAACTGTGTTTTTTTTTTGTCTTTTATGTATCTAGATTGGCCGGCCAAAGGACCGAAAACGTCCAACGAGGATCGTCGTGGGAGCGACAAGATCGCCTTAGTTAATTCATACACTGACCGAAAAAAAATTTTAAAGCCCCGACTAAATAAGCCCGACTTTTCTCGGTCGGGCTTAAAAAAATTTTCTGCAAAAACTGACGCTCATCGGAATTGGTTGAATATCACAGAATATACTCAAAATTGAATACTGACTCCGAGAAAATGGCTATTTTTTTCATTAAGCCAACCATTTTGGAAATACACTGACTATTTCTGCTGCAGAGCGCTATCACTGAAGCGTACTGGCGCGCTAGCATTGTATAAAATATTCAATGTATTTAAAAGCGACTAACTTAATCAAGAAATAGCAATTTTCTCGTGCATTACAATCATATCTGTCTTTAAATACATTTAAAATTAAAAGATGTTTCTCCTGTTTTTATAGCTTAATTTAAAGCATAGCAACCACGATACCTTTTGTGGCAATAAGGGAAGTCAAGCCTTGGAAATTACCCTGCCTTAAGCGCTGCCATCTATTGAAGCTAAATGCCAACTTTATTGCTTTAAGTTATATATCGTCTGCTAGACTTGCAAATTTTTAATGAAAAAATTTAGATTAAATTGTTTTTACAGTTCAAGAAACTTACTGCATATTGTTCAAGAGAAAAAGCATCATCGGTTTGAATTTAGAATGGATAACGACGAGAAAAAAATTGAAAGTGTTGTTTTTAAACCAATCGGTCAGTGGGTCATACAGTAAAATTAACAACATGTCATTAAATATTTTCCTCTTTTAATGTCATGTACAGGGTACGCTTCCACATGGTTCAAATTTAAAAATGCAACCCCACGGCAACCTTCCGTTTCTGCGTTAACGAGAGGTTCAATTAAAATATCAACAGAAGTGTTTAGTCAGCCACAGCATTCCCTGAAAAATCTTGCTGAGTTTTCACATGTCTGGTATTGTATTGCGTTTAAACACTTTATCCTCTTTAGACTTTCTAAATAACCAACTATGATGCTTACAGGATTATTTTTTTATTTCACAAAAATGGTCGTCCATTCACAAAAACAATGGTAGCCCCACCTCGACTTGGTGGTGCAAGAGTTGGTCTGTTCTCAACTCGGTAGGAAATCTGAATAATATTTTAAGTATGCTATGTTTGAGTTTACGCTTACTGTTTATTTAGATCACCTCACCGACCAAATCCGATTGGACTTACGTTAGCAAAGTTAGAAAAAGTTGAGGGAGACACTATTCATCTTTGTGGCTTAGACCTGTTAGATGGTACACCTATTATAGATATTAAACCATATATCACTTCTTATGACCACCCACAAGACATCGAAAAAAATGATTCAGATGAGTCTCATCCAGATTCAGCATCAGTCCCACCCACCACAATATCCAATCCTGAATGGATCACATTAGGTAGTTCAGAGAAAACTTTGAATGTTGCCTTCACACAAGACGCCCTTTCCCAAATACGGCAATTTTCACCTGATGCGGAAGATCCCGCTTATCGGTTGTCTTTTTTGAAATCTCCCGAAGAGGCGCAAAAGGCCATCGAAGACATTTTGAGAGAAGATCCCAGATCAATTTATAGGAAGATGAAGGGTCAAGATCTTCTGTACTTCTGTGTAGTAGATTGCATGCATGTGACAACCTGGTTTGACGAAGTTATAAAAAAATGTGAAGTGTTAAGGGTCATGCCTTACTCAGCAAGACAAGCTATGATTGAGGCAAACAAAAAGCAACAGTGGGACAATAATCTGGCAAAAATTGAAGATAAAATGAAAGTGATGTAATAACGTAGGTTGTTAATGAGAATAAACGGTGCAAACACTATGTTGTGGACAGAATACATTTTAACTAAACAAGCACCACAGACAACAATGACATCTGAAACGTGATTAGTAATATGCTCGGCGTGGGTTGTTGAGAGGGTTGGGTCGAAAGCGGTACGCTAACATCATCCTTTTGCGGTACGCGTCGTATTCATTATCATTGCTCGTCAAATCTTCTGGTTTAATCGCTCCTAAACCTTGAGCTTCGTTACGTCGAGTAGCGTTAACCGGGGCGGTAATACCGGAACCAGCAATTCCAAGACCTTCACCCTCAGTCCATCCAAACTTTTTTAACATTTGGTAACCGACGTTATCCTCGGCGATCTTGAACTCTTTGTAATCAGACTCGTCAATAGTTCGCCCCTCTTGTACTGCTTGAAATTTTTCCATAAACTTTGCCAGCTCTTCAGGTGGCAAGAAGTCTCTGTAGCGTGATAAGGGCAGTTACGACGAGTCCAACAAATGGATTTGAGAACCTTGACATTATTTACCCAAGATGATGCTTCCCTCGACCACCTTCGGTCAATTGATCAGCTCGATCTTTTGTCTTCTCCATTTCTGCCTTGCGTCTTTTATGTTCCCAAGTTCCTCCTTCGGTTTCTTCGTCACTGTCATACTCATACCGCACTTTTCCTACTTGTGCAAGTCTATCTCTTTCTTGCTTTTTCTTCAGCATTTCTTGGTAGACATATTGCATCTGCGGCATAAATAAGACAAATAACTGAGGTGATAAAAACAGTTTCATAGGTTTCTCATACCTTTACTTGATCCATGCATTGTTTCCACTGATCTTCCGTTAGATCAGTTGTTCCGAATACTCTGACAGCGTAAGTGAGGATCTGAGGGTCAGCAGAAGTGATGCGAGATAAAAATGAACTGCGACCTAAAACGGTCTGGTTGCCCATAGAAGGACCGGCAAATCCCAGGTGCACACTTGAATTCGGTGCAGAATTCATGGCAAGAGCTGGTTCTATTTTCACTTCTTGCGGTCCCCAACGGCTCTGCCTTTTTCGCTCCTTTTCCTTGAATTTACTGTTCTCTGACTCTTCAGCTTCTTCCTTGAACTTTCGTTTGTAATCTAGTCCTCTAGTGAATGGTAATAATTTATTAGTTAATAATATGATGAAGTAATGTCTTAATTTATGCAAGTGATATGTTTCTTGGCAGATCAAGAAAACCTTTGAGAGAAATTTCCCGAATCCTCGAATGTGGATGAATTCGACGGCCCTGGCTGATGGTAGTCTAATTGAGAAACTAGGAAACCCATGAGTACCGCTCTGGTGTAAAGATCCCAGTCCAGCACTTTTGCTCCCTTGCCCAAATGCAAGAACAAGTGCTCCACTCACCCTTATTGAAGTATGGCAGGTCATCCTCATCCTCACATGGTCTTGAAGGTGAATATGGGGATGGTGAGCGGTTTTCTCTTTTCACCTCTTCCTTGATTTTCATTGGAGGTGGTGCACTTAGGTAAGATTGTGGTGGTGGATGCTGAACATAATACAGATTTGATAATGTATGAGGTGGTGGGACTGACACATCAACTGGGGGAGGACAAGTATAATCCATTTGAGGAGTCTGAGACTCTGCAGTAGCATTAACTGAAATGTTAGATTTAGCATTTTGCTGCTGCATTTGCCTGAACTTCTCAAGAAAACTCCCATCATTTTCAAATGGTAATACTGGTGCTTTTGTTGGTAACCTTCAGAAATGTTAGGTAGCAATCAAGAATTACCAAAAAACTAATTATTGTGATTACTGCACGGCTTCTTCTGTTCCAGTTGGGGTGACATCCTGGGTCTCTACTTTGGGTTCTACATTTACCTCCTTCTGGGGCTGTTGCTGTTGAGCCAGTTTTTCCTCAATTTCTTTCTTTTTCTGGGCAATTAAGGCGGCCTGAGAATTCATGAACTGCAATCTTAATTCTCTGGCATTTTTTCTAACATTCTTAAAGTTTCCAGATCCTCTTGGAGAAGACATTTTTGGACAAAAGTCTCCTCCAGCAAGCTTCCTTTTATCAGTGCGGATTAAACACAACAAAGGTCTAAACAGCATCTGCCTTCCCTGTCTTTCTTGGGAATTTCAGGGAAAATATGTAGCCTGGTTTTACGTCCAGGGCGTAATGTAATTTCACGCGACAATTATGAAAGCGCTGTATTTTTTAAATCCTAGCATCCCAACCCACATAGTGCTTTTCGGTTTTTGCTTTTGTATGAAAAATTGCAAGGAAAAATGCACCGTCGTTTAAACAGAGTCGTGCTGTTCAGGAGCACTTCATGTTTGTTAGTCTGCAATTAAGATTTTGAAATAGTAAACTTAATAAATATCCATTATTTGCGTAATTGTCACATCCGATCCTTAATATTTGTCATTTATCGAGATGGAAGAAAATAATTTTTTACTCTTTAAACGGGATGACCAGGTATATCTACTACACCTAATGTAGTTAGCTATAGTTTTCGTTACGCAATACCGATAATTTATTTTTATACGTTTAGGGTCAAGATTCTCACGAGGACGTGTGGGATGATACAGCTTTGATACAAGCATATGATCGAGCTGTAAATTTAGCTAAGGAAAGGGTTGCGTCGCAATTGAGCCTGGAAGATGGAAACCCCAAAAGCACAACAAGTGATGTTTCAGATGAAGAACAATCAGAGTCTCCATCAAAATCAACAAAAAAGTGGAATTGGGGGGTTGGGGAAGATGTTCGATCAGTTTACTCTGAAGATGGTAAAGAATATGAAGCCACTATTATGAAAATCAATCAAACTGACTCGTCGTGCTTGATAAAATACCTAGGTTTTTATTTAAACAATTTTTGTACTTGAATTTCATTTACTCCCCAAGTTTTAATTGTTTATATTACTAGGCTATGAAAATGAAGAAGTTGTTTTCCTAAGGGATCTGAAACCATCAGCTGGTGTTGCTGCTAGAAAACAACAAATTATTGCTTCTCGTGATTACTGGCTTACTGCACCAGAGAGTTCCAGTGACATGGAACAGGAGTGTGAGGTCTTACAGCCCCCCTTGAAACCTCAACCAATGGCTGGATTAGGCTGGCAACCTGCAAAGCCAGAACCTTCTCCAAAATTTCCTGGTATGAGTAATATGTCTTCTATACCACCACCTCCACCTCCAACAGCCTGGCCCACTCATGGTACAGCAGAAATGGATTCTGATTCTTTGTATTCTATGCTGATGTCATGGTACATGGCAGGATATCACACAGGTTGACGATAGTTTTCTAAGATGACCAAGCTCCTTATTAACGTTGTATTGTCGTCTTGCAGGCTATTATCAAGGTGTCCAGCAGAGGAACAAGAGGAAAGCAAACGGTAATGGCACTTAATGAATTCTAAACAAACAAGGTATGATACAATATATCCACGTTTTGCAAGATGCAGTTTTGAATTATTTTTTATATTTTTAGTGCTTCGCATATGTTCATTTTTACCCGGGCTTTTTGCACTTAAGCTTTAGTATGAAGGTTGAAAAGAGAGTGAAGCGCAAAAAGACATTTGATATGTCCAATAGATTGTCTGCCTTTTCTGGGCTATCTGCGAGTGACAGGCCATTTGTCTTTCTTTCGACGCACTGCATGATAACAGAGGTGGAGCAAGGGGTGGGGTAGTCTCCTTCTTTCTCATAATTATCTTTAAAAAAAAAAAAATACCGCGCTATTGCTCGCAACCTGGGTGCCTTCGATGAGGCTAAGCTCTTTGACAGGGAAATTCGGCCAAAGTGAAAATAGATCAATTCAGTCAAACCGATGGTGGGCTTCCATGTTCACTATTTTGTTGTCTCCCGATACCTTTGCCAAAACATCGTTCAAATATTGTTCCCCATAGTACAGCTTCTTTCATACATGGCCACTTTTATAGGACGGATGACTTGAGAAATTTATCCGGGTGGGGAAGAAAGATACCGGAAAGCAGCGCGGTTCCATCACTTTTTTTTTGTTATCTTTTCATTCTTGCAAATCGGATTACACACGGACGCGCACATGATTAATAAGAAACACGCAAGTCTTTTTCAATATTATATATACACAGGAAAGGGGCATACTCATAGTCATGAAGAGGAGCAAGCAAACGTCTATCGATCTGAAAGAAATGGATATACCGTAGTTTAAAAAGTATGGAGATGAAATAACAAGATTATTGGGTTTATCAAAAGATTGGGGAAAACGACAACACATAGTGGGATGGGCAATAAAGTACATACACACGGATGTGTGTATAGAACAGATGAATTGATAATATAGGCTGTATATGTATACTGTGCAATGGAAAAAAAAAACATTTTTGTAAATTTTTCTCTTTTTTTCAATTTAAGTTATTGAATTATTCAGTTGATCGTGTAGCATCATGGACATGGGAGTAGATATTCTCAAAAGAGAGAATCTCTTTTGAACAGGTAGGAAAACTAGCCTTACATGATCTGACTAGAAAAACAAAAGCAATCAACCTGAAGTCATTTTTTGTTTCCAAGATGACCACGAATGATGCCTAAAACAAGATGAGTCATTTTGTTATTCAATATTAATTACATTCATTATTAGTTTTTTAGATTTCCAAAACGATGATTAAAACAATGTTAGAGGAGCGTAACGAATTAATGAAAAGAAGGAAATGATAGCGACGAGATAATAACTTTGCGGTCGAACAGCTGTTTGTGCGACCGAGCCACTGCTTCGAATGATCGACATCTTATTCTGGATGGGTGATTGGATATTGTTATTGTTGGCTCGGCGGCTACTGGGGCCGGCTGGCGGTGTGACTCTCCCTAACGTAAAGTGCGTTGTTGTCACCTCCAGCGAAGTGCTGTCGGAGTCATCGACGCTGTCCGACTCTTCAGCCCCGCCCTCTTCGTCGTGGTCAGACCACCTACCAAGCGATTTTTCCTCCTCCACCCTTTTGGTAGCTGTATGTGACAATGTAAAAAAAATGAGCAAGATGACAATTTTTGACAAATGAAACAAATTGCCAAGAACAGATTAATAAGAGCTAAATTTATATTTTTCACAATTCGATTGACTTGCCGTAGACTGTGATGGTTCCCTCGGAATCGCCGATCGAATTTTTGGAGCAGCACTTGTAGCCACCCTCGTCAGCACTAGAGGAAAGCTTCAAGTGGAGCCGTAAGCGGGTTGTGTACGTATTGACTTCGATCTCCTCCATGCGGTACTTGTCGTTGGGTATAATAATCTCTCCTATAGTGTGTCGTGTGAGGTGAATGGTAAAACAATACAATCGTTATTACAAAGGACGAACAATTCAATCCTATTATTCCATTCCACGCGTCTCCACAAAACAAATCACAAATTTCACAAAAGCTCAAAAAGCAAACTGAATTTTCTCGTCCTTTGATTTAGTTTCTTTTTTTAACGTCACAGCTATATAGCTTTTCAATCGATAAATGTGCACCGGCCCATTTCCATCCCACGCCTAGCAATGTATGATTCACTCGGCGCCCTTGATACGAAAACCCTGTTACGTATATGCTGATGGCAATGGTCGGGATTTATCGCTTGACGTCGCCTCACCTACCAACGCCCTTGTATTTGGAAACACGAAATCAACAAAAGAGAAACAATACCCTCACCAAAAAAAAAAAAAAAAAACGAAAATAAGAAGCAGTTTTTTTTCTGTTGGTTCAAACGGGTGTGAAAGAGCAATCGAGGGTGGATTTGTGTAACCACCAAGAGTCATTTGATTTTCCTTTTGCTGCGTGTGATGATCACTGGAAAGAGAAGGGACCATGTTCCATAAAAGAAAGAAGGGGATTCTCTGCTTGATGGGCCTCTGGTGTTGTGATGACATTATCGCTGCCTCAAAGAATGCCGGAATGAAGGAGGCCGGAGAGTCGTTTCATCGTTGTGAAAGGGAAACGAACCCGTTGAAGCGACAAAGTGGCGAGAGGGGGAGCCAGTAGTGCGAGCTGTATAACAACTGATCGAATCTGCCGGTGACAACGAACGCAGAAAATGTCAACTGCCATCAGTGCGCGTGTGTGTGTGTGTGTGTGTAGGCTTGAAACAAGAGACAACAAAACGGAAAGAGGATCGACTTGTTCTATATAGTACCGTCTAAGCGCAATAATAGTGAGGGCGAGAGAAAAGAAAAGAGAGCCTCTTCTGGGAAAACAAAAAAGAAGCAACAATCCGAATCATTGTCATTCATGTAGGAATCTCCACACGATAGGATTTCCATTTCGATATAAAGGCAAACGAAACAATGGAAAGGTGTCAGAGTTTGATCCGATTTTTCCCTAAGGCTTCCCTATGTAAGGATTACAAAGTCAATTTAATTCCACTCGGCCGGCATACATATTCCGGTCCAGAGGTCGTGCATACGTAAACGGCCCTAGTCCATCCCTCCCACTGGGAGTTTAGATTCCGGGAAAAAAAAATGAAAAGGCAGAGGTCAACTACGACTGGCTGCTGGAGTGCCAAGTCAACTATTCGAGATAGTTTGAAGGGCAACCAAACGAATGGTTGATTCGCCTATCTAACACCAGTTTGTCAGAACGGGTAGCTCTTCAAAACTCAGCCATCACCCGAAGAAGCTACTGATGTGTAAGTGCAAACTACATAGGCTCGTAGAGAGTTGAATCAGCAACAACTTGATCATTTACGGCCGGGTTATGCATAATAATCGCGCAAATGTGGCGCAGGAAATGGTGAGAACAATAGATACGAATAAATTTTACCACTTTCTCTGGCCCAGTAGTTGATGGGTTTCGGCGATGCTTCCACCATGCAGTCCAAAGTGATATTAGAGCCGAGGGGTCCACCGACCAGCTGATTGTGAACTTGAATGATCGGGTAGACTGTTAAATGCCAACAAGTCCAGCAGCGCGATTGCAAATGCCACATGCAAGAAAGAAAAGGTTTAGAAAATCAACTTTTGAGGTTCTTGATTTAATTGCCATTTATCGATCGTGCTCCTACCAGCGACGAATCGTAACTTACAGTGAACGTTGACGACGATCCGCCGGCTGACGGACGGTGGTACGTTATTGCTGGCAACTGCGATTCGAGAAAATCAATCGGATTGAAACAAAACTTTCAAGAATTACCGAGAACATTTTGCTATGACAACTGGATTTCGCAAGTAGATTCTATTCTTATTTCAAGAACAAAAATGATAAACTTACTGCACAAGTAGGCTCCCATTTCAGACCGCGTGATCTTGTGGAATGTCAACACCTCGCCTTCAAATATGGGAACTGTTTTGTATGCAAACGCAAAACAAAGAAAACTGATGATTTGGATACCATCCTTCTTTTCCTCGTTCAATCAATGACGGACCTTTCTGTTTTTGAAGGGATCCGTTGCGGATGACAATCTCTTGGCCGTCTTCTCGTCGCCAGGTGACGCGCGGCTGAGGGAATCCTTTCGCCTTGCACGACAAGCGAGCCATTCCGCCTTCCGGAATCAGTACCTCTCCGCCACCCTCTTCGTTCAGTATGTCGGGTGGAACGACCACTTCCAGTGAAGCCGTCTATAAAGATTAGATGTGCAATGTTAGGAAAGAAAAAAAAAGTTGTCACGCGTTCGAAAAAAATCTTTTTCTTTCCCAGCCATTTTGTCTGCTCTTTCGTCTCTTGTTATTTGTCGACTTGTTTGAATGTCTGTTTCCTCCAGACATGTTTACGAGGAATTCAAAAAAAAAAAAGGGAGGGGGGGGGAGATGATTTGACTAGGTGGTTGCGCACACGCACTCGATGACACACGGAAGAATTAATGGCCACCTCTCTTGCATTTCTCGTCGTTCTCTTTTTCGTCGTTTTACGGGCCACTTCCTATACACGCTTGATGGCGTCCATCAGGCGAATTCTTTAGTACACGCCACAGATACCATTGTTGTTGAAGAGGTCGTTTCTTTCGTCTGCGACATTGAGCAACAAACACACATACACATCCCTGTGATATGTAAAAAGCTCATTCTTTTTTTCATTTAGTTTTATTTTACTCGGTACCAAATATCACGTTCAGCTGGGCATCAACCGACCATTTGAACGCAGCCGTGGTTTCACTTTGCGAACCATTTTTCTACTTTCCAACCAAGTTGTTGGTTTTAGCTATGATCCACTAAACTCTCAATTGCTCTTTTCTTCGACCATTGAAAATCAGCCAATAAAAAGGAAAACAGAGAACTCTGAATGGATGAATAGAATAAGGGTTCTGCCAGTCACAAAGCAAATTGGGGACAGATTACTCAACAATCTGTTTCATCACAAATCTCTTTTTCAAAAAGATGATTTGACTCTTTGATCAAAACATTTCATCACAAAATCAGTTTTCGTTTCTTTGGCAAACGAGGAAAACAACCACACAAACGAAAACATTTTAGATGAGATTGAAAGTAAAGTGGATTTTACCTGACTGAGCATTGGGTCCGAGTTGATTTGGCACATGTAAACGCCTCGGTCTGAACGGTGGACATCTCTGATGTGCAATGTCCACGTGTGCAGATCGCTGTGCAGTACGGAGAGCCGAGCGTTGTTGGTCAGGACTCGGTCGTGCATGGCCAAGATGCCCTTGTCGTCCGCCTTGATCCAGGCCACCTATTATTGAAGGATGAAACAAAACAGATGATTATTTCCATTGGGGTCGATTGTTTTCGTTTGTCAGAACGAGAAACACATTCCTTCGGCATAAAAAATGCAACGAATTAAAAGAACGAAAAAAGATTGGAATCGTAGGAAAACAGAAAAAAAAGGGCATAACATCCAATTATAACTAACGATCCCGTAGTCATTTTTTTTTCATATTCGTTTTCCGTTTGTTTTTGCTACTAATCAGTTTTTCTTCTTTTGATTCCATAGATTGTCTTTTTGTTCTTTTGCTTTTCTTTCATCTCTTTTTATTGTTTTATTCCATCTCTTATCACAAAGTCTTTTCTGTCCCTTTTTTTTTTTTTTTTTTTAAGGTGGACGATAGATGTACAATACCCGATGTGGGCCAATGTTGAGAACGACGCAGGTAAAGGAAGCGTCTCTTCCATTGATGACCGTAATGTTCTCCATTGTCGAACCAAAACTCGGTGCCGGCATGTTGGCGCTGTTGTGATGATGCTGGCCGTCAATTTCTGTCCGGGATTATTGCAAACGATATTCACTTCATTAATTAAACACAAGATGTTACAGCGTGGCTCAATTTAGTTTGTTCTTTCTACATCATAGTATTCATCCGCCCAGCAACCGCACGTCACTAAGCTAGTTAAAAAGAAATCCTATAACAGCTAAAAACAACAGGGCGTATATTTTCCCTGTAATGGAGGACGGATATCTATCAAACCGAGATGAGGGAGGGGATTTTGAGGAAACAGCCAAAGTCGGTTGGTATATACAAAAGTTTGTGTTGGACTATTAAAATAAAAAAGAAGGCATACTGGAGAAACAGAGAGTTGAAGAGGGGGGATGCGGATGTTTGCTATACGTCAAGTTTGTGTAAATAAGTTGATGAATCCTGGCCAAAAAAGACTATTATCGATGGCGGATGAGATGGAAGAGAATCAGATAGTCTCTCTTTTCTCTATATGGCACATCATCATCAACTAGTAAATGTTTAATGGCTATGGAAGCGGCGACGAAAAGAAGAAAAAAAGGGACGTCATGTGCAGAAGCATTTGTTACAGGCAGAATTAACGGTTGTGTGTGCATTGCTCCCTGTACGCTAAGTAAAACGAAATCTAGAAGAGGAGGAAGCTTCCACAAGGGAGGAGGGACGACAAAACGGATGAAGACAGAATGAAAAGACAGACGAGCGGAAGAAGAAGGATACATATCGACCGAAGAGGTTACAAAATCTTTCAGCTCCTTTTTTGACCTGTCCATCCGATAACGAAGCGGAACACTTCGTTTTTTTGGGGGGGGGGCCTTTAAACCAAATAGGTTTATGTAATATTATTTTCGGGGAAATCAAAGTTTTTGTTTGGCAAAATCAGTTGCTTAAAAATCCATACACTCCTCTGTTGTTAAATAACTCAGATCAAGTGCTTTCATTCTTTTGGCCTTCTATTATTTTTAGATCCTTACTGGCAATTTTCATAGCCGTTATCTACTTGCCATCCATATCACAGGAAGGTCGCAGTTGACAGTTTTGGTTCAGTACGAAAAGAAATATTTTTCTAACACATGAATGCAGCTCAGGCGTTCTGAAATTTTGAATTTTTTACACGCAACGATTATGTAGCCATGACAATGTTTTTTTCGTTTTCCTCTTGTTGGTAGAAGCATGCCCGAATTTCAAAGAAAAGGGAAATTGCTCTTTGAATCGCATTTTATCTAGCGCACATTTGAAGTACACTTTCGAGTTCTGCAGGACAGCGACTGATGAGTTAATAGGATTTTATCAAACAATGAGATTTTGGCAATCTGGTTAACTCTGGAAATCGATCGCCCATAAAATATGCAACTGAAAAAAAAAAAGACTAGCGACGATAGCAAAAAGAAAAATCCCCGAAACTTCCAATGGACGATTCTAAAAGTCATCACAAATTGATAAAGAGTTATTGAACAGTCACGCTTTATCGGGGGGGGGGGGGGGGGAACACGGCCACCCAAAATAAATCTCAACACAACGCCCCACCCTCAAAAAAGATGCGTTTCAACAAGAAAATCCGAACCAATTTGTCAACGACGGACTGTAGCTGCGTTGTAATATGAATGAAAATGAATGTGTTTCAAGCTAACAGAATAAAATATCACACGACATGTAATACCTGTGAGAATGTGAAGAAGAGCCAATAAGAAAAAGCTCGCCGTCGTCATGTCGACAACCATCAATCGCAACTCGTTCGCTATATAACAGCAGATGGCGGAGAAGCGAAAATAGTCGGCCCCGGATGCGAGAATGAGATTTTCTTCTTGCTCACTGTTGATGCTGCCAGATAGTGTACGTGTGCCTGGATGTTGCCGAGATGCGAGGGGGGAAAAAAAAAACGATGTTAACCCGCGTTCCGGCTGGCATGTAGAAAGATACACAGCACTTTCTCACACAATATTACATCGTTTTCCTTCTTCGTTGCGCCTTTTATTATTTCGCGCTTTTCCTGCTTGTGTTAGACGACGTCCCGACGACTTGTATCTGTTTAAAAATAAAGAATAAATGATTTTCGTACACAAGCACAAGAGAAAATACACCAATCACAAAAATAAGCGAATGGAACGATCAATCAGCCGTCGATGATGCACGCCGATTGTCCCCTCCTCACGGGAAGAGGGAGGAACAAGATCGACACACAATCGAATTACACATGTAAGAACAAACTGGGAGGAGCAGCTTTTTAAAAAAGGGGGGAACTCCACATGAAAGAGAGAGAGCCGTTCTGTCGCTATGTAGCTTTTTTTTTTTAGTACTTTTCATCTGCTAGCCTCTCCCCCGCTCTTTCATTCTTATTGGAATATATAGGTTTATACGATCGTCGTTCAGTCGGCTTCTTATAGCGAATGTCGACGGAAAGAAAAACTAGAGAGGCTATACATATCCACGGATTACTGAAGAAGAAAAATAGGGCGGGTTGGAAAACAATTCTTGCCCGTTTTTCACGAGCAAAGATCAACGAGGAATCCTCCTCCTCTAACAACTTCTTTTTGGCACTGATTACAGTTTGAATTGCGCGCCATTCGCTTTCCATTTCGACATTTTGTTATCTCGTGTATACGTAAGGTCGATATGAATATGATTCCCCTTTTCCACGAATATATATATCGTAATGTAAAAATCTTTATAGAACAAGACGACCATAAATGAAATGTTTTCTTCTTTTCAAGGCATATGCCATCCTTTTTTATTAGTGGAAGATGAAAGAACAGCGAAGAGAATAAGAAAAAACGCAACGATTCGATTTCTCGTGTAAATCCAAACAGCTGGTTACACGTGACGGGCAATTTCTGATGTGATTCTTTTTTTTTTTTTTTTTTCTCCTTCAAATTCCTATATTCTTTTATTGCACACACCGAAACAGAGCCAGTCTTTCATCAATGTCTTATTCTCTCTGTGCGGAGGGAGACGCAAGTCGTTGGGCGGTGTCAACCGTTGCGGCTGTTCTGGGACCCAACCGGCACCGAAAACCCATTGACACGACGCTCTAGGGCCATGTCCAAATTGTCATCATCCAATCGGTGCAAATGTAATGACATCTATAAATATAGCCCTCCTCCCTCCTACTATCGTCCTTCTTTCTCTTCGGTGGTTTTCCTTTAGGCGTTGAACACACAGAAAAAAGGAAAATTCAGAGCAATCGATTTGACATAAAAGATGAAGAAGAACCTTTGGGTTGTACACGAATTTTTGATTCGTCTCATTGTTTAACACTGCAGCCAGTAAACGAAATAGGGACACAGTTTGTGTGCCGCGATTTCAGCAGGGTTTGCCTCTTAAGTGAAATGGTGGGACAGCAACGTGATTAATCATGCTGACCAGGCAACGGTGGCGCACATTGCCTCATAGTGTGTCCGTCCCGCTTCTTCTTCTCGGAAATGAATGGGATTCAATCACCCCGTCATGTCTATGTGCGGATACCCCAAAAGACAGAGACGGACAGACGGACTGACACACAGAAAAGGCAATGGGTTAAACTATCCTATATGCTTCACTTCGTCCCGTTTCCCCTTTTTACTTTTATTTCCCCCCTCTCTCTCTCTCTCTCTTCTTCCGCTGTTGGCTACTGATGTTTCTTCTTCCTTCTGTGTGTTTTAGCTCTGTCCGCCTGTCGTCCGTCCAACTCACTCATTTCGTATTCTGACAGACCCCCCACAGCCAGAAAGTGGTGTATGCGTGCGTGCTGCAAGCCGCGATAGTACAACAGTCCCGCGGCTATTTAAACCCTTCTTTTCTGATATCTATTTTTTTTTCTCTCTCTTCTTCTCTTATTTCCAACAGACCGATTTTGCTTACCCAATCCCTTCGCATAGAGTGACTGCAAGTTTTGCCCGTCTTGCATGGCGAAAGCTTTATGCAAGGCAGTTTCTTCGGGGACTGGTCTTCTATGTGCTGCCCATTTTCTCTCGCTTGTCCGCGCGCATCTGCCCCTCTCTCCTGACTGCAAGCGACGAGCATTCATTGTAATTATCGCAACTTCAACGCCAGACGTCTACGCACTTGGTCGCTTATAGCCCAACGCCAGAGCTTTACGTATATACACGATTTTCGACGCCTCTATTGGCTTTATCCGGATGTGTGGAATAATACAGCTTCTATATGATGGATGTATCGTTCGATTCATACGCCGTCATCTTAAAAAATCAGACCTACGTAATTAGATATAGTTTACTTGTATATGCGTTGAATGTTTCAGCGTACGGAGGCCAGAGCGACGAATGAGAATCAAAAGAAGTATCGGTATACATTAGACGTATAATGGGACTGCGATAGATTTGAATCAAAAGAAGCGTTCTTTCCTAACGTTTTTAGTGGATAATAGTTTCAAAGAATACTCCTGTATATGGTTGCTCTCATCACCGTTCCGGCCCGGGAAAAAAAAAATCTGATGGCTCCTGTTCCGGAGTGCCGGAACCGCATTAATACTAAGACCTTAGCTTCACTTATATTAATATGGAATTTTTTTTTTTCAAAGAAAACATTGGCTGTTTTCTTTCAAAGGAAGTGTTGAATACTGCGGGAATGGATGCCAATTTACTTAGAAGTAACCATATTCGTTATGAAAAAAAGGAGGATAATAATTATTGGAATTCCACGTAATAAGCAAACTCGTTTAAAAGGTGCAGTCAAATAGCATGACATCTTCGGAGAGCTTCGATACAGGGGAAATGATATTGTGATACACGTTCCTCTGGCTTTTATTTCCTGCATAATGTTTGGAAGATACGAATGGGCAACCCATCATAATTGCCCACTTTGGAACAGGCTAACCACCTTTGTATCCATTACCCCCCCCCCCCCCTTCGAAAAGGATATAGCCAATTCTCAGAATTAGGTATTTTTTTATCAACTAGTTTATCTTTCATGCCAGGGAATTAATATTCAAGCGATTTCACATCACAGTCAAATGAATTCCAGTCTGATGTTCTAGTTCAATGAACAAGGAATGTCTATAAATTAGAGACAGGTATTCAACTCACCTTGAAAAACGTCAATCCCCGGTGTTTCACTTGTGACTGGTTGAAACTATGTCGCGAAACGAAAACAGTTCACTTTTTTGGGGCTTCTAATAATTGAGCGTTGAATGGTACCGGAGTAACAAGTTCTCGATTGGAGACGAGGGAAATCGAGTGACCGATAAGCAGCTCGTCACGATGAATACTGAAGAGGAATTGTCCTCTTTTTGGTGACTCGTACCACCTCAACGACTAAAGGGCTATATAGAGGGGAAAAACTTTTCACTCCTCCCCTCCCCGTTGAACGATGTGCAACTCTCAGCGGCGTCGGCGTCGCTGATCCCGTTGCTGCATCATCCACCGAGAGAATCATCATCACTGTTGCAATCGACGAAGTCTTTTCTTCTTTTTTTGATATCTAAAGGTTAGATTGCTGATGACCAACAGTGACGAGGCAATCAAACGATGACTGAGATTGAAACGAAGCTACACACTACGCACAACTAGTAAAGAATGATAATGAAATCATTTCGGTCATCAAATGACCAGTTCTGTTCGTATGGAGCTAATGAGGCTGCTTGGATACGACAACTTTGTACACGCAATCCTCCACATGTCCGTTGGATTTCTGTTGGATGTCTTTGCTAATTTCAACCTCCGAATTTGCTGTGATCTTTCCTCTCGACATCCAGCTCAACTCCTACGACATCATTATGACGAACTGCACTAAAAAAAAAAACAACAAAGAATAGCTTTTTATGAAACGTTGCCATATTTTAAGTATGTATTCCAATTGAACGTGTATTTTATTTATTCTCTAAAAATAAACTGCGATTGAAAAAAGGCAGCTTTACGGCAATTTTCAACAGCACAGTTCAACGAAGACAGAAATCTCTGTTTTTGTCTTTTGATGCTTCGTTAAGGATTCTACATTTATAGTAAAATAGGGGAGAAAATCAAACTTTGGGTCTGCCTTGATCTCTTCCGTACGCTCAGCAGCCGAGTACATCTCGTCTTGATAACATCTTCCGTTATCAACCAGCAGCAATTGACAGCGTATGATAATAAAGCGTGTACTTATTACACGCAAAAGCACGAGTGATGTGGCTCGTTACTTCCGTCGTTGTGCCAAAATTCAATCTTGGATGTAGTTACTCTTTGATACCATTCGCTTCCTGTCTGTGCTCCCTTTCAGAACTATACAGCGACCCAATCAAACAATTGTACAACGAATACACTATAATGATATGCAAGGTTATGGTCTATTGATGTCGAGTCAACACCGGAGAACTATGGCAGGTTTTATTTTTTTTTTGTTGTACTCGTGTGCTGTGGTTGTATACGCAAATCATATGCAAAATATAACTTTCTACTTTACAGCTGAAAGTCTTTTTTCTACTTGCGTTGGCTGCTTATTGATGCGCGTAAATCCTACACACACACACACGAAAAAAGAAGGAGGTAAAGGAAGCTATAGGCTATATGGCATTATTCACATAATATTCAAAGAGGCGAACAAAGCGAAGAATATATACAGAGAGATGATAGAAATGAAGAGAGTCGAGTCAGTCTAAGATATAGAGAGCGAGAACTGGTTGATGATTGATTATTCAATGCTATGTGTGTGTGTGTGTGTGGAGAGAGCGCTCGTCGTGATTCGATGCCGCATGCAAATTTGTTCAACCGCAGAAAAGAAGCTGAGATGATGAGCGCTGCAATCTCAACGACAGACTTCATGTAGACAAAAATAGCCGGCAGCATTCGATATAGTGAAAATAAATCTGTTGGACGAATTGGAAATGCAACTCCAGAGGGCAAAACAACGAGGAGACAAGGAACATGACAAATGTTCGAATAACGCGCGAATGATTTCGCGTACACACAACAGTAAACAATAAATAGTCTATGCGTTATACGACTGTATACTTTTGAAACATGTGTTTGTAGATAGATGGTGATGCGGTGCATAATCTACGTGCGGTCCCAAAAATCACTCAGTCTCCCTTTTCATGTCTTCAGCTTTTTATCTATCGATCGTCGTCAACGACGTCGTTTTGTTTTGTTTTTTTATTCGAGATTTATTTCTTCTTCTTTTTTTTTTTTTTTTGTGTCTGTATTTGTCTGTTCGTGCAACTCGCTCGATTGTTTTCCACACAGATTTAGGCCGGGCACGAGAGAAAACAGTGAAGCATTCGAAATGGCGACTGAACGTTGACGGGCCAAAATAACAAAACAAAACCAAAAAGTCCGGGAGAGAAAGAGAAATACGAAAAAAACTGTGTTGTCACAACACATCAGACCAGTCGGCCGTTTTACCCCCTCTTAGCACGAGTTTTTTTTTTTTATTCTGATGTTATTCAATCCATGATTTCTATTTAATAGTTTCTTCCTGCGGTATTTTACTACAATCTACGAAAAAAAAGTTGTTATGTCATTAATGTTTGATCTGATAATTCCTACGTCATTTGACGCAACAGAGGGGACACGTTAGCGAAATAAAATTGCCAAAACATTTGAACTACACACCCGTAATTGAAATCTCCTCAACGTATGCAAATATAGTGTGGCCCTGTACACGGCACGTGTAACAGATGCATTTAACAAACACGGACACGGGTCCTGTAAGCTCCTACAGTCCTACACTTGTTTTCTTCATCTACTCTATACTAAACCAGTGTGTATCTATAGCTGTTACACACACAATGTTCCTTCTACGACCTGCTTTCATTTTTCAGTTCGTCATTTGCTCTGCAGATATACAAGCACGTCGTGCTGCTCTTTTTCCACCATAGCTGCGCTCTGTTTCTATCTCTCTCTCTTGCCTTATATTCCACTCCAGCTTTCAAAACTTATAATTGCTCGTGTGTGTACGTTCGGAATGGAGCGTGCTCGATCCTTATTCCGCGTCTCTCTCTCTCTCTCTCCTTATATTCCTGCCCACATGCAGATGAAGAGAACGCAGCAATACTGAAGAGGCAGCTAGTGCCTAGTTTAGTAGATATATATGTGAGACATGTATATATATATATCCTCACCCCCACTTGCATAATCACGAGTATAGCTCTCCTATCGAACAGTGGGTGGTAGGGAACCTTCCCTAATTAAATTCATTAATAAGCCCCCCTTCTCCATATAGGCATGACGTTGGTAGAAAAGTCTATGGATCAAAACGATAGCTAGGCTAAATCTTATATAGAGGCCTATATCTTTTCCAATTCAAACAAAATAATACCTTAGTTTATTATTATTTCAAAAATAGGTCTACGTCATAGTCTCTAGTGTTTTAAAACAAGAAGAACGTAAACTGAGTGGAAGCAATGGGGAACGAGTGAACACACTTCAACTGTCAAGTGTCGTTTACACACTCTTGCGTGATGATCGCTACTTGGTGTGTGTGTGTGTGTGTGTCTAAAGAGCAACACACCAGTTTGCCGAAACAACCGACTTGTCTTTCTGTGGCCAGTTTTCTCAGTAACTCGTGATATTGGACCCTCGACGATGACACTCTTGTGATGATGCAGCAGCGTGAAAATGCGTTGCGCCTCCCACCACTGCCGTGTTTATAGACGTCCGCGTCTCTTCTTCTTTCACATTTAGACGCTTTTTTATAACTTGTGTCTCGAATGTTTTTTTTTTGTTTTTGTTTTATAGGGACGAAACAAAACGGTCTGTTTAAGTTTCCTTTTTGCTTCGTTTATTAGACATTGTCGACACGGCCAGCGTGAGACTATCACGCAGGGCCATTATCATCCCCACAAGAAGGCAGAAATGGAGTAGCCTCGGGAATGGACGTGATAATGGCAGCACGACACTTGTCAGCATTATAACTCGGCAGTTGAGTCTCTCCGTGTCGATATCATCTTCTTATAATTGCCCCCCTTTTTTTTTAGTCAGAATTTTTTAAATATTGTCAATAACTATGTATAGCGTGAGTCGTATATTTGGGAAACTTTTCTCAACGAGATAGAAGGATGGATGTTTCAGCTTAGCCAATTATAGAAGTATATCTTTTTAACGATTAAATACACGCTACATTGTTTATTATCGCAGACACAGCTAAGAGCAAGTGTAAAAGATAACAAAGAAGCCGCCCTATTTTATGAAACGGTCGTTACGGAACTCAAGACCAAAATGAGAAAAAACGTGACCGTTGCCGATTCCGGAGGTACGGCATTCCGACATCGGGAGCAAAGAGTTTTTTTGCAGGCAGAGTGAGAAAAAAAAAAGGTGTGACTTTTAAAGTAGGTAGGTAGGAAAAGTATGTAATAGCGGCGAAAGAAAATCGTGTTACAAGTTTTTGCGTGTTAGTTGTGGGATGGACAAAAGAATGAATTTTTAAAAAGATGGGTAGGGAAAGAATAACCAAACTTATCGCCAGTTTGATATTTTTTTACCAGCCCCCCAAGACATCTTTTTGTGCTACATGTGGAGCACATAGTGTTCAAATACTGAAGAAGGGAAAAACAAGGACGAATGTGCAGCCTCATAGTATAGGTGTACACTGTACAGTCAGTACATGGACAGAAGTTAGCCATCATGTGGGAAACAAATCGTGTTCATAAATCAAAATTGGAATCGGACAAATGTAGTCTGAATATGTGAAAAGGAAGTGCAAGGAACTTCTATAAAAGAAGAATAAGAAATGAGACAAGGACGGTTCAAATCAATTCTAATTTTATAGATCTCTTGAATGTTTCGTTGCTAATTATTAGGACGTTACTGCCTTCCTATTGAATTATTTAACAAATATGTCTGACGGAGGAAACATGAATAGACAAATGACGGTAACTATAATTTACACATCCCGTATTTCCATCTGACTTTCATAAGTAAATAAACATTTTGCAAAGGCGTTCCTTCCGACATATATGCGCAGTTGGGCATCTGGTTTATACTCGTCGTTAAACAGAAGCATCTGCTAAACGAAATGAATATAAAGAAGACTCATTATATAGATTTATCGAAGTTGCAGAAAAAATCACGACAGTGAACGAAAGAGAAGAAAATCTATTTTGCCGAACCAAGTTCGCGTTTGTCAAGACAACGACTTTTGGGTTTACAGTGTATACGACAGCAAAGTTGGCTCTGTCGATATTCACGACTCAATCGTTTGGCTGTTACCTTCTCGCCGTGCATCCTTGAAACTTGAGATCGCCAGAATTTGAATTGCTGAATAACAACTCCTGCTTCTATTCTCAACATTTCTTTAATTCCATTCATAGTTGACCTGCTTCCACATGGGTTTTTACAGCTCCCATGAATCACTCATTTGAAGCTTAAATCTCGGCTTAGGTCGCCACTATCGTCCAACCTCGAGTCATCCCCCGTGTCTCGTCTGCTGTAATGCACAAACAAAAAACTACACCACATAATAAGAAGCTAAAAAGAGATTAGCTAAGAAACTCGTGTACAGGCAAAGAATTTGTGACGTAGTTGCATGTACAGTCTCTTATTTAATCTCAAACACACATCTGTGTAGAGACAGGCTTCGTTTTCATGGAGATTAGACTCATTACGATGGAATTAAGTCGAGCCACTTGAACACAAGATTTATAAGATAAAGGAAAAGCGACCGTGAAAAAGAAATAGAGACAACGGCATCTAATAGCAAGAACAATGATAACAACAAAGAAGTGGCTTGTTGTTGAGAGTCAGTGGACTGTTGCTCCATCACGGCTCATCGGCGACCATCCGCCAGCAATAAGTTATCGCTAACAAGCCTTTGCCCTTCTTTCTTTTTTATTGAGCTCCTTTGTAACGTTGCATGTAGAGCGTTGGCCTGTATTGATTCGATTGGCTGTCGCATGTCACGCTCGTTTCCCCAACACGCAACACTATAGCATCAGATTTACACAGCAGATAAAAACATATTCCATTCTTCCCAGCATCTACTACACACGCAATCTATACATAAATCGAAATATATTCAAATATTAGATTTTTAAAATTGGATTCTGTGATAAAAATCTATCGATTGCCCCCTCATCAAGGTCCCCGTGTCTATCCACTTGACTTTTCCGACTGATTTAATCGGCCAAGACAATCATTTATACATCCAAGAACAACGATATGACATCCCAATGTGTGTAGATAAGAGTGTCGTTGATGACAAAAGCTGCTGCTGACTGCTGTTGTCACCAGAAACTCAAGTGATGACGTTTGCCATCATGATCTTACCTATAACTACGATCTATTCCAATAAGTTTCTTACGCGCAAGGCCAGCGCTTAAAGAGAATATCGTATGGGTTTGCTGTGTTGAATGACTAAGTCAATTATCGCCCTCTCTACGTACACTGGTGCTGGTGCAAAGGACACACGACGACTCGAAAGCCACAGCGTCTACCACATCTATTGTACATTCTGCTCCTTTATAGAGTATAGATGTATAGCGCCGTGTGTGGCGTGTGTGTCTTTGTTGAACAATCGAGTTAGAGGTTAGAAGGCGCCAGCTAGCAGATATATATTCTACATACACAGAGCTCTATCTGGAACTGTTGGTTCAGCGTCCGCAACGTTCCAAGAGAGAAAAAAACCTTTACCGCGATTTATTATTCAGCATCAAATATGAAAGAACTCGAAGAAAAAGAGCGAGCAATCCAGAATACAGCGTGCAGCTCGTCTATATAAGAAAAGTAAACACGGGTATAGATGCGTAGCGATTCAGTGCATCGCGAGAAATAGTTTTGTCTTTTTTATTGTTTTATTTTTCTTTTCACGCGAGTCACGAGTGAATTGGTTTTATTCTCGTCTTTTTTAACTGACCTAAGCGGTTAGGCCAGCTGAGCTTGACTCGAGTGCGCAGTGCATGCGTCTATCCGTATTGAATTGTATGTATGATGTGAACGTAACCATCGAATTCATTGTGGAAAGTTTATACTAACCGCGGGCATACACCCATTCGAAAGTGCAAATACCTTGGCCTCTAGTTGAAGTTGTGTAAAGATAAAACTCTTTTGCAGAAAGCTCTGCAATTTTATTTTTTATTTTTTGTGTTTTATATTCAACGTCCTTTGCATTTGTGGTGCGTTTATTTTGTATTGAATTGATATAACGCAATGTCCACGATTCATTATAAACTAGGTACGTTTTAGTAGTGGATATTAATTGAGACATAATTTGTGTGTGTACAGATGGAGAACCTGCTGCCATAGTGCGGTATCACGACCTTGCAAAGTTTCAGTGAAAATCGACAGCAGCTCGTTAAGCTACACGTCGCTTGTATCATCCGGTCCAACACCCAGTCTTGCTTGCTTCAATATTCTAACAAAAGAAAAGAAATTCAGACAATAGGTTGACGATCCTGATGTGCATTCCAATCAGTCGTCTTCATCTATCCAAACTTATATACGTTTTTTTGTTTTGTTTTGTTTTGCTTTGTATTCTCAATTTTTTTACCTATTTCTCTTTCCCCCTTTCCTATGTAAGCATCTGCACATACACCCACATTATATAAGAGTTTATTCACGTAACGGGGTACGCAGCAATTCCTCTGAAAGCCAAGGAAAAGGAGGGTTGGGCTTTCGCATAGTACTTTGTCTTTCTTTTCACTCCATCATTGTTGTTCCATTCATCCCTGTGTTGTTGGTTTTCATCTTTCTCGCGAATCGTTATTGTCCATATGAACAACTGAGATGATGTGGGAGGTAGAGAAGGGAAGGGTTTAGACAGTTGCAAATCGGGAGAGAAAAATAATGCACGATACCTAACAAGCAGATACTATACTATAAAATAAACAACGATCCATTTTTTTTCTTCTTCTCGTTTTTTCATCTCCAACAGCGGATGGACATGTGAATACACGCAACGTGACTTGTTAGTTGACAGCCAAGAGCGAATTTTGTTTTTCTTGATGCTTACCCCAACAATCCTTCTTGTGTTTTGACTTTTCTATGTATACAGGATATATATATGTAAAAAATAACTCTTGTTTTCAAGTTCCACTCTTGCTGTTTGATCCGTCAGACTGCAACTTCGATCGATCTTTGCCCCGCGGAGGATTGAAAAGCGTGAAAATGGGACAGTCTTGCAGATAGAAATCCTCAACGTTACTGGACTCGAACGTTTCTTTTTTTAAGATGCTGTGGTATTTGAATCAAAGATTTCTCAGCTAATACTTCCTTTTGATGTTTCACGGAAATCGCGCCTTCAATTTCAGCTGTTGGCCATCGGCTATTACAATTCTGTGACAACCGGCCAACTACTTTTAACCGGCATCGTAGAATTTGTGTAAAGACCAAGTTCTTACACACTCTAGTCCATTTTTACTCTTGTCGGATTATTTTTCTTCCCCTTCTCCAACAATCGCCTCAAAAACACACACAAAAACTTTTTTATTTTGTGGCTTGGTGATCGTTGGACCGAGAGACTGTTCCACAACATCGCGAGAGAGTTACGGTCCTTCATTGCAGCTTCGAACGCAGTCGTAGCGACAGTCTGCGGCCTACCGTATCAAAACAGAAGAACAATATCCCGATATATAAAAGTTCTACTTATGATGATAACGTTTGAAGCCAGTGCACATTTTCCCGAAAGATCGAGCTGCCTCAGCTCTATTACCTTATAAATAATTATTTTACTTTGTGTCATATCGTGGCATACTGACGTGTGACAGACGTTGGCCTTCTGTTAGCTCATAACTGATTTACATTGAGATCGCATAGTCGACCGATTGATTAATTGACATCCAAAACTATTTGGCGCGCGTCAGAACGGCAGATGATAGCTCATCTATCCATTTTTTCTATTGAGTTTGCAATAATAGTCTTCGATGCCACTACTTAGTTCTTTGTTCTCGTGACGTGTATACGTCTCGACAGAGAACTTTTCTTTTCTCTTTTGCCCACAAGTTGGTGAGTTCCACGTTCTAGCGCAATACACGCAACAACGAAGAAACTAGGCGACGAGTTTTGGGTACGTAGTATTTAACAGTGGCGCTGATGCTGTGATCGAGGAGATGTTTTATTGAATGCTGGAGGGGAGTATATATAGCATAGCAAAGCGTATAAGGATTTACAATTCATTTCTCATGGCTGCAAAGGGAGAATCAAGAGAGTGCAGATGGAAGCATATGGGTTTGGGCGATTGAATAATCCAACAACCGACGCCAAAAGGGGACAACTTTATTTGGTCATGGCATCCAGCACATCCTGCACTTGAAAGTGGTCAACTCAATATCCAAGTCCGGTACATACCCATGGCGGAGAAATCGACACACGCACGGACTCCCACACACAGTCAAGCCACAAGTCTGGTCCATGGTATAATCGACCAATAAATAGAGCGTGAATGTTTTGTTATATCAAAAGTCCAGCCTCTTTAGAGACGAATTCACACATGTGGTGGTAGCTAAAGAAAAAAAAAAGAATACTTTCAACGACACGATTTGCCACTCTAGGCCAGTGAGCAACAGTCTTTTACAAATGGACTCAAAGCTGGCCAACACGGAATTTTTTTATAAGACAACGAAAGGCCTACATTCTAAGGGTAATAAAAGATTTGGTCCATTGCTGGCGAATGTACGCAATTTATCGACTGTTGGACTCGATTAATATGTGGATAGTATGCGAACCTTGTGGTTTCATTCTCATTTTTCCTTTTCAAAAATATTTGCCGATTGGAAAAATAAATGAACTATGAAAAGATGAATTTCTTTTTCAGATTGATACTCGGCCGACCACTGAATACCTCTCTTTTTTGTCCTATTATACACATTAATAATATCAAAAGAAGAAAAAAAAAGGAGATCGGGATGTGGCATTCAAATGACGAGAAAAAAGGCTACATAGAAATCGAAAAAAAGGGGACTAGGAATGAAAATTTCGTTGAAAACTAAACTACATTCCTATCATCCTACACCGGGTCGTTTTCATTTGCATTTTTTTCTCTATCCTATCCCTCAAAAAACGTCATTTTCTTTTCCCCTTCCAGTGACGTAGTTTAGAAAGAATTAGGACTGATTTACATGGTACATATAAACGACCAAAAGGCTTAGACGTTCGTCTTTTGTTTGTTTTTCTCATCACCCATTTACTTGTGAGCAAAAAAGGAGGGTTTGAAATTACAAGCTGTAAGAGAGATTAAGTATAGAGGCATGAAAAAAAGAAAAAAATCGTTCCTAGTGTTGTTGATATCGACATCTTTTGCTCTTTTACGTTTGTGCTACTGAGACCTGATGTAGGCAAACATTAGTTGTTATTGACCGAGCACGATTATGTACGCAGACTGTCGTCAAACAACAGGCGGAGTAAAGAGAACAGCCGATGGAAGAAGAAAAGGTGATATTCGATCCTCTGTCAACAAGAAAAGGGGGGGGGGGGCCAGAAGATAAAACAAATCCCCCCCCTCAATACTCAAACAGCAGTACACGATATATATATATTTAGTCAGACTTAATTGAGCGGATCTGTCTTCGCTCAGATAATGTTCTTTGTTTTATGGAAGAAGAGAAACCTCCGTTAAGTATCAACAAGCTTCCACGTCGGATTGGACCATGGTCCGTCCTGTGCTGTGACGAGACGTGGGCTGAAAATTTTGCCGATTCCGGTCAATGAGGCTAGCAAACAGCCTAAACCAGCTGCTGTTTCAGTCTTCTACACATATATATTTAGTTGGTGAACTATAACAGTTTGCTTGCTATTAAATTGCTGTTGATGAACATCTCATTGAGTTTACCCAGAAACGAGAGGATATTACCAAGAATGACAGCCTCCCACTTCCTTTGGCTCATTCCGGCGGACTTTGCTGGTTCCACTGTTATATGCGTACTACACAGCTGTTGTGATGTAGAAGGCATCCTTTCCTTTTTTTAGTACCATTACATAAACACAACCAGTTATATCGCTTTTCACCACCTCCGTTTCACAGTTGATGAAGCTCCGTATATTAACTGTGTAGTCACAGAACTGTCTCATTGCGTCAGACAATGGCCTCCAGTAATTAACAGGGTGCGACTTGTATAACTGCGCTGAAACAGGAAATAAAAACGACAATAAAAACTTGAATAGCAGGAGTAGTGCTAACAAAATTGTTAAATAGAATTGCCGAGTGATGAATTATTTTCTTTTCCCGTTATCTTTGTTAAACCTAAATTAGTCTAAAAGCGCAAGGAATTCAAATACAGGAATTACGAAAACATGCGGTGGAGTTAGGGGTTAGGCAAACCCAAAGGGAATGAGTTGAATTTAACTTTACATTCGTCATGTACGACGCACAGAGATTTAAAGAGAATACTTGCGCGTTTTAGGCTCAGAGGATGCCAAGAGAAATCGACCAGTGAA
Source organism: Daphnia carinata (assembly GCF_022539665.2). Taxonomy (NCBI): domain Eukaryota; kingdom Metazoa; phylum Arthropoda; class Branchiopoda; order Diplostraca; family Daphniidae; genus Daphnia; species Daphnia carinata. Next base: position 7,038,039 of record NC_081333.1, read on the forward strand.
TTACGAACTCTATAAGTACTAGAGCTGATTAACAACTTGAACAGACAATGAAATCAAGCACATCGTGCACCCCCGAAGAAATATTCAGTTCTAGTAAATTTTCAATGACAATAGGTTACACCCAAGTGTGCTACTATCGCGTATTGGGCCAGCAGGCAGATTCGCCCCTCATGGCCGTTTATATTGTTCTCAATTTTATCGCCGGCTTCATCTCCATTTTCTTCCGCTTGTATTACGCATACAACATATTCCTCTGTAGCTTTTCATTATTTGCTAGAACCTCCCCCCCCCCCTTTCTTGTCTTTTCATCGCCAATTCGGCACGTCATTACTTTGCGTCCGCACGAACGCCACCATAAACAGCAAGTGAGACCAAGCCTTTTCAAGTGACACACACTTTTTCCCAACTAATCTTAAATCTTGTTTCACAAAAAACCCTTTTGGTGCTGCAACTTTATCGAAAGATGCTGGTCACACACACAGGGTTCTATATATATCGCATACTCATCTGTTTATTATGCAAATGATTTTATGGACCTTTTCATTTCTTCCTGCGTCGCCTTTCAACAATCACGGCGGCTGCTGTTCATTAACTGCTGTCGAAATAAATGCTCTGTAGGCTTCGTGAAGCTTCTTTTGTTTTGGGCTCAAAAAAACCCAGTGCTACTCTCAAACTCGTTTGTTCTCAGCCTTCGATTGCCTGGTTTCGTTGAATTATCCTGTACGACGTGTGATGAACTCTGTACAACTCTCGATCAAATGATGTGCGGGGTGCAAAAGAAAAATAGGTTTCAACAACTTGAACCTAGGTACCGAGTGAACTTATTCTTCGTCACTAGGCAAGTACTGCATGATCAAACGAATTGAGAAACTGCTTTTGATTGATGGGTTCTGCCAGCTCTTCACGTGAAATCGAGTTGAAAATTTTTTGAAAGTTGAGGCTGCGTGTGCCTTTGCCATCGTTTCTGGCTGCGCATTAAATCCGATTTAAAATTTCATTTTTGTTTTGTTTTTTTTTTGCAACGTTGCTTTACACAAGTTGGGGAGGATTCAATCGAAAAAGGCGGAGGAGATGATTATCGACTGTGGGAATACAAAGATATCTATCTATAACGCCAGCCTATATAGTAACACATCATCACCCTTAGGCCATAGATGACACGCGTCACATCCCTTTTGAATAAAAATGACAAAAGATAAAAAGCGGAAATAGAAATAGGAAAAGTCTGGTGAAAAGATAAAAAAAGGGGGCGGGTCGGAAATGACGGCATTCGGAAGTGGGAATCATTCGAAGACCCTTGCGGAGTGTCGTCTTCGGGGTATTATATAGTGGTATATAATACTGAGGATGGGAAAATCGGGGGGCTCGATAGAGGGTCAAGTATGATTATTTATTATTATTCAAACGTCGCGCGCTGTTTTGTACAACTGTGCCATTCTCCAGATGTCAGAGGGAGATTGCACGCGTGAAGACTCGGAAACGGAGGGGGGGGGGAAAGTGGGGCCAAAACGGCTAGAGCTGCTCTGCTTATTCTCATCGTTGTCGTGTGTCCTCCACTTCTCTCTATTGTCTCTATGCGTATTTTCATTCCATTGGCGTGGGCTCGGCCCACCTATTCTCTTTCTTCTTTTGTTTGAGCGCGTCCCCTTCCTATTCGTCTACGAGCCGAGCGCGTGCTACGACAATAGACGTGGCCGAATTGTCCGTACCAAGAGCGGAGCGTGTCGATCACTTCGCCAGGGTGTCGCTGCGTTCGGCGGCGACGAACGTCCAGAATTCAAAAGATTGCAAAGTCTTTTGAATTGTTCCGTACGAGTCAATCAACCTCATTCCAGTCGTACTCAGTGAAGAGAGAGTAGAAGAATTAACGCGTATGGACCATCAATGGCTATTACTGCCTCGAAAGCTTGGCTATTCGCATACAGCAGAGATCAATCGAGATCAGGCAAAACCGATGGCTTAATAGGCGTTAATTGATTTGTGAAGATAACTGTCATTTAGTCGATCGTTAATCGTAAATCTCTTGTCACGGAACGAAGTCAAATTTGAAACGCAAGAAACGATGCCACTGCGAAACTCTTGCAATAAGTATGTAGTTATATTATTGTTTCTTTTAATAAAAAATTTATCACTGCAAGTTGTTTCTAGTTACTATAAATGACGTGCAGGTTGAGAGATTAGATACTCGTTTGAAAATGATGCTTCGTTTGTTGGCTGGCACGCCATCTGGAGGACGCCTGTCAAACCTGATGAACACATTTAGGCGCGCGACGGTTAGAAAAGTTTCGCCATAGTTCAGACGACGGATTAATTTGAAAATTCAAATCATTCGGTTAATGTGAGAGCTACCAGTAACAAGTCATTCTACAGTTCTTAATGACTTCATCCATTTTATTCAAAATCAGCATTTTTTTACCTTAGAAGTATGTCCTATTTTCTAAGTTAGTATAAGGCATTAAAGTCTTGATTTTATTTCTTCATCGTTTATTAAGGTAATTTAGTGTATAAAAAATGTAAAGTGGCATCAGGGACACTAAGACATTCTATTCGTCGATTAACATTGAATCTGACAAAAAATGTCTTTTCTTACTTTTTCAGGTATTCTCGTTTTTTAAATGGAGAATTCGGCAATGGCATCTGACCCAGGTATGTGAAATGTTTTCATCCGCAATATGTAACTTTACCGGGTGATGCTAGTTTATAAGTCATTTTTCAAATCATTTAATTTTAGCAATTGCTCTTCGATCATAGCCTCAACATCTATTTTGTCCAGTTCTTTCTGGATGATAAGTGTGACAGGCTTTTCCATTGTTCTCAGGACAACACTTCTGAAACCATTGAGTAAAAAGTTGACAGCAAATTCAATGAGGTAGTCCACTGAGCCCGTACCAGTCGATTGGGCCTGTAAAGAGAACATCTGTTAGTCTTAACTTACGAAAAAGTTAGTTGTTACCTCACCTGAATGTTTCCAAGGTTAACTTGCAAGACTTCCAACTTTGGTTTCTTTTGAACATTGACTGGTTGACTCAAACCCATTTTGACTTCGAGATGGTCAATCTGAAGACTTATTTTACCTTTCGGAGCAAAAACTTTAAAATCTAGCTGCCAATTGAAATGTCCTTTGAGGCGTTGGGTGGCTGCTTGGGCACCAACCACGAGGGATCCATTCTCATAGTTGAACGTTACATCTCCAGTTCTAAACAGGCAAAATTGCTCTAATAACAGTACAACACTTCGTCGGGATTCAAGAAGTTTCCATACCTGTGTATAGTTGAAAGCCCATGCAAAGTTCCGTTGAAGATTTTAACAACCACTCCCGTTCCCAGCATATTAGTGTATTCTGGAATAGAAAACGGATCCATCCCACCGTCTTGAATTTGTGTACGTCCTATAGCGATTGCCATGTCCAAAGGTGTCACAGAATCCGGTAGTATTTGATCAAGTTTTTTCATCTGGGCATTGACTGTGGTCTGAACTTGATCGTTGATTTGGTTCAAAATAACGGGTTTGATGGAGTCGAAGATGAAAGTGCCAACCGAGTTGATGATTCCCTATAATAGTTTCAATTTAAATTATGCGTTTTCCCCTTCTTATTAATGTGCGCTGTATAAAAAAAAAAATAGCATGACTTAGTTTACCTGGAACAGGCTGCCGAAAAATCCCAAATTATCAAACTTCATAGTGATGTCTTTGAAGCCAACATCAAAGGTGATGTTGGTTGCTTGCATCAAACCTTCAGAGTCGACCACTAACCCTGCAAATCCCTGGGCTTGGACGCTAATCAGAGTGACGTTAAAGTCACCGGACGAGGTACTAAACCAGGAACTCATGCGATAACGACCAACTACTTGGAGACTATCAAAAGTCATTCCAATCCATACCTATAGGGACAAAGGCGATTAATCTCCCAGAATATCTGAACGTAAATAAGTTTTCATCTTACTTTTAAATCTTGTAGGTCGGTTCTAACATAATTGATTCGAAATTGGGAAAGCTGATGGAGTTCAGCTTCAGAAAATTTGATTTTAGCCGCTGGAAATTCACCTTCGAAATCCGGAATGGGCATCGGGTCTGGGATGGGTGCTCCCGGTATGCCAAGTGGGTCATCTTGTTTGAAATGCTCCAACAACTGACGAATCCGTGCATCCAGAGCCAATTCTGTCTTGGTCCTTTAACAATCATCAAATGCGCATTTGGATTTGCTTCTGATACGCTTTATTTAAACTTGAGATTACTGATGTTTCACTTACACTTCGGGGAGGTCGGGAATCTCTGTCGGAGGTGCTATTCCTTGGGGAGCATCAGGTCCAATATCTTCCGGATCTCCTGGCTCGATTTCGGTAGCTATGGAAACAGAAATTCCAAATTCAACTGTGAATCAGACATAATTTTGACAAGCTTGATCACACTGACCCGAAGAGGCGCAGAGAAAAACTAGAAAGAAAAAATTCAGCCACTTCATGATGCCCAACAAAGTTCAACTGACGATAGTCATCGGTCTGGACCGAAAAGAGTCTCGAGGGGTTTTATTTTTATCTACGTCGATGCGATGTTGACTTGACAATTTCCAGATGTGCTCTAATGGCAGACCGGTGTTGAATTTCACGTTTCCCCGGAGGCTGTCCGCACAGTCAATCGCATCTGTGTCTTGTACGATAATTATATCCTGTATTTTAACTGTTACTATTTTTTTTTCTTTTTTTAACAACTTTAGATGGAATTCGCGTTTCGGCCGACCAGATGGACGAGAAGCGACAGGAGAAGATCGCTTACGAATACCTTTGCCATTTAGAAGAAACGAAAACGTGGATTGAGATGTGCATTAGAGAACCATTACCGCAGTCTATTGAACTGGAAGAATCCTTGCGCAACGGCGTTTTTTTAGCCAAACTGGCCCATCGGTTTCAACCGCAGTCGGTACCACTGAAAAAAATCTATGACATAGACCAAACCCGCTACAGAGAGGCTGGTCTGACTTTCCGCCACACAGATAATATCAATCACTGGTTGAGTGCCATGTCCACTTTGGGATTGCCAGCCATTTTTCTACCTGAGACAACGGTTCATCAATTTCTTTTTATTGCATATATCATCTGTATGTACTAATTAGTTCTTTTTCCTTTAAAATAGGATCTCTATGACCGCAAAAATATGCCACGCGTCATTTACAGTATACACGCTCTTAGTCTTTACCTCTACCGACTGGGAAAAGCGCCACCAATGCCCAGCTTGTACGGAAAAGCTCAGTTCTCGGATGAAGCCGTCAAGTTGATGAGCTTGGAGCTGAAACGCTACGGTTTCCCTTTGCCTCAGTTTGGTAAAATTGGAGGTATTTTAGCTGGTGAGTTACCCGTCGACGCTGCGGAGCACCACGCTGCCATCATTGCCATTAACAAAGCGACAGAAGAGGGTCATTGCGATTTAATGATTCAAGCCATGGTACATCCAGCTGCCCAACTGCGTGACATAGACCCAAGTCTGGCTGATCTATACTTGCAGTCGCTTATTGATGCGCTGGATGAGAAAAAACAATCATCTCGTGAACGGAGCGTCAACAGCGATTTCACGGCCGACGTCTATGACGAATTGCTGACTGGATCGGAAATTCAATATCAAATCGATTCCGTCAACGAGTTTTCAGCATTAGAAAAAATCGCAATGTCGGTCGAGAGTCGAGACGTGGCTCGCATGATGACCGCTTTAGCCCACCCGATCCTCGGCATTAAGCGACTCAACCCTGATTATTGTTCCGCATATTTGGAAGCCTTGCACTCTGCCATCTGTGGTGACAAGGGCGTTGAACTTTGTGACGTGCAAGCCTTGGTTAATCAGGTCAACCACGAAAAAGAATCTGTAATGGAACGTCAGCGCTACGTCAATGCCATCAATATATCACTTGAAGGTTCTGACCCGAATCGCACGCTTCAAATTTTACGTCAACTGCTGGATACAGAACCCATGTCCGAGCTGGTGGTGCTCGAATTTGCCGCCGCACTTTACCACGAAGAGATGAACCACTTTCGAGCAATCACTGAAGAAGATCTCAGCTTTGAAATGATTTGCGGCGCTATCCGCACATTAACGCAAGTCGCTCAGGTCACGCAAGCTGTGGATGGCCGTAACGTGACGGAACTACTCTTCGTTTTAGAGGAACCGATGCTCAGCTTTGACGGTATCAATACGAGCTTGACCGAATCCTACATGGCAGCCTTGACGGAAATGCGCCGTGATAAGATCCGTCAAGGAGAATTTTGCACTGTGCTAACTCACAATGAGGTTCAGTGCTGCATTATTCGAGTGAACGAAGATATCGATCGCAAAGACATTGTCCAGGTGATTCAACGCGCTGTAGACAGTGGAGACGCAATTCAGCTAGCCGTCCTTTTGGGTTCCACTGGTCTAGTGGACCAAGATCCCGTAGAAGAACAAGCTCCTCTGTACTTGCGGCTTCTAAAGACACTTATTGAAGCCAAAAGACGAAGCCATAATTCTGATGCCTCATTATCGATGACGGATATCGAAGAAATGTTGCGCAGGTCTCGCGAATTAGCTACCGAGGCCGAAGAAGTTTGCTTGGTCGTGACAGGCCTCAATAACTTGCGAGATCCAGCCGGATTCGTCGAGACGTTCAGCTCTCCTTACATCAATCTTCCAGATTTGAGTCGTGCTCAATTCCAGGCTTGTACGAAACTACTAGGTTCACGAATTCGGGGCATCCGTATGGAACAGTTACCGCCATCGAAAGCCTGGGTGATGCATCGATTGGAACAGGGGATTCCCGTTTACCTCAACGTCAAGACACAACAGATAAGTTGGGAAAAACCTCGGGATTACACCGAGTCTGGTTTAATTGGGCTTCGTGAATTCGAGGATCTGGTCGTGTCGGTTGTCAAAGACGATGATATTGAGGCGCTAATCATCAGACTGCAAGCTTGTGCTAGAGGATATCTCGTCCGGGAAAGGATTGCATTCCGTCTACATCACTTTCATAACAACGTCAGCGCGGTTATCAAAATCCAGGTTCTATATTTTAAAACAAATATTATCAATAACGATATAAACAATTTAATTATGTACAGACTTGGTGGCGCACTGTAATTCAGCGCCAACGGTACCTACAGTGGCAACAACGTCAACGAGAAGAGCGACAAAAACAACCTCAACGTCGAGACCTGAAATTCTTTTCGCAGTTTTTAGATGACATTGTGTTGATTCAAGCGTGTTGGAGACGTTGGTTGGCACTACGGGCTTATCGAGCCATCAAGCGTGGGGACATGCCTCTTTGTACGTTGCGTCGTTTCCTCCACCTGCTCGATATCGGACAGGTAATTCGTTGAATTAAGTAATCCGATATGGAGCCCAAATAATTGTCTTTTTCTAATATTGGCAGCGCGATTATGATGAAGAGATGCAAGTTCAACTGCTCAAGAGTGACGTCGTCCAGACCATTCGTCGTAATAAGCAGCTTGAAAAAGATCTGAACACAATGGATATTAAAATTGGCTTACTGGTTAAGAATCAAATTGCCCTCCAAGAGGTGGTAGCACATGGTCATAAGCTACGTAAGTTCATTATATTCAAACTAGAAAAATCCAACAGAATAATTTATCTGGTTCATTTTTTATTGTTTGTTTGTTCGTTAACATTATTTATTTTTTAATACCATAGGTAAACATGTGAATAAGGCAGCTGAACAACAGGAACGCAGCTTAGATAACCACCATTTCACTCGACCGGGCATCGAATTACTCTCTTTGACCAAAACAGGCCGTCATAAGCTAGAGGCCTACCAGCATCTATTTTACCTCCTGCAGACAGAACCACGTTACCTGTCCAAGCTACTATTCCTGCAGCCGCAAAAGATGCCCGAAACCATGATTTTGTCGCTCTACAACTATGGCTCCAACTTGCGAGAAGAATACTTGCTTCTAAAATTGTTTAGATGCGCGCTAGAAGAAGAAGTCCGGCACAAAGTCGACAACCTCAGTGACATATCCACTGGCAATCCTCTCGTGATCAAACTGATTCTGCAGCTAAGCCGACAGGGTCACCGCGTCGGACAGCTTCGAGAATTGCTCGGACCTATCGTTGAAAGAATCCTGAAGGAAAACATTTTTATTAACCTCAGTCCGGTGGAAATCTACAAGTTGTGGATTAACCAACTTGAAAGTGCCTCCGGAGAGCCTTGTGGTCTGCCTTATGAAATTAGCGCCGAAGATGCCCTTAAACAACCCGAAGTTCAACGCCGTCTGAAAACCAATATTGAATTCCTTAAGGCCGCTACGTCCCTTTTTCTTGAACAGATTACCTATTCTATACGCAATATCCCATATGGCATGCTTTACGTAGCTAAAGTTTTGGCCAGGGCATTACGTAACAAGTTCCCTTTGGTTCCTGAAAAGGACGTTTTAAAAGTTATCGGTAAGAGATTTATTACAGCATCTTCCCAGAAAGAAATTAACTCCTTATCTTGCAGGCAATCTGGTGTATTATCGATACATTAATCCGACCATCGTATCACCGGATGCGTTCGACATCATTTCCGTATCACCCACGCAAGTTTTGACTACTGACCAACGACGCAATTTGGGAAATGTTAGTTTTTAATTAAATTATATAATTATTTTTTTTTTCACGGTATTTTATTTTCTTCTGCTTAATTTACTAGATTGCAAAAATGTTGCAATTTGCTGCCTCAAAGAAAGGTTTCGCTGAAGAGTCGCCTCATTTGATGTGCCTGAACCCGTTCATAATCGAGTGCCACGAGAAATTCAAAGCATTTTTTAAGGGCTGCATTCAAGTGGAGGAGCCTGAAATTGAATTTGGCATGGATCAGTATAGCGAGGCCACGTTGATTACCAAACCAACTGTCTGCATGTCACTTCAAGAAGTAGCAAATATCCACCAGTGCTTGGTAGAGTATGAAGATGTTTTGGCCCCACAACCCGAAGATCCCCTTCATCAGATTCTGGACGATTTTGGAAGCGGTGACCAACGCAACCATCCTTCCATTCAATATCTCTTGGCTGGCGAAAGCAAAGAAAACGTTGGGACTTTTCAGGATTTGAACGAAGTAGCCAAAACAGAAATCTTCCTGACGCTCACCAACAAGTTTGAAATGTCCATTTCGCCTCAAGAAGAAAAAAACCAAAAGCTCTTTGTGGCCACGAAGCAAATGCTCGTCTCCATTTTGCGTTGCTGCCATGGCGACAGCCTTAAAGAGATTATCATCCGACCAGCATCTATAGAGGAACAAGCCGTTTACACGCAGTTCTGTCGTCAACAAATGCAATCTGAACAAAACAGTTCTCGCTTTGTTTCTCGAGTTGTTTCCAATACGGATACAACCGAAACTGTTTTGAATTCGCTCAAGATGAGGGTTTCGAGAAACCTGCGCAAACTGGAACAAGTCGGGCTGGTCGCCAGTTCAGATAATTATGCTGTGCTGGTAGCTGCCTTAGCGCGAGATGTTGTTACTTTGCGAACGCACCGACGCGCTCGATCCCAAGAACTTGATCGTCTCTTGTCAACTAAAAGGCTACTAGACGAGAAGACTAAATTCCACGAAGAGCAGGTAAATTCTTACCAAGAGTATCTGGAAACCTGTCTCAAGAATTTGACGCTGGGTAAAAATCAGAAACGGATCCTCCAGCACCGAGCTGAAGGCAACCATCTCCAGCTAGCCAACGCTCTGAAATCTCGAACGATGTTGCATTATTCGGCCACCAAACTTCATCAGAAGGGCATCTTGATCGACATTGAAGGGTTGCCCCATGCCCACTTCAAATCAACGTTCTTTGATATTTGCCCGGCCATCGAATCGGGCGTGTTTGACGTCACGGCCAAGTTTATGGGCGTCAGCGTTGAGAAAGTTCAACTCAACATTCAGGTATCAAATTTCGTTCAACTCAGCCAGACAACTTAATACAATTTTGTTTTTCCGGTGTTTCTCGCAGGATTTGCTTCAAATGCAGTTCGAGGGTGTCACCGTTCTAAACATTTTTAAAAAGGCAAAAATTAATGTTAACCTCTTAATTTTCTTATTAAATTCGAAATTTTACGGCAAGACGTTGAAGAAGAAGTGAATTTGCGCAACTAAAACTGTATATTCTAATAATGTAACACCATTCCAATTGATCTTTCTATTTGCCTGGCGGCGAGTAGTTATGCCCACCCTGTTGTTGCTTACGCTTAGTTTCTCGAAAATTTTGCCGGTATGGATTATCTAATAGTCCGGTGATTGTAATTTTGCTTCGTCATGTCCCTTCCTCCGCCGCCAGCCTTCTATTATATACTATTACACTACAGATGCCATCAGGGAGCCATGGTTGTTTTTCCTCTCCTTTTGTACTATTTTTGCCGCGTTACGTAATTTTTTAACCATAATCATTGTGATTAATAGTTATCTTGACACGCCTTCCCAAGTTCAAACGTGATAGCAGTTTACTGCTTTGTTTTCCTTTGGAAAGTCGCGCGCGTCATCAGCGTGATCAAGTTCCCTTGAACTTGAGTCGACCTTTTACAAGGATGAGATCTGGTTGGTAGAGAAAACGTTTGGGTGGTATCCCATGAGCGCAAAAAAAAAGAAAGGAAAAAAAATTTAAATTGACTCGGTTTCAACCAGGATGCATCAGTGAATGCGTATCGCTCAATGCGCTTAGTCGAGGAAAAAAACAATCCTTAGGCCTATCTTATCTCCGAAATTTTAATTTAACTTCTTTATTTTTGCTATTGAGATTTCCCCTCCGCCCTCGCATTGTTCTGACTAGATTGGTTTTTTAGCACAATCGGTCAGAGATGTCCACCTGATAGACATGTGTTGATATTTAAAAATGAGATTTTTAAAGAAATTAAAGCGCGTCACTGTTCTAGTCGCGCAGCACGTCACACGCGTAGTCAAAGTGATTTGGTCATTTCTGGCGACGCAGGAAAAAGCAGATGACAGAAAATTTCCTTGGAATGAAAATCGACTTAGCGATGGTAAGAGAACAATACACGTAATAAAAATAGTACTTAAAGACTACATAAATTCAATTTGCATTTGGAAAAACACCCGTTATGTTTAGGGGATATATTGCCAAAGGGCAAACCTTTTTCCGAAATTCCTGGTCCATTACCCTTACCTTTTTTTGGAAGTCAATGGCTTTATTCTTGGATTGGCCCCTACTTTCTTGATAAATTACATTTAGCAAATGAAGGCAAGTACATGTGATCATAGGCAATTATATTTCCCTGTGATCTAAGACATCTGTGTTTCTTTTTGTTTTTCTTTTCCAAATAGATAAATATTTCAAATATGGTCCTATCGTAAAAGAGCACTACCTTTGGAACTTCCCCATCGTACATCTGTATGACAAAAATGATATTGAAACTGTTTTAAAGTATTCTAGTAAATATCCCATAAGACCTGGGCTGGAAGCTCAAATCTTTTACAGGAACTCTCGTCCAGATAGATACAAAAGTGAGTGGAAAATCAGGTTTAATTTAGAGAATCCCATTTAATGATTTATGATATCTTCTTTGATTGTAGGTGTTGGATTAGTCAACGTGTAAGTATTTTATGTAACATCATAGCATATGCTGAATCGTAATTGCTCTAGTTTATTTGCCTGATGAGTAGTATTAGATGGAGAGTGATAATGTTCAACTTAACTTATATATATAATTGGAATTCCCCTGAATAAGCTGTTAATGAGGTATTTCATTTTGGGATTCAGTCAAGGATTGGAATGGCATCACTTAAGAAGCAAACTAACAACTCAGCTAGCCAGCACTGCCCTTGGTGATCATACTGTAAAGCAACTATCAATTATATCAGAAGAACTGATAGAAAAAATTCGTGACGAACGAGATGCCAAAAATATTATAGAGGAATTCGAAAAATATATCTACAGCTATGGCCTAGAGGGTAATGAGCGCAAATGCGCAACAAATAGCAACTTATTCCTAATTTAATTTTGTGACATACAATATTTTCTCCCTATAGTTATTTTTGCCATTCTCTTGGGTCGGCGTCTGGGAGCTTTAAATAAGAGTTCAATCCCACCTATTGCTGAACGTTTAATGTTTGCAACAGAAAATCTTTTTGAAGTGTCTCATGAAACTATGTATGGACTCCCTTGGTGGAAATATTTTCCTACCAAGTCTTATAGAAAGCTAGCAGAATGTGAGGACATCATATACGAGTAAACCCAAATAGCCATACTACCTCAGTTATTTCGAATTCCTCACATCTTTATTTTATATGAACAGCGTATTTTCAGATCTGGTTAAAGAAGCCCTAATTAATGACGAAACCACTGATACCCAGTCACCCGTTCTGAATCAGATTTTGACTGCTGAAGGCGTTGACACCCGTGATAAAATCGTCTCGCTTATAGACCTAGTGGCAGCCGGTATTGAAACGGTTTGTACAATGGCTTACGTGCTAGAATCGAAAGATAACTAATCGTTTCTTTTTCCCCATTTATCTAGACTGGCAATGCCACCTTGTTTCTTTTACACAATATCCTAAACAATCCTGAGGTAAAGGTGCGCGTGTACGAAGAACTGGACCGAGTCCTTCCTTCTCCAGAAGACACAATAACTCCGCAGCTTCTCGTAGAGTTAAAGTACCTTAGGGCATGCATCATAGAAAGTCTTAGGTAACAATAAAATGGTAATTGGTGTTTTCCGTTTAATTTCATTTTGGAAGTCTAGAATGACACCGGTGGCTCCAAACGTGGCACGCATATTAGAAAAACCATTTACTTTTCAAGGCTATCACGTTCCTGCAGGAGTAAGTTTCTGAACAGCCATTCAAAAATAAGTCCACTTAGTATTCTATTGTAATTTCTATAGACGTTGGTGGTTTGCGAAACTTGGGTGGCTAGCCTTCAGGAAGAAAATTATCTGAACGCAAAAAGTTTCATTCCAGAACGTTGGCTTGATAGTGACAAACCCAATCGCTACCCTTTTCTTGCAGTCCCATTTGGTGTTGGCCGACGGATGTGTCCAGGAAAACGAATTGCCGAAAACGAAATGTTGATCATCACCGCTAAGGTAAAACACGCGTTAAGTAAAGTGCATTCGTCTATTTACCCATCTCTTCTGGCTTAGCTATTACGAGCTTTCGATATAAGCTTCCACGAACCTCTAGAGCAAGTTTACAAGTTTCTTATTTCGCCCAAAGGACCGATAAAAGTGATGCTTCGAGAACGGTGTTAAAATTCAAAAATGTTTTTATTTTGTTTATAAAATTCATGACTTGGAAATTCTTTAAACATAATACACTGATATTATTACGTTTTGTTTTTGAATAAATCTTCATCCAGAACACGACTTTTAAAAATCGGCTGTCAAGTGTCAACCCCCGAAAGTGCGACCCAACCTGAAAGTGGTTCCTTCCTTCGCGAATTGGCGATGGCGATTGTTTCCACCAAGTAAATCCACGTAGTAGCCATATGTGGTCTAAATCCACAATTTACCCGCACCTACGCATATGCGCTAATACTGCTGACGTGTACTTCAGGCCTCAGCTGAAGTCTGTCACTTGTGCTACGTCAACCTTCGGGTTAATTTCTGCAAATTCGTTAATCGTTTGACAACTTCAGTTAATGAAAGATTAGTCAGCGGTCACATTTCTTTAGAATGGAGAGTATCTCCACATTGTTAGTCGCCGTCATTGTTGGTGTATTGCTTAATAGTATTTATTGTGCACCAGTAGATCCTAAAAAATCTACAGAAAAACCTGCTGATGCAAACGGAGTTGGCGATGCAGGAGGAGTAAGTAATTGTCTGCAAGCTTAGCTATCATAATGAACCTACTAATAATCTGGCTGTTTGCTATCACGTAGTGGTATACTGAATGTGCACATTATGATATTGTATTCATTTATTCATTCATTTATAGGAGACTGGCTTAGAATACAACAGGTATCTTCAAGAGGTTGTACAGGTGTTGGAAAGTGATCCAGATTTTAGGCAAAAACTAGAAAAATCTGATCCTGAGGATATTAGGGTAAGTCACTGATTGCCGAGTAGTAACACTTCATTTCCGTTATTGTTTATGTGTATTTTCCTGCAGACGGGAAAAGTTGCAAAAGAATTGGAGTATGTGAATCATCATGTGAGGAACAAATTGGATGAATTAAAAAGGCAAGAAATGGAGCGATTGAGACATCTTGCTGTTCAAGAGTATGAAAGAGCAAGAGGACTTGGAATCCCTCATGATGGAAGACTCAAAATTCCTGGCCATATAGATCATAAAAGCCCCTCTTTTGAGACTGAAGATTTGAGGAAACTGATAGTCCAGACCTCTAAAGATTTGGAGGAAGCTGACAGAAAGAGAAAGGAAGAATTTAAAGAATATGAGATGCAGAAAGAATTTGAGCATCAGAACAAAATGAAGAATTTGGATGAAGAGAAAAGGAAAGCAGAAGAAAAAGCATGGGAAGAGGCTCAGGCAAAGCATAAGCAACATCCTAAAGTATTTGTAAAATATAAATTTTTTCTGAGCAAAAATATAAAAATTATTAATTCAGATGCATCATCCAGGAAGCAAACAACAATTAGAAGAAGTTTGGGAAGAGCAAGATCATCTTTCACCTGAAAGTTTTGATCCGAAAACATTCTTCAAGTTGCACGGTCTGTCTGGATACACATTATCGTATTTACTCGTCATAGTGATGCAACTGTTTTTAAACGACTCACGTATCCTCTTCAGATTTGGATGGAAATGGTGTTTGGGATGCTGACGAAGTCAAAGCTCTCTTTATCAAGGAGTTAGACAAGGCATATGATCCGAATGCTCCTGAAGATGACATGGCTGAACGCTACGAGGAGATGGAACGGATGCGCGAGCATGTATTCAATGAAACGGATACAAACAGGGATTACTTGATTTCGTAATATCCAGAGAATATCCTCATAATTTTATGAAGCATTAACGAACCATGTTTTTTAGGTATCCGGAATTTTTAGAGCAAACCCGAAAACAGGAATTTGAGCGTGATCCTGGTTGGAACACTATTGATGAGCAACCCGTCTATTCTCAGCAGGAGTACATGGAGTTTGAACATCAACGCCAAATGGAAATCCAACGGTTAATTGACCAAGGAATGGTACGAAATGCAAGAATTGCAAACATTTTGTTTTATTTTTTAGTTTATATTTTTTTTTGTCCTGCACTTGGTAAGCTTTTGTAATTGTAGTGAATAACGTGCTAAGATTATTAGGCCGATGTTTCCTTAAAAACAGTATTTTTTTGGTAGTGCTTTGGGGCTACTTATACCCTATGTAGTGCATGTCAAATTTACGTTTTGTTCCATCCCATTCCTTATGTTAGCTGCCTCCCCATCCCGATGTGATGCGAAATCATCCACGAATGCCCAACGAAGTGCCTTACGGCGTTCCACCTCAGCAACCTTACTATCCTTCTCCCCCTGTTGCCCAGCAAAACATGGTAGGTCAAATGTTCTCTCCCTGTTATTTCCGCGTGATTTCGCTTGATAGAGATTAGAAATTGAATTTAGGAAAAAATTCATTGTTATATTATATTAAATATAGATAACCCCAGAAGAAGCCATGAGGATGCAACAACAATACGGCCAACAGCCTCAATTTGCCCCGCAACAGCATAATGGACAGCCTCAGTATGTTCCACAGCCGCAGTATTACGGTCAACCACAGTTTGCGCAGCAACAATTTGTTGCTCAGCCGCAACATCCTCAGTTTGTTCCACAAGCTCAACAAGCAGTTCAACAGAATTTCCAACAACCAGCTCAGCTCCCACAATTACCAATTCAGCAAGTGCGCCAACAACAGCCAACTGATCAGCAACCGATTTCGCAATATCAGATTCCTGCACAGCAACAACCTTCCATCCAACAGCAACCTTCCATCCAACAGCAACCTTCCATCCAACAGCAACCTTCCGTTCAACAACAGCCTCCTGTACAGCAGGTCCCCCTCCAGTCGCAACAAAGCCAACAAGCAGTTTCACCTCAATTGCCTGTTCAACAGCAACAAATTTCATCTGCAAAACCAGCTTGATTGCTAACGACGCTAATTTCATTTCACACGAGTTATTTTCCCAATATTATTTCACGAATTGACGAAATAAACCTATTAAAGACATAAAAATTAGTTTTAGAAAATTGAAGTTCCATCATTTTTTATAATGGGCTCTTGCAGTGGCAAGTTTTCATGAAATTTTTAGCATATTGTGCATCAGCCACTGTGTAACAGTAATGCTTTAATCAGAAATTTCAAAAGATTGATAACGACAAACTCGATTAATTAATTTAAAAAGGTATTTCTTGTCTGATTCATTGGTTGTCTCCTTGTCAGTTTTTTACCGCTCTCTAGATTCAATTACTTAACTCTGGCAACGCCGCGTTTTCGTCAATCCATTCCACTGATTTTGGAAAGTAGGTACTGGGTGAGAGCAAGAGTCCGCATAAAACCGTTTTCGGAGCAACTGCACAACATGGCCAGCGAAGAAAGTTCGACCATTCCGAAGGACAACCAAGTTACTCCGTCCAACGAAGAACCCGAAACAATGGTATGTTAATGTGTCTTAATAATAAGCAAAAACTGAATTGAATCAATTTTGTGTACATGTCCTTCTGTTCTTGTAAACATCTCTACGCACGTATGTTTACCTTACATGCTATCGTTTTCTATTGAAGGTTATGTTATAATTCTTTTAAATAGCTTGTCTAACTTTTTTTTTATTGTCTATTAGACTTCTCAAAGGGATATTGAAAAAATGGAAGAGGAGAAACTGAAAGCCCGTTACAACAATGCCCGACCTGTTACTGGACACTCAGCATTCTTGCAAAAAAGGCTTGCCAAAGGCGTAAGTAGCTTCTTCAAATGTTTGTGAGCATGTTTATTCTTAAATTTAAAAAAAATGACATTAAAATTTTTTTCATTCACCATGGCTAAAGCTTGCAAACAAACATAGCACACCAATCTTAATCAAATTTATCATTTTTGTTATTTTAGCAAAAGTACTTTGACTCTGGAGACTATCAAATGGCTAAACAGAAAGGACCAGCTAAGATACCAAATGCTGCAGCACCAGCAGCTGCAGCAGTAGTTCCACCTGCCAATCTTGGACATCCTACCGGTGATGCCATTCCAACTCCGGAATCTGTCCCCACCAGGAAAACATCAATCATTCAAAGCAAACTGGCAAGTCCTGCCACGTAAAAAATTTAAGCAACATCACCTGAAACTCTTCACGTTCGCAGGCATGAATTTGGTATCGGGCAGTTTGTATACAAGTTTTGGTGTTATATCTTCATGTCGTGTTACGTTTCGGTGTCTGCAATTCAGTTTTTTTAAAATCTACTCTTTGGCGCGCTCTTTACTTTTCCGCCTCTCTTTATATTTTTTCGCTTGAAATGATGAGAATAACCTGGAGTTCCGTGAATCGGAAGACGCTAGATAGACTCCTTTCTCCCGGACAAAAATGAAAATACATACAGTGGCACCACTTCACGAAACAGATATTTTTATTTGTCAGCATCTCCTTAGATGTGGCGAACGTGAAAATTGACTACATATTCGGAATTAGTTCGTTGAACACTTATGGCAAATGGGTCAGTTGGATGGAAAGTGAAGGCAACAAGACGACGAGCTGAAGAAGGTGGGGCGGGCCGACCAAGAATGCCAGCATAAATGCGGAAGCGCAACAGTCCCGATTCTCGAACGTAAAATCGTATGGGGTGCTCCCCACTAGTTTTTGGACGTTCCATAAGACTGACCCACTTGTCATCATAAGAAAAAAGCTGCAGGTCGAGATAAGGCGAAGAAGAATACGATTGGGCAGAAATAGGAAGCTGGGAAAGAAGCCGCTTAGTAGCTTCAGTTTGACCGCCAAAGCGGGCGCTCACAATGGTCTGCTTGAAGCGTTGGTGAATCACGTTGGCGAAAACATTGCTGGACGGTGATCCTTGAGTGGCATTCCGAAGGAGATCGCAAAAGTTTTCGAATAAGTCTAGCAGCTCCTCACTTGTATTCTCATAGACATTAATAACCTGTACAAGAAGATACGAATAAATCTAAAATATACTTCGTTTCACCTTAGAGAAATGTGAATTACCTGCGCGCTTTCCATGTTGTATACAACAAAGAAGGCTGGCTGTGTATTGGGATCAGGAGCTCTAAGAGTAACCACATCTTCACTGGCGTACTTCAGAAGCAGGTGTGATTCATCCAATAACTGCATTTTCCAGAGACGGAGTGCCCGAATGTGGTCGAAATTCTGGTAGAATTTTCGAACATGAAAGAGGTTTCCTTCTGCCTGAGACATCTTGATTGCCCTTCGATAGAGAAATACTAACAATCGATGTTTGAGAGCGTTGACTGTGGCTTCTCGAAAGGGACGAACTAATTGGCCCGATGGCCACAAGCCGCGCACCTGATTGATCAACCATTCGTCATCATCGAAACAGAAGCGTCCGATAGTTTTCACATCGGCAAAGTAGCCTTCACTCGTGATTCGAAAAATATGTATCGTTTGATGCTGGACGGAGAGCACTGCCAGAGTATCTTCATAAAGATACAGGCCTTGATTATGTGAAAGAAAAATTTTGTCGGTTTTCAAAGTTCTAGTATCACAGAGTTTTCCATTGACGATGTCTACAATATGGAGCGAGCAATCTTCCAATGGAGAACGAGGATGAGGCGAGACGGATTCATTATTGCGAAAAATTTCGAAGAAGTTGGGTTGAGGTTCCTCGGGAACATACGAAGCTGAACCGACAATAACAAATCTTCCATCACCAACAAAAAGACTGCATTCGCGATTTAGTTGCTCCCCAACAGGAGTCACAGGAATAGTATACTTTAATTGGAAAAATTTTGAAAACACTTTACTTCTTAAATTTACAGCTTCATTGGCATCATTGCCAATGAATTCTCTTGTTCCTGGCACTTCTACCAGTAAAGCTTCTGCAGCACTTGGCCCAAGATATTTGTAAACCTCCACAGAAGTTTGGTCTGATGAGAAGGCAATGAAGTACTTGCCATTAGGGGTAAATTTTCTCAAATAGCATGGTGGTTTTTCTACATTGACAATCGTGAAGTTTGGAACAACAGTCTGATAAAAGGAGCGACATACGTTGTAATTTCCAGGTTTCACATTGGTTTCTCGTTTTATCAGTCTAATTACAACGTTTTGTGGAGGAATTTTTCTAGGGGTTAAAACAAACTCACCATCGGCTGACAATTGCCGATACCTGGGGTTCATCATTTTAAAGTTCTTGGCTTCTATTTCGTTGCATTTTAACTACCTATCATAACTTTCCATTTTGAAGGCGGGATTAAGGCTATTTTTCACTTAATTACTGAACTGCCACAAGATAATTAGTGCCATACTTGAACACTCGATTTGTCCTAAAACAAAACAAGAAACAGCATATTGTGTAACCAACATGCTCTAGCGGTAGAGACTGAAATGCAACAAGAAACATATTCCGTTCACCGCCATCTGTTGAAGGAGCTGGGTTCCTCTAAACAAATGTTCCTAGCAAGTTGGAAACTTAAAAGAAGTTTTTTACGTGAAAAATGCACGTGAGTGGAGAAAACCGACTTCAACGATATGAAAAAATAGAATTTTTAGGCGAAGGACAGGTAAATTTGTTTTTATCTTAATTATTTCTATTCTTTACATATAAACCATGTAGTTTGCGACAGTATATAAAGCGAAAGATACCCGAAATGACAACAAAATTGTCGCAGTGAAAAAGGTACTCAAATTCTATCTGTTCTTCAGTTTTCAAACAATAGTCTGTCATAAATTTTTAAGATTAAACTAGGATCAAGAGAAGAAGCTAGGGATGGAATCAACAGGACAGCCTTGAGAGAAATCAAATTGCTTCAAGAATTGAAGCATGATCATATTATTGGTCTATTGGATGTTTTTGGTCATCGATCAAATGTGTCTTTGGTATTTGATTTCATGGATACAGACCTGGAGCAGATTATAAAGGATACATCCATCATCCTCACACCTGGAACTGTCAAAGCTTACATTCTCATGACTCTTCAAGGTCTTGAATATCTTCATCTTCTATGGGTCCTTCACAGGGTACTTTTTTTCACTTGATTTGCTATAGCCTGCATGAAACTAAGCATTTTTTTATTATCCAGGATTTGAAGCCTAACAATCTTCTTGTCAATCGCCAAGGAATATTAAAATTAGGGGATTTTGGTTTGGCAAAATCTTTTGCCTCACCTACACGCATCTACACCCACCAAGTTGTTACACGGTGGTACAGGTAGTTTTCAACAACTTAATATTTCAGCTGTAATTTAAGACTTGTTTGTAACAAGGGCGCCAGAACTGCTGTTCGGTTCTCGAATGTACGGCACAGGTGTTGATGTGTGGGCAGTAGGTTGTATTATGGCTGAGCTTTTGCTTCGAGTTCCATTTTTACCTGGCGAATCAGACTTGGATCAGCTGACACGTATTTTCTCGACTATGGGCACCCCAACCGAAGATAACTGGCCAGTACGTATTGAGAACTTTTTTCTTAAATATTTTGTCATTACCATTTCCTTTTATTTTTACTTGGTGGTTTAATTGCTTTTTAGGGACTACATTCACTACCAGATTTTGTTCAGTTCAAGGCGTTCCCTGTGATACCTCTTCGTCATATATTTACTGCTGCCGCGGATGATTTGTTACAGCTTCTGAGCCGATTTTTGGCCTTGAATCCTGCCGACAGATGTACATGTAGCGAAGCTTTGCAAATGCCTTATTTCAGGTATGGCTTTTGTTCCTCTTGTTTCTGTTCAACATTTCTTCAAAATTGCATCAATTATAGCAATAAACCAGCTCCAACACCAGGATCTGCTTTGCCTCTACCTGCATCTCTGAGTCAAGCAGCCATTGATAAGAGCGGCACGAAGCGTAAAGTGACGGATAATGGAGAAGGAGGTTCATTGGCGAAACGTTTGGTTTTCTGATTGTCAGTGTTGTTCAATGCTACCAATAAATGTTTCTAATATAACCTAACTTTATTCCACCTTTCATGTTGATACAACTTTACAATGTTAGATGTGAGCGTTATGAATTTGCTCATTTCCTGTACCACATCTGAATAGTCTTCATTCGTTTCACCTTCTTTTGTAGCTGAAGTATACCGTACATCAGCGCTTCGGCTGTAGGAGGACAACCAGGAACATAGATATCAACTGGAATTATCCTGTCGCAACCACGCACCACCGAATATGAATAATGGTAGTAGCCACCTCCGTTGGCGCAACTTCCCATAGAAATTACCTAAAAAAAAAAAGCAAAACAAAAATTAGCTAACATATTCTCTTTTCATTTGTGAACGTGAGTTATTCGATTACCCATCGAGGTTCGGGCATCTGATCATAAACTTTGCGCAAAGCCGGAGCCATTTTGTTTGTAAGTGTTCCAGCTACGATGATTACATCAGCCTGACGCGGAGATGCGCGAAATACCACACCATAACGATCCATGTCATAGCGAGGGGCTGCAATGTGCATCATTTCAACAGCACAGCAGGCTAGACCAAAGGTGAGAGGCCATAAAGATCCCTGTAGTGAATAATTATTTTTTCAAAAATTCTTATATGTTTAAAATTATATGTGATGAAAGTTTGTTACCTTTCTTCCCCAGTTCAAGAGGTCATCAAGACGAGCAACTGCATACTCTGCCATGTTGTTGGTGTTTTGAAAGGGAGAATATTTTTTCTTCTTATCCAGAGCTACTGTATGAACAAAAAATTTAAAGTTAGACTCATCTAAGACTATACAGGCTAAAGTAAAAAAAGTGACAATTACCATTTTGTTCAGCTCCGGTCTGAGGAACAGTAGTCTGGTTCCGTTTCAGTACGATAGAAGAGGTCGACAACACATTTGAAAGTACTGGGGCATTGTTGTTTATTCCTAAGGCCTTAACCAGGCTAGCATTCAGAGTTCCCCGTAGAGCAAGCATATTCTTAAAATTGAAGTAATTAACAACGTACAACTTCGACCAAGATAGCTGCTAAGAAGTAATAACTCCAGTAACTATTTTACGGGGAATAGCCAACAAAACGAACTAGCAGACAAACTTCTCTATGAGAAAGAAGAGCGACTAAAACGCAGGGCGAAATGCAAAACCTAATTTGACTAAAATGGGAATATACGTGTGGAATTGAAAGTACATATACGTTGAAGTGAAGGTCTGTGTTGCGTGTTTCAGATGCTGTTCATTTTTTACATACGTTCGGTTGTATTGTACCTCCAAATTGCAAGAAACTTCTGTGCCGGTTCCAGTTCTCTACATAAAGCGCAAGTCACTAATAAGAACGCAGTTTCATAAATCAATTTAGTTTTAAAAGGGGAACATTTTTTAGCTGAAACGGTACCATGTGGGATTTGAAGGAGATATAAATGAAATGATTTAAATCATAATTTTTCTGTTGCAGCTCGCACGGTAACGATGATGACAAGTTGGAATCGGAAGAGATATAGGCACCCACTTTCCTTTTTAAAGGCTGGAATCAGAGAAGAAGGGCCTACTTCATTTCTGGGTAGAATAGTACCGTTGTTGTTGTAATATAAAAAAAGAATTAGCTTTCAAATTGTTTTCGTCGAATTATTTTATTTAACAACGTGCAAATTCGTTAGCACTTCGAATTGGCGTTTCTCAAACTTTTTCGCAATTTAGACTGTCTTGCAGCCTTTTGGCGTATTTCGTAACCCTTTTATTTGGTCCCTTCCACATGGGGTTTTTGCCTTTTACTCGAAAAAGTTTTGTTTTCGCGTTTATAAATTCTTTCTTGTAATGCAACATTGACATATTTCTTGTTCGCGTTTAAGTAGGCGTCTGCTATTATTTATCTCTATAATTCATTCTTCAAATTGCTTTAGAACTGTTACAGATGACGGAAGAATTTGATGGCATAAGAAAATGGCTAATGCATCACTGATTTTCTTCGTTTTCTATCTCGTACCTCTTGTTCTACCAGTTTTGTCTTCAGACGTTGATCCATTATTGGATGTTGAACAAAATTACGACCGAAATGTAAGTTGTGTTCGTCTTGATTTTTTTAAAATTTCCGTTTTCATTCTGTATCGATGGGACGTCGAAGTAATATCATGTGACACAGAATTTCTTTCTGACAGATCACTACTACAATAAATCCAAAGTGCCCTCAAAATGAGTGTGTTAATTTCACTTTAGTTCATGTCCAACAACAAGGAAGAACTGATGTCCTCCATCATTTGTGGACAATGGAAAATATTCCCACATTTTTTTATGCAAGAACAGAAATTAACACTGAATTGATAATTGATTGGCGCAAGATGTTGTCCGGGAATAATAGTCAAGCCATAAGCTTTAGTAAGGAGCCACAGTATTTTGCAGCCATTCTTATTTTGAAGGTAGCATACATTAAAAAAAAGTGTATATGCATCATACATGCAGTTACTTAATATTTTTTTTTATTTATTTTTTTCTCAGTTTTTTATGTATGATGATCTCAATGACACAGGAATTATTCCAAAAATGAACAGTTATGATACTGTTTCATTTAGTACAAACAAAATGTTTTGGGAACTCAAGTCATCAAATTACTCAGGGAGTCAATCCGCTTCTGTAGCGTTCCGTTTAGCTAACTATGACGGAGTGGACCTAGATTTGTCATCTAACATTGAAATAACTGTAAAATCGTATTTTTTTAACAAATTTTGAATAGCTACGTTTCAAATAACTTGTTTTTTTGTTTTTTTTAAATTACAAAACAGTTGACAGCATACGGAACCCGAGGTCGAAGCCCCATTTTACCTCACTTAGCCTTCACAGAGAATTCAACTCAAATTGATTTCATCTTTGATCGTGTAGAAACTAAAGAATCTTTCACTAACGCACGGTTAGCCATAGAATTAGGCACGGTTGTTTCTGAACCTAATAGCCGGTTTACTCTCAACGTGTCTCAAAGTTTGGACGATGAGTACACACCCGGCGTATTCAAGGTAATCCTCAAAATCCTGTACCTTATGATTTTAAAAATTATTAAATGTCTATGTAAACGGCAGTTAATGGAAGTACATTCAGCTTTGAATCAACACTGGATTCAATGGCGGCCAGTATGTTATACCTCAACCAAACGTGATATTGGAGACTCAACTGGTGTCTATCAGACTGGGATAAGAAATGTAACCGACGATGGTGTTTTTGACAACTCACTTTTGCAATGGTTGTCGTTAGACATCGACATGACCTCTATATCAATGAATGGCTTCAATGTCTCATTTGGCGTTGAGGGTGATGGTTTTTATAAAGCTTCAAACTACACAGCTTGGACTATAGTTACTGGCCATGGAAACCCGATTGGTGATCAGTTTTCAGTAATGGTGATATTAGTAATGGCCATTGGTTTGGGTCTTCCAGCAATCGTTCTTATTCTTGGTGGTGTAGCAATAGCACTGCGAAACCATCGGGATAGTAAAGATGATCTATTGCTGAGCGATTGAGTTGGTAGAACTGATACTTGTAGAATGTAGAGTATCTCAGGCGAACGGTTCCGCGTATTTCTCAGTTCGTGTTGACCACTATGACGCATTTCATTCTTTTTTCCCTTCAAATCGAAACATTGGCCTTTGCGTGTATATAAAATATCGAATAAAAAAGTTTAACAGCAACAGTATTTAAACACAATACCTTGAATATGTAATTAAAAATTCATAACGAAGAACAGTTTAATTCTCGAAATATGATTGTTAAGAGATTATAATATTGCAGCTGCGCGAGTCAACAATTGTAATGAGATAGCTAGATTGCACAATTCAGAAATGCATAGTTCCTATAAATCAATGGGACGGATTTGTCTCTCTCCCTCATGGAGCAAAATGTGGAATGCTTTGTAAAGTAAAAGACATCCCCAGCGTCGCTTGTCCGAATTTGACCATGACGTACAGATGCCATAGTAGTCGCCACGCTTAACATTTGTGATGGTACTAAGACCTAAAAAAAAAAAACATTCAGGATATTAATAACGTAAGGAATTTTGCCTTAGCACAGCATTGATTAAATTTACCTATCGCTTCTATCATCGCTGCTTCGCGACAAAACGCTTCGACTGGTAACGAATTTTGGAAGACGTGAATTGAAATTACACCATAGCCATCGTTCCAGATATCTAATATTCGCTTTACCTTCTTACTAACCTGTGCTTGCAGATGGATCGTTAGAGTAGAATTGGAAATAACTTTTTAGCAGACGTTTTACTTTAAGAAATGATTGCGGTCGTGAACGCAGTTTAATTGCTTCGTATAGATGTTCGTGGGGCCTTGTTTGTTTCCCCTTTCCGATGTAAAATATACTGGTTACAAAGCGTTTAAACAATTTTTGTTGGTTTTGGGATTCATTGAGGGGTAGGTTGTCCGTAACTCGCGGATCCAACAGCAGATAGTTAAAAGATTTCTTTGCCAAACCTAACACCGGTAAGAAAATTTAAAAAATAGATTAAGAAATAAAAGAAGGTGAAACAATTGCAACTCACCCTCTCTCCACGGCTTAAGCGGGTCAGGACAGGTAAAATGCGTTACAAGTAATCGATCAAGATGTGTGGCTATCTTTGTATCGCTATCCAATCCTGGGTACTGAAGCAACATGGTCTGAAGTTCTTTAGACACCCCCAGCCTTTTTGGTGATGGGACATGCTCAGCCTTCTCACGACGCAGCCGAAAGAATTGCCTCAGGTAGACTTGCTTAGTCGTTGGCGTTATAGGGCCAGGGCAACTGCCAAGTGATTTCAATTGGTCAAATAAAAGCTGTGAATCGATCGAATCGCCAATCCAGTTCACTGAGTTTTTATCATCAGACGATGTACATAAAGCTTCATTTAGGGTAGCATCCGTAACTGAATTTTGATTCACAATTGGAGGATAGTGCCACTCGACCAATTCTACTCCTTTCTCAGTATCAGAATATATATGTTCTTCAACTACTATGGCGGAATTTGCTGATGTGTTGGTTACATCGATTGAATCACACACTGCTATATTAAGAGTGTTGTTTGATGTACTGTCTGTAATTGAATCAAGACCCTCAAGAGCAGTAGTACTTGTGAGTGATTCTGATCCTAGGAACCCAAGGTTATTGTAGCTAAGACTACTGCTGGAAAGTGAAGATCCAAGTTCTACTTCTCTCAGCTTTAAAAATACACATTGAACAGAATCTTCCAAAGGTTCACCATTATCTTCTTCCATGTATGATGCAAGGTATTTCAGAATACTCCATTGATTTTTTTGAAGAGCCAAATCCCAAGCATTGCAACCTTCTGGGTCTTCAAACCACGGGTCACCTCCATTTGCTATAAGAATTTTTAAGACTCCTATGAATCCCCAACTGGCAGCAATATGAACTGGTGTGATTCCTTCCACAGATTTCACATTAGGATTCCCATTGCTGGACAACAAAAGCTGGACAATCTCTCGGTGAACTGCTTCATCACCAAGCCCACAAGCCCAGTGCATAGGTGTAATCCCATTACCAGTCTGAGCGTTTATGTCCGCACCAAACTTTAAAAGTCTTCGCACAACTCTAGAATGGAAGAGAGAATGATCTTCTTTATAATATACTTTATTTCTCTGAATAACTAAATGCAGATCTTGCAAGGACTGGCTTACCCCAAATCACATTTTTCAATCGCTCGGCAAATTTTTTCTTCTATCGGTAAGTCTATATTAAATCTAACACGATTCTGATTCATTTCTTTTGCAATTAGAGTTCTATACTTGTTATAATACAACTTTTTCACGATAAAAGAATAACAGCGACAGCCATCAACAACAGCCTGTTGATGCAACTTTCAAATTTGTAGGCTACGAAAGCTGTTGCTAGCGTTACGTCCAGAGTTGTCAAAATTATAATTTCAAACTCCAATATTCGTCTGCATCTTCGTTGATTTCTGTTTTGTAATTTTGTGTCATTTGTTTCACGTGCAGGATTTCGAATTAAATGAAAAATGACTACACGTATATTGTTAATGCGTTCTATGGGTTTTCCGCTCAGAGGTTCATCAACACTTACACGAAGTAGATCGCTATTGATTTTGAATTCCTATTCAAGTGAAACATATGGAAGGAAGTCGTTGATTACGTTACGTCATACTTCTAGAAGTTACATCGACCAAAAGGGATATTGTTCATTATTGAATTGCAATTCGAATTCTCCACTCCTCCATCAACTTCCAAAGTATCCATCGCCTATTGTTACTGTTCAAACTCGCCACTTTTCATCCCAGAATAATGATGGATCTGATGATGGAAACCATAACGAGCAGTCTTCGGGGAATGTTTCAAGTATGGGAGGTGCAGGAGACCATGGTGGAACAGGACCAGTTATTCATTCATTGCCAGCAACCATGACAGTTCCAGAGACTTGGCCAAGTGTACCTGTTATAGCAATCAACAGAAATCCTGTCTTTCCAAGGTTTATCAAAATCATTGAGGTATATTTATTATTCAAGAAAATGTAAGGATTAAAATGAGAGATGGTTGCTTCTTATATTTTATTAGGTTACAGATAAGACGCTTGCTGACCTTATTAGACGTAAAGTTCGTTTAAACCAACCATATGCAGGAGTCTTCATGAAATGCAATGATAGGTACTCGTACATAGTTAATTTTTTTTTTCACTTTTACTTTCTGATGCTATCCTTAGTGAGGAGTCTGATGTTGTTAAGAACCTATCTGATATATATCCAGTGGGGACGTTCGTTCAAATTCACGAACTCCAGGATCTTGGTGACAAACTTCGAATGATTGTCATGGCACATAGACGAATCAGGATTACTGGACAACTAATGGAAGACGTCAACGAAGGAGCACAAGGTTGAAAAATAAATTTTCCTTTGAGTCTTGATTTATGAGTGGGCAAAGTGTGACAACAACATTTGCTTATTAGTGGCGTCCATCCATTTCCCTGGATTTAATGCATCAATTCAAACATTGACAGAGGAAAAGGCGAACAAAAAGGAAGACAAAGCGAGCCAACATCCGCAAGCGGAAAGAAGAAAAGTCTGATAACGAAGATATCAGTTTAGATGTCGCAGCCGAGAAACCTTCAGTCGAACCATCTTCTGCTGCACAGGATTCCCAGTCAGTGTTAATGGTGGAGGTGGAAAACGTCAATCATGACAAGTTTACCATAAACGAAGAAACAAAGGCGTTAACTCAGGAGATCATAAAGACTATCCGAGATATTATTGCTCTCAATCCATTATATCGGGAGTCTATTCAACAGATGCTTCATCAAGGTCAGCGGGTAGTAGATAACCCAGTTTATTTAGCTGATTTGGGCGCGGCGCTAACAGCCGCAGAGCCTGCTGACCTCCAACAAGTCATCGAAGAAACTAGCGTAAAAACTTTAAGCGTCTGATTTAGTTGTCAAAGTAATCACACATGAATTTTTATTTAAATGTAATTGTAGATACCTAAACGTTTGGTGCTTTCTTTGTCGCTGCTTAAAAAAGAACTAGAATTGAGCCGTTTGCAGCAAAAAATTGGGCGAGAAGTGGAAGAAAAAGTCAAAGCCCAACACCGGAAATACATGTTGCAAGAGCAGCTGAAGGTGATTAAAAAAGAATTGGGATTGGAGAAGGAAGACAAAGACGCAATCGACGAAAAATTTCGAGCAAGGCTAAAGGATAAAACAATACCACCTGCCATTATGGAAGTTATCGAGGAAGAACTAAACAAACTCGGTTTCCTCGATAATCATTCGTCCGAGTTTAACGTAACTCGCAATTACCTAGACTGGCTGACGACTCTTCCTTGGGGCGTAACCAGCACGGAAAATCTTGACTTGAAGAGAGCTGCAGCAGTCCTTGACGAAGACCATTACGGCATGGAAGATGTCAAGAAGCGTATTTTAGGTGAGTAAGTTATCTACTACTAATTTGATTCCAATCGGACCAAAGTGTCCTGTATTTTTTACTTGTTAGGGTATTGATTGTCTGAACGTGCCTCGTTTTTTCACTCATTTATTATCGTGAAATTCTTTAATTTCCAATGTCTAGAATTTATTGCTGTCAGCGAACTGAAAAAGAGCACGCAGGGGAAAATTCTATGCTTTTACGGACCGCCAGGAGTAGGAAAAACTTCAATCGCCCGCTCAATTGCTAAAGCATTAAACCGTGAAGTATGAAACTTTAAATATTAATAGTAATCTAAATGGCGTGAAAAACCCCCTTTGTTGCTCATTCATCCAGATTAATTTGATTTATTAACACTTGGTAATGTAGTATTTCAGGTTTTCCGTTGGCGGAATGACGGACGTGGCCGAAATCAAAGGTCATCGACGCACCTACGTCGGAGCAATGCCTGGGAAAATGATCCAGTGTTTGAAGAAGACAAAAACAGAGAACCCGTTGGTGTTGATCGACGAAGTGGACAAAATCGGCAAGGGTTACCAGGGTGATCCGGCTTCTGCGCTGCTTGAGCTGCTGGACCCGGAACAGAATAAAAATTTCCTCGACCATTATTTAGATGTACCCATCGATTTGTCCAAGGTAAGAAACTCTGCTTTCCATTATTTGTGACCTTTTCCTGTCGGAGCAATGTCTACTAATCAATCAAAGTTCCTCGGTCAAAACACTTCGCACTAATCTGTAAGACTGTAATGGACTAGACCAATCCGCTGGAAAAGGCATGTTGCATATGGGAATGTAGACGTCATTTATGCTGCTGTGCCTGTAGTTACGCCAGTGCAAATGCGTATTGGGGGGTTCAAAATGGTCTACTTCGTTGGGTGCCCATCATTATAGTAATAACCATAAGCCATTTCGTCTGTTTAGGTACTTTTTATCTGCACAGCAAACGTAATTGATACCATTCCGGAACCGCTTCGAGATCGAATGGAGGTATACATAATTTTTTTTATGTCTTTCCGGAAATGTTAACTGATCGTTGAGTTTTGATTCTAGATGATTGACGTATCCGGCTACGTTGCAGAAGAGAAAATGAACATTGCCGAGAAATATCTAATTCCTCAGGCTAGGCGAGATACTGGAGTCAATGACACCCAAGTTACAATCGAATCCGATGCGCTGCAAACGCTCATCAAATCCTATTGCCGCGAAAGCGGTGTTCGAAACTTGCAGAAGCAAGTGGAAAAGATCTTTCGTAAAGCTGCTTTCAAGCTTGTCAAAGGAGATGCCGAAACCATCACCGTCGGGCAGCAAAATCTTCAGGAATTTGTTGGAAAGCCCATTTTCACACATGATCGTCTATACGACGTGACTCCACCTGGTAAAAGAAACCAAATATTTTGTTTGCAAATAATTCGGGAAGGATGTTGACAGCTCTCTTCTATAAATCACTACTAACTTTGAATGCTGATAACGTTATTTCTAGGTGTGGTAATGGGCTTAGCCTGGACAGCCATGGGAGGTTCCACGCTGTACATCGAAACTTCGCTGAAGAGACCGTTACGAACTAAACCCTCGAGAAGATTGGAAGAAAAGGAAGAAAAGGAGGAAGGCGCCCAAGGATCTATTGAGCTGACAGGCAATTTAGGCGATGTTATGAAAGAGTCAGTCCGCATAGCCTATACGGTAGCTAAAATGTTCGCCTCAAAGGTGCGACCCGATGATCGCTTTTTCGCTGACGCTCAAATCCATGTTCATGTTCCCGAGGTATGTTTCATTTTATTATGCTTACGAATACCCTAATTTTGCTATTCTAATACAATATGTACTCCGCTAAAGGGCGCAACTCCAAAAGACGGACCGAGTGCTGGTTGCACCATCGTAACAGCACTTCTTTCTTTGGCCATGGACGAGCCCGTTCGCCAAAATGTTGCCATGACCGGAGAAATATCGTTGACTGGAAAAATTTTGCCTGTAGGTGGCATCAAAGAGAAGGTAATCGCTGCAAAACGAGTGGGCGTTGACTGCATTCTATTGCCCGCTGAGAACCGAAAAGATTATGACGATTTGGCCAGCTTCATCACCCAAGGGTTGGAAGTTCATTTCGTCGACCACTATAGGGACATTTTTCCAATTGTTTTTCCTCACCTAGCCAACCAGGAGCAAGTCCAGTCAGTTAGTTCTAGTTAAATGTGCCTCTTATTCTTTTTTTGATTGTAGTATCACATCGAGATTTTCATGTTGAAAATACGAATTTCATTTAACAAATGTAAACTGATACCAACGAATGTTTATTCACATCTTAGGCAAAGGTAATGATACAAGTAGGTAAATGTAACTCTATTCCACTGGTCGAGGTAGACCCCATCCACCACCCCATAAAAAACCATAAATTAAGAATTTTGTCGTCTTCCAACGCACATAAGCGATATCAAAAGTAGTCCGTATACATTAGTAATATCTGCAGTAAGCGAATAAATGTAAACAGGGATAACATTTGAGATTTCCTCTTTAGAACTTGTGTTTAACAAAGATCGTTCGTGGGATGTAATTCGTTCAGTATGACAAGCGAGGACAACTCGCATAAAGTTCGGTGCAATTGGCTCCTGAACGGCCCATCAGTGTTGCATCCATGTATGAACTGAATCCACCAGTGTGGCGCGTGTGTAATAGATAGCTCAGAGGCAAACTGCACGAATACGAAAACGAAAACGTATAGTTAAAAGGTAAATAGATTAGTGTCAATACAAGGAATACCTTGATAGCGAAACGGCCCATCCGGCTTGCCCTGGTGCAGCCATAGCCAAGCGATTCATTCGGCATAAGGTCTCCTGAGTGCAGACTGTGTTTTCGAGGGCTGCATCCTGCTCCCATAATTCGTGAACCATGCTTAACCAAGTCGGACCGTCCAGCAACACTGCAATGAATAATCGGGTATGTGATTATTTGTTATAGACAAAAGGGTTTCGCCACACTTAGCAATTCACTACTAGATAAAGAGAAACCCCTGGAAGATTACCGTCAGAGAGATCGTTATCATCTATGCTGCGCTTAGCTGCCGGTGCAGCAGTAGTGGTTGATCTTACGTAGAGAAAGAAAGCCAAAAGACCCAAAAGTCCAACCAAAAGAATAGGCAAAAGTTTGTTTTGTTCCTGACAACAACTATCGTATCCGCCGTATCCTCCTCCGCCGTATCCACCACCTCCACCGTAGCTGCTACCTCCTCCGTAAGAACTTCCTCCGCCATATCCGCCACCGTAGCTGTCTCCCCCACCACCCCCGTAACTATCATAACTTCCATCCCTATCATAAGATCCAGATTTCGTACTGCCCCTTTCTATGGAATCCTGATACCCTGGGCTGGATCCGTATACATCATTGTAGCGATCCCTATCCCGATAACTTTCGCTTGGATTTGAAGAAGGTGCATGGTATGAATCGGGATCATGGTAACGCTCATTCAGTCGGTTTCGATCATCATCGATGTAAGGTTCTTGGCGATTTCTGTCCATGCTATCGTAGTGATCATTGCGGCGACTGAAAGGACGGGTGTCGAACGAACTCGGCCCCCCAATGGCTCTGGCTGCGGACTCTTCAGGTAACCCCGTCGCATCATAATCCTCAACTGGTTGGCTGGTCGTTCGCAGTCCGAGGACGCGTGGATCGCTCAAAATACGCTTGGCCAATTTGCTAACAACTTTGAGAACATCGCCGCTAACACAATCACCGTTCAAGCAATAACCAGAAAATTCGCTACGTGCCACTCTGAAATTTCGACTGTTGACTTCTGAGCCAGTACCAATATCTGACATGGCAAGAAAATCGCCACTTTCAGATCGACGTTCTTCAGTTGTTTCATTTTCGGCTGGCGGCCTAGACGTGGCTGTGTGGCCGTCGGTCATGGCCAGCATTCGAGCTGAAAGCATGACAACAAACAAGGTAGCCACATATCGATTACAACTGCTTCCTTTCCGCGATGTTTTCGACGATGTCACTGTCGTTGATCGAGGCATGTCAAACGGACCGGTTTCCATGGACACCAAGAGTGGTCAGGGATTAAGTGAAGTGTATCTACGCTCAATGTAAACAATAGGTCTATAATAGCTTCAATATATGAACAAGGCCTTGGCTAACAGCCAGAATGGGCTAACTTAATGACAGGACGACTTGATTTAATGTCGACTGACCAACGAAGAAGCTCAATGCTAACTGAAGATGCAAGTGACTCCCTGTCATCGAAAGGGAATGCGGTTATGGTAGGAATCAGCGCTACGAGGAATGGTGGGCAGTCGGAAACTTGAAAAGAATCCGCCTCCTCGATTGTCAAGTAGGCGTTGCTAAACTTTCGTCCACATCAGAGGAGTTCTTACCCTCCGGTGCAGGTCGACGACCAGAGTGCTTGGCTGGATCTGCATCATCATCCCGATCCTAGCACCGTATGTTTTCATGACAGCATCAGCCGGATCCCGCACGATAATTTTACGGTTCATTACATTTTTTTCAAATTCATTCAACAAAAGTGGAAGACCCGTTAGCTCTTATCTTTACCATTCGTTTGGACTACGCCGCTAGTTTCGTCGCACAAACTTGGCATGATTTACGATCTCAACCAAAAATCGGACGGAGGCGAATGTTAAGTGTTCCCTGTTCTAAGTTCTTGCACCGTGACAGAATAATATTACGACGAGAATGGATGCATAAAAAAACATGTAAATAACATGCTGGCAGTTCGCTTTTATGTTTTCTGTCTTTTCTGCAAATAATTTGATATCGACTGTTTTAAGACCAGCTTTAGGCACAGAATTCCGTTTTTGCCGGAGGAGTTCAACATTCTGGTCGCAACTGAACACACATGACAAAACGTACTTTCATCCGTGAAATGATGGGACTTCACACGTTTTCTTTCTTCTGATTCACAAATAAGATCCATAGAAATTCGACATGAACAAGAAAGTTATCGCTACAGAAAACCATATTCATATATTCTTAGATCATTTATCGTGCTTGTTAAAGAGATGCCACGACTTGTGCTAGCGTGACTCCCAGGATATTTGTTTTGCGTATACAGCTGACGACAAGTGAACAAGCTATTTTTTCAATAGAATTAATTCGCTGGAAAATGCTAACAAGTTTCAAGTGGTTGATGGCGCAAAAAATTTTACTACACTTTTTGTTGTGTGCTAATGAGGTAATCCCCAGAAGGCACTGAACCTGACAGCGCATAAAAATACTCTAGCTTCAAGACCAGACGAAAAAATTTCAAAGAATACCACAAAAGACCAGCAGTAATACCACAACATACACGACATTGTGGCAGGTAAATGTCTGAATGTGCAGATTTGGTAACCGTGTGGGAAAGTGATTAAACCTAATAGGATAAAACAAAACATGAAAGCGTTATTTCTTGCCCCTCTTCACTGCTGTCGTGAATAACGCTAGTAGTCGTTCCATGCCCATTAAATAAGTGTGCGTGATTGAATAGATTACAAAATAAAATAAAAGTGTCATTCAAATTGGAACGTCCTATAACTTTCGATTTCTAATTGCTTCCTACCTACATCCTGTTCCATGAGAAGCTGCTCAAGGGAGAGAAGGTCCTTATTATTCGACCGTTTATTACGTGCTGGTGCGGCTGTTGTGGTACTGAGTAGCTGGATCAGGAACAAAAAGAGGAGGCCGAGTGAAATGATTGAGATTAGCCCCAAATAGTCGTGTCCTTCATCACAGCATGAGTCATAACCGTAACCACCACTGCTTCCGTAGCCTCCCCCATCTCGTTCCTTTTTCGGAATAGCGCGTGAAGATGAAACCCAATCAGTTGCAAGCAGTTCAGTTGAACGCTTGATCCGTGGATCACTTCGCAGAATGGCCATCAGTGGTCGGACAAAGGTCAACATGCGCTTCAGGTCATTTTCAGAGTCCAAACTTTCATGGTCGTCGGTAGCAGCCTGATGGCTCAATGATCCCGTCAGAAGCAAGAAACAGGTGCCAAGTCTTACAATGGCTTTTAATTTGATCATTGTAACAAAAATCACAAGAGGTGGGATCCAAATATTAAAGCCAATAGCTGGGAAAATGATCACAAAGCTCGTGGTTGGTGTCTGATGTGAAGGCAACAACTAAATGCAGAAGACTGGACACTAGCGCTGCAGCGTTCAGTTCACTAAAGAATGGAGAGGAAACGAGATTGGGAACCCCACGGAACGACAACGGTCGATCACTATCAGGAACCGGACGCTTTGCTAACATCCAGCAGCGAAATACGCCAAGAAGGCTCCTCCTACTCTGTATCATCTTCGCTCCGCCTCTATCGTGATCTGGCTTTCGAAAGTAAGAACATATTTGAATCTTTTTTTTTTACGTCTAAACATCAGGAGGAGCAATGAACAAAGAATGGGACACATGCTTTTAGTTTGATAAAAAAAAAAATCATAATTCAGTCCGCCTCAAGCCATAATCTATCTATCAAATTTTGAACCAACCGCACGTTTTGGAACTGCCTTTCCAAATCGGTTTGAAGGTTATAAAAGCAAAGTAGCCTTATACCATCAATCAAGTTGAGATGATTTAAAACTCCTATCACGCCAGTTATGCCTACTTACAACATTGTCTTACTCAACATTTTGTATTTACAAAAGTGAACCAAAAACGGGAGGTGTTATAACAAACTTCCGGGAAAACCGCACGCACTACACACAAGTCTGAAAATTTCGATTTCAATCCTTTCAGTTACAAAAAATAAAAAAAAAATATCGGAAACGTTCGGTCACGGCCCGTTTAATGGCCAATGGTTCTCACGAGAGCCCACAACTCGTCATGTTCCATTCACCTGCCGTTTAGCAGATACCATTCGCCGGTGAACAGAGAGGACTTGAACTACACGCATGAAATATTGTCAGCCACTAACACTTTTTCCTAAACAAGAGGTAACAAACCGTGATATCGAACAAGGTCGATTCTAACTTTAGCAAACAACAAGATTGAGAAAAAATGGAAAGGCAAAAAACTATAACCTTTTTCTGCGTCCTGCCCAAAGTTGTCATCCAGTAGAACGGATCGCTTCCGTTTACCATTAGCTGCTGTGGTGGTAACGGCGGCGAGGAAAAGAACCAAGAAAAGAACTATGTTGATTACAATCAACGGCAATAGTTTAAGGGTTAAACTCAAACTTGAAACTTGATCGTCTTGATACTCGTAATCTTGGTAATCCTGGTAATAAGTTTTGTCCAACCAAGAACCAGAACGTAAATCATCTCCATTTTCGTAGAAAACGTCTCTCACTAGCTCTACGTTTTGAGCAATCAACAAGATGACGAAGAACACCGACACAAACGCCAACGATGCCTTGTCCATTTTGAAAAGAAAAATTGTTTTCAAATTCACAAACCAGCAAAAACCATTTTGCAAAGCCAACAAATGTAGAATATAATTTTTCTAGACTATCGAGAGGATAACGATTAAAAACAACAAGCCGACTAGACTGCCACTTCGATACTGCCAACTAATAACCAAATGAAAGTTTCGCAGCAGTAATCGGTTATAGAGATTGCTACAAGAATCAGACATAGCACCTGGGAATTGATAATGGAAAACCTGAAATCTCTGGAAACCAGTCGCACAAGAAAAAACATTACCAATAATAACGGGTTGTCACCACAAGCGTGAGTGTTTTCCCTATATCTGTGAGTTCTTCGCACTCGTTTGCCGTTTTCCCGCTCCTTGAGATAGGGATCCATATTTATTGTGGGTTTTAATTCTGTGGCCTTTTTTTATTTGTTTTATTTTAGGCTCTAATAATTTTAGGCTAAAACAATAAAGAATGTCCTTTATACTGAAATGCAAGGGAATTTTCGTTTGTGCTGTACCGATAACAAGAAACAGAAGCGCTGTAGTTGGGTACTGACAGTATTTGCGAATTAGAACATTTTTACTATTTTAAAGGAGATGGATGACTTTCTCTAAATGGTTTTTCTAGAAAAATTATTGATTACCAAAAATTAAACACTTAAAAATGAACTGTTAATTCGTTTAGTCAAAGGCACAAGAATCACACTAAGCGATATCTAGATTTTGTGTGTGTGTGTGGCGAGACGTTACGCAAATAGTTAACACTACAAAATAAAAATCCAAATCCTGGCACAGGGGGAAGCGTTCTAGTGACTGAACAACGTCAGCTCTATGGTTGGTTGCCGCCGAGATAAAATGTCATTTTACGGTGCGTTGCTTTTTATGAGTTTCCTTTCTGTTACGATTTTATTTTGAAATTTTCTCTTAATCTGCCAGGTTGCGCAAAAATAACTTCCCCGAAAACGCAAACATCGTAGAGAAGTAAAAAATGTGAAGAAGAATAACGCGGAAAGTACGACCGCCTCTCCTTTGTAACGCTGTGTTTACGTTTAACATTTATGACATAGAAAGTGGCAACGGTCGGCGATTTTATAGCGGCATATTAGGTAACTTGGTAATAGTATACGAACAAAAAAGATGTCATCGCAAGCAGCTCAATAAATCGCTTTGCTTAATAACCGAAAAATAACTAAAGCTTTTCATAATTTATGATTGCTTCATCTATTATGGCACTACCATGCAAAGAATAGCAAATGAAGTTCCCAATCGCTCTTAAGTATAGCCTACCACAGAGAAACGTCTAGTTTTGTAGTTGGATGGCAATATTGGCCAATCTGTTGAAAGAAAAAACCGGTTTTTTCTATATTCTAATTTAATCAACCGACTGTAACTGGCAATATGGGAAGTCCGCACGCAACTGCATTTCTTAGCCTACTCTAAATAATTGTTGACAGCATGTCTTATTATTATTATTATTATTATTTTTCTAATTCATTAACACGTCGCCGGCTGCAAAACGTTACACGTCCATCCTTCATAGCTCCTTTGACAGCTCAGCCATGGGGGATGCCTTTAAGATTCACAATCGCGAAGGAACAATTTTCTGAAACTAGTTGGCAGCTCGTCACAGCGATATGCATAAAAGCTTAATTCCCCTTTGTTATCTTACCACTGAATTGACTAGATGGATTGCCGATCCAGTTGTCGTCGACAGTCGAATCACTGACTGTTTCAGGAGAATACCTTTTACGACGTCCACCGCCACCACCACCGCCACCGCCATTGCCATTATTTCCATTGTTAGCACTTGTCGTTGTCGCAATGTACGAGAAAAATAGCAAATAGAGCAACGCGGATGACAGCAAGGACAGCAAACCCAAAATGTCAAAATTATTTCCACAACATCCTCCTCCACCGTAGCCTCCACCGTAGCCTCCCCCATAGCCACCGTTCCGACTAATGGGTTGACCAGCTTCACTCTCACGGCGTCGTAAAATAGACATGAATGGCCTCGTTTGCCTTAAAATAACTTCAAGTTCACGTTCAGAGTCTAAACGGTCACTGGGCTCTCGATAATTTCGCCATCTGTGATCTCCGGAGGCTTCACTCCAGGTTGAACGACGGAGCTGAGCCAGTAACAAAGTGAGAACCAGCGGCAACCTCATATAAGTGGGTCTAACCATTTGTAACGCCGACAGCAAATGCAACTCACGGAAGAATATTTGAGTATCGAACTAAATTTGATAAGGAAATTCGTCGAGGCCGACGAAGAGCAAACTCTAACACGAAGCCAATGGAGTACCGAACTGAACTGCAATGCTGGGACAAGACTAGTTCATTATTAACTGCTGAGATGGGCAAGATCGTGATATGGGAATTCAAAGAAAACCGCTTGTCCAGTTGCTTGACTAATCCACAAATAGAGCTATGCCTGGTTTGTGTAAATATGACTCGTCAACATGCGACAAAACAAGTGTGATGTAATAGCGGAGTGCCAGGTGTTTTCGACCAGGTTAAACCGCATATCTCACGTTCCCAAAAACCTGGCGTGCAAGAGAGTTGCAAATCAAGTGAAATTTGTCGCTTGTCGCACGACAAATAAGGATTTAAAAAATGAAGTGATTTAGTGGTTAACTGCAACAGGTGGTTAGTTAACCATCTATACATTATAGCTGTTACGCGAGCTTGCATAGAGTAAGAATGGGTGCCTTCGTGCGGTACCAGAATCAAAATAAAGAAACATTTCAGCAGATGCGCTTTACAATACAACTGAAACTCTTGTATGGCACCAGGTGTGTGTCAACCATTACAAGTTTCCCATTGATAAATTACAACGTCACCTTACCAATATTTTCATCATCCGTCAAGATCCAGTTGCCTTCGTCTTCGTTTTCCTCAGCGGAGCGTTTCTTGAACCGAACAGCCGGTGCTGCTGTCGTCGTGCTGGCAATGACGATCAGGTAAAGCAAAAGACCAGCCAGACCAAGAAGAGCTAACAGAGGGAGAAGATCGTCCTTTTGCTGGCAGCAGTACCCTCCGCCACCACCATAGCCATTGCGATCGAAACTATCACGATCGAAGCTATTTCGGTCGTAATCGAAGTCGTTGTAAGATAAATCGTAGTATTTGCGTTTGTTTTTACGAACTGAACGAGCCGAAAACTCGTCGGAGCTTGTTGGATTTCTTCTTAAGATTGCCATCAAGGGAGCGACGTAATTCAACATCCGTTTCAGTTGTCCTTCCGATTCCAGCTCATCGTCAATGTTCGTTTCAACTTCCGCACTGTTGATACCGTTTTTGCCTTCCGGTTGATGTTCAGTCTCGGCTGCGTCAACCACACTATTTTGCGAGCCCGTATGAGAAATGATGACCAGAGAACACAACAGGCCAGCCAAAAAAATTACAAATTTCTTCATTTTCGTGTTTCAGAGAAAACCGCAACTTCTAAACGTTTGTTTTGTTTTTGCCTGGTCCTGCAAGAGGAATTTACGCAATAGTTACTTCTACTTGAACTGATGTTGTATTGACGAGAGAGAACCGACGTTGCAATCGTCCAGCTACGGAATGAAGACCAACACATTTTTCTGCCATGGCCAGCTTTGCAGATACACTAGACAATTACCGACAAGCCCCGTAACGGGTTTTCTTCTCGTCTACAGCGGTATCCACTGAACGACTCCGCCTCTCTCTATGGCTTGTGCCCGCTCTTGTCCCTATCAGGATGTGAGTGTCGAATGTAGGAAGCGATTTCGTTGTTGCGTGTTTCAAATCTTCAGTCATTGTACAACAGAAACCGTATCATCATACGTACTAACGTTGCAACATTCGTAACACAAAACAAAGAAATAGAAACACCTGTCAGGAGGCGAAATTCACGCTCCGAAGACAACATGCCTGACGATTTATTTCGAGAGCTATTGGCGATGATGAATCAAGGGAAGGAAAAAGAGACTTTGGACTGATGAATAACTCGTCCAAAACTGACTTACTTTGTTCCTCTTCTTCTGATGTGGCGACCATGCGACGACGGCGACCGCTGGTTACTGTCGCGTTGAGCAGGAATAGAAGCAAATAGGAGACAGCCACCAGGACGAATCCGGGAACGACGGTGTGAAAGTCTAGTTTGTCGCAGCATCCTTCATAACCACCTGATGAGCTTTCTCCTCCGTACGAAGACCGAGTATAGCTGCTAATCATCGATCTTAGGTTTTGCATGCGCAGCCTGAAATCCTCTCCCATCCGGCTGATTTGATCCATGCCGTACGATGATGGTCGCTGAGGTCTAGGACCGTACGGTCTGTCGTATTTTTTATTGAAAACGTTCTCGTTGTATTGGTCAAATTCGTCCAGCTCGCGTTCTTGAGGATCTGAAGATTCGTAGTAGCGCTGGGATGGATATTGTAGATCCATTTGGCCGTGGATCACGATGACAACAACCGTCAATAACCACCAGAAGAGGATTAGGCTTCGAGGGCCAGTGTTGAATTTCATTTTTGGTGAAAACGTCAAACTGAATTCGTGCTTTTGTCGAATTTCTGAAATTAATTTAAATAACAACTAACAGTTGCTACGCTTAAAGAAGGTTGATGGTAAAACAATGTGATGTTCTGTCAAAGTAAATACGAATGGGAATGAAACTGTCGAGTCAAATGGTTGCGGGAGAGCGCGTATTTCAGTGCACAGTGGCTCGGTTGGGGAAAGACTGCCGGTATATTCCCATCATTCAGTCTTGGCCTGCACAGACGCCATCCGCGTATTTCGTTCAGACCTCTAGCAAGCTAGAGCAAGTCTTTTCAAAAATATGTTTTTCTCCCGCTTCAAACATCGCTTGTGGATAGCAGATACGTGAACGTCTTCTCTCCCGCTATTTTCTGTTCTCGCTCCGAATTGGTGGACATGGCAGTTGTTAATTCCATGCATCGGAGAGGCGATTTCCGATTTGCCGTCCGTAACCTTTCCCTTCAAATAAAAATGCGGAGCCAAAGGGAGACCTAGAGCGTTGGCGGTGTTATCGTATAACGGGTCCGTAACGGGATGCGAGAAGTTGGCGTTTTGATTGCGTCACTCGGCAGAAGGAACTCAAGCAAATCCCAATTTGTTAAACATTTTATGACTTCAGAAGTTTCGTCGTTCTTTCACCGAAATAAAAGGAAGAAGCGTTAACGATATGTGAAATGACTGGAGTATGTCAGACTGGATGCTATTTAGTTGCCGATGGCGACTGACACGAACATACAATTACCTTCACAATAATTATACATCTAGTTTCGATTGCTCGAATACCATTTCTTATTCCAAGGTAGGACGGCTAAATAATTTCCTGTTGTCCCGCACATCTACTATTGTTGGGCTACAAGTGAGACGATCATCCCATTCTTACACCACATAGAACATTATATGTGTAGGGTTTTTTTCTCATCTGTTGAAGAACACCGTGGTTGATATAGACCGTTAGTTACCATCAGTAAAACCTAAGAAGGATCTACCGAAGCGAATAACCACAGGTTTTTTTTTTTGAAAGGTTACGCTTCAGTTTGGATCTTTTTGAAAAGGAATGCTTGAGGGGTAATGCAGCGGGAGATCACGCGCGTTGCACCTGTCGTCCGTTGACGATTTATAAGGAGTCACGCTGCCTTTGCTTTATTTAAAAGAACGTTTTAAAA
Source organism: Daphnia carinata (assembly GCF_022539665.2). Taxonomy (NCBI): domain Eukaryota; kingdom Metazoa; phylum Arthropoda; class Branchiopoda; order Diplostraca; family Daphniidae; genus Daphnia; species Daphnia carinata. The sequence continues at coordinate 7,079,935 of NC_081333.1, forward strand.
TTTCGAATCTTCGTCGGCCGAAGCCAACAAGTATCAGTATAGAAGACGGTACTGTAATAGTGTTTCTCGCCCTTTCTATCCAATCCATTCCTTTGTTTTGATTCTGTGCCTCTTATAGCTAGAGCCATAGAATTCAAGAGAAAAGGAAAATGTTTTTATCAAGTTACGATGCGCGATTATGGTGTGCGGTTTGGCTAACGGCTCTTTCCATTATATCAGTGTGTGGCCTGCATACAAATCTCAATTAGTTAAGTTATTTGTGTTTCATTTTTGTTTGTATGCAGCTTAACCTAGAACTATTTTATTATCAAATTTCGAGAATATTAATGTCTTGCTGCCATCTTAAGGAATGTCATGAAAATGGACGTTTCGAATCTTGCATCCTTCGCAATACAACCGATCGAAATCATTTGCGAAACGTTACACGATTACTACCAAATTTTCATATTAATAGAATTACTATTTTTTGTCCGTTTTGTGAAATGTGTTAGTCGATTTTTTAAACTTACATTGAAAACATACTCACGCCGTGGAAAGCTATATCGTGTAATTCATTCTATTTGTAGCCAGTGTAAGTATAGCTTTTCCTTTGAAATCATTTTTACGTATTGCACATGTTTTTCCCATCCCGGGAAGGTAGCACTGACTTAAGTATAACTAATAGGGAAACCCTACTGGCGTGAGACAGAACAGCTAGAAAAAGGCAATTGGTCGTCATCTCCCCGGGCAAATGGGAAGTTCATCCTTGATGTTTGAGTGTTCCAAGCTAAAGTGAAAAGCGTCGAATTTCAGGGCATTGACTCCCTGAATTCTTTATGGCCTGGAATCTTCTATATGCGAGCCTGAACGCTGAAAACATCGAGTGAATTGTGTAGTTAAAACGCTGACTAATGCATATTTCAGAGAATGGACTGAAATTTTCAAAATGTGCGTCAGTATAACAAGTAATAACGATGACCGGTGCAACATGTGCAACAAGGTCCTGAATAGACGAACACGCATAGTGGCTGAAATCGTGCGGATAACGGTTAACAACATTTCTGACTTTTCTTTTTAGCATCGAAATTTAAAAAGTTTTGCATCCCGTCTAGTATAACGTCAGAATTCGTGGTGAGAAAAAGAAAGGGTTACAGGCCAGTAGTCTAAAGAAAGAGCACGCATTGGGGAATCCCGTTTCAGGCCTTCTTCGTCGACGAGTATGCCGACAGTTATGGATGATTTATATCTTTTAACACTGACAGTATAGGACGCCAATATAATTGATGTTATTATGCCCGCTGCAATGCGTCTATACGTCACGCTTCCGTTAGCTCAAAACACGTCGGACAATCTGAAACGTGTTGAACGGATGGGTGGATATACTGTCATTCGGAATTAGCAGGGGGAAAATGAAAAAGCAGGATTGCAATGGAAGAGCAAGAGGGAAGAAAATAGGGCCGTCAACCTAACACCTGTCGGTGTTTTTTGCTCGTCTTTACATACGGCACGAATAATACATTTCTTTTTTCACGATTAGGTAAAGTAATTCAGAGATGTGTAATTTTGATAAAATAGAAACGGTCCGCTGTCAGTGCTTTGTTTTTTACTTTCTTTTGGCTGAATATAAAAAAAAAACATTACAGCAGTCTCGGTTGTAAAACACGTTTTGACGAGTGCTAGCGGTAATAATTGAGAATTCATAGTTGATTGAACAATGACATGCCAACATAGTCTAAATATGTACCAGATCTATCATAATAAAATCTTGTGCGTCATTGATCAAGCGTTGCATGCACGTTTATGTGAAGTGATAGAATATACTGAATACATCTCAATGCTAATGGTGTGCGGCTGTTTCGCTCAATTAATCTTTATTTGGCCCTCTGTTATAAAGTGAATATAGTCTACAATGAGAATACAGACAAAAAAATACCATTGGGCTTTTCTTCTTTTAAAGGCAGGTGATTGGGATTGTGGCAGCCGTTCCGCTGTATAATTGGTGGCCGTTGGTGGTTCATTTTACATTTATGCTAGGAAACCGAATATAATTTAACTTCTCTTACAGTTATTTTTTTTTTGTAGTGCTTTGATCGTTTGACAAATATCAAGAAAGATAGACGTTTGACGTGGATGCCATCAGAGATCGTTATGCAAGGAAAAGGATTTATGCAGTCTACCGTAAAAAGAACATTACAGTCTATAATTTAAAACTGTTACATCGAGGTTGTTGGTGATTATTTTCTCTAATTATTGTACAGTTACAATAAGCGCAGTCTCCAGTCAAAGGCCAACAATAAGACTTGTATGTTATTAGTAGAATTCTAAAATGTCTGTATGTACGCAAATATCTCTTTATATTAAATTAAGGAAATCTCAGCAAAGCCGAAAAAGCTGTTCATGAAAATTTGAATTCAATAAAGGTATCTGACAAAATAATACTACTCGAAAAATTAAAAAAAAATTTGTTCTATTTCTGCAAATCGTATTTGTTCGCTAGAAGTATAGAACTGGAAAATGCCAGTCCTTACGAAAAAGGACCAAGAACTTATAGTCCTTACAGAAAAGTTCTTAGTCATTGTAGAGATAGCACTAATTCTCTCATCGTTCGGTTTCACCGTCAGTCTTCTATATGATCAAGCATGATCCAGCAAAGGAAGTATAAAGGAAATGGAAACAAAATATTGCTTTATTTATGTTGCCTTGATGGACAATATATTTGTCAATTATTGGAAAACATTTCCCGTTTACATAATCCCTTTGTAACACGCTGCTAATACATAAAATATATCCCTTTCCCCTAATGCAACGATAAACATTGACACAACATATTCATTTAACAAAACAATTAACAAATACGGCATACAAATGCCCGATCAAGGAGGTGACAGCTACAGTCACGATAACGGATAACATCTGGGTTTTGATGAAAGAAATGTTGGTCGGCCAAACTTATTAACAGTATAGGCATACATGTATCAAGCATATCATATATCCTGCTATCAGGTAGCATGTGATCAATTTGAACCGTGTGCATATTAATTAAGATGCGGACAGTTATTGAAGACCGCCGTACAATTTTCGCCGAACCGGCCTTTCAAAGATGCGTCCAAGTAATTCAGGAAGCCGCTCTGATGTCGGTGGTGGAGCAGATAGCTAAGTGGTACACTGGACAACGAGACAGCGAGGCCCGTTGAACCCGGTGAATCTAGAGCCAGACGGTTCATCCGGCAAAGGGCTTTCAGAACACAAGCGTCACTGGATTCATCTTCGTCAGCGTTCCATAGTTCATTTACCATAGATATCCAGGTAGGTGCATCCATCAGTTCTGCAAAAGAGAATGATAACATTACAAACAGGGAATAAATAGTGCCATTCCATCGCGATCTTTCTACAATTGTTGATTGTGGTGCTTCACTGAACGCTAACATAGCCCGGCGTTTAACGCAGGTTAACGCAATGGCTCAAGGCAAAAAACATCAGCCCTGCATCGGATCTTAGCTGGAATTTTCAATGCTTTAAAAATATTTGCCCTTGAAATTCAGCTCTAAAGATTCTCTGTGTGCGTGTCTTTTACTGCCTGCTAGCTTACAGCCATCCTAAAATACATCTTTAGGATATAGGTGATAACACTTATGCTAACGGCATAAAAAGGTTGTGCCAATAGTTTTCCACCAGCTGTTACAATGGAGGTTAAGAGATCGCGCTTGAATATGGAAGATGTGGCCTCTGGTCTTTTCCTGTAACTCTGCCAATATACTAAAATTCATATTCGAAGACAGCTATTCATGGTATGGGCTTTAAATCAGGAGGACTAGTCGCACAAGTAATTGAACACACTGATGATCAAACTAGTCTATAATGTACCTATATCAGACCAACTATTTTCGTCCGTAATGACATCGTTGTAGCTTGGGTCGTCGATCGATCGAGTCTGGGGTCGTCTCACGCGAACTGCTGGAGCCGCAGTAGTGGTTGTTGCAATAGCGATCAAATAAAGTAAAAGAAGTGATAAAGCTGTGAGAGCAAGGATCGGAAGCAAATCGTCCTTCTTGTCGCAGCACCCGTAGCTACCACCTCCGCCATAACTGGAACCTGACGAATACTCTCCGTAACCACTGCGGTCCGGTTGTATTTGTTGAATAGACTTGTACATAGGAGGTCGCCGGCCTGAACCTCGCTTCCGACCTTCCTCCACCAGCCCACCAAATAAAGATGTACCCAAATCTTCTGCTTCATAATCAAGCTTCATCTTCGTGGATCGCTTATTCAGCCCATTTGTTCCTCGTATATTCTTATTTTGTTGAAAAATCGCCATCAGAGGTGTGACATATTTAAGCATTCTCTTTAATGCTAACTCAGATTCGAGTTCTTCTTCCACTTCTTCCATGTCGTTCCCAGCTAAATCATTGTAAGAATTAGAGGCCATGTTATACTCAGGTGGTAAGGAATGTTTGGCTGCATCCATACTGGATGGATTCAACGAATGTTCGGCCGCTTGCCCGGCGATGAAAATCAGCAGTAAACTGCAGGCAGTGTGGACGGCAATGAACTTATTCATACTGGTTTTGTTCTAACAAATAGAATGGCAAGAGGTAACTTCTAGAACCTTGAAATCAGCACACCTATCTTCAATTGTCAGCTTTTCGGTAAATTTGTTTCAGTATGATGAGCACAGAAGAAAACAACAGTGTACTGCGTGCGACTCTGGACGGAAAGAAACTGACTAGCCGTGTGAATGGTCCGTCTGAAAAGGTACCCGGCCACTATCAATGTGTTGTTCACATTTTTTTCATTTCCCTTTGTCCATCTTTTTCCTTGCTCTTCACTTTCACACTCGTGCAAAGAGCTGGTCGTCGTTCTGGAAGCTCCTCCTCCAATCCCAGGAGTTCGGCCCAGCAGGCAAAAGGCACCATTGGCTTATATGATTTTCTAAAGCCTTCTATAACACACGGAACTTAATTATATTAGACTTAACCGCAATGGAATTATGCTTTCCTTGAAAGCGATATCGATATTCCCAAATACATCGATCTTTCCATTATGACTAACGAGACGAAAATTGCCGGCGGCCGCTGTAAAGTATCTCGTATTTTAAAGCAGATCAACGGAAATAATATTACTGACATATCCCGAGACTATCCGTTTAAAAATGCGGTCCTCATAAAACGTAAGTTACCATGAAATTTATTATTGAACGGAATTGCTGATGTCCAATCGCGATCTCAATGGAGCATTTAGTTGAAGCCACTTTTCATACAATCATAAATCAAGCAACGACAGAATCTGTTACTTACAAAATACGACTTGAGCCGCCTCGTTGACCACGTACAGTTTCCTTGTCAATAAATTTGTGCTGGTTACAGTCATAACTACTGACCCGTTACGTGTTGTCCCTTGTAGCTAGATCTTGCTTCGGCTTCCCGGAGACAATTTCTTGGACAGGTCGAACGGGATAGCAATTTGTTGTTACAAATGGAATGCTTGCCCAAAGGATCGACGATGATATCGGGAAAAATAGATTTGGAATCGAACAGTAGGTTTATTTGATGATGGAAATCTTTAAGCTTTCAGTAAAATTGTAAGACTATCAGTAATTATCGCCATAAATCAATCATCCTCGAAAACTCGTGACAATCGACAACTGGGAATAGGTTGACTTTCATGCTATTGCTATAAGAAGTATACAAGAGATTGCTGTCGAAATTCAAATAATACTAAAGGCTTATATTGTATTCCAGCGCGCTAATGAAATACCATATGGTCGTTGTAAGCAGTTTATTACATCTATATCGGTCTTATGAAACCGGCATGTATGCAATCCCTGCTGTATGAAGCGCGAAAAGTCTTCATAATGAAGCAAACGGAGTTATAAAAGTTTGACACGTTGCAAGTCTAGCTGTAGCATGGGAAAAGGGGGTTGCTGTTCAAGCTCTAGCAAACATTTTCATATAGACAGTCTACGCAGGCAGCTAAACGTATATCTATGGTTTCATCTTGTTTACCTAGTAGCCGGTTCGTGTATTGTTTTACAACAACCAACTACTTGCAAACGTGAGATTTCGTACACAAGGTTGATGCTGTTTATCCGAATTCATCGGAACTCGAACAGCTTTATCAGATGGCTGCCAATTAGCTAATTACCTTTACAGCGTACTATAGTATGATTTGAACGACACCACCCAATATGTATCAAAGCGAGACATTATGTAAGCGAGAGCGACATAATTTTTTGCTCTCCTTGTTCGTAATTTGCTTAGAATAGTGATCGCTGTTTCGAATCGACTTTTGACAAACGGAATTATTGATGAGCTCCAAATGAAGGAAGTTGTTCGACTTCTATTGGACAAACAAATTTCCTAAGGAAGCAAGCTCAATACCATCTACTGTAGGTTCCGCACACTATAACCATACGATGCGTTTTGCCGTTATGCTATCGTTACACCGTAGCGATTACGTCAAACGTTACGTCATCCACATCGTGCCGCGTTCAACCGCAACTTTCTGGGAAAACCCTGGACACAGAGCACCGAATTGTGCTTGATTTGCCAACAGAGAGGCACATGGGCTAACTATGAAAAGTTAGGATAGGATGATCATTTGTCAACTTCCAAGTCTTCCAGGTGCATCGCTGCTAGACTAGGCTACATGTTTGAGCCATCTCGTGCAACATACACTTTTAAGGGTAACGAACTAATGAACAACAATTTACCTCAGAACATTTTCTTACATTGCTCAGCAGGATCAAATGGCTAAAGAGCAACCACTGCTACAGCCACTGCTCAGTTGAGGAATGTATCCTGAAGGTTTAGGGCGCTAGACCGTAAGAAATTGGTAGCATTTACCGGGTGCACTCACACGGCAAAGCAAACTATCACACATCAACTTCCTTAAGCCAACAATTTCTTAGCTTACCGTATTCTCACCGAATCCTAAAATTGATTGTTGTGTAAGCTTTCGAAGTTTTCTTGACGTCGAGGATCAAGTAGCCTATCTGAGATTTATTGTACGTCTGGTCGAAAATTAAATCTCACACCTTTTACATACAAAAACTTGTTTCCAACGGTTTCATAAAATTCTGGAAAAACCCCACAAATTGGTGCTTCGGGCCAAAACCGAAACGGAAATTCGTTTTGCCAGAAGATATTTTCCTTTGTTTCGGTAAAAATTCACTTAATCGTTGCCAATTAGGCTCACAGTACTTTGTTTCTGTGTATGATTTCCACTAATCGTCTCAATTTCCCAATCAAGCTAATAGCCGATCACACTGTCATGTTGCTGTTGCTGTTAGATCAACACCCACGGCTAATTATCAAACGTGCACTTAAAATAGATTCATTTTGGGAAGATACATAAGTGGTTTTCTCCACAAGAGACTAGACCATACCAAAAGGCTTTCGCCATCTAAATTTTAATTATATCGCTCACCACCTGTTACGGTTTACTACAGAACCCTTATATTTAATAGTTACCTGACGACGTAGATGGCTTAGACGAGTCAGATTGAAGAACATTGATTGCTCGTTTCTTTCTGCCGCTGCTTACGGTAGCTGCTAGAAGTAAATAAGCCAGGAGTGCAGTTACCAGCAAAAGTAATGCGATAAGAACAATATCAGAGTCATCCAATCCACAGCATTCGCCTCCGTAATCAGATCGTTCAGGCTGAGCCATTTGAAAGTTCGCCCATAATGCGCTGTATCTAGCACGAAAACTATCCCACAAATTCATGTCTAATATGACTTAGTTGATACAAGTTTTACGAACGATATGGATGGCACTAAGCGTTGTAGATGTAGAACCAGAAGATGCAAAAATTGGAAAAAGCACAAAGCACTTCCTTATACAAGGCCTTTTGCTGACTAACTGAAAAGCACGTTACAAAGTTGCGCTTGTGTGTCTCGTGACGCGCAATCGGTAGAAACGGTGGGCAGCATTGCAACATAGACATTAGGAATCGCCGCCCTTAATATACGTCTACAAGGGTCTGTTTGCTATTTCTGTTCTTGCTTTATGTAATTGCTTCCGTTTCATTTTTGCTGGACTGCGTCGAGGTAATATTATGTCCGTGAATGTTTATTACATTAGTTTGAGCAATCCAACGAAAAGAGAAATATACACATATGCTATACTTCCTTCGTAGCTTTGGCGTAGCACGTCGCTATTTTGGGAAGAAGAAAAAGCTATAAAAGATTATTTTAAATCATTAAAATGTAGCATTGCAATTTTACACAGTTGTTTCAAGCATTCTAAATTGAAGGCACGGCGGTTGAGAGGCAAACACGATGAAAAACAGGAAGTCACAAGGAGCCAAAGCACCGCGCAGCATTTAGTTACCGTAGGTACTCTACTATAATTTTCTCTAATATTATAAACATTTACACAGAGATGTTATCAGGTAAAATATAAGCTTTGGTTACGCAACCAAGTAAAAACGCAGTACTTTTAGTTTTAAAGAAATCGGAAGCTATTATATCAATTAAATGTTCACATAAAAAACGAGCCTGTGCCCAATATGTAAGCTACACGCATCTAAGTTGGAAAGATCTGATGATGGACACTTTACAACTATTTAGAAATTAAAATCCTAATGATGTTCACGAAGTTCCTGATCAATGAAAAGTTCAGTTCAATTAGAACAGCGTGCAGTGCCATGAGTAGTGCAAGGAATCAAGAAGACAATGTAATAAAGACATTAGATTGCGACAATGTAAAGAAGAAGCATAACTTCCCAACCTTTTAGAAATTCTTTTTTCGCATCGCTTACATCATATTATTATCTATATTATCATCTCACCTAAACAGAATCCCTATCGGGAAATTCAGTATATTTAAGAACCAGCTGGTTTGACGAGAAAACGAATAATTTTTCTAAAATAAGTGTTTAATTAAGAGTATAATGTGTAACTTTTATAGAATTCCAAGTAGTATACCTTTATCGTCAAAATTTTGAGCTCAAAAATAAGCCCGACAAAATAAGCCCGACTTTTCCGCCAATTTTGTATTTTTCCAGCATCTTCAGTTTAGCAATGAACAGGTGTGCTTTAGATTCGAAATCAATGAGAATAACAAAAATGGGCCTGTTTATTTTGTCGGTTCTTAGTTTATTTTGAAAATGGCTGGTTTAGCGAGAAAACCACTAACATAATCGAATTCAGCGTTCAATTTTGACTATACCACGTGATTTTTATCGAATTCCGAGAGATGTCGTTTTTTGCCGATTTTGACAAAAGTGGGAAGGCTATAGCCTTCTCACTTTTTCATTTTTGGCCAAATTTCAAATTTGGCTTAAAGTACATGATTTCGATAGAGAATTGAACGCTGATTACGGAAATCAAGTTTGTTTTTCGATTGACCTTATAGTTTTTGAATTATACCAAAAAAACAAAAAAATCGCTAGCATTGTGTAAAATGTTTGGCACATTTTTTAGTTTATTTTGAAGATGGATGGTTTAACGAGAAAAGCAGTAACATAATCGAACTCAGCGTTCAATTTTGACTATGCCACGTGATTTTTATCGAATTCCGAGAGATGTCGTTTTTTGCCGATTTTGACAAAAGTGGGAAGGCTATAGCCTTCTCACTTTTTCATTTTTGGCCAAATTTCAAATTTGGCTTAAAGTACATGATTTCGATAAAGAATTGAATGCTGATCACGGAAATCAAGTTTGTTTTTCGATTGACCTTATAGTTTTTGAACTATACCAAAAAAACAAAAAAATCGCTAGCATTGTGTAAAATGTTTGGCACATTTTTTTAGTTTATTTTGAAGATGGATGGTTTAACGAGAAAAGCATTAATCGACCATTCAATTTTGACCATGCCACGTGATTTTTATCGAATTCCGAGAGATGTCGTTTTTTGCCGATTTTGACAAAAAATGGGAAGTGGGGGGTTTCTGGTATTCCCAAAGTGTTCTATAGCCTGGGGGAAAATTAATCACGCAGAATAATCGAACGTACACTGATTGCACGTTATGTTCAACTTATTTTAGAATGCCCAGTGGGATATTTTTTCATCAAATTGTTGGACTTGAAAATAAGCCCGACAAAATAAGCCTGACAAACTATGGCCGACTTTTCTACAAATTTTTTATTTTTCCCAAATGGTACAATTTAGCAATGAACAAATGTAGTTTTGATTGAAAATCAATGAAAATCCCGCAATTTGACTTCCTATTTTCATGAAATCAGAAATTTATGAAAAAAAGAAAAATCCAAAGTGCTGGCGTGCCAGCACGGTACAGCGCTGTCGTGCTACAGCACAATAGAGCACATGAATTACATTTCATTGTAGAATTTATCCCGACGTCATGCGGAAGCATCATATGGACACTTGTATAACAATAATAGAAAATTATTTCATATGGCGTGTGACATTTTTACTTTTTTTCTCACCAGTGTTGTTATGAACACTTACAATTCAATTAATTATGTCTCCTTACTCTTATGGAAATTGAATGAAAGACTATTACCTTTCTATGCAGATGCCTTAGCCTTTATCTGTAATACAAGATCATGGGCATTTATGTTTTGGTCTTCTCTTTCACCGAAAAATGTCGTTCGCAACAAAAGTCGGGCTTGTTTTTGTTTGTCGGGCTTAAAAGTAGGGCCAAAGGTTTTCTACTTATTTTTAAAAACCAATATATTGCTAGAAAATCACATCATTTTGGTTCAACGTTAACTGGAAAGATCGAAAGCAGGAGAATGTAGTTCGGTTTCCAAATAAGTGATGCTTTTATTATTGGAAAGAATCATTAGATGTCGGTGAATTTGCATCAAAGCTTTCTCCTGGTATCCAACAGAAAAATGAGCTAAAACTAAGCCATCCCATGTTTTCATCGTTTATTTACATTTTCTCTTCTTTACAGAAAAGGAAGGTCAGAGTGTAATTTGATGAAAAAAGGTAAGAGTGGCAAAGCGTAATATCATTGAAACTCCTACATATGAAATATATTTCGACAATTCCACTGCACATAAGCAGCAGAGTTTACTTTTGTTATATTATGCAAGATAAAGTGGTAAAAAAGATGAATATAACTAACATATATGGACATCGTTTTTTTCTGTTAACAACAGTGAAATAGCATTTGGTGATTGACGGAACAACGAAAAACACCCGATGTCGCCAACGTCTTAGCAAAGAATACTAATTTCTCGAATTTGACACACGATAGAAAATCGCAATGCCAATAATGATACTATATTTTTATTTTAAAACACGAGACGATTCGACTTTTGTCCGGTTGCTTGTTGCCTGTTTTCGAGGAAAATCCGATCGGAAACGTTTTTGGCGACTAGCGTAAAACAAGTTTTTTTTTTTGTTCTGTTTTTTTTTTTAAGAATGGGGTTGAACGATGTCGACAAATAGCAAAACCACAGCACGGGACACAATATATTCACGGCAGGAGTCAGGAATCAAAAGGTAATCAAATACAAAATAAAATAATTAGACTCGTACGACACAGCAGACCTCTAATCGCTTGGGAGTAAGTTGGTGATTTTAGCGAGATTATTTTAGGGATTTCGTTATTAGACATCACGAACGAGAACCATCCCCACCAGAAACTTTACAGAAATTCCAGTAATGACTGTCAATCTAAGTGTGACTCATTACAATTACAGTTGTACCGGAGAAGTTTTGTGTTCGAAGCACACGAAGCAGGTCGATGTACTAACAAACGCGGGTTTGTGATTGTCACCGTTTACGCATTAATTAGCTCAGGGCAAAGGAGTTTAATGTTCACGGGCGTAAGGAGCGCATCAGAATAGTAAGGACGCCGGCCAAAGCGGTGGCCTTACCCATAAGACGGCCCATGCTCGGGTCACTAACACCCTGTCCGGACGCTTCGGCGGCTGCCTTGAGCGTGTGTAGAAAGGCTCGGGCTACGTCACGGACTTTTGGAGGCAAATCGCGGTTTTGCTCCCGTTGGGACACATCCTCGACGGCCAAACCCATGCGCTCGACGAGTACGACGCACTGGGACAGACAAACGGCCATCGTCTGAGGTGAATCGGTAACACTCTTGACAAACATTTTCGAAGCGGTGACAAACTGACGCGATTCGTTAATTAATCTATCCCGGGCTGCTTCCATCTGACTCAAGTCTTCTTCTCCCTGCAAATGAACTTGTTCGGCCTTAGCTACCGGAGGAACGGCTAGCCGTGAAATGACGCGACTGACTGCCTGTTCCGACTGACTGATGAGGGTAGTGAGGTCGAAATCTGTGCTGCCATCCAAAGAGTCTTGTTCAAAGCTTCCCGAATCCAGTGATCCATTATCTCTCTCCGGTAACACGGCACCACTATTTCCCGATTTGCGGTGGTTTGGGCTGCTATTCGTCCACGTTGGTAAATCCTGACCAGGCGTGCCTTTCCCCTCTACTCGAATGTTCAAACTAATGACATTGTTTCCAATACTAGCATTAGTCCGCGCTCCCAGCTTCGGGCTACTGGTGCTTAATGGAGCTCCCGGTTGGCTCACGCGGCTGCTATCAGATGGAGGTGGAGGTGCCATCGTTGTTCTTGTTACACGCGATACAACGGGAACCTGATATTCCGAATGTTTGGCTGGACTTTCATTTAACGGCTTCATGACACCGGGTACTGCGTAATGACTGGGACTTGAAGGACTTGGTGTCGATTTGATCGGGGGCGGAGGTGGCGCTGCTGCTTTGGTTACCGTCGTACGGGTCCCGGATGGGCCGTTAGTGCTGGTCGTCGCCATCTGGACCGAAGGTGGTGTTGGTTTCTGTGGACTGGTTACCGAGCTTGTCACCGGAGGCTTGCGAAGACGGGATGGCAAAGCAGGGGGTCTTTGACTTGGTAAAACATTTGCCGTAGTGGGTGTGGATCTTGAATCTACGCTGGGACGAGCCACTCGATTAACGATTGCGCTTTTTGTTGTTGATTCCTGAGGAATGATAAAGAGGCGTAAGAGATAAAGTATGGTAAAAATAAAAACGAAAACAAATGACTTACGATTTGGGGGGTGACAGGCAGCTTTGGAATCACTACTCGCGTTGGGCTGTTACGTGGAGGCAATGGAGGTGTGCTGTCTGATTCCTTTATTGATGTAACTGAAATTCCAGTAATAAAATTGCTTGGGGCATTTTTGACGGTCGCCACGCTGGCGTTGGAACCGATAGAATCACTGCTGGACGCCATGCTCAACTTGGAAGGCGACGAAGTGCCACTTTGTCCGTTCTTGTGCACGGTTGAGATGCTTTCCGTAGACGCTGACATGCCCTTGACTCCAGCAACGCCGCTGGAGCCCATTTCTTCCATCCGTAAGCGATGAGTATCGCTCATCCGGCCGGATGAGGGTGTCTTTACGGAAATACGTCCCAATAGGTCACCCTATATTTTACATTGGTATTCCAGTGTTAGTGAGTGAATTTTACTCATCCATTTTTGTATTTAATAAATACCTGAGACGAAGATTTTGTCAAGAGGCCCGGAGGCGGAACAGTTGCGCTTTCGGATCCTTTTCCGGGCGTCGAAAGGCGAGCATTGGCAGCTGCAGCGGCGGCTATAATCATTCTTGGAATGGGATTTCTTGGTGGCGGCGGTGGGGGAGGGATGGTTTCGTCGTCTTCGTCATCATCGTCGATAAAAGTAGACCTGAAATTGGGTCCGTAACCTGGTGCTTTAAGAGCACCGTTCAACGGATTAAGCGCGGGCATTTTGAAATTGGTGAATCCATTCTTTCGCGGACTGAACTGGCCTGCTGGCTGACGGGCAGGTAATTCAGGTGGTGGGTTACTAGAGCAGTCAGCAATTGACTTGAGTGATCCGTAACCGGACGAGTGGCTAGAAGCCGGACTAAGGTCTGGCGTTGTGCCTTTGGTAGACGCAACATTCGAACTTGCCGTTGTCACAGTTACGGTTTCCGTAACGGCTGTTGTGTTATTTGAGGATGTCAGTAAACGTTGCATCTCTCCTATTTTCGGCGAGACTCCATGGTTAGGCTCTCGCTGTTCGAAGCGCACTTTCATTTCCACCATGACTCGATCTTTTTCGTCAAAGTTCTTTGCGCTTTGCTGGACGCTGTTTACACCGGAAGGAGGCTCTTCTCTCATTACCTGGAAAATGCCTTCACGTGCAGCGTAGAGCTTCTGCAATATGACGAGTCCATTATTAGACGAATTGCTGGCATTCGCCGGCGGTGGTGGAATGATGTACGCAGATAAGTCGTCGTTGCTGAAATCACCCGATCCAGCTTGAGACGAAGATTTGGTGCCGCCAACTGGAGGTAAAGGTACGGCTACCGTAGATAGGAACTTGTCCAAATCAGGATTGGCTGTCAAATGTTTTCGCTTCTCGTCTGCTATCCATCGCCTCTTGCTCTCCGTCAACGTCTGGACTGACAAGCTAGACGTGGATCCAGCACGGACTGAGCTGGCTAGCGAACTAACCGAGCGAGTGCTGACGCCGCTCAGTGAAAATTTGTCTTCCGAGTCATGGAAGTCTCTCTCCTGGCTGCTGTTGAGACACGATGAATCAGAGACGACATCAGCCCATTGAGCCAAATCCGTCAAATCTTGTAATTCTCCAAGATCGGATGGTGAAGGACGGCCACGAGCAGCTGCAGACGGCGTCGATTTCATGGCGGCCAGCTCGTTCTCCAGCGAATCGCGATCGGCGAAAGGTGTCGGTGGTTCGTTGATAGTAGCTGGGAACTTCATTTTCAGTCCGTCCTCTTCTGGAGTGATGGGCGGCGGAATCATGGTCAGATCGATGATATCCGGATCGAGGTAGATGAGCGATCCTTCGGCTAATGGAAGGTCGTCCTGTAGACGACGAAGTAGACCTTCTAGATCCTTCTCTTCGTGTCCGGCCACGTTCGGGATGACGTCCGGACTGTGTAGACCGAAGCTGGAATCGCTCGGTTTGAGCATCGAAGGCGGCCTAGATGGCGGGCCGTTTTTCAGGGCTTCAGCGGATTTGGGCCGCTGAGACGGACTGTGAGTTGGCGTCTGATTGGGCGTCGTACTGACGGAATCCGTGTCGCTACTGGACGCGTGATCCGCAGCATCCAACAAGATCGTTGAATTGTCTGGCAATGATAGTTGTTTCTGTCCCTGTGTTAAAAGCAGGAGCGAATCGCTGTGACGGAGCCGGCCGTATCCAGCGCCGGCACCGCTACCTGACTGATCCGACTCAGTTTTCGATAGCTGTGACATGTCTGACAAGAGGCTGGAAGTCTCAACGTCAGAGACTCGACTCGCTCGATCCCCGCCGCCCGTCAGGTACTGTTCAGCGTCTTCCACCAAACGTTTAAGCTCTGAAACACGTTGAATGACTGCATCGTTACGAGCCTCCGAGCAGTCAGCTAATTGCTGGACAAGCAGTTCCGTCTGTTGCTGCTGGGATTCTAAAATTTCCATCGATACGACGCTGGGCATGTCAAACCCTAGTTTGTGACTGGGAACTGCCGTCTCCAGCGTAGAAACTCGACGGGCAGCTGGCATCTCACGTGACGAGACCGATGTCAAGACTGGCATGCGGTTCTTCATCGCAGCCGTTGCTCCAGCAGCATCAACATTGTTGTTGGGCAGTGGCTTATTCATATTGCTGTCAACCTTATTATTTTGCTGTGGACACAGGGCTAACGACACGCCTCGAAGAGCGCGTGGACTATCGTAAGTCGCAGTTGGATCGAATGGATCATCGAATTCTCTTTCACCGATGGCTCCCTCGTCGTGTTCACCAGCGCAAGGGTAGCGATTGTTGGGTAGCTAAGAAAAATTTGAAGATAGTAGTTGCAAACGTCGACCCGAAAGCCTTCTGAATTCAAAATACCTGGAAGCCTTGCGGTGGAGGGTGATATGGAGGTGGTACCGACAAATCGGCGTAACGAACTAGTTTTTCTTCAGGTTCGGATGCACCGCATGAAGCAGGCGGTTGTTCAACAAAGCTCCATGGAGAAGGAAGTACTGTGTGCCTCGTGTGATACGGTGGCGCTGTTTAAAAAATTGGTATAGTAGAATTAAAGCACACAGCCATGGTCGATTGCGGATTTCTTCGCAGCCATTTTCAGTCAGTTAACTTACCGGAATCTTGGGTCCATCGGCTTCTCTCTCTATGGACGGGCAAGACGCGATCAGTGGCCAATTTATGATACCCACGCAAAACGAGGATGATCTCTTCGGCGTCACGTTCCTCCAGGCTTAAGAGCAAAGTCTACGAAACGTAGTAAATCAATTTCTTGTTCGTGTTAACACGAGTGGAACGCAGTAATCTTACCTCCTTATCAGGATCTTTCAAACGGATTTCAACGTACTGTATTAACTCGTCCTCACGTCTCACATTCAGAGAGGTGATGTCTTCGACGTTACACAGCGTCAAAGGCTAAAAGCGAAAAAAAAATTTAAAATCCATTAAGGTTTCAGTCACGAAGTTGGGTAGTTACAAGTTTGCGACTAAGTCGCCAAAGTTAAGTGCAATGGTATTTCTCTCACATTTCACGCCAATAGCTAGCTTGGACGGGAAATGATATGGAAACGAACATAGGCCCCCTCACCACAGTTTTCGACAATTTCTACTCTTTATCAATGACCAAAAGACATGTACTATCTCACTTAGCAACGCCCACTGAAGTTTTCCAAGTATTTAAAGTTCTTGGTAGATAATTCGCAGTGATGACGCGTGAGGAGCGTAGACAACCATTTCTTTCATTTATCCTTGCTCACCATTCCAACTCGAATTCAATTCAAAGCAAACCAAAGTTTAAAAGGAAATAACCTGAATTTGTTGGGGCCTTACTTGCAAATAGTTGTACAACACTTAAAATGAAGGAAGTATTTTCAAAAAGCCCATTAATTTAGCTAATCTTTGATTAGAACTAGCATTCGATTTGATTTGTGTTTCCTCAGATTTACTTTGTGTAAAATTTCGATGCAAACAGTTTGGCAAAAAAACCTTGAACTAATCGATGTACAATTGCAGTCCGACAAGAGAAATGGTATGGAAAGAGACAACACAAACTTTTTCGAATGCCGGGAGCCGGCTGTTACCAAAACATTCGTCTTTCTCCCCCCTCTGCCTCAGCTCTGACAATCAGACCGGCTGCAGCACTCCATTAAGCACCGACCATCAATCCGTCACGATCCACTCTGCCTCCACACACATACGCGTACACATACAAACACACGTGAGCTCAAAGACAAATCTACAAAAGACTATAGGCGGGATTCTCATTCGTCTGTCTTCATTTCTATTCGAAGCCATCGGGCGGCCAAACGGGATTGGATGGCAATCGAAACCGACAGGGCTTGACGCTGTCGAACATCAGGCATCGAGACTGATGCATTTTTCACGAGAATCCTTTTTCACTTTACCATCCTGACAAGAACACGGAAGACGTTTAACAGAACTTTTGGCTCGTGCTCCCGCTACACATAGTTGTCTTTCTTCTTCGATCTGTCAAGCCGTCAGATGAAAGATGTGGTTGTCGCAAGTTACCGCTTTCACCCGCCCTCCCATCCCATTCTTCACACACACACAACAAAACTAAACAAACAAATTCCACGGCAAACAGGGGGGTCGGCTAACGCTCTCGTCTATTGAAGACCTGGAATTTCTCTTTTTTTTTATTTTTTTTTTTTACCCTCACAGAGACAGTGGTGCCTAAACCCATTTTCTCCGCCTCGCTCTCTCCCCATGGCTATGGAGTAGGTCGATAAAGATGCCAAGAGAGCTCGCGTTCTCAAACGTTAAGAGTTTCGGCTCACTAAAGATGGCCAGAACATAAGAAATTTCACGATATCTGTTACGGTACACGATGCTGGAACAGCCACATCGTTTAGACAACATCTAAGGTGTAAAAAGAAATTTCCAACTCACCGCACTGCTCCGCATTCCAGATATTTGACTAACGCCAAACTTCGGGCTAACCAGTATCACAGTTTCAACGTTTGAATCCGACTAGATAGAACACAAAGAGAAAAACCGTGAAAAAAACTGAAAAAATGGGGATAGAAGGGATACTGCGAACTTACCTTGAAGTTGGTGGAGAAACACTTTGCGCCATAGCTGGGCAGTTCGGCAATGATTTTGAGGTAGTGCAGCTTGGCCTGTAGGATTGTCAACTGTTTCTGCCCAGGCGCCGTCAGCTGTTGATTGACTTTGAAAAAGTGCGACAGCAATTTGCGCAGCTCTTTGCGTTTCATCGCCTCGACCAGCGATGTGGGTACAAAGCGCTCCAGCCCGTATTCGCGCCTGTTGAATCACGCATAGTCAAATAGTGAAGGAATCGAGCAAAGGGAAATTTAACAAGATTTAATTACAGCTGCCCATTACTGAAAACGAACTAACGGTTGCTGAATACTGATTGCGAAAGAGGATAGGACAATATGCAACAAGCAACTAAAATTACTTACTCAATGTTTTTGATGGTGAGCTTTCCCTGCATCTTGTTCGTCAAGGCGTGTTGGTACATGTGAAGCGCCGCGATTCGCAAGGCGATATCGTACTTGAGCTCTGGAGCGAACCTCTCCTGAACCACATCATTGCAGCACTGCAAAGATAATGGTATTTAATTTGTTGATAATATTAGACGACGATCGCAAAGGACATACTTGTGTGAAGAGGTATTCAAAACTTCCGGTATCTTTCCGAAGTAAGTCGTAGGCGTCCTTCGGCAGAAACGCTATTCGCAACATGCAGCGCAGATTATGGGCTCCAGGTCGAGCAGCAATCTGGAAATCAGAACGCGAAATAAAAATTGAAACATGCCGTGACCGTTCTAAAAACAAAGCCGAATGATGATGCGGCAACTCTTAAAAAATTGTGGACGTACCCATGCGAGCGACTCGGCTGGATCGAGGAGCGTCAGTTTATTCTTGCGTATGCTCTTGACGTGCTCGACGCATAGGGAAAAGTGATCCATCGACTTGAAGCCGAGTTTCTGCTGGAGCGAGTTGAGGACGTCGGAGACGGTCGTGGCCGAGTCATACTTGAAAGACTTGGTCTGTCCGTTCTCCAGGTAGACCTTCATGACATTGGGCATCAGCGGAGCGCACGGCTCTTCTTTGCTCAGCGACTGGCTCTGCAAAAACGGAAAATCAAGATGAGCGGAAACAGCTGGAAGGAAATGGGGAAAAAAAAGCGGATTTTACCAGTGGTAACGTGGTGCCATTAATAACCACGCCTTCGGCAAAGCGAACGCGAGACGGATTATTTCTGAGTTTGGCTTTCTTTGCGGCACTGAGCAGAGCGGATTTGCGTGTCGACTGGAAACCAGAAACAAAAAAAAAAAAAAGAAAAAGGATAAAAAGAAAAATATTTAAAATCCCGTAAGTGAGTAAAAGGAAAAGAAATGCGAGGTTTACATTATCCAACGGCGGTTGACAAACGGCAAGATGGACCGTTTCCTTGCAAGAGCGGACCAACTGAATGACATGATCGCGTGGCGCGTGTTTGACGTCTTCTCCGTTGATCCTCCAAATTTGATCGCCCGGCAGCAATTTGTCAACACTCGGACCACCTTCTGTCACGAACCTACAAAATAAACATGAGTGCATGGTTATTTTAAAATCGTTTGCCAATCAATATGTAAAGGAACCAAATCGTTACGAAAGTGTACCTGACGATGACCGGCTTTTCGCTGCCGGCCACGAAACCGAAACCGAGTTCTGGATGGCGAGAGAGTTCGACCTCGCGCGGTTGAGGCGGTTCTTCTCCCCAATCCTTGCGCGGATCCTCGTACGTTGTCGTTTTGTTCAAATGGCTATAAAAAAAAAGAATAAAAGAAGTCGTGAATACATGGCAACACAAAGACTGAACGATCAAGAGAAGTAGACGGAACACTCCACAGATCCACACAGCCGACGGGCAATTGTAAGATAATCGAATTTGTAATTCCTATCAGTGTGGCTGTGTCGACCGTCGCTAATCCGAGACTTATCGATCCAATTGTCCAATTGTCGAATTACTCACTTGATGAAGTAGGCTTTGCCCTCTCGGTCGGTAGCTGCCTCCCAGCCATAGGGCAGCGACATCCCTCCGCCGGCTCCAGCCTGGATGCTGCCATTCCAATTGTCGATTGGGGGTAGCCAAGACGACGTCTGATTGATGTGACTGTAACGAGAAATAGAAAAGAAAACGGGGAACGAATGAGTTTCGAATGTTCATCGAGATCAAGGTAGCAAAAAAGGAAAGAAAATAGAAGTGATATTGGTGACGCATCCCGTTTCTCACAGCCGATTCCATCACGATTTTTCTTATTAACTTAGGATATGATCCTTTCTCATTAGCTGCATACATCGGATAACTGGAGAGGAAACTAAACAATCCAATTTTGGCTCATGTTGCGTCATAAACTCATAGTCAACGTCGTTGATCTCAATCAAGACAGAAATGGACCAATACTATAGGCCCTGCTATGCCATAGGCCTTTTAGGTTGCCACGCGTCGTGGTAACGACACGAGTAAGACAGAAAGGGTTCCCTAACGGCCACAACACGTGCGGGCGTCGTGGCAGAGCGTCGGACGAGAAGCTAATATAACCGCCTGGCGCGTAATGAAGTTTTATGAATCGTTGAAAGAGACGCCAGACATTAGGATCGTCAAGTCCCACGTTTCAAAAGAAAAACATAGGAAGAAGAATCTTACGGATATCTTCGTTTTAGTCGCAAAGGAAAATCAACGAAAAGATTGCGAACACGATACAGGATGAAATACGAAAATTCAAAATAGAGAAAAGGGATAAAAGACAAACAGCAGCAAACAGATACAACAGAAAAACTTAGTCGCAACGAAAGTTGGACGTTTTTCAGATTCTCTGGAGAGGTAATGGGCGATGGCAACACATTCATCTAGACACAAAACAAATGACGTAAACGCATGTAAAATTGGTCGACAAATTGAGCGAAACAGAGCCAACAGAAATGAAATAATTGCTTTTTATTTGCTTAGAGTGTACATTCAAAAGGGCCACGAGCCTAGTGATCGAAAGGGAAACATCATTGCGAGACGTTCACGTTCTCTATTTATATTCCTCCCTAGACCCTCTGTTTTGTTTCCAACGTTTACGACGTTGGCAGCCATGCCCGTTACGTTTATATACTTGTAACGTGCACATTCGTTAGAGAACCGTTATGGCTCGGTACACTTGCTGATTGATTCGTGACTAAATTAAACAAGCGGTAGCCAGGGAGAAAAAAAAAAAAGAAATAACTAATTTATCCTTTTCTAAAGCTCAAGTTTAACATCCAAATTTAACTCATGGTCGGAATTCAGGTTTAAAAAAAATTCTCGTGAAGGCAAAGAGAGTGAAAGAAGGATACTCGCTATGCGGTACACAGCACAAGGGAAACGCTTTTCACTTGGGGTTTGGCGATTAGGGACGATATTATACAAGGATAGACAGGAAGTTTGTCTACCGTTTTTGATGAATTGGCTGAATAGGTCCCGAGAGCAAACTCTGAAAGAAGACGCGCAAACTGTTGGCCGCCATCGCGTTTTTTTTTAAATTCCCGGAGTTCACTTATAACTTTCTCTTCACTTGAGCTTTTCCTTTAATTTTTTGGTTCGTTAGATGCAAGATTTCAAAAAATTACATATATTTTTTGAATACCACAGCTCCCGCCACTCTGTCGTCAGTTTCTCTTTCAGTCTATTCTCGCACTCGACTGCAGCTTCAGATTCACGTGAATTGCTCTAGTTTTTTTCTCCGGCGTCTACACGCTTCACAAAGCATTGGAGCGGGATTTTGATACTCAATCCCTCGTCAGGCGAAATCTTGAACAGAAACAACAACCGATGCACAAAAATAGTGTTTCAATTTTTTCCCCCTGTTTTTTTTTTTCTCTTAAATTGGGAGAGTTGTACTGTTCGTTTCTCTTCCTTTCTTGTGTTTCAAGCAGCATCGTTCACTGCTGTTGGCACTTCATCGAGTCACGCACGGTCCATGTCAGATAAACGGCGATGACGAATGCCCTCAAAAGACTGCTTTCTCCTCAAAACATTTGTCATGCCTTTCTCTTTCTTTTGGTTAGATCCGATGTGGTTGCGCTTATGGCACTGCAGTTGCTCTGCGTTGCAACAGTCCATCAAAAGACACTGGACATCTCGAAGGGCTTGCACGAGCAAAGAAACACTGACACATTTCTTCCTTCGTTTTGATGATGAACTGCCGTGGGATAGAAATAGCTTTTTTTTGTGTGTGTTGTTGGTGGGCGCTTTTCTACGGTCGATCCTTGCACACCTTCGCTTTGCTAGTGCAAGGATAACGATGGTTGGCTCTCTTGACAAATCGTCACGCCAAGCCGGAAGCAAAG
Source organism: Daphnia carinata (assembly GCF_022539665.2). Taxonomy (NCBI): domain Eukaryota; kingdom Metazoa; phylum Arthropoda; class Branchiopoda; order Diplostraca; family Daphniidae; genus Daphnia; species Daphnia carinata. The sequence goes on from NC_081333.1 coordinate 7,102,190, forward strand.
AGATTGGATTCGCTTCTTCCACTTCCCTCTGTTCTTTTTTTTTTCCTCCTCTTGTTTCCGTACCGTGTTCTATTCTGGCCCACTTGGCACTCAATATCCACGCACTGAGGACTCACTCCGGGCACGACGAGCGGGAGACACGGCGCACTTGAACACCAAAATCTACTATATCGAAATGGCACATACTGACCAGTACTTTTTTTTAAAAGAGTGCTCTTATTTTTTTTTTTTCTTGCTTTTCTTTTATCACACTCGCTTTTACTTTATTCCTGCCCTTTCTTTTCCTTTTAACGCTCTCTATAGAATGGGCCAATGAAACAAGACACGGTCCAAGTCGAGCGAGACGTTTTCTTCTTCTTCTTCAAAGGGATGGAAGAAGGTGAAAAGGAGGCGGACTGTAAGTGCCCCAAAATAAGGACGGATAAACAAAACAAATAAAAACAGTAGTCACACGGCGGTTGGTCCGAAGGGATTTCCGCCAGAGACGCTAATGACGCAGGACTTTTTGTTTGTAGCGTTGCCAACGGGTCTAGGGTATGATTTTTTTTTTTCACTCCTCTTCGGTCTGTCAGTCTAGCACGCCAAGTAACGAGCAGGCATTGAAAACAAGCATTTGCCAAGTTACGTGGAAGACGAGGAGAAAAAAAAACGAGAGCGGACGCACTTGTACCCTAGAGAGGGCGGAAAACAAAAACGATTGCAGTTTGTGGTTGGCTATTGTTGTAACGCGGCGTGCTTTCCTCGCCGTGCTGGGTACAGTCTTGCAAACCCGATTGGGCCACTCGAAGGAAAATCCCAATCAGGAAGCCGATCGCTATGACTACCCAAAATATATCGCAAGTTTCGTCTCGAACAGAAACAATAGAAACTGGTAATGTCGACGTTATCGTAAAAACGGCTTGGTGAAACCCGCCGCAAACAAATGGCCTTTGATTCGAATTATTTTTAAGGAGAGAAAAATGGCCAGACGTCAATGAAGCGCAAACAGGGAAAGAGTGTGAAAACAACGAAATCCGAGGCTCTTCCTTTACGCGTCAGCGCAAAACGACACAGAATGTAGTAACTGTGTTGTCATGCAGAGAGTCATGCGAGCGAGAATGAGGCGGAAGGGACAAGGAGGATCATCGCCACGGATGAGTCGTCGAACGGCTTCGGTAGACGGAAAGAGACCAACGGATGAAACCTTTCAACATTCATTGATAAGCCGAAGTGCAGAAAGGACCGCGCTTTCATTTTATTTCCATTGTTTTAGACACATTTTCGAACGGAGTAACGAAAGCGAGAAAGCAAATGGAGAAGAGCGAAATTCTTGTAGCAAAAAGAGAAATGGGGATTATTAACATCGATGACAATGAAGCACGCAATCAAACGCCAACAATGCGACGAGTTTCTAGCGCTCGTTAGTCGAATTTCGCCAGCCAATGTTTGTTTCCGCTTTTTTTCACACGCAAATCGTTTCCATCTGAACAGCGACGGTCCGTCCGAATAGAATGCGGAACTGATTTGAGACGTCGGGATACGTGCGCACAAATGCTGAAGTGGGAAATGTCGATAGAGTCAAGTTTGATTGATTCCGCGACGTTAATCAAAACATCCGCTTCGGTAACCGATCCAACGGGCAAGTCGATCTCGGTTTCAGGCATCAGGGCAACGAGAGTACACGAAGAACGAGGCAGAGATCAAGGGCCAAGTGGTAAATAAGATCCTGTTGGTTCTCTCACGTTTTTGTGTATATTTTTTTGCTTTTTGATTGTGCCTTGGCAATGCCCAAAAATATATGACGCATGGATGAAAAAAAAAACGATACCAGTGGGGATGAAAAGGAACGTGAGCAGAGAGCAAGAGAAAAGCGGATCAACGAAACGAAGTCGAGCACTCGACGAAGGACGACGACTGACTGAATCGGCAAAGCGAACACGGCGCACTGGCCACACGGGGAATTCGACGTCAGCGATGGCGACGCCCGAAAAGTGTCGGGAAACGAGAGATGAAGGGAATAAAAAGGAAAAAAGAAAAAGAAGAAGGGGGAGAGAAGAAGGATAGAAGAGGGAAAGAAATGAGAGGTTGCGGTGTGTAAATATACAGCTGCGAAGGATTCAAAGAGCCCATCTAGGCCTGCAACTGGTTGGTTTGGACTTCCCTCTATCCTGATTCACTTTTGACTCTTTGGTAACCGACGGAGTTTTATTTATATCCACATAGACGGTAGACATATGGACGAAATAACCCATACCCTCGGTGCCAGCGCGTTCACACTCGACAGTGTGAAAATTTTCCCTTTTTGTTTTCTCTTCTGATGTTTGTCTTTAGGGGTTTGTGTATACGGCAAAGACGACAGACGAACATAAAAACGGAGAAATTGGGGAAAAAAAATAAGGATAGCCCGTAGAACGGTAAAGAAAATAGAAAATTTGGAAAAAAAAAGTGGAACCGCTCCGAAAGTCAAAGCAAACCGTGTAGTATGCTAATAAGCTTGAAACGGGAGAAAACGAAATAATCGCCTGTAAAGAGATTTATTACACTTATACAACCTCTCGCACGTATATATCCTATGCGTGCATACCGTTAAGCAGTATATATATATATATATAAAGACGTAGGTTTGTTTTTTCTTTCGGCCGTGCGTCTGGCATGCGCGGAAGCGGCCTACAGTGGCACGAAATAGCAATGGCATCCAGTCGGCATACAATCGAGCAGGTCGTGAACAACAACATCGGCACCGCAGCGCCCTTTGCAGGTATACCTTAGCACTGAGCGCATGGGTGTTTATCGATCATATCGAGGCAGCGGCGGCGGCAATATCCGTGTCTAATATACGAGTTATTACATTGGCAAACGCAAGCCATCGCCTTCCCAGACGGCCGTAGCCTATTGGCAGTGCTGAAGCTTTAAAGCCCAGCACATCTTGTTGGCAATTTTTCTTGTGAATACGTACAAAAAAAAAACCATTGCACTCGATCGTCTAACAGGTTTGAGGATCGGGAGATTTCTTTGAAACGGAGCAATGGTTGTGGGAGAATAGAAACGATAGTGACCTCGTTTGGCCAGTAAAAGCACGTCGCCAAGGCACTGCCAGCTCTGGCTATATATGAAAAGCACAGTTTTCGCATATCAATGTTAATTCTGAAGCGCCCTTTCTCTACTCACGTTTACGCAATTTTCTACGTTCCACCTACTCTTTCGCCTCAGTTCTCCGCAATAAACCGATGTACCATACTGTTAGCGCAAACGATATTGTGATATACAGTACGTACTTAAATAAAAGGTTTTGACGATCTGGTGTCGAGATCACCGTGGCCGACTCGATTTCTACCATTAAAAGGATTGATCCCGCGGTTGACATCAAAATGCCATTGGCGCACTCAGCGATTGCCATTCCAACTATTCATATGAGCTTTTATTTATATGCTTTTTTTTCTTTTGTTGAGGGTATAGCACAGGAGAAGGGAAAAAGAACGTGGGCGGAAACCGACAGTGATATGGCGGACACGAATGTTTATGTCTTTGCCGTTCTAGGCCTTTAGTCCTACACATAAATATCTACTACACCGGTAGTGTTCTCGGTCACAAGTACAAGGACTGGCCAAGAAGTTCCCTTTTTTTCCTGTGAAAGTTTCATAAAGAGGTAAACATACGAGCAAATCCATACGGGAAGAGAAGAATGAACGGAAGACAGTGTTTGCTTTCGACCTTTTGCGGCCCGCCAGTCATGTCTATATGCTCTATAGATGAAAATATATTTGCAGAAGATGAAAAGAACATTGCCTTAAAAAAGAAGTCAATGGGACCGAGACGAATGGGCAGAAAGAAAGGAAAGAAGTACCGGATTATGTGAATGATGTAGATGTTTTATAGCTAATGCCGATCAGGCGTTGTATGAATGAATTCTCAGAACGAATCGATAATAACTGACATCGTCTGAAGAAGGAAGAAAGAAGACGGGCGGAACAAGACGGCTCATCACAAATTTAGTTGTACCACACATAAATCGCAAGCAAGCTGTTAAAAAAAAAGGTATCGGGGGCGTGACTTGATTGAATCTTTTTCGTGTCATGGTCAACCCATGCAAACTTGATTTGATTTACTTGCTAGGATTCCTGTTCGAACTTCCAAGCCGCTGAGCCTTTAGCTACCAATCGATATGAAGCTTATCTCTTATAATAAGGCTACACGGTACGCACGCATCAGACGGCAATATTCCCGCAAAGTACCATACAAAGTCGGGTTGCAAAAGGTTTCGCAATGGCACGCATTGAATAGATCAATCCCGTACGCCAGGAAAAACATGTAAAATGGTAGACAGAATTTTAGCTTTTAGAGCGGAAGTTGCGTCAGCAAGAATAACGCTAGCGTCGCTGCGTATATACAATAACAAGTCGCTGTAGAAGGGGAAGAAGAAGGAACAAAACATCCGAGTATACATACAGCCCTAATAACAACAACTCTAAGCAAAAAATAAAATAAAAATCTACTTGAACGCGTCTCTTTCCCAAATCTTTGAACCTCTCCAAGGACTAGGCGTCCTCTTATTGTATATTCAACAAACATGGCGTCATCCGTACACAAACACAAGAAGCACCTAGATGCAGACAAGACCGTCAGCCGGACTTGTTATTTCCTGCAAGTGCGCTGTTGCTTCGGGCTGTTACACGTACAAGTCCCTTGAAACGTCTGCTTTCGTTTCTTATTACCTTTCCACTTGCTGTTTTCAGTAAACTACAGTGAGTTGCTTTAAGTTGCACAGAACAGAGGCGAGCAACGTTTTACATGCATAGTAAAATTGGTCGACAGGGCTGTTTAAGGAAAACAACACATTTTCATAAAGGGCTCCCCCGTTCGTCCTGGAAAATCAACAACAAGTAGGTAGACGCTGCGTGGGTGCTGCCACTAACCCACTTTACTTTACGCTTAAATAAGTAAACAGACGTTATCGTCTTCTGCTCGAATTCAACTCGAGTTTTTTAACGGATATATTCTACGTCTTTACAGTCACGTCAGATAGCGCGAACAACTCTGACTCACGAGATTCCCGTCTGGAATGGCTTGCCATGTTGTATGGAAATGAAGTAGAAAAACATTCAAACGATCTCGATTGAAACGTTGGATACCCCGCTCCCTCCCGGGGGGGGAGGAATTGAGGAAATAACGGGGGGGGGGGCGTTATTTTCTCAATCAATGCAGGCTGATGCGTAGGCCGTATCCCAAGCCATTAATGAATTTCATTATCTTAATTGCGTTGGTATGCTGTCGCCACGAAGGCACAAACGTGGCGAATGAAGGGGGGGCAAAGACGATTCAATTTCCAAAGAAAAAAAAAGAAAAAATGAACACAAATTACAGGGTCCTGACATCAATTTCCCCCCCCCCCCCCTCCTACTCTTCGGTATTTTTGATTTCAGAGTCATTTTATCGGAGACCCAGGCGTGGCAATCAGTTGGAGCTGATTAGAAAAAAAGGCAAAATCACCATGTTTTGCATGGTACATGAGCTTTCAACGCGCGGCGCGGGGTCGTCTTCTCAATTTAAACTATCAGAAGTTGATTGCTTTTGGCAACTAGGGTGAAATAAAAGTCGTCACGAAGAGCGCGATTGTCTGGCTCTTGATTGTTGACTAAGAAAAAGCATGAGGACGTAGCTAGAGGATTGGCCATCGACAAGAGAAGCAGCTATACTCACATCTACTACAGCAGTATCTTTCGATGACCTGCTGTACGTTTGCGGATAACATTCAACACCAAACCCTCGCTCTGTTTCATGCACGTCGGTCATGTGCTACCACACGCGTGTAATCCCATGGGCGGCCGCGAGCTTCTGAGAAAACAAATGAAAAAGAAAAAGGGAACCGAAAACGAGGCCAGGAAAAATAGAGAGATCGAAAAGAAATCCGAGCGAGAGAAAAGAAGGAAGAGTTGGAAATCCAACTTCTTGTTTTTTTTTTTATTTCTTGCTATATCGTCAAGCGAGTGAAGACCTGGTTTTGACAGTGCCTGTCATCTTTGCTTGGCGCTCCTTCGCTCAAAACTAACGAGTTCATTCCGCTTTTATAGCCACGCATGGAAGGGAAAAAAAAAATTATTCACGACATCGACAACGCAGCGAAAAATGAAATCCTTTTCTTTTTCATGCAAGGACTGTGCACGCAGCGAAGGTGGATCAATCTGACATTTCTTCGAATAAAATTGACATGGAGAGACGGCTGATGCATGACGTGGAATTACTGCAAACCGAGGGCATCTTTTTATCGAACAATAACAGGAGAACCAACTTATGGGAATACCTGCAAAGGACAGAGTCCAAGCTTATGTAACCCCCCGCAAAACTTCAAGCCAATCGATAAAGGAATCAACACTATGATATCATATGCTATCACAAGATGATGGCTCTATATCTTCCCACTGGTCTCGACCTCAATCGTATTATTATCCCCTCTACAGAAAGCAAGTAATGGCCACAGTGTACATCGCTTGTCGCTCTGGGTCCTTTATACTGGCCGGCATGATCCTCTACGTGAACAGCTGGGTACTGGGCACATCCTCTTTTATGGATTACATACGATAAGAAGAAATAAGACTGCTTTCCGATTTATCGGATCTTCATCCAGAAATAGCACAAGATGTTGAACGATATCGTAATAAACCGACGCCACTGTGGTCGACATCGAGGATCCTTATAACATCCATGAGATAAACCACCAACGCAGGATAAAATAGAGCAAAATAAACAAAAGGATGAAAGAAAATGCCGACGAAAAGAAAAAACAAGGTCCCCTGTTGCGATTCATGAGGATTCTTGATCTTTGACTATAGCAAGAGGCATTCAGTTATGTCACATGTCCACAGTGTCCATGTCGTTACGCTAATGCTTCCCAACTAGTAGCGCCTGCGTCCCTCCCACTTGCTCACTTCTAACACGGTCTCTGCTCGTGCGCTCGTTGTCTGATGCAGTAAATTCGCTTTTAATGACACCCGGGGTGGCAGACAAGTAGGAGAGAACTCCCTGGGTGAGCTCAAGAGTGAAATGAAAAAAAAAGAAAAAAAAAAAAAAAAAAAAGATAGGAAGCAAAGCAACCCGTACGTATTGTTGCGTGTTAAGGTCTGCATACAACCAACGCCTCCCTCCTGAGCTATACTAACAAGATTGGTTTTTTTTCAGTCTTCCTCTTTTTTTCTTGTGTGTTTCTTTTTTGTGAAAAAACAGCTGATCCCGTCTGGTTTCTAAAAAAAAAAAACTCGCATGAGGACAACTTTTTAGATTATTTTGTTCCGTTTTCTTTGCCATGTCTTGTTGTTGCCATTTCAGAGTAATCCTTCATTTTTCATTGCTCTTCCGTTGACTGCCGCCTCTCTTTTTGCTAACGTCAAAGCCCGTCAACATAGTCTCGATTCACAGGCATGCCACTCAAAAGCTTCATCATAAAAAAACAACAAAATCTAATGTTTTGTCGTTGCACGAAATTTGCGAGGTTGAATGGCAAAAAAAATGAACGCAAATGGATCCGTCACTTTGGTTGCGCTTCGAATCACCGAAAAACAAAAACACGAGAAGACCTGTTGTGTTCGTTAAAGGGTGCGAACTAAGAAGCGCCACGTAAAGGACGTGAAACATATAAATAAAAAAAATTAGGGCGATTGGTTCTATGGTAACGGGACTGGAAATATAGGGAGGGTGAAATCCTGCGTGATATGTACACATCCAGATGGGAGCAGATGTTTGCTTGTATTATGAGTGCCAAGCCTATGCTAACCTTCTCACCTCGGTACAATAGAGGGGACGGCATTAGGACGACTGTGAGACGCGCTCCAACGAAGGCGGACGTCAAAACACTATTAAGGCACTCTCACAAAATAAATAGAGACATTTTTTTTTTTAAGAAACCAAAGAGTACCGGAAAAAAAACGAAGAGCTTGAGAGACAAACTAACGCATCTAAGATGGCATTCTCTCACAAACTTCTCTACATAAAAGTCATTTCCTTTTTCTTTTTTTTCTTCGACGACAGCGCCGCCTTAAAAAAAAAAAGGAATTCATCGTAAAGAAGGGTAATTGAATAACATCGGCAGCTGTTTAGACTGCGATGCGATGCCATTAACAACACGGTTGAGGCCCGAGATGCGTACCGAGTTGTACAGAGAATTGCTCGGGAATCTTGTTTTTCTGGTGTGCTGGTCTCGCCCATTTATCACGCGTCTTTTTATTTCCCCCGCCCACGACAAAGAATTGACTGCCGTTAATCTATAACAACCTCATTTTTTTTTCTTTCGTGTTATACATGTATAAAAAAAAAAGGAGGATGCGGGAACTTGGGAAGGATACAGAAAGAATGTAGGAGGAGTCTCTTGAAGGGCATAGTATTACATCCCGCGTCAGTTCCGGCAAAGTCGGGGCTTCTGCCGGAACTCACGCCAATAAGCAAGAGCCACCTAGTGTTTGATGGTTCCACCGGAAGCTAAAAACCGCCCTGGCCAAATGCAAGCCACAGGCAAAGAACGGACGTGCGGAAATCATTATGACATTATATGGTCACACGGTTTCCGGTGAATGAGAGAGACACTGGATACTTGTCCCTAATTTACCGCATACGCGCGTGACCCCCTTCGCTCTTGTTAACGAGTACAGGAGGGTCTCTTAACTAATGAGTCAGCGTCCCACTTGTACGAGCCTCTGCCGAGAATTTGGAAGCAGGTTCCCTCTCCCCTCCCCCCAATAGCCCAGTTATGAGTTGTGTATAACGAGACGGACTGCAATTGCATGACGTGGCCTTTCTTCATCGGCACGTCACTCCGACACGACGAGCAGATCGATTGAAGCTTCCGCAAGAAGAGAGCCGGAGGAAAAATGCCCAATAATGCGTTTGATGTATGAGACATGTAAAAAAAAAAAAGCAATAAGGAACGATTCCCCCACCCCCACATCACGGTATACTTGTTATTCGCTGGGTTGCTATAGAGTCTAGCGTTTCAGATCTTAACTAATACCACACGGTCGAAATCGATGTAGTCCATCGATCTTTCCAGTTGCGGGAACAAACAGCAACATACATTTCCGAGAAGTCTAGTTCAAACAAAATAGAGGGATGATACATACGAGGGATATACGAAGCGACATCGACGTGAAAACGAAATAAATTCACAAAGGAAGTAGATTCAATCGTGCACGGTCAGCTTGTCCACCTTTATGTTAAAAAGCAGCTTTTTCCCTTAGATATTGTTTCAAAATTCAGTCTCTTCTCTTGATGTCGTTTGCAAGTCGTTGTTTACTTATAGCGTAGCACGTCATTCGTTAACAAACGCACCAACATACGAATCGACTCGGCTCCAACGCATATTGCAGATCTGTGTCACGGCCGAAGAGATGAAACGAACCGTTCATCCATCTACTGTTATGTATAAAAAGAAAAGCCGACAAAAGACAGCGGGGGGATTTCTATAGTCTATTAGGTCGGATTATGGTATAGGAACAATAAGAATAGAGTCGACGGAGGCTTGTTTTGTAGCCCACAAACGGAAAGAACGGAATAAAGAGGGCATTTGACAGGCCTACAGGAAAGACATTTCTCGTGTCTATTGCGCGCTATTGTTGCGGACCAATTCCGTTCTGACGGATCACCGCCTCTATATATTCTAATTCGCATTTAGTTTATTTCTTTCCCGCAGATCCATCAGTCACCGTAACAACCACCAGCAGACATTCGCCCCATCGTTCTTCTCTTTTCACCATCTTCTTACTATATCCTTTGCCAATTCTTCCGTTTTGGCTTTATGTTTTGTGTGACTTCCAGATTGCTGCGTGCGTCAGCAAGTCAGATAAGAATAGGGTTAAAAGGAGGAAGAAAAAACCACAATGCAAACTTTTGGGATGTGTTTAGATACAGTATATCTGTGTGTGTGTGTGTGTGTGTGTGTGTGTGTGTGTGTGTGTAAAAATAACACATTTTGGCGCATAGCTTCCTGCCCCACTAACACTACTGTCACGCTAAGGGTACGTCAGGCTCCCTCTGAGGGTGGATTCGTTTATCCTCGTCTTCCAGTGCCACACGGGATATGACGTGCTCGTCAACGTACAATGCGCTACCCAAAAAGATCCAGATGTTGTGTCAAACGAAGCTTCCGCGACAGAATGATGATGAGCATTCTGACGCAAAGCTAGGAATCGTAAAAAAATAAATAAGAGAAGATCTAACACACGTAAACGTATGTAGCATTTTGTCTCTAATTCTTTTTTTCCCCCTACTTTTCTCACCCAAAAACCCTTTGCAATGTTATCTGCCATTTGGATTTTTATTTCTAGGCAGCCATAAACGAGTACGACATCTGTCATCCATACCGATCACGGTTGCTACCAATTGGGCCGTTGTTCCATCTTCTACGCCAGCCGCGTTCATTGAAGACTCGCATTCTACCAATTTCTCAATTTTTACTACACTGTTTTAAAAACGCGCTAAATTAAAGAGTCCTTGAGCTACGAATTCCGAAAGACCGTATGGTAAAATGTTCATTTGGTTAGGGGGGACCTCTCATACACTCGTTAATAATGTCACCAGATGGAAGTTGTGGAGGAGTCGTTCCAGCTACGCAAAAAGCACGCGAAAACAAAACAAACAAAATCCGAATCTGTTATGCAAAAATAAATATGCCCCTGCCCCTCAAAAAAAAAAAAGAAGAAATGTTAATAATAATAAACAGAACCCTTTATAGCGCTCGTTGAGAGAGTGCAAAGCCGCGAGTTGACGACCGTAAATGACACATGATTCACGAGGCATAAGGGGAAAGAGAACCCAATTCGAAACGAAGAAGATATTTATAGACACGCGGCGGAGTATAGGCAGACGTCCGAAATGATGAAATAAATTGTCAAAAAAAGTTGTACCGCAACGTAGAGTGCGATGATGGAATACAAGTTTCCTTTGCTGACACGCAAACACGGTTGCAAATAGCATATAAAAACAAACACAAATGTACACACAAAAAGCGCACCGATGCGTGACAGTCGTAGGTAATCAACTTTCTAACCGAAATAAATAAATAAATAAAGAACGAAAGAAACGTCAAAGCTTTCCCCGCTCTTGTCATCATCATCGATTTCTTCATCGTCGTCGCTCGTCGGTGAAATTCAATTTGTGAATACCGAAAATAGCAAGATTTGAATGGTGGGCGCATAGAGACATATGGTTGAAGCGTCAGGGAGGCTTTTCATACCATCAGAACGGGAAAAATATGAACGGAAACGGGCGAAAGAAATTCGCAACAAAGGGATTTTCATCTGGTGAATGACTGCCGCTATGGTTTGAAATCGCAGAAGAAAGTCATCCGAATTCTGCCGATGGCATTGCCACTTTTTCTTTCTCACCCATTTCACATTCCGAGCTGTTTTCTTCTTTTCTTTTTCTACTTCAAAACCGAATCCGATTTTTCTTTGATCATTCATTTGTTATAATCAATCAAAAAAAAAAAAGTTATGGTTTTGCTTGCTGTCATTTTTGTTTTTTTAATCCAATTCTCACGCAATCAGCGATTTTTGCATGCATTTTCTTCGCTGTTTTCTCTTTGATTTCTCTTCTTTGGCTTATGGTAGATGTACGCAGCAGTCGGCTTGGTTCAAAGAAAAACAAAATAAAGGATTTAGAAGCCACGAGATAAACAAAATAAGTGGTAACGTTAGGATGTTTGGATGTACAGAATTACTAAAGCGCGGCTCTTTTCTTTTGTGCCCGTTTCTTTGTCGGCAAAGGTTTTCGTTTTCCTCTTCACATTTCACGACGTCACAGATCGATGGTCAGTAACTGATCCCGAAAGCCTTACAAGTCTAAATACGACGCTTGACGCCGGATTCTTGCCATTTTGTAATTCGATTGATCTCGAATGTCAAGACCTGAATTTTCAGTGATGCAATCAAGCCATGGTGAGACGCGCGACCATTAGAAATCAATCGGGCACGAGCGAAAAGAGGCCGACAGAATGGAATGACCAACATCATTAGCATAGTTAACCTCAACGTTTCTCATTCACAGATCCCGCTGAAATACACGAACGTAATGGTCCCTTTATTTTTCATTATCAAAGCGACTCTTTTGCGCTTCCCTTTCATTTCCCTCTTGCGCTCTGACACTCAGCGAGGGAACGAGTGAGTTGCAACTGAAGCGTTAACCGAATGGATATGGACATGTTTTACGTTACCTGGTTCGAAGAGATTGAGCGATTTTAGAGCGTTTCCTGCGCTGCCACGACCACAATAGGGTCGACTGCTTGTTGCCCATCTCTCGGGACCCTGAGAGAGGGAAAAACGAGTACCACTCTTTCCACCGTGTTTTTTCTTCTTCTTTCTTTTTCTCCTTTTTATTTTTTTGCCCGTTCACGCAAGTTGTGTGTGTGTGTATGTTTTTTTTCTACGGTAGGACGAAGTTGTCTGGTCTAAATCTGGTCCAGATAAGCAACGACGTACCTTCAGCGTCACACTAAGACGACGTTAGCGAAGGCGGGCTGCGGAGTTAGGGCCGATAACACAAGTAAAAGCTCCATCAACTCGTAACGAGAGAAAAAGAAAGAGACTAAATGTAGACATCCACAGGGATCGGAGGCGTTCGGATCGTGTAGGACCGTCGCAGTAAGACGCCCCCCTTTTTTTCTTTCGCCTCCTTCTGATTGCCTTGTATGTGCGTGTTTATTCACTCGCTTCCGTTGCCACCTCCGTGATTGCCAGCACGTGGAAATCGGGAAGCGCAAGACCGTTGAACTGATGCGACCCCATCGAACCACCGGACAGTAAAAAAACCAGGCGACATTATCCGTCTTTGCTTCCTTCTTTTTCTTCGATGGCTACTCGATGGGTTTCCCAATTGTCAATTCACTTTTAACGAGCGGCTCAAACTCACGAATTTTCACAGCCAACCGTCACATCCAAACGTCCATCTTGAATACCGTAGTCGTGCATTCGCTCAGTTCGAACTGAACCAATCACCCAACTAGACGAGACTGCTGCTGTTCCATATCCATCGCTAGCGTGACTATTGTTGATGACGTCGATTGAAAGAAAAAAAAAGTAGCACCACCAGACGAATTGATCTGCCCAACTAGGCCACCGCTAGACGAAAGTACCACTACAGAGAAGGATACGACACGCAATGGATCGCCGAGAAGGCGGTGCCATTTGAAATTACACGACGAAGCCAAAAGATACTACACAGCAATGAAAGCAAAAAAAAAAAAAAAAAAAAAAAAAGAGAAGATAGAATGAAAGAGAGACAGAGGCCTATTACATGCGGACCGTTCGGTCACGGATCGCGATGCCAACTGAGATGATACACATGTGACGTTCCAAGGAGCAGAGGCAAAAGCGGCAGGAGGATGGCAGACGAGGGAAGACCGAGGAGGAGCTAATACCGTGTACCGCATGTTGTTAGTATAGACTTTTACGTGTGTGTGCGTGTGTCTTGCTCCAGTTGGCCTTTTGACACGAGCAAGAAGAAACAACATGTTACAAAAATGAGGGAAGACTCGAGACTAATTGTAGGCAATTGAAGCGAACGAGACGCAAAACAGAAACATCAATGTCATGTTTTAACGTCGAGTATCGAAATTCGGTACAGTTCCGACAATATCACTATAATCATAAACAAAATCGATGTACATAGATAAACTGGAAATTTTAAAACGAAGTTAAGGAAGATCGAACGCGAAAATATTTAAATTTCAAACCAATGGATGTGGAATGAGACATTGAATAAGAAACGTGAAAACAACACTTGAATTGAATAATCACCTGACAATCCCATCTATTATTCCATGTCCATTTGTTTTTTTTTCTTTACTAGCTAGTACTACTCTTGATTTCCCCCGCACGTTCAATTTCTCAACTCGACTTACGGCCTGAGACCGTGCGCACTGTCGATGACAGCCGCGCTATCCACCTGGGTAGTTTATGGTGCGGATATATAGTTACATCGAACAAACATACGACCCCGGAGGACCAAAAATAAATGTATTGTGCGCCACTGTGCTGTCAGAAAACTCTAGTTGAAAGTCGGAAAGAAATGCACCTCAAACACGCAGACAAGAGAGAGAGAGAGAGAGAGAGAAAACAGTGCGATCCTGGGGGCTATGCGAGGATTGGAGGACGAAGAGACGACGACCCTTCCGATCGACTAAGTTCGATCATTCCCCAAGTGGATAACCTACTACGTTATCATCCGATTGTATCGCAAAAAAAAAAAACGAAATAAAAACAAAGGGAAGGACAGATAGACAGAGAGGAAGATTGCAAGATAGCAATGGCTAATGCACGTCACACATCGCTCTTATATTTCTCGGTTTGTGGAACAAAAGAAAGAGGCACACAAAGTCCTTGATGTTGCGGGTCAAAAGAATGTTTTCGGTTTACGTAGTACATGAGATCCTACGCTGACTGAGAATACGGTACGCAGTTTATTTATTCTTGTACTCTTCCATCCTTTTTAAAATATTCTGCGCCTGTGTAATTTAACGGGCTTCAGCCGCAAGGCTGCTACTGTTGATAAGTGTGTAAAAACGTGCTAACGTAGACAATGGGGAGATCGTAAAGCCGGAGATGAAGGGTCAAGTGCCGATACGCGATCTACGCGGAAAGAGATATTTTCGAGGGTCAAAGACAAGACAAGTTTGAAGATAAGAAGAGAATCCTGAGATGGAAGGACCAAGGTTCTTCAATGTCATAATTGATTGAATTCCGTCGGAGCAGAAGGGAAGAAGCCTCAAAAAGAAAAAAAGGAAGTTTCGTCTTAAAAAATGGAGATGGCCTGACTTGATCGTCATGCAAAAAAGCTGCTTCAGGTCTATTTACAAGTCAAGTAAGTCACTGTGGCTCTGGGCACCAATAAAAAAAGAAGATATAGGTCTGATGCTTGAGTTAACTTTTCTTTTTAAAAAAAAAAAAAAGCTCTTGAACACACTTGGCTAGCGTTTGGATTCCAAAGTCAACAGTTCGATCGGCACGAGAAATAATACGTCGTTCAAGTGTAGCTTGTTATGTAGGACAGGCCCAAAATTAATGGCCAATCAGCGTGAAGGTTAGTGCGCCTCTAATCGGTTGTTGAGCATGATTCATAATTGAGCTTCTTCTTGTGTGTTGGCCGTAAAAAGTTGTTAGTTATCTGTCACGGTGGTGATCACGGCGTGCTTTTAACTTCTGTTGGAATGTCCCCGTTAAGAGACCGACCGCGGACAAAGTAGAGTTTCGTTCTCAAAGACCCCGTCTTTCAAGAGCCATTCATGAGAATGAAACTTGATGAACTCGGCGGGACTTCATCTCTGTGAATGTGTGTAACTTTGGGAAAAGAAACTTGAACTCCTTGTTCTATATTCTTCTTTCTTGCTTTCGTTACGTACCGCATTTGATTTTTCACTATAGTTTGAAACGCAAGTTACTATGTGTGTTCCGTTCAATTGAAATTAGGAGCTCCGAACATTGGATAGACCTTCACCAAAGAAGATCAAGCCTGGTTTTTGATGTCATTCAAACTCGCAGCGAGTTCCTGCTGCACATGACGTTTTAAAAAGGATCCATGTCGATTCAAAGTCAGACTTGCACGAGACGGGTCAATTTCGAATGCTGGTATCCCGGAGGTGACGCGCTACGCCATCATCTCTTTTTCATGACCGAGTTTCCGTGGCCACCCCTTTTGTGCATTAATTATTCAGACTGAAGGGTACAGCTTGACGTGACGTATCTTTGGCCTGCACGATGACGTGAAGAAAAGAAAAAAGTACTGACACAAACCCAAAAGGAAAGAACCCAAGAGAAAAAAGAAAAAGGGTAAAATTGGAAAAGAATCCAACAGCCTAAAGGGAGAAGCCGTGGGATTAGGAAACCAACTTAAAGACGCAACGTGATCCATCTTGTTTTGTGGATCGGGAGGATTTCCTTCTGGGAATGATTTGGAAACAGCCCCCGTGTTTAGACGCCAAGATGATTGACTGCCGGCTCTTCGACGATGCCACCGCCCGCGTGATGAACACTTGAACAGCCGGCCGGCCACGCAACCCAAAACATCTCCATTCTATATTATTGCCTTCTATTTTGATTACTCTTTTTCTTTTTCGGGTTCTAATCTAAGCTTTAGTTTTACACACAAACATAAAAAAGGAGGGAAAAAGGAAGAATGCTGTTTGAGGTTTCAAAAGAAAAGTCAATAGATCTTCAACGACGCGTTGATTTACGGCATGAGCGGTACGTGTCCAAGACGTCGTCCTTTCTAAAATTCGAATTTCTAGTTGCCATGAATGATATAAAACTGAACTTCATCACACTTGAATCGTTGTTGGCAGTGTTCCTGGCAAGACGTTTTAGTGTGGAGTGGATCATTTGATCTCGGGCTATGAATTCGGACACTTTAGTATTGTATCCTAAAAGGAAAGCTGGTATGCGTCAAGCAAAGAACCTGTCCTTGATATATCCATTTTATACGGTTTTTAAATATCTTTTTTTGTTTTTTTATGGGCAGTACTTTTATCGATATCTTCCTCGACGTAGTGCGCCACTAGTACGAAAGAGGGCTCGAGCTGTCGAGTAGAGCTATAGAATTTCTCCTTTGAAAATAAAAAGCCATAAGAGGTCGCCCACACCGAAAAAAACAAAACAAAACAAAACAAAACAAAATAAAACAAAACATAGAGCGTTCTATTTTGCTAACGGGGTAAAAATTCATAGGAACGAACGATCATAATTCCTATGCACGCGCGTTTTTAAACCTAACGGCGGGTTGGGTGTGTTAATCATCCAACGGGAGATGAGAGACGAGTTCACTCTCTATGCCTCGCAGTGCAGCTCACGAACCAGAATCCAGTTATCGTAACGAGTTTGCAAATGAGATGGGGCAAAAAGAAAAAAAAATAACTCTGGATTTCAGCCGTTAGTTGTTTTCAATGATTCAATGGGCATCCTTGACGTGATGGCCAGCAGCTTGGTACTGCAGTACGTTCCACGTCCAGCGCATCCGTTCTTTTTTTTTCTATCTGCATATTATCGTTAATTACAGATAACGACCAAAGACCGATGCGGATTTGCATGCAGCTTACATTTGCAGGAGCCAGATCGTAAAATAAACAGCGGGCCATCCGTCTATTCGTTCGACGTTGACGCCTCGTACACATAAAAAAATAAAATAAAGAAACGCATATCCGTCACCGTCTGTCTCCGTGCGCGGCTTGGGTCAAATCACATAACAAACAAGCTCACCGCATACACAAAAGAACGCTAATATAACATATCACTCGGTTCCAAGAATAACAGCGTGAAAAAGAAAAAAAGGTCCCATCAATACAAGATGATAGGTTAAAAAAAAAAAAAAAAAAAGGCGGGCGAGTGCTGGGCAAAGTGCCTGTTGTTGCTCACACCACATCGCCAAAATCCCATCAGTTTTATTTCTATAAAGAAAGAAAAGTAATAATAAAAATAAGAAATAAAAACGTGTCTGAAAAGACGAAAACAGCAACGCACTTGGCATGACGACAGTAAAAATTCTACTGAAATGTGTAAATATATTTTTGTTAGAATTACTTTTCCCAAGCCCATTTAGAAATTTTAACAACTACGTACAATTGGTTATAATCAAAGAAATAGAAACGGAACAAATCAAGGATTTTTGAACACACACACACACACACAAAAACGAAATGAGCAAACAAAACAAATGAAATCACCAACAATTGGTTATTTGTTTGCGCATCATTTTGTTTCGATTGTTCTCGCTATGTGGTTGTTGATCAAAGCGATTCGGTCATTAATGAGATCTTAGAAAATCAAAACCGAAAAATGAGGCTTTCACACCGATTATAAGGCACCACTCGATTAAGAATAAGGACAAATTGGGTGCTGAAACCCATTTGTTGTTAAAGCTTCACATACAAAGGCAGCATTTAAAAAGAAAATAAAAAGGATAAAGGGCCATTGCCAATAAAAACGAAAACACAATCATCCATTTCCTGTAGATTTTGATTACTATCGCTTGTATTCCTTTTGTTTCCCCCATGGCATAGTATAGCATCTCGCTTCTTTAATATGAGAACCTATTACGATAGAGGCACCCTAGTAGGTGGTATTTATAAACGAGGCGTGCGGATAAGAACGAAACACACAAAAAAAAAGAGAAAAAAGCAAGGGAAGGTTGACGCCAGAAATTCCCATCATCACCCGTTTACACATTTCACGAGTCCTCTTTTTTCATTTTTCCTCACTTTATTATTATTTTTTTCTTTACCACGGTTAAAAGTAGGTAACGCATCGTTGCCAGGGATTGTTGTCCCCTATTTTTTTCTTTCCCAACATTCGTTTACGACATACTATACGTTTTTCTTTCTACATATTCGACAGTTTTGGCTCCTGCTAACATAGCCATCAGGCGCAATCATACAATAACCCGACTTGCATATATACATATAAAGAAAATAAGAATTTGTATGAGGTAACATAAAAAGATAGGCAAGAAAAAAAATATCATCTTGGTTGGTTTCAGTTTTTTTTTTTCATATCTTTTTATTTGACCCCGAGCTGCGCCTATCGGCATGACAAACTCTCATCAAATTGCCGCCGCTGCTAACAAGCACGCATTTTTTTTTTTGTGAGCGTGTGTGTGTATTGAGAAAACGGATTCTTTTACCGGTTCAAACCTATAGTCACTCATTTCATCTAGCATTCGTCGACCTCTAGAAGTTTCAGTCGCATTGCCTGAATGTGATTGAGCCACGCAAACGTTGACATGTACAAACGATACAATAACAAAATTGGAAGCCATTCAACTTTAAAAAAAAAAAAAGGGAATATATTGTAGAGATGAGCACAGGAAGTGACCGGAGAGATTGTACGTTACATCATGGGAGCGATCCAGAAGCATTCTGGCGTATCGAAAATTATTCGTTTAACAAGGAATCGTATTATACAACCTCACAACCGGTCTGAGATAATCGTAGGGAAAAGGGAGGGCATGTCCCGGCTACCCAAGGCCATCAACATCCGGCCGTCTGATATAACCACAATGTTAAATAAGGCGGACGGGCACGCACCGTCTCACTGGAAAGTGGCAAAAAGAAAAGAAACGAACAAAAAACAGACCCACAACAACTACAAACAAGGCAAACTGTATTGGGGTCCGCAGAGGACCTCATCGAGCCCAACTCTTTTTTTCCCTTCGTAACGTAACAGTTAGAAAACGAAGGACATCACATCAACGATCACAACAACAAACGCCTACTTGTTGCTACGTAAAAGTCTTGCTTCACATAGAGAAATGCTACCATCAGAGGTTAAGGCTATCGAATGAAAGCCGCAACGTTTCATACAGTAGAACCAGCAAAGCAAAAAGCAGGCAATCAACAGTATCGAAAAATTACTCACGGCCAAAAAAAAAAAACTCAAGGCAATGGGCATGAAAGAGCTTTTCCCAAAAACCGACACCTTGATTACTTTAACGTAGCGTTCAGCGAGCAAAAAAGTTAAGAAAAATGCCGCTCTTAAATCAACTTCAAGTTCCGTATAGATACACCTCGCATTCAATCGTTGAGAAAGACAAACGAGCGCAAACACACAACAAAGATTGGAGTAAAGTAAACAGTGCTAAACTTTTCGAAAAGAAGTTTACATCCGCAGCCCAAAGAAATTAAGCCGCCAATTCATTTGATTTTTAAGAACGACGTAGCAGCACGCGACACGACGGGCATATCAATAAGGAAGAGCAATAAATCGCAAGGAAGTGGGGACCCATCCTTACACTTGGTCCATGCGCTGCAAGGTCATATACCGCGTCGAAAAGCCGGAACGAGAGAGCGGAGGACCGTAGAATTTACAACGAAAGGTGCAGCTGCCGCAGTTCTAGCTGTAATTAAACAGGACCTATGGGGAATATTTCTTCCAAGTTCATCTTGTCTTCTTCGCTTTCCCTTCGTAACATTAAAGAAAAAAAAAAAAGGGCAAAATGTTTCAGTTTCTACCCGGCCGGTTGATATGCGCACGTTCCGCGCCCAGGAGTCCGCATTGCCGAGCCCTACCCTTCCAGCCCCCGATGGCAATTCGAATACGTAATCAGATGGTAAGTCTGGATGTCTAAATCCGACGACTTCCCTGAGCGTGATTATTGGTTTAAGAGTCTCTCACTGGGGGGATTTGACAAAAAAAAAAGGGGGGAAGGGAACCATCTATCGGTATATAGTTTATCTTTGAAGTAGGTAAATGCATCGCCTTATCTACTCTTGCCGCCGTCTATTCATACGACATCCAACCAGATGTTGACACTAATAATATTATGCTGCTTTCATTCCTTCGCTCTTTTCCTTAGATTCTTTACTTAAATATACTTATTTTTATACTGCTGAGAATGATGTTTTTCTTCTTCTTTTTTTAGATCTTCGTTCTAGAAGAAGAAGGAGAAGAAAACAAGCGAAAATGTCTTAAGGATTTGCAGCATTGGAAAAAAAAAGCATCAACTGATGCGAGAGCAACGAGTGAAACGGTTGTGAAACAATGAGCTGATGCTCTACGCTCTTCTTTCTAGAGGACAAATGACGAAAAGAGGTATTAAGTCTGAAAATCTTGGTTGAAAATGTTAAGTTTCCAACAGATTTAGACAGCGACGATGTTGCTTCTCAAATCTGTTGAATACTTTTTCCCAACATGCAAATAGCGAAAGGCAGCACATAAAGAAAGTGTCACATCAACAGATTACCCACTTCACGTGGAAGCCCCGTTTCAGCAAGAGAGAAAAAAAATAAATTGTTTGACTAGTTGATTTCTGTTCGTTTTTTTTTCTGTAGCTTAATCCTTGAAGGTCTTAGATTTCTACAGAGTGCTGAATCAGTAGAAGGCCCTTTATCAGGCGAAAACCAATTGTTTCTCGGTAAGCACATTTATACACACAGTCAAGAAATTCTCGCGCTGGTACGTTAAGCGAACCCTTGAAAATACGTTGACTTTGTCTCCGCAACGTAGCATATTGCATTTCCGTGTAATTGTTTTATTGAAATATGAGAAATTTCCCTCGTACACACGTTCTCCTCGCTTTTTAACGCTCACAAAGTCCTATAAACGATTGTTTTTTTATTCATTTTTCCTTTCTCGATTTTTTTTCTCCCGAAAATTTTACCGGATGGCCAAACATTTCTCACACCGTTTTCGATGGGTGTACAGATTTTTTTTATTTTTTATTATTATTTTTTTTTTTTTAAAGGAAGAGCGTCGTGTAGGCGCCATTTACATACGCTGGCATCGCATGGCAGCCATAACTAGAACCTCAGAACGTAAAAACGAACTGCAAGTCGACCGTATCGTCGAATAAATGGCTGTCGATAAACTTGATCCGATTTGCATAGCACGTACACTGCGCTTGAGACATTGACGATTGGCAAAAGAAAAAGATCTCGAGAAACACCGAGAACATCTTAAAAGAGTTACGTAAAAAAAAAAAAAAAAAAAAAAACACATACACACATAAAAAAAAAAAAAAAAAGTAAATCCCAAAAAGAGTACGGATTCAGTGAAGAAAGTCTGAGTCTGTAACGTTGCCACCGGGACGGAAACAATCGATAACAGTCAAGATATACGGGTTTTAAGTTGCGCTTGGATGACGAAAGCGACCGTCACCGGCATTGCAAACGAGAACTAACTGCATCGGACTTGGCCGTAATGGAACTTAAAAGGATCAAGCAAAGAAGCAAGACGTCAGTTCTGTGATCTACGGTCGACTGGGTACTAACAATAGTAGCGCATAAATCAAACAGGTTGAAAAGCTACGGAGAAATCAGAAAGACTAACAACAACAAAAAAATTGTCAATTAAAACTCGTGGTTTTGACCTCCAGTTGAAATTGGACAGTAAAAAAATCTGAATCGAAAATGACGCAGAAAAACGGAACAAAATATAAGCCACCCCTTACACTGAAAACTTTAAGCTTTCTCTCCGCTCTACTTCTTGTTCATCAGATAATGAGTTTCCAGAGTATAATACGCATTTACTTATATAGGTCGAGGAGGACGCACGGAAGCGGAACCAAAATTAAAGTAAACTTGACCGAACGATCAGCTAAAATGATTGACTTCGCCTACGATTACCATCACGACCCTGACCATCATCATCATTTTCATCAGGCGTCGGTCGGTCGTCTTGCTGCTTCCTGTGTTTGGACACTAGGTTTTTCGCTCTTCCGGCGTCATTAGGACCATCTATCGAAACGATGGCTACTGCAATCGGAACTAAGCGATTGACGTGCTTGACGTGCAGTCTCCACAATCGACGCAATGCTTGAACGCTATTGTAAAAGTATTTTCCTTAAAAAACTCTTCCTTTTTTTTTTTTTTTTTTTTTTTTTTTTTGAAAACATAAATTGGGTTCTGTTTGTGTTCGGTTCGATCAGGGATGCATCAACGGTCCACAGAGATGGAGAAAAGGTGGAAGGCGAAGTAGAATTCGATTTAAAAAAAAACAAAAAACAAGATAAGATCTAAATAGATTCAGGAAATGCCAATAAGGTCAACTTGCCATGAACGTATCTCCATTTTCAACTAATGACTGTGTCGCAATTTTTTATTGATCAAAGTCAAACAGAATCGAGACGTAATCAAGGTCTACGGACGACATTCATTCGGGCAAATTGCTCCCTTGCATCACAAGTCACGTCGCACTTTGCTGCCATGCCGCTATGTCTAATAAAACTACCGGATTCTTAGACAAGGCGTTAACACGACGGCGTCAAAAAGAAATCAAACGACAAAAAAAGAAAAAAAGAAAAAAAAAAAAAAGGCCATCACCTAAGGGCCGTTGGTTTTCTCTTCAAACAAGCGAGTCCTTTTCTTTCTTCTTTCATCAATGCGTAGAATACGTCGCCGAACGACAGCCCGCCTTGATTGTTACAGGTTTTCGTACTGATGACTAAAATTAATGGAGATATGAGGAAGGTAAAACACTTGCCAAAAATAAAAGAAAAAAAAAAAAGGAAATTGGAAGAGGAAAAAGAGCTGAAGGCGCAAGAAAGCAAAGATGCGTGAAATGGCCTACTCATCAAGCCGGGCCAAACTTCCCATGGGATTGTTGATTGCGACGTTCTCGCTATTGCACTTGCTGCATACGCTCAAAGAACGGACAACGAAAATTAATGGCCGGATTCAAAAACATTGTCGTCATCTTTTCCAATTGAAGTGAACGTGGGAAATAACGACGCCATCGAATTTTCAAGGTTCCTTCCCGATTCAACGACTCCGGAGCGCCCTCCAAGGAGGCGGACGGGAGGGAAGGATCTAGTTTACATAAACCAAAGTGTCTACGCTATTGTTTGATAACGTGATAACAAGTGGAAAACTAATGTCACAAGAATCAGGTGGCGATATGCCAACAATAAAAAAAAAGGGCCCCTATGGCAATTGGTATTTTTTTTTTTTTTTTGTTCGATGGTCGATTCCTTGCCGGAAGGTCCTTATTTTTTTTCTTTTCTATTTAGACAAATCCGAAACGCTTGCCACCTGTGCAACGGGGCGGCAACGTGCAATGGCGTCGTCACTGGACTGTGAATTGTTAGCTGTCGGAACGACAAGAAAATCTCGTTGCCAACCCAGAACAAAAAGAAAATAAAATCAAATCAAACAGCAAAAATTTACATAAATAAAAAGAAAAAGCAATAAAGAAAATGGTAAAAGATTGACGACAGTATACGTTTGCGCAGAAGCTTTTGCAATAATAAAATAAAAAAACGGATTGTTTTTTGGGTTGGCTAAACGAACCAAAACCCCTTGTCGAAGCTGCAAATTCTTTCGTAAAGCGAGTCGGTATTTTAAAAAAATTAAAAAAAAAGAAAATAATGGAGAAATTCCGGAATTTTTAATAGTCTGCACAAAAAGAAATTTTTGCGTGTGCGTTACGTGGCGGAATTTCGTAATCATCGTCATCAACGAACCGAGTGGGCGGTAGAGTAAAAGCTCGCGCTAGCCCATCAAAGGAAGGAGAAGAAAAAAAAAATATATATATATATAAATAGAGCCGAGTCGTCAAGTGTTGCGAATATGAGTTGAAAAAGAAACCCAGCATCTGCCAGTTGTATAAGGAATACACTCAAAAAAAAAAAAAAAAAAAAAAAGAAAAAGAAAAAGAGAGACAGGAACAACGTTGTTAAAAAAAAAAAAAAGAATGCCTCCTTTCCTCCCCAGCTCGGCGGATGCCTGAATTTACATTTGAATGTGAAAACGTGTGAGCTGTCTGCATAGCACCTGACGGGCCAACTACATTAAATAAACAAAAGACTGTTTCGCTCTTCGTGCGAACGATGACAACACAGGAAAAATAAAGCGAAAATCAATAAGAAAATAGACGTCACGTCTACTTTGTCTGAAACGAGTAAATATCGTTTACGTACCCACAAATTCCCCGGGTTTCATTTTTCATTTTTAGGGGGGGGGGGGGGGGGGGGTTCCGTATTTCTTTGAATTTCCTATATACCATCATTTCCAATTTTTTTTTTCTTTACGGATAGCAGGGTTGGGTGGGGAGAAATCTTTAATTAAGTTTTGGGTCATTATGCCAAGCCTCCGGAATTCTTTCGCCTTAAATACGTATTGATAATGAGACAATGTAGGACCCAATCCTCCCTTTCTCCCTCCGCCAGAGGAATAGATGAGAGTTGCAATATACACGAGAGAGAGAGAGAGAGAGAGAGAGAGAGAGAGAGAGAGAAGCTCGACATTTCATTATGAGGCTTACATTTCGTATAGCTCCACAATCATCGATTCTTTCTCATTGCAGCAGCCGGTGCAGAGAGAGAGAGTTATAGTCTTACATTCTCTTTCTTTTCTTTTCTTTTTTTTATTTATTTATTTGTTTATTCGTTCAAATGTGACCGTGCTAACGATAAGGAGCCATCGGCTATGGCTCCTCTTACACTCGGCGCTAACCGGATTTCGACAATCATTGCCGTTCAAGATTTTTTTTTTCTCTTTCACCCGACAAACGCACGCCCATCCGTTTAACTCCCGCCTTCTATCCCAGTAAAAAAATGAAAACGGGACATTAAAATTGTTTTTAAAAAAATAAACCTCGACTGATTTATGATTTCCTAGTTTTCGAACAAGTTTTTCAACTGCGATGCAAACACACTCCAAAGTTCTTTTGGCGTCAATCTGTTATCTGCCGTTTTGCGTATCACTTCGGCTATAAATCCAACGTAATTTCGACTCACGCAAAGGCTTCGGCAGGTGTTATGACGCTACGGTAATGACCCAGGACGAACGACGATGATAATGGGCCCCATGATGAATGATGCCGCTGTTTACCATCTTCAATATATCCCTCGCAGGCCCTTACAAGTTCACAGCCGTTTACCAAACGTGAAAACGAAAGCAATTGGTCCGCTCGCCCAAAGCCATCGCTTTCGTTCGTACGTCAAACAAGATTTTTTTTTTTTTTTTTTTTAAAGCACATCGTTTGACTGTCATGAGTTATATATATTTTTTTTACAACGCGGACCGTGCTGTGCTGCAACAGCAATAAATCTTTAAGGCACTCTCGGGCTAGCAAAAAGCGACGCAGTTGCTATGACAACAAGGGGAGCCCCAAACGGCTTGCGTAACTTGGCCCACGACGTCTATATGATTTTGTCATTGTCACGGGCTGCGAAATGTATGCGATTTGACAATCGCGCTGACCCGGCAACAGTTGACGACAAACGTTTCTTTTGACTGAAAAACGCAATCAGTTTGCAACCGAGAACAATTGCAAAATTAACACCATTGTAATAATGGAGAGAAAGAGAAAGAGAGAGAGAGTGAGAGAGAGAGAGAGAGAGAGAAGGAAAAGAGAGAGAGAGAGGCAGCCAGCAGAATAAATACGACGAGTCAACATCAACACATAAATGTAGGCTATAGTACAGTCAGCAATAGTTGCGCAAATCCCAAAAGAAGAGGGTGGCAGACAAGACAAAGAGCTGTTTCTAATGAGCAGACCAATTAGTGAGAATCAGCCTCTCAATCCCCCGGTAGTACGACACACACACACACATAGACGTAATAATCCTAAAGCTGTTAAATGTACCGCGCATGAAGGAACGTCTGCACGGTATGAAAATTCCCTCTGGTGATTATCTGTGGCGGATGTCCGACCCCAATGTCTGTGTGTGTGTGTGTGTGTGTGTGTGTGCGTGTGTGTTAGCCAACAAAGTGCGGCTTAGTAGATTCAGTGGGGATAACAGACCGCGTTTATCGACTCGTTTCTACGGCTCGTGAGTATGTGTACAGTCACTTTTGAAAAGCCGACCTGGAACGCACACACTGCGGTGCACGACCATTGGACAACAAGTTGACGTCATTTGCGGTCACCGACAACTTCTTTCTCTCACAATTTTTTTTTTTTTTAAACTGCGATAGCAAACCCCCCCAAAAAAAACAACGTCCGTAGTTCATTTAGACGGACGGAAAAAAAAAGCGCGGCCGAGCGGAAAACGGCAGATGTACTTGGTATATACAGGTACATTCAATTCACACACTCGTCGCACGCCATTAATACGATATTATTCATCCGCTTTTTTCTATTTCCGTACAGATACCCTCCCCTTCCCCCCCTTTTTTTTCTCTTCAATTAAACGCTTTCGTCTAGCCGAGGATTTCTCAGCTCCCTTACCACCCACTTTGAATGTAAGTTGGTTAAGAAACAAGTAAGCTAGGCGGTCGGTCGTTTACCTTTAAAACAAAGAAAAAAAACGAAAGTGAAACGAAAATTAAAAAAAAAAAAAAAAGAAACATGGATAAAAATAACAAGGCAAAAGGTGAGAAAAACGATAGTTGAAAAAAAAAGAAACCAGAAAAGGCGGCCGACAATAAAAACAAAAAAAAAAAAAAAAAAAAAAAAAAACAGGGAGATAATTATAGACATCGTACCGCGCATCTGTTACTACGTCTAAATGCTCTATTCTCTTGCTTATTCATTTTTACTACTTCGCTTTGTGTTCTTCGAATTTCCAGAGATTACCAACGGAGTTCCCGACCCAGACGCTGTTGTTGTTACAGCCCACACAAAACTGCGTGTATACATGAGCGATGTCCCTTGTATTATTACAACGCTATTTTTCAAGAAAAATAACAGAAATAAAAGCGGTTTTTTTTTTTTTAAACGGATGTCGTGTAGAAAGAAGAACAAAAAAAAAAAAAAATGATTGATTTAGCCGTCTTTTTGCGCCCAAGAAACGAATATATGTATGTAATAACATGTTAATGCGAAGTAATAAGAGAATGGAAGAACGAAAGAAAAGAAAAACAAGATGGGAGTCCGGATGCTAGCGCACGTAATTCCATTGATCGAAAAAAAAAAAAAAGAAAGAAAAAGACATACGTGCAACGTCGGTCCGTATGTTTTTTTTTTCCTTTCCCTTCGATGTGCAAATACAAAAAAAAAAAAAAAAAAAAAAATGTAACACCTTTGAGGACGAGACGGGGTATACTGTATGTGGAATGAAAACGATTTGTTCTCCGTCGTTGAGTTTCTATACCGAGTCGGTCATCAAACGAATGAGATAAGAAAAAAGAAAAAAGCAGAAGGTGGCAACATCTGCAACGTAGCTGCAACATAAAAACACCTAAAAATAGTAGAAGCCTTGCCAAACGAACTGTACCGAGAATGAAACGTTTGTCAGAAAAAATTACAAACAGCCAATCCCAAAAATAAAAATGAAAGAGGTAAGCCTCGTACTTATTTTTTGTTTTCTAACGTGAATTTCATCACGAAGAAAAAAAACAAACAAAACAAAACAAAAGCGGTCATCCCTTTAGCTAAGAAGGAAACTTTCATTTTGGTGGTCAGAACGGGTGTAGACAAACGATGAGATAAGCTCCCGTGGCTAAACCTCTTCATGTCCAAAGATCGGATTAACTTCCCATGTTTTCCTTGTCGTCCCTTTTTTTTCTATATATATTTTCTTCTCTCTCCTTTATTTTTTCAACACGCATTGGCTTCTTTTCTTTTTACTTCACGAAGGCAAAAGGAAAAAAAAAAATATATAGGGAACTGACAGTAGGGAACAAAGAGCTATGGTGACTCGTGACTCGAGAAGATTGGGCGGGCGTGAATTCTTATCTCATCTAGCCAGTAATTCTCTGTTGCACGGCGTTTCATTGAATTAGATGGAACATATGGTGAGTCGTGCGTAAGGGTCACACACACACACACACACACACGCAGGGTTGGTGGTGGTAGTGTTAGCCGAAGCGTTCGTTTTCTCATTTCTTTCTATCGGACGCGAAAAAAAAAAATAATAAATAATGACATTGCAATACATGTAGATCACGCCATGTGTTGGCATTTGGCGAGATGCTACGAGACTCGACTTTGCCCAAAAACTAAGCAAAAAGATTTTTTTTTTCTTTTTCACTCTTCAGAATAAAAGAAAAACAAATGAAAAGAGACGTGAAATGAAATGTTCTTTTCAACATCCCTGGATTATTCTTTTTTAAAGGAGGAAAAAAAAAATGTGAAGTAACATTTCAGAGGAAAACGCATTGAGCGTGTGATAATAACGCGTTGGCAGGCACGTTATTATAGAAAAAAAAAATAAAAAGAGAGGCAAACATCATAATAACTAAGAAGGATATGGTAAGTACAATAGTCTCCTATCCTCCATTATTCCATATTCGAATGACTAGTATTCAAAGCCACGCCACATTGCAACATGATCGAGAGAGATAAGCGAATTCCGCACTCGTTTTCTGCGCTCACACGCATCCGAAAGACACCCATGGATTCGCAGTTGTAATGGAATTCAAGACAAACGATGACACGATATATCATTTCAATCAAGCCCTCGGCTGATTTACGTGTAGCCCCCCCCCCCTTCCCTCCACCCAAAAGAAAAATAATTTTAAAAAATCGCCACTTACTTGCAGTAGAATAATCTTCCTTCTTGCGTCATGTGGGCCGTCCATCCGCACTTGAGTCGATTCTTGAACGGTTCCGTTTGTTCACCGGACGGACGGGTTGCAACATCGGCTTTGATGTCGTCGTTCTCCGGTTTAGCGGCAACGCTGGCTGCAACATTTAAACTCACCGTTGGTGGACTCTCTTGGATGTCGGTCGCCTCTTCTTTGACGGCCGCGTCCTTCACTTCCGCCTCGGCCACGGGCGCCTCTTTTTCCGCCGCCGTCGTCGGCGCATCTTCGGTTGCCGGGCCGGCCCCGATTTGGCCGTACCACGGATTTAGAAACATTGACGATGGAGCTGCAGTTTCCCTTCGGGACACGAATTACTTAGCAGTAGAAGCAGCTTCGCGACGATGGCTCCCGTCTACAGCTGCATAATAAAAAAAAAAAAACGGAAACAATTAGTCATTTTTGCATGGCGCTTTCGTCAGTGTGACCACCGTCAGGTGGCAAAGATGGACAGACTAGAATTTGAACAATAGAAAACCGGAGGCATGCACTACTCGTCCAAGGCAGCCGTTACACACAACAAAAACAGCGGGCAAACCCAAGTCCGTGATGGCGACTGTTCCGCAACCGGAACTCTTTGACGTGAAATACATCATTTGCTCTTTTCTTTCTTTTTTTTTTTTTTTTTTTCAAAACTTCCTTTTTGCTTTCTTCACCACGGACTGTTTTGAGTGAAGACGAGGTTTTTTTTTTTCTTTCTTGGCTTGGATGAACGGAGCCCTCCCGCCGCTGTGAGCTGGCAGATGGCCGCTCAATTCATGCGAACAAGGATCGTCTCTTTTACTCTTTCCATCCGAAAGCGGACAGACACAACCCGGCAAACGCCCCAAAATTGATGACGCACACGACACAATGAGACATAACGTCTGTGGAGAAAGAAAAAGAAAAAGATGTGAAGATGCGACACGGGAATGATGACGGAGAATACAAAAGGAGGGCGAGAAAAACTAAGATCACGTCTTCGTCTTGTGAAAATCAAGTCTTGCTCACACAAATGGCGATCCATTCTTTGCGAATGGAGAGTTCCCTACTACCGTGTGGTTAATGTTTTCACTGATCGAAGGAGGAAATTAAACTGGATCAATTCACCTCGCAAAAAAAAAAAGAAAACTAATTAAATCAAAGAAATAAATACAGGCTCGATTGATCTTCATTTATTGCCCCAGTTGCCGAGCATTCCATCGCTCGTTGCGCAATCGATGAGATCCTTAAAAGCGGACATCTATTGCATCACAACATGTGAACGACTCGATCGCTAAAAGAAAAAAAAAGAGCCATGGAAATGGCTGGTTGCTTTTTATTGATATATATATATATATATATATTTATTTTTAATCTTTCTGTTTGTGGTGTAATGTATGTACATGCACACTATGTCTTCGCTGGCGTTCAACATCGTCTCCATCATCTTATCTCGACCTTATTGGTTTCTTTCTATTGCTTATTGTGATGTCATTCGTTTCTGTGCACCCTTCGACCGCCATCTCTGAAGGAAGAAAGCAGCTCGTTTGCTGATGATTGATGATTAAAACATTCCAATCATCTCGCTCTCTCTCTCCGCAATAGAAGTAGAGATGCAATTCAACAGACACGCCTGATGGGGGGGGGGGGGGGTGTGCCAGCTTGTTTCTCAAGGAATAACAAGCTACTTCTCATAACGAAAAACAGAACAAGAAAAAAAAAAAGTACTGCAAAAAAAAAAATCGAGGAAGCAAAAAGAAAAAAAAAGAAAGGAATTGGAAAATATTCAAATGAGACGGGTAAAAAAAAAAAAACTGTTCGTTTCCACATGCTCCCGTTTGCGATTCCATTTCTCGATTTATTTTTCCCTTTTTATTTATTCGATCACGAAAACGAAATTGAAGTTTCCGCTCATAGTTCTACTCTACGTAATTTTTTCTTTTTCTTTTCCATTTCAAATAGAGACGAGGAAACTAGGCGTCAACCAACGTCGCCGCAATATCAATGCGATTAAACCCCTGAATAGAAATCAAGCGAAGCATCACAATTCCTAGGACGGGTTGTCGTTTTTCCTCCATTTTTTCTTTTTCCTTTTCAAAACAAAATGATTGAATGATTGACTGCACCTAACCAGAAAATGTTTGTATTCGTATACACCGCCCTTTTGCAGGTGATAAAAAACAACGATATCGGTTTACCGTTAAGCCCGTTCTATCACACTTGTCAGACCGCGATCAAATTTTTTTCTATTATTTACGGCACATCAAGACACACAAACACACCAAATACATCGGTCGATTCCGGCCAATGGCAACGCCCTCCGATGCTTCGTGGCCTTTTCGCAAAAGAAAAACGAAAAGAGCCACACCACCTTAACGCAAAATCGAATAAAATGGAGACACAATAAATTTGACTTCATTTGGTATGCACATTTTTTTTTTTTTTTTTAAGTTTATACCATGAGCAGATAACGACAGCCCAGGAGGAGATGTCGCGTCCACGATCGAGCGTGAAACAAACTGAACGCACGTAGGAATAAAAGTTCAGCAATATCTTGTAAGGCCTCACGCCCCTTGTCTTTCGTGATGGCACATGTGTGTCGACGTGAACCACTCCATCCCTAGTACCCCGTCTAAACAAAATAGTTTGTTGTCTCGCAACTTCTGCTAGTCGATTTCTTTCGAGGGCTCTTTATTTAAAGGTCAGCAAAAAAAAAAAAAAAAAAAAAAAAAAAAGGGATGTATGCACGTTGTCTTTCTCGTCTGGATCTCTTTCAGTCAAACACTCGCGCACTTGTACACGTTCCTAAAAAAAAAAAAAAAAAAAAAAAAAAAAATATATTTATATAAAAATAAATTCTTATAGAAAATAACTCTATGGCTCTTTTCTCGGCTGACTGCCGCTGCTGTGCGTCGGTTAAGGATAGCGTCTCTCAAATACAGTCGATATAAAATTAGATTCTAAGCCTTCATTTTTCTTTTTTCTATTTAGCCGGAAGCTTTTTCCAACACGTAGAGAAATGAGATAGACAGTGATTATACAGTATAATGGTATACTATATATTCCTGTGTGTACATATGGTATATGTTCTGTTTGAGGAATACGAAACGAGAGGGACGGCCGCTCACGAATAGATCCACTTTTGAAATTGAAAAAGCCGGCGGCTGAATGAACGCCATCGTTCCTCTATTTTTTGTTCCCACCACAGGTGGACGATGGATGCATGAACAACACCTGATGGTATACACACACACACACACACACAGAAAAAGAAGCTCGTCACGCTTAAATTTTTTTTGACCGAAAAGATAAGAAAAAAAAAGGGGGGGGGGGGGAGAGTTAGACGTTCTCGCTCAATTCGACTTGAAAAGAACGTCGTCGGAATCGCCAGCCGTGGCTGATATTCCAGGCTATTCGACCATAGACCACGTCGACCAAAAAGAGAAAAGAAACACCCCCTAAAGGTCTACGTTATTTCTTTTCTTTTTTTTTGTATATGTGTGTTAACCAACAAGAAAAGAACCGGAATATAAAAAAAAAAAAAAAGAAAAAGAAAAGGGTAGGCATCAAAACGGATGACGAAGCTTCGACCTTGACGACACACACGACAGCACGCAGCAAGAAAAAATTAAATGCTTAAGATTTGTGGTCTTAACGTAACTAGCGGAGCATTGTTTTCTTTCGATGGGTCTTCCTACCGACGCTGAGCCAAGTCGAGAAATCCAACGAGTCAGGTACAAACGGAGCGCTGCGAAATCGTCCAAGCAAAAACTGGTACACAAAATTATATTTCTTTTCTTTTTTTTTGTTTTGCTTTGTTTGTTTGTTAAGCCTTTGGCCGCACATTAAGCGCTTTAGTACCAGGCACTCGACAAGGGAAACCGGATAAACAAATGTCGCCTTCGACACTGCTCCGCCGCATAGATGGCGGAATGTTATATGATAAGAGGAGCGGCCCTAAAACAGCGACGTGCTACAGTTCAAGAAGGCATGCGCGCACCTACGTGCTGATGCGCGTTCGCCACCCCGTTCGTCCCCAGACGTATTATAGGCCTATTTTACTCTCGTTCTAGAAGTCCTGCAAAAACAAGGAAGAATAAATAAAAAAAAAAAAAAAAAAGGCGGGGAGATAAAGGCTTGTTATTCCCGGATGATTCCAATCTCCTCCCAAAAGGGCAAAACTAAAGATTTTTCAACACCAAAAAGCACTGCTTCTGGTGAAGAAAAAAAAAAAAAAAGCCAGGCCGAAAAAACCGAAACCGAATGACGTGGCAGCAGGTGTCGCATTTGCATCGTTATTCTTTTTTTCTTTTTTTTTTCTGTTTAAAACCACGGCCAAGTATGATGAGAACAATGCTATTTCATTGGCTCTCGACTATTGTAAATCGGCAACGTTTATTCGCGAAAGAACTACATTCATTGATTTCCTATTTTTTTCCCTCCCTTAGCCATCCAAATACATTCATTTCGAACAACATAGTTGTCGCGATACTAACAGCAGTGATGACGATGATGACATTCCATACACGCGTGTTGACGGCGTCGTTTTTTTTCTTTCTCATTCTCATTGCGTTCGAAAATTCTCGTGAAACCAGTTAAAGGAAATCCATCAGAGACGCACACAAAAAGGCATACACTAATCACGCGTTCTGTCACGATTTTATGAATACGCCCAACGTACTATGTGCTTCCATAAAAGAGATACAAAAAGAAAAAAAAAAAGCTTTGAACGATCAAAAGGGTAACAGCTGTGCAGCGTGATGGTCGCATACATTGCAGCGGGCCCTTATCAAATTTGGCCGCAGCAGACTGGTATTGAGCCGGCCATTCTCTCACTCGGCGGCCACAACGTTGGCTAAGACATTAAACGGGACAAATCAAGAGACACACGACGTCAATGTAAAGCTTTTTTCTTTTTCTTTTTTTTTTTTTTTCGTTGAGTCGTTTGACCGCTACTCACTTCTTTTCTTGTTAAATATTTTAGCGATCGATAGACTTTGAAACACGATAGAAGTGTCGTCTAGTAACACCGCCGAGATTGCGAGCGTGAAAATGGGAGGCTGTTGGATAACCAACGCGTAAAGGGGAACGATAAAACAGCTTACTTAAAAACTTTAATGCCAATCCAATTTTTCTTAAGAAAAACAAAACATATGGTTTTAAGCAGTTTCGCTGGAATTGGGTGCGAAGGGTACGAGTTCACAGAGAAGCTTGCTGTCTAAGTTGGGATTTTTTTTTTACACCTCTTGCATGACAATAATTTGTTTACTCTATGCTTTAAAGTTGATACTGGATGCGAGAGTATATCGGAAAGCCAAACGTAAAAGCCCAGCGAAGGAATGGCACGTAGTCGATCGGCTTAAAAGTGCAAGTTGGCTGCACTTTTGAAACGTTTTCTTCGCCGATTTTCTCTCTTAAAGATGTAATTGACACGAACGGGTTGTCTCTAAAGCTCCTGCGAAGATGTTGAGAGAAATGAAAAACGCACACCAAACTTCAAAGGGCAGGTATAATGCTTGCAAATACGTTGATCCTGGCAAAAAGGATAACAACAAAATACGAGTCCACCAACTTGTAGTTTTTGCCATTTAGAACGTCCTGTCCCTAAATAATTAACTGGAATTTTTAGTGGAATCGTACGGTAAAAAATAGTTTGGCATTCACGACTCGCAACGCAAGCCGTTGAAAAGAAGCAACGAAGACTTTCCAACGAGCAAATAAACCGTTGGCCAATAACAAATGTCAAAGGGGGAGAAAAGAGTCTACACAAACAAACTGAATCACTGTAGTTAAATGCATTTACACACAAAAAAAATATATATATATAAGCCACCCTTTCTACACACTGAAAAAGAAGAATAAGAGAACTTGATTTCCGTTTTTCTACCCTTATTTTTTTTTTTTCCCGAAAAATTCTACTTCGTTTCGGACGTTACAATACGACAGAACCTAGGAAGGACAAACCGCCATCATCGTTTTTCGCCTCGCAATCGAATTAGAAAACACGCAACGCATAACAATAGATTATTCTTCCATCTGTACGTTCAACTGCATCGGTTCCGCAGTTCTAACTGATAGCGGATCTTATACATCGAACATCCCCGTTGAAAAAAAATAAATAAATAAATAAAATAAAATAAAATAAAATAATATAAAATAAAAAATAAATAAAAAATAAATAAATCTACCCAAAATCCAATACAACCGAACGCAAAGTTCACCCTTTTTTCCAATTGTGTCGGCAAAGCGTCGAAACTATTGCCATCAAGAGTCGCTACAGTCATCAAAGAGAGATTGCCAACGATAAAATAAGGGGAAAACTATTCGATCCTCCCCCCCCCCTCCTTGACGTATTTATACATGCTCGCTGTCGTCAACATACAGGCACTTGGGCACGCGATCACAAGTCTATTAAGCGTCCGATTCGTCTGCGTTATGTCTACCGTTTGGATATCGATCGTTCCAACTACGTACAAGGGAGTTATTATAACGAGCTCGTGAGGTCCCGAAGAACGTACCAATCACCCCCACTGAAAGGAAAACGCATAGAGACGCGCCACGTTTCGTAAGTCGAGGGAATAAAGAAAAAAAAAAACAAAAAAACGAATGGGTTTTCATTGCGGCTCGTCACGACATATCGCTGAGCAAGTCGATACAGAATGACGATATGAAAAAAAAAAGAAGAAACCTACCAACGAAGGAATCTTGCAATGCAGTCCAAAAAAAAACAAAAAAACAACAGCATTTATCGAGTGTTATTTTATGTTTGTTTGCTGCCCCCCCCCTTCTCCCTTGCGTCCCGCAACTGGAACAATAGAAACTCTGGGCTAACTGATCCGGCTAAGAAATTCTGAGCTTTCAAACGTATCAATTGTACGTTAAATGAAGCTCCGGTTTTGGACGAGTCCAGTTGGAAGCGGTTGCAAAACGCGCACAAGAGAGAAACAGCTGAAGCGACATTTATTTTCGGGGTTTGATGCCAGAGTGAGCACACGCGTTTTCACGGCACCAAAAAGGGTAGCAGCCGTGTGAGAGATTGCCTGATGACGACAACAATACGACAGAGCATCAGGTTGAGGCCAGCGACGGGCAACAGCCGCGCTGCAATTGTGCACTGTCAACTGTTCCAGACGGCTATTTTCTCATCGTTTAAAGGGACGGATAGAGTACGTAACAGCAGGTCCGTAAAAAATAGAGGGACCTCGATAGGATTATGCACTAAAAAGAAAAATCCGTAAAATGTTTTTTTTTTTTTTTTTTTTTTTCTTCTCTTTTTTTAAGTTACAGAAACAACCGACAGGGAAATAAAAGACCGCTTTTAATAGTCATCGCGTTTCATAAAACCTACACGCATTCATCGCGCCATCAAACAGTCAAAAAAAAAAAGAAAATGCAAAATAAGCTTTAGCGCACGGTGCGCAGTAAGAAAACAAGAAGAAAAATCTCTTCGCCTTTTTAATGTCGAGCTTTCAAATCGAAAAGCGGATCGCGGATTTCAGAACGATGGACGTAGATGAAAGTCGCAGATTTTTCTTTTTAAATCGTCTTTTGTTTTCAAATGTTAATCTCTTAATTTTGGGAGGCAGAGCTTCTTTTTTCTTTTTATGACGGATGACGTTGACGTGTCGTACGGTATGTGCCCGACATTGGAGAACAACATATGTCATTTCCGGCAATGAAAAAAAAAAAAAACGGACTGTGTTTTGCTTGATAAAACGGGCAAGGAGACGAAGAAGCAGATAAAACGGGAATATATCATTCCATTCCGCACCAAAAACCGTGGAACAATACGACGAGGCCCGTTGTTTTTCCTTTAAAAAACAAAAAGACCCTTGCCTGGTTATTATCAGCGTGCCATCTTTAAAAGATCTTTCATTTTCAAGTCCTTAAAAATAGGAAAATCAACGTACGACTGAACTAAATGTCAGCCGACATGAATTGTAACGAGGAAACAGGGACACTGGAATGCTGATGTCATCCTGTCTGCAACAACTGCACCAAGACGGCAACATTTTGTGAATCATTATGGCATGTAAAAATGCCGCTTTTGTTTGAACATCTTTGCTCATCTGCGATGTCGCGACAATAACAACGGGAGATGCGATGGAACCATCAACAACATAACGTGCTGACTCGACGTCCTTTTTCTTTTGCGTACACGAGCTACTCGTTTTGAGTGAAGAGTTAAAAAAAAAAAAATAAAATGAGAATTTTAGATGTGCTGCTTTTAAAACACAACGAAAGAATTCGTTTGTGATAAACGGCTCGTCCGGCTGTCGTTTTCAAAAACCGAATCCTAAAAGTTATTCCCTTCTTTTTATTTATTTATTTTTGTATCTCCACTAGTCGTGGCCAAACTGATCCGATTGACGCCTTCACTTGACGCTTATAACGGGCACGACGTCAATAGTATGTGCCTATAGAAGACAACCGTTTTACACGTAGATATCGAGCAGTTGTGTAGAGAACCGGATGGCTGACATTCTCCGGCAATGTCCTTCCAGCCATCAATAAAAAAAAAAAAAGGGATTGGGGCCTGGCAAAAATAAATGAAGACCTGATGAGAATCAGCTTAGTCCTATTCTCTTATTTATTCGCTGCCATTTTTCTAACATATTTTTTTTTCACCCCTGTCTAGACGATCGATGGTCGTATTTGCGTTTGGCCACAAAAAAAAAAGTGATTACTTGGCTACACGAGGCATACATTCTAAATCCCCGCAGGTTGCCTACCAACTGTGCTTTAGATACCGCAGGTACATACACAGTCGTTTTCAGCTAATAAAAAAAACAAACAAAAAAAAAACATATTCACGAACGACAAGTGAAGCGTCGGCAAAGAGACAGTCGGATGCATGTCGGTTTATTTATTTGTGTTTTGATTGTTCTTCAGCACGTGATGCGGAAATTGCTAGGTGGCATTGTGTGCTCGGCTTGGGGTTTGAACAAATACGATTGTCTTGTTTGGTTTGGACAAACGAAGAAATAAAAAAAATAATAATAATAATAACGGATCGCCGTTGGAGGTTAAAGTGGAGCGCACAATAAAGAAAAGCCACAAAAGAAAAACGTTGTCAAATATTGAAATGGAACGAGTACCATAACAATCGTTGGCAACGTTTCAATGGGGAAAAAAAAAATGGCCAAACAAAAGAAAACGTAAGAAATCTATGTCAAACATTGGCAAACAATGTTATGTATACATAGAGATATGGTCTGGCGATTCCATCACTAGCAAATCTATTTGGCTCGTCTACAGCACACGGCCAAAAAAAAAAGAAGAAGAAAACAACACGCGAACTCCCATTTTTTTTTTTTTTTTTTTTTTTTTTTTTTGTATGCGATTGGAACGACATAAAAAAAAAAATAAATAAGAAAACGCTGGGTGCTGATTTGATGGTCTTTTCGCCAAATATTTTCGCCCATCGCGCAAAATCGATAAAGTCCACATCGAACGGGGTTTATATCGAGCGGAAGACACAAGAGAAAGTTAAAAAAGAGAGGCAACGTTTCAACTAATGTTCATTCGATATAGACAGTAAAGCTCGTTGAATCGCATTTGAAAGAGCGCAGACACAATCAGGAAAAAAAAAAAAAAGAGAAAGGAAAAATCCGAAAGATCAAAGTCCGCCATCCACTTTCCCCCCTCCGCGGTGATTTCGTGATTGTGAGACGAACTCCACACACCGCAAAAAAAAAAAAAAAAAAACGCAAACCCACTTGGCGATGGTAACGCCTCACGTCATTGATGATGATCTGCTGTGAAGCCACGCACGTGAGCAACCAGTCGAACACACCCGAGCTGTTGGCCATCACAACAAAAGAAAAAGGGGAGAGGTGGATCGTATGTGTCGCAGTTGATTTCCGAAATGCCACAGGAAATGTCAAAAGTAATTGAAGCCACCGTTCTTCTTCATATACCAATACCCCCCCCCCCCCCCCCCCTTCTGACTGTTCGAGATTCCATATCAGCTGGCCTACACACACACACACACACACACGGGGCATACGAAAGAAGTTTTCATCTCGACTTCCGTAAAACGCCACAGAGATTCGCCCTTGTCCATTTCTAGTGACCCAAAAGTTGCCTAAGTTTCCGACCTACACATCCGTTTATTATACAAGCAATAGCGAGCAGAGGGCCAGCTGTTTCTGATGGCGGAGCGTCTCTTCTGGTATAAGAGAGCCGCCACATAGGACAGTATTGATTACATTCACCCATTTCCTTCACCGTCATTCTATCGAGTTTGCCCCATATGACGGGGGGAGCGCGCGTGTGTGTGTGTGTGTGTGTCTGCTTCTGAATCCAAGTTTTATCCTCCCGCCGGGGGGGGGGGGGGGGGGGGGGGGGGGGGGGGTTCACGCACAGAATATACATTTTCTTTTAAAAATGGGAAACAAAAGAAGTTCGCTACTAGAAAGCAATACCTTGGGAAAACAGAATATCAAGTGAGTTGTGCCTGTGTGTATGGATATATATATATATATATAAAAGAGGCCTGAAATCACATAGTTCAATTTTAGCCATTTTCTTTTTCGTTTTCTTTTTTTTTTTTTTGCTTTTCGTTGTGGAAAGAAAAAAGAGAAATGTCGCTGCCGATTCGATTAGAAACTCCGTGCAGGTTGAAAACAGTGTTCTAATAAAGTTTCGTCGATGGGGTTCGCTGTGGCGACACGAGCGCGCGTTTTTTTTTTTTAGATTCAAATTGAAATTCACTTTGCCCTCACCCTCATCTGCGAGCAAACAAGTTGGAGGGTTCCCATAACATCTGAACGACCTCACCCTCGTCCACGGCGATATTGGTAGAATTGCAGAGATGTAGGGCTCGTCGTATAATATATACGGGAGCAATTGCAA
This sequence comes from Daphnia carinata, assembly GCF_022539665.2. Classification (NCBI taxonomy): domain Eukaryota; kingdom Metazoa; phylum Arthropoda; class Branchiopoda; order Diplostraca; family Daphniidae; genus Daphnia; species Daphnia carinata. The sequence goes on from NC_081333.1 coordinate 7,141,914, forward strand.
AATGTCAAGACTCTCTTTTTGTATTGTGCGCAGTCGAACGACGCCCACCACCGGGCGTCCCTTATGGAACGGACAGAAACGACGTAGACGTGGCAACGAATAACAAAACGAAAAAAAAAAAAGATCATTTCTATCAAAATTCAAAAACCCCCCAAAGAATAAAAAAAAAAACCTGTAATAGAAAAGAATCTGTAATACAAGAGGGATTACAACTAAAACCCTGGCAAAAAAAAAAAAAAAAAAAAAAGGGGGGGGGGGGGGGGGGGGGGGGGGGCGGGGGTAAATTGCTTTCTGTATTACTCACCTTGATTTATTGTTTAGGCGATTACGATGTTCAATGGAACTGCACTAAACAACAGCGCACGGGATATGAGTATTTACCTGCACGATGACAACGACAAGTGCTGCCTGAAATGAGGAAAGTAGGCGTAATCACCAGAGGCAAGCGTGGACAACATTCGAAGCTTTTGAGTGGGATATAAAAAAACAAAACAAACGAGGATCTATTCCTTTTGTGCGTATTATATATATATAAAGAAATATACTTCTTCGCAAGGGGGGGGGGATATGTTTTGTTTTTTTGTGTGTTTCCTTCAAAAAGAGACAACAAGATCGATAGTCTACTAAAAAATATATATATAAAACGATGCAAGAAAACAAAAGGCAGTCAGATACAAAACAAAGGAAAAGTTTTTCGTCCCTCTATTTCAAACAGTTAAGCGAGGCGCAATCCTATCCGTGGGATTTGAGCAACCTGCTTCGAAGCGAGACAGTTTGAAACGTTTCGGTTCCTGCACGGTTTCACCATTGCCGATAGTAAAATAAATGGACTTGCTTGCGGGCGTGGATGAAAAAAAAAAAAAAAAAAAAGAAAAAGAAAAAGGCGATCGTGATATTGCAAAGCCGATGGAACAGGGAGAGAGAGAGAGAGAGAGAGAACGATGGATATATTGAGGATGGCTATAGACCCACAATCTGGAGCGAGATGCTTTCCCTATGTAGATACGCCCCAAGAAAAAGAGTGGCAAGTATTGTAAAAGAAAAAAGAAAAAATATCGCAGTTAGCTATTTCATTGTGTCTCCAAAACGAATCGATTCGATCTCTTGAAAAACAAAACAAAAATGTCTGCTCGTAAGATGGTCTTTTTGTCTACTAGATATCGTACACTCGACAGGCTACATGCCAGATTTTCTTAGTCAAAAGTTTCTAAACCCGCCAGACAATTGCCAAGTTTGCAGACGCTGTTTAAAAAAAATAAAATAAAAGAAGTTGATGAATTAACGCGATTCAATGGGGGGAGGGATACATTTAAAATTCGCTATTCTCTTCAAGCACTTGGCGAAACGATAGGACAAACTTCGTGCCTAGTTAACGATTAGATTTCTAGAACACAAGACTGTCCCCTCTCTAATTTTTTTTTGTGGCCCATTTCAGCAATGCCTCTCGCTGATTGGCTGTAGCGTTCCAATAAATACGTGAGTGTTATGAAAAGAAGCCAATCCGTTTGGATAAAACAAAAAAAAAAAAAAAAGAATTAGAATTCGAGTATCATATCTATTTCTGGCCTATGTATTTCTAGTTTGATTGTAGACATCCATAATGCATGAACGATCGGTACTGCACAACCTACGAGCCTCGAAAAAAAAAAAAAAAGACCAAATGAATAAATCAATAAAAAAAGAATCTTATAGGAAGGACGGGGTAAAGGGAGGGAGGGGTATCGGAAATCTGTCCAGCCGGTAAACAGGGTAGGGAAAAAAAAAGCAGACACGGTCGCCTTGGGAACTCTTGTGGCGCATTGGTTTTGATTGGTTCTCGAACTGTTTAATTGGTTTTGCCACGAGTTCAACGGCATCGCTAAAAAAAAAAAAAAAAAAAAAACTTCACGGTCGATTGAACGGAGGTACGTGGTGGAGCGGATGAGCGGTCGGGCGGAGCAGAGAGTTGGGTAGGGAAAGAGAAAAAAAAAAAATAAAAAGCTATTAAAATGATACGATAAATAACCGGCAATTACCAAGCGCAAAAAAAAAAGGCAGTTGGATTTTTTTTTTTTTTTTCATTCCTCCTGATCGTAATTAACTCTACCACTCCCCCCCCCCCCCCCCACGCCCCTCTATCTTCTCTCGGTAAAACATAAAAATGTGACACGGGGAAAAACGTAGAATTTTTTTTAAGCCCGATTTTTTTCTGTGACAAGGACACGACGGCGACGATGTCGAGAAAATTAATAGACGTCGTTATTCATCTGTCTTTAGAAAATTAAAAAAAAAAAAAAAAGAAGCGCTAAAATAACAGCAGGCAAATAGACAAGAGGCTGCGACAGCCAACAAGTCGACATATGCGCTAGAGAAGAACTAAGGAGATCTCCTTCCAGCCCGTCGGCGAGGATTTCTCCATTCATCAAAAACAACAACAACATCAACAACAGCAACAACAAAAAAAAAAAATGCAAGATGAACAGAAAGGAAAAGGTTTCCATAATCACACCTGCCATACGAAATCAAAAAGGGCCCTGCTGGAGGTGCTGGTCACCAACACGCGTGTGACTCTCTCTCTACTTCCTTATATAGTTACGTGGATTTTTAAACCCTCCCCCCCCCCCGTTTTTTTTTGTGTGTGTGTGTGTGTATGTTGGCTTTGCACGTACACGAGGCCGAGAATGTCGGATTGATTGCGGAACCAGCGCATGGAGTCGTGCGGTGCAAAACTAGTCGAGCGCGTCGCAAAGTCTCCAAATACCTTAAACTGGTATAGCGTCGATGGAAGCAAAGTCATTGAAGTAACGACGTACACACGTACACACACACACACACACACACACACACACACACACACACACACACACACACACACATAAGCGGAGTTGGGCTCACCGCTTGACTGCTGATGAGCGCCACCCACCCTTGCACGACTCCCTATCCTGGAAGAAAAAAAAAAAACAGCCAGGGCTCAAAAGATTCAAGGAAAAAAAAAAAAAAAAAAAAAAAAAAAAAAAAGGGCAGTTAAAAAAAAATAAATAAAAAATAATTTGGAAAAAGTTCCACAATACAAATTCCGAGTGGGAAAATAAAAAGTTACGCTTTAGAAAGGTGTTTTTTTTTTCCCGTGCGATGTTTAAAAAATGTATCCAGTTCTAACGAACGCGTGTATCCAAGTGAGAAACAAATGAAATGGGAAAAAAAAAAAAAGGAAAAGCACATTTATTTTAAATGACTCATCGCCAAAACGCAGAATAAAACAAAGATTGGTTGTTAAAGACACCATTATTCAATAACGTACGGATGAATTTTAAATAAATAAATAAATAAATAAAAAGGATATACTCTTCGGTAATAAAAAATGTAAATCAACTAAGGAGTTTCTTGATGTTTCATTGAATAAAAAAACGACGCTACACAAATCATTAAGTTGAAACCATCGCTATGTAAATCAAACTAAAGAGAACACGAACGTTTTAAAAAGAATTTTAGGTCTCCTAATTTTGTTTTCATTTTGGCCCAGAGCACTGATTTAATGTTATCTTTCGTCTATGGGATGCGATCCATTTTTATTTTATTTTATTTTTTTTTTTTTCAAAAGGCAAACCAACGGCAACCCACGAGACAATGTCTGCTCATCAGCAAACAAGCAGAAAGCTGACAATTTGGCCATCATCAAGTAAGATGCAATGGCTGGTTGAGAAGGGAGCAAGAAAGAAAAAAAAAAAAACGCACGTTCGGAAACATGTCAATCGATAAAATAATGAACTACATAAGCCACTGGATTGTATTCTCAAGTCTTGGCACGTACGCTCGCCATCCTTCAACTTAAAGACACGACCCCTGATCTGTGTGACTGAATGCAAGACTGTTCTTCTATTAAATAGATTCTTTTTAATTAGACGCCTATTCAAACATTCGCCCCTTTTCTAGTTGGGTTAATTTGCCTTACAAAACGTCTCGTTGTCCAATCACGCCTTTCGTTCCATCTTTCAATGCCTTCCTTCAAGAATTTTTGCCACTTGAATCGCCAGAAAACTAGAATCCAAATTGGCTCAATTTCTGATATTTTCCTGTTTGTTTTTTTTTTTCTTTTTAAATAAAAACAATTTAGCTACACGATCTGTTAATTTGTTTTTGCTCCCCTAGTTGCCAAACCAATCAGGTATTTCATTAATCGGATTCCCTAGTCGATTTAAAGCAAAAAAAAAAAAAAAAAAGAAACTGGGATCCCGCGCTCGTCATCACGGCGTTTTTTCTCTCGCTGCCAAAAACCAAAACCGCGTTACTCTTCCATCGAATATTATTCCATTGAGAGTTTTCCGAGGCTATCGAGTATCGTTGTTTGCTGTATCTGAGCTGATAGAAAAGAGAGAGAAAAAAAAAAAAAAAAACTTCATGCGCTTCATCTGTTTTTGTTCCTCTCTCGGCCGAGGCCGATGTTATTGTACGTCTGGCTAAGCTGCTGCATCAGACGGTACTGGATTAATCTCCATTAGCCGCATTATACGCAGAAACTTTCAGTGGCAAGGCAAAATACAAAAAAAAAAAAAAAAGGGGAAGTGCCTAACAGCTGATAATGGGCAACACGGGCAAAAAAAAAAAAAAAAAAAACGTATTTTATAACGTGAGTGGGAAATGGGAGTAGAGTAATGCACTAGTCGGATGTGCTAGTACAGAAGATGCGGGGGAAAGTTCTTGTTTGTTTTGTTTTGTTTTTTCCCCCAACACAACAATAACGAACACCCGTATCAGAAATAAGGTTAAACTATTTCCAGGTACGCAATAGATGAAAGGAATTTTGTAAAAAAAAAAAAAAAAAAACAGATGCTACTAGGGGATGGATAAGATACAGCAAAAAATAAAGAGGAAAGATGTTTTTCGTTCGTGAATTAGATTCGTGAAATTTTATCCGTTTTACGATGAAAATGTTAATTTTGTTTGTTTTTTTTGCTCCCCTGTAGCATATGAGGATAAAACGTTAATATAATAAAGCAAAAGTCAATCATCTAAGTGTGCCATGTCCGATTGGATGTTACAGACAGTTTCTCTTCGGCTACGGAGCTTCTGCTACATAATTTCACTGACAGTTGTGGCGGAACTCTTCTTTTTCGTACGCATACACAATCATTTTTATGTATACACGTACGTACATAGGCAGGCCACACACATACACACACGAAATGTCGTGTTTCATTTATTTTTTTTTTCCCTCTGCCTTTTCTTGCAGCGATGGAAGAACAGCTGAGACGTTTCAAAACATAAAGAGGTTTAAAAAGAAAAAAAAAAATTCGATAAAGAATATCATCCCGGGGGCTATTTGGGTGACACTAACACAGAAACACGGCGCAAGAACATCCTGATACAAGGATTGCTACTGCAGATATGCAAAGATCAGCAGCGACAGAAGCCCGTCATAAATCATCCTCCGCGCCAAATGTGAATATCGAATGTAAAGATACACATGTTCTCGTGACCGCCAAACATCGAACGCCCCGGGACATGTCCTACTCGTCAACCGTGTCCCGGTCCGAGCGACACGATTACGCGCACACAAAATCCTGTGACAGGAAATCAACATTTCTCGACATGTGGAGTGGACAGAGGGTGGCGAAGGGATATAAGGGTGGGGGGGGGAGGGGAATCAAAGCATTGAAACCAATCTGTTCATAGCCGCTAGGTAAAATGGAATAATAGACGAACGGAATCGCGTATTCGTGTTATCGTCTTCGTCTCAATAGCGGACCTCAATTCTTTTTTTTTTTTTTTTTAGCGAAAGCCCGTGGACAACCCAAAAGGCAACCAAAACAAAGTAAGAAAAACTTAAGTGTGTAAGAGTAATTTTGAAAAAAAAAAAAAAAAAAAAGATAATTGCGCTCAAAGATAAAAAGAGAAACGAGTTTGAAGTGCGCGCATCACAGCGTCAAAGTGCGTGAATAGCCAACGGTTCTCTGGCATTTAGATGTTCAACAAAGTCACAAATTCAAATGAAAAGCAAATAAAGCGGCAAAAATTGTTCATTTTCATCATCTAATATGTTGACGAAAAAATCAATCGTTCGAGCAAGGCTGTCGAAACGTGGCGAAAAAAAGAGGTAAAACGAGTGACAAAGCTAATTGCTGAACGCCATTGGCGATAGAATAAAAAAAAAACAAAGAAAATTGGCCTAATTGATTGACAAACAGGCAGACGCAATCGTAAATCGATAAATTCGTTTTTCGAGATGGCGTTTAAAACGAATTTTTTTTTTTTCCTTTCCTTTCGCACATACGATCCTAAACGAGCGATGCAACTGGTGGGGTAGCTCGTGAGTTTGTTCCGCTCGGTTAAACATAGTGGCGCAAGTAAGCGTGCACGCGATCCACAGAAGAGGATAGACGGGCTAAAAGACAAGAGGCGGTTTTTGACTGAGGAAAACATTTGTCACGCGGGTCACGGTCCCGTTGTAAGAGTGTAGACAAGCGATTGGCGTGTTTTCTCTCTATGACCCCCGCCTTTGTGTGTTTGAATGCCTCGTTTCTTTTTTTTTTCCCTAACCATCTATTTCGTACTCGCCATTTTCTCTTCCGGTGGGATCGACTCACGCGCCGCGCTTCAAACATTTGCTTCCACAGTCGTTAACTTTTGGCTTTTTTTTTTAAAGAGAGTAATAAAGAAGAAAACTGCTTGCCTTTCTCGTCTGTTCTTTTAACTTTGTTTGTGTGACGTAACTATTCATATAGGCAAATAAACAAGTGCATAGCGATTTAAGAGAAAACTCGCTTTCTGTTTCCAGTTCTGAGAATGAGACGCTCGTTTGTCTGATATAACGTACGATCCCTACGCTAGCCATATTCACTTAAAAAATGCATCAGAAACCAAAAAGAAATTGGCGGTAAACACAGCGCAAGCGTTCATCTTCCCGAATCAACAAGAACTGGTAAATACATACATAGACATCAAACTTTTTCAAATTCAATTTTTCACGCGGGCGATAAACAAAACAAAAAGCCGTAAATCGTTGAACGAGAAACAAGCCACTTTAAAGCTTCGACAGTCATTGATGTCGCCAAAGAAAAACAGGTTCCTTTATTCTATTTCGCATTCTAATCTGCCGCCACACCTTTTCTTATTTTCTAAAGCGAAACGGGCTAATCAGCAGCCGCTAAACGGTGCGACAATCTAATGACATAGTTACGCAAGGAGAAACAGCAGCAAAACAACCAACGTCGACGATGAAAACTCCCCATATCTGCAACGTGTAACCGAGGAGAAAAGATAAAGAAAAACAAAACAAAAACAAAGCGCATTTAACTTTAAAAAAAAAAAAAGGGGTCTTCCGCCTTAGCACCTGTTCGAGTTCCCGCAGTCAACAAAGCAACACACTTGCTCGTTGAACCAAATCAAATTGGGTCAGATCGGCACGGGATCATCGCCAGCTTACGGCAGGCCTAAAGCTATAACCTGCCGGCTATTATTAATTCATCTCGAATCGTGTTTCTCTCTCTCTCTTGGCCACATTGTCTTATTCTTTTTGAAAGTAGGACTGTATTTAATGTAAGCAATATCTTTTCTATACACACACGAAAAAAAAAAAAAAATAAATACCTGAGAATTATGAGCTAGTCTTCTTGGTTGTTCATTTTTTTTTAGGAAGGAAGGAAGGAGACGTCATGGGAAAGCTGAAATGACAATGGGAAAAAAAAACAAGAAAAAATGCCGATGGAATAAAGAAGAAAAAGTGCCGTCAGTAGGAAAGGAAACCCAGTAGAGACATTAAGTTTTCTCTCTTTTTTTTTTTTCAGCCATTCTCTCATCTGCATACGCGGTACTGTAGCACACAAGGGAAAATGATGGCTCGGCAATAACAAGACAAATATAACCACTACATGAAACAAAAAAAAAAAAAGACGGAACAAACCCAAAGACCTGAAGAACAGAAAAAAAAAAATAAAAAAAAAAAAAGAAAGAGTGGACGGCACAGATGACGCCCTACAAAAAAAAAAAAAAAAAAAGGATTTCCGCCAGCAGTGAGCCGGGTGCTGAGGAAGAAATCCGACAAACACGGAGAAGAGCAATAGGAGTTTTTCGATTTTTTGTTTCTTTCCGTTTCTCTAGTTATTTTCTTTTTTAGAGAAAAACAATGTAGACAACGACATACTGAACTGCCATTGACGGAAAAATGAAAAACCTGTCGGAAAAGGACTCAACAGATGTTTGTACAAAACGCATAACAACAGCGAAAGTCTAACAGTGTGGCCACTTGTTTCCGAGAAACGACGATGAGTGTGTTCAACATTCCGAATCGAACAAAATGGAACGACAAAACGAGAAGGGATTCGTCAATCAAACAACTTACCAGGCAGCAGATTTTTGGCGGAATCAATTTATCAAGTCACTGGGACGAAAAGAGAAACGCGAATCGTTTTCGTTCGTTTTCCCTCGTGAGTGCGGCTGACGCGTTTGACGTCCCTTTTGTAGTGAAGATTTTTTGTATTTTTATTTTTGTATTTTTTTTTTTTTTTTCGAGTTTTCCGGGCTTTCCTTCTACAAGTCAGTAGCTGACAATCCTACAACAATAGCACCCAATTTTTTTGTTTGCATCGAGGAAAATAAAAAAGAAAAAAAAAAAAAAGCTTCCGATTTTCAACGGATCCGGAACCGACAACCGCACGAAACGGTCCGACACACACAGACACGATCACACAGCGAAACACAGACGAGGACACGGTGAACGTAAAAAGAAACACACACACATATACACACGGAACTAAATAAGCTTAACAGCTCGAATGTCTCTCATAGTTTGTTTTCTTCGTCTGTGTCTCTTTGGAAATTAACAATAAACATCACAATCAAATTGCCTGACAAAGTCGAACTTTAATTGGAAAAAAAAAAATATGATAATCCGCACGGAGTTAACCCTCCAAAGAAGGTCACCCCCTTGTGAAAAAAAAAAAAATGCACTTGGAAAAAAACACGAGAACAGGTGAAATGTCAGAGGGGGCAATTCTTTAAACATCGACGGACTTGAAACAATTTGAACGGCACCTCTTTCTAGACGCGTCCGCTCGGGCATCGACTCGGACCACCAACTGACGGGAGTTAAAGTCGAGAGAGACCGAACGAATGGCTCCAGGGAAGAAGAGGAGGAGGACACACGGCAAACACTAGTTTTCTAGCAAAGAAAAAAAAAAAAAAAGAATCTCCCACCCTACCGCCACCCCATCCCTCCCGCATGACATCAGAGACCGCGCACGCCTCACGGGGAGTCCGCGAACCGCGCCGCTTCACTGCGCCCGCCCGCCCCTTCGAGAACTTCTTTTTATCTCCTCGAGTTTAACTAGGAACACACAGCACACCGCGTGTACTTCTCCAAATGAGTTGGAACAACAGGGAAAAAGGCAGTGAGCGAGCGCAGATGGTCCTTTTTTTTTCTTCTCTTTTTTCGAGACTCAGGCGGGTTGGTTTCGAAACCCGCACGAAAAATAATAAGCCTACTAACCACCGCCGGTAGTAGTATGAAGGCTAGGTGGTACGGCCGACTGTTGAGTGTGTGCTTGCAAACGACCTCGAACGCAACCAGGTATATCAACGAACAGCACAAGAAAGAGAGAGAGAGACATATACGTGCACTTGTACACGAAAGCGAAAAGAGGGGATAATGCTGACAAGTATATAATCTCATTCTTAAATAGTGGAAGAAAAGATCTATGCAATTTATTGCTCAGCTCTTTTGCCGATGGGCTCTACAATTGAAAGAAATCGATATGCAATTTGAATTTCCTGCCAAATTTAAATACTGTTGTTGATATACCTGCCATGTGGTATAAGATTAATGTTTTTCGTTTTCCCTATTCTTAAAAAAAAAAAAAAAAACAAAAAAAAAAACAAAAAAACCAATTCTTTAGTTATTCCTCCATTCTCCTTCCTTGGCCTGTTTTTCCTTTCGATTTTTCTTTCTCTTTCCCGTCGTGTGTGTGTGTGTGTGTGTGTGCGATACCCAGAACGGATTTTTCTTGAAACCCCAAAAGAGAAAGAGCCGCACCTCACAATGACGTGGTGGCTATCGACACCTTTTCCTTTTGCCTCAGATTCATACGCTCTTCTTCTTTCTTGGTTTCATTCTCTACAGAGAAAAAAAAAAAAAAAGAAAATCTTTGGAAGAAAATAAAACAAAACGTATGAGAAACACAGCAGCCACTGCTGTACAACACCCGAAGTCTTTGGCCAGCAACGGTGCCAAAAAAAAAAAAAAAAAAAAGTACAAAGGTAATTTTCTTGTAGCCCGTCCTGGGGATCCAGCATCCAACATCAACCAAAAGCAACAACAAAAAAAAAAAAAAGACTTTCTGCTAGTACCTTGATCCCATTTAGATCCAACCAATTTTGTTGTTGTTTCTTTGCCTACAGTCACGTGATGCCAGCGGATCCTCACGACGTCGTTCATCATCCTTTCCCAACGAAAAGAAAAAAAAAAAACAAGCATCAGATCGAACGGATATAATAAGCTACGCATACCGTGTCGCATAATCTGACCGGGCGTGATTATTTGCAACACACGACGACGACGTCGACCACCATCGCGCGTAAAATGAGGGGAAAAGAAAACCTGGCACTCCTTGCCTTTGCCCTTCAGCCGTTTTTCATGTCTGTTTACAGATTGTTTTCCATTCCGTATTTCCGACTAGCGCATTGGGTTGGGCCCTTTTTTTTTTTTTTACTTCCTCCATCTCTCTATTTTTTTTACGAACATACATAAAGAATTATCGACTTCGTGAATTTTTCTCGAATGCTATTGATTACTCTTTCGTCCATTGGAAAATGAACCAAACGGGTTTCAAACTGTCGGCGAGCAACGAAGTCGAAGATCGACATGTTTTTTTTTTGTTTTTTTTAATTCTTTAAAGATGGTATTTTAAATAGGTTGCCGAAGAGAAAATGGCATAGCCACGAGAGAAGTTTGAAATAGCCATTCGTGGTTTTCCATTTGCTTGGATCGCCACAGTCCTGCGCTAACTTATACTCGCAAGTTTTTTTTTTGTTTGTTTTTTTCTCGAGTCCCCTTTTCTTTGGGTACGTACAGAAGGAGCTTCGGTTCACCGAAGATGAGTACCGCAACAAGAATGTAAGGAACTGGAAATCGGAACCGAAAATCCCACGGTCTGTTTTTATAATTGAAATGAATCCTCCTTGATAACGTCTTCTTTTGTGTTACGACACTGCAGTAAAATAGACTTTCTCTAGCACAAGACGCCAAGACCGACTTCATGTTTTAAAAAAAGAAAATAAAAAAAAAAAAAAATGAAAGAAAAAAAAGCGAAAAGAAATGAAAATAACGTGGCAACAAAAACAACAACAACGCATTGTTATCATTTCTTTTTGATCTAGAAAATACAATTGCTTGTACGGTGGGCTAAAATCCCTCCCCTAGTCTCTTTCAATTTCAACAGAAAAACAAAATTAAAATGAGATCTAACAATTACGTTCGCTGCAGCAGCCAATCTAGTCGGATAATCATAAGAGCCAAAATGAACAACAGACTGTCCCGCAGACAAAAGAAATTATTTTTTTTTTTTTTTTTTTTGAATTCAAAATTCCTGATTGCATTTCATGTTTCAATTAGCCGAAAACCTTTGCCCCGCCCACACACGACGATCCTATTTCTAAAGTTAGAAAAACCAATAAGAGGAGGCCAATTCAGTTGAGCGAAAATCCCATCGATGATTGTCAAGAATCCGGATGACTCTCGCACGACTCCGCTTCCTCAGCAGGCGGGTTCGGCTGTTAGACGCCCACCAAAACGCCTTCGACAATCTTTTCTTTTTCTTTTTTTTCTTTTTTCTCCCTCTCCCTTTCCCCTCGTGCGATGGTAGATGTACTCACATTCGTCTCTGTCAAGTGAATAGACAGAGAGGTTGGGTTTTCGACGCTTACAACCTCTCCTTAAACCGCTACTTATTCGCCAACAGCAGCAATAACACGACGCACATTCACAAGAAAAGGCCGGAGCCCGTCATGTCCGCCATCGTCTCAAAAACTTGAGACGTGCCACTTGACAGAATCCATTTAACTGGAGTCGACGTGAGTAAAAAAAAAAAAAAAAAAAAGGAAAGAAATACGTTGGCGAACAACTGACGATCGATCGAAAACTTTCAATCAAGACGGTGACTGTGAAATTGGTAAAAAAAAAAAAAAAAAAAAAAGAATCGACACTCACGCAAACATGTTTGCAACCATGAAGCATCGCAACTCGATAAGACGTACTGAGATGTTGAATGTCCAATTGCCCATTCACTCTTGTTCTTAGGCGGAACAAAAATAATAATAAAAAAAATGGAGAATAAAAGCTCGAAAAGAAAAAAGTAGGCACTCCTTCGAAAAATACCATTGGCGTGGCAATGAAGAGACGGGCGATTTTTAGAAGGCAAGATGAAGAGAGCTGGAATATAACGGGCACACACGAGAGACGCTTTCCTTGTGCCATACACGACTTTTACGGCCAAACACATATCAAGAAGGCAGCAGGAGGTCCGTCATCATAACACACCAATGTTACGTATTACTACGTAGTGGACGAATAGGTCCATAAGGCAACATGAAAAAAAAAAAAGAAAAATAAGAGTCAGTCCGTCGTTACATCCGCTTCCATACTAATGCAGCCAGGGATTTGCTCGTGCGCTGTATGAGTAGATCGTGGCGGACATACGTGATGGGCTTTTTTTTTTTCGAGTTATTTTTCTTCGTTGGACGCTATTCGCTTATCAGCAGGGAAACAGTCCCACTTCTTTTGTTTTAGTATATTTCTTTCAAACGCGAGTGTGTGTGTGTGTGTGTGTGTGGTTGGCATAAAACGTTGAGACGAGACAGGGCCTATTGCCAATCCAAAGAAAATTTGAAAAAGGAAAGGCATTAAAAGCGTGGGGGGACGAGCGAACATCTGACAGGTGTCAACACCTTGCCCAACATTTTATCGCTAGAAAATTTTTTTTTTTTTTTTTTTTTTTTAAAGCTCTGTGGTGTAGAAAGAAATATTGTAAAACATCTTGCGGCTCTCGCATAACGCCTCGACCAAATCCGAAAATGTCATTAGCTATATTCAAAAAAGCTTTGATTCAAAAGTTTTCTTTTTTCAATGGCCTTTAAACGAACGAAAGAGCTGAAAAAGGTGTTCAGTAAATTCAGGTAAATCGGTTGAAATGGGACGACTGATGAGCAGTGATTATTTACGTTAGGTGCCTCACCGGACAAGGGCGTTACATCGGAAAACAAAAAAAAAAATCTTTCATCATTTTTCGGATAGTGTGGCACCTAACGTCAAGCTTGGCAAGAGCTCAAAATTTGGAAAACTAACCACACAAACGGAGAGAATCGGCACAAATAGAAAAGAAAACAAACTGCTCGAGTAGATTCAACTCGTCAGACACAAGAGCTAGCTTCACTGCCATAATTGGTGTGTTTTTAGCCTCGAAAGAAGAACTTTCCGCATGAGGGCGAAAAACGACGGGCCACACGGGAAAAAGAAGAACAAACCAAAAAGAAAAAAAAAACAAAAAACAAATTACATAACTCAAAGATCCAGTGAACCGATCGACGGTTTCGTACCGCCGATCTCGCAAATAATCGGGCGTGCGTACAACACGTGTTTCGTCTCCAGAAAAATAAAAAAAACAAAAAGGCACGGCTCCAAAAGGCGAAAAACACACGTACAGCAAATTCGATACAACACTAGAAAAAGAAGTGTGTTCTCTTCGTTGCGAGTGTTTTTCGCTTTATTAACAACAGCTAGAAACGGCGCCAGTGATTCGTGAACGCATCCACAGTCCGTCTACGCCAGCGAGAGCAACCGAGCGTTGAACAGTCTTTACAACAAGAATTATTGCATCATCATCAGTAGCACTCTGACGGGAAGAAGTAAAGCACTCACGCTACAGGCCAATCAGTTCTGGATTAAACGATTCTCCTCCCCCTTTTTCTTTTCATTTCGACAGACTAAAGACCGTCCCCCCCCCCCTTCTAAAAAAACAAGGGTGGGAGTCGAAAATTACCCGCCATTTCTAATACCATCCTTTTCTCTTCTTTTGTCAATGTGATTTAGAATTTTCGCCATCTTTTTTTCGCACGCTTTTCGCATGAAACTCTAAAGGTATTTGAAGATATTCAAGTGACACTCAGGGATGAACAAAAAAAAAATGCCGTTAAGTTACTTCTACTAGACAAACTTTGAATAAACAGAGGGAACTTCATGAAAAAAAAAAGCCGGGAGAAGTTCTAGAAACAAGACGCTACGTATATCATAGATTACCATTGATTACGAGAAGTACCGTAGGCATGTATAATAACAATAGTTTTCGAATAAATTAGCCGTGAGAAGCATCAAACCAGTTTCAAAATACTTCGAAATAATACGATATTAAAGATATCAATGGATACGGGATAGTCCTTGAAACGCCATCTCACATGTGTGCAAGGTTACCCAACAATTGGCAAAATTCTTGTTTAACCACTGTTCTAGTAGCATGGACGGTAGGAAAGACTCAAAATAATACAACCATCCATGTTGGTACATGGAAAACACGCAGAGCAAAGAGGAAATGGGTACCGAAACTCGCAAGAAAATGCAACTTACTTTGTGCAGGCTGAGGCGCCCTTTCTGGGTGACCGGTCACGTTGCCGACACTGTCGTCTATTACGATGTTCACCCCATTGGCAATGCAAAGTTCAGCAGAGAGCACAAGAAAATGTCTTGCCACCACATCTTGTCGTAGGAAATAAGTTCAAATACACGAGGAAATGTTGTATAACTTTTCAGTTCAAAAGGTTAGCCACTAATTTAAAGCAACTCCAGTCTCATGACTAACGTTCGGCCTCCTCAGCAGAACTATTGTGTAGCCTCAGCCAACGTTGCCGACACTAATCGCGATGTTACCGAATTCCTAATTCATCAACGAGCATTTAAAAATATTTGGCATCGTGTCTTCCATTCCCAGCCCTCGTCGACACCCGCCTTTTGCCAACAATAGCCCGTCATTAAAATAAGTACTTGAAATAAAAGCTCAATGAAGCAGAGACATTAGAAGCTTTAGTTCTTCGAACACAAAGATCTACTCTCCTCTGACAAGCTTGTTCATCAATTCCCAGGCATCTATCGATCGAGGAAAGGAAAATCGTTTTAAAACAAAACTCTGAAGAAAATGTGAAAAAAAAACACGATTTATCGATCGAATTCTCCCAAAAATATCAGCGAACGGGTGACGTGCTTCCATTACATGAGTCACGGGCTGTCCAACTCAATCCACAAAGGGACAATATTCTTAGCCTGTCTACAGTCAACTAACTACATACACATGTGACTGCGAATATGTGGCTAGAAAAAGGATGAAGGTGCCAAGAAAACAAGAAGGAAATGGAAATTATTGGTTAATATACGCCACCCAAGAGGTCGACGAAATGGTATGGCATCAGTCGTCGACAGAAGAACAGGATCTCATTTCCGGGTAAGATGGTGGCTATTTGATATGCGTCCTGTTGCGTTGTGCTTTATACCCGGTATCCGTGTCAGTTCATTTATCATATGTGCTCCAACGTTAGCTGATAAACATTAGAAAACCTTAAAAAAAAATGGTGACGTAAAGAATAAAGAAAGCTTTCCAGGACCCCCATATTAAAGAACGTACACCCAGGTCCCAGTGAGATTAGCAGGCGGCCCATTCGTCAAAGAAAAAGAAGTAACATGCAATTGTTCGACACTATCGCTCACTGTTCACCGTCAGGTTAGTGCAACTAACCCTCTCTGTCTTCTTCATCTGAGATCTCCCGCGATGAATAATGCTACTGTAGGACAAAACAAATCTGCAAGATTTTGTTAGATTGTGCCTTTGTACTAATCTGTGCCAGACGCCATTTTCAAAAGATCGCAGCAAGAAAAAAAAAACAGCAAACAAAAATGGCCTTTGAGGAATGTTTAGTCATCGCACGGCACAGCTGGCCGTAACTAATAAGAGCTTTTAAAGTTTGTTGAAAAAAAGGACTTTTGGGTGATCGCCCAGTAATGCCCTTCTTCCAATTTCACGCAATTGAACGTGCGGCAACAATTGACGTCCACATAGCAAGACGGAGTTTTTCTTTTTTCTTAAACCAATATTGACTTATACACAAACGATTTGCTACAGCTCTCTTTTGTTTTGTTTTTTTATACGTTCCTGTGATTGTTTAATTCGTCAAGGCAGCGAACATGCGACAGGTGGTTTTTCTTTTTTCTCTCTATCCTGTCGTGCTAATGCGCGTTAGTCTTTTGTTTACCGACACACATACACGGACACACGGAGAACTCTGGCGAGGTTGAAAAATTCCAGCAGTACAACCACACATTAGTCGACCAAGACACCCTCCAAAACGAGGAGATAACAGTCGCCAGACCAGCTGTTATTTAAAAAAAAATGCCTACAAAAAAAAGTTTACTTTAGATCGGCATAAAATCCAGAAAAAAAAAAAACAATATAATTTTTTTTTTCAAACAACACCTTAATGAACAATATTCCTATTGCAATCAAAAGCTTATAAAACAGCGAGGAGAAACCATGGAAAAATTGCTCAAAGAGGGTAATGGTGGGTGTGCGAACATCTGATCGAAATCCACGCATTATCAAGGGGGTTCGTTGCCCAGATTGCCGTACAATGCACATGTAATGTTCAATGTCCAGCAATTAAAACCAAAAATGGCGGAGAAAAAAAAAACAACAACAACATAAGATTCAAAAATCAACGAAGAGTTAGCAACTACATTTTATTTTACTTTGGCCGCGCTAACCACACACAAAAAAAAACATTAAAAAGTTAAAAATTAAACAACAAAAAATACATACCTCAAAGTCAAGGTTCTTTCTTTCTATAGCCGGACTCTACCGTGCAGTCGGACGGAAAGGAAAGAATGAACGGACAAAAAAAAAATGAAACAGAAATAAAGTATTATTTGATGTTTAAAATTGAAAAAGAAGAAAATATAGATGCCGAGTTGGTTTGTCATTTTTTGAATAAAAAAAAATATGCCGTGTATTGTGCCCTTCCGCCACCGAAGACGGATGAACATTGCCGGAGCAAGGTTTAAAACTCGCGCGTAAGACACAGCAGATGGTAACTTTCTGGTGTTCTTGGTATCTCCTTTTTTTTTGTTGTTGTTGATTTTTTTTTTCTTTGAAAATAAAGAAAATGAAAAAGAAAGTAAAATGCATTTTGAGCGGAATACAAAGCTGGCCTCATGATTGCAGTACTTTTGTATAGGTTTTTCATGACTTGTCTTTCAAAGTTTTCCTTTGCTGCTATAAGAAACTATCATTCTACTGCTGGAACGACGTTCCTTCTACATCCTCCCCAGCGAAATTGTCTTCCTCACGAGGCGTCTTTACATTTATGGATGTTTCTAAAGCTAAGGCCCAGATATTACCTTTTTATGAACTGTGATTACAATCATATAAACCAGAATTTACGAAGGATTCACCAACTAGCGTCTCCTTCTCCGGGAATATCTTCTTCCGTATCATTTTTGTCTTTTCTTTTAAGAGTGAGTGTTTTATCTTCGCCATTACTATTTGTTGGAATTTCTTGATGAAAACAACAAATGTAAATAAGAGTCCTTCGACTATTGCTGGAGGTACAAGTCGCCTCTTTTCGAGCGGTTACCGCAGAGCTAATGAAAAAATACAATCCATCTTGTCCATTTCCACTCTTTTTTTTTGTGATTAGGAAATCTGTCCATTGAGAAGAATTGAATTTCATTCAACTGTTTTTTTTGTTACATCTGCAGACGACAAAAAATTAGATCTAATCTAGAGTGACTGCCATAGACTCCTAGGTCTTGATGACTCAGTCCAATATTGGCCTCAGGATGACGCAATCTGAAGACCTCATCCAATTCAATGTTCGTTCTACAACACGGCTTATAATCCACATTTGTATGGAACAATTAGAAAAAGTAGAACATTCTCAAAGCTAACGATAGAAGTACTGAGTCTATCTATAATTATGTTGTTGCAAGATAAAGTTTAATACTAACGAGGGCTCGGCCCATGAATCGATTAGTGGGCAGTAACAGAACGGAGATTAAGAAGAAGAAGTTTGAAAATCCAAGTTTTCCCCAATTAAACATGACCCAACTAAAAACCCATCAGGATCCCAGAGGAAATCGGATCGAAAATGATTATTTTACTGAAGACAATTGTTTCGTTGAAAAAGAAAACAAACAAATGTATCCGCCATTTTCTTTTAATAAATAATGAAATATTTGGGACTAACCTCAACAAGGTCAATTGTGTTCTTTCGTCGGTGGAAAGGAAACGGCAACATAACGACATGTTGAAGGATAAAGTGCTGTTAAGCACGATGCCATAGCACGCATAGAATTGTTCAGAAAATCACGTTGTCGACCGCAAGAATCCCAGTCGAACAGTCAAATGCATTCATGTGGTCCGGCAACTAACTGGTTGCACATTTTTTAAAGCAAGATTGAAATGTCATCTAACGGCCATTTTAATGGTATCTTCCTTACCTGCCCCATTCATAAAACCATATTCTTCTTTTGCTAACATGGAAATGAAAACAAGATAAGCAAGCCTATAAAAATTGAAATTTTTTTTTAAAAAGATGATGATCTTTATTTGTGTCAGAATGAGAAAATGATAATGGAAGAGAAATACGTTTTTATGAACACTTCAGCGTACATCGTGGCGGTTTTCAGTCATTGTGCAAACGCGATCGTCTCTTTGTTTTGATGGTCGTGCTATCGTCAATTTGCGCAGCAGCAGACGCTCTTTTGGCCGCCCGTGTTTTGCCCTCTTCCAGCTTCACAGGTGTTTCTTCGTGTGAGCTCAACGATTCAGTTCGACGGGCAAGATCTCGTGTTTCACGTCGAATTGGACGCGTTGATTCTACGTTATGGGCTGCTAACAACTGGGCATTAACAAATTCCTACAGACAGAAAAAGAATTTCAAATTTCAAATTCACCAACAAAAAGGCAATTGCAATGGAAAATCCTTTACCTGAATAATGGTAGTGCTTTCCGTATACATTTCCTTTGCTAGACGATTAACTTCATGATAAGTGGGGTTGTATATGATTGAATTGAAGAACATGAGAGATATGTCTCGTTGGAATTCCACAGTGCTTCGAATAGCTCCGCTTTCGATGTTCTTTTTAATCGTACTCAAATCCATCGGCCTAGAAAATTAATTTAAGTAAACCGAACCTCAATCATGATTTTAAAAATAGTCTCAATGAATCTATTTACCGCATGACCAAACTTCGATATCCTGGGACACTCTCTTCTGTAATTGGTTTGGCAAAAAGAGATGCATTTTTGTGGCTAGATATGTCTCGCCATACCAACAGTATGGACTTTTTCCAGGTTCTGTAATCTCGATCATCCTCCCTATTAGACAAGCTAAATTTATATTTCTTCATAAAAAATAAAAGTTACGATTATTTGTTTGAACTTACGCTACGGTACTGACTGACGAAGTCGGGCTATTAGGAGTGGAATCAATACCACTGGACGGGGCCGGGGATGTAGACGGGACGTACAGAGGTGGAGGCAAGGAAGTCTTCTTCTTCCCAACGCCAGTAGGTACAACAGTTTCGGATGGTTCCTCTGCAACTTCTGTATCTTGCTCGTCAGACTGTAGTCCTTTACGACCAGAACTACGCCTCGTCGTCGGACCCAGTTCAGAGGGTTTAGTTTTTTCATCGCTGGGTGTCCCTTCTGCTTCACTGACAATCTCCTTCTTCCGACTGCCACGTTGAGCACGTCGAGTTGTTTTTGGCGTTTCTGTCTCTGATTTAGAAGTGGAATCTGCTTCTACTGTCTTTTGTTGTTTTTCTTCAACTTTTTCGTCAGCCGACTCTTCATGTACTTCTTCAACTATCTTTTCTTCTTCCTCATTTGTCACTTCCTCTTCTTCGACAGGTTCTGACTTCACGTCTCCAACGGTGGGTGTTACGTCTACGGCCATCTCTTCAACAGTTTTCTCAACATCTTCAGTGTGGCTCACTTCAATTTCACTGTCGAACGCAACTGTAACTTCTGGCTGCTCGTCTTTAGCAGCTAGTTCAATGTCATCCTCCGCTTTCGACAAGTATTCAGCTTCTTTCTTTATG
Organism: Daphnia carinata; assembly: GCF_022539665.2. Lineage (NCBI taxonomy): Eukaryota > Metazoa > Arthropoda > Branchiopoda > Diplostraca > Daphniidae > Daphnia > Daphnia carinata. The sequence continues at coordinate 7,162,021 of NC_081333.1, forward strand.
GCAGATTCAACAGTTTCTGCCAACAGGTCATGGGCTGGAGTTTCCTTTTCGGCTGATGGTTTTGACTCTTCTATCTGCTTGGCACAGCTTTCCTTCTCTGTTCGGACTATTGTAACATCATTAACGTCGACAGTTTCTTCGAGCACAGCTTGTTCCTCGTTTTCAGGCACTAAAGTTTCTTCCATTTTTTCGGCTTCAATATCTTGATTTTTTGTTTGCACTTCATTTTTATTCGGGACAGAAACAGTAGACACCTCGGTTTCCTCGCTTACTGTCAAATCGGGCAAAGGTTTTCCCGGTGAGTTGAGTGGTAATTCTAATAGGTGAGTTAATGTCGGAGCTGCTACTCGTGTTCCTGGAGAGGTTGAGGCGACTTTGATAGATGAGGTGTCTTCTCCAATGGCAGTAGATACCAAATTCTTCAGTCCAGGCGACAGGCCACTTGGAGAGGCTATGCTCATGCAAAATTCAAGTTAGTGGTGTAGTCCGTTTCACCAAAAATAAACAAACAAACAAATAAATACTTAGTGTAAACGGCTTTGAAGGTGGAGTCGTAAATCCTTTGGTGGCATTTGGTGGGACACTGGCCGTGGCAGTGGGACTCCTCAAAAGACTAGTGAGCAAAGGCGAAGATGGGGTAGCGGCTGGAACAACTGGGGTGATGCTACCTCCAGTACCACCCTGCTTAGCTTCACTAGGAGAAGCGGTGGTCGTCTCCCGCACCTCCTCTGTCGAAATGTCGATATTGAGCTGGTCTGTTACTGACGGACTACCAGTCGTCATTTCTCCATCCACCGCTTCGGAATTGATGCTAGTTTTCGTAGGTGAACGTAACATTAATTGCTGCGCTTGTTTTAACTCTTGTTGCTTTGACTCGCGTTCTTGCAGCCATTTTAGGTGAGATTTTTGCTCGTTTAGTTTGTTTTCGTTTTCCCTATAAAGATACGAAGTCAACAATAGTAAAAGTTTTTTTTTTTTCACCATCTAATTAAATCTATCCTTACTCATCGATTTGTTTACTAATTTCTGGTAGCCGGTCGTCGAGTTTTCCATCTTGAACTAAATCCAACTCTTTCTTTAGTTTTTGATACTCTCGGCGTGACGACTCCAACAGTTGCTGTAGCTCTTCTATGCGCTCTGAAATGCACCACCAAATTGTTCTATGCATTTGTATTCTAGTGAAAAATGCTTGTTGTGTTTACCCTGAGTTAGTTGTCTAAGAATGATCTCTCCAGCTGTTTCTCCTTGTAATGAATCTGTTGACCCTGAACTTGGATGCCTCTCCCCTCTTTTTCTTTTATGGGCACCTGTTTTCTCCAGCAGGCTATTATATTGCAAGGCACAGTTTCTGGGTGACAACCAATCTTGTGGACGATTTGGTTCAGCAAATAGTTTTAAGGATCGGCTCACAGAAACCCTTTCATGAGAACTGTAGCTTTAGACTGTCTTTGTTTTAAATTTGTTGTAAAGTTTAAAAAAATAAAATACCAGTTTTGATCACCGCTGCGAAGTACGGAAGAGGCCAAACACAGTTGCTCACGAACAGACCAAGTATCAATAGAAACCATTTTCATCTTGAGCTCTAAATTAATCCCAAAAATATTTATTTAATCACTCAACACTGAATGTATTTCAATTAAGCTTCATCCTGTGTTTTATTTCCAAATACAAATATGATTATTCTCCTTCTCTACATGGTCAACCACACAAGACATGCACGAAAACTGTCAACAATGACTAACAACTCTAGCTGGCAAACAATCAAGATATTTTTATTAACGAAAATCTCGATGGATTACTGAAAACCCACATTAAAGTGAAATTGAATTCTGTACTTCCTTGGAACTAAACTAGAGAAAATGTTTTGTACACACAATGCTTTAATACACTATATGGCAATTAGCAACGGGCTATAAAGGAAGGAAAAGTTACTTTGTTGTGACGAAATCTTCTCCGGACTCGCCATTCCTCAAGAAAATTCCTTTGTAGAATCTAGTCTACCTCGAGTTTTTTCGGCTTGGTATTCTATTTTTGTTTAATATTCATACTCACATTCACAATCTATGTATTGACTGGGACGCTCTATAAAATGACAATCAAGCGATAATTGTCGGGAAACATTGCGGGAAGCATAAAAAGGCCGGATCACATAATTTTAGTTAAAGATTTCAGATGCAAAGCAATAGATGGCGAAACTGGTGTGACCGTTCTTTTTTAATAACAGTCCGCAGCTTATGAAAGGGCGTGATCTACTGTTTTGGACCTTGTTTCCTTGTTTCCATTGGCCTCTCTGTCAAACCATAAACTTTTGGTTAGTTATTCGTTGCCTTATAGTTACGTCAAAGAAAATTGTTTATCAAACGAAATCATGGGATTGTTTGGGAAAACGCCAGAAGCTAACCCAAAAGACAAGGTAAAAGAAGTTTCGTTTTCCAAAAATTAAACGTTACTGGCAGGACAAAGATAGCGGGATTGAACGAAATTGTATAGGACTCGCATGAGCCTTAGATTTAATAATATCCAACCATGTTGTTTCAAGGTGAACGAGTGGTGTAGCAAACTTCGAAAGGAGAGCTCCCAATTAGACCGTCAAATTCGCGGTACTTTAAACATTATGAAAGCTTGCTCCTGTAACTAATGTTAACCTAAATGAACCAAAAGGTATTCAGAGGGAAGAAGAAAAGGTAAAGAGAAGTATGAAGGAAGCTGCCAAAAAAGGGGATAGAGATGTCTGCATAATACTTGCCAAAGAAATCGTTCATTCAAGGAAGGCCATTTCAAAAATCTATACATCCAAGGCTCACATAAATTCTATATCAATGCAGATGAAAAATCAATTAGGTTCATATCTTTTAGCATAATATATGTTTTTCTGGCTGACTAATAATATTGAACAGCAACCCTACGAATTGCTGGAGCACTTCAGAGGTCCACAGAAGTAATGAAAGCCATGCAGCAACTGATAAAAATACCAGAGGTTGCAGCCACTATGAGAGACCTTTCAAAGGAGATGATGAAGGTTTTCTTTTGAACCAAATATAAATTGATTATGAGATTGCACTTATTATTGTTCAGGCTGGTATTATTGAGGAAATGCTAGAAGATACCTTGGAAGGCCTTGAGGACACTGAGGAGCTTGAAGAAGCTGCTCAGCAAGAAGTTGATAAGGTTCGTTTTCGAGTCTTTTTTTTTTTTTCTATATATATATATATATTTATATTTCGTTTTCACTTTTTAATCTTTCATGTTTAGTTTTCAGTTAATAAAAAAAAATATTTTTATTTTATTACAAACTGATGCAGGTTTTGTGGGAAATAACAGCCGGTCAGTTAGGGAAAGCTCCGGCTGCTGTTACCGACTCTCTTCCTGTTCCGGAAGCCGTTGCGTCTACAGCAGATGACGAAGAGGATTTGGGAGAAATGCAATCCCGTCTACAAGCCCTGAAAAGCTGAAAACTTTAAAAATACGTTTAATAGATTCGGTCATCGTTTAAATTTTAAAGCTAATCATATTGAGATAACCCTAGTTCCATTTCATTACGTGGGGCCCTGAGTATTACGTAAATTGGCAACTAGGACGTTACACGCTGTACAAATTCTACATACTATAAGCTCTTATTATATGATTACATTTGTTCAAACGTACCAGCTTAACTAAGTTTCTAAAAAAAATGTCAGAAAATAGAGGCAGAAGTAAATATTAACCTACTCATTGGTTGTGGATGATGTATTTTTTTTTTCTTATGCACCAACTTCGGATAATTTACACAAAATTTTCCTTCAACGAGAATGGGACTATTTATGTTTTTTGGATGGCCGATACCTTTCCCAAGAACGATGATTGAGCTGACTAATATCTTCGAGAGGTGCAATATCTTTTAAATATTGAGCTAGATATAAGAGTTCGCGATCTTTGTCACGATTGAGATGTGCTTCTCGAAAGGCTCGAATACGAAGACCGTTCTGGGGATTCATTAAAAAGTTCCTTCGTATGTCGTCGAACATGATGGTGTTTTTTGAAGTATAAACGCCAGGGAATTTTCCCCAAATCACAGCAAGAGGCTTCACCTAAACGAAATTGTGAAATTTTAATTACTGCTTCAAAAAAATTTCGCCACAGATAACATACATCCAGTAACCCGTATTTATCCATATGTACTGAAATCATTGCCAAATAGTCTAGGTATCCTAATATCTTGTAGTTCTGGTTTGTCGATACCCCAAGTAATTTCATTTTTTCTTCGATCCATTTCTAAGAATAGAAACCTTTATTACTAAGAAAATCAAACATAATGTTATTCTGCAAGAACACACCATAGATGTTGCAGACCATATCATGATATCATAATCCTGTAACAGCAAAAACAATCCAATCAATTTATCTAAACGTCTTGACGATCAGACCTGTATGTTAAACAACATTCCCATGGTACGTACTTCATATGCAGCAGTTAGAAATTCGTGCAAGAACGGCCTCATCAATTCATTGCCAGTCTCTGCGGCCGAGCGATGATCAAAAAGTGTATAGTCTATGTCCAAAACTAGTAATTTTTTTCCTTGTCTTGGTTCATTCAGCAGTTTGATTTCATAGCTATCCACTCGTTTGGCAATCTGGAAAACGTAGAAATTCTTTTAATGAAACTGAAAGAAATATAGATATATGGTTAATAGCATACTTTGCTTAGGTATTCTTCTCTATTTTCCAAAGCTATTTCTTCTTCAGTCATGTCTAAATCATTTATTATCTGATCAACAATTTCTGGGACAGTAGATGCTGTAGTGATATCCTGTTCCAGTGAACCCATCATCATGATTTTAAATCCTACTTTTAGGTCCAAACTACTTAACTTCGCTGCATCTTCAGCTGGTTTTCCTGAACAGGAAAGAAATGATGTTAATGAGATTAATGGATTATGTATTGTGTGGCCTTGCATTGCAGCACTGAACTGTTTACAATGGCTTGATTATTTTGTATTGGACCACATACCCTTGAATTTTAAGTTTAATAATTTTTGTCTTTCTACTTTAACTCCTGTTTCAACTTCAATGGCTTTTTTTAGACACAAAACTGTGCCTTCTTTATCAACATGGATTGAGTACTCTTTCGCAGACCATTTGACCACAAAACTTATCAGGACGTCGGTCATGATAGACAAATAAATAAATAACCAAAATATTTAATTAACAAAGAACAATAAGTGGCTCGACACGTCAACTCGAAATTTCTTTTTTCACTTCTTGAGTCTTAGTTCTGAACTAGAAAGTCAACAATCGAACTTCACAAAGTTGTCAAATGTACATAAACTAGAAGTCTCTTTTACAGCGCGGCTAGGGGCATATGCAAAATGCAATCAAGATTTTCAAAAAATCAATTATACGGAATACAGCTTACTTAGAAATATTGATGTGAAAAAAAACATGGCGCGGTTTAGATGATTAGCCGGCAATCAGGGTGGTCCAGCAAAAACGTAGTGGGACAGTGCACTTCACATGGCATAATGGAAACAAACTCATGCATAAGTTAGGTGCTAGTATAAGTAGGTTAGTTATTAGTAATTGGTTGGGTTGGTGGTAAAGTGCAACCGTCAACTCAACTTTTATCGTATTAATAGTTTTCTTATTAAGAGTAACCGTATTAACAGTATTAACTTACCCTATTACGTTGGACTCCGCCACGGAGAAAATTTAGCACTTCCACTGGAACGTTTATCAACCTTGACTGATTAACCGCTTGATCAACATAATATAGTTCATAAAAACGCATATCTGCTACGCTTGCAGTTTTGAGATGAAGCGAGCAACTTTCATAAATATTGGCGCTTCTTTGAATTGGTTTCCAAATGCCTGTGCAGCACAATAATGTAAAAACATCCCATTGTCCTTTAACATTTTTCTGCTACTCAAAATTCCCCATACGTTTTCGTCTTTTTGATCAATAAAATTCATACTTAAACATATAACCATTTTGTTTGACTTCTTATTACTTCAAATCAGTTCCTTTTTATCCCACTCCAACGTGGCGTTGTTTGAAACGTTATTCACGTGAATGAACTCATCCCAAGCTGTATTGATAATGGGGCTGTTTTTCGTTGAAACGCTCTAGTGCCAAGCCACGTTTAAAGTGGGTGCGTTTTTTGTCGCTTGTGTAGGAAATTTTGCTTTTTTAGGTGAGGTAGGCGGGCTGTGATTCAATCAATTTTTGATGCCACGACCCTCTGTAGCCTGAACTTATGTACAGGTGAGCGGACGGAAAAAGTTCGAAAGAGCCAAAATCCATATATACCGAAGGACAATCCTGGGCATAGTGTTGACCCTCTAGGGTAAATAGACCTAGTAATCATGTTGGTGTTTTATCTACACACACGCGCTTCTTGTTAATGCTCGTACTTTTATTAATAACTTGCCCGAGAAAAAACAGTCCGTGAACACATTACTCCGAAAATAAAAGCAAAGCAAACATGTACCTACGGAAGTGTAGCAGCTCTTATTATTTCTTTTGGTGTAAAGCAAAATCGTGCTTAAACCCGAAATCGTGTCGGACACCAAAGCTGAGCAATTTTAAACCGCCCGAAACTCTTCAGGAATTTGCAAATCCGTGGGAAAAGTGCAACCATCTTGCTGGATAATTTGGGTCGCCGCCCAAACACCGCAACGAACACAAGCATCAATGGGGCGACCTTGAAGTAGCTGAGAAATAAATCCTAAACAAACGCAAATGTTACAGTACGAGGTATGTCTTTTATGGTTTTATTGAGAGCCTACCACCAACAAAGGCATCACCGGCTCCATTTGTGTCCACGATCTTTTCGTCGGGAACACTTATGGCAGCGATTCGCGTAATTTTACCGTCTAAAGAGACAATCATCACTACAATAAGTAAAAAAGATAAATATTTACGTACATACCTTGAGCGATGATAACATCATCCTTGCCCTGGGTTATAATCACGATGCGTTTTCTCTTATGGTTTTCCTTGGGGAGGGCTGCAATACTCAACGCTATTTCAGACATGTCATTGGTAACTGGAAAATTTTGTTCCTTGGCGAAAGTTTCGGCTTCCTAGAAAAGGATCACTTATTGTTACCAATGGTTTCTCAGTAGGATGTTGCGAGATACGTACAGTTTCATTTCCGAAGAGAATATCAATATATGAAAAAGCTTGCATCATAGGGTCTTTAAAGAACTGTGACAAAAATGGAGCGCTCAAGTTCATCATTAAAATCTTGTTTTCGGCGTTGGCATGCAGCGCAACTTCCATAATTGTGTCTGGATTGACGGTAAGAAAAAAACCCTGTTGTGGAAAAACAGAAAATAAACTTAATCTTAAAAGAAAAAACAAGACAAAATATGAAAAATGATATAAGAATGGAAAGGCACGTTACAAAGGTAACACGGCGCTGTTTGTAGAAAATTATGTATGACTGAAAACTTTTCTTACTGTGATATAGAAAAAATCTGCTTCGTCGATGAATTTTCTGTTTTCAGGTATTTCGACGTGATGCTTTGTAAAAAGATTAGCTGCGGCAAGGTTGGCACACAGCGAACGATTTGCCCCATTGTTTGTTAAAAGAACAGCACATGTTCCTTATTATAATAAAATTTTCAGCTATGTTCAAATTACCCATTTCAATAATATCATTTATTTACCTGTGGATTCAGTATCTGTATATTGATACCTTACATTAACACCTTCACCCCTTTGGGGAAAAAAAGGTTGATAGAAGACGGAATTTGATTATGCCAGATTAGCAATACAACATCCCAATTTGTACCTTGCTTTAGTTTGCAGAATTTCGCTATACTCATCCTTGCCAACACAGCCCATAAATACTGTAGTATTTGGCTTCTCCAGTACTCTCTGAATAAAAATATGTAAATAAATAAATAAAAAAAGGAGACAAGTTAACATCAATACCTGTGCAACACGGAGAGCATTTTGTCCTGACCCACCAGCAATATAATCTACTTTATACTGAGACACCAATTCTTTATAGAGAGGCTTGTGCTTCTCTTCGGCTAGAATAGCATTATTTAACTGTAAGTCGTACTTTTCCAGGAATGCCACATCTGTAGCTGCTGAGATATCCAAAAGCGGATTACACAAACCCACCAGCATTCCTTCCCTGCACTCGAAATTTCAATTACATTTGAAAGCAACATAATAAATGTGTTAAAATTTTAACCTCAGAACTTTGTTTTCTCCTGACATCCTTGAGTGGGAATGTTTGCAAATAACCTTTCGGGAGCACGTCGTGATCGAAAAGACCGGGCAAAGCAGACTAACAAGTACATGACATCCTAGCCGACAGTAATTTTGTTGTAAGGCCTGCTCCTTCTATCAAAAGACACATTTAAGACGAGCGCTATTCCACAGCGCCTCTGGTATTGAAAAAAAAACGTGAAAAAAATCCTAATACTTCATTACATTACATTGTTACGACTTACTACCCTTGCTAGCAAAAGGATGGATGTTAAAAAATTTACGTTTATCCTGGAACTCACAGCATTTCTAAACATTAGCATTTAATAAAATAAACCACTTCATTATTTTTCCCTTTTCGGCCGATGGACACCGCTTCTTGGTACGTGCGCCTTTAATATGATACTAAATTGGGGAAAAAATATTTTGATAAAAAGTGAAATGCAATAAAGTTTACAATAGTGATAAATAAAATGGAAGTTTTCCTGAAACAATTCTGCGCTATAATAATAACATTTTAAAGAAATAAAACTTTGCCTTGTTGGCCTTACCTCAGTACTACTATGTAGTCAGTATTACAACATGCCTCTGAGCTGCGGCTGCTATCAGCTAGTAGTCGACTAGAGTTGAGTTCAATGGTTTCTGCCTGAAGGAACTCGTTAAAAGCATTCAACTAAGCGACGTTGTTGACGTGGCTGAATTTTCAAGCGTCATAAGCAGTATCAGGAAGTTTTCTGTAGTTGCGAGACTTTTTTGTTTTCTCCGATATTTAATAAAGTAACAGAAATGTCCGCTAAATATGTGACTTGTGTGAGCATAATTTTAGCCATCTCCATGTTGGCAAATAAACTTCAGGGAGCCGCAATTGATTCAAAAGCTTCTGAGCAACTGTTAAAAGCAACTCCTTTAAACGTTTTATCATTTCTGTCCGAACTTTATTCCATTCAAGCTAAATCCTTGAATGAAACTTTGACAAGCTGTCCAAGTTTCTGGACTCGAACAGAAAAAGAGTTTAGTGAAAAAGAAGAAACAGGCATTCTAGGTTCAATCACAAAGCTTCAAGAGCTATGCCCAAATAAGGAAAATTTCACTATAGTTTGTAAAGGTGCTATTTGGATTTCAGATTATGTTTGCACAGCAAGTCAAGATGAAAATTATCAGCTACCAGCTGTCCAAGATCTGAAAAATCTGACTAGTGTCAATGGTTTGTGCCAAGCACTTGTTGGAAATGTAAATCTTACACAGAAACTATGTAACATAGTAAAAACGAGTGCAAAACCCAATCAAGCTTTGAAGATATTGAAAGTAAATGAGAAATCTGAAAACATTTGTACCTTGCCTGGTAATGAAACACAAGAACAGTGTATTCAATATTGTGGTGGAAACAAACAGCCACTATGCAAAATTATTCTACAAAGCTTAAGAACAATTGTTTCTTTGGAAGAAAAGAAAGAACATTTGGCAGATACCAGTACTAATGGTGATACAGACTTAACAGCAAGCAATGGCAATCTTTCTTCATATCCTTCTTTGACAGACCCACCTACCATCAAGACGACGGTCATTGTTCAACAAAGTCAGACTGAACGAAATGTACAAGGGATGACTTCACAGAACAACAAGGAGTCCTTAAATTCTACGACGCAGTCTATCAGCACAGTCACCCCCGTTACGATAAACAACGAAACGCCTGCGATGTCTTCTGTGCTGTCTAATAAAACTCATACAAAATCTCCGTCAACAGTGGCAACATATATTGAAACATCTTCGGCAACGGAAGTGACTGTTACTGACGAAGAATTTGGATTGGACGACTTTTCTGCTGACAAGCCACCGATAAAACCTGCCGATGAAGATCCGCCATTATATGAGGATGGTGACGAGGCGCTTAAAGAAGAAAAAGAGTTAAACAAGGAAGAAGAAAGAATTCCTAATGAAACACAAAAGGCTGTTCATAATTATGATTCGTCATCAGATACTGATGCTGATCCAGTCAACACGCACTTCCTTTTCTATTTTATTGCCTTCGCCGTGCTGTCTGCAAGTGGCTATCTAGTGTTTATACGCAGGAAATATCTAATCGCATTGGTGTTGGAAGGTCGTTCAAATTCAAGTAGAAGACGCAGTAGCTCCTTTCGGGAACGTCCTTCGTCTGGGAGTTATCGCAAGCTGGTTAATAACCTTGAAGAAGCCATAACATCAAATTCCGTCAAAAATTCTAATGTAATATATTGAATGCATTTGTTGAATAAGTTCATGTATAAAGTACGTAATCGAATAAATTGCTATATAATTCACATTCCTGTTGCATAGAGTAAAGTATAGTGAGGAAAGTTTGTTTACATTTAAATTTTGTTTTAACTATCACTGATTCTGAAGACGTTAATAGTGTTACACGAAAGATTGATTTGAAAGGCTATATGTATTTCTCCATTAATCAAGACATAACTGAACAAGTTCTAGAAAATTAACTTTGATTTAACAATCCTATGTAATTTCTAGATTAAATAAGTACATTTATTTTATCATGATTGGTATTTAACAACCGAAGGATGCCATGATCATTTCTTCAAAGCACTCAATCCGTGTAAGAACCCATAAGAAAGGCCAGCGCTATCTGCAAATACAAAGTACGGATGTTAGATGACTGCACCTTCGCATTCACCACAAAAGTTTATAGTTCGTAGGCAACTCAGACCCATTTTGACCACATGTAATTTCAGATGACGAAAAAATTCGTTTCCTCATAGCTCACAATAAAGAATAATACTTGAAAATGCTTAAGTTAACTGACCTGCGCGACAACTGGTACCAATTTCCTTAAGTCGACCAGAGATCTATATGTACAAACGAGAATTACATCCAATTGGACAAAAAATGCGATTTCAATCACATTCACTAGAGTTTCAGTAAAATTTTGCTCAACAACTTTGTTTTCAGATGACGAAAAATATTTCTCATCATAATATTATATGATACCATAAATCGGTCGTATGTTCATACCCTCCTTGGATGTCCAGCAGTTTATTTTAGTTCCATGGTACGCTTTCATTCTTGTTTCAGGTAGCAAGTCCAAACCTTCGGTAACAGTAGGTTTCTTCCCGTTTGCTGTTATTTTGGCGTCTATACCTCGTGACGCACATATACATTATGTACTTCTCAGCATGAACCAATATCTGAATAACAATGTTCTGTTAATTATTTAAATGTTAATTATGTGGGAAGATATTTGGGCCAACATCTAAAGAAAATGTTTTCAAAAATACTTCTACTTAATATAGCACTACCGCGAAAGGTGACCATATAATATTGAATTTTAGTCTCCGCTCAGGTACTGCAAAAACTACTTATGCAAAACTATTTAAACCAACTTACTGTGCAAGAACATGTTCAGCCATTGTTTTAACAAACAAAATCAGGTTTCAGACAGGTCCATTAGGGATTCCAGTGATGGCCAAAAATGGCATTTTGAACTGTAGAGAAAACAAGACATCTTAATTAATCACTACACATATTTAACTGAAGACTAGAGTCTAATTTCATTTTTAGCTCAGATTAATTGTGTCAACAGTTATTCAGATGACGAAAAATTATTCTCATCATGATTGTTTTGAAAATATTTCAAAATGTTTAACTTACATAATGGTGATCATGATGCCTGCAGATGGTTTCCAAAGAAACACTGCATCCTTAAATACTGTTGGAAAATCTTGCCAGTGTAAACCTTCAAAAGCAAAAGTATTCATAAATAAAATTCAGCAACGCAAGACATCATTAGCACCGTTTCAAAATAAATTACGAGTTGCATTTAATAGTGAAAAAATACTGATAGAGAAAACTAGTGAGATATGGTATAGGGAACACGTGGCCTAGTAGAACAACCAACGAGCTTCTTTCAACTTTCTACATTAGTCGATAAATACTTATACAAATTCCTTTAAAACGGTATCAAACAAAATCCAACTTACACCCATTGGGAAATTTGAGAAACAATGCAGTGAATCCGCGATAATATATGCTTTAGATGAATGGTAGCAAATTCTCATACGTACATCAGTGGGTAAATCCGGCAAACGAATACTACGGAATGTACTCCGTTGGTGTGATCAAGCTTCGTATCGAAGTAATCGAAATACACTGGTGAAGTATCGATCACCAGCTATGGGAAAAAACCAGAAAACAATTCGAAAATCGAATAATCTAGCCGTTGTGATTCACTTTTTTATCGGGATCGGCAACCAAAATCTTTTGGGAAATTATTTAGGAGACCACCAATTCATTGACAAACAAATTATTGAACAAACGCTGCACAATTTTTTTGTAGGCACAGAAACGGCTTCGGGAATTTTTCGCGTCTTCTTTTGTCTTTACTACGGGTCCCAGCAACAAAGTTAGGTCTTCAAATTTTCAAAATTTTTCTTTACAATTGCAAAATTTCGTCAATACAGTGTCCTCGTGCGAAAACGCTGAGAAACAACTTTGCGTAAAAGTATTTATAAAAACATGAAGTTCTGTTGCACTTGTTTAAAGCATTATAACTTGCTGGGCGGGGTATATGAAATCGTGAAATAATTTCTTGTATTGCAAAATCTCAAACTTATGATAGCAATCAAACGGTAAAATACTACAACGCGCAAATCAACGAGTTTCCAGAAAGGAAAAGAATGCTGACATTAAGTATTACCTTGTAAGCCATTGTGTGGTAGTAAAGAGTTGTAAAAATAAATGTTTGAGCATAGAAACTTTGGACTCCTTATTTCACCACAAGGCCTCGAGCTCCCGACCGAGTTGGTCGTAGAGCCTCATGCCCCGACTCAAGATCCTAGAGCCTCGACTCTACGTAAAGTACTCTACTCTCTAAAGGTCTCACTGTAGCACAATACGTAATGGACAGTATAACGCATGACATAATTACCTTTCACTAGTATCCCTTAAGCCATATTTCCTCGAAATGCCTGGAACGCGTTGCAAAGTTACAAATTGTAACTTTCCTTGCAGCCCTAGCAAATACAAGCGATTTTTCAAAACGTAACAGTGCTAGTATACTCAGGGCCAGTGGCATAATTTCTTTTGGTTACACAAATGCATAATAACAAGACAGAATTTTATTGATGACACAAAAGAAAGTTGTATGATTGATTGAACAACCTGATTAGGTTGAAGAATTTTTTAGACAAAACTATGCCATCATGCTAGGTCTAGCTTCAGTAGCTTCGAGTTTGTCGTTAACACTTGCAAAACCAGTCCCGCCCTTTAGAAAAGAAAACAAATAAAATAAAGTTAAATTAGTGATCCGAATGACTTATGTAAAAGTTCTACGGAAAATTTAATGGATTCGAACAAACAACTATATTTACCCTCTGCAAAGGAATTATGTCCTTTTCTTTTAATTTTAATCCTGTAAGAGGGTGGACCATGTCCTTTTTGATCAGTTTTTCGAAACATTCTGCGGTAATAACATCACCGCTAAAATAATTTTAAAAAACGGCGAATAAATTAGGAATTTTTTAAGAAACAAAAAAGGAAATGAGGAATGACTTACGTTGGCTTCAAAATGGTGCAGGGAATCGAATTGCTAAGAATATCTGGCATTGGAAAGTTCCCGTGTTATAAATAAAACTGTTCATGCTTAATCTGAAGACGACACTTACCTCTGGTGATAGGGCACATATAGCGGACTTGGCGACTTATGAGAGCTTTTCCACGTTCGTCGTCATCCTTCGGGGCCAGTGTAAACTTTACATCAATCAGATCCTTGATTTTTAAAATTTTCCCACTGACTGGGCAATAAATGTCTGTAGATGGTTTTGGAATTATTATTGGTTTTGCATCAGGAGTCATAGCTGGGACCCAAAAACTTGGCAAATCCTTTGCTTTATTTCCAGACATGTTTGACAGACTAGCACTGCTAGTAGATGGGTTGCTACCAGGTAAGCTATCACCTTTTTCAGTTGCTATAAATATTAAATAACTTAATTTTGAGTTGGAATTAGTAACCAATTTTTGCAATCTCACCAATGAATTTCTCTACTTGGCTTCGATGGGCTGCGGCTTTTAGTTCATTTTTCTCATTCTCCTCACGCTTGTTTTGTCTTTCATATTCTTTCTGTTGTCTGAGGATTTCTTTTTTTTTGGCAAGATAGTATTCTAGAATGGCTTCTTTGTCAAATAAATATCCATCAGGACTATAACAAAAAACAAATGGCAATTTTATTAATTATGAAAGTTAACATACAATTTTAGATATACCTCACAACAGGATTTCTACAGGGTTGCAGTGTTAGTGAACAGCAATCAAATCCTTTGATAGAATCTTTGCTAAATCTTTCTGAAAGAGATCCATATCCAGATGCTTTAGCATCTCTTTTTTTTTCGTGATAGGTATATACACTTCCTGCCGTGGAATTTCTGGCATGTCGCGTCATATTTATAGCCCGTGAAAACCCGAAGGAAATTCAACTTCAAATTAAAAACAAATTACCACAACGTGTATAAAACTCGTAAATCCTCGTAATCAATTTTTGTTTTGTTGTTTTGCCAAAATATTCTCCGTCTCGACTTTCATGTTCCTCACATTTGTTGCTAAACAGCATCCAAGTACTCCATTTTGAACCAGTTCTTTTTTCTCCTCTGCTTCTCTCTGGCTCACTGCATTCGAATAGCTAAAAATATCGAAAACAAATAATACATTTAACATCGATCAATGTACAAATTTTAACATATGTATACAAAAATGTTTACTGACGTTTCGTCGTATGGTTAAACTTGAAATTCGGCTAAAATCCCCTAAGTAATATATAGTTTTATTGTTAGACGCTAGATGGAAGACAGTCTCCACGTGTGGGACTTTCGACACTGTTTGGAATTTACTAAAAAATTACCCCGGTTTTAATCGTTATTTTGGGGGAATGACGTTGGGAGAATTCCTATAAAACCAAAATACTTTTAACTGTTAAATACTGCTGGACAGAAGCTACGTGTAAATTATCTCCCATTTATTATAAATACCTTCTAAAGAAAATGGGAAAAGGCAAAAATGGATTGCCTGACAGGTTTGTGCATAATCAGATTTATTCAAATGTTAAAGTAGATCTAAATCATTGTGATAATTTCTGCAGCTTGTATCGAATTGTATTAACTGTTCCATTATGGTTTGTTGCCTTTGCATCTAGATGGTTGGACTATATATCCATTGGACAGGAAATACGAGGAGTCCCGATTATTGCCTGCAAAGTTCCTTTGAGAGAGGTATGCCACAGATTCTTTTCTTTTTTCATATAGCCTACTAGATGGTAAGATAATACTACTAGACTTGATTTGGTGTCATAAGAAATGTCAGCTTCAACAATCCTAGTGTTTGTGTGACGAAAAACTAGTTTCAGAAAAATCACGGTCTGGTTAGCATCCACTATTTCCTCTTAATCACTGCAACTTTTCAATGTTTAGTCCAATCATGTGAACCACAATAAGTTGTTCTAGTGTCTATTAGGCTTCTTGAATTATGAAAATATTTAACTTGAATTCAAAGAGGCAAATAGCCTTAAATATTGCTATCAAAGGTTGAAGTAAAACCTGAAAAAGAAAACCCAAAACAGACGATTATAATACTTGTGCCCACGATTCTTTTGTCGGCCGGGACATGTTAATTGTGGAGCACCACGGGAGATTTTTAACGCCTATTTCATCAAATTTATTTCTGGACACGATGTCAGATTTTCCTTTAAAGAGTCTTAAGGCTGTTTTCTTTCCCTGTTCGTTTTTGAAGGGCTCATGATTTCATGTTTTCAAGAGGTCTAAGTCGAATTATTTCCAGCCGAGTTTATCCTTTTACGAAAAGAAAAAAGAAATTTAGACTCCCGATTTCCAGCTGAGATTAGAATCGTATTTAAGAACGCTACCTAGTGAGAACGGTCCGATATTTAAAAAAGAAAAAAAAAGATGCGCCACCTAACGACGTAGGTCACTTGTGGAATGCCTCGCCATGGATGACGAGAAGGGATAGAAAATAACAAAGATGTATGTCTGTTACATTCCACCTTGTCACTGTTAGGAAACAACACGAGCAAAAGATGGGAATCCCGTACTTCTTTTTTGTCTTCTTCATGTTGTGATTTATGGCTTGGTATGGATGCATGTTTTCGCCTTCGATCCATCGTGCTGGCCCGTTGACCGAATCCCGGTGGAACACCGCCTTGTTTCTTGGTTCCATCCTTATCCCCCCCCCCCCCCCCCCCCCCCCCTCACTCTCTCCCTTTCTCCGACGAAGACATTGCGGGCCTTCCCCATGCAACTGTGTTCGTTTTTCAAGCAACTCTGACCAGTGCAGAGTCATACGGGGGTTGTCATGGTTAAAGGACCACTATACGAGGTGACAGGTGAGGGTAAAGAATTGCGTTGTTTACCCCATTGGGCACCTTCGTCTTCTTCTATTGTGTCGTACGACAGACTGAGGAAGACGAAGAAGGATCACACCAAAGACTTGTTCCATCGAAGAAAAAAAATAGGGAAGGGGGTTAAAAAGGACGGAAAGGGGATGAAAGGCCATGAGAATGGGATAGATAGAAAAGAATTTGACTTTCAATGAGGTCTCCTTGTTGCCTTGATGGGGGGGCCGACACAACCTTACCCAGTTGACCGGTCTCTATGAAATATCCACCACTCGTTTTTTTCTCATCTTGCCCCTCCGCGATGATTTCTTCTTTCATACTTTGGTTTTTACCTCCTTCACAAATTGAACCATAAAACTTAAAAGTACAAATAAAGCATTTGACCAATTTTGCGGCGAACTCCGATCATCGATAGGTGGTCGGATAATCTGGGTTCTATAATCCTCTGTTCAACAATTTCACTTGAAGAAAAATATTTTTCCATGTATGCATATCGATTGAAAGTATCCGGATATTGGCTCTTTGTGCCCAAAGGAAAGTGAGATCAGGAATGCCATACAAGTTTTTGTAGTGGCCGTTCTTATATGATATTTCCTGTCTCGGGTCTCCCTTATTTATTTTTTGTCCGTCTGTGTGTCTATGTCTGGTAGAGGGAAAAAGGAGAACTGCATGCAACAATGGGGGGTTAGAAACATTTGGACAACTTCCTGGTAAAAAAAAGAAAAGATGTGCTGATTTGAATCGGCCAACAGGGGGGTCATTTCACCTCAGCAGCAGAAGCCATCTGCCTTTCGATCAAGTATCTTTTTTCACTTTTCGATATAGAGCATGTATACCATTGCAGCTATTTTTTTTTCTTTATGCTCTTTTTGCCCTGTTGTTTTGTTTAATAAGGCCCTGTAGCCATCTCGTCGCGTTTTCCTTTCTTTTTCCATCGAAACAATAAGGGAAGAAACCTTTTTTTATTCTTTTTGTCAATGTTTAAACCAGACGCCTTTGTCTGTTAACTATCAGAGTAGTGGTGAACGATAAATCCTCTGTCTCACGTCAGTCATATTTTTTAAAAAATTGTTTCTCTCTGAAATCCATTGGTCCAATGAGGACGACAGCCTACAGACTGTGAAACTGTAGACGCTGCGTTGAGCGCGTGTCCTACGTGATATACAATGGCCGTCTCTAATTTGACGTAACTATGACGCGAGGCACGAGCTACTTTTATTTTCATGAGAGAGAGGGCGGTTTATTTGATTTTTTTTCGTTTTTGTTTTTTTCCTTCACCGAACGTTCCCCTCAGTGTCCTGAAATTGGATAGGAGCATATTGTTAAAGAAAAATACGTGTTTCAAATCGAGTAGCGCCAAACAGATTAGATTACCGGATCATAAAGTAAAAGTTTCATTTCGTTCCTCCCTTTAAAAAGTATCGTTTATTTTTCACTGAAAAAACTAAACAGTTGATCGGATGGAACGTTGATAAAAAAAAAAAAAAAAAAGGTACGCACTATGGGTGGTGGTGGATGACAGCTGCGGTTCAGTGGAAAAACGATCTATATTTGTATTATCATCTGCGTGTGTGTGTGTGTGTACAGTGTATATTGGGAGACAAAGTAAGAGAGAAAAGAAACAGGAGATTGGGAGTGACTAATGAGCCTTCTATTCTCGTACTAGGCTAGTTGAGAGAGTGTGTTCCTTTTTTTTTTTTCTCCCTTTTTTTTTTTTTTTTAACAAATGTCGAAAAGACAGAAGGGGATAGCCCCCCATGCCATCTGCAACGGGTCCCATCTGCCCGTTGTTTTAGGTTGGACCCTTAGCTTCTGCCCTCCCATGGAACGGCGTCTATCTGATGGATATGAAAGATCATTTAGCACACGGCCCGTTTGGCAAATTGACCTACTGGTCATCGTGTTGGAGAGAGACCATTTTTCTTTTTGTTTTGTTTTTTCCAGCCCACGTATGTTTGGTATGTGTTGTTTTAGAAGAAAAAAAAGGGAACACTGGGCAATCCAGCAACTTGGGTGGGTTTTGTAAGGTCCCTATATAGATTCAGCCGTCGATATTTTGGGACTGTAACACAGAGAGAGAGAGAGGGGAGAAATCGGAAGTCCTGCTGTGCCAATTGTTTGCTCACCGTGACGTTGTGTGACTGTGACGCACGCCGCTTGTTTGCACGATTCAGTCATCGCAAGCAAATAGAGGTGGAAAGCACAACAGTCAATTGGCAGTCACGCTGCCACCTTTTTTTTTTTTATACCAATTTTCTGTCTCTTGTCCATACGTTTTTTTGGATCTTTTCTTTTTCTTTCCTATATGTTTCTGTCCGCCTTCCTATGAAATCCTCCCGGAATGAAATATGTGGGGCCGTGTAGTCTAGTCCTTCTTCGCCTCGTAGAGGAAAACGAACCAAGAAAATACGTGGTGAGGAACGAAAATTGTGTGTTACGCATTACTGCGTACGTTCAGGCATCGGCAACAGCAGAGAGAAAGACAATGATGGAACGATCCGACCCGATAGATGATTGGTTATTTTTTTTTTTTTCTCCTCTCTCTCTCTCTCTCTCTCTCTAACGTATCAACGAAATGTTTTGGCTTGCCAGCTCACTCGTCTCTCTCTTTTTCTCTCTCTCTCTCTGCTGGGTTATGTATATGCACTTGGATGTCTTTGGGATGTTGTTGTGTGTTGTCAACGGCGGGACATTTGAATGTCCCGCCGCGCACATAGTGAAAATTTCGGGCCTTGTAGCTGGAACATCTGTTCGATTGCTGCCCGGCAGGAGGGCCACGCGTTCCTTTTTTTCGTTTTATATTTCTCTCGCAGTTCTAAAAGGGAAAGAAAATATTTATTCCTCCTAGTAAAAGAAAAAATTCTTAATTTTCCTTTAATATTTTTATTTATTTATTTAATTTTTTTTTCTATTTTCTCTCCTTTTTTTTTTTTTTTTTTCGTGTCTGGTAAAGACGGCAGGAATGTTGTTACCACTAATAAATCGCCATCAAAATAGAGCCTCGACCTAATTAGAATTGTAAATGCGCCACGATGAACTACTTGCCTGCCCCTTTTTTTCTTCTGCCCTGTGAACTGGAGAAGGAAGAACAAAAAAAAAAAAAAAAAACACGGAGATCACATAATTAATGGGGAAAAGAGTTACTTCACTCTCGCGAGCTGTGGGCTTTTCATTAAGGGACTTTCTCCCACTTGCGAGAAGTTTACGCATCGACAAGGGGCGGTCTTAAACAAGCTCTAAGTTGATGAAGCGTTGACTGTGGTCGAATTGATTAGTAAGAGGAAAGAAAAGGAAAAAAAAAATTGGAAAGAAAAAAAGAAAAATAGAAAACGAGAGGAACCCTATAGAGGTGAGTTACGAGTCGCTAGGAATGTCCATAAAGAATCTACACAATATCTACGGACGGAGATAGTTTCTTTTGCTTGCTGGGCAACTGGTTGGGTCTCTCCTTATTCGTTTCTCTCATTGCGGGTGGGTCTCTTCTTCATTTTTTTTTTTTTTTTCTTCTTCCTTTTCTTTTCCTCCCTTTGACGGTTGATAGCCGATTAGGTTGATTGACAGAGTCAGGGGTCAGATGACACAACCGCCGTAGCCATTGATTTCCAGGACCGGTCCGGCACCCCTGGCGCTAAACAGTCCTCTAATCGGCGGATCCACCGGCTGATTTTTTTTTTTTTTTTTTTTTTGTCCCTTTCCACATTTAAAAAGTAAAATACTTTACGTCCTTCTCTATTCGTGTATGCATAAAGACTTTCTTTTTTTTTTTTAAAGAGGGGGATAACGATGGGGGTCTCTCTGTCAATTCGTGGGGGTGTCTCGTAATTCCTCGGCTCGTCGGGCTAAATTAAATATGATAACGCGTCTACGACTATAAAAAAAAAAAAAAAAAAAACAAGTTTTTTTTTTCTTTTCTTATGACTGGAATTTTTTTCTTTCTTTCTTTGGGGACTTGTAGTAAATACGTGCGTTCCGCATGGAGGGGTAGTTGCGTCGCGCGGTCCCATTTGTATACGGGGGTAGTGCACCACCAACCAGTTCGGTGGGGTTTTCTTTTGTTGTCAGTGGGACGTCTGTCCTTAACTGTAAAATAATGAGACGAAATGGAAGGAAACGTAATAGCAATCACAACCGGACTTTTTTTTTTTTTTTTCGTTTATAGGGTTACGTTGTTCGCGGTATCGAATGTCTAACCATTTTTTTAAAATCCCTTTTTTGTGTTTGTGTGTCGGATCCGATGGTGGGCGGCACATTGTTACGTTCCATCGTTTTTCTTGAATTTTCTTTGTCGAAATGGGACGAGGCAGTTGCGTGTACCTGGTACGAAGAGAAAACAACAACAAGAAACATTGTTTATTTGAAAACAGCAATTCGTCAATTCATCCATCGTTGGCGACGAAATAGGAAAGAATTCAATTCGTTTTTGTAAATTTATGGAAAATATTTGATTTTAAAACAAAAGTAGAAAGGATAGCTCGCGTCGGCCAACCACGCGCCGCATCATTTCCATATTGTACGATGGAGGTGGTGGTGTAAAGCATTATCATTATACCAAGCGAGCCCGCTTTAATTTTCTTTCTTTTCGTTTTTTTTTTTTTATATACGAAAAAATGGTGAGAAGAGATTACATCTGAGATTAAATTCTCTCCTCGGCTGGAACTGTGAGCGTTTTCTCTCTCGAAATGGGGGGGAGCCACACGTTGAGACGGAGTCGTGAATAGCAACTTGTTATTGACGCGCAATACAAATCGATAACACGGAATGCATCCGAATCGGTTACGCCTCACGCATTTTAACTTGTTTAACGACGACTGTCGAGGGGGTCTTGTTGTTGTGGTATCTCTCTCTCTCTCTCTCTCTGTGATGTCTTCGCACACAACAACACTTGTTCGATTCTCCATACATTGTTTGTTGTTAAAAGACTACGACGGCAAGAAATGTCCCGTCTAGTCGTTCTCAGTTGGTTGCTTGATTTCAATCTCTTATGTGTGTGTGTGTGTGTGTGTGTGTAACAGTTTCAAGAGGAACACACGGTGAAAGAAGGGGAGAAAGAAAAAAAAAAAAAGAAATCGACGCAGACAAAGTGGTTTGATGTCGGCGGCGGCGTCTATTTCTTTTTTTTTTTTCTCTCTTCTTCTTCCTATTCCCTTCTTCTTCTGTTCCCCTACTAGAGCTATTAGACTTCATCATGCCTGACAGTAATTCAGCGAGACTTGGGTTGATGCATCGGCCGACTGCAATTGACCGTGCCGTGTTGTTGCTGTCGTCGGACGAAGGAGGACACGAGGGTTTAAAAAAAAAATATATTTTTTTTTATTGTTGTCGTGAGCGTCGGTTATGAGATATAGCCGCCTGTCCGCCTCCTTCATTTTCATAGCCGAAGACACTCGAGCACACACAGAGAGAGAGAGAGAAAGAGGTGTATACGCAGAACGCGGATTCTGAGAAGTTTCGAGGAAATAACACGGATATGTTGTTGATGGCATAGCGGCAGCAACGGCAGTTTCGGTGTTTGCAACGCGTCGCGTTAGTTGTCTTGTCGACATTTACTGGCGCCGTCTTGCTGCATTCTCGATGATGGATTTTTCTGCCAAAAAAAAACAAAACAAAACAAAACAGCAACAAACATTTGAAAAAAAAAAAAAATAATAAATAATAAAAGAAACGAACGCGCGGGGACTCCACCCACCGCGGATAGCCCGTCAGTCCGGCGACTTGTTTCACCTGAATTAAGTTTGCCGTTTTCACGGCCCTTTCAACTCCGTTTGCCGTCCATTTTTTTTTTAAATGTTTTGTTTTGTTGTACTTTTTTTTTGTCGGTGATTGAAAAACAAAAGCCGACACACTTTTTCCAGAGGAATTGAAAATTTGGGAAAGAGTTATTTGTTTTGTTTTTCCAGTTCTTTCTCACGCATCATTCATTATTGAAAAGAGAGGGAATTTCCCCCTGCAAGTAAATCTCGATCGAAAGGTTTAAAAGAAAAGCGAAATAATAGAAAACTACCATGTTTCTCAGCTGTTGTTCGAAATTGAATTCCTCAATTTTTACATCTGAAAATGATCTCCCTCATCTTTTTGGATGCAAGTTATCGTCCTCACTGACGTCTTTCACCGTAGATTATGCAAATTGTAATTGAGGAGAGAAAGAGAGAGAGAGAGAGAGAGAGAAAAGTGGGGGAGAACCAAACGCCATTGCCTTGGATCAATTGATGACGGCCTTTCTCTATCGGGATATCTTTTTCCTTTGTGATTTTTCCCAATGTGATGTAATAAAAAAAACAAAAAACCCTAGCCAGAACATCCAAGAATCCTATCGGATGGTGTGTAACCATTAGTGTGGAATGAGCTCCAAACGAGAGGTCACGTAGTATAATGCCGAAACATTTTCACTAGAAGTAATTGGTTAGACAATCAATATGATTTTCAGAACAACACAAGACACACACACAAAAAAAAAAAAAAAAAAAATTATACAAAAGAGAGCAGGCACGCAAAAGTGCCGTATGCAAATGTCCGCTAGGAGCCCAATTTACTTTGCCATTGTTTCGTGTCGGTAATGTTCTACCCAAAGTGGGAAAGAAAAAAAATAAATCGAGAGAGAGAGAGAGAAAATTGTAATGTGTTCACGCGTTGCGGTCTCCTTCGTGAGTTGGCATTCGAGCCACGTTACCGGCCCGCTCTATTGTCTCATTACGAATCGTTTGTGTTGCTGCCAAGTGTAGGCAATCAACGTCAAGAAATGAAAGATTGAGTGAGAAGGAAAAAAAAAAAAAATAGAGAGAGAGAGAGAATAATAGCGGCGCCATAATTTTTTAGCATAGCTTTGTGTTGTGACACCTTTCGAATTGATATATCCTCATTTCCACCTTTCTATTTCTTTTTCTTTTACAGGACATGCTTCACCGCAATCTCAGACGAGAACATTGGTAAGTGTACGGCTATTCATTATTTTAAGGAGGCAAAAACAAAAGTACTTCATTTTTTTTGTGTGTTTCGCCAAACAGGTTCACGCCCGACAATTTAGTGGAAATGGTACCTAACGTTGGTTGTATCGTCGACCTCACTGCCACTAGTCGATATTACAATCCACAGGTATAAATCTTTTTTGTTTTCTTTCGCTGTTGCCAAAGACACAAAAATTATGCAACTCATCTTCCAAACTGAGCTTTTTTTTTTTAAACATTTTTTTGCTTTCCTTATTATTATTTTTTTTTTTTTTTTTTTCAACGTATTTATTTGAGTTCTCGTGTTTACGGTTTAGGTTTTCATCGAACGCGGGATCCACCACGAGAAGATCTTTTGCGAAGGACGCGTCATCCCGAAAGCGACGACAGTGAGAAGGTAAGTCCACACACAAAGTATAATATCATTGTCTAAGGTTGCGTATGTATATCGTGAGCGTGTCCAAATGTTTGAGGATTTTTTTCATCCCGCTCGCGGATGCGGATGGATGACTTCTACAATCTCGTGAAAGGCCCTTTTAAAGAGAAAAACTATTTTAAATGCGAGGTAAAGCTTTTGTAATAGCTTGGCAAGGATGTTGCATAATTTTTAGACAAAGGCGGACATTCTCAAGTTGAAACGAAAACAATACGGGAATGGAAGGAGAAAAAAAAAACGAGTAAAGAACAAGTTGCCAAGGTAAAAGTCATCGTCAGAGTCCGGCTGGTTTGAGCGTCGTGGCGCCACCAGTCAGCGCACATGAAAGGCCGGGGCATCCATCACAATCTATTACGGTTCGCGACTGAGGGGGGGGGGGATGTTGCCGTATGCAACATATGCATACGTATACATGCAATAGCAGCACGTTTGATCATTTTTCCAATTTTTTTTTTTTGTTTCTTGAGCGCCTATTTTTTTTTTTTTTTTTTTAATGATGAAGGTCCACACCGCGTAGTAATTGCCCTCCCCAGCGGCTCGTCTTCTCGTTCCTCCCAGTTTGTACTCTGTGAACTGATATGTTGTTTGGTGGTGTACACAATCTGGCCGTGTGGGAAGGCACTTGCAGTCTTCGAAAAAAAAAAAAGAATAATAATAATAATAAAAGGGGGAAAAAAGAAATGATGGAATGTGGATTGCAGGTTGTCAGACAACCTGAGAACGGGCCTGTAATGCGGCTCGTGATCCGGCTAATCTTGTACTAGCAGGTGATGGTAGCCTCCCATCTTTCTCTTCCTTTCGTTTTTCTTTTTTTTTTTTTCTTTTCCTTTTCCCATGGTGTAAAAGTGTGTACTGGAATGAAGAAGAAGGAGAAGAAGAAGAAGGGAGGCTAAATGAACACTGAGACGCGCAGCGATAGGCTGGGTGGGTTTGAGAGGCAGAAAATGTTATATGGGAGGCGGATTGTTGTAGATAAGCACCTCGCGCTTTTTTTTTTTTTTTTTTTTTTTTTTTTTTTTTGATGGCCATGTTTGGTCACACACAACAAGAGAGCCAATGACGCGGGTGATCACCTTCTCTTCTTCTTTTTCTGACTCTATACGTTATACTGTATTGCACAGCTCCTTCCTTGCACAGCGGGTTATCGCGTTATAAACTGCGCCCGGTTGTAAATCAACATTACACCGATCCGGCGTGTTTTCTTTTTTTTTTTTTCTCTTTTTCTTATTGTTCGCACTAACGCCTCTTCGAACCATCTCTCTCGTTCTCTCTGCTATAAACTCCCCGCTATTTTTTTTTTTTTTTTTTCGTTTGCAACCGGAGAAAAAGAGAGAGAGAGAGAGATCAGGCGTGACCTACTCGATTTCGGCATTTCTCTCTTGTTGTATAAACAAGGTACTTTGGCCACCATCTATCCCCCCACTGGCCGGCTCGCGCTTGTTCCTCAGCAAACACGGAACACAGGATGAATCGTTTCGTTTTTATTTTGATTGCCACCCCGACAATGCCGCAATTTACGACCCGTGTTCTTCTTTTCTTTTCTTTTCTTTTTTTTTTTTTTTTTTTGCTTCATGAAAAATGCCGATTGCGCTTATCGGTTTTTTTTTTTTTTCACATTCTGTGGCGATGTATCGTGCGACCGTCGTTCTTTATTAGCGATATCCCATTTCATTTCTTTTCTTTTGTTCAATATGAAAATGTATACAGCCGAGAAATGGGAATAGCCAGATGCACTTATCTTTCTTTTTGGATGTTGCCCATCTTCTACGGCAAGCCACTTGTTCTTTGAATTCCACGCATCTCTTTTTTGTTTTGTTTTGTTTCGTTTTCTTGTGTTATACGCAAGTCCAGGTGATGAATGTTTGCTAGAACGTTGTTTATGATTAGCAAACGTCCAGCGAACCTGTCCTCCGAAAAATGATGATTGTCCATCTTGATTGCTTGCAACAGGAGAATCCCCCCCCCCCCACACACATACACACACAAATAATCATTGGACAGCCATTTTTGGGGAGCTTGAAAATGAATGGTGAGAACCAGCGTAGTGGACAAGCACCTCTTTTCGTTGTTTTTTTTTTTTCTTTTCCCAGTTCTTCTTTCTGTTTGGTCATCCTCCAGGGTCTTGCGTTTTCAACTCTCTATTTTTTTTTTCTTTCCCAAACGAGCACTAAGCGAGAAAATGTTTTGTTTCTCCACTTGTGATGACCAAACATCGCTTCCTATCTCTTGTTACCTTCCACCTTGTTTCGAATTATTTGTTGTTGTTGCTGCTCGTTCCTTTGCTTATCTGTAAACGCCGAAACAGATTTGTTGCGTCCCCCTTGTACATCGCACACCCTAATACTTGGTTACTGCCCTGGCCCCCTGCTGTCTCTTATTTGTCCAGCCTTTCAAAGTCGATCAGCCCTCAACAAGTTGACGTATTCAGTACCGGCCCTTCTTGTTGTCCTTCTTCCGTCTTTTTTCGACGTTTTTTTTTTACTGCCCCGCTATTGTTTCAATTTTCTTTCAAAAAAGGTTAAAGGACATTTTTTTTTTTTTTTTTTTTTTTTTTTTTTTTATTTTTCCGGATTGATCCTTTACTAAACCGGAGTAGACACTTCCTACTCCCACATTTTTTTTTTTTTTTTTTTTTATTACTCGAGAAAAACCCTCGTTTTTCTGAGTAGGTCTTTATTATTTTTATTTTAAAGAATAGAGAGATGGAATAGCCATTTTTTGTTGGGTGTTTGATTGTCTTGAATCTCTTCCTTTTCTTGTTGGGTGGGTTTTGATGATGAAAAATAAGGTTGAGGTTCAAGGGTTAAGTATCTTACCAGCGGATTTAATGACTCCGCCCTGCTAAACCGCCCGGAAAAGGTTCTTTAATCAGCTCCGAATTTGTTTCGATCGCTTTTACCCATAACACAAAAGTGCGAATAACAATTGATGAATGACATTCTTTCTTTTAAATCGGTTCACAACTTGTTCATTTTTTTTTTTAGAAACAACAAAACTCCTCCTCTCATTCGGATTTGTGAGGTTAAAGAAAAATGGAAACTGTATTTACTAGCTTTTCTTTTCCTACATTTAATTCTCGAAATCTTTCTCTCTTTTTGTTTTGTTTTTTGTTTTTTTCCCATGGAGAACAAAAAAAACAAAACAAAAAAAAAAAAAAAAAAAAAACGTTTTGTTGGTTCTTTAGCTGCTCCTGCTGCTTCTGGTGGTCCGTTGGTCCGTTGGTATTCTTCGGGTGTTGGTATTTATTTTTATATTTCTCCTTGTCTTGTGCGTTGGACACATAAGAGCGAAGGGGAGCCGGTCCACATTAGAAAGAACAAAAAAAGGGAAAAAAGGCAAAAGAAACAAAAAAAAAATGTCGTTGGTTTTATTTTCTATATGTATGCATACGCGCTGAGTCTCGCTCTCTTGTCTTTCCGTCCGTCTATGCGTGTGAAGAAACTTGTTCTTTACGATGGACCCCCTACTCGGTTTGTTTGAACTGAACGCCCTCAACTGCGCGCGCTGGATGGGTACCCAGTAGGTAAAAAAAAAACTTAAAAAAAAAAAAAAGAAGAAGGGAACCCCACACACAGACACAAAAACGCACACAATCGGAAGAACAACACGTTCAACAAAAAAGAAAAAAAGAGAAAGAGAAGAGAATATAAAACAAGCTGAGTATTTGCTCAAGTCTTTTGTCTCCCTTGTCTCTTCCTTTTTTTTTTTTTTTTTTTTTTTTTTTGTTCCACAAAAAAGAGAAAAAAATTCTCTCCCTCTCTTGTCTTTCAGTTTTTTAACTGTTTCCCTTTTGTTGGGTGTCGTAGTGTAGTGGCTTGTCGGACAAATTGGGCAGTAAGAAAATTCCGGTGGAATCGGGACCTTAGAAGAGAGATAACCCCCTACTGTCGGATGCAGTATATATTTGGTTAAGGGCCATGCATATAGAGGTGCTTTCGTTATGTGAGGTGGTACACCTTTTTTTTCTTTTTACTATTTTTCATGTTCTCGCTTTTGTTTTTTCGAAACGATGGCCACCCCCCGCAAAAGGTTCAGATCGTCCATCTTTAGGTCCGTCTTTTTTTCTTTTTTTTTTTTTTTTTTTTTTACCTTTGAAAAGAAACAGTTTGCCGTGCATTTTTGCGGTAATTTTCTCCCTCCAATATTCCCCCACTGTGTGGGGGTGTCTGTGTCGAGAAGTTGGCGTGGTCATGTTTTTTTTCTAGTGCGAAAGAAGAATCATATATATAAGGAGGGTTTTGTGACTTCTTGTTGTTTTAGTGTCGGTGGGGCGGAGTCGGTAGAGGTCTAGGCGATGCTGAGGGTGCGAGAGTGTATATATAACACCCGCCGCGTGGCTTGCGAGAGCAAGATGAACAAGCATGATAACTGAAAAAGAAACAAGAGGAGGATGGAAGGTATTCGGATTTTTTTTTCTTTCTTACCTCTCGTGGGTACACGAAAAAGAAAAGAAAAGAAAAAAAAAAAAAAAACGTAACATGGGGAATCTGAAAATGCCAGGCCCCACACCAAGTTGATTTTCTTATTCTATCGTTTCTTGACTTGGTCTTGCTCTTGGCCTGGAGCCGCCCTTCTTCATATATTGATTCTACTTCAGCACGGCCCATGCCTGCTATGGATTTGTATGGACGCTACATAGGTGGTGCGCATCTACGTACCTCACATAAAACCACTACTACTACTACCACAACCACAAACGACGTGTGTGAATAGAAAAAAAAAAAAGAAAAAGGGAGATGGCAAAGAGAAAATAGAAAAAACCCATATGTGATGAGCTCGGCAAGGAATGTTTTCGATTTTTTTTTTTTTTTTTTTTTTTTGGCCAACACCCGGGCTGATGTTGGGCCGCCGCCGACGAAAACCCCCAAAATTGTGAAGGCCTATTGAATAAATATTTCCGCCAGGTATGCTATATATGTGCTTGAGGGCGGCAGTCTTTTTTTTTTTTTTTGTTCATCTTCTTTTCTTTTAAAAAGAGAATTTCACCTATAGGGATTCGATTGATCGATTCAGAATGTCCGTTGTATCTTGCGATGTTTGGCTGGGCCTGGCGTGGGCCTCGGCCTCTGTGTGTATGCGCAACTGGAAACTTTTATGTCATGGCCGACACATTTATCACGTGATTGGCTTTCTTTCTCTTCCTCGCCCCTTTCCCATACGAAATTTTTCTCGTCTCCTCTTTTTTCTCTTTTGCCCCCATGTCGTAAAAAGAAAAAAGAAAAAAACGCGTGTGGAAGAAGGGAAAAATTATTTATTTATGTTTTTTGAAAGATGATCTAATGTCCTTTTCTTTATTCCTTTTTTTTTTTTTTTTCTTTTCGTTTTTCTTTCCTAATTGGCGTCTTTTGTTTGGGATTTTTTTTTTTTTTTGTCCGATCTTTTTCTTCTTCTTCGCAGATTCTTTCAGGTGGTGGACGAGTTTCTTCACAGCGTCAATTCCCGAGGTGAGTGTGTCATTCTTCATTGGTATTTTTTTTTTTTTTCTTTTCTTTTTTACGACTGCCGTCTGTAAACAAGTCGAAAACGAGAAGAGACGGGGAAGAACCGTCCAAGACATGTGTGGTGTCCAGCTAAGAAGATTTATCACTGTCTTTTATCGTTTGTTTGCAGGCAAAGTTTTGATGGTGCACTGCACGCACGGGCTCAATAGGACTGGTTATTTGGTGTCGAGGTAAGCGCTGGCTCGTTGCCCATTGGCCGTATCATATTTTGTTATTTTTTTTTTTTAGTACACGAAACAAAATATAAAACACATGTCAACAACGACTAACAGGTACATGGTAGAGCGACGAGGATTCCAACCGGCCGACGCCATTGCAGGTTAATTAAAAAAAAAAAAATTTAAATATTTTTTTATTATCACGCCTTTTAACGTTGATGTTGATCTCTTCATTTTTGTTGACCTCTTGTTTGGGAACTGCGACAGCTTTCAACGAGGCTCGCGGTCATTGCATAGAACGCGAAAACTACCTTGAAGACCTCCATAGAAGGAACACGTGCACGGACCCTGTCCCGCTCTATCAAAAGAAGTACGGGCGACAAGCTCTTCTTTTTTTTTTTTTTTTTTATTGTTTAATTATTCACTTTATTCACTGTTTTATATCTCTTTTCCTTTCCTTTCCAAATCCTTGATGAATTGCCAAAACAAAATTTAATTTTTCATTTTTTTTTTTTTTTTTATTACTTGCAGCGATGCGGATTATCACGATCACGACCAAGCTTGCGCCAGTTACGAGCATCAACAGGAACGTCCGACCTCGGCCAATGGCTTTAACCGTTACGCTGGCCAAGCTCGCAGATCAGAACCGATTGAGCAACTGCCTTTCGACGGCCATCGAGATCCTCAACGCCACTCGTACCCTCAGCCTACGTACAACGCTCGGCCTTCGGTTCACAACGAGAGACCCGCTGACCAACACTTACAATCATATAGTTGGCGTCAGGGACAAGGCTCCAGTAATCGCAGTCACGGCCATCCGAGCCAACGCGCTAACATGCCATCGACAACTGCGTACCACGGTCGCACAGAGAGTCCCGTGCCTCCAGTTGGGTACGATGGTGGTCGCCAGAGGAGTTCGTATTATTACCGCAACGCGTCTACATCCGAAGCGCCAGCCGTACCGAACCACATACGCTTTACGGACCGTTCACTGCCTCGCGAGAGCGCGGTCCACGTGGATAACTGGAACGATAGAGCCAATTCGGCCAACGGGGACCGTAGTCGTTCTAGTTTCAATCATCTAGTGCAACAGCGTGGCAATACCAGGCCGATATCGCCATCCGTTCAGGTCGTAGCTGAGCGTCGTAGCAATGCGTCTGTATCTTCGTCCTCAAAGGCCCGTGAGCGCAGTCTGAACCGCCATCATCGCGATGTGTCGGATAATCAGTCGACGTCGTCGATCGAGGTTTGCTACGATAGTCGCCTAGTGGAACCTACTGCCGGCCACGACTTCCGCCAGCCTAGTTCCAAAGAAAAGCCTCGAGATCATCAACGTGAACGATCTGGATCGGAACAAGCCGATCGTCGTCCGTCCGGGAAAAAGATGCGCCATAGAACTGCGAAACGTTTGAACGCGGATTCTTATGGAAGGCAATCGAACGATGTGGATTAAAAAGAAAAAAAGGATATCCCTGACTCCGATCACGTCGATTCCCAAATGCTAGAGAAAAAACAAAATTTAACAAAGAATTTTCCTTGGGTTTTTAAACCCAAAATTTTTATCGCATTTTTAAAGAAAACCATTTAGATTTTGTTTTTTTTTTTGTGTGTGTGGGTATGTGTTTGAATCTTGGAACGGCGACTACCTTGTGTCAGTTTCAAGTATCAAAGTTCTCTTTGGGTTTCGAGCGTGTCGGTATCCTATAGCTCGCGAGAAATTTCACTCTTGCCGAGTTTTAGAAATGGAAGAAAGCGACGTCGACCAATAAACAAATTCTGGCGAGTTAAAAATATCTAACGCACGCGTTTTGTATGCTAATTTTTTTTTCTTTACTGTTATTATTATTTTCATTTTTATTTCTTTCAAATTTCGGTGTGAAATTATTCAACCGTTTCGGATTTTTTTCTTCTTTTTTTTTTTTTTTTATTTTTGGATAACGTGTTATTGATCATGTCGACCTTGACCCGTTGGCATAGCGGTGCACAAAACCTCGCCTCTGCCATTCTTTTTTTTTTTCACGTATCGATGGCACGTACCAAAGTCGATTTTTTCTTTTTTTTTTTTTTTTTTTCAAACGAAGCGAAATACCTTTAGCTGTGTGTGTGAACTGGTTGATCAAGAAAATGCTCGCAATCATCCTCCCTTTGCAATTTAGTTGCGGGTTTCTCACTTTCCTCAACACCCGTAATTACCAACAGACACCGCAAAACCCGACAAACCTTTTTTGGCTCCGTCCATGGTGGGCGGATGCGTTCCTCTTTTTCATTTTTTTTTTTTTTTTTCTGTGCTAACTAACAAATCGACACCAATTTCGCTGTTATGCTCGGCTCGCTAACAAGGCGCTGTTGTTCATTTGTCGGGATTGTTGGTGGTTGGGGGGAAGAAAAAAACGGACCGTGGTCGCACTTTGACGAGTTAAGGTGAAAAAGAAAAAAAAAAAAACATGATTATAACTCATGACGTTTGGCCATGAGTTTCTTTGCCGCCTCTTTTAAGCGGATTAGATTATACAGCAAGAGCACCAAGTACAGCACATCATCACTTTTGGCCACCATTCTTGGCCTGTTGATGCATTTCTGTGTGTTACCTTTTGCAACTCTCTTTGACCAGCGCCTTTTTTTTATTTCGACTCGTTCCGTCTCCGCCAAAAAAAAGAGGGTTTAAAAAAAAAAATGATTTTCTTTACTTTTATCTTTTCTTTTTTTCTTCGTCTTACTTTATAATTCGCTTTGGATGGTAGAAAATGTATTTCTTATGCACAACAGCAGGTTGCACAGTTTTTACAAGGCATGTTGAGACGACGTATTTGGCAATTGAATTGCAAGTTTAAGGTAATTTCACTGGCGAGAAAACCGTGTTAACTTTCAACGGCAGTCCGTGTTTAACACGTTACTTGACAAGCCATTTTATTAATTTTTTTTTTTTGTGTGTGTGTTTGTCTTTTTTTCTTCCCCGTTTGATTGCTTTTAATCCAGGCTTTTTTTTTTTTATCTCTTCGACATCATGACGTTTTCTTCTTCCCCTCATTTTCGTGATTAAATGTAGTTGGATTGACGTGAAGGCGATCTCCCGTTAATCAACCCAAAACTGACCTTGATCGCGTCGATAAATGTTTATTCACGTTACACGGAGGCGCTTTACATTGGAATGCAGTAGTTTGCTTATCGGTCACAGAGAGAAAATTGAAAACGAAAAATTTCCGATGGCGGCAAATAGAAATTTGTGGTTAACTCACCTGAAAGCCCAACACATTGTATCTTTTCATCGCATTCACGTTTTGTATGTGTGTGTGTGTGTGTGTGTGTGCATACGTACTTGTATTCATACAGGCTGACACTCTGACCCGTTAAATTTATCTTTTCTCTTTTTTCTCTCTCTCTCTCTCTTTCGTCGAGGCCCAAGAGATCAATCAAACAGCTTGGCGTGTCTATCGCTTTATACATGGGGAAATGGTTGACCAATTGCCAAGGCGAGACACAAAGGAAATTGGAGAAAAGGAATAAATCAAACGACACACGCATACAGATTACCTGTGTAACGGTCAATAGCGCTGACTGATTCTTTTGCTTTCCATTTTGCGATGGAGCGATTATTGGGGCGGTGCTCCGACTTCTGTTACATTTCCGATCAAGAACCAATTCATTTGCCATCGATAGATTTTTTTAAAAAACGAGACTTGGAAAAGGAGGGAGGCGTCAACGTTGTAACCTTTCCTGCCGCAAAGCTTACTAATCGTCTGGAAAATGTGTGTCTCTGGCACATTGGGCCAGTTGTGTTTCCCTCTCCGTTTTTTTTTTTTTTTCTATTTCTTTTCATGAAGAGCGGCACTGTGCGATCGAAACCCCCCTCGGTCACTTTTGAATGGAAGTGACCTTTTGACCCCTTGTCTTGATATGAGCCGCTTCTCCTTTTTTTTTCTTGATATATATATATTTTTTTTTTTTTTGCTCTATGAGCTCTATACAACAACATACAGACACATACGAGAAATAGAGCATCAGCGGAAGGAGAAAGGGAGCGGGGGGCGGCCCCCGGATCGGCGGCGATGGATTGTCACCCGCGATTTGTATACTCCCTTTTTTTTTTTTTTTTTTTTCTTTAAAGAAAAAGCGCACAGCCGGGAAAATAGAAGTATATAAAGAAAGGAAAACGAAAAAAAAAAAAAAAAATCCTTTTTTCTTCGTTTTTCTTAAATATGGGGAAATTACTTTTGGCTTGAGCCGGAGGTATTTGTAAGAAGAAGAAAGAAAGGAAGGATAATACATGTAAAAAAAAAAAAGGAAGCCAAAGAGCTTAACGATATGTGAATTGAAGCCGGGGGGAGGAGGGCCAGCACAGGGAAATGCAGACACACGCGCACTCTTGACAACAGTTACACTGTGCGTAGATAGGAGAAAGGGAATTGGAAAAGACGATTCTCTTTATAGGACCAAAAAAAAAAAAAAAAAACACAATAGACTTGAAATTCAAAATGCCTTTTTAGCCCTTCGCCTTTTTTTTTTTCTTCTCTTTTTTAACGATGTGTATGGATCCAACCGATAGAAGCCCCACGCAGACAAAACCACAAAGAGAGCAAGCACACATTTTGGTATAGGTTTTAGCTTCTCTTATTCGTTGGAACGTTTAGGTTTTTATAGCCATCATCATTGGGCTAAGTCTACTACGGTTTTTAATGATGGTTTTCTTTTGTTTGTTTCCCTATAAATCTTGAACATGTTCTTATGACAAGTACATACACACACGAATGCAAATAAATCAAAAGAACTTGTTAAGAATAGTGTAGATGAAGAGCTCAGGTACGTTGTAGTTTGAAAGGTTTTTTTTTTTTTTTAAAAAAGGGGGCTAATGAAGTTCTCGACTTGTACGGACGGCCCGGTATAATGGCATAGCTACCGGAACGCAAAAGACTTGGAAAAAAAAAACCATTAAATAAAAAAAAAAAAAGAAAAAAAAAAAGAGGTTTGAGTAGGACAAGGAAGGAGCCTCTCGCGAAATTGATTTTCTTTTCAATTTTCACCATCATCATTTTTTTAGATTAGTTACATGGCTGCCTCTGTGTTGAGATTTTTAAAAAATTACACATCTCCGACGTACGTTAATTACGTGTAACTGTAATTACTCGCGTGTCTCATTAGTATAAACGATCGTAAACCCTTTTGTTAATCCTGCAAAGCGATTCACACCGGAGTATTAAGACGCACACGTTGCGCAACTTTCGCCAGAAAACGCAACGCTGTTTTCGGTTAAATTCCGACGTAATCGAGATTTTACGGGATCACGAACAGAGACTACAGCTAAGTCTTTTATAACACGAAGTTCCCCGACAGTCGTACAAACACCTTTCTTTCTCTCTTTCTCTCCCTTTTTTTCTCCACATCATTCTCTATCCTAACGCCAAACGATTACGCGTAAAAAAATACGGGGAGTGTTGGGGGTCAAAAACGGGAGAAGCTCGCGGGATAGGCCTTTTTGTTGTTGTTGCTGCCTTCACTATCTCCTTCGTGTTAAAAAAAAAAAAAAAGCTTCTCTCGCACTGCGGTCAGCGTGTACTATACAACGATTAGACAAGAGACTCCCACGGCATGGAAACAACGCTGGCACACACACACACACACAACCACACACACACACACACACACACAAACACAAAAGCGTCGTTTGCACATACCGAAAGACCTACAGATGCAACCGAAATGGATAGAAACAAAAAAAAAAACGTCGCTGATAAAGAAGCTAGCGGAGAGGGAGGGGAGCGCAAATGGAACGATAGCGGAGTGCACCCACACCTGCAAAAAAAAAAAAAAAAAATACTTGAAATGGATGTCACCTACTGAGTGCGTGTGTATGTGTCGTGTTGTTTGCCGTGCACATGTCCAAAAAGGTTCTCGCTTGCACGGTAACACGGGAAGCAATTTTTGCGTTGTGTTTGTGCGCCATGATGCAACACTGGATTGCTTGCCGCCGTCGATCATTGCTCTTCGCGATTATTGTCGACCTTTTGCTTTTTAGTATTTTATTTTTTACTCCTTTTTTTTTAATATATCTTTGAGACCAAGGACGTCGATTATGCGTTTCGTTTGTTTATCATGGTGGCAATGGAATGGGCATATTTGCATTTGGCTACATTTGACAGGATTCCATATCTAGAGATAGACTCGTTTGACCCACTGAGGCGGCACGTACAATTAGTAGAGCATGTGGACTATTCATTTCAGCTCCTATTTTGAAAAAAAAAAAAGGATTATAATAAAAAGTAATACAAAATAAATAGGAGACAAGAGATTTTCGAGACTTTTATGATTGACCTTCCGTGGGTGGTCTAGTTGGATTTGTGTATCGTTGTTCACCGCTGATCGTGTGTATAGTGACCTCTTTCACTTTTTTTCTTTTGGGTGAGCAGTTTTTTTTTCAATGTCTGTCAGACGGGCTCTTATTGTCCGGTCCTTTTCTTGACAACTCTGTGATGATTTGATAGGCATGAACTTGAGATGCGTGGACAGCGAAACTCAGAAATGAGGAAGGAAAATCCAAAAGAAAAAAGGGCCAATAGAGATGTCGATTCTCCTTCATTTCGAGACACTCAATTTGTCGGCTCCATTAGATGCAGAGAATCCGAATCCTTTTGCTTGGATTGTATGAAACTGTCTTGATTTGAATAGCGATGCGTTCACGAAGAATAAACCGCTTCCTTGCCAAAGACTGTACAAAAAGGAAGGGACAGATTTCAGGACAAGGAAAAAAAAAATGATTCGACGAAAAAATTGAAAGAACAAGAAGACTGAATACGGAGGGGAATGTTTGACATGTTGTCAGGTGAATCGGCGCTTGTGCCAAGCGTTGCAAATCGTCGTGGGAAACACAAGATGGAAGCACGAGAAAATGTAATAAACAAAAAATTGTTGGAAGATCGAAAGGCAGAGCGAAACGAGAATGAAGGAGTCCCCGACGAGATGGACAAAAACAAGTGTCAAATTCTAATTCGAATCGGCCGCTGTTGCCGACACAGAGAAGAAACTAGCGGTCCATCAGGAAAAAAAAAAAAAAAAAAACTTGATTATGTGGCATTTCCCCCCCCCCTTTTTTTTGGAAAATTTCCGTCCTTCACTGCCGGACATAATGGAAGAAATTTTCAGGTCCGCAAAAAAAAATAAAAATAAA
This sequence comes from Daphnia carinata, assembly GCF_022539665.2. Classification (NCBI taxonomy): domain Eukaryota; kingdom Metazoa; phylum Arthropoda; class Branchiopoda; order Diplostraca; family Daphniidae; genus Daphnia; species Daphnia carinata. The sequence goes on from NC_081333.1 coordinate 7,198,802, forward strand.
ACGGGCACACTCGCGTGTTTTGCCTCCCGCACCGTTGTCGATGGGTCACCAAAAAAGAGAAAAGGTTTTGACTTTTGCCGCGTTGGAGGAAGGTGTTAATTTCCCTCCAAAAGAAAAAGAAAAAAAAAGGGGGTTGAAAAATATATAGATTCCACTACAGACATCAAAAGCAAGGGGGGTTTTGTAATGATGATGGGGCCCCTCTTCTTTTCTTAACTCATTCAAATGGAGTGGTATAGGTGAGATCCACGGGCGTGCGCATATTTTTTCGCAGTTCCCCGCATTCGATTTGATGTGTTTTGATGTTACAAAAGGAATGTGCAGATTTTGTTTTTTGTTTCTCTTTGGCTTCGCAACGTGTAGACATCTATAAAAGATCTATACGTTTTGTGTGTACGTGTGTTGGCCGGCAAGCGATGGCCGTGAAGGAAAAAGAAATGGGGATAGAAATCAAGAGAAAAAGAATTATAAAAAGACGAAGCGCAGTAAGTAAGTAAGCAGGGGGGCTCTCACGGTACCTTGAGCTCTTATAGTTGCTGACGCTGTTTCTTTTGGCTGCAGCATGAACGTGTAGTCAAACCGAAAGAAAGAGAAACAAAAAAGAAAGAAAGAAAAAAAGAGCCAAGCTCTTCGAGCGCACACAACCGCCCCGCCGGTCGTCGTCGGGTGATGGATCGCCTTCGATCCGGCTGGAATCGATGTCGACCCCCCTCTTATACAGTACAGGACAGGGCCAAAAAAACCGGGAACACTATCTCATTCTTTTTTCTTTTTTTTTCTTCTCTTGTTTTATATTCTTCATTTTTTTTCCCATTTTCCCCCCTTTCTCTATCATTTTTTTTTTTTTGAAAAGTTATATCTCTACGCCTTTTAAAGCAGCTCCTCCTATTTGGCAGAGGCTCATTTCTCGTATTTTGAAACCAGATGTGCAAACGTCCATTTGAACAGCGCGCGCGCGCGCGCGCTCAAGTTCAGAATGCGGTTGATTTCTTTTCATTCCCACCTGAATTTTTCTGTGGTTTAATGACATTCTGGCTAAAAAAAAAAAATACCCTCGTTGAGCGCTGAGACACCCAACGACAAGCGTGGCTAATTTAATTGAGCGCAGCAACAACATCTGTGCGTCGAGAAAGAGGGTATATACGATGCAGGCCAGTACTCATCGCACTCGAACAACACAAAAAAAAGGGAAGACCCTGCATTGCGAGTGCTGTTTTGAAATGCCTATTTAGCTCTCTCTCTCTCTCTCTCTCTCTCTGTATCCGACATGCAAGTATTCACGTACCCATAAGGATCAAACCTTTTTTTCCCGTTGAAAAAAGCTTCGATCTGTTCCACGTATTGATGAAGAAGCCCAAAACGGATTCCGCCTTTCTTTTTTTGTTTTTCTCTTTGACTTGCAACAGTCACGTATACTACTAATGTTTCCTTATTTTCTCTTATTCTCGCCCCGTTTGTTTTTTTAAAGGATCAAGGATTTCAGCACCGTGATGGTATAGAGACTACTGTATGTGTCTGTAAATCTGGTAGCACACACACACACACACAGATCGTGAAAGGATATAGCCTATTCACAAAGCCTAGCGTGATGTAGTGATTGGTTTTTCTCTCTTGATTTCCTTTAGTTTTTTTTAATGCGTTTTATGTTAATGGCCATAAAAAGAAAAAAAAAGAAAGAGAGAGAAAAAATAGAAACGATACTCATTTGATAGATCCAGCGTTCAACATGATTATTCATCGGCCTCGAGACGTCGACCTGTTTCACGTGCGGCTATGGTGGAATGCCACTCGTTCACGTCTTTCATACACATGTAATAACCCCATTACAAAGTCAATAGACCCTATTATTTGGAAAAGGGAGGCCGGAGTTGATGGAGTTGAGACGCAATCAACAAATCGTCTCTCGTGCTCAACCGATCAAACACTTTGCTTGAATATTAGTCCGTCTTTATTGCCTACAAGTTTTTTTTTTTTTTTAGTTATACGTGAATGTTTACAAATAGATAGACACGGCTGCCGGCTGTATCGAATGGAGGAAAGAAAAAACGGCGGTAGCAGTAGATAAATGATGAGAGCATGACGGGACGGAAAATGGCGCAATACATAACAAATTGTACGGATAATAAAAATCGAAATCAAAATATTTCAAAAGAGAATCAAAAAGGCGTCAGAGAAACAAGGCGTTCTTCCTTATTTTTTTTCTTGATTGCAATGTTTTGTTGGGCGTGGGGTGGGGGGGGGGGCTTTTTGGGATAGAGGAAAGACGACATTCTTGACGATTTTTCTGTTTCATATTCCCAGGGCCTGAATGTCTGGTTAGCCGTTTCTTTTTTTTTTTTCAAAGTTGCGCGTGTCATTGGCCCAACATTAGCAAGCCATAACCTGATTGTAAATGGGGACGAAACAGAGAGAAATGGGGGGTCAAGAACACAAGGCAAGAAAAGAAGGGGGGAACACATTTTCTTCGTTTTCAAATAGATAGATAGATATTTTTATTTTTTGTCTTTCCCCTTTCCGAATTCAACATAAACATAACCGCGGTTAGAAAGGCAAAAGAAGACGACCAGCAGCGCGTTGATTAATCGTTGTGCAGGTGTTGCTACCCGACAGCTTTTGGGGGTAATCAATGTCGGAATCCTTGGGGGGAAAACGAGCATTCAAGAATCAAAGAGCCTATACACAACACACGTATATACACACACAAAACATTCCATCTGTTGCCTTCATAATAACTGAAAGCCATTGGAAAAAAAACAGAGTGCGCCGATCCCATCAACACTCCCGTACACAAGGCATATATATATTTATATTACATTACTTTTTCTTTATAGCCAGATGTGTTTGTGTGTATGTGTGTGTAGGGAGGGCGGGGGGGGGGGGGGGGGGGGAGGCAATATAAGAACGGATCGGTAGGGTTCGCATAGGTCGATGGAAATTTTGGAAGAAAAAGAGCTGGTAGCCGATTGCGTTGTGTGGTAGCAGCGGGCAATCACTCCCGTTACTCTAACACGTCCATAATAAAATGATGAACTACTATTCTAAATAAGCTCACGGGCTTTCGTGTCTGAACGTGGAAGAAGAGCTCGACACGGACTATTTAAATTGACCACATTAGTACATATAGAGATGTAGTGTATAAGCGAATGTTACAGCAAAGCGAAGGCTGTGTGTCCGTCTGAACTGGACGCAACAGGATACCCCTCTTTTCGTGACTAATAGTCAATTGGTTGCTTTGAATATTTCTCTCAGCTGGCGTTCTTCTTTCTCCTCTCTTCTTTCCGTCGTTTTCTTTTTTTTTTTTTTTTTTATTTTTCATCGTTTTTATGTTAAAACATTTCGTTGCCGGCCGTGAGAAGAAGAAATTTCCCCGTACGCGTCTGGCGGCAACAGTGGCCTCTTTCTATTCCTTTTTTTTTTTTTTTTTTCTACGGTTCTCTTGTCTTGTTTGTCGAATCTATTGACGACCCTCGCACCGCCAACAGTTTTCTACAGAGTGTAAACCGGGCCGCCTTATATTACAGCGAGAGTTCAAAAGAAAAAAAAAAAAAAAAGGTTGTTGAGTCTATTTTCACGACACGTCACGTTGATATAACGTTCACATACAATTCAAATAAGATCGGAAAAAAAATGAAATATCTCTTCGTTTTTTTTTTTTTTTTTTTTTCTAGTTAATATTTTTGTACTGTGTGTGAAACGGCGGGAGTGTGTGAGGCGCAATATCCCGCACTGCCGCCAAACGATGTTATAAGTAAGTATCTACGTACACATAAGAGAATGAGAAGGGGAAAAAAAAAGATACTTTTTCATCTTTCCTTCTTTCAAGTATTTTTTTTTTCTTTTTTAGTAAGAAAAAAAAAATGCCGCTCTTCAGCCTGTTTGCGGCTGTGTCTCGTTACCCCGCGACGAGGCTTCAAGTTTCACGGCTGGCCGCTAACCATTTTTTTCGGTTCATCTCCAAGTCAAATAACGCGAAGCGAAGAAAAAGAAAAAGACAAAACAAACCTGTGCCTCTTGCGCTCACAACAAGAGAGAGAAAAAAAATAAATACAAATAAAAAGGAGGAACTATATAGACGGCGGCGGTGGTGGCGCGGCGGCGTCGGCAACGTAGGTGGAGCAAACGCGTGTAGGCAGGTATGTGTGTATATACATACGAGCGGTAGACGTTTGGAAGGCTACATGCGACTCGTTCTCTCTGTGCCTTGTGCTAGACATCAGCGTCATCACGTGGAGTGTTGAATAATTCACACAGCCAAAAAATTCAAAGAGAAAGAAATTCTGTGCAGCCTCTAGCGCCCTGCGTGAATATAAAAGGAAATGAATAATTGGCAAACAGTGAGGTTGATGCTGTGCTTTACAAATGATGTTCCTCTCTCAGCGAGAAAGAGCGTCATGTTTTTATGCTAATTGTTTTCAATGCTCCATAAGAAACCGAACAAACATAAACTGTTGTTCTGCTAGCAGTCTTATGTCGACCCATCGCAAGTCACATTCCCTTCTCTCCGTTGCTACGGCTACTTTCAGCTGTTTTATTTTTTATCAAACCCCCAAATCGTAAAAAAGAAAATGCGATTTATTCACATGCGCACGATGTTGTGATTCGATTTTTATGTGTCCGTCTGCTGTCTTTTTGGCGTGAACAAACGAGCTCGTATAGAAATTATTCATCCACAAACTTGCGGATATTATTCACCTTCTTGAAATGTGCGTACGCAATCGTCCAACTCTTTTATTCGCAATAACACCATCAACGTGCTGAGAGTGACAAGCATATTTTTGGTTTTCCTTCACTTACCCTTCGGTCCCGAGAATAATGCTGTCATAATTTTGAGAATTATTGGAGCCGTAAGATGCCAACAGAAAGTTTAGTGTCCAACTCGCCGAGTATGGCAGACGCCGCTTAATAATAATGTGCCAATACTATGTCTGGTATTTTGCATGATCGTGTCTTGTTGTTTTTAAGCGTCATCAAAGAGTCATTGACTGTCTTTTAAAAATTTGGCAAAAAAAAAAAATCAATCTATGGGAGGGGGTCTATGATCATTCCTACTCCAGGTAACCTACTCTGTACTTAGGTATGTACAAAAATAAAAGAAGAATAACTCAGTTGGGTCAAGCAAAAAAAAAAAAAAAAAATCGATTGCGTCGTGTGGATAGTCTCGGGGCTTCTAAAAAAATGCCAATAGCCGCGTGATGAGAGGCAATCGGACTGCATCAAAAAGCTTGGCCGTCGCCTTTTTCCCCACGACTAGACTCTTCTTATAGGTTACGTTTTCGCTATCTTCTCTCCGTGTCTATATTTATCCATCTATGCGCACACAAACACACACACACGGTGTATCTAAATATATATAATCCAATATAGCCATGCCAAGTCGTCAAATAAATAATCCAATAATGGTTTCGGATCACGACGGGGATTTTTTTTATTTTTGAAAAAAATTTTTTATCCGTGTCCGAGAATAGACACACGTACGAGAGTAGCTACAGCTCGTCTGCATTTATATTACAATCGATCGACCAATAATGGTTTTTCGATACTCTCGGATTTTTCAGCTAGAGGCCAACAATAGAAATATAGAAAAAGAGAAAGGACCTTTAAAAAGAAAGAAGTGTGTGTTGTACCGTTGATGATGTATTTCCCATTTCCTTGTATGCTAATGAATTCCTCAGTCATTTTGTACACACACATAGACACATCGCAGCTCTTACATGCACAGCTATTTATTCCTTTTGTATACATACTTTTTTTTTATTTCCTTTTTGGGTTATCCGAAGAATAAGCGCGGCTTCTCTTCACAGAGAACGAAAAAAAGCGACTCGTTTTTGTTTTGTTTTTTTGTTTCTTTTTTCTCTTTTGCATCTTCGTCTGATGTGATCAACAAATGAAAAAAGGCCCAAACAACCAACAACGAACTAATCAAATCAAATGATGAAAATATTTTCGTTGATGTGAAACGTCAAATAGTCGAGACTGATCGTCACGTGTGTATACAACACGGCATTGTCGGCCTCTTTTTTTCTTCTTCTTCTTTACCTTCTTAGTGCGTGCGTGTATTCATCTTTGTATTTCTTTTTTTTTTTTTTCTTACCTCTTTGCATTATACCCCCTTTTATTTTGTTTGTTTGTTTCATTCGCCTTCATCATCATCATCATCACCGTCGTCTTCCTGATTATTTTTGTTTTCGTTTTTGTTTTACCTTCTCTGATTATTTGGATTTTTGTTTCGAGAATGTGTCGGAGTTGCGTAGCCATTATGCGGCGCGTGGAATTAGAATGAACGAGGCATTTTGATGTCAGTCGTAAATACAATGGCGTTCGTGGGGGATCGCCATTTTTACACTTTTATACACAACATGTGTTTATAGGAGAGAGAGCAAGACTGCATAGCACACGTATAATTATACTTATATTATTCGTCCATCAAAAGATTTATAATTTTTATTTCCTTTTTTTTGGCTCGATCGTTGGGGGGGCTCTCTTCTTTTGCGAAACAATTCTGCGAAGTCATTAAAGCCTAAATAAAACAACGCTGTAGCGGCTTGTAACGATCATCCTTTTTAATGTGTAACCAATCCATCACGAGCATTCGCTTACCTCTAAACTCTCTTCTGCTCGCGCCGTTACGCTCACGACGCGAATCGAATTCGTGTTGGACGTGGAGATTTTAATACGTTAAGAAAAGAAGAAAAAAAAGACCCAGCGACGTGAGCTGTTGTTGCTGGTGGGAACTGATTACACACATCGAGGTCCCCTTTACAGAAGCCAAATAACTGTCCATCTATAGATAGATAGATAAATAGATAGATAAGGCGAGACGATCGGGAACTTGCTGAGGGCGGGCAAGGTCGTCCGTGACTTTTGAAACACCACAACAAATCACCTCCCTTCGTCTAGCCTACCTCCTTCCTTTTTTTTTTTTTTTCTCGTTGTTGTTCTTGTTGCTATTGTTGTTGCCGCTACGGACTTGACGGCTCCACCGTGATTTATCGATTGATTAGCGCATGATTAGTTCCCTTATTTTTCAAAAACTTCCAGATAGGTATATATACGCTCGTTACTTTAGCGTGATTATTCTTTTTCTCGAACGTGTGATGGCTTTTTTTTTTTTTTTTGTTCAGGAGGGTCGATCCTATCTCGGTGTGGGTACAAATAGCAGGCGTGAACCCATCGTCTTTTAAGCTCAATTACGCAGTCATAAATGATAACAACTGAAGATGATGCAAGGTCTTTTGCCTCGCCAAATCTTTTTTAACGAAATGCGTTTATGGTTTTAAAAGAATGGCTGGGTGTTTTTCACAAATTGTTTGAAAAATAAAAAATTTTCTTTCTTCATTTACAATTTGCTGTCGCTTCTCCTACAACAGGTGGGAAACCAGTCGCTTTTTTTTTCGTCCGCACTTTCCCCTGTGATTAAACAAAAAGAAAGTAGGAAACGAAAAAGATTGTCGGGGTCCTCTTGATGACGATAATGGGCGGTGGACAGAGGTCTTGGGGGGCCAAAAAGGTCCTCATCGCAAGTAGTCCAGGAAATAATTCAAATGGCGAGTTGGTTCGGAATAAAGGGCCACCATTTAACGAGAATATTCGCACAAGTTTCCCTTCTTTACTGTTCTCAACTTCTAACTACCTTCTTCGCACTTTTAATTACAACTGCGTCCACACCGAGCGCAGATGGGAAGAATTTAAAAAGAAAAACTGTTCGTACCTTTGTGATTGAAACGCGCTTGTTGAAAAAGAGGTAGGAGGGAATCGGCGTACCTTGTTATCTACAACCGAAAAAAATGTAAGTACAGGTTGAAGAGGCAATTGCCTGTGTTTTCTGAAAGAAATACGCGCACCGTTCAACCAATCGGAATAGCCTCTCCTCTGCAAAAATAAACACGACCATGAAAAGACGGTCAAAAGAAGTTACTCTGCTGAAGTACCTTCTGTGTGTTGTATAGACATTTTCATTGTTAGAGTGTTTCGTTTTTTGCTTGCGCCCGATTTGAAATGACGGTCGTGACTCGGCCGTTTCGTCCCGAAAGAGAAAAAAAAATTGTTGCTATAAAAAGGAGAGAGAATTCGACCATTCTCGGTCGATGTTGTTGTTTTTGTTTCGCTCCCGAAATAGACAGAAAAGAGACGAAAAAAAATTGATGGAAAGGGCGCGGATCGAAACGGTTTTTACTACGCTAGATCTCGTAGCATCGCCCTTGGGAAGTGAGTGAATGTCTTTAAAAAAAAAAAAAAAAAAAAAAAAAAAAAAAACGTTTTACAATAATTATTCAAATGTCTAACAGAAAACGAATATTAGCTGGCACTCTCTACAGGCCTTCCTTTGGGAAAAAAAAAAAATAAAATAAAACTCGCCTCTCGAATGTGAACTATTTTTCGTGTTCCCCTTTTTTTTTTTTTCTCTCTCTCTCTCTTATTAGAAATTCTATTTTGACCTCCTTGAGTTTCGCAACGTTCCCGAAATGACGGAAAGGGACTCATCGTGCGCTGGAACATTTCTGCTGACGACAGCGAAAATTCTATTTGAGAAATGCACAAAAATTCCGTTCGTAAACGGCTGTGCAGGAATGAGTCAAAAAAAGAAGTTGTGGCTAGTTGGCAAACTTTCCTCATTTTCGCACGCGGGGTCCATTTTCGGCCGATGCGTAAACGTGTCCGGTTATAACGGTGATGCCATTCAGCTAAAACGGCAGTGTGGTGTAGTTCTAAAGCCAGTTGTCAACAGATGAGCTCACTGTTATTTGCCCAGATCAATCAAAATGATGCTGGAAAATGACGCATTTTCATAGCTCGAAAAAGGAAGAAAAAAAAAACAGTTGGTGCTGTAGGTAATAAGAAAAATACCGTGAAAACTAGCGCCGTGTCAGTCTGTCTATCTCTGTGTGTTTGATTATGTTAATCAATGAACTGAACGGGCCACGTGCGAACCGGATGAAGTCGACAGGAGAAAAAAAAAAAAAAAAGAAAAACCTGTTGCCTATTCTGATGTCGTCATTCGCGAACGTCCTTGCCCGGCCTTGATGGGCGGCGTGAATAATAAATAGCACTTCGTTGCTTCATTCTTTTGCCTCTTTCTCTTTTTTTTTTTTTTTTTTTTTATTTCACGCCCAACATAGCTAAAAAAGAATTTCCCTGTTCATGTCAATGTAACCTGTCGTTTAGTAGCTCATTTTTCAATGAAGAGGTGACCCTGTCCGTTTCGGACTGCCGGTCTGGTTCTTGTACTCTGACCAACCGAGTCTACGTTCGTGATCTTGTTGCATTGTCATTATCGTGCGACGATACCGTGCTGCCTGTAGTAAAAAAAAAATTGGTTATTTATACTGGTGCGATACAGCCGTTCATTTTAACATTTCTCAATTGATACCAATGTGTAAATAAGCCGAAAAAAACCCGAACAAAGGGTTTTTTTTTTATTCCTTATAAACACCTATAAAACACGCATCGCCCTTGTCAGTTAGAGACTGCCTATAACTGGTCAGTTGGACCGAGTTATCAACAAATCCCTTTGCAAACACATACGGTCGCAGCAGGTTCGCCAGCGAGTAAACGTTACTTAATTCTCGAAGAAATTGGGGAATTCCTTGTCAAGTTGTTTTCTTTTCGTCTGTTTTTACTGCGACGTGAAAGTGGCCGTGAATTCGTTGTAACCGAAGCTACACGTAAAACAAACATTTAAGTTTGCAACTAACCAGTGGGACGATGTGTCTCGGTGTTATCAAAATCGTGACGATTAAAAGGGGATTTTAATTATTTTTTTTTTTTTTTTTGTCATTCTGCTTGAAGATTACACTTCGTTCTCGAAGTCACGTAGTGTCCTCATTTCTCTTTTTTCCTGATTTGATTATAGCTGAACGTCACGTTGGGTCACTTGCAACGCGTAACGACTCACGAGCTTGAGAGTCTCAGCCAAACATTTTATTTTGGCTCGATTCGGTAAGAAAACGGCGACCAGCAGACGAAAGACCAGACAGAAATTTTATTTTTATTTTTTATTTTTTATAGTTTGTGTTGTTTCATTATGCCCTTATTTGGTGCGTGCAACACGCACCAGGATCCTCTGGGAGCCCCTTTCAGATTTCTGGTGCGTGCATAGCCGTTTGGCTGTCGCAACAGTTGTCCGCCTTCCAGCAATCGATTGATTACGAGGCCGTTCGAGAAAGACCAGGTCAATGATGCTAAACTGTTGGCAACTTGGCATCCATCCGCGAATCTGATCTATGACCCTCGCCGTCTGCAACCACTGCCATATTAATTGCAGACATGACTACCTCGGAAAACTGAGTACAACGTCAAAATAAAGAGAATCGGTCAGCAGCTTGATTCCAACATCTTTTACCTTTTCCCATTTGTTTTTTTGTGTGTGTGTTGTTGTTGTTGCTCGGCTATTGGATTCAATGGTCCATCAGTCATCCCTCTATCAACTCTTCTTTTTCTTTTTCTTTTAGTCGTCGTATCAATCGGTCAACAACAGGATCCCGCGGAGAACGACCAGATCTGCGCACACACTCTTGTGAAATCAAACAATTTTAGCTTGTCGTTGTTGCTATTCCTCTTCTTTGTTTCATCCCATTTGCGCAGCCATGAAAAACGAGAGAAGACAAAACAAAACAAAAAAACGAGTGTCTGGCGAAAGGTGAGCGCACGCGCACACACACAAACAGCTGTCAACTCTTCGGACGTGATATAATGGATTCCACTTCATCAGCATAATTCCGACTCATCTCTTTTTTTTTTTTTTTTTTTTTTTTTTTTGTGTGTGTGTGTTGCCTTATTGTTGTTCTGCCGAGGGTAATTCGATTCCGGCATCTTACATATTCCATCCTCCATTTCTTTTTTTGTTTCTTGTCTTCGCGTGCGTCTGTGTATTTATTTTCATATGATATTCACGAGGTGAAATTGTATTATTTTATAATAAATGATGAAAGGATAAAAGAACGAAAAATAATAATAATAAACGAAAAGAAAGAAAGATCGGATGGAAATTCAATGCATGTTGAATTGTTGATTTCGCCGCCACTCATTTCTTTCTTATTATTATTTTTTTTTTTTTTGTTTTCCCTGTTTTCTTTTTCTTTTTCCTTGGATAGATTGAAAATAAAAAGGCACCAAATTACAGACACTCGTGCGTAGTGAGACGAAAAAACCAAAAATATGTTTAAATATTAGATAATCGTTGTATAAACAAGGACAAAAAAAAAAAAAAATAAATACACCGGCTGGGGTGATGCCAGAGACATTTGTTTTTTATCTCTCTCCAAAAAAAAAAAAAAAAAAAAAAAATTTATTAAGAGAATAATTTTCATCGTTTTATCTTCGATCAAATGCTGTTTAGTAGGAAAATATTTTTCAAATAAAAATTGTGCTTGTTGCGCGTGCGCTCATTTACCTGCCGTAGATGAAGTATTTGGAAAAAAAAAAAAAAAAAGAAATAGCTCCCTCTTTGAACGGTGTGGGTGAGAAAAAAAAGAAAAAGGTCCAAAAAAAAAAAAAGAAAGGAAGAAAACACTAAGGCTGGAACGGCGAGGGTGGAGAAGGTATAAGGTATATTACCTTCCAACATTTATTAGATATTTTTTTTTTTTTTTTTTTTTCGACATTTGTTTTATTCTTTTCGTCGTTTTCGGAAACGAAAAGAGGAAAAAAAGAAGAAGAAGAAAAAAGAAAAGAGAAGAGAGAGAGAGAGAGAAAAGCCAAATGATAGCCAATGCGAACCCTAGTGCCCCCCGTCCTTCTCCTTTTTTAAGCGCCCGCCCCTAAAATCGTCGTCCCATACAGTAAAGGCAAGAGAGAGAGAGAGAGAGAGAGAGAGAGAGAGAGAGTAAGGTAGTACTACCTTGCCGCGGCCTTACCTTTAGCTCAGTCCTAGTTGAAGCAGCGTTCAAGACGGACGTCGACTAACGTAAAAAGGGAACACAAAATCTGTTCACTTGAAAAATTCGACTCCAGTTTCGTACAACATCAAAACTACCTCGTTTTCACTGCTCTAACTTACTCAATCGAAACAGCCCTTCAATCTCTCCCCCACCACCCAAGTCCAAAGTGCTAAAGAGTCCGCTTCAGGATTAACAAAAATCAAAGAACCAAAGTGTCGGCCATAAATTCAGTGCGAATCAGAAACCGAAAAGAAACAGAAACCAAAATCCCAAATCGATTGGAGAAAATTGTTTGCTTTTTTTTTTTTTTTTTTTTTTTTTTTTTTATAAAAGATTTGATTCGAAATTTCAAGTTTGGCGCGATGACTTGGATCAGATTGGATGGTTTGGCGTGAACTGGATGAGCGGTCATGATCCCGGTTGTTGGGCGACGGATGAACTTGCTGCTGCTGGCGTCGTCGTCGTCGTTGCCGGTCGAGCCGCTGCTTCCGCCGCCGCCTTCACTGCCGCCCATGTGGATTCATACGTGCAGTTGTGCTCATTGTTGTTTCCCCTGTTCTCGTCTTCCTTCCGACTCGTCTTCCACTTATTCCAACTGCGCTCCGTCCACCGGAGCGACATCCACCGCTGGTTGGCTTCCACACTTCATCGACAGTCTACTCCGTTCGGCACCGTTTCCCCATCGACACGGTATCGGCCTGGAATCCTCATGCCGACTGGATAGCGCCACATGTTCATTCAGAGGTCAGTTTCAACATTGTTTGTTTTTTTTCGTCTATTCTCATTTTATTCTCCTTCTTTCCTTTGAACGCTGACAAGTTCGGATCGATTATCATTTGTTTTCCCTACGCCACTCACGTCTCCATAATTCGCAGCCGAATTTTTTTTTTGTGTGTTCATGAAATCCGGTGATTACGCAACGTCCGCCTCGTAAACGGTGTATGTGCCGCTATGCGTGTGTAATACGGTATATTATCAGTCCAATGTTCGAAATTTAACAAGAAAGGCGGACTAGCTGCCGTCCGCCTGCAACTAGATCAGACAGTTGGTCCCGGTTGACGTGTTGCCATGGTGACTCCGTTAAGAAGACAGAAAATGGAATCTTTTTGCCGGGCCTCGGTTTTGGCCCGTCCATGGTTTTCCCCTTTTTAGTTATTTTTTTTTTTTTTTCGTACCTCCAAAGTTTCATCGAATCAATTTATCTTTACTGTGATTGGTTTACTGGATTCCGTGCTCTATCTTTTCCCTAGCACGAAACAAAGGACGACCCCTTCCGCTCTGATTTGAAACCATTTTTATTTTTATTTTTATTTTTGCTTTTGCTTTTGCTTTTGCTTTCAACGAAGTTAGGACTTTTGCTTGTGGACTCACTTGAAGGTGACTGAAGGTCTCAACCGATTTTTACCCCTGTAGTGCATATCCGCTTGGATTTATCGTCGTGAACCCGTCACGTGTTGTAGCGTATGCAAAGCACTCGAATGTGTGTAGGTTAATGACTATAAGCGATTCAGAGATCGAACTTGTCATCCGAGATTCTAAATGCACACGGTCCGTGATACTGGAGATATTTAGTTTCATTCCTTTTTTTTGTTTTCTTTCAACCTTTGGCTCATTAGCTTCCTGCCGGGGGGAGGGGGGGGGGGTTTGGGCTCTGATGGATAGTTCAAACGTAAGGTACGAGAAGATGGGGGGGGGGAGTAGAGGAGAGAACGTGAAATAGCGCGGGAAAAACCTTCACTTGCGTCAGAGGTAAAGAAAAGGAGCTATACGTGTCGTGTTACAATCGTAATGACGTACTTTTGAAACGAAACTAACTAAACATCAACGGTGGCGAAAGGACAAGGGCGATTGCTCTGGAATTCGTATGTTGTTTTTGTATTTCAAGATCAAAGAGGGCACAGTACGTAAACACCTACTGTCGTCAGATTGGGAGGGAATGTCTCGCCAGGTGTTGAAATCAAGTGAGATTCGATTTTTTTTTTAATCAGTCAGGGGGATTTTAAAAAAAATTCTTTTTTTTTTTTTAACTTGGCTTTTGTTTTTCTTTCTCGTCGTCATCATTGTCTTTTTATTCCATTTTTCATTCGATTTTTTCTTTGCTCTCACAGTTTCATTTCAATCATTGCAAATGTGGGCCGCCGCGCTTGGCATTCCACACCGAACCTCCTGGGGAGCTATTCAATTTTTCTTTTTTTTTTTTTTTTTTTTTTTTTTTTTTTGTCTTGGATCTTCAAATTTTTATCTTCTCTCAATCCTTGTTAAGCGATCTTTGACCCGCTCGGAACTACAAGTGCTACAACGAATGCGATTCAGGGCAAAATGGACTTTGATTCATTTTGGAACACCTTTTGTTTTTTTCTTTCCGCTTCCTCTTCTTCTTCTTGACACACTGGATGAAAGAGAGAGCACAGGAGCCTCCCATTTTCTCCCTCTTCTCGAGAGGGACCCCCCTTCTTCGCTGTTGGTCACTCGGGGCAGCTTAAAAATCCATTCGTTTTGCCGTTTTTTGTCTCTGCTCTCCTGTCTCCTTTCCTACATTTTTGCTCGTTTCCCTAAGCAAATTTTCGCTATAAAAAAAAAAAAAAAAGGTAGATGCGCATACAGTCTGTACGTTGGGACCTCCCACTTCAAGGATCCCGCCGCTCGCTTTACCTACAGATCATTTCTTTAAAAAAAGTTGGAACTTTTTCTTTTTGTTGTTGTTGTTTGGCAAATTCACAAAATGAAAATGGGAGACCGTTGGCTCTTTTTGGGTGTTGAAACGCCTCACCTGACATCTCCCGTGGGACGTGTCAAGCGTGAAACAAAAGTGAAAATGTTGAAAGTATCGCTCACAAAAATCACAGGTGGCAATCTTTCCATTTTCTGAGTTTTATTTATTTATTTATTTTTTATTTCCTTATTGCAACGCTTTTGTTGCCTAAAAGCAACCGAGTCCGCGGATTTTTGAATAATTGTAGTATTTAACCTTATCAGGGGGGGGGGGGGGGGGGGGGGGGCAGAGGATAAACGGATTCCTTTTTTCTATTTCTTTTTGAAAACTTAGACGCGCGATAAGAAAAACCAATTTTTAGTTTTGATGTGTTCATCCCGGCAGCTTTTTTGAACTACGCACGATGATGGAAGAATTAGGTCATTCTGAATTTTTTCCCACTTGTTATATTACACGTAAACAACTACCTCAGCGGATTATCTATCAGATAGTTTGGGAACTAGATTTTCGTAGACGTCAGTCAATAAGTCTGTTTTTGGTTTAGTTTTTTTTTTTTTTTTTTCGTTAACGAGTGAGCGCAGCAATGCGAGTGTGCCAACCGCCGCCCCAATCAAATCACTGCGCGTCCCTTCCTCGGTAATAAATCTGATAGGAAGGCGGAGATTATTATTATTATTTTTTTCTCTCTAGAGAACTACTAAACTGGACTGACACAACCTAAAAAAAAAAAGAAAAAGAAAATAGCTAACAAAAATCCAAATCATGAAAAATGTTTTTTTTTTTTTTTTGTATTTGATTTTAATTCAAAAACAAACCGAAAAACAAAAGGAAATACGTTTTTTTCTTTTCGTGTTTTTCCTTTCACAGATTTTTTTTCTATTTTTACGACGGCTGAAAATTGATTTGAATATTTGATGGTTCCATCACTATGTGTGTAGTATCGTAGTAGTACACACACACACACACACACACACACATACACACTGGATTGGTAGTAGTTTTGTAGTAGTAGTTACTGCAGCAGCAGCAGCAAAGCCATGAGGTGGGGAAAGGTGTTTGCGTTATCAGTTTTCGGAGGCCCGGCGCGTTGTTTATTTTTTTATCTGGACGGGGGGATCAAGAAAGAAAGAAAAAAAAAAAAAAAAAAAAAAAAAAAAAAGCGAGATGCCAACAACACCCCGGGACCGTTCTATCGGCCCTCGTGTATAACCCACAACCACTTGAGTTGATCGCTCCGGCCGTGACTAGGCCTAAATAAGGCAACGGAATCGATCTCGCCGATCGTGTCGTGCGTAGAGTGTTCCAACCATAAAAATGTTTTTTTTTTTTTTCTCAACCCCCCCCCCCCAAAATGATCCATCAAGGACGGACCAATAGTTAAAGGGCCGAACGACCTCCGCTCCCTGATGACAACCAGAGATGGACATGAGGTCGTTCTTCGAGAACGAAAAAAAGAAAGAAATCAAGGAGAGAGAGAGAAAGGAAGAAAAAAAAAAGGAAATGTCAAAAAAAGGAGATGACAAAACACGCATGACTTGTGGTCCCACGATGTCATCGTTGCGGCTGCTGTGCACACATTCCTTCATAGATCCACCCCCCCCCCCCCAAAAAAAAAAAACAAAAAAAAACGTTGTTTTCTTTTTTTTTTTTTTTTTTTTTTTCCTCTATTTGGTGCTGGACACACGGACCAGCCTTTGAACTGTAAAGGTGAGCTTTTTTTTTTTAAGTCGGGTGGCTGCACAGTGCGTTTTACAGCCACCACCAGGAGGCGAAAAATCATAATAAGAAAGAGCTCAGTCACGCTGTCTGTACACATTGATCAGCCCCAGTGACGATGCACTTCGTCAATACAAACAAATGTGCGAGCAAGGAGAAAGGGAGAGAGTAGGCGACCCAAGACGACAGACAACAAAATCTGAAAGAAAAGAAGACTTAAAAAATAAGAGATTTTCACGTCCTCGTCTGATGCATGAAACCAGCATCTAATTCGTCTGTATGAAAGAAAATAAGATTTCCCGAGCAGTCATGGAACATTTGAAAGATTTATATATATATGTATATAAGTTGAGAAGCAGGAAAATGTCAAATCGTATTCACAAACTAGAGACTACACATTTTTTGTAAACAAACGTGCGCTAGGTCTTCCGGGGCCAACGCCCTTTTGTTCCAACTTGACTCTGCCCGTTCAGTTTCTATTACATCACTACCCTCTTTCGACTCGCTTCTAATTTTGGATTCTTCTTCGTACTTTTAAAAAATAATTGCTATTTGACCGATGTTATTATTGAATGATGATGCCTCACGTCTATTCTTTCAAATGTAGGGCTCACAGACCTTTGTCGTTTTGTTCACTAACAAAACTTGGCGAGCACATCTCCGTAGATCCTTATCACTCTAACATGTTTCTCTTTGCTACATTGCAGTTAGTAGTCCCCTCTTGTTTTGTTCCATGTAAAAAATGTAGCGCACCATCCCGTGTAGACAGACCGCGGGCCTCGCCGTGTTTGTCACGCTCGTTTAAACCTCCTGACGAGGAGGGGTGGCCCCTTCTATTTTTTTTTCCGTATATTGCTAGGGCTCAATCGTTACACGCCTCATTAGCAGCTGCCCTTCTCTTTCTCGCTGCCAATTGCCACGCATTTTCTTTTCCTTTGACAAGAGGGGCACGCTCTCCCTTGATTCTAATCTGCTGGATAGGGCGGAGAACGAAGTTGTGTGGAAGAAAAAAGGAATGAGAGATGAGCGATTGTTATTCCGTTGGCTCGTCACAATGTCCGCTGCTCGCAGCAACAACAGCTGTTTTTCTCGTGTGTTTGATTGTCGTGTTCGTGTTCGTGTCGCATCATCTCGCTGCCTTGATGATGATGTGGCTTGGTCGACCGTGAAACGTTTTTTTTTTTTTCAATTGGTTGGGAACGTACGTGCACGTGCCAAATAATAACGAGACCCCACGGCCGTGTGCCCTTCACCTACCACACGCTGCTACCATTGACAACAACCGTGTCGTTGTGTGTGTTGTTTGTTAGCACCTTGATCGTATAAAGGGAGTGGGGAAACATGAGGGGTTTGATCGTCATTAACATCATTCCTTTGCCTTTCTGATTATCGATTGAATCTCTTTGTATTTATTTTTTTTTTCTCATCAACTTGGATTCTCGTGCCAAGTCCACGTCACTATCTGTCTCTTGGATTCTAAAAAGTAATTGATGGATGATCAATGCGACTCGCTAGTGGAGAGAATAGAATCGGTTTCGTGATGACCCATTCGATGGAATGTTTGTAACGTGGGGAAATAGTTTTGTTTAAAGACGAAGGCAGGAAAGAACACGGGGACGTTATGTGAATGAAAAGAAAAAAAACTACAGAAGTTCCTTATATTTTTTTTTTTCATTTTTAATTGTGTAAGCTGAGATACGAGGAGGGGGGGGGGGGAGGGACGCTAATGTCGGCCAAGGCGATCGTACGTTGAAAATGATTTTTAAATAATCTTTTGGTCGATTTACTCGCGAGCATTTCATTTGCCCAGCTCGACGGCCAGATTGGAGACAGCAGTCCAAGCATTTTTAGAGAAGCGAAGCTTTGAACGCAGCGGGCCGTATTCCTCGAAGGAGGTGGGGATCAGCTGATTGAATCTCGATTAGGTTTAAATTTGTATTTTTATAGCAGTTGAGAGGGAGAGAGAGAGAGTTAAAGAAAATGTCCGCCCCAAATCTCGCCGACTATATAAATCACACCGCTAACAAGGTTAATTGAAAGGTGGTTCTATTCTTATTTGATCAACGAGATTTCTCTAGGGCAAAGTTTTCCGAGCAAATCATTTTTCCCAGAACTTCGGACGAACCTTCGGACGAACCTTCGGCACGGGACGGACATGTTTTTTTTTTTTTTTCCAGTGTCGGGAGCTAACAGTTGAGCGGGATTGGCTATGTTTTTGTGTGCGTAAGAAACGTTGGCGGGGTGATGGGGCGGCAGCCACTGCTGTTGGAAGAGTGGCTTCATAGAAATTTAAAGAAGAGCTTTTTATTATTTTTTTTTTTTTTTTCCCTTAAGTTATTGGAATCGTCAAACCACTCCAAAACAAAAAAAATCTCTTTCTGTTCGCGCGTTTGAACGAAACCCTCTGAGAATTTTGTGTTGTTATTGTTGAATAATGCATAATATAGTTGCGTGTTTCCACCCTTTTTTTTTTTTTTTTTTTTTTTTTTCTCCGTTCCCTTTTTGATTTCCAAAATCGATTTCTTACAAAAGCATTACGGTCGTTTAGTTATTTTACCTTTTTTCTTTTCGGGGCTTTGGAGTGAAAGATATTTCTTTTTTTTTTTTCTCCCTCTCTCTCTCTCCAGATATTCTCGGGCTGTATAGTATCACTATCGTTTATTGATAATAAACTTTCAATATCATTTTCGTGGGCACACGAGGAGGGACGACTTGTTTCGAAAGTTTTACGTATATACTCCGAAAGAAAGGAAGAAAAGAATTGATTGAATGGCGACTATCCGATGAGAGAGCGGCGAGGCTATTTCTTTTCTGTTGTCGACGAGCTTTTTTTTTTTTTTCAATGTTATCGAGAGAAAACGTTCCACGCAACGCACGCGATTGTGTGTGTGTCTGTACATCACGGAGGGCTGATATGTTTTTAATGCAGTTGTTGTAGCATGGGTTAAAAGACAAGGAGAGAAAAGACAGTGCGGTTAAATCTTGAAGGGGGGCCTGGAATTGTTCTCTTTTGTCCGTTCCTCCCCCCCCCCCCCCCCCTTCGAACAGACAACATGGCGATAAAAAGAAAGAGTCTCTAAGAGCTTTTTTTTTTCTTTTTTCCGTGCTATTCTCTTCTTTTCATTGCCTCCAAGCGCGTCGCCATCAACGATCGAGAAATCAAAATAAATCAAAAGATGTTTCGGTCGGTAGCGGCTTCGTAATACATCGGCCTATAATACGGTGTCCATCCATCTTTCTTGCTAGTGGTGTAGCAATCTGCATATAAATGTTCATCGGGGAGAAGGAGGTCTTCACCTTTTTACAGAGGAGATGGAGTGCGGGAGCGCATCTTACCTTGTGTTCTTATAGATTTGTTATTCGCCTGGCCGAGGTCGTGGAGGTCGCTCCGAGTCGGCGGCGGCCTTCCTTTTTGAGTGTGTACGTGTGTGTGTGTGTGTGTGTGTGTGTGTGAGTGCGCGCACTGTGTCTCACATCCACACGCTCCTGTGCGGGAGAGAAAATAAGATTTTTTTTTTTTTCTTCTTCGCTTATTGTTGATGTGAATTTTCCCCCTCTTCGACCTCCTCTTTCGCTTCACCTTCAGTCGTGCGTCAGAAGTGACTTGAGTGATTGGACCCTCTTTCAACTACAACTGTGCGGCAGTGTAGACGTGTATATATATATATATATATATCTGTGTCCGTGGCATATACGTTATGTGTGTGTCTATACATACGTGTGTGTTGTATTCCTTTTCAGAAAAGAGCGAGAGGCAGATTACGTATTCTTTCTTTTTTGTTTTCGGCGGGGTCTAGACTGATGGCGGCGCGCTGGGATTGATTTCCATCAAAGCTTTCATTACATCGTGGAATGCCTATTTCCAATGATCAGATAAAAAAGGCAAGCAAGAGAAAAGGGGAGGAAAAAAGAGAAGCGGATAGAAACGAAACATCCTTTCCCATACGGCACCCACCCACACGTATAATGTACCGCGCATTTCGAACACCTATTCCCTATTTTGGTGGGCTGTTATTATAATCATTATGATTACATTCGATTTTTTATTTATATAATAACAGACTGTATAATGGCAGTAGTAGTAGTAGTAGTAGTAGTAAACGTGTGGCTTTGCTAATCAACCAATACGTTGTGAACGAGCGGCAGCATCTACGGATCGTTACACGATTTGTTTTCAACGACTCCTCCCGAACTTTGTTTTTTTTTTCTTTTTTTCTTACACGTTAGGAATGTTAGTAGCTATCACGAAGCTAATCGTCTTCATTATTTAAATCGGATCCTTATTTCGTTGCAAGCTAAGACGGAAGTCAATGCCATTCAGATATTTGAAACGCTTTTTGAGTTGAAGAAATGTTTGAAATTGCGCGAGTGAAATTTGCTTTCGTTGTTGTAGGTGTCTAAAATATACAACACGGAGCGCGTGTAATAGCAAAGAAGGAGGATGCACAGAGATGGGCAGCAGAAATGAAAGAAATAAAAATAAAGTGACCGAGGGTGGAACCTTTACGACAGGGTCGCGCACTGCGCTGTCGGCGGAAAAGGCTGTAAAAAAAAACAAAACAAAAAAAACTCTACCCACAGTCGTCCCCACACCGTTCAATTAGAGCCGTGTTACAACCCCGGCCACTTGGAAGCCTCCCCACCTCCCCGTAGGACAAAAAAAAAAAAAAACACCCAAAAAAGGTGCAGTGGAATGTATAAGGACACGTAGGCATATAACTTTACGTATATATATACACGGGGAAAGGTAAAGCGCTATTTTTCTAAGACTATTTAGAAAAGAATGAAAGAAGAAGACGATAAACAACACATTTCTTTTTTTTTTTTTTTTTTTTTTTTTGTGACTTCTCTGTCGTGCCCCCTCCTCTCTAATAGATGCTATTGCTTATTGCTGAAGAGCTGGAGAAAAATGGATTTGTTGTCTTGTCAATTGGGACTCGTACGCGCCATGTGCGTCTCTATAAGCACCGATGCTAACAAACAACACACCGTTACTTACCTGGTGTTTGTTGGCTTGAAAATGGCCGCACGGGTTCTTTGATTTTTAAATGGATTCACAGCAGCGGCGAGAAATGGTACAGCGAGGGGGTAAAATGCAGTAAATACAACCGTATCACAAGCTAACAAATGAGGTGTGTAATGGGGGTCTGTTTTTTTTATTTCGCCCCGAGACTGTGCAGCAGGAGGAAACATTTGTGGAGGGGCTACATATTACAACAAGATGAAAAATGAGGCTTGTTTTTGGAAAATAAAATTTCGATTTTTTTTTTTTTTTTTTTAGCTAGAAGAATCGTGTTGTGCATATATTAAATTCATGATAGGGCCGTTGTAATTTACCTTAAACGTGAAATCCATCAAATCGTGAACAAGGCAAGGAGGGAAAACAACGAATTATATTCTATCTAGCCGTAGACGTGGAATACACTTTGCGGGACTTGTAGTGTTAGCAGTGCTCTAGCAGTTGGGAATTCTTTAAGGAATGAAGGGCGTGTCACGACTCTGGGGCGGAATTATTATATCGTTTTTTTTTTTTTTGTTATTTTCTTTCGTTCGTTTTTTTGTTTTTTTTGTTTTTTTTCTTGCGCCTCCACCCTGACTCCCTCCCTTCTCCTCCTTTTTCTTTCTTTCTTTTTTTTTGTGGTTCTGTTACGTCCTCCTCCTTGGCTTTCCTGCTCGTGATTAACGAGAGAGAGACACGTTAATCATCATAAGTATCCGAAGCATTTGCATAAGTAGCCGATGCTCTGTGAGAGTTGGAGAGAGAGAGAGAGAGAGAGAGAAAAAAAAGAAGGGTGTTGATGGCGGCTTCCCTTTCCACATCAGTAGACAAGGCGAGGGAGAGCTCATTAGACGCAATTATAGCAGAACAAAAAAAAAATATATATATATATTTTTTTTTCTCTTTTTCTTTTCAAAATGTATGCTGAAAAGTTTGGGTGTAATATACGCTTCTCCGTAATTTCTACTTCATTTTTTTTTTTTTTTTTCTTATAGGGCAAACCAGACAGTGTGGGGGGTTAGAGAAAAAAAAAAAAAAAAGAAAGAGAAATTAGGGAGGTCTCGGTAGAATTTCGAGAACAATTAGCCAGGGGTCGAAATCACCAAACCTACATAAAAAAAATATATATATATCGATAAAGCACCAAGTACAGAATTATACGGCAATATCTCTTTTCACCTCAACAGTTATGTCCATTTAGGTTGGGGAATTATTGTATTGGACAGCCGCTCGCGCGCGCGTTTCAAATGAATCGTTTTTCTTCACCATTTCTCTCTTCTTTCGAGATGGTCTTAGTGGGTCACTATGATCGCCATCGCGGCCTCCTTTTTTTCCCCCTCCGTTGTAGTGTCTTTATCTTGTTGCTCTTCTTCTTTTTGATCTTCGCTTCGCTTTTTATTGGATGGTCGTACCGATACTGTAATGAAGTCATTCCAAGGTTCTCTTCTCCTTCAAGAAGGAACATGTTATTTATTTTTAAATGGACCGGAAAGATGTGCCCGAACTGATAGAGAGAGAAACACGGACATGTACTGGAACCCCCCTAAGAAAAGAAAAGAAAAAAAAAAAAATTCAAACGGAACCAATTCGACTGATGAACTTGCCCAACTCGAGTCCCTTTTTTTTTTTTTGTTCGACAATGAACTGGTCAAAAGAAATTTTTTTTTTTTAAATGCGCTACAACATGTATACATAAGTTTAGCCCAGCACTATCTGTCTCTTCGTAGAGACTGTACACTCTGTTGTTGTTGTGCCTGCGTGTGTGTGTGCGTGTGTCTAAACGACCTCCATGTCCTCCCCTCTTTCCACATTTTTTTTTTTTTTTTTTTTTACCTCTCCACAGGCCCGTAGAGCACAGCGGCATTTGAAAATGTTTTCAGTTTCTCACAGGCAAAAACGCTTTTTCTCTCTCTCTCTCGTCTATACATCTGTATATAACATACGTATGCCAGACTATATAGTTGAAGAGTGTGTAGCTATATTGACAAGGAAAAGCATGCTGCAAACGAACATTTTAGTGACATAATAAACGAGCCACAGGGATCTTCTTCGCTATATATACCTGTCCTCTTGCTTAACAGACGGAGTTTTGCTGATGGCTTCTTCTTTTGGGAGGGGGGGGGGGGTGTTTAATGAACGACCCATCTCTTCTATCTCTATTTTTCTTTTGTGTTGTTTTTTTCCTTTTTTTTTTTTCAGAGAAGAGGACAGAGAGAAAAAGTTTTTATTCTTTCCTGGGTGGTAATACAATGTCATTCCTCTTGCTTTGTTTTCCTTTTTTTTTCCTACCCCGAAAAAAAAAAAAATGTTTGAACCAGAAGTTTCAGTAGAGGGGGGAAGGAAATTCGAAACGGGATATGTCACAGACGCATGCGCACAAGGTAAACCGTATCGGTCTTAAATACGGTTTCTGAAGTTGAGCACACATAAAAAAACAAAACAAAAAAAAAACAATGACAGGGAGGGTTTTTAGTCTCTAATGTGTGTCTCGTTGAACAACAACAAATGGGCCAACTTTTTCAATGAATTACCAATAGATGATGACAACCGGTTTTTTTTTTTTTTTTTTTTTTTGCTCCCTTCCCCCGTCTCTGTTTTGTTTGTCGTTTGCTGGCCCGTCTGGTAAATAAGGGAAAAGAATGTGCACACTATTTGGATAGGATTTCATTATTGTATTCTTTTTTTTTGTGTGTGTTGGCTAATCGTTAACTCATCTGAATGCGCTGTGGAAATCACGAAAGCCAAAAGAACTTTCAAGTTTTCCGCTCTTATCTTTTGGAAGCAAAAAAGAAAAAGAAAAAAAAAATTGAGATTCTAGAATGTAAGAAAATGCCGGATCCGCGTGCATGTGTGTCACGGTGTGTAACGAAGTGTCTTGAAAGATTCGCCGCCTTAACGCCAACCGGACGCCATCACCTTGTTGATACGTCCGTCACTTTGATTCGACATTTCATTTTTCCTCTCCTCCCCCCTCCGTTTTATAAGCGATCAACATTCACGCGCTCACGCCTATCTTCCCAAAATAAATGTTATTTTGATTGTACAGCCAAGCGTGCACGTCCCAGGTAAAGGTCACTAGTAACATCGGTCACGACGGACGGTTGCGCGGCAGGCGCTGGCGGTAAACAAAACAAAAAAAAACAAAAAAAATCGGCAGTTGAAGGACGTGGATCACTAACCAAAATCTCAAGTCCAGTTTTAATTGCCCTTTTGGAATTCCTTGCGCCCGCTATTTATTTATTTTTTTTTTTTAATATTACCTTTTCGTTTTAATCAGTTGTAGCGTTTCTTATGTCTCGGAGAGCAATAACAAAAACAATCTCTACGCTAAATTGCGTATATTTTGTTTTTTTGTTTTTTTTTTGCTCTTTGAAATGTTTTGGTTTTTTTCCCTCCCGTGTATGCGTGTAATCTTTTGAGTTTGATCGTCGTCCGTGTGAATAACCCGAGACGTGGAAATATGAAAAGAGACGGTAATGTTTTACACGTTTATTTATTTATTTATTTTTTTTCGTTTTTTTTTTTCATCGGAATTTTGTTTTATATTACCGCATTCCTCCCTTCACGGTGTTATTTTTTTTCCTTTCTTGTATTCGGTCGGGATTTTTATTACAACATTCACCCAATGTCGCCACACCAGTTGACTTGGCCGTAGTGTAATAATACCGCCGTCCGGCAAATCGGCTTTGTATACCTTGTTATAATTCTTTATTACCACGTGTAGGCTATCCAGATAAAAAAAAGAAAATTGTCCTCGTATGGTTTCAACTTCAGAAACATTATCATCGGTGACATTTTAGATTTACTGGACGCAGCCACATTCGTGTGGGTGTAGTTTTTGGCGGAAGCGCACCGGCCGATTCCTTTTTGTACAGAGGTTTCGTTCGTTAAAGAGACGCGGCATTATCTAGAAGCTGGATCTTTCTCGTTTTTTTTTTTTTTTTTTATTTGTATGGGACTTGTCCACTTAAACGCTACTAATAAAGTACACACACACACACACACAAATCAAATGCGGTGCAGACGTTGAGACTGGCGGGCGTCTATCACGCGTAGTCGGATGTAAAGAGAGTCAAGAGCATTTCTTTTCGTCCGGAGCCAACCAATTGGACATTGCTTTTATTTTTTTTTTTTTTGGTGTATATATCTGGGGGTTTATTATTCATTTTTTTTTTTTTCCCTCTCCCTTTCTTATGTTTTTTTCTTCACCCCAGAAAAAACCACACAGTCCCGACTACCGGATTTTCACGATCGTCGCGCCGTCTTTACGACGAGCCATTCCGACAACATTTGTCGGGACCTTTTTCTTTTTTTTTTTTTTTTTTTTTTTGCTTTTGTGCCTTCGGTTCGCCGCGCCCAGTGGCCTTTAAATATGTAGAGACACGAACAAATGACACTGTTAAGCTCACTAAGCAACAAAAAAAAAAAAAAAAAGAAAAATAATAATAATAAAAAATAAAAACAAAACGCCGTCGAAAAAAAAAAAAGAAAAAAAAAAATAAACACTCAAAAAATGGAACGCGATCGTTTGGCGTGTTTTCGTTTTGGATTCACCGTTTGATCGCCGACAGCGACACTCTAGCTGCCAAACGTGTGCTATTAACGTTTCTTCGAACCGCCACGAAGCGATGGTTACCTAGATAATTTTTTTTTTTTTTTTTTTTTCTGAGGGTTGGCTATTGTTTTCTTGGTTATTTAGTGATTTTTTTTTTTTGTTTTTTGCTGTTGTTTGTTTGTTGCCTTTTATTTATGGCCTTTTCTTATGTTCTTTTGTTGAACGTCGTCGACCTCGCGCAGATTTTTTTTTTTTCCTACTTTTCGTGTGTGTGTGTGTGTTGTTATTCCTGAATAGTGATGAAGGGAAAAAGGGAAATTTCGGGGGTGCAATGTATGTTTTTCTCTTTAGAAAAAAAAAAAAAAAGAGAAGAAAAAAGGGACGGAGAAAAAGTAAAGGAATTTCTGGCAGTTACGTGTCAAAAGGGACCGCCACCACCATCGTCTCTATGAGTCTACTCGCTCAAGTGGATTGCTCAATCATACAGAGAGAGAGTTTTTTTTTTCCCCTTAAAAGAAAGAAAGTCTGGGCAACAAGGGAAGAGACAGAGAGAGAGAGAGAGAGAGAAGGCGTCCAATGTAATGAATTCAAGAAGCGCCGCTGCGTTCCAGAAAAAAAAAAAAAAAGAATTTTTGCGCCTCGATTCCAATTTCTTGTGCATTTCTGACCCGAACCGTTCCCATATCACCAACTTGGTTGACTCCTTGACCGGATCTTTACCAGCATTTTTATTTTTTCGCCTCTTCTACGTCACGATGTTGTTAGACTGGCTAACACACACACACACACACACACACACACACGTCATCGCCTCACAGTTTTGTAGGAGCCACAACGACTGGCGCCCCCGTAAACCCTCGGCGCGAGTCATCTGTGCGGCTACCGCATTTTTGGTTTCGTTTGAAATGCGCTAGCGTGATTCACGCTAGCGCCTGCACTCCTCCTCCTCGTTGTCGCCGTCTTTAGGACGGAGAGGGGAAAAAAAAAAGGCGAAACAAAACAACATCTCATAAAACAGACAACAAGAAAAGACGGGATGGAAGGCAGCGATAGATAAACTGGCCGCATAAAGTCGTGCGGTGCTGCAGCGTTCAGTCGTGTTTTGATCGAGATTCCACTTAGATCGGCCTCGGACTCCATTCTTTTTATTGCTCCTTCTCTTGTTTATTCGACTATTTGATTTTCGTTCGGCATTTTCAATAACAAGAGCCAACAGATAAGAGCCCTAGTGCGTTGTGGTGTCGGCCAGTTGAACTGTAACCCAGTGGTGTTGCCTGCGTTCCATTATCACGCCGATATTGAGCGCGCTCGATGCGTCGTCTAGTGAATCTTTGTCGATAGTTTCGTGCGTCGCGAGGTTCAACTGCGGCCATGCGAGCCAACGGATTATGTTGCGCCACCTCCGCCTCCCCTTCCGCTTGTCGTTATCCAGGTGAGATGCCATAGCCCATCCAATTTAAATGAAATGCACACATTTCAATGTCGGATTTTTTTTTTCCCCTGAGTTATGCGGAACACTGCCGCTATGCTTTCAAGGCCTACCGTAATCTCTGTAAGGGAAAAAAAAAATGCCAGGCCCTGATTGTGAACGGCGTGCGGTTAGCGATAGATTACATATGCCCCCGTACATGTTTTAGTCATTACGCAATCAAGTGGCAAGGACGTCTGATTTCCCGTCGTGTATGCAGCGTGAGCCGAGAGATGAACTCTCCTATTTTCTCCGATGGAAACAGGTGCAATATACCGAGTCATTCTGCCAAGTTAGACACGGAATAAGGAAGAATAGATGACGGCATCTCTCTTATTTATGGTTCCATCCTGGTAAAGCTTTAGGGTTTCCCCCCTTTGGATTCACCAAAGCTCGATATCCTTTTTACACGTTGCTCACGCTTCCTTTGCCCTTATCTTTTCACTAAAATAGATTTACGCTAAGCCAAAGACGATGTCTGTATTTGATAAGCGAATTCCCCGACCAACCGCCTATACGGTTGACGTAGATAGTCCGATCCGAATGTTCTGTCCCCGAAATCTGTGCTTCTCTTTCTCACTCTGATCTTCGTTGGGTGTGCATCGATTTTAAAATTTGTGTTTTCTTTTTTTTTTTTTATGTTTAGGATACTGAGAAACGCCGTCCTAGCGGAATTATTACTTTTCCTGATGGTGAGTCACTATTTCAGACAATCAATTCGGTCTATGTTTTCGGTGTGTGTATGTGTGTGCAATGTGTTGTGCGGGCAAACGGGCTGTGTGATGCCGCGACGTCCGCATTCGCTGACGCATAGGCACAAGTGCGCGTGAGTTTGTGCAACAAGATTGCTTCGAATCGACAGTTTGATTCAACACAAGCCCGAAACAAACGAGAACCCGCTCCTCATCCACGCCAGATGTTTTAGCAGCAGCCAGCAAAAGGCATCATCGAGACGCAAGAGAATTACGATGGCATGATGTCATGAAGTCGCACGTCAATGAGGCAAAAATTATGTCCTCTTCACGCTGTGCTATGCGGCTGGATTAGAAAGGTTGTTGGGTATATCAGCAGAGTAGTTTGCACTCGATTTTGAGTACATCGAGAAGGGAAAAGGAAATAGAAATCCTCTTGTCGTTATTTATTTGTACGTCGAAAAAAGAAAGAAGAGGATAACAGCCAGCCAAATGATAAAAAAATCTCCAATATTAGAAAAGGAATAATTATTGGAGTGGGGTTCAGAGGCCATTGGTTCTCTCGCTAAGGGAGTGATGAATGAATTTGCATACCGATTGCTGGTCATGTGTGGCCATAGATGATCAAACAATGAGTCGCTAGAAAAATGGCTCAACGCAAACACACGCAAAGGCGACGTGCGTAGTTGGTGTTAATAACGAAAAACCTTGGCATCGTTATTTTTTAAAAATTCTTTTACTACTAGATTCTTCTATTTCATTTTTTTTTTTTTTTTTTTTTCAAAAAACAAAACAAAACAAAACAAAACAAAAAAATTTGTTTGCCCTTCAGGTGGCGAATTGCGCACCAAGCAGGCCGCGGGAGGACGCCGGCCGAGTGCCCGGAAATCCAGCAGCATCATATCTACCGTCCGTCGTTAGTAGTAGCAGTGGTAGCAGCAGTCTTAAAAGCGGACACAGGAGAAAGGCGGGGCCGATTTCTTCCGCTAAAGGAAATGCAACTGCTTCTGAACGAACCGACCCCGCCGCCTTCATCGTCAAAGATCATCCGCCCAACGAAATCGCCGGATTGCAGAGGGTCTACAGATGGAGCACGGCTTGCTCGTCGCTCCGTTCCGGCGGCGATCTGTTGCGTCTCCTGCCCAATGGAACTGTCGACGCTCGCGGCGGTCCCACTGACCCAGACAGTGAGTTTGCCTTTTTTTTTTTTTTTTTTTTTTTTTTTAAATATTCTAAATCATTCAAAATACGTGATTTTTTCTTCTTCGCTGTCTGCGTTTTCATCTCTGGCGTTTGTTTGCTGTGTTTGTCGACGCGATTTGATTAAAAAGAGTGGAACACACGGGATTCTCCATTGAGACTGTGAATGTAAGCGTCCAGTAACGTCTCCCCAAAAGAAGACATCCATTCAGAAAGTCGTTGACAATGAGAACAACAGCTCTATACAACTCGTTCAAGTGAACTACTACTGCATTCTTCCTTTTTGGGAAAGGGGAGGGGGGAATGTTACGAAATTAGTTTTATTTTTCTCTTTGCTGGCCCGTAGTCTGTCGGCGACCTTAACTGTTAACTTCCAGCTATTACCACTAGTACTATGACCACTACGCGAAGAGAACAAGAAGGCAAAAATTTCAACAAAATAAAATGAGAGAGCTAAAAGAGAAGTGGGCAAAAAAAAAAAAAGCAAAAGAGGAAGGAAAGCTGGGCGAATATTGACACAGGCCCCCACTTCTGTCTGCGCTCACCGTTGTCGATGTGAAAACGTTCGTCTCAATATTCCCGCGCGCGAGTTAACTGCAGACACTTACACGCACGCATATGTACTAGCGTCAACTAACCAACTCGAGTGTTGTGTCATCTGTGTCAATAACAAACACGGCAGTCATTAGTTTGACTTCTTGTACGTATGAGTGTTTTCTTCTTCCTCTTTGTTTTCCTTTTTTCTTTCGTTTTTATCTTAAAACATTTTCCTCGGCTGCGATGATTTTTGAATGGATGCGCGCAACACTGGCCTCCATTCAATTCTAGTACTGAAAATTTGTTTGCAAGAAACGCAGAAAAACGTTTTGGAAAAATTCTTTTCTTCTTTTGATTGGTTCATGGTTTTTTTTATTGTAGATGTAACAGTAGGTAGGCAAACTGATGAACCTGATGAACTCGGAAAATTGGGGGATATAACTGTCAATGATTGACATTCGTCTATCGGTCACCATAAAAGTTGAGCCGTCTATCGCAATGCGTTGAGTGTCCATCGCAACAGTCAGCTTTCTATTTGATTTAGGCTTTTGAGATGAAAAGCTGAATAAATAAAAATGGAGCTACGATTGAGCCTTAGATTTCAATTCATCCCTCTCTATTTATGTCCCCCCCCCCCCTTGAGGAAGAGACTAAATAATTGAGAGCACGACATCGCTAATCCCACTTGTGACGTTGTCGGGACCGTGTCGAAACAAAAACCTTCAGCGTTGCGGGGCAACGTTTAAACTTATGTCCGGCGAAGCTTTGCTCTTCTTTAATCTTCGCCGTGGCCTGAATTTTTTCTTTCCTTTTTATCTGATGACGTTGGTAGTCTTCACAGTCTCGGACACGCATAATGTTGTTGGCAAGAAATCATTTTGTCTGTGTGTGCGCTCGTGTTAACATTGGGGAATGTGGCGTGACGAGTGACAATAAAGCCAACAACAACCAAAAAGAAAGATAAAATTCCAAAAGAAAAGCGCAATATTTATTTAAATTTGTGTTGTTGATTTTGTTTCCGATTGCAGCTGATATCGAACTGTCTTCGGTCGGTCCCGACGGCAAGGTCTACATTCGCTCCAAGACCAGAAACCTTTACCTCTGCTTCACCAAGAAGGGCAAACTCGTCACCAGGGTAAGAAAAATTCCATTTTATTCCCCACGTTTCACAAGCCAAATCTCCATATAGTCCCTCAGGCACGTAGAAAACAAAAAAAAAAAAATAAATAAATAAAGGGCCGTGACGATAAAGATGTCGAATGTTTGGACCAAACGACATTCGTGATCGTAAATCAAAATACTCTCAGAGAGAATGTCTTTTTTAAAGCAAAAAAAAAAAAAAAAGGGGCGACAGCAATGCGTCGAAACACTCGAATAGTTGTCAATATGGCCGTAGTAATAAAAAAAAAAAAAAATCAAACGACCGCGCTAGCGTTGTAATGGATGTTGCACTTTTTATTCATGCCATTCTCTCTTTCTCTTTCTCTCGTTGCACCTGTTTTTTTTTTTTCGTGTTCGCGTTAACGCAGGAAAAGCCCGGAGAGGACAAGACGCTGTGTCAATTCTACGATATGCTGTGGCAGGGCAACAGGCGCTTCGTCAGCGTCTACCGCCGCAATCAGCAGCAGAAGAAGGCACGCAAAATCTCGCACCACCAAGTGCCATGGTCGGTGCCGTTGCCCGGCTCACAGGATAGGAGCTGGAAAGATGGAAATGCTGCGTTACCACCTGCCAATGGCCAGGGCGTAGGACTGCCCGATGGCCAGTTGCACACGGACGATTGGCAGGTCGGTTTCGGTCGGTCGGGCGAGTCTCTCAAAGGCTCTGCCTGGCGCAATTCCAAGCATCGCAACTGCTTCGACCTGGTCGAGCATGTCGACCATGTTCGTTCGTCAGATACCGAACAAGTGTCGCCCGTTGGAAGCAATCAAATGTCGCTGATCTTTCAACGTGAAAACAGTGTACCAGAACGATCGGCTACTGCTGTTGGCGTCGATAAACCCAAAAAGATATCGATCAGCAGTCCGGCACGTAAAAGCAAGGCCAGCCATCAGGAGAAGAGTCCAGCCAAGGACAGGGACGCTGGCAGTAGTGCTAGTGTTAGTGGTGTCAGTAAAAACAGTCTGGGACGGACAGCCGTCAATCACAAAAACGTTGGCGCGTCGAGTAATAGCTGGAAATCGGGTCTCAAAGAGGGTGGAACTGGCAGACGGAACAAGATCCACCACCACTCGTCGGGTAGGGGCGGCAGCCCGATAAAGGGAGCCGCTGCCGTGAGTGAGGAACACGGGCGAGCACCGCGGCCGAGAGTCGATAAAACGAACGCGAAAGAAGTGAGCGCCAAAACGCAAGTCGGGGGGAAGTCGCATCCGGCGGAGACGGAACTGTTTGCGCCCGTCGAGTTTTGGAAGAACAAACTGGTGCTCGACGATGCCCCAGCTGCCATGACCAACGTGGATTTTGATTCTTACCTGGCCGAAACGGAGCGCCTTTTAGCTCATCCGGAGGAAGTGATTGGCGATGGTGAAGATGTTGCAGCTACTGCCGCCTCTGTTGTTGGATATTCTGCTGCTCCGCCCTCTACTTCCTCGCCTGTACAGCGTACCGCTTTCATCCAGCGCGATTCGGGCGGATGGGAAGAGGTGATTATTAATCAGTCGGATGCTTCACTTCCAGCCGCGTCAGCATCGAATCTGCAACAACACGATGACATGGTGGTTATAGACGATCGTGCTGATGTGTGGCAGACACAAATGAAATGGAATAACGATGAGAAGCAACAGTAAGACAAACATTACGCCCGTGACAAGAACTGGAAAACAAAGATTCACCATCTGGATTCTACTGAATTTTCACATTCTACTCGTTCCCGCGCGATTTCGTATATAAATAAATTAATGTTTGTACGTGTTTTTTTGTTTTTTTTGTTTTGTACCCATCTATTACAACCCTCGGAATTTTACATATAATAATCCGCCGCCAAAGTCCCTTCTCCTTTTCCAATTTTTGTAACTTTTTGTTTGTATCCCTCATTCCCGATTTTTTGCTATTATTATTATGACACTCTGAACGCTCCCAACACACGTATTTTTGTACATTGCCCTATAGTTCGAAATCGTCTTGACCTTTCAACTACATCCTCACAGCTCCGCCGCTCAACTTCATTTTTTTTTTTACGCTGAGATTAGCTCTCTCTCTCTCTCTCTCTCTGTCTGTCTCTCTCTCTCTCTCTCTCTCTCTCTCTCTCTCTCTCTCTCTCTCTCTCTCTCTCTCTCTCTCTCTCAACTCCCTCCCGTTCATACACTAACCCTCCTGTCCATTTTAAATGCTACAGTATATAATTGAATGTGAACGTCGTGCCAATATGTCCTTTTAAAATTCGTTTTTTATTATTGTACTCCTGTGCCCATGAATGTTTGTATTAATATTGCCATACTATATACCGCCACCGGGTCGAGTCACGTGACAGTCTTTAAAGAAAAAAAAAGAAAAACAGAGAAAAACAAAACAAAAAAAACAAACAAAACAAAACAAAAACAACAACCAACAGTTTTGCTCTCTCTCTCTATCTCTCTCCCGATCATCGGTGCCAGATCTGCTTTCTCTTTCATTTTTTTTTTTTTTTAAACAAATTCTTATTTACATTTGTACATTATTTCATGATTGTGTTTCTCTCCATCTCTCCGTTTGCCTCCTAACTTTCATCTCTGCAAATGCGCAATGTTCGCCCGTGTAATGTCTGTACAGCCCCTATCACAGTGTGCTACTACTACTTTTACCTATATGGCCCTTTCCATCATTTCAACACGAATAAAAAAAAAACAAATCAATTTTCCGTGCGCGTTATTTTTTTTTTTTTTTTTTTTTTTTTTTGGTTGAAACCTTTAAATTTTTTTTTGTGGCCACAATCACAGTATTTTTACGAGTGCTCGTCGCCGTTAAAGGCTTTTCATTTCTTTTGAACGCGTACACCACCACCTAAAAAGATATAAACACGCGATATACCTTTCATAATTAATCATTTTTAATCTCTTATCCTGACTTGCTTAGTTTCAAATTATTTTTTAAACAAATTTGACGACAGAAAAACGTTTTAAAGAAACTATTAACCTTTTTTTAATAACTCACAGGAAAATAAAAAAAATTCTTTTGGATCCAATAAAAAAAAAGAGAAGAATGAATAACAATCACTATGGTTTTTAACGGGTTAATGGTTCTATTTCAATTTCCACGATGTTTCCCTAATTCCTGCCCAAAAAAAGCGTCACCACAAAATATCACGTGTTTTTTTTTGTTTTTTTCGTTTTTTTTTTTTTCCTCTTTTGTTTTTTTTCCGCGTTCGAAAGTTATTGTAATTCCCTACTTGTTGTTTCCCTGAGATTGTATGATTGCTGTATCGTGTCACACAACAATATACGTTAGGACATGTTCTGAAAGAGAGAAACGCTAATTGCTATGGCCCCTTTCATTTGCATATGCGAATTCGTAGTCGATGGATGTAGACAGGTGAACACTTTGCATGCGCAAACAAAACAACAACAGGATGGAATACCGGGGAAAAACGTTGCAGCTGCATTGTGCGTTTGTCGTTCAATGTTTGAATGATCGCAACTGACCGATGATGATTGATTGTTTCCTTTACCGATCCGTTAAAAAAAAAAAAACACACACACAAACAGACAGACAGTACGCCGGAGGTGTTTGTGCGGCTTCTCTTTATTGTTGAATAAGTTTTCATTTGTCTATTTGTAGATTGGGAAGAACGAAGAGGCGATCATCTGCCGTCGTGTTGCAGATGTTACTTTTGTGAACCATTTTCCATTTGTCAGAGAGCTGGGTGAAACTCTAATGCATTCCCTGTTCTTTGTGTGTGTGAAAGCGATTTGTATTTTGAAAAATAGGAAACGTTTATTCCAGACTATCTGTGGGGCCCCTTTTGTTTTTGGAACGTAAAAAATGTTTTGATTGAAAAGGTCACTTTTAAAAGTTCGGTGAGGTTGAATAACTCGTCGTTTGTTGTGATTACGTTTCAAAAAATTTGATTTTTTTTTTAGGAACATGAAACACCTAGTGAAACCCATCGATCGTGATCGAACCCGGAAATACTTTAAAAATGCGTAACGACCTTCTAATTATTATCTCAATCGTTTCTCTTTTTCTCTAATGTTTTACTTTTTTTTATTTGATCATATTTTCACTCTTTCATGTCTTTTCACTGACAGTTGAAGTTGCACATGGTGGGCATTTATCGAGGAGATAATATATAGGCTACTAATACGGCCGAGACTAACGGCGGATGAGAATGGCGTGCGCAACACTTGGGACTGTTACCCCGCCAGCAACTGGCTCATGATGCTGACGGCCCCTGTACCGAACCGCAATTTCCTGTCCATTCAAACTCAATAAAAAAATACTATAGGACTATATAACCTTCTTCGTCCATAAAAATAGATAAAGAGCCAAAGGTTTTTGGGTCTAAGAAAAAAAAAAAGGGAAGAAACTCGACTGGTTTCTTGTTTTTTTTCCCTTTTCATTGTCCACTCGTCTTAAGTCTCCAGAATTATATATAGCTTCACCTTTATGTGTACTACTCTCTCTCTCTCTCTCTCACACTCTTTTTTATTTTTTTTTTGTGTGTGTGTGTGTGTGTGTGTGAAGAAATAGACAATAAAAACGCACGCAAAGTTGACTTGAAGAAACATAGAAACTGATTGGCTTTTTCTACAGACTCGTTGAATAGCGGGTATAGTCGGCTAGGGAAACGTTCGTCCGGCTGCACAGCCGGAATCCGATCTTTAAAAAAGTAGAAGGGGGAAAACAAATGAAATTCTCAAAATAATGCTGACACAGAAAGGCCTCCTTTTTTGCAGCGGCGGAAGTGTTAACTCACTTTGGAAAAAGAAAAAAAAAATCGATCAAGTTGTTGTGTGCCATGTATCTCTCGTTCACCGCCAAAGAAATACGGGCAGTCGGTAAAGGCTGATGTTTCTGAAATATTTCTCAAAATAAGGGGAGGGGGGAGAAAAGGGCAACCGCAGAGCCAAATTACTTCATTTATCTAAAACACACACCTGGAAAATGAAGAGAGGAAAAACAGCAAGGAGATCCCCTTGTGTATTTTTCTTCGAGGAAAATCACTCGGGTTTCTATGAAAATTCGAGTTTCCCCGTCAAACCATCAGTTTTCAAACGATAAAGAAATAAGGTACTGTTAACGCACCAACTTTGCTCATTTGGGCAAGGACGATTTGAATTTTCGCGACGTAAGACGTTTTTATGAAAAAGTCGGGCTTATATTTTTTGTCGGGCTTATTTTCAATACCCACATTTTTTAAAAATCGGTTTTAAAATTTTGACATGTTGTACACATAAACCGAATTTAACGAAGGTTTCAAATAAACTATTAGTTTTCTCGTTATATGTAGTTTTGAATGGACCGATTTTGAAATGGACGGCTGTTGAAGCGCCATTGTCATCGGTTTTCTGCGTTTATTCCAAGAACTATAAATCCAAGCCAAAAATAAATCTATTTTTCGTGACTTTCGCTTCATTTTGAATCGAAATCATATATATTAAGCAATATTTAAAATTTAGCCGAAATTGAAAAAGTGGGAAGGCTATACCCTTCCCACTTTCGTCAAAATCCGCAAAATAACAAATCTCTTAGATTTCGATAAAAAACGCACAATATATTCAGAATTAAACACTGATTTCAAAGCAAACACTAGTTTTTTCATTAGTAGTTTGGAAAGACGGTTTTATGAAAAAGTCGGGCTTATTTTGTCGGGCTTATTTTCAAAACCCAAATTTCTGAGAAAAAGTCGGTGTTAATATTTTGACTTCGAATTTCATTATACATAACCCGCATTTAACGAAAATTCCAAATAAAATATTAGTTTCTTTGTTAGTTATGTAGTTTTTGAATAAATAGATTGGTTTTGAAACGGATTAAACTAAAGGACTGCTAGCGCGTAATCGTCATTATTCATCAGTTTTCTGCGTTTATTTCAAGAACTATAAGCCCAAGGGAAAAATTAATCTGTTTTTCATGAATTTCGCTTAATTTTGAATCGAAATCATATATATTAAGCAATATTTAAAATTTGGTCAAAATTGAAAAAGTGGGAAGGCTATACCCTTCTCACTTTCGTCAAAATCTGCAAAAAATGATATCTCTTAGATTTCGACAAAAATTACACTTTATACTCAAAATTGTGCCCTGATTTCAAAGCTACCATTATTTTTTTCATTACTAGTTTGGCAAGACGTTTTTATGAAAAAGTCTGGCTTATTTCGTTGGGCTTATTTTGTCGGGCTTATTTTCAAAACCTAGATTTTTGAGAAAAATCGGTGTTAATATTTTGACTTGGAATTCTGCTATACATAACCCGAAATTAACGTAGGGTTAAAATAAAAATATTAGTTTCCTGGTTAGTTATATAGTTTTTGACAAAATAGATCGATTCTGAAATGGACGGAACTAAAGTGCTGCTGGCTCACCATCATTATTGTTCATCAGTTTCCTGCGTTTATTTCAGGAATTGTAGCCCCAAACCCAAAATAAATCTATTTCTTCGTGAATTTCGCCTAATTTTGAATCGAAAACGTGTATATTAAACAATATCTAAAATTTGGCCAAAAATTGAAAAGTGGGAAGGCTATACCCTTCCCACTTTCGTCAAAACCTGCAAAAAAGCAAACCTCTCAGAATTCAATCAAAATCACACATTATACTCAAAATTGAACGCTGATTTCAACTTAATCATTAGTTTTTCGAAAGACATGATAATTTCGAGTTAAGTGGTCGACAAACGATGATGACGTGATATCATTATCATCAGTTTTCTGTATTTATTTCAAAACTATAATCCCAAGCTGAAATTGAATCTATTTTTCGTGAATTTCTCTTAAATTTGAATCGAAACCATGTATATTAAGCAATATTTAAAATTTGGTCAAAATTGAAAAAGTGGGAAGGCTATACCCTTCTCACTTTCGTCAAAATCTGCAAAAAATGATATCTCTTAGATTTCGACAAAAATTACACTTTATACTCAAAATTGTGCCCTGATTTCAAAGCTACCATTATTTTTTTCATTACTAGTTTGGCAAGACGTTTTTATGAAAAAGTCTGGCTTATTTCGTTGGGCTTATTTTGTCGGGCTTATTTTCAAAACCTAGATTTTTGAGAAAAATCGGTGTTAATATTTTGACTTGGAATTCTGCTATACATAACCCGAAATTAACGTAGGGTTAAAATAAAAATATTAGTTTCCTGGTTAGTTATATAGTTTTTGACAAAATAGATCGATTCTGAAATGGACGGAACTAAAGTGCTGCTGGCTCACCATCATTATTGTTCATCAGTTTCCTGCGTTTATTTCAGGAATTGTAGCCCCAAACCCAAAATAAATCTATTTCTTCGTGAATTTCGCCTAATTTTGAATCGAAAACGTGTATATTAAACAATATCTAAAATTTGGCCAAAAATTGAGTGGGAAGGCTATACCCTTCCCACTTTCGTCAAAACCTGCAAAAAAGCAAACCTCTCAGAATTCAATCAAAATCACACATTATACTCAAAATTGAACGCTGATTTCAACTTAATCATTAGTTTTTCGAAAGACATGATAATTTCGAGTTAAGTGGTCGACAAACGATGATGACGTGATATCATTATCATCAGTTTTCTGTATTTATTTCAAAACTATAATCCCAAGCTGAAATTGAATCTATTTTTCGTGAATTTCTCTTAAATTTGAATCGAAACCATGTATATTAAGCAATATTTAAAATTTGGCCAAAATTGAAAAAGTGGGAAGGCTATACCCTTACCACTTTTGTCAAAATCCGCAAAAAAAAAACAAATCTCTTAGAATTCGATAAAAAGCCCAGATTATACTCAAAATTAAACGCTGATTTCAAATCAGTCATTAGTTTTTTTTGTTAGGCAAGCTGATTTTGAAATCAACATAACAAAGGCGCTACTAGCTGGAGGGCTGCAGAGCCCATCGCAAAAATAACTTACGTCAAACAACCAAAACTGCTTCCGTATTTATCTAATATTTTCTGCAATCAGCAACGTGACAACGACAAGTGAATTAAAGCTTCTTGTAAACACAAGTTTCTTCAGCATTTTCATGCTGTTCCCATAGTAAAAATACCGCATTTTTTTTACATCTTCATTACCGGCTCATTTGAGTATTCAGAGACGTCTACACGTGTTATATTGCCATTGAATAGTGAACAGGAATAGTTGCTCATGCCGGCGGAAGTCTGCAGAATGAGCGGACCTTCTATTTACAAGGGAAAAAAACCCGTCGCGGTAGGAGATGCGTTTGACAAATTGACACATACAGAACTCACAAAAAAATAATAAAAAATAACATCTATTGATGGTTCTCTGATTTAAAGACGCTGGTCACACCTGGTTGGACAAACAAAGAAATTTCTTCGACCTTTTTTTTTTGCTGGTCTTGAATTGTCAAGTTTTTTTTCTTCTACATCTTGAAGACGGATGATAAAAAAAAAGTCCAACTGGTTTTTGTAGATTTTGTAGCTACGCAGAAAACCTTTTTTTTGACATCTCAACACCTGACAAAAGAAAACGCTCGTAACACAAAGAGTGAAGACGGTAGTAACTGACAGGGGTTTGTGTGTGGGCGGCGACCTGCCAAGGCGGAAGAAACATCCCTCTTTTCCATTTAGTCAAACGAGTAGGAAATAATAAATAGATTGCAATGATGAAAAAAAAGGCGGAGAAAACCAAAAGGAGGGAAGAAGGGCCATCTTACACGGATGGACAAAACTATACAAATCTAACATAGAAAAAGGATCTGATATTCAGGATTCCCGTGCGATTTCGAATGTTTAGCTCAAGTCCTGATTTAACCTAAACCATAAAAAACGAAAGACAATTGAATTGAACACGCCACGGCATCAATAAGGCAGGGGGTGGTACTGGCGATCCATCGATTTCCAGCAAAGAATTTGTAAATGTAATGAAATCATCGCGTGCGAGGGAGGGTCAGACGTGGTCGATCAATTCCGGCGTTCCGCTTTTTCTTTCTTTCCGCTTTTTATATGCCCGTTAAAAACATGAAAGCGGAGAAAACCTAATTGAGTTTTACGGATATCGCATACCACACACACACGGTACATTTACAGACAACATGAGCAAACTACAGCAGCCGTGGGGAAATTTAAACGAGGCGAAGGCGGGTGAGGGCGGAGAAAAAGGGACGTACGCCAAAGGTCTGCTGTCTACTTTTTTCCTTCTTCTTCTTCCTTTTTTTAAATGGATTTGACCACTAATTGGTCTTTGGCTTAGAGAGAAAGGACTGCTGCGCTGATGCTATTGCGGGCCGTAAAAAAAAAGGAACTTAGCCCACAGTTCCTATACAACTACAGAGTTAGTACAGGGAAAGAGGATTTATGCTTGCGATGGCATGCTCTGCAACACATTAGAAGAGGGGGGAAAGAACTCTTCTCGCTCGCTGTGCAGTATATATTTTAAACATGATGAACTCACCGAAGAAGGCAACTTCTTTTCTATGGTCGTTTTATTTAAACGCTGGCAAAAACGAGCCCTGGATGCTGAGATGTCTATCGGTAAAAGAAACAGGCACCAGTACAAGAAGAGACGAAGCAAAAAAAAAAAGTCTGGTGTGTGTGGGCCTATCTCTATGCTGACATCTTCTCCCCTCTTTTTCCAACTTCATTATCTTTCTATTGAAGTTCATTTTAAGAAAGCTAGAAGAAAAAAAAAACTTCCGAAACGGTTTCTCGACGACAATAAGACACACAAACAGCCTTAACAACGGTAGTGTATATCTTCGTGTGTGTGTATCCGGTAGACCGTAAAGGGACCATTTTTTTGTTAGGTATACAGTCGATGTAAAGGAGAAAAAGACGTTACACGACATTCTTTCTATCGCTTTCTGTTTAGAAAATAAAAAGGGGGTGCGCGTTTTGTCTCGTTATTTTAGGAAGAATTGAACAATGTACAACAAGTTTGCATAGGTAAATCGTGTTGCATTAGACTGGACATTGTGGGACCGTGTCCATCAGATTCCATTGTCGTCGAAGATGTAGCGGACATAGGGTAATGTGACATAATGATGTCACATGGTCAATTTTAAAGGAAATATTTTTTTCTATTTATATCCAAATTGTCTAATTTTAGATCTGAATCAATTTCCCCAGAAATAGCTCTTATAATCTTCAATAAATCTAGATTGATTAAAAATAAACATCAA
The DNA here is from genome assembly GCF_022539665.2 of Daphnia carinata. NCBI lineage: Eukaryota > Metazoa > Arthropoda > Branchiopoda > Diplostraca > Daphniidae > Daphnia > Daphnia carinata. Next base: position 7,239,815 of record NC_081333.1, read on the forward strand.
CGAAAATTCACTCAGAAAAACGAATTGTTTGACGAAAAACGTCTTACGGTTTCTCCACATCAATCCTTTAAAGACCTTGAGCCTCTTTTGTTGTCAGCATAACAAAAAAAAAATGTCAATTTAATCAGTAGCAACAGGACAGAGCTCAGTTGTCCAGTCCGGATCTATAGAGGAGGCTGTTTTTTTTTTGTACCCCCCTTCGATGTTGACCCGTAACTTCCGGGAACACATTGTGCATTGGAGGTCGTCTTCCATCAACATGACGGATGGGGGAATGTGCCATCCCATATCCAGCAATGTATCGCTATAGGAAAACAACTTCGTTTACGATAGCCACAATAGTACATGGAAGGCTAGCCGAATGGGTATGAACCCACGTTTGGTTTATAAGTGAATACGTTACGAGATCATCTCACATTTCCCCACTTGTCTAGTATTTTTGGGCATCAAATGTATGTTTTTGAAGGGGAGGAAGAAAAAACCAATCAATATTGTCTGTTTCTCCGTTTCGTTTTTCTTCGTTTGGTTGGCATTATCGAACGAGAGCCCTCCTGAAAAATAAGAGATATAAGCGGTCATTTGCATACAACCGCGATTAGAGCTTCAATCGTGCATATAGCGAACGAACGGGATAAAAGAAATAGTGGAAGGGGAGAAATAAAAGCTGGATTTATCGTGGCGAACGTTTTACGACTGACGATGACACTCCTTCTCTTGATTGAGCGAGGAGGCCCTCACTCAATCACTCGCGCACCAACGACCATCAAAGTTTGTAAAACTGAAAGAAAACATTTTTTCTCTTCTAGTCTAATCATAATAATTTACGTCTTTGTCATATTTTTCTACGTGTGGGATAAAACTAACGTCCTATGATGTCCATTTTTAAAAAAGATTCTGTTTAGCTTGATAGCCGATTTGTTTTGCATTTATTATCGTGGCGATTTAGACTGTTACATTTTACATTAACTTCTTTATTTTTTGCTAAGGAACTTATTGGTTTACTAAGAATATTTCTGTTGATGCAGCCGATGATTTTTTTTTTTTTTTCTAAGAACCATAAAATAGCTTCCAACGCTCTGAAATCACGTTGTTAACGTCCCCCGTCTTCAGTTACCTCGGTGCATTCCAACTTTTATATTCTTTTATTCTTCCTGCGAGAAAATAACAAGGACAGTTCCATAACGCACACTATTGCCAACTGCTGCGGGCGTTGGCATAATGAAACCAAACTGTCCTTCCTTTTATCGACCCGTCCAATCTGTTTCCCAAATTGCATTTACCGGGAATTTCCCCAAATCACATATTTTTTGGTGGCCAATCACCTATTAATAGTCGCCATTCTTAGACACGTAATAAAACAATCAAATGGTATCATAATCTTATCAGCTAGTAGAAATTTCCGAAAATCCCGCGACATCGATGCAACAAAAGAAAAACCCCAAAGATTTGAACTTTCCACTTTTAGGCTATCGCTTTCGGCCAGCAACTCCTTCTTCAACAAAAGAGAAGTAGAAAAAGAAAAGGCCAAAATAAATAAATAAAAAGAAAATGAAACAAGCTATTCGAACCTTCAGGGAAAAGGAAGAACAAAAATCCCACAATATTTGAAACGGCAGAATGTTGTGCCATTTGCAGCAGCGACGACACACGACAGCAAGACAGAGAGCTATAATATAGTATATAGTATATACATATATATAAACATCTGCTAATGGAGTGGTCGTGTTGTCCGACTCCATCCCTCAACTGGTTTTTATGGCACTAGCAGATGAGGGGGGGTTCGTAGTTGGGCTAGGAGGACGAAGGTATAATAACCGTTTATCTCTTGGCTCTCTCTCTACGTCTTTCGTTTGACTGTTACGCTCTTTCCTATACATACACCGAAAGCCACGTTTTGAAATATTCGAAATTGTATTCGATCCGTTTTGTTTTGTTTTTTTTCAGGCAGAAATTGAGAGAGAGAGAGAGAGAGAGAGATATCTTTCTTTCTTTAAAGATCTTGGACACATTCTTGAGTATGAACTCGACAGGTGAGATAATAGACTCCACGGGCGGTTTATCGGACAGATTGATTGGGATACGATCGCATGATGGAAAACAGTTTTGAATGCATTCTTTCTCCACTCTGTCTGCCTGGCCTTTTAAACAAAAAAAAAATTATATTTTATTTATTCAGCTTCGTTGGCTTTCGTGAGCCTTGTCGGGACAAATACGTCGGCCAGGGAAGAAAAAAAATTGCGGCCGAAGGGCGGCGGCTGTTTTAAAGCCTACCTTCTTTTTCACGGCGCTGTTGACTTGTATATTCCTAAATCAAATATTAAATACTAAACGCTCTTCGTTCTAAGATGTCGGTCGCCATCAGGAGGGGCCGAGAACGAACGAACGTAAAGGAATGAGCTCGCCTTGTGTTTGAACAGCTGAAGTGAGAAATAGAAAGTGAGTTCCGTAAAAAAGGAAAAAAAAAAAACGTTTTACGATCTATTTTTTCTATTTCACGTTGGGGGAAAATTTTGAAAAAAGAAAGAAAGCGTGGACGGAGGAAACCAAGTCTGCGTTTGCTATGATAGTGCGTAATGTAAATTTCCTGGACGAAAATAACGCGGGCAAAAAAATAAAAAAATACGTTCACGGTTTTCATAGACTTTGGGATATCAAATCGAAAAACGAGGTAGTCAAATTGGCGCCGACCACGTGTTGAGTTGAAAAAGAATTGAAAAAAGAACTGGGCTGCAACGCCCTCCAGTAGACGACAACTGACTAGCCAGAAAAACTCAAATAAAATTTTTGAAACAAAACACGAAATTTATTTATTCTCGAAATCTGACGGGTCAGAAGGAGCGGAAAACGTCCCCGACCTAATTGACTTTGGCTTTAAATGCACTCAAAATCTATTCTGTGTTTCGTTTGGTGTGTCCATTTGAGTTGTAGCTAACAATTTGGCATTGCCCTATTTGGTCGTGAATTTTTTTTTGCCGACAAGAGTTATGCATTTCCTATTCATTAAACAGAGTGCCTTGATGGCAGTCATCTTGGGCTCGCACAAATGGCGGGCCGCTATTCCAATTCAAATGAAAGAGAAGAAAAAACAGAAAATTAAGCGAAAAACTAATAAATAAATTGCTCAAATGTGAGACTATAGGAAAGAAGTGCTTAGTAACAAAGGTACAGGAAAGCTGACAAGTCCACAATGTCATGTCCTTTTCGATCGTTGGTCAGCGCAAAAAGGGTCCACATATTTTACCTGACACACTAAATAGGATTTGCCTAATCACATAGCCAAAGGTATTAGACATATTTCCTTATCAATCAATACACGCGGACCGGACGAGAGAAAAAGGTCGTCCAGTTCCGTGTAATTTCGTCCCTTCTAGCGACGAACTTATGTAAAAAAAAAATCGCCCGTCGTGATAAACGACTAAACAAATTCTCTTGAAAGTAATAGTGTAGTTATAAACTTGTTCCAACGCAACAGCTGGACTAAAAGAAAAAAACAGTTCGAGGAAAAGGTGAGACAAAAAACAAAAATGGAGGGTCGGCAAACGATTTCGGTGACAAGTCAATAATTGTGTGTGGAGCTGAGCTGCCGCATTTCAAACCTATCTTAGCCGCTGTGTTGCTTGTTTGAACGTTTGAGGAGGGGGGGGGGGTGTTTTTATGATTATTTTTTTACTAGGCCGACTTATCTTATTCTCTCTTCCTATTTGGGCCTCTTTCTCTCACATTTTGTGGCTGTCTGTTTGTTGTTTGGCTGCTGCTGCTACGACGTTTGAACGATAACGGTTTGGGCATCATCTGGACTTATCGTGACAAACGCCTTGCGTTCAGTTTGCTCCCCTCGGTCGTAAGTCCTCGTCCTCCTTTCCGTAATGGGATTTAAATTGATTTATGGGACGTTGTCGAACGATACGAGAACAGGTGCCTGTTTTCGGCCACCACTTTGGTTTCCTTTCGGCAATATGAGTTTTAAAAATTACCTCCGACTTTGTCTGCCATCTAACGATGAATTTCGATAACTAAAAGTGCTGCCATCTATAGTGGAGCGCGGCTGTTAAACGCCATCTAGCGATGCTAGAAAACACTGAGTGCATTGAAAGCCGAGAGGTGCGGTACCTATCTTCCGACGAATCAACGCTTAAAATAGAGCTGATGTCATGGAAATTTGAAAGTAAGCAACAAGGTGCCCCCCCTCACCTCTGGAAAAATCCCACACGAGAGCGATGCACCGTATGAACCAACGGTCACGATTACCGAAAGTAACCATTGTACACAACTGTCAACGTCCAGAACACACAGTTGGTCAATATTAGAAAAGCCACCACCATCCCATAAATCCCGACAGATTATTTGTTAACTTACCATTGGGTTTACCAGTAGTGATTTTAATCCGACGTCCAATTAAAGTCCAAAAATCTCGCAACGATAGACCGCGTTTTGGACTTCGTGATTCGCATTTTTTGAAAGAATGTTTACACGACAAATCACACAAAAAAAATCTGTTTTCTTTCTCTTTGACCAGGTGAGTTCACACATGCACCGATGCATTTTCCATCATTTTTTTTGTTGTTGTTGATGTCTACTACGTTTGTTTTTTTTCGGCGTAAATAAAACCAGATCCGCGCACTCGTGAAGCCTCGACTATGAATGAATGGTACAGTCCATTCACGGAAGACGTTAAAAAAAAAGAGAAGGGGCGCCCCACACACCGGCACACCTTAGTTGTTGTAGTTGTATACCCTTCTCTCGGCATAGCAAATGTTAAAGCTTTTTTCCTCTCTTTCTCCCGTGAGTTTCTCGTGAGGCCACCGCATTCACGTTGCGTACATTTTAACAATGGCCTGTGGTGCGGGGGCACTCCTTCGCACAACTTGCTAATTTTAATAATGATGCCCTTGTAGACCACACTATCGTTACGTTCACTGGAGGCCACACTACACGCAAAACTTGACTCAACGTTAACGATAATGATACTAAACAGCAAAGTTCTTTGGGGTGACTTGATTCTTACACCTTTTTTTTTCGAATACGTTCGTCATCATTCGGACCCAATCGTGTTGGTTGGCAGGGCGGAGAAGTGGGGTACGAACCCGGATGAGAGAGGAGGAGGGGAATGGTTCAACAAAGAGAAAACGCGTGCGTTTGTGGGGTTTTTCGTTTATTACTGAAATGATATGAAAAGACGGGTTAGGTCATCGACGAGCAAGGGGCAATACACACGCACGATCCCTCCCTTTTTGTTTGTTGTATATGGATATGTGTATGAGATAAGGTGAACGAGAGAAAAAACAAATTCAAAATTCAAATCATCGTTTACAATTGCGATCCGTTTTTTTTTTTGTTCTGGATGCGATTGCCACTTGTCATCACGTCTAGATCAAGCGAAGGGTAAATACATAGGCACCGTCTATTTATATTAATGTATTTTTGAATAGTGTTTCAACGATGATGTCTGCATGTATCGTACTGTCAGACGGAGCAACGTTGAAAACTAATATTGATTGAGCCGGTGCAATTTTGATTGATACACTATCACCTGTGGTCTTGTCTCGTCTTGATGTCGCCAGTATATAAAGCTCTCGTGTGCGCTACACTGGCTTCGATTAAAGAAAACTCGTTTGGGTCCTTCCTCCTTCTCGTGGCTTTTGATTTCGAATTCTTTTACTTTTTTGCATTTTTTGCGTTTTGTTTATTAACGGCTAATATACTGACCGAGCTATAAAATAGGCTTTTGTAATCAGTCGATGATGTCATCCCCACTCGTCCAGATCCGGTTCACACACGCAACTGGGATTTACAACTCAAATAATATGATGACCTTTCTCTCCCATTATCTTTTTTTTTATATAAAGCTCTTTTGTAAAGTGTCATCATCGTCCCACACAATTCTCCATTTTTTTTCGTGACGTCTCCTCGTTGTTACTCGCCGATCGATTGACGGATGGCAAAAGATCGAATTACACTTTACATCCGCACCAATAAATCCTAGATTGCTTCTCGTCAAGTCTATAACCGCGTTGCCTACAAGGACTTGACATTTTTTTTTCTCTCGTCTAATAGATCCTCGGTACTGATATATACCCCTCCCCTCTACGTTATTTTTTTTTTTAAGTCTACTTAAATCCCATCGACCCCTCTTTTGCGGCAAAGTAGTACACACGCGCTGGTACACACACCCACCATTTTAATCCCAACAATAGAGAAAAGATAGTAGACAGTACAAACGTAGGCATGTCACGTGACCAGCCAAATCGAACGTCGTTCTCTTGTTTGCCCACTTTCCCACCTTACGAGACAACCAAACAGTAGAGAGTAAGGAAAAAAAAAAAATGTAATACGTGGAATCCCCTCAACCAGTTGAGTAAACTTCACTGATGTTGGCTGGCATAACATTCAAGATGACTTTATTGACTGAGAGATGTAAAAAGAAGGGAAAAAGAAAACTAGGAAAAAGGATGTTTTTCAATATGTACACACACAAGTTTTTCACATTTGTTTAGTTGTTGTTACTAATAATTTTAAGGGGGAAAAAATAAGAAGTTTGAAAATGACATTTTTTTTTTTACATGGGAGCAGACAAACAAAATGAACCCATTCACATAACACGAGGACAGTTAAAAGATACCTTTGTTGATTTATCTTTAAAAAAAAAATTCTTTGTTTTGTAATGACAAAGGAGGGGATTATAAGTCGATTAGAAGATTTTTTCGTCCGAATCAGCTCACTTTTTGTAGAAACAGCGAGTTGATGGTTTTAGGTTTTTGTTTGTTATGAGGGTGGTAGTACATACACAGCAATTCAATCACTCCACCCTCAATTCACACACATGCGACATTCTGTTTACCTTTGATTAATTACACAATACATAACACATCTCCCCACCAAAAAAAAAAAAGAACTATGAAAACGATTAGGATAAACGGTCGCTACATCAGATTTATAAGACTTTTCAGAAAAAAAATAGGGAAACAATTTTTTTTTTGTTATTTTGTTTACAAAAAAGAGGGGGGAAGGGGACAAAAAGAATATTGCATCAATACTTAGTATACGAATCTTTCTTCATCTCCCTTCACATTCGGGAAATCAGAAAGTGAATACACGAGGAACCTAAGCCCGGCCCTTTGAAGAAAATGAAAAACTTGTTATACAATTTCAAAAATGAAAGGAAGATATGGTTACTTTAGGTGCTTAAAAAAATGAATTTTTTTTTAAAAAGACAACTGTTAGCTCTTTTTTCCCATTAAAGAGCGGACAAACAAAGAAAACGAAAGTCGACATTGATAACAGAGATCGTCATGGTATTACAGATCACGCTCACACGGCTGACAAGTAAAAATAACGAATAAAAAACCCATTTCATCCTTAAAATTTAGCGTTTCTCTTTAGTAGTTCGAAAAAATAAAAAATTACGATCCTGCAAGAAATTCCCTTTCACACAGTGTCAATTCGATACCATCGACGTGGCTTCTTTGGCACAAAATATATTTTTTAAATTCAAAAATCCGTCAATATTTGCTTTCATCTTCGTTCCAAATTTTTCTTTTTTTGATGTGGCTGCCAATGACGTGTGTTGACTTGGTATTAATCAGGTCAAAAATAAAATCCTAAAAAAACATACCATCGTTAAATCAATAACCTTGCAAATATTTTTCTTGCGTATTTTTGGAACTTACCACCACCACTTTCGGGCCAGCCTTGCGAATTGCCAGAATCGCCTGGAACAGAGACGCCCAACTGCGACGTGTACGAGTTGAAGGGCGTCATTGCAACAGATGAAACAGAGCCATTCTGTTGCAGGCCCAGCTGATTCAAACCGTTGCTGCGAGGCATACCATAAAGCGCCTCAGCCAAATCAGCTGCTCGTTTCAAAATTATTTCCTAATCAAGAAATAATATTTAAAGTTTATTTTGAAAAATAAAACAAAAAAAAGCCTTTTCACAAGACCTTGGGCAACTTTTCCGGATCTCCTGGATGTCTGGGAACCAACTTTCCAAGACGTTGGAATCCATAGTCGATTGTTGGCTCAGTCAGCGCTACACATAAAAAACCATTTTAAAATTTTCATAATTAAAAACCATTAAAATATAAACGAAAACTTACAAACATAGACGAATCTGCCCGGTGCTCCCTTGCAGAACTGCTTAGATTTGTACGAAAGGGTCACCTCGACTACACCCGGAATGTGTCTTGGTGGAGTCTGAACGCGGATGGCATGCGACGTCACCAACTAAATTCAACATTTACATTATTTTTAGATATAAACGGCAACATAAATGTGTCGCTAATTTACCTCACTCCAGACCAGCATCGTGCCAAAGACAACCTGCAGGCCATCAAAGAAGTTGTCACCCACGATAATGACCGTAGCGCCACCCGAAGTCCATCCCTCGCTTGGGCTTATCGCCTTGATGCAAGGGGTGGCCGGCAATGAGGGATACACACCTGTTCCACAATCAAAACATAGCCATTAGACAAAACTGCGCAAATTTGAAACCAAAGGACAAATTCAAGATGAAACTCTATCTACCATCAGTCGGCTCCAAACGCTTAGCGCGACGTCCGTGCTTGGAATTGTTGTGAACAAACATATTATCCGAAACGGCCAACAAAGGGCCATCAACGCTGACCTGCGAAGCCACGACAACCTATTACATAAAAAAAAAAAAGAAAAATATAAATACCAAAGCTCAGATTTCAATGTCAATTTTTCACACACACAAAAAAGTTGTGTGCGGAAGTGTTGAAGCTTTCAACGTGTCAGAGAGAACGAAAAGTAAAAAGAGTTACAACTTCTTATTCTACTAATGTCTGACATCACTTATTTACGGGCGAAGAGGAGGGAAGTTGGTGTCAACTGCGTAACACGAAACTAAACTTTTTTCTTTCCCCTCTACAGAGCAGAAACAAATGACGCAAGGAAAAGTGCGTGGGGTGTTCCAGGTCATTATCTCCCATGTTTTTTTTTTTTTCAACGAAAATCACATCCGCACAAATGATGTAGAACTCTGTACCTGAAAGCGACGCATGTCTCTGGGGTTTCCTGCATTCTTCAAACAGTTCTGATTGCATTTCAGGAAAAACTTGAGGAAAAACCTGTTAAAAAAAGAATAGAATCGTTAACGATCGAGTTACATCATCAGGCAAGTCATTCAAACGCTAAACTCAATCATGGGGCGTTCGTTAAGTAAACCATTGAATACGTTTTCTTGTCCTATATATACACGTAACATTGGACGAATATGTTCTATATCGTCATAGTAAACAAATGCAAAAAAAAATTGACACAATCGATTGACGAGATGGGAGTGGTCGATTTCCAATCATTACACATGTCCCCCCCCCCCACTATCAACCTCCCATTTTTTTTTAATACAACCATGTCGCATAGCAGATGTCCAGTTTTTCGAGTATCCACAAACACATCGTTGACACGCAATTCAAAACATTTCGCTATTAAACTCTACAAACATCCTAAAGAAAAACTTTAACACATCGAAAACGAAATGTTCAAGAGAGGACATATGGTTTTTTGGCCATACTCTTTTTTCTTCGTGCACACAGTAGAAAGAGAGCAACGTCGGGACAGATATATCACTGGCAATCGCGCCCCCCTTCTAACTTCCCTTCTGTTGGAAAATTATTCCGTCACAGATCGGCTAACTATTGTGTTACACGCGTGCCCTGTACAAGCAAAAACGGGGCCAGTGATGGCTCTTCTTTTGTATACTATTGCTACACTGTGCCATATGTGGTAACGACCTCAACCCTCCCCTCTATTTTTCCACTCCCCATTTCGATTCCTTCCCCGTCATATATTTTCCAACAGGTTCTTGTATCTTTTCTTTTTGCTCCCTTTCAACAACCATAATGCACTGCGCGCTGCACTGCTCCATCCCTCTGGAAAATAAGACATTATCAAGCACCAGCCCCCTCACCCTCTGTCCAATCTTCTTAAATTATATTCAGATCAACTTTTACGAGCCGAAAAAAAAGGGCAGCGACACAGCTAGTGGGTAGCAATCAGATTAGGTGAAACAAGAGAAGCCACGTTCCGACTATATAACGCTACTCTGAACCGACGACATATGGAAAAAGGGCTACTCCCTTTTTATATATCACAGGGCCCATTTTCAGGCCATCACGTGACGCACGCAGTTGCACCAGCTTCCCCATTCTTCAACACTAATCAGCCCCGATGTGGAAAGCAAAATATATTTCCACCAATGTTCTTTTTCCGAATAAAGAAATTGGTATGTTTCTATCGTCCGCTAGAGGGCATTGATCCATTGGCCGCTAAGAACGAGTTTCTTTGCTATTACGATCATCGATAAAAGACGGGGGAAAAATGGTTGGATGTAACTTGATTAGCTTCTAGTAGTAGTCTGCAACTTCTACCCTCCTAGAAAAGCCACTAAATGGGGAAGAACATTTAATTCAATCATGCGCCTCTCGACGCATCATCACAACACGCAAAAAGCCCCACTGAGAGGGAAACCCACAAGCTGTGTAAAAAGGGCGAGTAATGTTATTGCACCCCCTTCCGGCCGCGCACACACACAAAATGTATCACAAAAACAACAGCTGAAGACGCTAGACTGTCTCTAATTAACAGTCATGACCGCAAAAACCGCCGCCCCTTCTACAGCGTCAATCACCTCGATAGACAAACATTTTAATTCAAAACGACTTTTCTTTCTCCCCTCATTTTTAAGGCAAGTTAGCACTTTTCTTCAAACCCCCTTAAAAAAAAAAAAAAAAAAGGGTTGCTGGTTGCCTAATGTGTCAGCACCCGACGGACTGTTGCCCGGCAGGAAGTATTTGAGAAATGTATAAAAAGAAGTTCCGGCCCACGACGAAAGGTTTAGCCTCATTTATGTGCAATTTTTTCTAGCCTAAAATAGGTTTCCAATTTTCGATAGTAAAAAGGCCTAAACTTTGCTTTACTAAGAGAAAATCCCGATTCTATTACCCAATTGGGGTCGGTATCCATTTCAGAAAAGAAATTAAACTTTACTGCAAAAGTAATCTCGAGAGAGCCACTAAAAATCTATAAACTTTTCTTTTTGATGGACTACATGACAAATTGATTTCCTGCCTTGATTCGATTAACCGTTTTCCAAGTTGAGACAATTCAATTTCGTATCAATAAAAGATTTGAGCACTTACCTATCAATGATGACCGGATCCGACGGCGTTTCATTGCGATTGCCACAACTCTTTTTGTCACAGCAACGACTACATTAAAATACAATCCATTCAAATTTTAAATACTTAAACAAAAATGTATCACTAAAGTCCATACCTGCACATAACTTCGTGAGTGAGCAGCACTCGACACATTTCCGGATTTTTATCCTGTCCCTCGTAGACAATGGCCTAAAAAAGGGAATAGAAAATGCAAAACTATGAACTCCCATTGCGTAGAAGCATCCATTACATTAGAACCCCAAGTGCCTAAGAGATAACCCTATCATTTTTGGTCCCTCTACCCTTGTCTTTTCTCCCTCGACTTGATTAGCATAAGCTCTTAGACGTGCGCTCTCCCCCCAAACGTTTATCTTGCGCGTGCCCTTAATGGCTGTAATCTTCTAGTGCAAATACATACGAACGCCAGTGAACATTTAACATCCAAAGAATTATATAACGAGGACAGTATATTTAAATAACGTTACCTGTTTGGAAACAGAGTCGATCAACCGGACGTAAATATCTTGTTCCTGTCGATAACCTATAATCCGAGAGACAGAGAATTAAATCACGTTCCTACGTTAAGACATCATTGAATGCTTAACCAAGCGTGCAATTTTTCGGCGTGTGCTTATGATTCAATTGTTTTCCACTTACCGCCGGCGTAGAGAAGCTGAAGTCGGTAATGAATGCCATTATTGGTCTTCTGGCCATCGGGTTCCTATAATTGCATTGCATTGAAATTCAGATCACGGTAAAGATGGAACTTAAAAAAAAAAAAAATAATAACAACAAACCTGATCTTTTTCGATGAACCCGACGAATGCTGATCGTTCAATCTCGACCGGTTGTCCCGAACGATCGTAGAGGGCGATGACAAAGTGGAAGAAATTCGATTTACGCAAGTTGCTAGGCGGCTGCTTCTCGAAATGGGCTCGACCTACTCCCAATCTATTTCAAGAGAAAAAAAGGGAAAAATTCAATTGTCATAAAGTCCTAGCAACAACCTTGACATGTGTCGGGGGTGTGGGTGAGAGAAAATTTCGACGAAAAGGTCCAGGGTCACTAAATCTGCACAACAAGGTCATTTTTGGGGAAAAACGTTTGCTAACAATTCTTGCCCCATTTTGTTCTTGGAAAAAGGGTTTTGATCCAAGAACAGCATGGTTTAGTTTCACCGAAATGTTTTCCCTAACCCATACCCCCTCACAGGCCCAAATAATTGCCTGCAGAAAAACACATTTCGGGGAAAACAAATGATAAACGAGGTGGCGCTATCTTGAAACCAGCATGACTATTGCACAATCTCATGAAAAAAAAAACAAATAATTTTGAAAAAATGTAATTGAAAATAAAACTTACGAGCTTTGGTCGACCATAGCGGCAGGCATCCAACCTCGAGCGTGAGCGTGAAGGGGAAGCCCCATGTTGGCTGCCGTGAAATCAACTTTGCGATCAATCGGCTGCTGCATGTTGATGTCGTGGACGTTGGCGGGAAGCAGCGGCATATAACAATCAAACAAAATGGCTCTCACGCCACCAACTTGTTACGGAATAAAAATCAAACTGATTTGCACACTGAAATCACTAATCGCACCAAAAATTTTAATAAAATAGCCGTCCTTTCTAAATTTCTTTTTTTTTTCAATTAAAAAAAAAAGAATATCGAAGAGAGGTGAGTGACTGACGATGATGCAAGTCTTACGATAAAAAAAGAAACTAAAGTAAGAGAGACTCTGTGGAGAGATGACCAGGACGTCGACTTGACCGAAGCGAGTGCTGGAGCGAGACTCTCGAGAGACTGGGAGATTTTTCCCTTTTGGCGCGCGTCTCTTCGATCACAGAGAGAGGATGGTATGGGGGTGGTTGTGTGTATACACCCACTAGCGAGGGCTGCGAAGGGGATGGGGTCATAGGTCAGTATCTAGTTTTTATCCCCCCCCCCTTCCACCTCCTTACGTATATGCTACAGAGATCCCATAAAAAGTGGGGGTGGTCTCGAGCGGGTTACCAGTGTTGGCTTTTCCCCAATGGCGTGTGTGTGTTGGCTCCGCCCTCTCGAGGGGGGATTTCGGCCAATCCGAATCCCAAGGGCCAATGAACGCGAGAACTCTCGCCGGGGGGGCGAGGACTTGTGTGTGTGCTGGTTATACATGGAGCCACTCCATCTCCTTGTATGGTACACACACATTTTTGCGCGCCCTCAACAACGTGAATGTATCACATTGTATATTGAACAGCCAAGAAGTTGGAAACTCCATAACACAACTCTTGATTGTTTTTTTTGTTCCCCTCCAAAAAATCAATGGCCACTTGGTTCATTTTTTGGAAATACGAAAAAACACTTTCGATTTTTCTAATCAAGAAAAGAAGCCCTGTTCAAATGAATTTCAACGTGGTCGAAACAATTGGAAAAATGGATCATTTGGCAATGACGCCATGATGGGAGGCCATCTTTTCGGCACAAGTGAACTCAAGAAGGCCATTGTTCGAGTGTTGCAGGTGTCGGAAACATTTCGCTTCGGTTAATTTTGCAATCGTCAAAAGAAAAAAATGTCATGGCCAAAATGTTTTCTTCTCCCCCTATTGTTTTTGTTATTTCGTTGGAAATTCCCCCCTAATTCCAAGTCTAAGAAAAAAAAAACGCCATTTTGTATTTTCTTACCCCTCCCTTCACTTGGGATGACCCTAGAGACACGCAATTTTCGCACAGCCTTGGAGAAATTACTTGTGAAGGTTATTTTTCTTTTCTAACTAGAAGGCCTAAAAAAAAAACGAATGGGGGAGGCTAAGAATAGAAAACAAAGTCGGCCATTTTGTGTGTTGTGAAGAAAAAAAAAACGACCTTGGATTGACACAACGAAAATGCAATCGAATTTGATATTTCCGTACAGCTATTGGTTTAAAGGTTATTATCGTATCGAAAAGAGGATCGTGTCCGAATGAGTTTCCAGCACACGCAAGAGAAAGCAATCTTCTCTTGTCTAGATCAAAATATCCTTTTGCTATTTGTTTTTATTTCATCATCTTCAATGATGAGAGGGAGAGCGTGATGGAATTAAAAATCCCCCTACAACAGGGACGTGAATCGCGTGTACGTGAGGCCAATCAAGTTTTGAACCAAAAAAAAGCCGGCGGTGTTCCAAAACTTTGTAGAACATTTTTCTTATCTGATGGTATGCAAATTTTTCTGAAACAAAGAGAACTTTTAGCATTGCGGAACTCATTTGCATGAGGGTCGCCGCCCATGACCAATTAATTTAATATCCCCCCTCTTTTTGCTCAAATATGAAAACAAAAGTTGTCCAGTTGATGGACAGTTGTATACAGACTGATAACAGCTAACGGATTACACACACACAGCTCGGGCTAATCTCCCAACTTAACTCTTAACGTTAAAAACCGAGTTCCATTATCGTTTTCTCTTTATATTACAGTTGGATATGTTTTTGTTACTCTACTGTAATACTCTTTCTTTTTTTTTTCCCGAGTGCGTGTTATTTGGCTGCTGGTCTCCCTTCTGACAGCTTCGGGACCCCCTGCAACAAAGTTCCTCCCAAGAGACTTGGCTCCTCCCCATTTCCCGACTCGCATCTCTTCAACGGCATTATACAGACAGCTAAAGGAAATGTTTGGGGAGTTTTACTAGTTTTTACTTCTAGCTTCCCTCTCTATATCTGTGTGTGTGTGTGTGTGTAGGTTTAAATATAAGTTGCGTTTCTCTCCCCTTCCCTGTTCAAAAAAAAAAAATGTGTGTTTACGTTGAACTCATCTCTCAGTTTCAACCGGCAATCAACTTGCCATCGGCACTTCGTCTGTTGTTTTTCGGAATTTTTTCCAAATGCGGGATTTTCAAAAATAAAAAAATTTGAAATTGATTTCAACGTTAAAGTCCTATAGTGGCAGCTAATATATCAGAGAGAGAGAAACACGAAGTAGCCTCTTCTTTTTTAAAGGGGGGCGTCTCCAGGGTGTCGTCGTCGATCACTATAGTCTCAGGGTCTCTTGATATCCATCTAATCCGCACTCGAAAAAAAGGTCCACGACTCTATATATCTAGAGTATATATATATATGTCGCCCTGCTGTATGTTAGTTCGAGAGTATCGTTTTTGACACAACCAGAAATGCCCATTGATGTACGGTGATATCGGAACTACTTAATTTCATTCAGAAGACATTATTATTATTATTTTTTTTTTGTCTAGGACTAAAAAAGACATATATATCCATTCTTCAATGATGTCATCCATCATCCAAAGTCCCAAGGAAGTTCCGTATGCCATTATTTTTTGGCCCGGAAATCATTTATTTACGTGCTCACGACGTATCAATGCATTCGAAATAATAGAATCAAAGCAGACGAACCTTAAAATCAAACCCTCTTTTTCTTTTCCTTGCTAAATTTTAAGCATAACATTTCATTCATTAATAAGCGCATTTTAAGATGATTTTTTAGGAACTCAATATATTTATATTGTGCGCGAAACATAAACAATACGTTGCAGCGATGCGTTGCGCAAACTCGGCGTTCTCCCGTTGCACGGCTCCAATTTGAAGAGTTATATACAGCGGTCGCTCTTTCTTTCTTTTTTTCACGAAAGAAAGAAAGAGGGGAGTGTGTGCACAGTCGGGACTCGGGCTGCTACTATGGTCTCTAGAGATTTAGACCAATCAAAGAGCAGCAAATAACCTGCCTCTAGCTTTTGCCTCCTGCACGGCCTTTTTTCTTTATTTCTTTTTTTTTCTTCTTCTTCTTCAAGAGAGAGAGCTCCTTTATTCTTTGGGCTGCCTTTTATATTACTTTGTGTGTATACTTGTATATACTTTTATATTTTAAAAAATGGGGACGAATTAAAATAGAAATATGGATGTTCCAAAATGAAATATATAAAAAAGGGAGATTATTAATGCGAACCTAATTTGAAAAAATAGAAAAGAAAAAGATTTTAAATGGCAATTAAATTGATTTCGTAAACGAAAGATTTCCCTTCCCCACCCAATTGCGTAATTATAATAAAACACGATAAATACGCATTTAAAATTTAAAAAAAAAACGAAACCCACTAAAGCTGTGGGGGTAGACACACACAAAACTTTGCAAACTATTGAAAGGACTTTATTGACATGGAGCTGCTGGTTGGCGATAGCAAACACACACATGTCGTGCGTGCGTATAGGAACGCACCACTCCCGTCTTTTTTTTTTGGCTGCACACTGCTGTTCGCCGCCGCCCTTGGTTGCCATGGTTACACCTGCCGCATTTTCAGGGTATAGACTACCGCAGATCGTTAAACCCCCTCTCTCTTGCTGCTTCTTTTTGTATGTGTGGAGGTCTTATATATCCGTACCTCTCTTTTCTCATTGATTTCTTTCGTCGCCCCGACTCACGCACATCCTTTTCTTAGACGTTGCCAGCAAAAAGTTCCCATCACGCGGCCTAAACGTTGCATTGAATTCCACAAACTAAATGAACGAATCCTTTTTATTTTCTAATCGTAATATACTTTTGAATAAGCGAATAAAATAAAAGGACAATATTTACCAATCGAGCAAAGTACTTGTATATAAAAAAAAAAACACACAACAAAAGAGCAACTAGAGAAAGTCTTTATCCAGTGTGCGCAATGAACCATTGAATCGACTTTCTCTTGTGATGGGGGTAGCAGGTGTAGGCTCAGCCTCCCCCTCTTCCACGCAGAAAAAAAAAACACACATATGTTACATTTTCCTTTCTCGTGATAGGTCCCATCAATGTTTTTTTCTTATATAAAAACGTATATACAATAGAACACGATTTTCCTCTCTGGCGTACACGTAAAAAGCGAGAGCAACAGAAGGAGCAACAGTGACACCCACTCCCTTCATATCCATCTCCGTGTGCCTCCCCCATTTCGAACCCTTCGATAGACAGTCGAGCTATTACAAGCGACGACGACAACTAGACAGAGTATCCCTCCTCCCAAGCAATCTGCATAATGTATAGATTTCTGCTGCTCTGTTGTTGTTGTTGCATTCTATACGAACTATTGTTTTGCTCCTGATTTTCGCTTCACTGCAGATGGACAATAAGACATTTTCTATATTTGCTCTGTGTGCAAATCAACACGTTTATACAAGTGCGTTTAAAGGGCTGTGGAATCGATAAAATGGAACTCTTGCTGCGAGTTTTAAATTGCGTATATCTACAGAAACAGCTCCCGTCGGAGAGAATCCTTTTTTTTGTGTGTGATGGGAAAATGTCAATAGATAATCTCCCCGAGTAACAAACACACACACAAATGGATGAATGTCAAAGAGGATGACACATATTCGGGTTGGCACAACTTTTTTCTTTCGAAGGGGGAGGCTGATCAATCAGACCTGCCCTATAAAAAAAAATGGTTGACATGTAGCGTTTTCTCCCCATCAGAAAAATGACGTTAAAACAAATGAAAGAATTTTCTTTTATCGATTAGATAGTTCTTTTAAAAGAATTGTGTTACCCTATTTATTTATTCCCTGTGTATTGCCCATCAATCGCCAACGTTTCCCTTTAAAAATGACCTATCCCATCGCAGCAACACAATACGTATATATAGAAACAAGATACACACACGCACTGCATTACATATAAATGTATACGTTATATATATATATATACTTGTATGTAGCGCATACAGTTGGGGCGGCGAGTTATAAGTGAGATAGAGAAAAAAAAAAGAGTAACTTTATTTGCCCAGGCGATAATTGCATAGAACCCCCCGAGTTGCTCCGGCATGGCTCTCCGGAGACTAGCACACCATCAGCAAAAACCTAGTAGAGAAAAACTATTGCTTTCTCGCCTTGTGTCTGTGACATACACAAACCTCGCTTACTAAAAAAAAAAATAATTTTATATTTTCTTGTTCATTTTTTTTTAAAGCTAAAAATAAATTCTGATTGCACGGAGCAATCCCCGTCTATGACCTGTACGAATCGGAGGGAATTAAAATGTATTGATATTTTGCATTTGGCTTGAGGCTATACGTCGAGTCGTTTCCGATTTCCATGAAACAAACAAAGGGATATTACATCAGAGTTCCTTCCCTTCACAACTGGGGGAGGGGATCTATATTTTAAATATTTAAAAACGTCGCGACAACGTGATCCACTGTTCTATTATATAACACTAATAGGAAGATAAGCATCTATTATCTCGATAAATAAATAAAAATAGCAAAGACTTGCAGCGGAAACGAAAACTTTTTTGTGATCCCGATGGATTTCCTCTTCTTTCTTTCCTGTATTTCGAAGAGATAGCAAAAAATAAAAGAGATGAAGAGGGGGGCAAATAAAAACATTCTCCTTTTTTTTTCCCTCTTCCGGCGATCCATTCACCTCCTCCGGGAGTTATACAGTACACTAGCACTGCAGTGTATGTCTGCCGGTGTATGTTTTCAAAAATGAACGAATCTTTTCTTAACAGTAAGAATTTTTTCTTTTTGAAGACAAACTTATATGTTTCCCTTTTATACCTCACGGATATGCGTTTGACCGTTGCATCGGCATCATTAAAACACGTAACGTCGCAAACGTATGCATAACAGAGTTCAATATGAACTTGATTATTTTGCGTGTAGGCAGACGTTTCGTAATAACTAATGTAAAAACGTACCGACTACATTCAAAGTTTTCAAACAATGTCAAATTTACCGGAAGCCTTATAAATGTCTATGAAGATGGATGAACGTAAAAAGGCAAAATAATGGTGTCAAATTGCATAACGTGGATCCGGCGAACGTAGATATTCTGTGCAACTGGGATATGAGAAAGAAAATGCTAATGACTGACTTTCTCGGTCTTATTATTTTCTTTTTTTTTCAACCTCGTGAGCGATGTACGGTGGAGAGTCGCAAGAGGGGAAATTTTTAAAAAAGGAAGTAGAAAAGATATGGCGTCCACGGCCTGATGGATGGATGGCCTCAGTCGGGATGACACATATGGGGCGTGGTTATATACTTTTCATTTTACACCTCTATTTTCAACCCCCCATTTAGCTACCCTTTCGTTTTTAAATACGAAATACATATAGCCATCCCTCCTCCCTTCGTCATGAAAAGTTCTGCAACATATTTCCCTCTCCTATTCACAAAAAAAAAAAAACATTGTAAAAATCTTCTTTTCAAGTAGTACCAAGAGCTGATTTCAATGTAGAACATAAAATACTTGTGCTATAATAAAAAAAAAAAAATTTAAGTTCTCTCCCCCTTCCATATTTTCAACTGGATTTTCGGGATATAATTCGAAGAGCCGGTAATAGAGATAGGGGGGGAATGACGAACGGGTCGCGCCCATTTGATCCGATTGTGATGCAATTTTATGTGACATGACACGATGATCCTGGCCATCTGTATACCTATATAAAGTTACATACATCATGAAATGTGTTTATCCCGAGTCTATGGGGTGCTACGTAAGAAGAAGTCATCTTGTGTGCGCAGAACATAAAGATATTAGCATAGTTGCCATCATTTATTCCGGAAGCAGAATTTATTTATAGTCAAAAGGAAGCTTCGTTGTGTTTTAAGAAAAAAGGGCGGGGGGATGCAGGCGAGCAATCAAGAAATTAATTGGGTCTCTTGGGCCAATGCCGCATTGAATTAATGATAAGATTCAGATAATAAAGAGAAAAAGAAAATGAAAAATTCAACCGTGAAATCACGACCCGATCTCGAAATTATGCGAGGGAATGCTATTGCAATTTGAAATGATCAGACCACAGGAACAAAACAAAAAAAAAATGTATTTTTAGATGATGTTCATTCCTTTGTGTAAATCCAAGTTGACTGGATCAAAGTGAATATGTTGAGTCTCTCTATAGTCGGGGTAACACAGAGAATACATAACTGAGGGAGAGAGAGAGAGAGAGAGGGAATCTGCAACGCTATCCGCTAATCCTCTCAAAGGGACTTCTCACATTTCCCGACGACGCCGCCACAGCCGGGGCCGATCGACCCCACACACGTCATCCCGAATATGGTAAGTTTTTATACACTGAATTCGACGCCACGATTCTGGCCACGAAAAAAACCTTTCATCCTGGATATATATATTTTTTTTGTTATCATGTCCATCTCCCCTCCACCGAACGCTTGTTATTTATTTATGAACCCATGTTTCTTTTTAGGCCCGTGTGTGATGTCAAGAATCTTGAAGAAGGTAATCGATTTAAGAATTTTTATTTGAAAATTTTTCAATGCCAGACCAGCAGCAAATGAATTGAAAAAAAAAATAAAATAAAATAAATCAACCGAGGATGAGGGTCTTCTTGTAGCCGCCACCGCCTCCGCCACCTCCGCCAAGAACTTTGTCCAAAGTGCCTAATGGATTAAGAGCCATTTCGAGAGGATCCATATCGTCGAGACTAGCCAAGTCGGATGGATCGTCCAGCAAAGGTGAAGATCTGGCACCCAATGGTGCGATGGGTCCAAGTGATCCTGGTGGCAAAACTGGTAGAGATACTGTACGTGGTGGATAACCGTAACCTCCATTAGACGGACGAGCATCAGCCATGAAGGCTACAGCGCACAAGACGGCCAACATCTTGAATAATAGAATGTAATTGAATCATAGCAAAATGAAAAATTGTAAAGATAAAGAACTTACGATGAAAGCTTTGAATGTCATTTTTCAAACTGACGTTTTGGAATGAGCTGAGAGTTCTTGATGGGAGGACTGCTGCTGGAAGAGGCAGAAGACTGGATGATTGTTGAGTACATTTCTTGGCCAGTTATATAGGGATGCAAATCGACCTCGTCAAAGGCCAGCAATAGTAAAATTTGTTTAAAAAACACAAAAAAACATGTTGATGAAATAAAAAGAGCCATGTTCATTGTCATTGAGGATTAAAAAATGTTTGTTTTTTCATATCAGTGCCATTAGCTTTTTATTATGAGAAGGTCATAACATTTTTTCCAAATTTTTATATTCGTCATCTATTTGCTGTGCGTAATACAATAGTTCTGCGAAACCTACATCATTCCACGATGCAACTGTGCGCATATTTTATGAAAAATTGTCTAAACAATTCAATATTATATTACCAACGATATTATCATATAGACTAGGACTATACTTGTGTGCATAAATTGAATTTAATAAATAAAATAAATAAAACAAGTCGTTTTCTTTGTAGATCGATTGTAGCATTCACGCGTAATTTTTAAAAGTGTCCGGCCATTGACTCCCTGCCAATTTACCAGGCTTTGCGTGGGCGAGGTCCATCTCCCCTGGATTCATGGCAAAAACAATATTGTCATAAATATTATAAAAGTTGTGCTCATATTTCATATTTTTTTTTTTGTGATTCTCGAAAAGAAAAAGTTTGAAAATGCATAAAGAAACACGTACTCGAGCTCCAATTCTCTCTTGGCTCCGAAATTATAGCCGTAGTCTGCCCCATACGGATCTCTTGACTTGTCATCCAGGATGTAAGGCTTCTGGGAATTCTTCGTGTAGGCATCATCCTTTTTTTTATAAAAAAAAAAAAAACATTATTTAAAAATCAATAAACTTTTGTTCTAGGACTTTTATTAATCGATTGTTTTAAGTGAACGTACCATTTTATTGCGATTATTAGTAGCGTTGGTTCTACTTTCAGGTGTCGAAATAACTTGATCGTCATTGGGATTGCGTTTCACTTTGAAATAGCAATACTCGACAGCCAGTGTGACGCAGGCCAAAAAGATACCAACGAAAATGACGATAAAGACACCACCTAGAATGAAATTATTAAATCAAAGTTCGTTTCTTTTTTTTAAAGGGATGAAGACATTAAACAAACCAATGTTTTGAATGGAAATGCCGTCGGATTGATCGTTAGTGTCACCGCATTCCTTCTTCTCGGGATTATCGGTCCACCAGCGCTCCTTGAGAGTCTCCAGACGTCGCTGGTTGAGCAAGCGCAGGATGGCGTCGTTGAGGAGATCGCGCAAAGGCGAGCCCTCCTGGACGGCCACAGCGTACGGTTTGCGTGAGAATTCTTCACCGACCATCTGCAAATCGCAGTTGACCAATACTTGGTAACGAATATCCGTCGCATCACCTACACAAACAAGCCAAAAAAAAAAAGAATTATATTTATAAAAAATAAGAGAACAAACTTTCATGTCCACGTACCGAGGAAGGCAAAGCCGTCGTTATTTTCAGCGTTTGAGGCACGGACACGAGTTAATGCCTCTTCAAATGTTTGTGGCAATCCAGCATCCTGTTTGTTGAACAATCGTCAATTAAAACTCGTATTTTGAAAATAAAAAAAAGGGAATTTTCATTACCTGCATGGATTGCCAGATTTTAGTGTACTTGTCGCTGACTGGGTAGTCCCAGACGGCCAACTTGGATCGTTCAACTTCCGACATGGAATCGTTCAAGCTCATGTCCTTCCAAATCCTTTTTGATTAGAGTATTAAAACAGTAAATAATGAATTTCTTCTTTAAAAGTAATCATCAATCATACTCGTAGAATCGCTTTTCGATGTAGGCCATGCGTTCAAAGTAGGTAGACACATCGGTGCCGTTCTGGGGAGCGTATTGCACTTTGTACTGAGTGGCCAAGTCGTCCAGTGAGTTGACGGGCGAGTCGAGACGGGAAACGGTCAAAAAGGCAGCCAAGTTAGCAGTGTACGAAGCGATAATGATGAAACCAAACAACCACCAAGTAGCGGCAATCAATCGACCGGAAAGATGCTTGGGGGATTCTCCACCACCCTGCCGATTTGTTTTCGATAATGAGAAACGTGTGAAATTTGACTTGCAAGTCTATAAATCACTCACCTGAGGTGTCAATGATGTCATACAAAACCAAAGAGATTCTTTAAGTGAAAATTCTCGTTTCTCTTCCTCAGGATCGTCTGCGTACTTTTCCTTATTGTTTTGATACGAATAGGGAGACCAACGATCGAAAATCCATAACAAGATACTGCAAAACATTTAGTAGCAGTTTAGAGGATGGCTTGTGTTTGGGATAAAGAGGAAATTACCTAGTAAAAAAGTAAGCTGCTAAAATGCATCCCCAGACGTCGTTTTCGAGCACAGTGAGAAATTTAAACAAGGATGTTGAGACTTGTGGCTTGGCCATCAAAATGCTTATGCCCACCAGATCGTAGTAAGGCACCGTGAAATCGATAACATTTTCACGCTCAGCCATCACAGCCAAAGCTCCTAATCCTATATCAGCTCTCTTTCGTTTGTAAACATGAAATTTGATTATGCATTTCTTTTCTTTTTGGGATTTGATCGCTTGTGGATCGTTTCTATGCACACCTTCTCCATCAATTCTTTGATCATGCCGTTCCAATTCATTTTGCTATCCATGTTGCCGTATTTACCGTCAGGTACTTCATACAACTCGTATTCAAAACCCATTATTGCTTGGATATCTTTGATGAGATCGACGCAATAACCGTAGAATTCCACGGTCCCATTTCCTTTCCGTTTCATGATAAATGGCGCTTGCTAGAACAGATGAAAAACACCATCTAGCGCCCGATATTTGTATTAGATGTAAGACGCCATGTTTACTTACCACCACCACGGCGATTTTGAATACACTGACTACTTGGAAAGGACGGAGGGATTGTCCAGCAGCAAAAGCAATTTCACCGGGCATTCCAGCTTTCCATATTCCTAGTGCATTTTTTGACTCAAGCCGGCTATTTTTGAAATTCATTTGGTTCACCGTCATTTCCACTTGTGGGTAAGATTTACCGTTTCCATTTAAAATTAACTTGGCAAATGTCGTTCCTACATTAGCCTGATCATCCACGTGTTTCTTTATTTTGTTAGATGTAATGTAATATTCCGTGAACTATACTTACGTCAGTGAAAGCTTTTTGTAGATCCAGATTTTTCCTCACAGTAGCAGCTATATTTGAGCTGCTACATTTTGGATAAATCATGTCAGTTGGCCACGTATTAGCCTCAATCATGTTCCTGTAAATGGCACTTCAAAAATATCTGAATTTGTATAGACCAACACACTTTATCAAACTCACTTGACGGCGGTAAGAGCTTTTAGAGTCACATCAAAATAGAAACCAGTATCAACACTGTAACCCGTATTGAGGCCAGAAGTCCTGTACAAAATCCCATTTGCCACATCTGGGTTAATCGTTGGTGTGGCAAACAAAATGGAACCATTTTCTGTCCTGACAAATGGCTCTGAAGAACCATCCTTTGAAAGAAAAGAATAACCTAATTTTAGTTATGCCTACCAGCAATAATATTTAGACCATGTAGACAATACCTTGGTCAAGGCACACCAAGAATATTTTTTACCAAAATAATTTTCTTGTGCCGCTGCCATCAGAACCTGATTGATACGATCGTTTTTTCCTAGTACGAAAAAATTCACGATATCCATGTCTTCAAGCCGTCTTATTTGAGTATTGATGTTGGTCTCGATCCTGGAGAACATGTGGCGAATAGGGCGGTTCTTCAGTAACGACTTGTACTTGTTTGTCACATCTACGAGGTACAAAAGTTTAGTCACAAGATGTGAAAGCGTTTTATCTAACATACCGAAACTATCGTCGTAGAGGATGGCTGCGTTTGTCATGTTTTGCATGGAGGAAACTAGCGCTATTAATTGCGGTATGATATCGCTTGGGGGCATAACCTGTACTAGGTATTTTGTCTGATTACTGTCAATGTTACTCCACTGCCTACAATCATCAGTAATAATTATTAGACCATCGCTTATTAACAAACGCTATTAATTAATTCAAACTTTATATCTCCAACACCCCCGTAGGAACCGCTAATTGTGGGCAAACCCAGGTTACGTGTCAGAGCCTTCATGACTTCCGAGGAGATTCCAGCCCATGTGAAATCCAGCACCAGATGAGGAGGAATGCCCGCGTCAACCGATTTATCATAGAGGCTACAAACTGCGTTGGAAATTTCATTATTACATCTGAAAATATTCAAGAAAATTGCCTGTTATTTTACCATCGTCAACTGTCAGGTACTTTTGGGTAGAATCAAGAACCACACGAGTAACATTTCCAATGCTAAGTCCTGGAACTTTGGTTCGTTCGAGGTAACTCTGGACGGCTGTAAAGGCGCGATCGGCATCCCCATTATTGGTTTCATAAACCAACACTTAAAAGAGAAAAAAGAACGAGTGGAAATAGCTATGTTAATTTATCCATCGTTTAACACGTTACTTACGAACACGGATGGGATCAATAGAATGAA
Source organism: Daphnia carinata (assembly GCF_022539665.2). Lineage (NCBI taxonomy): Eukaryota > Metazoa > Arthropoda > Branchiopoda > Diplostraca > Daphniidae > Daphnia > Daphnia carinata. The sequence goes on from NC_081333.1 coordinate 7,265,213, forward strand.
CGACGAAAACCAATCCCAGCACAAGGAACAATCTCAGCGAACACATCGCTTTTTGCTTTCACGGTTGTTTTCCCCTCTTGTGACACGTCCGGAAATGATGTGGGATGTCCTCGATCCTCCGAATTACTGCCGTGTCCGCGTTCGATCGCAGTAGGTAAGACCCACGTTCTTCGAAATATTCCTGCAAGTTGTCATGGATGTATTGTTCCGCCTCTGGCCGATCTACCTTCCTTTCAGCAATTATTATTTAAAGCTGGTTTCCAAGACACCGGTGACGTCACAATCGCGTAAAGCTACAACAAACTTTGCGCAAATAACTGACGGCTGTTATTTTCCGGTCAATAATTTTTATTCGTTTTTTTTTATGTTTGTTTTGGAGTAGCACTTTAAAATTCATTAACGTATATACAATGAATAATTATTCATTTCTACCATTTTAAATTTTTCGTTTGGGTTCATCTGAAGGGTTTTTTTGGGATCTCTTTACAGTTCCATAAAATCGCAAAAAGAAAAGTTCAAAATATTAGCGTGAAGTTTTATGCAACTGATTTCCTAATATAATCTGTATATCTTTGTATTTAAGGAACAAATGTGCTGTGCTTGCCGATTGCTTCCGTTGCTAGGCGACCTCCGAGATTATTGCAAAAGATTCAAACGATGGCCCGTGCAAAAGGAGATAGCATTGAAATATACAGCGAGGCATCGAAAGCCGGGAAAACGTCGAAACTGAATACAGGAGTCTGTTTCTGGCACACTCTTCATAAATAATCACATCTCCCTCGGCAACCATCGAGTCTGTTTGAATAGCTTCACAAGGACGTTCGATTGACTGCACCTGACCCGATTCTCACAAGAGGAAACTAGGTTTCGTCCCTTCGAGACCTTCCCTTTCATGGGCGACTTCAATATTTTAGTAGGCAGCAGGGGAAGATTCGAGTCTATCAAACAATCGCTAGGATGAATCGATTGACAATGAACAAGCATTTGTCGAACCTCGAATTCTTTTGGATCGCATGATGAATCCATTTGTGTAGCGTGCACATAATGGCGCTTCCTCATCTCGTTAAAGGTTTTTTAACATTATCAAAAGAAGATGTCAATGCTGCAGCAGTGCGAAAAACAATGGCATGTTTCATCAATAGCTTCGAATTTATATTTTGTATTCTTTTTTTAAAATTTGTAACTGACGGTGGCTGATATTCAACTGTTTGACTTACTTTTATTTTTTAGGCCAAAGGAACGTGCATTCCGCAACGGTTGTTTTCATAATCATCAACTCTTCTATCTAGTTTGATCTGGATATTATTGAGGAAGGCCAAAAGTGAAATTCTAGCTGCTTGGAGCAAACTTTTCTGCTCTGAAATGTTGTTGTTGAACCATTGAGTTCTCGAATGATATATCGGTATAGGGAAACCACTAGCCGCTTCGGCCATGATCGGTATGTCTATTTTTTGTTTGTGTCTCGTTTTTTTTTCCTCGTTTTCTTCATCATTCGTTGACGCGGCCCTGAAGGTTTTTCCCCCCACAATACTTGCCCTAGAGTTTTTATCATTTATTGCGTAATTTAACTATTCTAATCATTTTACCAGCGCAAAATCTATATAGAAAAGTTGAAAATGACGAATTCGATTCTTCTAAATATGCTTCTCATTTCAAATATTGTGATCGTTTTTGGGATCTAGATTTTTAGTTAACAAACATACCTCGTCCCCTAATAGTTGCTTCTTATTAAATTTACAGTAGTAAACAGAGGGACTGTTTTCAACTAGCTGTACTCGTTTCCGGTCTGAGCGAAAAGCCTTTATTTATGCAAATCAGTAGCTGTCGTTTGCTTTTTTCCGCCTGAATCGCTTATATAGGAGACCCAACTTTGTCTTGGAACTGCTCATTTATTTCCGCCGTTTTACGTGCAAAGTAGACTCACACGATGCTGGTCCGGAGATCTCGGCTGTTTTTCTCTCTCTCGCTATTAATTTGCTTGCAATGTGCCCAAACTTGTAAGTGGAGGAAGAAGCTTTTCATAATGTCAAGATTAAAAAATTACTGTTAATTAGTGTCGCCGATCCGATTTCATTAATTATTTATTCTCCGATGTTTCGCATGTTCTGGAACAACAGATCGCATTTGCGTGGTGGACGAAGCCTTGGCCTCCTGCTTGAATATGGTAGCCGACACGAACGCCCTAACTTTGGAATTTGAGTGCGTCCGAGCTAGAGACAGGTATCGATTCTATTTTTTATTTAGCTATTCGCCTTTCCTATCAGAAATTGCGCAATGACAATGTGACATTCTTCTGCTGCCGTCGAATAATTAAACATGACACGTTCCTGTTGGATATTACTATGGACCAGTGACTGCATCGTCCTTAGTTTACAATAGCTCCATAAACATTTGTTATTGGGAACTTATACGCCAAAAGCAAGTTAAAACTATGGGATTGAATTAGAGGAAATATGAAAAACTGTAACGTACTTCCCCCAACGGCTGTAAGGTAAAAAGTTGTGAAACTAAGACAAAACAAAGGCTTGCCCAATTCAGGAAAAAAAACGTTCACTGATCTTTAGTTATCTCCTTGACCTCGATGTGTGTATTGCAAATGTTTGATGTATCATTCTGCCACGTCATTGACCAACTTTTTACGCTTTCTTAGATTGGAATGCCTGAAACTGATACAGAACGGACTAGCGGATTTTGCACCGTTCGAGCCAGAAGACATGTATATTGCGGCGAAATTCATGGACGACTCGTTGGCCATCTTTCTTGAAATGCGCAATGCCATCACTCAGTTAGGTATTCATCCCCCATAGCAATGCTGCTCATTAAAATTGTAAAGTGATGTAGAGATTTTAACTACGCAATAGATGTGTTTCGGTTTTTGAGCGTCGCTGTAGTTCGCAACGACGCCAACATCAATTATCCTGCTGATCTACGTGGAAAAGTCTCTTGCCACACTGGGTAATTCCTTCGTCATATCAAGTCTTCTTTCATCTGATTAACTGATTTTTTTTTTTTTTTTTTTGTAACTGGGCCAAGTTACGGGAGAACAGCAGGTTGGCACATGCCAATACCCAGAGTTAGTACATGAATGAATTCAGTCTTATTTTCCGTTTGATTAAACTTGTTTATTCTCGACTCCGCTAGTTGATGACGGAAAGATTGATCAAACCGGATTGCACTGGGGTAAATCCGGTCATAGAGCACGAATTGGCTGCCGTGTCAGATTTTTTTTCACGCGCTTGCGTGCCCGGAAAGTGGTCACCAGATGACAATACGGACCAATTATTCAGTGAGTGACAGATTTCTTCATTTACCTAGATAAGCAGGATTTTTTTTCCCTACTAATAACCTTGAAATGGTAGAACGGAAATATCCCAATTTATGTTCGGCTTGCAACGATCCCTATCGATGCTCGGACGGCGATGAATATTCCGGATTCGAAGGAACACTCCGGTGTGTCACACAAGGACTGGGTCAAGTAGCTTGGACTAGTTATACTACCGTTAGGCGCGTGTTCGGCGTAAGTCTTTAGTATTTCCTCTTTGAAATGCGACTGACGATTAAAGAAAAAATAATAACTAATTCGATGTATCACTTTAGATGGATACAGTCACTCCGAGCAGTGAAATCGTCAACTTTAGTTTCCTGTGTCCAGAAGGTGGCCGTCGGCCATTAACGTCGCCTTTTCCTTGTGTCTGGTCGGCGAAACCGTGGAATGCCTATATGACCCGGAAAGTCACTGCAGTGTAGGTTAAATCATTATGAATATAGCGGATTTTATGTGTCATGAAACGGGATCGACGGTTTGATTTTTTTTTAGAGCAATAATGAGGGATATGCAACAGCGTATTGGTCGGGCGGTGGAATTGGCCCGTACGGCTGGCAACGTACGATCAGCTGACTGGCTCACGCGGGTGCTGGGTTTCGAACCCGACGCTGTTGCCGTACCCATGGATGAATTGACGGTTTTCACAGCAGCCGAATATCTGGCCAGAAGTTCGTCATCTTCGAAATAATAACGATAATATTGATAATAGAATATTGAATTATTTTTCGCAGGTAATTTTACGCTATCGATTGAAGGACGTGGATGCCGAGGACGGATACTCCGTTTTTGCGTAGTTTCGGAAAAAGAGCAACGCAAGTGCCAAGATTTGAGAATGGCCGCTCTCTCAAGGCGTGTTTTGCCGGAGATTACATGTGTCCGTGGATCGACGACGATGGATTGCATGGATCGTATACGACGAGGAGAAGCCGATATGAGAACCTTTGACAGTAATGATGCTTTCCGAGCTGGCAGGTGTGATTGAACCTTTTGCGATTATACTTCTAAAGGCTTATTATTTTATCGTGTTGAATTTAGGTCGTACAACTTGAAGCCAGTCGTGACAGAGATTTACCCCAACACACAGGAATCGGCTTCTTATGCTGTAGCGGTGGTCAAATCCAATTCTGGAATTAATCGACTGGAAGACTTGCGGGATAAACGATCATGTCATACAGGATTCGGCCGGACTGCCGGTACCATGAAAGTCATTAAGAAATTATGTATATTTTTACTTTTATTATTCTAAAAAAAAAATTAAATAAAAGGCTGGAATATTCCCGTCTTTGCGCTCTCACAACGCCAACTCATCTATCCACAGCGATGTCGATTTGGTCGGGCAGTCAGCCAATTTTTCAGCAATCTTGTGTCCCCGGTGCCAAGGACTTTGTGAACGACATTTTCAGAGATAATCCGTTATCGCTATGTAGCATGTGCGTTGGCAACCAAGCCTTGGGTAATCATTCATTTATGTGTAAACCGCGTAATGTAAACTGCAACATTTGTTTTTAGGTGGAGCTGGTCGGTGTTCTGCCGAGCCGACCGAAGAACTTTTTGCCGGATTCCGAGGAGCATTCCATTGCTTGGTGGAGGGCGGAGGAGATGTGGCATTTGTCCGACACACCACGCCTTTTGAAAACACTGGTGAGAGTTGGGTTTAATGTCATGTCGTATTCTGTTCGCACCCATCTTTTTTATACTGTTTTTCGCAACGATTCAATTGAAACCAACAGATGGAAACAACCTGGAAGCCTGGGCGGTGGGCTTGAGTTCCAACAACTTCCGGCTGTTGTGTCGCGACGGAGGTGTTCGACCCGTACAGGAATACCAGACCTGCAATTTGGGCAAAGTGCCCGCGCCCAAAGTGAGTTTTTTCGTGCGCGCGTGCTCAGATGGGCGGAATTCCGCTTTCTTTTTCATTAGATAAATATACTACTTTTTGTTGTTCCCCTTTTTTTTTTTTTATAAAGGTAATGACGGATGGTTGGAAATCTGCCGAACGGAGTCAGGACATCCGGGCTGTCATGTTGAGACTTTCTGACCTGTTTAGCCCGTCGTTTGGAGGCCAAGTCATCTTCCGTCTTTTCGGGCCTTACGAGGGCGTCCCCAACCTCCTTTTTACTGTAATTCTTTATCTTCTTGATACACGATATACATGGTGATTTAAATAAAACCTCAATTACCTTAATATTATGCAGGATTTCGCAGAGAGGCTTGGCGATCTGGGACCGGTGGATTACATACAAGGGCTTGGTCACGATTTTGTACGAATGATGGAACAGACCACCTGTGGTTCTGGAAAGCTTCATCACGCTGTTGCCACCGGCGTTGTTATGACAGTCTTCACTTGCATCGTGTCCATCTATTATCGCTGATTATTATTCATCGAAAATTTTCACATCTCTTGATCCGCCTGGGGATTGCTCTATTCTTTCCGTGTTACAGCATATTTTCTAATCATAAAATTAATCATTAAAATCGGAACGAAAAATAATAATAAGATTGTATTTTAAAACATTTCAAAGTTCGACAAGGAAGGAGCTGTAGGTTCGTGCGACTCGAGAATATGAAGCTTATGGCTGAAAGTGTCGGCACACTGTTTCTTTTCCAGTACGAATTTTTCCATCACAGAATTTTAAGAGCATTTCTTTTATGAAAACAAAACGTGAAAAAAGTAAATATTTCGCCTAAAAAAAAATATACCGACGAAGACATCAACAAACAAAATACTTAAAAAAAAGAAATACCCGATGAGTTAGTATTTAGCGAGAGATCCATCCTCAACTTAACTAAAATTATGCTAAATATTAAATTACGGTTGCGCTAATCAAAAATAATTGAAAGAAGTGCAAGTGAGAAAGCTAGTTTGCAACGTGACGCTAATTTTCCAAGTACGCACATTTTTTTGGTGTCACTGTACTCGTTTTACTTGGGTTGCAAACGTGGGATCATGTTGAGGGCGTTCACTTCGGTTTGACTGTGGTTTTCTTTTTCGCTACGCGAGGAAGAGTAGCGTATGAAGGTGCCTGAAAAGAAAAGAACGAATATTAGTCAACAAGGAAACCACAACTAGAAATAGATCTGTTTTGGCTTCAAACGTAACGAGCATCAAGCAGAAAAAGCTGTTTAGCCAAAGGATTTTACACTTAAGATTAGGTTAGTCATCGGGATTTCAACCATGCTTTTTCCCCTCTGATCAAGCAAACAGGATAGACTCGCCATGCAGGTGAGCTACCTTCCCCAGATTCAACGAAGAGCACTGGTGGAGGAGGCGGAGCTCTTCGTTTAGTGACAACCCTCGGCTTGTCGCTTTTGAAGGCGACTGCCGCCCCCGTCTTCTATAAAATCAACCATCTTGATTAACCGTGAGCCGACCGAACAGCGATTACTTACATCAGATCCATTTGCGCCACCATTTTTGACTGGTCGAACGTGGTTGTTTTCTACCATGGTAACAGGCCTCGCTCCACGAGAACTGCTACGGACAGAACCAGCCCGACGGACAACGGCTTCAATGGCGCCAGAAACTGTATCAGTGGGCAAGAATTCACTACTCGAATAACCCGAGCTAACGTCCTCCACTGAGCGTATCTCCCTGTAACAAGGATGTGGGGTTAAGTAAGCCAATACATTAAGGATGGAATTATCTAACGGTGTCTTAACCATTCTTTCTTTACCCGATATAACGCTCTGCTTCGTCCCCACCACGCCGGGCTAGATTACTGGGATCGAATTCGGTAAAGTAGACTTCTCTTGTTACACGGGCACGGGGGGCTCGCTGAACTGGTGGCCTCATAACAACGTCTGTTCAAAAGATAAAACGAGTTAAGATGATATAACTTTTGAATTATTTCAAACTACGTGTATTCATTTACCTCCATCTTTCTCATTTCCAATTTCTACCATGTCATCGAATAGGTCGTCGAATTCTTCCGTGTCTGAATCGTCAAGTTCGATCGGTCCTGGAGCAGTTTGAACGTGATTTTGAGTCCTTACTCTATCAGGCTCATCCAACTCCTGTAAAACGGCTCCTCCGCCTCGTACTTGTCGACGATTAACGACAGTGTTTTCGATGGATACATCACCAACGCTGTAACTCTTGCGTAGCGTGTTCATCAATCCTCCGCCGCCATTGATAGCCGTCTGCATGATAACGCGAGAGGCATACTGCACGCCTTTCGTGCCCAGCTCCAGAACAGTTTTGTAGCTTTCCTCTTTGGCCCGGTTAAGGTATTCGTCGATTTCCTATTTTTGTAACCAGACAACAAGAAAGTCAGTAAAGAATGCCTTCTCCCCCCAATGTGAAGAGCACGTTTGAAAATAAACCTTTTCCCTCTTGACTAGGATAGGGTGGACGAACTTTCGGTACAGGATACTAGAACCTTCAGTGGCCGGAGATAGGAGCCATAAAACGACGACGATCTTTATTTCATAGTAAAAGGGAAACCTATTTCATAACGAAAAACATTAATTGATGACTTAATTTGGTAAAGAAAACCAACCACAATCCTTACCAGAAGCCAAAGAACACATCAGTGATTGTTTCTGCAGTCGTGAATAATGCAAATACCACCCAGTACATCATCCATTTGACCTGTCAGAAAAATTTCTTTTTATTGTAAACAAACAAAGAATTGAAATGAATTTTAATTAATTACGTATTCATCGACATCTTTCGTCCGGATGGCTTTATAGCTGGAATAGGCCGGATAAAGGGTGCCTAAGAGGAGTCTGTAGAAAGAAACGATTACGTAGGCAAGGGATGGAAATGCCGAGCAGACGAGATAACCCGGGAGTGTCACAGCAGTCAATTCCCAAGTATTCAGTAATAAATCTACATTGGCTGGAGTGGATTCACTGATGGGCACCAACGTAGAAACATCGTTTTCAGATTGCCACGAAATTCGCACCATCTTGTTTGCCGATGTCAGACACGAATAACAAACAAAACGCCAAAAAAACTACAAATCCATCTGCGCCGCCCTTCGATTGTGCGACTGACGGCCAACAACACCCCAACGACACTAGAGCCCTTGGTTCCCTAGTCAACAAAGACGGTAACTAACCGAGGGCTGCCCGTGCTATTTCCGTTGGCAACTAATACTAGAGTCACGTCTTTGACAACAAACCAAGGGTCGTCTCTTTCCCTTTTCTATTCAATTGAAGCAACACTTTTATTTTTTAAAGAACGAAATTGAAAAGTTCGTCTCGTGATCGAATCCCAGCCAAAAGGTTTTTAAAAGTTCGTGTCAGGGTTCTTAGGCAGATTTTTTTTTACAGTCTGGAAGCAAGTGAAAGACGTGCACACACAGTTTGTGTCAAGGATGTTATAAAGTTTTGAATCAAGGTTGTACTCGGGACTGTTCGTCTCGTTGTTCAAACGCGTCCATTTACGGTCAAAACAACCCCAGGGGTTTCAGGACTTCCCGGGAAAAAAAATTTACAAAGGAAAGGGAAACGTGTGAATACAAGTGAACGCGATAACCAATTTCAAAAACCCATATACCAAAACTTCTAACGCCCACAAACAATGACGAAATGCCTACGATTAAAATGGATTTGAGATAAAACGTTGCATTCGTCTGGTAATTAAACAAAGACGTCACAAGAACAAAGTAAATAATAATTGTGTAAATCACTCACATGACGAGTCTGGAAACCAAGCCTGAAACCATTTTCCAGATCGACGAGATTTTCTCTCTAGCACTTTTTAAATGTTAACATGCAACGAGCAGGTAACATGTGCTTTTTACAACACGCTGAAAATGTGCAGATAGGTTCAAGTTGCAGCTTTACAAGACCGAACGATTCAAAAGCCAAGGTGTTTCTGAATGCGACTCGAAGTAACGACGTTAGCTTGATGGGAAACAAACATACCACCAGGATTTTTTATCAGCGGGTATTTAGTGTTATAACTATTCGATAGATGGTGTAAAAATCTAAGTTGTGCAAACATGTTTGGCGTTAGTAATTTCAGAGAAATTTGCAATATTATTCAGCTGATAAATTTCGCATCGAATCTTAAAAATCCATCATTGCATTTTGATATTTCTTTCGTTAATGAAAATTACCCTTTAATGCTTTCATGATTCTTTGATAGATGGCAGCAGGTTTGTTCTGCGTCTTTTTTGGCGCGCTACGTGGACTCTGTTGTTGGGCCAACTATTCGAGCCACATCCCCTTTTTTTCCCTCCCATCCTTTTTTGTTTGCTCCTTCTTTGCCTGGTTCGTGCGTGTTGCTAATACCTCCATCAGAGGCGCTGCACGTCTGCTTAGCCTCCAGCCCTGTTTCTCATTCCCGCCCGCGAGTTGTTCTGAGCGAAGCGTTGACTGAAACTGTGCGTATCGCCGTCTCTGCGTTTCTAGGTGTGAAACATGTTTTTCCTATTGAATTGCTGCCAAAAGTACAAGATGTGATCGTCGTGAAGTGTAGTCAGTATCGAATGTGCAAAACGGCGTCTACTTGAACCAGATACGACCAATATTTTACCGTTTATAGAGTGAACATTAACCCCGAGACCTCACGTACATATTCATGACTCGTTGGACGACGTTGGTGGTGCGTCGTTTCTCGTGAATGCGATGCCATACGTCGTCGTTCGATGGCGCAAAACCGTTGTCGCAAGGATATCGTCGGCAAGAGGTTCTTGTGCGTTTCGTCGAGTTCAATCAACGGCCAGTCTTCATCACCAGCTAAAAGTGCCATTCAACAACAACAACAACGTACCCCGAACGAACCTGCTCGCTGGGCCTGGCGGGCGGGCGTGATTCGTGCCGCCACACTCCACAACATCGATCAACACGACCTCCAGGTATGATTTTGTTCCGAAATAATTTTTTTTTTTTTTTTTTCAAAATTCCCTGGGCTATTTTCCGAAATTCTTCAATAGGGGAAACTAGCTACTACAACTATTATGCGTATCTTTCGTAGAAAAAACGCAATTACTTGTTGATGAGGTTTAACGGAACAAGAAGAGAATACCTTGAAATTTTTAGAAATGATATTCTCGGTCAAGAGATAAAAGAAGTTTACGCAGAGAATGTTGTTTAGTAGGGTTCGGCCAACTAAACCTGTACACGTAGTATTCGTCGTAGTTTTTTTTCTGCAGGTGATAAACAATTCCCAAAAGCCTGTCCCATTGAGTCCTTCCGCATCTACACGAGGTGGGGATTTGTGCATTTCTAATGCTTCCTTAACAACAACGTATGAGAACTTTTAGGCCGGATAAAGTTGCAGATTTCGAACTCTTTGTTTATTATGAGAGGGTTTCACGGCGTGTTCGAAAAAGTCCCCAGATTGATCAAAAGGACCTCCCTTTACGTCTTTGAAAAAAAAAAAAAAGTTTCCGTTGGTATCATAAAACACACATGAAAAAAAAAAAAGAGGATTTTTCTTTTTATGAAGGGAAAAAATGGAATGATTTATTTTTCTTTTAGCCGTTTGGACAGGTTCCAACGGTCCTTGGACCAGAGGGAAGACGTTGAATAATAACGCAACGAATGTTGGTAGATACAAACGAGTCTGATAAAAATAGAGAGAAAGAAAGGGTAAAACAAGAGAAACTTTCTAAAAAACAAAAAAGAAAAAAAAGTGGAGAAAAAGAGGCCGTTGACTTGTTTAAACGTGGCTAGAACCGGGAAGATTCATCAGCATCACTTAAAACGGGATTAGAATCAATACCTAACATGAGAACCAAAACAAAAAAAAAATCATGGACATTTTGCCGTTTATCCGTGTCGACTCTACAGGTCAACTAGTTCGAAGAAAGAGAATATCGATCCCTCCTCAGACACATTCAGTTTTTTAGCCAATTTTCCAGAGTTTACCGATTGTAGCATTCCGACGCCCGTTGCAGCACAGAGCTATTGTCTACAGCATACGTTGCCGTGCAGAACCGCGTTCATAGGGTAAGGGAGATCCCAAGTTATTGATTTTCAATGCCCTGGGCGTCGCTCTCTCTCGGTTGGAGAAGGGAAAAAAAAGAGGCACTTGACTGGCTTTTTCGCTCCCGTCCCTATCCTTCTCCGCACACACGCCATACAAACAAACAAAAGAATCCCGGCCGTTGCACTCTCTTGCGTCGCACTGAAAAAAGAAAAACTCCACCTTCCTCAACCTTCCCCATTTTTTTGTTGTTGTTTTCCGTGAGGGGCTCAAAAAAAATAAAACTTTTGCAATGTGACGTCACATGCATCTGCTATCGACAGGAAAAGTTCACTTAATTTATCGATCTTCTTTCTCTTCCTTTGCAGTTACTCCTGGAATACGACGACTTAAGCTGGGATCAGCGTGAATGGACCAGTATTCACCAAGCGGGTGTATTTCACGTCTTCCTCGTCGAACACGACCTTTGGTGGGCGGAGGCGCAGCAACAACTTTGGCCCGCCTTGGTATGTCGAAACGTTTCATTTTAAACGGCGGAAGTAGCCGAACACCGTAGAGCAAATGAATAATATTATAGCGATGCTTTTAACACGAAAAATGTGCAAAGAACGGAATCAAATTTTCTTTTTCATATGCCCAGGCTTTCAGCAGTTTGGTGAATCGGAGTCGTGTGGTGTTTCAATTGCCAACGTCCTCTGGTTCGGTTGACGAAGAAGAGGTCGACGGATCATTGCATCCGAGTGGCGTTGCTAGGACAATTGGTGGCAGTGTTGATCGTAGTGACGGTGAAACGAAACGAAACCAGTGCGCCGATTTAGCATCGGAACGAAAGAAAAACACAACGTGTGGAAGTAAAAAACCAGTGTCATTAGTGGCTGTTGAATTCCTGTTGGACCAGCAGCGTTCCTTCCTTCCATCATCCCGTCTGCAACCTTTCCAGGTAAATAATAATTTAAAAAAAAAAAAGCTAGACAGGGAACTAAACGCACACAAACAAACTTTCTACCGATCCGTTGGCCGTCCTCTTGCTCGTTGACCCCGGCTAACATAAAAATAGCACAGGCTCTCTTTCTCGTTTTGTCTATTTCTCCCTATATATTGGTGTGCGCAAGATCCAGCAGCGCACGTGACTCCCCGCTCTATTTTGCTTCCCGCCTCCCGCAAAGGAGGCTATGAATATCAAAATTTCTGGCCAAAAAGGAAACATAAAAGGCAACCCCCCCTCACTCCCCCATGGTGCTATCAGTTTCTGCTTCACTTTTGGCGTATTTTACATTTTGAAAATAAAAGACCCTTTTTCTTTTTTGTTCTTCCGGTCTGGCAAAACGTTCGCATTCCTATTTGACGGGTCCGTGCGTATCAAGTATTGACACTGTTCAAAGTGTGTGTCTGCATTGACCTTGAAATGTCCGTTGTTTGCCTGACTTCCGTTCTAAGGGATCCCATTTGCATTTCAGAATGGCGAAACATTTGAAACCCCTACAGAATAACTGCGGACGATACTCGTCTTTCGTGTTATCCGTAATCGATGCATTCGCGTCTTATCAATAAACTTTCGATAAACACTGGCCTGATTTCAAACTTGCCAATGTCGCAATCGATGTCTGATAACAAAAAAATGGAAAGATACAAGATGTTCCCCTAAACTTGTTTTGAATATCCGCTTTCAAGAGAAAGAGACTTTTGAAATAATTCTCTTATTTGTTTCGGGGTTCAGCTGCCATTTCATTATTTAATGAAGTTTCAAAAGATCAGAAAACCGGTTTTTTTTTTTTTTGTTCTAATGCGTCAGATTTTAAACTTTGTTTTTTTTTGCGTATGTTTTATTTGAGCAGGATTGGGAGTCGTTCGGTTGGTCTAGCCCTGCCGAGCATCAAAATCGATCGCATCCGACATCTTCCTCACAGGCAGTGCGAGAAGCCGTGCGGAAGTGGGCGGAGCTGCAAGCCGGACAGCGGATTCTGGTTACTACGCCTTCAGTCGTCGTCGGCTACCGTTGTCAGGTGTACCGGTCCGAAGGTGCCACACAGTGGTACACGGCTGTCATTGTCGGCCACGACGAGGAGTCAGGGGTATGTGTCAATTCACGCACCGTCACGTCCATTGCAACAATTCTATTATTTATTATTTATTTATTTTTCTCTTGTGTTTGTCCCTGACGTCACCAGGAACTGACCTTGACAGACGACACCGTGCTTGAAGAGCACTACGAAGACCCTCGTTTGCTTCAAATCAAATTGCTGGGAGAAGGAGGTCTTGACATTTATTGTTATTGCTTTTTTCTTTACCGCATCAGACTTTTCACCGTATCCTTTCTCCGAATTTATTTTTAGTTGTTGAATCCATTTTGAGAGGTGAAACAGTAGGCATCACATCCAGACGCTCGAGAGCTTCATCTCAGGTAAAAAAAACAAACACATCATTTCGATTGAAATTCTTTTTGAAAACTTTAATCTTTTTGATACCTGTCTGTATGTGTTTAGGCGGGGAAAGTGGTCCATTCATCGTTGGTCAGTCTTGCAGCACCTCACCATCCAGCAACGAAACGTGGGAGTGGTGTGGCCGCAGTCCGCCCAGGAGACCGGAACGATACCACACCGAAAAGTAAGCAAAAATTTAAGCTAAAGGTCATCAACGACATGCGGGATTAGACGGATATCAGGAAAAAGACAGACCTGTATAATTCGATGGACGCTTTCTTCCCGAGGCTTTTTTGTTTTGTTGTTTATTTTTTTTTTTTTTTTTTTGGGGGGGGGGGGGGGGTGGTTTTGGAAAACTAGCACAACAACAACAACACAAGTTTTGTGTTCCTTTTTTTTTGAGGCCGGAGGAGGAGTCTGCCGTGTGCCGCCAAACCGACTTGGCTTCAATAGTCAACCGGACTCAGTAGAGACAAGTTGGTTTGCGGTGGGTTGTTGTGGGTTGCGCAGACGGTGAGTTTGTTTGTCTTTTATTGTAACGAGAGAAAGAAAAAAAAAATCCTTCAGTAATGATGATGGCCGATTCCGTAAAGAATTCTCCTTGCCCCCCTTTTAAAATTTTTTTTTTTTTTTTTTTAAGAATTGAAAGAAAAAGAAAACTTTCTCCACCTGGCGGGCAACGTGAGTCATTGCTCCCGATGGTGACTCGGCCGCCGCCATGGTGTTGTCATAGAAACGAGTATGTGTGTGTGTGTGTGTGTGTGCTCTATCTTTCCGATTGTGTATGGCCGTATAGACTATTCAAGTTTAACGACCCCTTCCGTTTATTTTATTTTATTTTTCTTTCCTAAACGAACTGCTACTAGAAGAAGAAGTATAGTAGTTAGTACCATGTTCCGCGCTAGTTTCTCGGCTCTCTTTTTATAATGTTCTCTTTGACCAGTTATCCGGATGGGATAGAGAAAGAAGAGGGAGAAGAAGAAGAAGAGAGAAAAAAAAAAGAGGTGGTTTCTCCTCTTTCATTCTCTTTGTATTCATCCGGTCCCTTTTGGGATGGCATTCTAACCCGCTGGCGTCGAACGGAATGAGGCAATCTTATCATCTCGCTCACGTCCCGTCGTTTCGGGGCTGCGCAGCCCCGGCTCTTTCTCTCGTTTTCTCTCTCTCTATGCAGTACACCTGCCATTTTAGCTTCTCAGTTAGTTCGGGTTGGTGTTGTTGGCCTTGATTTCTCCATCAATCCGCCATTTTCTTGTGCGATGATGACAAAACTTTTGTCATCAGGGTCCCCTGTTTTTATGATTTTTTTTTCCCTTTTTACTCGAGAAAGAATAAGATAGGAGGCAATAAAAAGAAAAACTTGTATTTCTTTTTGGGTGGAATTTGCCATCGGAAAACGATGTCGTGGCTGAGCCAAATAAAAAAGAAAAAAAAAAAGGAGGGGGCCGCATGACGTCACGGGGCTTTGCCGCGACTGCTGATTGGTCGCTGCGAAGCCTCCTTGGCTGACTTGGCATTCTCCCTCCCTTCAGGTCCCCCCCTCCCTTCTCATTGCACACACACACACACACGCATTTCCCCAATCCAGCTGTGTAGTTCAGTTCAGTTCAGTCGCGCCAAGATGGCGGAGACCAAGCTGTGATTGCCGTCTCGTGTGTGTGTGTGTGTATCTGTGTGCTCTTCTACGTCTCTCATTCTCTTTTTCACATTCTAGCGAACAGTGTAGTTGTTTTTGGGTGTGACAGTGCCAAGACGACGTTACGGATTAACTCGATCGAACCACGCCATTATACAAACGTTTCGGGGGACTGTGCTTCATCATAAAAAAGAACGGCAAACAAAGTGAATGTCGAGTTTTTCTAGTGCAGTATACGCAGTGGTGGCAATTCCGGTATAGCAAGCTATGTTTTAGTCCCCTTTTTTTCTTTGCTTATTTCGTTTTTGTGTGTGTGTGTGCGAGAGTTGTGTCCCTGTCGTGCTTCTGTGAGGGAGCTGCCGGCGTGGCCGCGTGGCTGCCAACTTTGTCAGTCGCCATTTCTATAGATGATGGGGCATATAAAGATACACTAGTTATTGTAAGTAGCACTAGTCAATTAAATTTGATAAAACACACACACACACACACGTTGCCCGGATGTAACAGATGGCCCGTGCATCTTCATCGTTAAAAGGAAAAAGACTTTTTTCTTTCTTTTCTGTTTCCTTTTTGTCAGTAATTCACCATACCAAGTTGGTGAAAGGGACAAAAGAATAAACCTTCTCCCTTATACCTTCGGGGCCGTATAGTTCCATGCATTTCGGTTAAGAAACCGAGGAGGGGTGGAAACATGTCCGCAGGTTCTCTCTGTCGCCTCTGTGTTTAAAAAAAAAAAAAAAAGAACTTTTCTCCCGTTACTTCGTAAGTCTCCTTTATTTTCTGATTGCCTGGTCAAGGTGAACTTTGGAGTAGCCGGGATAAAAGAACGAAACCGGTTATCGTGTCTGCCACTCCTCCTTGATTCTCTTCAACACTCGAGCCGTTTTTTTTTTTTGGTGTGTGTGTGTGTGTGTTCAAATTCTTGTTTTGTTGAAGGAATGGAAAAGTTAAGAACCAGACTCGAGGGTAATAGAATTGGCAATATCGAATTTAAATGGCTTAAGAGAAAGGCGAATGTAGTTTAGACGAACGAGTGTTGTATGACCTTCAAAGATCTTGTCCATGTGGCAACGTGGACACACATCCGTTGCAGGCATACACACACACGTACGAAATAAAAAGAAAATAAGTTTGTGTTTATTACTATTATTGTTACTTATAGCACATTTGGTCATTTATTTATGTCTTTTCTTTCATTTTCAAGACCGCCCTCTTTTGTGTTTTAGTTGTGTGTCTGACCCATTTCGTTATGTGGAGAGGCTCCTGAGGCGAAATGGACTCAACTGAGGGGCGTTAAGAATTAAAGAAGAAGAAAGAAAGAAAAGAAAAAAAAAGTATAGTAGTGTATGTAGTGTGGTTGGGGTTTTGGGTTGGCAAGGTCGAATAGAGGTCAAAAATATCCACCCCCATCAATCTAACGGGTTTTGTAGTTCCAGCTAAAAATCCCGATGGCCTCAAACGACAATCATTTGGGAGCCCTTTGTATGTGCAAAAAGGGTCATAGACGGAAACACACACACACAGAGACTACCTTGTATGGAATTGTGTGTGTGTGTGTCTGTTGAGTATGCTGTGTGTATATCTCGTGTCGTCGTGACTGGCCCGCAGGGCCTCTCTTTTTTTTTCTCTTTTATGTCTTTTTTTTTCTATTTTATTTTATGTTTCTTTCTTTCTCTGCGCCATCTTGGCCATCACTATTCCCTTGTTTTTGTCAGCCGTTTCGTGTTCAGCCGAATGGTGGGAAGAGGCAAGAGAACGGATGAAAAGTGTGTGAAGGGAAACTATCTTCCCTAAAATGGGAGAAGGGCGATCAATAATGCAAGACGGGTGTAGGGTGGCATGACGGGAGAGAGAGAGAGAGAGAGAATCCAAAATTTTCTTCTTCTTCTTTTTATTTTTTTGCTGGAACAATAGATCTCTTCTGCCCTCGAGTCAGCATTTTCTTCTTTCATCCATCGTTCCGGTTTTCCCGTCTTTCTTGTTTCTCATTTCTTGTTTTCTTCTTTTGCCAAGCTTACAACTTGTTGTTTCTCTCGTCCGCCGCCATTATTGATTACATGGGAGGAAAAAAAGGAAAGAAGATTCTTTCAGGCTATTCTGGGTGGATGATTCTTATCTGATTGTGTATATACTCGGTATCTTACCCTCTCTTGGCTCGGAAGGTCATCAGCCAAAAAGCATTCCGCCAAATCGTTGCCGATTCGACGACGTCTTACTCGCTCCCGTTGCCAAGAGAGGCCAATCCGAGCGCCCTCTAGCTCAATTTTAACAGGAAAGAAAAAAAAGGACAAGCCAGGTGTCTTTTCATTCCTTCGCAAACGACACACAACGTTTTCTTCCCCCCAGTTTTTGGGTTGTTGGCTAGACATATCGAATTAGAGTGGTTGACCCGGATTTAAACAAAAAAAAATTGATGTCTCCCTCAGCTTTATGTTTTAACGTTGTTGCTTCTTTTGCTTCACGGTCTGGGTCGTAGATGTTTACTTTTAAGTTATTGTGTTGACTTTTCATCCAACCTGGTGTAGGTATCAGGCGGCTATTTCCGTGCTCCAGCTCTCTTGCTAAACATCTTCACTCTTTTTTAAGCTTTTGCCGGAGCTCTCTCCATTTTTCTCTCCAAAGAGTGAGCGAGCGCGTGTAAAAATCTATGTCGGGAACTTTTTTTTTTTTTTTTCTTCCTTTTCTCTCGCCTTTTTTTTTATGAGATAGTTGTGTTGTTTGTGGCGTGTGGATCATTGGCCTGGTCTTGAACATTTGGCTTAGAAAGATGAAGAGAAAGCGTCACTTGAAGGTTATTGGCCTGTAAAGAGGGCGTCCTTTTCTTTCTTGTGTTTCTTTAAAATAAAAAACACGAAGGATTGGATGTTGTTTTTATTAGACCGTAGAATTACATTTGCGTGTCGTGAATTTTTGTTGACAGATTTTCTTTTATTCGAAATTGGGAAACATTCAGGCAAGGTGATCCGGAGCAGCCCGTCCAAGGTCAACAACAGTTGCAGCAGCAGCAACAGCAGTAGTAACAGAGAACGGAAACGCAAGGCGAACTGCGCCGTGGAATCGGACGACGAAGCTGTCGTAGGCGGTTCGTCGGTCAAGTCGAAACCGGAAGCGTCGCACGAGGAGAAGGCTGTCGCCACGCGTCCAGTGTCGAATAGTTGTGAAACTGTTGGATTACCCTCCGTCAAGACGTCGTCGTCGGTGGAGATCATCCCCGTCGTCAGTGCAGCAGCGACGGTCGCATCGAGATCGTCTGAAACGACGACGAGCAGCAGCAGCAGTAGTGCCGTTTGTAGTGAAGCGTCGTCGTCCGTCAGCGCCAGCGTGGCGACTTCGGCGCCACCATCCGTTGTGTCCGTCACGGAGAGTGACAGGGGAGGGCGGCTCCGCGACAAGAACAATCTCAGCAAAGACGCTGTCGTGTCTTATCCGGGCGGATTAGCCGGCGGTGGTAGTGGTGGTGTTGGTGGCAGTGGCGGAGGCGGACTCGTGATATTTCCTGTACCGCCGCGGACAGGAGCGCCGGGAGCCACAATTCCTCCGCCTATCCAGCAGCAGCATGACAGGCCTTACAGTTCAGTAATCTCGGCTGCTTCCAATAGCACGACCGCTGCTGCTGCTGCGGCAGCAGCTGCCGCCGCCGCTGCCGCCGCCGTCCATTCGCCGGCATCCGCCATGGAGCGCGAACGGGAGCGGTTCGAGGAGGAGCAACGGGAGCAACGCGACCGAGAAAGCGGTGTCAGTAATCTCAGTCGTGGCGGTGGCGGCGGTCCAGCGGGCGGCGCTCAGAAGAGATCGCCAGCGTCGTCGCCGTCGTCAGCTGCCGCCAGATCGACGGCGGCCGTCAAGAGAGCCCCGGAGCCAACGTATTCGCAAGCTTCTTCAGGCGGGGCAGGAGGAGGAGGAGGTAGTGTTGCACCACCTGGAACCATGTACGGGCACTACCTGCCAACTGGTTTAACTCACTCGGGTTCTCTGCCGTTTGGCTTGTCGCCAAACATGGCCAACTTCTCGCAACATCATTCTGTGGCCGCCGCCGAAATCTATTGGAAGATGCATCACAACCTCATCAACAATCATGCTCAGGTGGCGGCTGCTGGACAGCCATCTCATGAGGAATTGTATATGGCTCACGAACGAGAACGCGAGAGGTTGGAACGCGTGGCCAGGTGAGACATCTCGATGCACTGGATATTACGTAACTTCATTGTTGTTGTTGATTCTGATAACGATACGATATCGGGGGCTAGTAGTACGTGCATATCATATTGTGTCGTAGCAAGAGATAAGCGCACAGAGTGATAAGATGAAGCGAGTGATAATTAGTCGTTGATAATAATTACTCGTTGTGTTTTCTCGTAGGGAGCGTGAAAGGGAGCGCAGAGAATTGGAGGCCAAGGAGCAACAACAACAACGCGAAAGGGAACGCGAACGCGAGAGAATGGATAAGGAGCGTATGGAACGCGAGCGCCATAAACAAGCTGTCGATCAACATTTCGAAGAGTCCTTGATGCGTTATCATCGACAATTCAATGAGCTGAAAACGGGAGCGGGACCGGGGGGAGGGGGCGTTCCACCGTCGGCACCGTGGAATCCCCCGACTATGCCTGTCAAGAGTCAGGTGCCGCAGCAGCAGCAACAACAACATCAATTAGTGATCACGATGAGTGGCGGCGGTGGAGGAGGAGGAGGCAACAGTCAAGCCCCACCCAGTCATATCAACAGTCAGGAGCGCGACAAAGACAAGGACAATCGGGATCGATACATGGCTGCCTACAATCAAGCCATCGATCGAGATCGTGAGCACCGTGAACGAATTGCTCGCAGCGGCCAGCAACAGAGTGGTTCTAGTGGTGGCGGGCCGCCTTCCAGTAATCCTTACCCTGCACTCCCTCGGGCTGATTTGAGTTTCTCTGTTCAGGGATACCAAACGGCCCCTAGTCCGTCGAATAATCAGATTCAGCATCATCATCATCAGCAACAACAGCAGCAGCAGCAATCCCTGCCCCGAAAGTCAGAACAACAGCAACATCATCTCTCGGCAGCTGATTATTCCAAAGCTGCCAGTGGTGTTGGAGGTGGGGGCGTCATTGTTGGCCCGAGTGAACGAATCGAACGTGATACCATGCGCCCTGACCATCGTGAACAGATGCAAAGGTCATTCGAATTGCAACAGCAACAACAACAACAGCAGCAGCGTTTAGATTCTCGCGATCAGCAGCGCCAACCCACTTTGTCGTACAAACCTTACGAACAGACGCCGCGTTTGGTAACCGGAGGAAGCAACAACAGTAGCAACAACAGCGGAAACAATAGCAGCAATCCCAACAACCGTACAAGTCGAAGTCCCCACCCGCAGATGACGCCTCCAACTTCCGCTGCTTCCGGCTATCCCATCCATTATGCTGGGCCCGGTCCTGGCCCTGGCCTGTCGCAGCACTCGTACAGTCCTAATCCCACGAGCGGCGGTCGTAGCGGTCCATCCAATAGCTACATGCCTCCGCCATCGGTGTCTCCTTCTCGGTCTCCCGCAGCGGTGGCAGCAGCATCGGCCGCGCACGTTCCCGCTTATCCAGCCATGAGGTACAGCCCAGCTCCTCAAACGGCACCTGCACCTTGCACTTCGCCGTCTGCCAATCAGAAGAAGACGAGCCCTTCGCCCCTTCAACAGCAGCAGAACGTGGGACCTGCCACTACGACCCTGTACGGCCGACCTGGGCTCGCCGGCGTTCAGGTGGTCGGTTCGGCCGGAATTGCGAGTGGAACACCGGTCCAGTGCAGATCGGATCAGACGATTCCGCTCTCTTTGATAACGCCGAGCAAATCGAATCAGGTGGAATCGGCACCTCCGCCAGCTCATACGGCCCGTAACGTCGATCGAGATCGCGAGCGTGAGATGCGAGAACGCGAACGGGATGTGAGGATATACCCGCACAACGCATTCTCGCCATTGTCTCATCAACTTCCACCGCCCCAGCCTCTTCTGAACAGTGCTGCGAGCAACAGGGGCGCTCCGATTGCTGGACCACCGATGCCTCAACAGCAGCCACTCGACTTGGGAACATACAGAGAAGATTCTCCCATTCCGCTCATTTCATCCGCCCGCCTGTCGACTGGCGAAGCGCAAGTAAAGAAAACGCGGCCGGAACCACAGCAACAACAACAACATCACCACCATCAGCAACAGCAGCAACAACAACAGCCACCGCCTCCTACGCCACAAATTCCCATGCCTGCTTATCCCAGCCTTGGGCCAGTTGGTTTCCCTGGAGCGCCGTTGATGAGTGTGGCTGCTTTAATTGATGCTGGGTATACCAACGTGACTGGTAGCACTGGTCAAGGGAAACCACCTAGCAATGCAGCCAGTACCTTCTCAATGGGTTTGGCTCCTCCACGCCATCTGTCGGATACTCCTCCTCTTTTGGTGTCTTCCGTACCTGTAGTTTCTAATCCGATCGATCGTCCGGCCGAAGTTTCAAATCGCCCAATGATCATCAAGAATGAACCCGGCGTCGAGACGGCTTCAACGTCTTGTCCGCCACTTGTTGAACAAGATCGAGTTACTTCGGTAAGCCGGTCACCTCCCGTTGTTCCGGCTCCTGTCGTCAAACAGGAAGAAGTCAAAGTCAAACAAGAGCCGATTCCGGTGACACAGTCTAATAACACGACATGGAGTAATCCGGCAAGTAGTAGCAGCAGTAATAGTAGTAGTAGTAGTAGTGGTAGTACCACTGTGTCCAATAACAGCAACAGCGCAAAACCAGCAGTGCACAAGTTAAAGAAGGCTTGGATTCAACGACACACTGGTACGTTTGATTTGGCTTCAAAGTTGATTTTAAAAAAAGAAATTTAACTATTTACGTCCTTTTGTTTGTAGGTGGAGATGAAGTTGTTGTGAAACCGTCTTTCAATAGTGTCGATGTAAAACCGGAGCCACTCGATCGGAGTAGCCCGGGACCGCTCAAAATGGCTAGGAAAGCAACGACTTCCGTCAAGACAGAGATCAACGGTTACGGTTCACCACAAAACGCAACAGATGAGAGCGAGTCGACCGGATTGAGAGGGGGGTCTGTGGGAGGCAAGCGGAAGCCTCGAGCAACCGCTGCAGCCAATAAGGATCGTGATAAGCGAAGCAAAACTGTTGCGGCAGCGGTTACGTCTGCCGCCGTGTCTGCGACTCCAGCCTCGTCGACTGGGGGCAGCAGTTCAGAAGCCGAGGCATCGGAATCGGAAAACGATGTCAACAACGGAGGTGGGCGCACGAAAAAAGGCGGAGCCGTAGCGGCACTCAAAGAGAGCGGCGGTGGCAAGGGCGCTGGCCGCGGCTCCGTGGCTGGTCGTCAGAGGAACAGTGACAGTAGTAGCAGCAGCAAGGAGGGCCAACCGGTACGCAAAGGACGAGCGGGGGGAGGGGTTTCTTCGGGCGCCGCCGCGCCAGGAAATTCGTCTCCGTCTGGGCCTAATGCCAAATCAGGGTCAGGCAACCCGTTCAACAAACCTCCAGTGCCGGTGCTGAAGAAGAGCGGTGAAAGTTTTCTTCAGGTGAAAATCACGACACTCATATCCATCTGGCTGTGATTGCGTTTTTCTGTGGTGATTGTTATTAACGGTTTTTCTTTTTTTGTTTGTTTATTTTTGTCGATAGGATGCCCCGTGCTGGGAGGTCGCGCCTCGCTTGGCCAAGTGCCGCGAATGCCGGCTCACCCCCCACCAGCGCAAGAGGAACGAGCAGCAGAGCAACGCCAACATCTTCTGTCGCTTTTACGCTTTCCGTCGACTCCGCTACACAAAGACTGGCCAGTTGGCGATTGCTGGATTCTCGGATCCTTTAAAGTATGTTTATTTTATTTTTTTTTTATCGTGTCTTTATGTTCATGTTTGAATTTTCTCTATAAACCCATGCCCGGCCTTTTTTCCTTTAGGGATGCGTCAGAAGACGATTTACGGTTATGGTTGCCTCAACCGGATAAGTCTGTGCAAGAGTTGGACGTCGACATGTCGTTGTTTCTTCTTACTCACGTTGGTGATCAGTTTTGCTGGATGGTTCAAACGGAGAAAGAAGCCAAGGCCGAGGCTTTGGCAGCTGAAACGGAGGATGGCGACACGATTCAACAGCAAATCGCTTGGAAACGAGTTGTGCAGGGAGTGCGCGAAATGTGTGACGTGTGCGAAACTACCCTTTTCAATTTTCACTGGGCGTGCGGCAAGTGTGGCTACGTGGTGTGCATCGATTGCTACAAGACGAGAAAAGCTGCCAAATCACCCACCAATGGAAATGGAAGTGGCAGCAAAGATGACGAAAAAGAGGTACCTATTGTTTTCCCGTTTGTACGTGGACCTGTTCAACATCGCTTGTCCATCTACCAGGAAAAGGATAAAGAACGTGATCTTCACGGTTGGTTGTACTGCACCAGCCGTTCGGGGCATGACCCTGATAAGTTAATGCCGACCCAAATTATTGCTGGCAAGGCTCTGGAGTGTATGGAGCGATTAGTGCATTCCTACCGGAAGCAGTGGAACATAGCTGAATTCTGTGATTGTCCCGAAGGCAACAAATCTGTCGAAGTTAACGCTGTCGAGTCCAATGGTTCGGTCAACCCGGGACCGAATGGCGTCTGCAAGGTTGGTTGTTTTCCATCAGACATTTCTTTCTGCTTTGACGCACATTGATTCCTTCGGTTTTATAATGATTTTTGCTGTTGAATTTTAGAATACGAATGCTGGATCTTCTAAAACGGATGGATTATCAAATGGTGACGCTGAAGGGAAAAGTGCCGATTCAGAATCTGTGAAACCCGTCAATGGAAACCCGTCGCAGCCCGGTGGCGATTCCAAAAATGGGGGCAACCAAATCGGTTCGTCGCTCTTGAACGTCTTGGCTGACGTGGCTTTGAATAAGGAAAAGAAATCGGGCAAATCAAAGAACGGTTACGGTCTTGCAGCTAAGGGCGAAACTCCAGATGGATCGGCTACCGTGATTGGTTACGATGGCGAATCGGATATGCCCAGCGACGAAGAAGAAGGCGGTGAACACTTCTCTACTCTTAGAGAATTGCTTATCCGCCCGGCTCCCAAGACCAGCTCGGGAAAGAATTCTGAACAAAACGCACCACCTGTACCGAAACGACAACGGATGGAAACCCTTGAGGACGTCATTTCGTGCGTCATTGAAAGGGGAGTCGATCGCGAGCCCAGTCCCGAGGCTTCTGCTTCTGTCACGACGCCTGCTGCCACGGCTGCCACTAATCCGTCTACTGCCACCGCAAACACTGCTACGAGCAAAGATACAAACGGGGAGCCTGAAGAAGTTGCTGTCGATGTTGAACTAGTGCATTTCAAGCGTCGTGGAGACGCGTTTAAAACGGTGTTGAGTCGCGGAATGCTTCCTCCGCGCATCATGGTTCTTTCAGAGTCGTTGAAGGCTTACCCGGATATCCCACATTCTTGGCTTTGCAACGGCAAGTTGCTCAGATTGGAAGACCCAGTAAACCCAAACAATTACAAGCTCTTTCAGGTAACACATTTTCAAAATGCTTCCCCAACAGGTGAGACTCTAATCTTATTATTTCTGAATGCCAATGCAACAGGATTCGTGGAAACGAGGTCAGCCAGTTATGGTCTCCGGAGTGACCCAACTAATGGATCAGGCCATCTGGCATCCGGACTCATTTCTCAAAGATTTCGGCGACGTCAAAAATGACCTTGTCAACTGTTTGACCGGAAACACAGTCCCAAACCAACCCATGAAGAAATTCTGGGAAGGTTTTGAGCGTCTGACAAAAAGACTTAAAGATGATAAGGGCCAGCCGATGTTACTTAAATTAAAGGTATGTCACCGAAATTTTTTATGTTTGTTTTTCTTTTTCACTTTATTTGGTGGGTGTATTTTTATCTCATTCTCAACATGATATTCGTAGGACTGGCCACCCGGTGACGATTTCGCCGAGTTGCTGCCAAGTCGTTTCAGCGACCTGATGAAGGCTCTTCCACTGGCTGAGTACACGCACCGCAACGGTCGTTTGAACTTGGCTGGTCGATTGCCCGAGTGTTTCGTGCGACCGGATCTCGGCCCCAAGATGTACAATGCGTACGGTTCGGCGTTGCTATGTAGCAAGGGAACTACCAATCTCCACCTTGATGTCTCGGACGCAGCCAACGTCATGGTCTACGTAGGGTTGCCTAAAGAAGCGAACAGTGAAGAGCACATTAAAGGTAACACTTGTGATATCTTCTTGCCTTTTTTGTTTACATTTCATTTCACCGCCTTTTTTTTTTGTCTGTTGTGTTTTTACAGAGGCTTTTAAGGCGGTTGAAGAGTCTGGATGCGATTTCCTTACGCGAAAGAGGATCGAATCTGGAGGCGAAATACCTGGTGCGCTATGGCACATCTACCAAGCTAGAGATGCCGACCGCATTCGCGATTTTTTAAATAAGGTATTGTTGTCTTCAAAAGCAGTAAATTTTTAATTTGTGTCGCGGTTTCGGTATATCACGTATTCTTTTGGTTAGGTTGCACTTGAACGAGGAGAGCGTCTAGAGCCGCATCATGACCCTATTCACGACCAAAGCTGGTATCTCGACGGGGAACTTAGAAAGCGATTATATACGGACTATGGAGTCGCTGGCTATGCCATCCTTCAATGTTTGGGCGATGTTGTTTTCATTCCCGCCGGAGCGCCCCATCAGGTAGATAAATTAATCATGTCTGGTTGAAGAGAAAAAGGGTTTAAATACCGTCTCTCAATTTATTTTAGGTGAGAAACCTTCATAGCTGCATCAAAGTTGCCGAGGATTTCGTCTCACCCGAGACGGTGGCTCACTGCTTCCAGTTGACTCAAGAGTTCCGTCACCTTTCGGATTCACACACCAATCACGAGGACAAGCTGCAAATCAAAAACATCATCTATCACGCTATGAAGGACTCTATTGCAGCCCTCGCTCACGCAAAGAACATAACCTTCGCTGAGCTGTTGAAAGTTTATGAATCTTTTGCCGACGGCAACGATTCGACTCGTTAGTCCCAAACTGTCATCGTGCCCAAATTTCAATGTCATTGATTTGAAAAAGAAGGAATGGCGAGAATTGTTAAATTTGACAACCGTTTAAGTGAGGCTAACTATCGGAACAGTTCACAACAACGGGATATGGGCTGCACATTGTGCAATCTTGTTACGTTGAAGGTATGTGTGCCTTGGGAGAATGAAATAGAATAGCATTGATCTCAAGTTCAGTGGGACGTGTTTCTCTATCTTATGATTTTGATTTTCCTCTTTTTTTCTTTTCCGACTTTTTCTCTTTTTAGTGTGTGTAATCCAGCAACATGGAAAAATCGTTTCCCGTCCTGTTCTTTTGTCCAATTCGATCCCACCAAATTCAACGTGGCAGTTGTAAATACTGTAGATATTTATACATAATTGGTCTCGAAGTGGACAGTTTTGATCGTGTCTTGGTCTGTGTTCTATATGAACTTGTGTTTTTCGACCTTTCTATTGTTTTAGACGGATGTGTCATTCATGTTTGTAAAACCCGTGCGGATGGATCAGGCTTGTTGGTTTTGTAAGTACAATACAATATCGCTTAAGAACATGGAAGATCATGGTGTGGCCTCATTATTGACAAACTTTATCCATAATCAGTATTTTCGTAAGATAAGTTCGATTGCTCTTGATGTTTTGACAATCATATATCTCAGTTTCCATTTCCCGACTTGGCAACGCTGAGAGATAACCATATGTTGTTGTTGTGAAATGGATGCTGTCGAGGCTACCAAGAACTTCTTTGGTTCTTACGTTCAAAGTGCGATTGGAATTTTTTCCAGCTCGGTATAGTCAATGTCACCCTACAAATAATATTTTCCTAATATGACTGTATCACCTTGTTATATAAGACGCCCATAATTATTTATTGTGCCTACAGACTGGAAACGGAAACCCATCGATAAAAGTCGAACAAGAACTCATTCGCTTGGCTCAATTGAAGGCGGACTTAGCAGTGAATGAAATGCAGAAAATGGCACGAGTGGCGCATCCGGTCTTAAAACTAGCCGGTATTTCAGGAGCAGCAGCGGTGATATTAGGGGCGTATGGTGCTCATGGTGTGTATGTATTCATGATGACCAATTCAACAAGATAATTTAATACCATTCCATTTTGCTAGCTTTTTTAAAAAAAGAAAGTGTTTCTACGGAATTTAAACAAGTATTCGAGACAGCCAACAAATATCATTTTCTACACACACTTGCACTTATGGGTGTCCCTCTTTGTCGACGGCCTCAGCTGGTAACAATCTAATTTTTACATGCAACAAAGACATATAAGTTAGTATCTTAGTAAGCTTAAAATTTGTGTGAAACATAAAAGTGAGCTTCGCTGTTCGAAAAAAATTTATTGAATAATCTATGCAAATCTTAATTCTACTTTTATATTTTTACATGGATGAAGACTGGCACACTCTTGGTACTTGGAACATTGATATTTTCTGGCACATGCTATTATTATGCTCTAACTGAAGAACGTTGGATTCGGAAGTACACACCTTACGGAGGGTTTTTGCTTATATTTGGATGGCTGTCAATGGCTCTGTAAAATGCAAGTAGTGCATTACATTGTTACGTGTTGCAAAACAAACGTTACGCTTGTGGCGTGAGAATTCATAGCATCTCACATCGGTATAGTCGATGATTTTGTGTTGTGGTTGATTTGGGTTAAAATATAAACACCGCTTCCAGTTTCTCAGGTTGCAATAACTCTAGGTAGAACAAACGCCCTTTCATCTATGAAGACAATCTCTTCGCCGTTCATGATATTGCCGCGTTCAACGAATGTTGTCATGTAGCTGAGGCAAAGAAATAAGTTTAAACCTTATTTGTTCTGTCTAATTAGGGACATCAAAGTAATGGTTACTACACTAAAAATTTGCTGTATGTTTTTATTGTCAATAGATCGCAGATTTCTTAGGAATTTGCTTGAACACTGTGATCTTTTTAAAATAAAGATAGCCACCATGATAAGCACATTTTTATTTCAATAACCATACTATTTCTCATTTGATTTCAAATGCCTTAGGTTCTATGGGAAGAATTCTTGTGTTGTGAGGTGAAGTTGAACCCACATCTGTCACAGAAAGCTGACCCTAACATCAAACTTATTCGCAGCCCGCAAATCATAAGTAAGTTGATATATTTATCAAAAGCTGTAACTGGGATTGTAATATGATGTATAACTTTTTACAGGCTAACTACCATTATGTGGCCATTCTGTTTACAATTGGGAAATGCTGGAATGAATTGCAAGCTAAATGAAAGATGAATTGGCTGTTAACTGATTGTATTGGTTAACTATGTGGCAGCCGCGTATGTAGTCGTAATATCCTACATGCGAAGTAATCATTCCTTCTTCAACATTTCCTTCTTTAATGAACGGAATAATGCGCGAAAACTAATTTACAGGGTTTTCTAGGAACAAACGTTTCCATTTTCCCATCCAAATTGCATTACTAACTTTATTTTTTGTCTTATTCGGGTATAACCGAAAAACGATCTGGCAACGTCCTCGTGACACCCTATCCTCATTAAGGGTTCCGCCGCCATTGTTAAAGTAGCATTTGTCACGTACAGTAGTCTGATATAGTGTCTGGATTTTTACTACTTAGATCTGCTTGTTTTATTTCAATTTTGCCATTCTAATCCGATTCTCTTGCCTAAAAGAAATTAAATTTTTTTTTGCTTTTTAAAACCTCTACATTCTTGTACATTTCTTTGATCATAGAAGACATTTTGCAATGCGTGATCATCATCTCGGTCTCGGTTGGAACTCTAGACACCCGATATTTAATAGCGTTTTTTATACTTAAATGTTTTAACCGATTTCACGAATCTTACCAGTCCTCTTTTGCCACTGGGTGAAGCCTAAATTTTGAATACTGCCATCTCTGGTTTTGTAATAAGAGTGGAAAAACTTCATGGATTGGTAAGATTGAAAAGAAAGTGAATTTTGTAACTTGCCTTGTCTCTTCCAATTTAGAGCCAAAATTTGGTGTTCCCAGTTCGTCATTGGAATTTTGGAGTGTCCAATGATGTCACAGGTATTTCTCACTTATTCAGTCTTCGATCTCGTTTGGTATTTCCCAAGACACTTCGAGTATTGAACCGAAGTCCACAGAGTATTTTGTCTATCGTAGTTCAGCAATAAGTTTGTATTTGCTGAGAGCTAACTCTTTGTTAGACTACCTGCAACAACCTGAAAGGTATAGACATTTTTCCTTAATGATTGTTTTAAGTCTAGTAAATTGATTTGTTATTTTACGTTGATATGCGACTTAGTTTTCTTGTCTTGGTGGTGAAGGTACTAAATATGAGATTAAAAGATTTTTTCAAGGCACATTGCATTGCACATGCAAGGTAACAATTGTGGATTGGCTAAACATAAACGGGTTTGTGCAACTGGATTGACGTCGAGAAAACTACATGTTATGGTACTCAGAAAATTTTAGCTGGGAATGCATACGAAATGTTTTTGCTTGTCGCCATATAATATTGGAAATTGGTATCATCTATAAGGTTTATTCTTTGTCGAAATAATTTAAATGTGTATATATATGTTATAAATAAATAAATGAAGCTATGAATTGGAATTGTTTTGTATTGTCCCTCCTCCTCCCACAATTCCACCTCTGTTTTACATAACACATACAAAGTTACAATACATACATAAATACATACACACACAGTTAGTGAACCCATTGGCTGCCACGCCATACAGCCCGTAGGCTGTTTTCCTACATTCTACGAATCGTTGTCTGATGGATCCACGACCAAATGGGACTTGTCCGGAAAGACAAGTCCGGGCTGACACGGCGATAGATACCATTAGGGGGATGCACACCCCAGGAATCTATCACCGCATCGACTAAGGGAAGTCCCTATCGGTGCATCGCCTAAGGCGCCATTACGGCGAATCTTGGGCAGTTGCGACTACCCCACCCCATGGCATATAGACCATGAGGCAGAGTAGCGCGGCCCGTCCCTAACGAGCTAAAAAAAAAAAGGGGAGAAAAATGGGTGGCAGCCAATGGGTTAACTAACACACAAAAAACAAACAAACAATACCGTGAAGGACATGGCGATCCACGTTGACATCCTACGCCATTGCCGATGGGGGGATCCGGAGAAATTTTTCAGATGAAGACTGCATACGGCCAAGAATGGGCTGAGATGATATCCGAAGAAGAAGATTCAAAGTTCTAAAACGGAAAATCATATCACTATGGTTTAACTACAGAATCATAGACTGTTTTGTCAATACCATAATTAGCCATTTGGATCTCTGGGTTGTAGGTGGCCTAGTAGAGAAGTTGTGAGGACTAGACATGTGGAGATGCTAATATTTATGGCTGGATAACAAGAGAGCTGCGAAGACTGGAGTCCTGAGACAGCGAACACTAATGGTTGACAAAACTAGTAGATGAAGATTTTTCATTTCAAAGAAGATACTTCATATCACTAAGATAATATTACAAAGTCATTAGGTAATGAACAGTTAGGTGTTCAGTGGTATTTCGGTCTAAGAAATCTGGTTACCTTCTGGCATCAGCATTCTCGTAGCATTTCCTGAACATAATCTCAATTAATGAATCATGCCATTAATTAATTTTTAGGTTGAAATGGGTTGAATTGGTGATAACAGTGTGATGGAACCGGCATGATAGAAAAAAGAGTAGCTCGTTATTTTCTGGATCAGCAGCTCAGATGAATGAACAAGGAAAATCCTATCCCAGCAAGATAATGTTTTTGAAATGTTATCCTTCCAAAATACACATAACAACGTAGCTATTGAATAGGAGATAACATACCGTTGATTTTCAAATGAATAATCCTTCAAAAGCCAACACTATTACGAAACATTGCAAACACCAATTTTACTTCTTCCATGTAATCATTCATGATGGAGGCACATCAGCGTCATCTAGTTTTCTTTTTTTAATCGAATGAAAGAATTCCTTTAAACAGAAATGCAAAACTTGATTTTTACTTCAGATAACTTTACTGATCTCAGAGTGTTAATACGTAGCTATAAACGAAATTCAAAAAAGAAGATAGGGCCGAATGCGCTAAAACGTGTTGTGTCCATTAAAGATTAACTAACATTGAATATGGCTGAAAAACACGAAAATACTGGCGCCAGATTCTAACACATATAAGACCAGTACTCTTAATGGTTAAAGTAATGGAGTTCATTTTCTACATTTTGAAAGTTGGCATGCAAATTTTCCGGAAGTTACCGGAAGTAGCTCATATCTTCAACAATACTGATCTCATAAAAAAACGAATAGGATTTTCGTGATCCTTATAAAATTTGGAGTCTAACTAACGCATTTTTAGTCAAAAGCCGGATTTGGCCAAAATCACGATTTTCCCTGAACTATAGTTCAGGGAAATTTGCGATTTTCGACGATTTTCGGGTATTTCGTATTGACCCATGGAATAGACCCCAAATTTGACGAGGATTACGAAAATGCTAATCTTTTTTCTTGCATGCCAACAGATAAGGAGCTATTCAATATTTTAAAACCGGATGTCGAACCGGAAATTAAAATCCCTAAAATCTAACAAATGAGCTATTATCTAATTAACGTGGTTAACAAGATAATCATATTTTTAAAAATAAACTATGGTAAATAAACGTTAGGTAGCTTCTTAAACATTTCTAAAGTACGGTTTTAGTTACAACTACCAGTTACAGGTATGCTAGTACTGCATTTACAGGAAACACCTTAAATACGGCACCGTAATTGGTTTGCGTGAAAGTGTCGGACACTTAACAAGATTAGTCACTTTAATCATTGTTTTGCTTGGTATTTACCTGATGTTAGAAATAAGCTCGGAGAAAAAATGTGTCACTACTTTTCAAAACAATGGGTTCCATTCTTACCATCTGGTGGAGCGCTCTGGTACTGCAAGTTAGTCTGCTACCTATTGTTGTGAATGTGTCAGTGAAAATGTTAACAGGAAAAGAGAGGTTTGTAACGGATAAAAAAGAAATGGACAGAAAAACAAACATTCCCACCGGGAATCTGCAGATCTTGTAAGTTCGGCGACGTCTTGTCAAGAGACAAACACAACTTGTTTTGCTTTTCGAAAGATTTTTATTTAATTTTGGTAGAAAAAAAGAGGCGGGATGACCTAAGTTCCCGAAAAATCTCCACGAATTACAAAAAACATAAACGGTTATACAAAAAGAATGTCTTTACAAAAAGGAAAAAAAAACAGGCAAGCCAAACACCAGGATTGAAAAGAGAGTTCACCAAAAAAATGTTGTATCAAAATTCCTTGCAAAAGCGAAGGAGGGAGAGCGGGTGCAAAAAGACGGGGGCGGGTTGAAACCACGGATTTCCGGATTTTCTTCTTTGTTTTGGTTTTTTTTTTCTCCCCAGAAACTTTACCGAGTAACGTTTCCCTTTTCTTTACGTTTCTTTTTTCCTTAAGTGCCGTACTCCTGGTTTAGATATTAAACTAGATTACAAGGATGGATCCAGTTCCTAAGTTTGAACTACCTATCCGGTTTGATTGTTGGATGAAACAGGTTGAATAGGATTATCACATGGAGAACGGACAAGCCAGAGAAATCATGGAGGAAAGGGGTGTGTATGTGTGTGTAGATTCTCGCACAGGAGAATTCGAGAGGAAGAGTGGTGTTGATTTCCAAGACGATTAGAAAAATAGAGGCAGAAAAATAAATCCAAACTCGCGGCCACTGAAAAAGACGTCATACCCCGCCTGAAATTGCAATGTAAAAAAACGACGAGGAAACAAACACCACAACCTGGGTTGGTTTTCACCCCCTCCTACCTAACCGTTTAACAATTGGTTAGTAGTAGGTAAAGATTTAACAATCAAGCTATTGGAGAGGGGGGGGGGGAAAGACGACTAAATGACAATCACACAAATACAAAACTAGTCCATCTTTTGGGTCTTCCCCTCTTTTTTTTTAAAGGGCCATTCTGGGGGGGACAGAAAAAAGTCAACTCCCTCGAGTTGCCATTTTCTATCGATCCCGATAAACCACATACCACTAACAAAACATTTTTTTCTCCTTCGTGATTACAGAAAGGGAGAAGTTTTTTCAAAAAATATATATATAAATATAAAAAGCTTTTACCGGTTAAAAAAAAACGAACACTCAAGGTTTGTTTTAAAAAAATAGAAATTAGAAACGACCAAAGGGTTGGGTTTGTGGGGTAAAAGATGGTATATAAAACTGACTAGGTTAAGACATTATCAGGAAATAAGAAACAATCAACAGAAAGTTAAAATATTCCAACAAGGAAACTGACCATACAGTTGATTTTTTTTTTTCAGTCCGCCCCATTACGGTTTATGTTCTTACGCGACAAGGAAGAACAAATTTAGGCCTACTACCAGAAGTTAAAAATAGCTGTTAATTAAATTTGAAAAAAAAAAAACTTTTACTTTTAAGATCAATTAACCTCCTACCAATGGTTTGTTTTTTTTTTTGCTTTTTTTTTGTTTTTTTTGTCGTTTTGCTTTGCTTCTTTTGTTGCATTTAAATTAGATCGACTACCCAGGCTAACGAAAATTAACATTCGCTGAAGAAATAAACTAAATTTTAACTTTGCAAAAGCAACATCTTCCATTGCCATATGAAAAAGAGAAGGAAAACTCTGTTTTTATAACTAGTTGGAGAGAAAAATAGAATTTGATTAATCTCTACATAAAAAAAAGAAAAAGAAAAACCCTAAACAAAAATAATACTTCATTCTACAACCCAAAACAAATTCTTTGGTTTAGAAAGTCTTTTGGACTAAAGAAAGTACTTGAGGAAATGAAGTAGTAATCTAAGATATCGGAATTTGTTGCAAGCCCCAGCTAGTCCAAGAACCTTTCCCTTTCCAGGTTGAGAAAACAATAAACGGCATTGAAGCTGATGGGAATAAATGATGACCAATTGTCCTACTTCCTCAAGACAAATGCTTGGATTTCAGAGAGGAAAATAAGTCTTCGCTGAATTGCATCTACAAACCAGACCCCACCCACACCTGCGCAGTATCTGGGTGTTTGGTTACCGATGGTTAAGATGTAAGGAATTAGAAAGGAAAGAGTGCAAGGGAGGGGGGAGAAAGAGAGAGAGAAAGAGTGAGAAAAAAAGGAGATAGAAGAGAGAAAGAGGTAAGGAGAAATAGAGTTTCAAACTATCGATTTTTAGTGACGCTTCACCAACGAAAGTGAACAGTTCGGGGTCGATCGGCTCCTTCCTTGACGAGTGGCTTGTGAAACTCTCTGCCAGGGCGAGAATGAACCATGGCCCAGCAGTGTTCACAGTAGTACTATAGTAACAAATGGATTGAATAGGTAGCAGCCTTTGGCGCTGATTTTGTAATTTACAGTTAATATACCTGGAGACATGTGACGTTGGCGCAGAAGAAAGGAGCAAAGCGCCCAGCCGAGCGACTACCTTGGCATTCATCGCAGAATTGATCGTCGAGAACGTAGGGTTTAACTTCAACCTACATCAATTGTTTTCGTGAAATCATGTTTACGCGATAATCGTATATATTCTCTAGTTGTCTTACCCGTTTGTCGATGTCTCCGTGCTGCAGTTGCACAAATCTCGCACTAATTGCGGCAATGTACGATTGCTGATTACTGAACGCTACACGTCCAGCTCCCTTAGGGTACTTCAATTCTGGGTCGATGTCGATGCCAGCATAGCAAACACCCCCGTAGAGTCGATCCATAATCAGAGCTAGTTCGACTACACAACGAAAGGATACAAAAATAAAGTTAAATGAACGAGTATAAGATTACGTGCACAACGATAAAGGCTAAAATAAAAAATACGAGGGAAGATCATCGTCTTCCCACGCAAAGATCGACTTATCGATCGGCCTGAAAATGCGTGCAGTCCCTACCCGCTTTGAGAGGACGTGGTACGCCGCCAACAAAGACTGTTTTGCGAGGGTCTAGTGGTAGAGAAGCGTCTAGAACGAAATCGGCATCAGACAATTTCCACGGCCGTATTTGTACTGGCTTATCCTGGATCGAGAAAGATAAATGTCAAAGCTGAGACTCTAGCCATTGTATTTATCCGCAACTCTTTACCTTGATTGTTGGCGACGAAACGCACAGATACAATTTATCTTCTTCTTGCATACAAGATTCAATCAACTGCTGGACAGAGTTCTCTTCCTGCACAATGAAAACAGACGGGTTTAAATCAACAACTGCGGTTGAACGCACACGGCAGCTTACCTGAAACAAGAGGAACGCATAGCCTTTGGGAGGGAAGTACGATTTACTTTCGGCTTTGTGTGGCCAGTCGACGACCAGCGATCCGAAACGTCGAAAACTGGCATTGATTTCCTCTATGGAATTGCAAAAAAAAAAAGGCCAATGAGTTAGAAGGACAAGATATTTTGACAAGGACTCTCGATATCTGAGTCTACTTCAACATATGATACCTTCATCAATGTCGGGAGGAAGACCTCCAACAAAGACTTTTCTCGAATAGCGCTCTCCAGATTCGGATCCGGAGGTGGAGACCGGGCTCCTCGGCGAGATACGCGATGGAGAGGGCAGACAGTGAGATTGCGAATGGATGGACAAAGATGGCAAGTAGTTACCGCCATTCATCCCGAAGCAATCTATGGTAAACATCAGAGAGAAAACATCGTTAGTTCACTTAAATGGCTCGGAAGTCACCAATCGATGAACTGACTACCATTTCTTAAAGGGCAAAGGAAGTTTTAAGCCAAGACAGAAACAATCCCATAAAAGATAAATAAATAAAATAAAAGAATAAAGTTCGGGGGGGTTATGTTTAGTCACTAAAGGAATCAATAGCAGCTCGTCAAGCGTAGTCATGGCAACTTGTTTGGCCTTCTTGATGGAGATTCCAGTGCTATAAAACCGCCACCGCCCGATACACTACTGAGGATTCTATTGACCTCGATCAACGTGGTGCCATAATTACCTAATCCAGCCATCCCGCCGAGCCCCATGGTCAGTCCCATACCGTTGTCCTCGCCTCCGTAGTTCATATCCGTTCCGTCTAGTGCCGAATATTACTTTCCTGCTAAAAACAAAAACCACACGCAGAAAAAGAAAGAAATTTTACTTTGAAGGAAAGACCATCCATCATTTTACTACACTAATCCACCACTAGTAGTAGGAATCTACTTGGCTTCACAAGGCTCACGTTCCAAGTTTTCTATACGTTTCTGCTCCCCCCCCCCCCGACATGTAATCACGGTGGACGTGAGCCGGCATACATTTTGTTTGCACTTTTAATTGCTTTCATTTCATACGCGGCTTAGGTTCAGTTTCTTCGCCATTGAATAACACAAAGTTGCACATGACGTCACTCGAGTCCGCTTATTGATTCAGGGTGGGTACCACGTGACAGAGCTGGTCTCGCGTGTGGGCGGGCCGGTACATCGGCTCTCCCCCCCGTTTCCTCCCGCTTTGTGCGTTCTATCCGCGCACGCACGCCGCAGCTGCACCAGTCCGTTAGACTTTTTTTTTTCGTTCTTCTTTTTTATAATGAGCTAATCAATAACATCAAACACGTCAATCGGGGCCATCACCACCTTTGGCTTGCTGGTCCTGTCCGTCGCCCGCTGTATTATGCATCATGTCGTGCAGGTAGTACTCCAGGCCGCGCATGTTATCCAGGGGGCTGGGCGTGATGGATCCGTGGGGGTCCTATATCAACAAAAAGGATCATCTCGATTAGTTTCCAATGGTTTACAAAAAGGTTTCCTTCAAAGACGCATTCGCTGCCAACTGGTTGCTCGCTCCGCCCTTTCTTTTTCCAGCCAAGAGACTGGAAATAGAACGCCAACAACCAACAGCAAAATAAAAAAAAATCACAAGGAAACAAAACAAGAAATCTAAAAAAAGGATAAAAAGGGAAACCAGTTGAGAAAATTTTACACTCTAGACCCAGATTCCGGATGTATCTGGGTCGCTTGGCATTCAGGTTCGATAGCCGAAAGGATTTCCTAATAGCCATTGTCACGACACGTGACGGGAACAACCGGCAAGATTGGAAAGAATGGCTTCTTAATTTCCAAGAAGCCGATCAATAGTTCATATACGACGCTCATGCACAAGTGATAACTTCTTCTCTTCTTGTAGGTAGTCCACCAACGCATCCCAATCCAATCGTCCTAATGTTTTGAGATCACGTGAACTTTTCCGACGGCCCGGTTACAACTTGTTATTTATCACGATGAGAAAGAAAGGAAAATGAATTTGTATGTGAGAACGGCTCCCTTCGCTTCGTATGGGGGAGACCGCATCCTTCCGTTAAAAATTTCGAAACAAAAACAACACAGTGTGACCCATTTTTCTAGGCCAGAACTATAGGTTCATTGATTCTATTTTGAATCCGGACAGTGTCTCCCGCATCCTTCTATTTACAAGGAGCTTTCATGTATAGTAAGCTTATCGATTGGGAAGACTTGCGCGATTTTGTTTCGTGCATCGTGCACACGTACACACATGGACGATGCACAATTTTGAATCAATACGCGCGTTCCTCCCTGGCATTTTCATTGCTATCCGCCCTCCCCACAGGAAATCCGTCTGGAACCCAAAGACTTTGAGGTAAATTGACATGGTACATCGAAACCCAAACGCCAGATCTTGTTACTAACGAATTGAAACCGATAGGGACACAATACAATGTGTTTTTCTGTTATCCGAGAAAGAGTGTTAGGTCACCAAAAAAACAAAAAACAAAAAGAAGGATTTTCGGAAACGCGGAAAATTGGATAGCTGAATTGACAGGTCGTATAGGGCAGCTTAATCGAGCGGTACCGCCTCCGCCGCCACGATTAAAGCGTAGGTAGTATACAGTGACGAGGCCGAGGGGGGATGCGTAGAAGAGTCGGGTTCTCGTTTATTTTCCCTCTCGCTCTTCCTCTCCCGTGGATTGTTTGACATTGCGGGGTGCTCTGACGTCAGAGCTCTGCGTCGCCATGGCAACCTGCCTCACAATGACACCCCCAGGGGGTGCGAGAGATGGGCATTAAAATAAGGAAGATCTCTTTTGATGCAACGTCCACATCTTGGAACTGAGATCACCGATGTTAATAGCCTTACTTTGAGTCAAGCTTTCCGGAGAATTGTCAAACAAACTTCAATCGGAAATTGCATTACTTGCTGCTACAACAAAGTGAATTCAATTCATCGAGGTCGATGGTTTCCTAGATAAGACTGCATGAAATTACTTTGTTGTCGATTGACAAGTATCGTGAAACGATGATTTGATAATAAGTTAATAACAGATGGGGACGATTCAGCGGCCATTTTGGAAATGGTTCGCATGCTCATAGGGAGTGGGCGGAAAAGCAGTTACGGCTGCAGATGGGTTTGCGTATCCCATTACCGGTGGAAGAAACGCATAGAACTTGTCATGTGGCACACAATCGATGTCGTATCCAGCTGACATTAACTTTTACTACACTTATCAGCCGAGTTCGGGTTACAAAGAAGAAAGGTCGCGCTCTATCGAAAACAAAAAACTAGACTCATCAATCACCACATCCGCCAATGGGTCATCAAGAGGTCGAAGGCGTATGTGATTACACGAAATCAACAGTATGTTCGTACCTGATACATGTAGTCGCTGTTCTCGTCGATGTTGGTGACTTCCAACGTGGGCGGAGCCATATGGAACGGGGTGGAACCGAAGACGTTGTTCTTGCCCGGGTACGAAGTGCTGCGCCGAAACCGACTTCCACCGTATCCGCCCTGGCCGCTCGCCATGTAACCGGCTGCAGCAGCGGTCGGATTGGTCATCGAACCAGCCATGCCATACGTATGGTGATTATTAAGGCCTTTGCGGCTCACCGGTGTAGTCGAAACACCCAAACTGGCCCACGGCGAACCAGCAGATTGGGAAAATGGGGCGAAAGCCGAATTCAGTCCATGACCGAACGGATTGTTCGGAACTCCACCACAACTACCACTGACACCAACACCACCACCACCGCCGCCGCCGCCAACACCTCCGCCGGCCAAGTTTGGTGCCGAACGGCCGCGATTCCACAGTCCGGAAGATGATGGGCTCAAGTGAGAAGAGCAGTTGGTCGGACTAGGCGGTCCACCACTTCCGCTCGACCACGGCGAAGAGAAAGTCGACGAGGCCGGCGATTTGTTGGCATTGATGACTCCCGGTAGTAGAAAGTTGGATGGGGAGCTGGGACCGGATCGGGGCACCGACGACGTCGACGCTGGCGTCAAAGTCGGACTGAGATGATGAGAGCCCGTTATAGGCCGCCGCTGTTGGCTCGGACTTGGAGGCGAATGCGGAGATAATGGGTGATATCCCGATTCGGCACTACTGCTACAACTGCTAGACGTCGATGATGACCATAGTCCAGCTGAAGGAGATGGACTAAGGCTGGACAGGAGCGAAGAACTCATTAATCCGCCGACGAGGCTAGTACCACCACCGAGGCCACCGTGCTCTCCCCCATTGCTCCCGTTGTGGCTGAGACTGGATCGGCCAGAGTCCGGTGTCGAGAGTTCCGGATCAGCTCCGTCGCCATTAGACGACGACGACGGGTTCCCACCGTTGCCCGAAAAGCTGTGGTTTCCGCTGTAGAGGTTCGGATGTAGATGCGGCGACAGCGACGACGAGGACGAGGAAGACGACGAGGACGAAGAGTCCGAGCCTCCAGCTTTGACCGAAAGGGGCGAGATGGGCAGGGAGAGGCCGACCGAGTGGTCGGCTGACGAGCAGATGTTGACGCCGAGGTTCAGTCCGACGCCATTCTTGACGAGACTGCTGCCCGACGTAGCGCCGGTTGCGGGCGATGTCGCTGCTGCTGGATGCGCTTCATCTTGCATGGCTCGTCTGGATTCGTTGACAATGAAGCTTTTCTGCTAGTCACGAATTTAGGCCAACGTGTGTTTCTTTTTTTTTTTTTCAATTTTTTCCCCAACCAAACAAGGAAATTCTCTGCGCTTCACGGTGCAGGTTGGCTGGGTAGAATAGTCTGTAGTTTCTTGTCCTCTTTTTCCCTCTAGAAAAGCCGGCTTTTCTGGTTGCTGGCCTTGGGAGTTCCAAACGATGTGTGAAGGTCGGCCAAGGTGGAGGACCAGCGCTCTCTCTTACTCGTTCTGCGGGCAACTGGCGTCTCCTTCCTGTGTCCGATAACAGAACAGACAATTCATCACGA
Organism: Daphnia carinata; assembly: GCF_022539665.2. Classification (NCBI taxonomy): domain Eukaryota; kingdom Metazoa; phylum Arthropoda; class Branchiopoda; order Diplostraca; family Daphniidae; genus Daphnia; species Daphnia carinata. The sequence goes on from NC_081333.1 coordinate 7,305,679, forward strand.
AATGCACGACGTCTTTTTTTTTTCTTTCTTTCTTTCCTACGATTAAAACCGCAATAAGCCAATGGCCCGTCTACAGGGCCATCACACCCTACACACGTACACAGGGAATTCGATGGAAAGTGAGTGGCTACAAGGAAACCGCAAAGACAAAAATTGGCTTAAGCTAATCTTAGGAAAACGAAAAACCGTAGAGGAAATCACGACCAAATTTTTTCTTTTCGTCGTACACATCTGCCTTTACATTTTTCAAAATACAAATGGCGACTCAGAATTTTTCTGTGGGAATTCCAAGGCATTCTTTCGACAGACCAAAAGGGCACCAAAACCAAGCCTATCGTCTAGGTAAAAGCCCAACTCACGAAATATGCAGAAGCTGTACACAATCCGGTTTCGAGAGGTCGCTCAACTCCCGAAAATAGAAACTATGGCTCGTTTTTTTCCTCCCTTTACGTAGCAAAGCCCAAAACGTATGATGGACACCAGAGTTACTACAGTGAGGGAAGAGAGAGAGAGAGAGAAAATAATCGCCTTTGGTTGGATCACAGCCCGGAGCCGACACCACTACTCGCAATTTCCAAGGTGCACACGGCAACAGCAGTGAAAATACTGAAAACGTACCCAGTTTCGGATGGAATGGAATCAAATCCCGAAATCCTGTGATGAGTTTTCTTGGTCGTTAACTCGGGAAGAGTCTCGGTACGAGACAAAATAACTTTTGTTGGCCGAAACTGCGCCGAGTTGCTTACCACTCTGCTGGCGACTCACGACTCGTAAGAGCTCTCATAGCTGCCTCTAGTCAGCTGATCATGCAACGGGCACCAGGGAACTTCCGCATTGACGTTGACGAAAGCGACTTGCGCCATCTATTGGTTATCTAGAATACTCGTCTGCTTTTCCATGCAAAACGGAGTGAAAAGAAAAATTTATGAACTTCTTTTGTTTCCCCTTACCACAACAGCATCACATCACTATTTTTGTTTCTATATTAATACATTTATAGTGCAACACATAAGAACATGTGTATCAACTTTTATTCCATGAACTTTGCCATTGTAAAGTCAATTTTAGAAAAAAAAAAAAAAAAAAAAAAAAAAAAAATACGAGATAAGAAACCAAAATAGACGAACAACACAATCGGTTTTCTCTCTTCTAGACAAGTTTCTTGGCTTCGAAAAATTTCTTGAGATGTCTCATCTGCCAGGCACCCATCACAAGGAGAATGGCCGTCTGCGTCAACGACCACCAGAGAACTCGCTGATTGGTACTCTCACTCGTCTGTCGGAACCGTTCCTCGCGAATCTGCAATCAACCGTCAAGAAAAAATTTGAATTGCAAAATAGGAGTGACACCCCATATGGAAAGCTATCACAGTACTTGGCAATATGATACAATTTAGGGTGTTAATTGTGAAAGCAACTTACACGTTGGTAGTTTTGCTCTTTATTGATCTGGTCAACTTGGGCTAGCAGCTGGCGCACACGGAGCTGTAGTTCTGTTAACTTTTCTTTTTGTGCAATTCCTGCATAGTCCATTGTTTGTTCTCCAACATGAATATCCAAGTGAACTCTCTGTTGAAAAGTTTAAAGATTAAACATTAAAAGTGCCCTATTTAATGACTTTTAAAAAATTAAGCTTACCAATTGAGTGCCTGAAAACCATTTAGTGCTGTTTGAATATAAACAAATGATATGTTCTCCAGGAGTGTGAGATGTGAAAGTAAACCTTCCTTCTGAGCTATACACCTGTTACAGAACAACAAATTTTCCATCTTCTGACAATGTAGGAAACTGACTTCTGATAATGAACACAACTATGTTGCCAATACTTACCCTAGACAAGACAACTTTGTCATCAGGGTCTTTAACCTCGACATGCATTCCAATCCCAGGGCTTGATGGCATAAAGCCACCAGTACGAGGATCATACAACTGCACCTTATAATTGCCTGAAAAAGAACATGAATGAAAAATATCATTTCGCTGTCATTCAAAGTCCAAATGCTATTGGCCTGAATACAAGCGTAACGGATTCAGGTGTCACGAAAAACAATGATGACGTGGCCTCCTATCGGGAACAGATTTCCAGCAAGAAAGCTACCCACAACTTACCGATAACCATGGTTTCATCGGGAATTTCTTCGATGAAACATTTTCTTTCCGTTTCGGCAATGTGAAAATAAAGACCTGATACACACGATAAATATAGAACGAAAATCAACGAAATGCCAAGGAACTGCATTTTCCCGGCTCAGTGAGACTATCGACAACCAGGTAGAAAAATGACAGTGACACCTTGCGGACTCGAATGAACATGAGCAACGTTGCCATCCAGAAATAATAGTAAACCATTACAAAAAATGGCGAAAATTGAATCCTGAATTTGTGGTGAACTGATGACTTCGAGACTTCGTAGCCTACTTATATTAGAAAATACAGGTATGTCCTTCTTCCCTAACTAACTTTACTGATTCTCGGCTACGTAACCTTGTGTTAAAAATATTATTTTGTTATGAAAAACATCACGAGGAAAATGAAACAAAACAAGAACTCAAATCAAGCCTGGCTGTCGTTACAGTCAAGGACACGAACGATACAAAGCTGGAGAGGTAAACAGAAAGGGGAACAGAAAAGGTGAATTGAAACAATCTGTATTTTTTGCCATGCATGCCTCTTGTCCCAATTTGTCTACTTTTGACAACATAAAAAAATCATTAAATAGTTTTTACGATATGTAGAGAAATTGATAATCTATTCAGTCACGTTTTATTGATTTTCTTTATTTACCAATGAATGACGGGAGAAAATTTAACAGTTGCTCACGAGAAAATCAAACACCTACAAACTGTAGTTAATTGCTAGATACCTCAAAAACTTTTAAATCTTGAGAAATGACAATTATTCCAAAACACCCTATTTGCTAAATTCTGTCAAACAAGATTTCCTCAGCGTATCTTTTTTGCATGGCGAAATAGAAGTTTTGTTTCAATTAACCTTATCTACCCCCTAATGATATAAAACAATATAAATCTATTTTGACAAAATCAATACCAGCTGGTTCAGAGGGCATCTCCTTTAAAAGGAAAGTACTTTAAATCGTTCCACGAAAACAGATAAGCATAAAGCTGGGGGAGGGGCATCGCCTCTTTTATGTAAGAGCTCTCAGTCAAAACAAATCCAATGTGGTTTGCATGCCTGTCTATGCAACCAGACCGTTGCATTTTTCCTACCTTAGGTTCTTTGTGTGAATATATCATGTTGAAATTCTTCGCATGTGTCTCGCTCGCCTTACCGTGGACAACAGGTAAAGATGTGCCCTTTACCTAACCTATTCCATAGAATGGGACTGAAAGAGAGAAAGTAAGGGAGTGGGACACATAGCAATCTCAGATGCGCACAATTCACTAGTCATACAATACATAACGGAAATAAAACACGTACAACTTGCGCTCGTTTCCGCAAGAATAAAATGACATTTTTTTTTCTTCTATACAGATCAAGTTCAGATTATACCACTGATTCCATATTTTGGAAATTCCGTTGTATTTTGCATAACATCGTGTTTTTCTAGTTTTGTCGATAGATTCTTATCGTAGTAAAACCACTAAATAACGGATTCCTAACTGACGAAATGATTCAGCATAGGAGCATATTCGGGTCGTCACTGACCTAGTTCTTTTAAACAAAAAAAAACACTTGAGGTTGAAATTAAAAATCGGTGACTTCGCCAAGAATTTTGTGTGATAAATAGAAAACTTAAGTTCGTTTGCTGAAATCATTTCCGTCATGGTTGACATTTTTCAAAATTACGTTTAATACTAGACTTTGGGTGGAAGATCTCGCAAGGTGGTATCGGAATTCCCTACCGAGAATCCCTTAAACGAGAAATTATAAGGAAATGCACTCAGGCAGTGGGTAATTCCACAATTCCCACAATTAAAGTCGTGGAAAATGATGATGGAAGTCTAAGAGGTTACTCGGGGATCACCCCATTTGAAACCAAGAATCGTCATAATCCATGGATTGTGATAAGTCTGGTTATGGAAGAGCACTGTACGACGTACGTCATGAGCTGAGTTAAATAGTTCCAGGTAGAAAATCACCACTCTTGTGATGTAATGTAGGGTTCCAAAACTGATCGGATTCGCAAATTTTGACATATTTCAAGGGATCAGTTGGGAAAAAAAAAATCTATCGTTTCGTCTATCTCCCTCTCTGTTTTTCCCCTCTCCTAATGGAACTAGTGATAAAAAGATTTGATTTATTCTTAGCAATGTTTCAGTTAAATGTATGCATAATTCATAGGGAATAAGCAAGCTCTGTAGGGCACTAAATGTTCCCCTTTCTATTGTGATCGGCCTCTTTCCTTTCAGTGACAATCCCCACCGGCCCGATTTTGTACCGTTGTATCTTTTTTCGCACCTGTTCGCGGCACACAAAGACACGAAAAACTCGAGAGAAAAAAACCTTGTTATCCGTTAACAAAGGATATATCTAGTGTGTACACGTCCGCCTACGCTTCTTCTGAACGGCCCAAAAATATCAACCAGGTGAAGAATAGGCATTGAAGAAAACGACGATAGAAAAGGCTTGCACTTGTGACAGCAGAAAGATTGAAAGAACAGGAGGCGGATCCTCCATGTTTGGAACAATCCAGCCCACGGAATATAAGAGGATTATTAGTTTTCTTTATTATTATTTTTTTTTTAAACTCCTTGTTCTATCTTTCTAGTTCTCTTACTCCGTTCTATTACAATGCACACTCCACCTTCGGACCTATTAGTGCGGCGTATTGATGAATCCTAGTCGCAGCTGACGAGGATTAATATCTTGTCGAAAGCGGGCAGATGGCCTTTCCCGTCTTCCACCCCTTTAACCCCAAGGTCGAGGCAGTCAAAGTTATACTTGCTATACCAACTGCTGTTTCCGTAGTTGCACTGCTGCTGTTCCACTTTTCTTTATTTAACAACCACACTCCTCTTGTAGTAAATGTCGGCGGAAACGAAAGATGTTCATGACCTGAAAAGAAAAAAATGAAGTAGGCTCACTCAGGCTGATTTGGACGTGTGCACATGTACACAGCCAATGCCGCGTCCTACAAGCAGCTAATAGGCGAAAAAGATCCCGCCTCTCTTGTGCTTTATTAGCCGCATGTGTTTAGAAAGGGTGCCAAATGAATTTCCAAAATCTTCTATCTTTAGCTCTTAATGACTTGGAGCTTGCTTAAACATTAATTTGGGGGGAAAGATAAAAAAGCACTTGGACAAAAGAGAAATATTGTGGTCCAGTACTTATGAAAATCATTGTGCTAGGCACGAAGTACTTGTCAATCGTCTTTCAAGAAACTTTTCAGGGAAATTTTTTGGACTGTGATCACGGCCGCCCAAGAAAAAAGAACATCTCGTTCTTTCCAAATTCGTTGAGAATCTTCTTTCGCTTGTACATAAAATAGATGGGTATCACGATCTTGTTCAAGATCTGAAATCAAACCTGAAACCATGTTTGTTCACTTCCTATGAATGTTTTCTTCGGTTTCAAAGATATGGCCGTTGTTGAGGTCCATACTACAAACTGTCGCCGAGGCAATACAAGAAGAGCCAAAAGGGATGAGTTTCTAATTCATTCGGCCGATGTAATGCGAGGCTATGGTCGACGGAATCTCATCCCTACGAATGTTATGTTTACTGAACCCTGGTCGAAAGACTATCATTTGTCCGCGGATGGGCTGCAACTTGTTATGCACTGGAACTCGAAGCCTTCGGTCTACGATAAACAACAAACCGGCGACCGCGCAGCTTCTTAAAAACTCCTCCGCAATGCGCAGTCTTCTGTGTTTAGAAGGGAATGGAATTTCTTTTGACCATCTGAGGATCGCCATCAGCGAAGGTAAATCTCTCTTTTGCCATTCTGTGCGCCGGTCTTTCCTCTTTTCGCTTTAGTGTGACGCACAGAACTACAACAGCGGATGCTTTCCATCGTGTTAACAGTTATTAAACCAGGCCAACAAAGGAAGGCTAAAACGGCGCCATCGTGGACGCTAGGCGCCCTCCCCCCAATTGACGATGAAGGACGTAAGAGGGGATCGATTTTTTTTTCTTCATCTTCCCCACGTATGCCAGCATACAATGTTCGACTGGCAACGGAAATATTCAATGAGCTACCACCTTTTGTGTCGCCAAACACTTTTTCGGCAGTTCTCACACCGATATACATTCAACCGTAGCAGGGCTTTTTTTTTCTGATCATGAAATTGATCTACTTCAGAAACGAGTAAAGCGAGTTCTTTTTTTTGTTTGTTATATTTATACCAAATGAGATTTTTGAAAAAAAAAATCATACTCACTAAAGACACGCACACATACGCATACAGAAGGTATGGCAAGGGTTTGGGTGTAGTAAAATGGAAAGAGTTCAACATCAACTGTGAGCAATATGATGATCGCTTCGATCATCACAGATGTGGGAGACGTCCCAAGGTTTTTTCAACAATCGATAGTATTACTCGCGCTCCGAAAAAAATGCACTACCACTACCAATGTACAAAATTTCACGTCAATCGAACAGAAAATAAGACTTTTTTTAAAAAATATTTTTTGTGGACAAATTTCTAAAAAAAAAAAATTGAATGATGTTGGGAGAGAAATAGGAAAGAATTGAAATTCCCACCGCGTTAAAAGGACCACTCATGCGAACATAGAAAAAGTTGGGAGAAGGGAGAGACCATCGGGACTTCTGCATTGCACATTTGTGTTGTGTGTAAGATTTGGGGAAAAATGGAGCGGAGTGCGGGGTGAGAACCAATGGCACATCCCGGGGAATTACTAGGGTAAACGGAGGGGGAGAATCATAACGGAGAACAGGATGGGTGAAAATGGGTAAAAAAAAAAAGGGACAAATTCATACACAGACGAAGGATCCGCTAAGGACGAAAAACAATTAACTTATTAATTTTTAGTTACTTTCTTGTGTGGTTTGTGTTTCTTTTCTAAAATGAACATTAAAGCAATTCTAATCGTCGAGAGGTAGATTTCGTTAACGGTCGGCCCGACTTGCCTTCGCCGTTGCAAGACTTGGTTTTAGCTCGGCACTTGCGCAGCTCTTCTTCGCGACCCTGCTGGTTCATGGGCAGGTAGCCTCTGGGTTCACACATTTCGTCAAACTGCTCGTAGAAGGCCTTGTAGCCACCGAGGAGTAGGTAGACCTCAGGCCAGTGAAGGGCCGGGTAATTGTCCTTGTTGTCATCGCGGTCCTTGTTACGCAAAAACCGAGAGCTGATGGAATCAGCGAGACAACACACAAACAAAACAAAACAAAAAAATTCAGTTCAAGTCGAGTCCTAGAAGTAGTAGATAAAGCATCAAGGGCACTTACAGAGCTGGTCCTCTCTCGGAAGAGAATTCACAGTGGAAAATGAGGATGTTCCTCTTCTTCTCCTGATCGTGGGTGGTCGACGGGGCTTGCTGTCTTTTCCCCTCCATAAAGACGCTCCACACCATATCTTTGGTCCACAGGTTGACGGCATCGTTAATATGGCCGTTCTCGTACTCATACGGATATCTAGAGAACAAAAGAATGCCCATCAGGAGTTGAAGACAATGTCGAGAAAATAGAAAGTCCAAAACTACCTGCAATCAATGATGGTATATTTTTCTACGTAATCCTGGAATTTGCCGTTGATCAAATCTACCAAGGTCTGCGGCGTAATACACTTTAAATCCTGATGTTTTCCTGCCGTTAGCGGTAGCGCAAAGGGTCGGGTAAAATCTCCGATGAGGTCAGGCTCTTCCGTAGCTGAAAGGCAAATAAAAAGAAGGATGTCGTTATGTTAGATTTGGGGAAACGGAAAGCCACATGACACTTTTAAATGCAATCCGGCTGAGAAAAGAGCAAGGCCTGGGGGAGGAAAAAAAAAAGAGGGAACTTACATCGTTGAAGGGCGCGCATAATAGTGGCTTCCGTCTCCGAATGGCATCTCTGGATCCGATGGGGTAGCCTCGACAGAGCCGCCGTTTTGTTGTTGTTCCCGACATTGTGATCCAAACTTGTGAACACGGGTCGGTCGTCATTGTCGTCCTTCCGCCTTTTGTTTTCCTGCTGTTGGACAGCGGAATCCGCAGACGAGGGCTCGCTCCTCTTGAATGGGGGACCTCCAACCTATATCCAAAGCGATCAGATAACCACAATTATCACAACCATGTTCCGGAATGGAAAGATCAGAGGGGATCGAGAGGGTGTCACTTTACCCACTCAAAGTTTGATCAGTTTTTTGGGGAAAAAATGGAAGATATCTTACCGGCTGAATTACTCGTGAGGGCTGCATACGCAATCTCAAGGCATGTAGGCCTAGGGGGGGAAGGGGGCTCGATCCAGAGTCTTCATCCTGAAGGAACAGGCCACGGGCTACAGGAGACTGATTCAAAGGCGAATCGTAGCACGCATTGCGCGTCTAAAAATTTTAGAGAAGTAAATATCAAGCACTGATTCACACAATAAAAAAAAAGATATCTAGAAATTAAAATAAACGAGCCCTTACAGTTGGGGTAGCCTGGTCGAACATGGATTGTGACCGCCGGAACGAAGGTCGGCCGAACTTTTCGACGACGGCAGCTTCTTTGGGGACACGGAGGAATTCATTATGGCCCATAGACTCGTCAACCTTAGTCTTGGCGACACTGTAGGCTGGAGGAGACAGACTGTCTTCATGACTGAACTGTCTAGTGGCGCGCTCGCTAAGCGGGGTAGCGATCAGCTGACTCAGTGAAACTGAGGTGGGTAAACCCTGGTCTTCCTCCTAAAAGACATGCACTCATTAGCCGATGTGCATCATCGATAAAACAGTCAACGGGGTATAGTCACCTCGTACAACTCGTCGGGGATTCCCTCATCATCTCCGTTAGACATGAAACTGAAGTCCAGTTTAACTGGCCCGTCGTACTTTTGTGAACCACCTGAAACGATAAATGATTAAACGTTAATTCTCAACACTGGGCATAAGGGATTGACAGTAAACCTACCAGCACTCAGGGAACTACTGCTGGAGCGTATAGAGGCAGGGCTGGTGTTGCGGTCCGACATCCGACGGTGGCACAAGGGCTCTGGATACCTGGAACGCGCCAAAAACAACACAACAAAAGAAACAAAAAATTATTCTCCCTTCCTTTTTCCACTCGTCAAACCTCGAGCTAATGACAAGTTGATGGCTTTTTACTTGAAGTATTTGGAGTCTTCCGGAAAGCAGCCACTGTCTTGAGAGTCAACATCCTCTATACTTGGAAGGCGTGTCGACGGAATGCCAGACGACACGGGCTGAGCAGGCTTAGCGAAGTTTGTCTGGAGACAAAATCAAGATTGTTAACGGATCTGTATCGTCTCCGAGTCAAGACCAAAGTCGCCTACCTTGATGGGACTGTTGATGTCGACACGAGCCTTGTTGGGACTGTTGACGTCGAGACGGGTTAGAGCCAGTCGGCGCGGACTGCGTCTGCTGATAAAGTCCTCGGCGCTCTTGGGCTTTTCGGGGGAAGCAACGGCGGCGGCAAAGGATCGAATTGAAGTGTAGCTGTTTTCTTTTTCACTCAGCGAACCCAGTAATTCGCCGCTGGTGAGGGCTAGAGATCTTTAAAAATAGAAAAAATGAAAATGAATACTAGTTCGACAAGACGCACTTTCGTTGGAAACATTTCACGGACAAAACAATAGAAAATGCGTGCCAACCTAAGGCTTTTTTCAGTGAGAGACAACTGTTTCCAGTTCCAATAGGACATAGTGCGATCACAGGTATGCATTGGAACAACCAACACACACACAAGTTTGAGTTGCTGGAAGGTTACAAAAGACAGACGAGACCAGAGAGAAGATACGAAACAGTGGACAACGGATCAACGACTGACAGTCTGTTGAAGAAGAAAAATCTATTTCTCAATTTCCTTCGAAGGGCTCCTCCCAGACCTCTCCCCTCGAGTTCCAAGCTATTCTATTCGCAAGCTCCACCCCCTACTACCCCCAGGATCCCCTTTCCCTTCTACATTGTCTCTCGGGTTCCATCTTCGCACTAAGTTGAGTCCTGGATCGGCACGGCAACACTATTGCGTTCTGAAAACTTCACCTTCAAGCCGTCATAATTGCGACAAATCAGGCCGTAAGACCAAGAAAAAAAAATTGATAAATCCCAGTCCCAAAGTGTCAAAGGTACGGCGCCAGTTTTTAACATTTCTGTGCTGTGGGAAAAGCTGCAATGGGCACAACTTATGTAGTACTGCGTCAACGCAGACATGTGCCAGACCTTACATTCATAACAAAGACTTCGGAGGGTGACGTTATAGCGGAGGGGAAGAACATAGAGGGTCATCGCGCACACGCACACACAGAGCGGAAGAGGGAACTCTATGAAACTGTGAGCCGGGGAGGAAGCATTGAGCAAATATCTATAAGGGCAGGGTGGATGGATAGAGGAAACACATTCCACATATGGCCACCCCAAAGCTCGCGATGATGGTCCCATATTGCATCCGCCGAAGAACCGGCATAGCACAACCGACTTGCTCTCTTCTCCCCCCTTCTCGTTCACACAGTCGTAAAAAAACGCCACAACGGACGGAAGGTTTTGAATTTTCCCGCCTGCTGACTTTGGCTATATGCTGGGGGACGGTTGACGCGGCTACAAAGATTCTGCCCCGGGTTTCCGATTTCTCACCCCAAAATATAACACTAGCTTTTTTTCGAAAAAAAAGGAAAAAGAGAGCGCAGACCTTCGGAGACAGGAAAGAGCATCGGAGGATATTTAAACAACCCAACCGAACAGGTTAACGGTCTTGCCCAAGGGCACGAACCGAAAAACCTTACTCAGTCTCCCGAAACGTCTCCAGGCATTCCAACTGCTGCTGGCTGCTGCTCTTCGCCCGTTGAAAGGCAGATGGCTTGCACAAGCGCCTTCAAACCCCCCCGCTCGCTCCGGATTTCAGCAGCTGTTGGCTTTTTTTTCCTCCCGAGTATAGCAACCCTCCCTCTCGTTACATTTCCTCACTGAGAAATCATTACGTTCGAAATCGGTTCACGTATACGAGCACGTGTGCGTTATACATTGTCTGCGCTGCTAGTAACCGAATATTGCTATCGCGCCTTATCGCGCTGGCCGTCTCGAACCACTTTGACTCGATCTCCAATTCCAGTGGCAGACTTGTGCCCCATTCAAAAAATCTTGATTGACCCAACGGTCTCTCGAAAAACATCAGGTCGGTTGGGAAAAAGGAAATGGGCAGTGGTTGAGGGAAAGCGGGCCAGAAGGAGAGCGGACAAAGACAACAGGGCTCTACAAAGTCAAGGACGGCCATCCAACTTTCTTGTTTTTTTCTTCATCCCTTCCAAAGCCCGTCTTGCCCTTTTTTTCGCGTTGTGCCGTCCACTTCCCACTGACACTTTGTGTGGCCAAAGTCAAACCAAACACCAACGGTCACTTTTTTACTTTCTACGGCTCTCCTCCTCTTTCAACCTCAAAAAGTTGAAAGATGCTGCCGCTCGATAGCTGAAGCTTTTCTTCTTTTTGTTACTTTAGAAATAGAGGAGGGAAAAGAGGTCGATCGAGGTCGCATGAAATCGCATTCTCTCCAGTGGCTGTCGCTTCATTTGAAGGGATTATCACCATTTAAACCCTTCCTATTACAGGCACTGCCCACCACCACAAAAACGAAAACAAAGGAAAGCAAAACATACCCTTTGGTGCCTACGAAGGTTTCCATGTCCGCGTCCAAGTTATCTAAACAAAAACATGAGGATCAGCAATAGTCATGCACTTTCTGGCTACAACCCACATGTCATTACACAGGAAGAAGGCATGAGGGTTGACCACACAAAAACATACACCATAAACAGGAAATGCATTGTCTTTGGTATAACTTTTGCTGCTAGGTATTGAATTACCATGAGATAAGAATCTTCTTTTTGGAGTTGAGTCCAGGCTGGCACCGCTCAGGTTATGCACCAAGTTGGTCATGGGAGACATCACAGCCATTTCAAAATTATTTGATTTTATTTTGCTGAGATTGGGTAGCCTTTGACTGGATTCCAAATTTAAGTTTCGTTGACTTTTGGGACGAGACTTCCCAGTGCTGTTCTCACTTTCCATGTTGTATCAGAAAGCAGTACTTCACGAAGATATTTGAAATGGAAGTACTAGAACTGAACAAATAAAAGTTATAAAGAAGAGAAAGATTATCAGTAATTTGTTGCTTGTTTACGAAAGATAGTGAATGTCTCAAAACTCCCAGAAGAGACTAGTTTCATGCAACACAACGTTTGAGGCAACGGAAATCTGAGTTGGGGGAACAGGAAATGGTGAAAAACAAGAGATTACACTTACTTGCTTGATTCAAACTGAAGACAGATCGATGGTATAAGTCAATTGAACTAATATTGCATGATATGGAGAGTTCACGAAATAAAAAACTAGCTAAAGTCAAGTTTTAAACGGCGACAAACTCCTTTGAGACACCATTCACGTTCGTTTCACTCTGCCGCCATCGCTCAGACTGCGACCACAGCGTCACGTAGCGGAGTTATGGCACTCTAACGCCATCTATCGTGTTACCGAAAGCCGGTTTTCAATTTTCAAACTTCTTATCGTAACTTCTCATTAGAATTCAGTTGGGCATTGCTTAATATAGCTTAGACGGTTACCCAGACTACGAAAAACGGCAATGAACTTCCTACTTCGTTGTTCTGTACTCCTTTATTGCAGTGGTCATATGCAAAATAATGACGGGAACGTTTCAAGTAGTCGAGTGCCAATAATGGCACCTCAAGTTTAATCTCCACAGATCTTCGAAAAATTTATTTGTTTAATACTATTTTGATACGATTTAAACTAAGTTACCACCCTTTAAGTAGCAGTGTCTCGTGAGAAATATATTTATGTGTAACAACAGTGGCATTCGGGCTTGATCCCAGAAGACTTTAGGCCATTTAATTCAATACTGAACTTCATATAATAGATATCACTAAGCGCAATAAATCCGGTTAACAATCGCATTCCTCGAGGGAAATTGTTTAGATATCCAGGTGATAAGAGTAACACCCACGTATAATCCCACAAGATTTGAAACCACTTAATACTTAGTTAATATTTATGTATTTAATTTAGCTTGTACGATAATCATGATGTTTCAGAATTTTCTGGCAGGAGAAATCGGTTAAAATTAACAAACATGCTCTCGTGAATCTTAAAAAAAAAAATAAACCTTCATTTTCGGTTTCCAACACATGTAGATTGGTAGTTAGGCAAACGGTTTTGATGCCAAGGCTATGTTAGATGCCATTCTATCACAAACCCTTTTTATCCATGGGCTGGATATAGCGCGTTCACGTCCAGAATACACAGTACACCGAGGAGCCATAAATTGTTTCCTATTCATCCATCTCCAGAGAAATCAGGTAGTTTTCAAGCAGGGCCGTCACAGCTGGAATGCAGTCCCCTCCAGGGAGAAGAGTGAAACTGTGAAAGAGAGCGGTGGACCATGGTCAGATCGAATGTCCTGCCGCAGGTCCCTGGCTCCATACACTACAACGATTCTATACCTTTTTAAGTCCGTGCCCTTCTGTAATTTTGGCTTATAAATAATATTTTTGGGAGACCATCGAAGGAAATTCTAGTATTCCCACATAGAAAGCTGTATTCTGTTTTGTTCATAATAACTACAGAAAAACACCGATCCAGAAGCACAACGACTAGACGAGGTTTTTTGTTTTTCTTTTTGCTTGCTTACCTTCTATTGCACAAAAACTTAGTAATGAGGGGAAATTCTAAAGTGTTAAAATGCAATATACAATGGGTGAAGGGAAAAACAATCAGGAACACACCAAAGTGATAGGAGTGGAGAGCTTATGAGTCTCCTGAATTTATTTGGCTTTTCCTTGATTGGCAACGGCTTCCATTGCTTGACGAACGGTTTCTTCGTCGCCCAAAAACTGCATGGATTTGATGGGTTTCAGATCTTCGTCCAGCTCGTAAACAAACGGAATTCCGGTGGGTAAATTGAGACCCATGATAGCATCCTCGGACATGTCTATGGTAAACAGAGAAACAAAGTTGTATATTTTTATGATTGATAAGGCATTTAAAACTAGTCTTACTGTCCAAGTGCTTTACGATGCCCCTGAGCGAGTTTCCATGAGCAGCAATTAGAATTCGCTTGCCCTCTTTGATTTGAGGAACGATCACGTCGTTCCAGTAGGGCAAAGTTCGTTGAATGGTTAATTTTAAAGATTCGAACATTGGGAACTCGTCCTTGCTTGGCTCGTTTGCGTACCGAGGATCATCCATAATTATTTTGTAAAACTCGCTCGACTCTTCAAGAGGGGGAGGAGGAACATCGAAGCTTCGACGCCAAATTTGAACCTTAACATTTAGAATAATTTTTTGTTAATAATTCAGTTGGCTTTTTTCATGAATTGGAAGAAAAATAAGGTAAAGCTATAACTTTTTTTATTAATTTTAATGCCTAAGAAGTAGAGCAATTGGACAATATGTTACCTGAGCTTCACCATGCTTAGCAGCAGTCTCAGCTTTGTTTAGACCAGTGAGACCACCATAGTGACGTTCATTTAGCCTCCAAGTCTTAAAAACTGGGATGTCGGTTTGCCCAATTTCTCCCAAGACAGTTTGTAAAGTGATTTGAGCTCGTTTCAAGACAGAAGTGTGAGCAAGATCAAACTGGTAACCAGCATCTTTCAAAGCCTTTCCACCAGCATGAGCTTCTTGAACACCTACGAGAAAAGGTTTTATCACATTAACATTACTTTAAGTTTGTCATATCCATGTTAGAACAGATTTAAGTTATGAGAATAATCTAAGGTATTTTTCTTTCCTTTCAACAGTTAAATATTTTAATGTTCATAGAACCAATAATTTGTTTCCAGATTAAGTTAAAATAACCTTATCCTTAAACAACCTTCCTACATTAATTGCCTCTAACGTTAATGTTAGTTAGCGTGATCCCGTGATATTACCTTTCTCACTGAGATCAGCGTCAAACCAGCCGCAGAAACGATTCTCCTTGTTCCAAGCACTTTCTCCGTGACGGACCATTACGATCTTGAAGACCATTTTTTTGAGATTCAAGCAAACACAAGCTTTCAGTTTCAAAGTCACGGTAACAATGCCGGTATTGAGTCGACCGCTGCTGAACGAGGAAACGGACGTAAGCGAAGAACGAAGGACAGGGTCACCTTGAACAGAGAGAAGTAAATTTTGCGTTCTCCAGATGGTGTTGTGGTCGCCACAACAATTGATAATCGCGGGATCGCGCGCCCAAGTCTTTGGACGTCAAATTTTTTAGATTTTCTGCATCATCGTCCTTTCGAACCCTTCAACACAGTGAAACTAATGTCATATTTTGAAGTGCGGCCAGGAAATAACAGTTTCTCCTTCTTGCAAGTAAATCAAGATGAGTCCTGATGAAGTTACAGTGGAGTGCTCTTGGAAAATCGAAAACATCGACAAAGTCTGGGAAAAAATTTTATGGAAGGATAAGTTGCCTGAATTGGTTGAAGAAACAAACATTAGCAATTGTTTTAGTATGAGTCAAAGAACTACCGATCCTTGTCCGTGTTCGTTAAAAATTTGCCTTACAAAAAACAGAAAATTCATTGCCATCCAAATTCTTTCAGAGGTATTATTATTGTTAATTCCCATTACAATGAAACATTGTTTTTTAAAGGAAAATCATAAAATCTCTTTCTCTAAACACTTTAAGGTTCCTATGATAGAAGTTCATGGACAATATGAAGAGTACCTCATGACTGTTCGGGGTGAGCTGCTAGAAGAAGTAGATGGCTCTGCTTTGTATGAGTGCAGAATAGATCTGCCAAAGATGCAATCAGAAATACTTCTAAAGGTTGTCCATATTAGGTGTAATGTTTCTTCAGTTTTCTTTAAAAACTGGTCTATCTTGTATAGCTTTGTAAATTGAAGGAGGCTACCAGTGTGTGGATATATGGCATCTCTGCAGTAACAAAATCCCTTGAAACTAGTGCATCGGTGCCCTCGCTCTCTGGGAAAGCCGCTGGCGCTAATCAATTATTAGCCTCGCTAATGCATGGACTCAACCAAGGTAGCAAGAACATTGACGGTATCGAAACCATAGTGGACAAGAAGCTCAGAGAAATGGAACTTCGCATGATGAGCAGGATTGACGAACGACTTGACCGCATAGAAAAAAGAATGGAAGATGAAAATTCAAGAATTATCGCATTGCTGTCAGACCTAAAAAACAACTAATACAATAATCGATACAGCTTTGAACGTGTTTAATTAGTTACAAGTGACATATTTGGCCGTTACAAACAGTTAAGATCGTTCAGAGAAACTACGCGATAATTGAAGGCTCTGTTTAAGCTGCGGAACTGCTTTGAACTTGAAAGAAAATTTAGGATGAATTTAAATATAAAGACTTAATCATCACACAGAAAAATTTAATATGCTACGCGCATGTCTTCGTTTGGGTCTAAAATATTGTTTCACTTCTAGAAGTAAGAAGTGGTCTATAGATCGACATCAGAGTCGATTAAATCGAAAGGAAGGCAGTTCAGGTCACCTTCAATTTCCGCATCATCTACAGAACCAACAGTTGCACACTCCTTTTCCTTACTATCATCTGTATCAAAAACATGCAACTTTTGCCTCCACACTTTGATTGATCCATCCCAGCCTCTCCTACTATACTTTTTGTACTTGTTGGGAGTTTGGGGGTGTTCTTTGGTTCTCTGATTTCTACAAAATTGGATTCACATTAATTTTTTAAAAATCTTTCATTCAAGTTGAAAATACTGACTTAGGTATGGTTTTGATGTAGTTATCATAGGCAATGGTATTTTTCCCATAGTCAATTTGTTTCTGTCGTCGGGAAAGTACCAGAGGATCATCCTCAAAACCATTTGAAGTATTTGTGCTCTTGCCACTAGTGTCTCCTGTTTCAAGCTCTGGTTTCTCAGTTTTTACCTCAGTTTTTGACTCCCTCAACAGAGAAGATGAAAGTTTCTCTGTATTAGACAAATTCTTCTTTACTGTTTGAGAATAAGAAGTTGTCAGTGAACGCTTCAAATGCAAGTTATCCCTTCTGAGTTCTTTCCTTTGGGCTGGACCTCTTTCAGGACTTATAATGCTAAATAAACAAAATCAATTTCATATTTGTTCCATTCAGTTAAACATTTTCCTTTTCAAAAAGTGGTATTTACCTTGCAGAATCCCATTCGCGTTTCCGAAGTAAACGAGTGGAATGACTCTTATCAGGCAAACTTTCTTCTCCATCTGAACCTTTTTCTTTTTTAATTAATTTCCTTGGTGTCATCTTACACTACAATTGATTAAAGATGAACAAAAATTTTGTATAATTTTAAAAGTCTGTTTAGCCCACTATCTTTCCGAGCAGCAAACAGTGGAGGATTTCACAGACCTCCTTTTGTTGCCCAATCAAGCCAAAGCTACTCGAACAAAAACAGATGCGAAAGCGAAGAGAAACTCAGCCATATCTGTTTAAAGACTGCCATCTTACGACTACTTCTGGCAACAAGCAGCGACTCACGGCCAAGTCTAAGCGAAATGCGCTTTGGGCTAGTCCTAGTTCCCCTTCTCCCATTCGGACTTAGAAGTTATAGCTCTGTTGCGAGTCCCGACTTTTCGTTTGGCACGCATGCTATATAAGAACTGGTTGTTAGAGGGCAGCTCGAAAGCTGACAAGCTCAACCTTCGCCTGGGTGCCTGATCTCTTTTCTCTGATTTAACTCTGGAACTTTTTTCCCGCCAGTTATCCTTTTTTGCTATGAAGGAAGTAAGTTCTAGCCACGAATGTCATACAAGTAGTTGTTATTTTAAATTGTTATATCTTTAGGTGTTTTGTAAAAAATATTTTTATTTTTAAATTCTGAATTTTATTAAAATGATTTTATTCAGGCAAAATAATGTAGAATGTATTCGCTTACTAAAGGAAAACGAAGAAGTTGGGAAGCCAGGGAAGGCGCCACAAGCCCAAGACACAAAATAGATTCCTACCCAATTTAATACTTCCAACTCAATGTCATTGTTTAAAACAGGGTGTTCTATGCTTAACGACATATCAGAAAGGGCAGATTTCCTTTTCCCTTCTGTGAAATTTCAGAAGCGAAGTAAAAGATCATTGCACACTGCATTTTTGGCCGAATCAGTTCCAACCTCTGAAATGACGACGGGGATCTGTGAATGATGCCGATTTCGGTTGAATGTTTGAGATTAGTAATCAATTGTACGGTCATATTTAATATACGTACAAAACTACGTATACAACCTCAGCTGGGATGTCAGAACTCATTATCTCTTCGGAATTCCCGAGTCTTAAAACAATTTTTAAATGTTTGGTTGGGTTTTAATCCTGTAAAGGCAACCCTGCTTTCGGGTGATGTCTGTTTTGGCTGTCATTGCAAGTTTTAGTATCCACACACACTACCATGATATTTTTGTGTTTTTAAATTTGATGCGAGAAAGTTTTTACCTGGTCTAGGGAATTTTAGATAAAATGAAAGATTATTTTCTTACAAAGTGAAAAATTGTTTTCTGGCCCCAACTTATTTTTCTCCTTTGCTAAAGCTTGGGATACGCGTTTCGTTTTTAAGTTTTGGATGCTATTAGCAAAATTAAAACTGTCAATGAAAAATGACACAATTACAACAAGAAAAAGATACTGTTGATATCAACTTGACTCCACAAGAACTCCAGATTCTATCAGAACTTGATAGGTATATCAGTGATGTACAATAATTTGACGTTTTCTCACATGTTGCTACTTTTATTGCAGTCGTCAGTATGGGTTCTTGCAACTTAACAGCCCTGAACATGCTACAAAGAAAATGTTGGTTGTGAAGGTGTGTGTATATCAAATCAAAGTTCTCTGATCATAAATTTAACACTTGTTGTATCTAGGCAATACAATATTTAGAGCGAATGCTGAGTCAAGCTCACCAGCAGTTGAAAAATGAATCAGAGAATCCAGATAAGGGAATCAATATTGATCCCAAAACATATTGCAAACTGGGCCATTTTAACATTCTTATTGAAGATTATCCTAAAGGTTTATCATTAATTATATTAAACTGTTTAAGTATGTATATGTCTAAAGCAAGTTTTGTTATTCTAGCAATGTCTGCCTACCAGAAATTCCGTTCTCTGAGAACTGACCATTGGAGGGATACCAACTATCTCTATGGCCTTGGACTTGTTTACTTTCATTTTAACTCTTTTAATTGGTGAGTATCAAATTTTAATTAGTGGAGAAAGAAAAAGAATTATTGGAGTAGTTCTGCTACAAAGCGCCCGAAAATCGTATCATCCCTCCCGTCGTGAACCCTTTTAACGCGTCATTTTGGAATTACTTGTGATTCCTCCTCGTAGAAAGCGTGCGATAAACACAAGGAAAATCAGGTCACCATTCAGGATTAAGAAATTTATTGCAATATTATGCAGCTTTTGCTTCTCTGCTTTTGTTTTTCATTAGTCGCCTTTTCCTCCCCAAGGCAGACGTGAGTAAATGCCGTCCAGATACAGTGGGAGGGATCGACGTTTCACCTGCAGGTGTTAGTGGTGCGTTCAAGAATAGTTGTAATGGATCAAAAAGTCCCAAGGTTGCCTATCCACTTCCGGTCGTCGCTAGATGGTTCTGCGATCCGCTTTCTAGCCCGACTCGATATTATAGGGGTTGCTGTTACGCCCGAGGCTGCTTGGGAGTAAACCTCTTTGTCCTCGACCCTTCAGATAAAAAAAAAAAAAAAAAATAAAAGCATCGGCCGCGGCGTCCTTCCCTCCCCCACCACCCTATACCCTACTTTCTCACCCCTCCACCTCTTTGAATTGCTGGCGAAGAAGAGGGGAAGCGAAACAAAACTACAGGCGCCGTCGACGTCATTTAAAAGCGGCTGTTTACTTCGGCTATCGCTCCGCACAGCGGATGCATATCTGTGTACCTTCTTTCTAATCCATTCTATGGTGAAGGCCTCTTTTTTCTTTCCTCTCGTTTTGACCCACCTCATCTCCCTTCCCCTCACGCTCGCTGTATATGGAGGAGGGGGGGGGGGCGCCTGCCATGAGGCTACAAGATACCGTTGGCTTGGGCTTGAGTCGTGCTTGGTCTGAGCGAGGGATCGGAGCTGGAGAGCGGTTCTGTTGGTTTTGTGGGTGTGTGTGTGTGTGTGTGTGTGAGTGAGAGAGCGAACGAACTGGCCTTCCCCACGCTGGCAGTGTGACTGTGTTATTTACGCGAACGTGTTTTTACGCTGGGAGAAACGTGAGATTATTTGTTTGTTTAGTTATTTTTTGTTTTGCGGAATCGATACATCGAGAAATTTGGGGATCTATAAACATTGGAAAAGATAAGGTCAGTTGAGCCATTTCAACTAACCATCATTATTAGGATTTATAGTTTAGTGCTTCCCTTAGGGTCTAAGTGAAGGTTGTTTTCTCTATTCTAAATAGAAACCTTGCTTGTATGACCCGTGGAATATGATAAACGTAAGTTTTCCTCTTAAGCTAAGCAGGAAAAAAAAAATGAATCGATCCATTTGATTTTTCTTTCCCTTCTTTGGAGAAAAGAAACAAAAAATTGTAGCTTTTGTTCCACTTTGACTGTGGGCGTCTCCTCCCTATTTTCCGTGTGTGTGTGTGTGTGTGTGTGTGTGTAGAAGTGGGAGAGGAGCAAGACAGCCAGGACAACGAACCCAAACGGCCCCGTCTTAACACACTGGCACTCAGATATACAGACACACACACATACACACGAATAGGGAAAGAAATAAAGAGAGCCCATAGGCCCCATCTTTCCCAATTTTCAGGCCGAGCTGTAGGCATCCAACTCCCCTCTCTTTCCACTTGGTGCATTCAATGGCGGCCACATCTCTCTCTCCTACGCTCACGGTTCGCCTACGGCCTCATGCCTTTTACCCTACCCAATCTTGTATGCAAGCCTTCTCTTAAAAAAAAGTAATTTTAAAATTAAATAAAAACAACCACCGCAAACGGTTCAACCCTCCGCGCCATCGAAATATGCCTTTCCTCCGGAGATTTTTCTTTTGCTGCTTCTATCGTAACCGATCTGGAAAGGCCCACGGAGGGATGAACTTGTTAGGATTTCTGGCTATCGCTCACCTGCGTCGCGTTATTTCCAAGTATAATTAGTTGCTTAGAAGCAACAGTAAGAGTAAGACTAAATAAAGAAGGATGGCTATTTAAATCCCCCTCTCAGCTGAGCACCGTATCCAATCTTGGGTTATCGTTTCTTTGTACAATCCCTATCCGTTCGTGAAACATTCCGGTATCTCTATTTTTTTTCCCTGTTTTCGTGACGTCATTCAATCAACTTGACCGATACCTCGTGGTTGTGAGATGGTGGGACGGAGCTCACGGTCTGACAGACAGTTTGTGTGTACGTGTCTGTCCTTGTATCTCTTTTAACATTTCCCACCGAATTCATCCCGACCCTGGGGCGTCGTTTAAAAAGCTCTTTTTCGAAGAGAATTTTTTTCCCTTCAAAACGGAGCTACCAAAAAAAACCCAAAATAACAGAAAAGCCAGTGGCCTCTTTCTCCTTTTTCTTGCTCCTTCTTGTGGGCGCGTTTGCATGAGAGAACTGAAAATGATTCGGAGGATTCCGGTGTTACTCAAGAAGCCACTTGTATCATTTTACATGATTACTCTGAAATAATACAGACTAGCGTCTTCATTCTTCTCCCCCCATTCTCGGGAATGCCTGCGGTTTTTGGCGATGCGTTGTGCAACTTCCGATTGCGAGGCAACAAAATCTCGAAATTCAAACAGAAATTTTGTCGGACAAAGAAAATGGATTAGATTAGGGGGATGCAAATATGAGTGGAAACGTAGTCATCGTCGTCGTAGCGATTGCAATAGCGTTTTGTTCCGTGAACTGGGAGGGAAATTTTGACGTTGTGCCTGCGTGGGAAAACATTGGAAACGTTTCGAACAAAGTGTTGGAATTGACCAGTCGTACTGTCGTCAGCGTGCTGATTGCAAGTCTTTACTGGTTTTTTTCTTATTGCAGGAATATTTCTCCCCTTGTTGCCTTCTAGTGTTGGAGAGAGAAAAAGGTTATAGTCATAAAAGTAAAAGACGAAAAAACACGAATCTGCTACGGGAACCCTTTGACCATAAATGGGCTGACGTTCTTTGACCGGAACAAGTTTTATTACAACCCGTTCTATATCGAATTTTTTTTAAACGCTTGCCTTGTTTTGTTTCTCGAAGGTTTTTTCTTTTCTTCTTAAACAAAAAGCATTGGGATTGTAAAAAAAAAATTGTTTTCAACAATTGGGGCTCATGTTTGGGTTGAATCTGTCAACAGAAACTGCTGGTTAACTTCTCCTCTCGGTAGTGTTTAATGGCGTTACGGTCTACTCTATGGGAAAATGACAAGAGTATATATATAAATGTTTTTTATCCTGTAGCTCCATATGGGTGTAGGGGGGGGACAAGAAGCAAAACAAGAGAATGGGGTAGTGTCTATTCAACAACTGTCTCCCTATCGCCAACCGTATGCCACCGATTGACGGCCCCTTCGGCTTATACTCGTCTAGAATTTCAAATTTTTCTTTTCTCTTTTCTCTTTTCTCCTTTTCATCAACGTGTGTTTGTTTGAAGGTTCGAGTGTGTTGGCAGGTATGCCGCTCTAGATTTTTCCTTCCACCTTTTTTTTTCTTCATCGACCCGGCTCTATGTTAGAGGAAACACATACTTGAACCTATGGCTGCTTCGATCAATACCGAGCCAGAACGGAACGCACCCCCTCTATGTTGTTCTCTGTGAAGGGTGACCCTCTTTACCATCGGTTTTCGATTGGGGGAGCATTTCTATTGAATTTTCAGTTCTCTCTTTTTTTTCCTGTTTTTTTAAGTAGTTATTTCCATACTTATTCCTCCCCTTCTGGCCCTCTTCTTCCACCCCAATGTTCCTTTTGCCAATAGATCACCCGAGTGTGGCGTTCGTTCATGATGGCCTCGGACGATCCCACGCTTTTGGCCCCCCCCGACAACACTACATGACGGCCTGGATGTCTGGCACGATGGGTTTCCAACCCGTCGTGATAGAGGGGAGAAAAAAAATGAAAGGGATTTTCAGGGGAAAATCGATAATACGTCCCAGTCCCGGCGATTCGTTCTTGACAACAACACAGTACGACAGGGAAATGCGCACACCAACACCATCTAGAGTCCCGATCTAAAAATATCCCCCCTCGAAAAGAAAAACAAGGAAATCCCTACAATCCTCTGCAACATTACTTTTCTTTATGCATTACCTCCGTTTCGATGATTTTCACGAAGTGACTCGTTTTCTCTACAACATGAGGGAAGCAAAAGAAAGTTTTTTTTTTTCAGTGAATGCGTTTGTTTCGAGCCGCGTATGGAGCGTCGACAGACAGAATTCGAGAACATCCGGCCATGCTAGCCCCCCTTCCGTTCGTTTCCTGTCGGCGCCCGTTCCAGTTCGTTCCTTTTAACGGGCGCCGTCGTCTTCTTCCGCCACGATGAGACTCACATGGCCGGGAGATGGAATAGATCTACCCACCACCTCCAAAATTCCTATCTGCCTGTTGTTATTTCCCTTTGGAGTTGTCGTTGTCTTCACAAGAAAAACCGACTCGAATTTCACGCCCGCCTCTCTTCTTCTTTCTACGATGCGGGACAGAAGCGGAAAAAAGTGAACAATCTTGATTGCATTGTCCTTTTTATTTTTCCTCCTTTTTTTTTTTGCTACCGGTTTGTGGTAACCCGACCTCGGAACAGAATGCGCGCTATTATTTTCAAGATTCCGTGTTCCGCACCACCAAGGCGAGATCTTTAATGCCATTGCTAATGCTTCGTTTTCTTTCTTGTCTGTTGTGTCATTTCAACAGGGCGATCAAAGCGTTTCAGCAACTGCTGTACATTGACCCGGTCTATTGCCGGGCTAATGAAGTACACTTGCGGCTCGGCTTGATTTTCAAGGTTACCGGCGAGTTGGAATCGTCGCTGAAGCATTTCCAGCTTACCTTGATCGATTCGGCCCCGTGTTCTCTCAGCCAGCACGAAAGTAAGAAAAAAAAAAAAGAGGGAAAAAAAAGCCTCCATTATATTACCAATGTTCTAAATATTCTTGGAAGTTTCATCAGTACTAAGAAGAAACTTGCTAAACAAATATTCTTTCCAATTTTTTTTTTGGGTTTCCCCTTATGTCGGCCAGTCCGATTTCACATTGCGCACCTGTACGAGGTCTCCAACCGGATCAAAACTGCAAAAGAACAATACGAACAGCTGCTGCTGGAAAAACAACTGCCTCCACTTCTCAGAGCTGACATCTACCGGCAATTAGGTAATAACATTTCAAGACGCATTTTTTCATTTCCTTTCTTCTTTCTCTTTGACGAGAAGTTGACAAAGGGAATTTCTTTGCTATCTCCGAATCATCGCTGCGAACCACTCATGAACGATGCTAATGAACTCCTTTGTCTGTTGGGACAGGCTGGATGCACCACTGTGTTGAATCGCTTGGTGAACGAAATCAACGCGAATTACAGGCTATCCAGTACTTGCAACAGGCAATCGAAGCGGATCTCAAATCCGGACAGAGTCTCTATTTGCTCGGACGTTGCTACGCCTCCATCGGCAAGGTCCACGAGGCCTTTTTAGCTTACCGCAACTCGGTAGACAAAACCGAGGGCAATGCGGATACCTGGTGCTCCATCGGGTAAGAATCTTTTTCATTTTTCTCTTATTTTTCATTGGCTACTCACGTCTCCCCGTTTTTCACTATGTAAAATAAAAAACGGTGTAAAAATCATTTCAAATGGGACGTTTACTGGATCCCTTAAAAGACACTTTTTTTAAAGGCAATGCACCAGCTATAGTATGCCATAAAAACTAATTTTAGAGAGGACAAGCTCCCCTCTTTTATTTTTTCAAAGAAAATGCTCTCAAAGATGCATATCTTGTAGCCTTGATTTACAATGTCCCACTTGAACCTAGTAAAATTGTTTTCATTTTTCAATTTCTCCCATTTCAGAGTCCTTTATCAGCAGCAGAACCAGCCTATGGACGCATTGCAAGCCTATATATGCGCTGTACAACTAGATAAAAATCACTCCGCCGCCTGGACTAACTTAGGTGAGTACATCCGTTTAACTGTAGCAATAGATAAGATCTACACATTTCCCCCCCGTCTTTCCGTACCAGGTATTTTATACGAGACAAGTAATCAACCGCGAGACGGTCTAGCGTGTTACGTTAACGCTGCTCGAGGGAGTGCGAGTAAGAATCACGGCAAACCCGTACACCCCAATTTACTCCAGAGGACAAAGTTTCTTCAACAACAGCTGGAGGGCGCTCCAACCCCTACATCGTTCAACAAGTCAGTCCGTAGT
The DNA here is from genome assembly GCF_022539665.2 of Daphnia carinata. NCBI lineage: Eukaryota > Metazoa > Arthropoda > Branchiopoda > Diplostraca > Daphniidae > Daphnia > Daphnia carinata. Next base: position 7,331,093 of record NC_081333.1, read on the forward strand.
TTTCAGACAAACATAAAAATAGGTCTTGCTTTCCCTGGGAACGCCCCCCCTAACTAACCATTTTTTTATGCGCTTTTCGTGTCTACAGGCCTAGGTTGCTGCCTTCTATTGAAGACGCTTGGAACTTGCCCATCACCGCCGAGATGAATTCCAGACAGCAGCAATTGCAACAGAGAGGAGCGGCTGGCCAGGGTGTCTTTCCTCGAGGTCCAGGATTTGTTGAAGGTCCGTCACAGACCAAACGTTTTAAAGTGGAAGGATCAGTAGAAGGTCCTGTGCCTCGACCTCCGTTGCCTCCGTTCTACCTGACGTCGCAGCAACTCCAGATGCTACAATATCTACAGCAGAACCAGAACAGCCTCACGCCACAACAGCAACAGCTACTTTTGCAGCTTCAAAACCATTATAGAATGATGCAGCAGCATCAGCAACAGTTGCGACTTCAGCAACAACAACAACAACAGCAAATGATACGAACTGGGCAGCCATTTTCTCCTAGGCCTCAAGGGCCTTTTCCTATTGGTACCCTACCCCAGCAGCAGCAACAGAATTTTGCGAGAGCAGCCGTTCCTCAAACGTCTTCAGCCCAACTTCCTCAACAACAACAACAGCAGCCTTACATGTCGTGCCCCCCCGCTCTCTCATCTCCATCGGGAGTGAGCGATCAAGAGTTGCAGGTATATATCGTGGCGAACCACACGTCTGCAATTAAAATATCATCACCTTTTCTATTTTTTTTAAGGCTTTATTATCGCAAAAGGACATTGCTGCCACTTTGGCTGAAGATCTATTAAAGCAGTTTGCTCAAGAAGGTGAATTAGATTTAGAGCAGCCACAACCCGTTGTGGCACCAACCACATCTTTACCAACAGCCCAACCAACCACCAACATCGTTCACAACCCACCATCCAATATTCGCATTGCCCTAGAACCAACGCCCGTCTTGGCCATTGGTGGCCCTATGGGCCGTTCTTCCACTCCCCGCAACCGTGTTGCTCTTAAAGGTACATCTCGGCTGGCGAATGTGTTGATATAGTAGAATGGAATTTAATCAAAAATTTGGTTATTAGGCCGTGGCTATTCGAAAATCATGGAAGATGCATCAGATACAGAAGAAGAAAAATGCCAATTGAGCAGCAGTGATTCGAGTACCAGCCAACTCAAAGAAGCTAACATTAAAATGTCAGCTCGTGAAGTTTTAGATTCATGTCGCGGTAATGAAAGGCAGCGTCTTAATCACGTTTTCATTTTTTTTACTAACGGTTCGTCGACTTGTAGGTGCCGTTGGTTTCCAGGGATTGCGCCGTTTCCACATCTTATCAGTCAACTTACCTCCCCCTCAGCCACCCGAGCCACCTGCAATCAAGTTGACTCGTGAGCAACTCTTGCCTCCTACGCCGAGCGTTTACTTGGAGAGTAAGAAAGATGCGTTTAGCATCCAGCTGCAGGAGTTTTGCCTGACACATCCTATTGCCGTCGTGCGCGGCATGGCCTCTGCCCTCAAAATGGGTTAGTCTAGACATCACAGCCTTACACCATCAGATCGATTCTAAGCCTCAATTTCATTTTGATTGATAGATTTGGGATTATTTTCGACGAAAACGTTAGTGGAAGCTAATGCCGATCATCCAGTGGAGGTGAGGACGCAACTGCAACAACCGCCCGATGAAAATTGGGATCCGACATTGAGTCGCCGAGGATGGGCGTGTATTTCTCATCGATCCATCACTACGATTGCCAAGTATGCTCAATACCAAGCCTCGAGTTTCCAGGAGAGCCTCAAGGTAATACTCGCATGCCGAAAGTTTTTGGTTCTCGCGGTAGAATTAAAAGTTCTTCTCTCATGTAGGAGGAACACGAAAAGATGAGCAGCGGAGGACATCCTGTTGGAGGTCATCGCCTGGATTCCGACTCTGATTCAAAAGACTCTGTCGGAACTTCGGCTCGTGGAATGGGTCTTAAGAAAGGCCGTGGCAAGCACGGCTACAAGACTATCAAGTTTGGGACCAATGTCGATTTGTCGGACGAAAGAAAATGGCGCCCACAGCTCCAGGAGCTAATGAAATTGCCAGCTTTCGCTCGTGTTGTATCGGCCAGCAACATGCTCACGCATGTCGGTCACGTTATCTTGGGCATGAATACTGTCCAGCTTTACATGAAGGTGCCGGGTAGTCGAACGCCTGGCCATCAGGAGAACAACAACTTCTGCTCCATCAACATCAACATCGGGCCCGGCGATTGCGAGTGGTTTGGCGTGCCCGAATCTTATTGGGGGGCCATTCACAACCTATGCGAGAAGTAAGTTGCACCTTCAACTCACGTTGAGTACCATATAAGGAGATTCCAATTATTTTTGGTATTTTTAGGAACAACATAAACTTTCTTCATGGATCGTGGTGGCCAATGATGGAAGATTTACTAGAAGCAAATATTCCTGTTTATAAATTTTTGCAACGGCCTGGCGATGTAGTGTGGGTGAATTCCGGTAAGATAAAGTTATCTGGTGTGGACGTTGGGAAAGTAAATTAGATCTTTTTTTTTTTTTTTTTTTTTTTTCCCTTTATAGGCTGCATCCATTGGGTACAAGCAATCGGTTGGTGCAATAACATTGCGTGGAACGTCGGTCCACTAACCGCCAGGACGTACCAACTGGCCATTGATCGCTACGAATGGAACAAGGTGCAAAGCTTCAAGAGCATCGTACCTATGATTCACCTATCATGGAACTTGGCGAGAAACATCAAGGTTTCAGATCCGAAACTATTCGAACATCTTCGGTAATTTGTATTCAAATTTTTTGTTTATTTTTTGCTATGTGCTAACCATAAGATCTTCTTTCCAACTTCAGAAACACTCTAATGAAGACCCTACGCCACACCCAGTTAATAACACAATTTGTGCGCTCGAAAGGAGTGCAAGTTCGTTTTCATGGACGAGGCAAGAACGAAGCTTCACATTATTGCGGTCAATGCGAAGAGGAAGTGTTCAACATGCTCTTCATTAAAGAGCAAGAAAAGAAGCATGTGGTTCATTGTTTACACTGCTCTCGCAGGCATAGTCCTAACTTGGAAGGCTTTGTCTGTTTGGAAGAGTATCATCTGGAGGACTTGATCGAGACCTATGATGCTTTCGTCTTACACCCGGTATACAATTTTCTCTTATTTTGCATTCGTCTTCTTTTTTGTTCTTAAACGTTCATTGAATTTCAAATTCGCAGCTCAATGCACAAATACAGCAACCGCCGACACCAGTGCCCGCAACATCTGGAACTTCGTTGTTATCGTGCTGAAGAAAACGAAACTTTAGTGTTACAGACTTTCATAAAGTTGTAATTGTAACATGATTGATTGTAAGGTTCAAACATGTTTCGTTGGGAAGGCGTTGAAACTACTGCCACTCGACAGCAGGGACCCTTTAATTTTCTCACGTCGGATATGAATTTGTAGCATGTCCTTTCTTGGCTCTGCCTCAATCCTGAAGAATGATTTGACCCTCCTTTTATTTTTGTGATAGTTTTCACCTTTTATCCTGTTCTGACCGGATTTCGTGCTTATGAATTTTTACGAGGCCTAATTGAAAAATTGTAAAAAAACAAACAAACAAACAAAATAAGCATAAATGACTGCCCTTCTGTTTGTCCCAGGAATTCCGTGTACGTCGGAATTCAGTAATGTTTGATTTTGGAAAAGTTCTTTTTGTGGACGCTTCCATGTCACACTTCTTTTTAAAATTTACTTTGTCTCTCTAGGAGTGAAAAGATCGTAATGGAATAGCTACCATTCAGTGTAGTTGAATCTATATTTCAATCCCTTGTAAGGACTACTACTACGAATTGAATAAAGATCTCCCAGATAACTCCACCTCCCTCCCTTTTTCCCCTCCGATATATCGTGTCTTGTACCTCTTTAAGGAGAAGACCATGCATGTGTTCAGATGGCACTGCCAGCTATAATGAAATTCTGTGTAATTTTGCTCTGATCCTTTTGTGTAAATGTACCCGTTAGCCAAATGATGTTGTGCAGCAACTTCAGATACCAGGAATTATCTTCATTTACAGCTCGTGGTGGTGTTTTCCTCATCCACAAATGGGCCCAGTCTGTTCATATTTTTCTGTCTATGCAAAGTTGCTCTGCACGCGCATTCAATGGACACGATGCACAAGCACTTTCTCGTTACTATGTTATTATTCCCCTGTTGCAGTGGATCCGTTTAGTTGCTCAACCATACAGCCCAAAAACATGAGGAATTCTAATTACCCAGTCTTTAATCTAAATTTAGATTAATTCGACACATTCCTCGTTGCTGTCTGCACTTGGACAATACACTGCGCGTTCGATTGAAAACGATCAATCCGTTTGTTTTTATTCCCTCTTGAACACATTCCATTTTAGCAGGAAATAACGTAGTGATGTTGACAAGCCCCGTACTCTTCGACAGGAGCGCGTAAATGTGTTAATAGATTGTATTAGAAATTCCAAGAAAGAAATCTTTTAAATCGTACTTTGTGAGAGAGAAGGTGATAATTGATTCGCAAGTCATGCACTCGACCAACAATTCATTTTAATATAAAGCCAATCTGTGAATGTATAACCGAATTTTCACGCCAAAGGATAAATCTAACCATGAATCAAGCAACACCTAAGCCACATTCCCTAATTCGAAGATTGTCAAAAATCCTTATTAAACTAGACTGATAGTTCGTGTTCACACCCGTTAGTAATTTTAGACTGAAGTACGCGTAAATATGAAAGATATTAAGAATTGCCCATCGACAGTTCTCACTTGTTTTCTGATTTGTAAAAGCCACTCTTCTGTACGATTAACTGTACAGATCTTCAGGAGTGATCATAATCCTTTACATTCAATGAGCTACTCTTCAGATTAAAAGTAAAACATTTGCGCATTATGTAAAGCTTCTCATCGAGCAAATTTTTTTCCCAAGAGGGTAGGCTAGCTGCAATCTGTACTAATCAAAATTTTCACGCATGTCTCTGAAACATAAATTAGCCGGATAAATAAATGATAGAGAACGTGATGTCCAAAACCCCAAAGAAAATCTTAAAAGTTTCAATCCTTCTGAAGGTTACCATATGTTGTAAAGAGTTCTATTAGCCATCAGGTCGTTGTTGGCTTGAATGTTTCTTTCCGTTCCGATTACTGGAGTCGTTCGGTAGCAATTCGGCCTCTACGTTAGAAGCTTCCATCTTGAGCTCGGCTGTGCGGCGAAATCCCATAATTTGCATATGAGCGTCAGGTCCTATGCCTACAATCTGTCGTAAAATGTGTTAGATGTGGGTCAGATGTTTTAAAACATATCAACAGTATGGCGTCATGTTTATACCCTTGTACAAAGAACGAGACAGGAACAGGAGAACACGAAGAGAACACCTGGAACGGCTGCCGAGAGCGCAAAATCGAAAATGACTTTGTTGCGATTGAACTTGGTGATCACAGAGTCGTTTTTATCAGGTGCGTAGTAGCAAGGAAAACGCGCTGGAGATCGTAAGTCTCTTCCGTCTCGTCCGTGGATGGCGAAAAATTCACGACACTCGTCACGGAGTGTATTGACACAAAACTTGAAGAGGCAGAATGGTTTTTCATTTTCAAGTAAAAGTTTATTATTAGATGCTTTACCTCCAGATTGACAAGAAGCTTACTCCGGTTATAAATGACCAATTCATTTTCGAGCGGCACTTGACGATTTGTTTGTGGAGTCGATGGCAATCTTCGGTTTATTATAGAATTTTGATAAGCAGACATCAGAGTGGGTAAACTGAAATTGTCCTTTAGATAATTTGCCTGGACGAGAGAGGCATTGACACAGTCAACTGCTAGCAGTTGTCCGTCTGGAGAACCGTTACCAACGTGCGTGCAGCTGACCATAAGAATTTCCTCTGGATCTAACACCGGATTCCAAATTACTTCGCCACTGGGCCGATCTGAAACCAAACCATGACATCCGGCCATTACCAAGCGGTCATTGTTGAAGAGAATGACGTTGCGTATCTGCGATCCTTGAGGATCGTGGACTGTCATATCACTGCAACGGCGATCGCACGAGTAAGGCTTCAGAATTTCCATACAGTAACTTGCGGTGCAACTGTAAAAGAATATATAATAGCATAAGAGTTAGTTATTCTAAATAACAGCCAGGAGTTGTAAAAACATACGTATAAAATCCGTCCAACGCTTGGCAGTTAATCCGTTGTTTCAAACTTATTTGATGGCCAAGATTAGTGAACTTATTGCATGTCATGGCAGAGGTCACGTTGACGCAAACTCCGTTAGTGCAGTTGAACAGACCTGCGAGGAAGAGCGGAGTTTAGTTGCGACTTTTGGAGCATCTGAACTTTGGTGACGTAGAAACCCAAGAAAATTCGCAGTAACCGAAAGAAAATGGAACAAACATGGCCCAGGTGCGTTACCTAAGAGATTTTCGCATTGATCTTTTCGACAGAGATGTCGATGAGATGGAATTAAATCATCGGTAGCACATGATTGTTCGACCCGATCCTGACACTGATCGAAACTGAGCTCGGATCCATTCTGCCGGACAGAGACCCAAATTTGCATGCACAGACCGGATGATTTGGTCAGGCACCATTCGAAACAAGATAACCATGTGCAATTTTCCACCGAATCATCAGCCAGAGTTGTTGTGCATATTACCTGCGTGTAAAAGTAAATATTAATGAAAAGCATTTCTTAATCATGAAACTTAGAAGAATATTTACCGGATACTCTTCATATGTTGAGGCGATGGCTTTGATGGACGGGACATAGGAAGCAACAGTCAAATAAACGATAGACACAGCACTTAAAACGGCGATCAACTGGCATATAAAAATTAAACCACAAATTCGACTCTCCTCGGGGTATTCGGGTTTCTTCACGGGCTTCTTAGCCATCGTTTAGATACCAGCAGTCTACAATCAAGTGTAAAGAATCAAAAATGGACAAATGTTGAGCAAACTGCCGGCGCAGAAAAATCAACGGCTTCAATCCAATTTGCCATTCAGTTTTTTTTTGTGTGTGTGTTTTGTTTGCTGATGGGTTTCTAATTTTGTTGAGGCCTAATCTAAGCTAACAATTTAAACCAAAGTAGAACTCTGCTCTGTAGAGTCTTGCTTTTTGTAAACTTACTTGCTTGTATTCTTGGGTGCATTCGGCCGACGATTGCGCTTCCAGCAGTGCGCAGTTCAATATCCGGAACGACGGAATCACGCCAGCCTCTCGACTCCTCCCTTTTATGCCCTCCGATACGTAGGATGACCTCAAATTGTACTCTTAGTTCTACTCTATTTAAGTAGGAAATGACGTTGCTTGAACGAATATTTTATTAAGGACTAAAATTTATGGGGTGAAATTGAAGAGAGCTCAGAACTTACGATTTTGAGGAGAGTTGTACGACGAGTTGGAACCATGTTGGGTCCCGTTTTATCGGTTTGATACCAATGTGTGGTTGGAACGATCAAACTCGTACCGCTTCGCTCTTCACTTGACGTTATGTCAGTAGTATCCTAGACATCCAGACACGAAGTTCGTTTCTAGTTCTAAAACAGTCTGCAGTGCGACATTATCCACGGTTGATTTTTTCACGTTACAGCTAAGCCAAACCTTAGTTTTCAACACCGCATTGTTTGTGGTAACTCGTAGTTTAGGCAAGGACTCGCTTCTTTGCCACACTATTTCCCAAAAGCCCGAGACGAAAATCGATTCCAGCGTTGATTAAAGTACTGAAAAAATACGGTGTTATTCTTGCAGGGTAGTTAATTTTGAGGTTATTTCATCTAACTTTGTTTAATCAACAGCAACAAGAGCAACGTTCGGTTGTTTCGGTAAGTTACGTTCATATAAGTCTTTTAGATAGCATACCCTTGTATTATTTGGACTGAAGCTGATGGAAAGCTTCAGACCAAAAAGATCGCTCACCTGTAGTGTGGTTTTCATTAATTGTATCTCATTATTAGATTTGCTTCTTGGCAGGTAAACCTGATGGGTTTTTCCTGCCTGGGTGTGTCCTCATCAGCACCATGGCTTCTGAAATCGAAGAGCACAAGGCGACATTAAGGGAGAATGTTCTCTTCTACATGACGGCCTTCTTCTGCTTGGTAGCCACTTTCAGCCTTTTCATTTTCCTGTTTCTGGTACCGTTCTTCATCGAGCCGGCTCTGGCGACGATCTACATGGAGTTCGATCCAGAACCGGTCATTTGTGAAACTACAGAGGCCAGTTTCCACCGAGGACTGTCCAACTGCCAGTGGAGCTCGTGCCGTGAAGGCTGCACCAAAGAGGTGTACGAATGCTGGCACATACGAGTGCGGTATCGCAGCCGCGTGCCAGTTGGTAAAGCCGATGCTCGCTCCGTTCGTGACCGCATCATTCAACACAAGTCGTCCTTAACGTATTCGCCGCTGAACGAGCAGATAAGTGTAAAGAACAGCATCTACGGCAACCAGAAGGGACAGAGCTATCCAGTGTCACCCAATAGCGGATTTGGGATGGCTGTGTCATCCGTAAACAGTTACGATGATCGGATTCAATCAGTTCTACCGGAAGAAGATGATGCTGAAAAGGATGGCGAGTATGCCTTGGCCGACGAAGGTGGCGAAGGGATGCACGTCCACGAAGCTCGATTGCAGCCGAACGTGAAAGGCTGCGGTTATCCTCCAGATGTGGAGTGCAACAACACTTTCGCTTCTGCTTATGGCGTCGTAGGCGCCAACTTTTCTTGTTACTACTCGCTAATCGATCCTACGATGGCCATCACTCAACTCAACATAGAGAAAATTCGCGCCGAACTCATTTATTGCCTTACGATCCCGATTATTTTGTTCGTCATTTCCGTCGTCTATCTCTTCTATGCCTATTTTAAGCTCTACGCTGAACCCAATGCCGATGGAGCAGTAGCCACACCGAGGGGTCCATCATTGGATTTCGATACAGTGGAAGGTAAAGTGGAAGGAGTGGTTGTTAGACAGCCGATGAGCTCTCCTGTTAACACCGGAGGCAAGTATGGAATTCTTTACCAGTTCCCATCGCCGGATAGCACCCGGATCATCCGGCGAGCTAAGAGTGGTGGAGCTATTACATTCGCCGCCGCAAGCAAACCTACAGAGAAAGTATCAAAAGAAATGGAAATAGTTTTTTCAGGAACGAAAAACTCGACAGGCAACTCGGCAGCTCACAGCAGAGGAATGAGAATATCCAAATCAATGGGGTAAAATTTTATTGATTTTCACTTATTTTTTTTTATTTTCTTCTTTTCTTTTGTACTTCCGTTGTTCTTGTTGGCTTGACTCCACGTATGTTGTGCGATTCGGAGCTTTCCCGTTCTGGGAAGATATTGATTATATAACTCTATAAGTCGTACAACCATAATTTTAATTTCAGCCTCGTTACGATCGTAAATTTCATTCTTAAGGCATGATTGGAGTGGCACTTGTCAGGCAATCTGGCTGTTTACCTGGATCCTACTTAATTTTTTTTTCTTTTAAAACACTGCGATGACAGCACTCTCACGAGTGACTTTGCTGGTCATTCTTGAACACACTGGCAGCTCTCTATATATTCTTTATACATTGGCAAATTATATTGAAGCACTTTTGCTTTGTAAGGTAATTGTGCTTTAGTGATATAAGGAATAGGATGTTTGCTTATTTTAAACACTCTCCATGACAAACAGTTTAACTTTACGCCAACCGCCCATAACAATTCATAAGCAAAGCTGGAAAGTTCTAGAAGCATTAGGAAATTACATGTTGCTTTCTGTTTCTTTTACGATTATTAGGATTTGCCCTAAAAAGTCAAAGAACATGTTAAAATGAATGATAAAATCTTATATTGACGAACAAATGCGTTTTTATTTAAACACGCATCTGCCTTTTAAGAATGGAATATGGTCGTACGTTAAGCGGCATATTTTCCAAGCATAATTCTATAGGTTTTTAGATTCTAGGTTCGTTACACTTTCGTGTGGTTTATTTGTTTTTGCTATCGATTCACTTGTTTTGTGCGTAACAAACTTACCAATACTACTAGTAAAAGTTACATCTCATGAAAACAAGTTGACTATAGTACAGCAATTTATTTATATACGTGTGTGATTTATTGACGAATCTGACGGCGCAGGCCGCGACTTGGTGAGGGCTCTTTTGCTACCGTCCCGAAAAGTCCTGGTAGTTTCACGCACATTTCCTCGACGATGTCTTCGGCACCTTGCTCTTCGTCTTCGTCGCCTACTACGTCCTTATCCTCCCAATCTGATTTTTCCTCGCCGTCTCACCTGCCGGCTTCTTTGTACAGCGAATCATCTGGTTGCAACACAAATGCTGACCTCAGCGTTACTTCAACGGCCGCTGAAACATTTTCAAACGACAATGAGCTTGAATATTATTCGCCAAATCCAAACCCCACAAACCAATACACTAAGAATCATTCAACATTATCGGGAAGTTCGGGACGTCAACGCCGTAGGCTTCGGGAGTGCATCCCCCTCATCTCTAAGAACCACTGACGAGCCATGTTTCACAATAATCCTTGAATCTGGTGATTTTTGGGGCATCTTCAAACAAATTCTTCAAGTGATCACATTCTATCTGACACCATACTGATTAGGAAGAAAGGTCTCCATCTTGTTCGCTTCGTCCTTTTTCAAGTAATTAAAGGCCATCGTCGTGATACCCGTATAGTAGTCGATTAGAGATAGGATCGAGTTTTCGTGGCAGTTGGCATGATTGACTAATAAATATTTGAGCATAAGTGCCTGGTACTAGTATTCTATATCTGTCCGTAAAACACTATAAAGCTGCCTAAAGCAATATGTCGTCCCAGTATTCTTGATGGATGACATCTCTACGATTTACCCGTATACAAGAACGGAATGATCAAAAGGGATTTATTTGCAATCGAAATAGTGCAGCCATGGTTATGGTGTCCATGGTTTAACCCCACTGGTTTCTAGGGAGACCATTTTGCTGATTTTAAAAAATGTCACTAAGTTTATCCCTTTGCTTATTTACCTTCTGTGTAGTTTTCCGCTTGTTCTTTAAACTAATTAAGCAAGAAATTGCTGGCTTTCAATTCCACGCATGCTTCAAAACGTACATACGTCATGGCATGCAATTTTGAATGATTATCTAGTTGGAATGGTAGAAAACAGAATACGATGTTCTGTGCCTTCTAAACTAATGTTAGTTGTTTACGTAACAGTGTGTGGGTGTGTTGCATCTTTTTCTATTCAGAAAATCCACTCGTAACCTTACTTAGCTTGTATTTCAATTTAGTGATTCGAGAAGGCTAGTTTCATCTGCGTTATTGAGCCCCAACAAAGCTATCTGCCCGAAAACAAGTACCGTCTTCACAGAGCGTTCCAAGGAATGGCAAACGTCATCACTTGGAATCCGTACCAACGTCTCCCAGCAACCTGTTAACAGCAGCGCCTCACCTTCAGAGGAAGAAGTTACCCTACCTGTGTAAAAACACTGGCACATGAAAAGCTGCCCGTTACCTATTCTATCTTGGCATCATGTTTGTAACATTAACATTTTTTAAACACCCAATTCAAATGTTTTCCCTTCAAATTCCGTATAATGTGACTTTTATTTATTCCATCCCAAATTTGTCCTTTTGAAATTCCTTTTTGCTGATACCTTTGTATTCACTATTGTCTCGCGCTCCTATTAGACTACTGCAATTTTCCAAACATTTATATGAAAATGTTTTTTGCGCTGAAACGCATCTCAAACGGGTTACGGAAGTGGGCTATTCACTAAACATTTTTCTTCCGTTTTGCCATTCAAGCTTACGCAACCTTCCTTTGATGTCATTTTCCGGGAAGTGCATAACGAGAGTGCCGTGTTAACAAGATGGTGTCTACACTTTTTACAGCGCTTCTTTAACTAAACTAATATCTGCTGATCAAATGAAATGAGTTGCTGACTAAAGTGTAACCTGGTCTTAATAGCGCTAGTTTCATGCCGTACTACAATAATACGAATATTATGTATCATTTCAAAACCTTTTCCATAGTGTTGTTAAGCTGGTAGCTATACCAGTTGTGATTATGTAAGAAAGTTTCATACATATTCCATTAAGCACGTGAAACAGTGAACGTAGCTTACGTCGTTCAATCGGCTGGGCGTCTATCGTATGAACCACAATTTTGACTATACGTTTTTATTTCAAGCCATTCAAAATTCCATGCATTTTGCTGCCAATAATTATTTTCTGGAGCATACAGTACATTTACAAGCTTCAGCAGTGTTCTTTCTTCTTTAACCGTTTTTCACACGATTTTCAATATTTGATATCTCCTTGATTATGTTACTTCGAGCTTGTGCATCGTAACGGCTCCGGAATTCTTCAGTGGCGTATATGTTAGGTATTTGAAGAAAGGATCTCAACACCTGCGATCAACATAAAATTAGAGATAAAATTACCTTCTACACACCCGAAATTCCATATTTTTAAGCACACTGGAGTAACGTCCATTTCCTTAGTGCTTAATAAAATTATTTCTTCCATAAATGCAAAGCTATTGCTCATACCTTTAGCCGCAATTCAAAGTAGTCATCGTCAGAGGTGCATCCATATTCATTTCTCATCATGGCCAAGGTGTCGGCATATTCGCTCGAAGAACTACCTAACGTGGCCATCTCGATGTCTAGGAAGTAGTGTACGTCACTCGTGCCTGTCGCATTAGGCGTTAAATGAACAGGAGTTGAGTTTATAAGTGCAGCTTCTATTAATTTTCTTAAGTCACTGACTAATTCAGGAACCTGAAACGAGAAAAGGGCGTAAATGTAGAACGGTCTGTCATGGAGCATTGACAACTAGAATACAAACTACCGCGTGCTCTGCATCCATTATGAATTCTTCGAGGGTTGCCAGAGTAAGTTCCTCTGATATACCAGGAAGGCGTGGGTCGTAATGCAAGCTTAAATAGTACAAGTAAAAACAGATTCAATCCAGACGAAAATTAGATTAATTCTCATGAACTCGTAAAGAGTTATCCGTGCAAGAAATGGTATGCCACTTGATGTATTTAATATATTTATGATGAACTTACTGCTGAAGAAACATGGCTAAAGCTACAGCAGTTGGATTAGAAAGCCGGTGAAGGATTTCGTCAAACAATACGAAACGCTTCTCTAAGTTTTCCAGGTTGTAATAGTGCCTCCGCCCTTCGTCGCCAGTGAGCGCTAGACAAATCCGATTCCACCATTTTTCTCTCACGCTCGGTGAAGATATCAATTTTTCTGTCAGCTGGTTCCATCGGTTCTCCATTTTTTTTTTCTCAATTGTCACAAATTCACGTTTTTCAAAAAGCCTATTGAAGACCACCAAGTAAATTTTGTTTGTACAGGGGATGGTCAGAGAGAAAAGCAATGTTTGGAAGACACTCAACTCTGCACCTTCCTCTCAGCATTACAAGCCGATAAAATATTGTGCGGCGGCGCAGAACTTCCCGTGTCTAATCGATATTTTAGAGCCGGATAATTTTTTATAATGTAAGTTCACAAGCTTGTGCGAGGATAAACAGAATCAATAGCCGGGGAAACAGCAACATTTTTATTTCGTTTATTTGAAAATGGGCTAAATTAATGAAAAAACTAATGGTAGCTTTGAAATCAGCGTTAAATTTTTAGTATAATCTGTAATTTTTAATGAATTCTAAGAGGTTTACCTTTTTGCAGATTTTGACGAAAGTGGAAAGGGTATTGCCTTCCCACTTTTTCATTCTTAGCTAAATTGTAGATATCGCTTAATGCGCGTGATTTCCATTCAAAATAAAGCGAAGTTCATAAAAAACTATTTAGTTTTTCGCTTGGGACAATAGTTCTTGAAATAAATGCAAAAAACCGTTAAAACAATGATAATGGCGCGCCAGCAGCCCTTTAGTTCCGTCCATTTCAAAATCTGTCTCATTTATTCAAAAATAAGATAACTATCAAGGACACTAATATTTTATTTAAAAGCTTCGTTCTGTTTAGGTTTTGTGTAACTGAATTCCAAATAAAACTATTAACACCAATTTTTTCTCTGAAATCTGGGTTTTGAAAATAAACCCGACAAAATAATCCCGACAAAATTAGCCCGACTTTTTCATAAAAACGTCTTATCAAACTACTAGTGAAAAAAAAACTAATGATTGCTTTGAAATCAGTGTTTAATTCTGAGTATAGTGTTCGTTTTTTATCGACTTCAAAGAGATTTGCATTTTTGTAGATTTTGACGAAATTGGAAAGGGTATAGCCTTCCTACTTTTGTCAAAATCGGCCAAAACCGACATTTCTTGGAATTAAATGAAACTCACACAGTATAATGAACATTGAACGCTGATTTCAGTTCAGCTATTGGTTTTCCCTTTAAATGAACCGTTTAAAAAATACACCGAATATTTGTGCTGCAGCGCGTTAGCGCTCCAAAACAGTTGAATGGTGCGTTGATTTGAATAACTAAAAAACTATGTAACTTAGATTAAAATAAAGATTATTTTCTTCAGCCTTAGTCAATTTCGAACCTAATTCATGCATAATTTGCCATAGTTAAGATAATTTAAAGAAGATAATTGTAATCAAACACGCTTTTCTCAACGCCAATCTACTTTAACTTGAATAATTCGAAAACTATGTAACCTAGATTTTAAAAAAGGTTGTTTTCTTCATCCTTAATTGATTCCAAACCTAATTCATGCATAATGTGACATAGTTAAGTTAATATAAAGAAGTTAATTGAAATCAAACACGGTTTTCTTTAAAGCAAATCTACTTTAACTTGAATAATTGAAAAACTATGTAAGTTAGATTAAAATAAATGTTATTTTCTTCATTATTAATTAATTTTTAACATAATTCATGCATAATTTGCCATAGTTAAGATAATTTAAAGAAGTTAATTGGAATTAAACACGCTTTTCTTTAGAGAAAATCTTCTTTAGCTTGAATAACTCGAAAACTATGGAACCTAGATTTTTTTTAATGTTGTTTTCTTCATCCTTGATTGATTCCAAACATAATTCATGCATAATTTGCCATAGTTAAGTTAATTTAAAAAAGTTAATAGAAATCAAACGCACTTTTCTTTTTAAAAAATCTACTTTAACTTGAATAACACAAAAACTATGTAATGTAGATTAAAATAAATGTTATTTTCATCATCCTTAATTAATTTCGAACATAATCACGCATAGTTATTACATAATTTGTCATAGTTAATTTAATTTAAAGAAGTTAATTGAAATCAAACGCGCTTTTCTTTAGAGAAAATCTACTTTAACTTGAATAACTCAAAAATTATGTAATTTAGATTAAAATAAATGTTATTTTCTTCATCCTTAATTAATGTCGAACATAATTCATGCATAATTTACCATAGTTAAGTTAATTTAAAGAAGTTAATTGAAATCAAACGCGCATTTCTTTAAAAAAATCTACTTTAACTTGAATAACTAAAAAACTATGTAATTCAGATTAAAATAAATGTTATTTTCTTCATCCTTATCTTAATTAACGTCGAACATAATTCATACATAATTTACCATAGTTAAGTTAATTTAAAGAAGTTAATTGAAATCAAACGCGCTTTTATTTAGAGAAAATCTACTTAAGGTTATTTTCTTCATCCTTAATTAATTTCAAACATAATTCACGCATAACGTGCCATAGTTTATATAATTTAATGAAAATAATTGAAAGCAAACGCGCTTTCAATCGGAAATTTGTGTTACATAGCGCTAGCGCTGTAGCGTACTGGATAGATATAGATATCGCTTATTGTGCGTGATTTCCATTCGAAATTAAGCGAAATTCACAAAAAACTCATTAATTTTTCGCTTGGGAAAATAGTTCTTGAAATAAACGCAGAAAACCGATAAACAATGATGATGGCGCGCCAGTAGCCCTTTAGTTACATCCATTTCAAAATCGATCTATTTATTCAAAAATAAGATAACTATCAAGGAAACTAATATTTTATTTAAAACCTTCGTTCAATTCGGTTTACGTGTAATCAAATTCCAAATAAAAATATTAACACTAATTTTTTTCTCTTAAATATGGGTTTTGGAAATAAGCCCGACAAAATAAGCCCGACTTTTTTTCATAAAAACTTTTTATCAAACTACTAATAAAAAAACTAATGATTGCTTTGAAATCAGTGTTTAATTCTGAGTATATTGGGCGTTTTTTTATCGAATTCAAAGAGATTTTCACTTTTGTAGATTTTGACGAAAGTGGGAAGGGTATAGCCTTCCCACTTTTTCAATTTTGGCTAAATTTTAAATATTGCTTAATATACATGATTTTGATTCAAAATTAAGCGAAGTTCGCTAAAAATGGATTTATTTTTGACTTGGAATTATAATTCTTTAAATAAATTCAGAAGATCGATGAACATTGATGATGTCGCGCCAGCCACCAGCAGCAGTTCCGTCTTACGTCACGAAATTTTACCTCGTCTTTACTTTAAGGGCAAAGTTGGTGCCTTCGCGCTTTTTCATTTTTGGTTTAATTCTAGATATTGCTTTTAATACGTGTTTTCGATTCAAAATTAAACGAAATTCACGAAAAATTTTTATTTTTGTGCTCACAGTTTTTATAATGAATGTTGAAAACTGATGAACAATATGGAGCGCCATATACATATTATTCAGATTTAACATTTGACGGATCACGAAAATAGATTCATCCTTTTTACCTGAGATTCACGGTTTTTCAGCTGTTTGAATTAACAAACATTTGCCTATTTTTGACTAAATACAACATTGTTCTAAATATATTGCTTAGATTCAAAATTGAACGACATTCACGAAAGATTGTTTTTGCGTTGGACTTAGGTAGATTTTGAAGTGGATTTTTGAACTTTCATTCTTATTATCATATTGATCGGGAACTCTACAAAATCGACTATGAACTCATTTCTTGAATTGGATAATTGTTGATGTATTCGACACACAACAAGAAATTTTGTAAACAGATCTCAGAATGAATTTTTCTTAAATGATAAAATGCTTAATGACATAAGTATGTTAGCGCAGTAACTTTGTCCGCTAAAAATTACGATCGGTAGTATTTTATTTTCGATACTGTACAACGTTGACAACAAGAGCACAAAACGCTTTGCATCGAAAAGAAAGATTTAAATATTAACATAAGTTACAAATGTAAACGAACGGGAAAAGCAACAACGTCATATTTTTGTAACTCATTTCGTTTTGAAAGGGAACCCCCTTCGGTGGAGGAAGAGGCGTGGGGGTTGTAAGGCACGTGCGTGCGTTATACACACGGATCAACATTAGGATTCAAAGCATTTCCTCTGAGAGAATAAAGAAAAGAAGCATGTAAACAAGTCAGTGGCAATTTAAAAAGGAAACGAAACTTAAAATTACGTCACGATCTAAATTCCGAATTTATATACAAAATTTTGGTGAGCACGAATTGTTACGCTGAAACTAGTTTGGGGCTGGGGGGGGGGGGAGGAAACATAACAATGTTTGGCGCGTTGTTCACTTAAAATTAAACATAATCGAAAAATATCTTTTAACGGATACCAGATAGGGAAATCTTATTTTTTTTTTAACATTCGGTTTCGATCGCCATTGATTTCTTTAATGGTCCAGAGATTTACAATTTCGTTAACTCCCTAGCAGAAGAGATTCGCTTATTGAAAAGAAAACAAAAGAAAACAAAAGAAAATGTCACAACCCCTTTCACACGCAGGCCCAAATGTGACCGGAATGATTCCACTCAATCAGGGCTTCTGATTCTGCCGTTTAAACCTCAACCCCCAACTCCAAGTCGTAATCAAATTCCATTTTACGGTTTACATTTTCGGCAGTTGGCTCGGGCATTGGGTGGGTTTCTTGAGCAGTTTGGACTTTAGAAGAGACTGGTCGGGGCTTGAGTAATTCCGCATGTCTACTATCAACGATGGGAGCCTGTTGCTGCAGCTTTTGTAGCTCGGCTAAGGTCAATCTTCGTGAATGAACATCTCCAGTTAAATGCTGCAATCGCTGAAGTTCGGCAAGCGTCAAATTCCTGACTTCATGACTCCTAAGCTGCGCTAATCTCTGCTCCGCGATTTGAGCACTAGTTAGACGAGGTTTTTGCCCGTCCTCTGCCGATTCGTTTTTTTGGCAATAGGAATCTCCAGTAGCTTTGAGGTCATCTTGGATTTTTGCATTTGTCAGATATGATTCTTCATCATCGTCGATGGGATGTGTAAGAAACGAAAACGAGGAATTGGGCTTGGTAAAGAAAGCCATTTTTTCTCTGGAAATGTGCAGAGTGATACGTTAGAAATGATTCTTGCGATTATCCGTTATTAATTACTTACTTAAACGATATGATATCCATTTGACCTTTTCCGGCCTTGCTCTTTCTTAGTCTGTAGATTTCTCGCGAGGTTCTTCGCACCAGCTTCTCTAATTTACGTTCTTCAACAGTTTTTTCTTCTTTTCTCTTCTCCGCCTAACGGAAATATAAACAATTAGCAAAAGGACTAAGGAAACCCTGTTCTAATAGATATATGCATACATGCTCCAGTAACGCTTGAAGACGGTCGTCTTCTGACAACCATGCAGGTAAATCTTGATTACCAAGGTACCGGGCCTCTTCTAGTCGTCGCTTCAACTCCCGAAGTTTGGATAATTCTTCTTGCAGTTCCTGTAAACGCTTATTTTGAGCTAACAAGTCCAGTTCCAAATCCACTGATGTTCTCGGTGGTAAAGGAGCTGGATGGCGTGATTTTCGGTGCCTGGAACCTTTGCTAGAGGCGTCAGTTGTAACTGCGATTTCTTTTATAGGAACGGCTTCTCCAAAAGAACTCAGTGCAGCAGCACTTGCGGCCAAAGAGCTTGCTCGCCAGCGAAGAGATCTCCTTTCGACCGAGTTCCGTTGGAAAGGTCCTCGACGATACAGAGGCATTGAGCTATCACTATCGCTGCGGTTCAATCGGCAAATATACTCGGCACGGCTAGCAGCGGCGCTCGGCGAGAAAGTTTGTGAGCGCTTGACTAAAATGGCTCGATGATGAATTCCATCTACTCCAAACGGCCTACGCAATACACCTCGATCAGGTTGAAATACGCATTCCGTGTTGGTACCTTTGTTGGCCACCTGGAACATGAGCGCAACTTAGCTTTCCATCTTTAATAAGGTATCAGAAAAAAATTCTAACCACCTGAACAGGTTCTACGGCATACACTCGTTCTTCTTCTTCTTCTTCTTCTTCTCCCTCTTCGTCTTCTTCTTCAATATCATGTACAGCCTGCTCCAGTGCTTGGTCGACGAGGTTTTCCTGGCTGACACTTTTTCCTCCTTCAGTTGCTTCTTCGTCTGTTGCACTATTTTCATCATCACTGTTTTCTTCATCTTCACTATCAGTTCCTTGTTCAACTATTTCCAGTTCAGACATTGGACCACCTATTAGAAGTAGTTAACTATTTAGCGGAATGTAAAGGCATCTTCATGTATTCGTGTCCTTACGTTGATTTCGAGTTAATGTTGAAGGCTGCGACGAGACGATTGTTGACTCATCACTACTTTCTTCCTTAAGCCCCGTCCCTGTTTCACTAGCTGCGCCAGACAGGGGATGGCTGTTAGAGGAGAGGCATCTAAGTGCCAATATATTATACCACTTGACGGAATTGGTATCGGGTCTAAAATCAGCCAGGGATACTTGGGCCCATCCCTACGAAAAGAGCTGTAAGTTTGTGATAGTTATTTAGCTATAAATTTTCACTCACCAAACACTCTTCATGGGAATCAGACGTGGCAGGCCGTGAGTACACGGAAATTTGCAACGTTTTGGTGTCAAGTTTCGTAGAAGCTACAGACAGGCGGAAGCTTTCGTCAAATACAGCTTGTGACAAATCAGTGATAGACCTTGTGCAACAGGACAATGCTGCTTCAACCGGGCAAGGGAGCAACGTAACCTTGATACATCTAAACCGTAAAATAACGGTAAAACATTAAGACTTATTTCCATAATTAATGAAAAAAAAAGCTTACACTTTGTGACCATTTTCAATTAGAAGAGCAGCTAAATTTCTCGCTCTTTCAATAGTAACATGCAGAAATTCATCTGCAAACGCGTATCTAGATATAACAAGGGACCAAATTTTAATCAAATTGAAGTTGATCGGTGAAAAAGTCTCTGTACCTAAGACCAACTTTTACTTGAGCGGTTTCAAGGTGAGAGAGATTCGAAGACGAAGTTCTTCTGGACGAAGCGTCGAAAACTCCACTATCTCCCGTCACCGACTCACAACTGGCCGAAGCTGAAACGGTTCCGCAGTCCGTACCTTCACTGCCAGACATATTCACAAGTCCTTGAGCTTCCGGAATCGGCGACAGACCGCTTAAAACACCAGACTCATTCGACCGTTCCGAAGGTAATCGGTGTTTAAAAGCTGGGCCGTTGAACAGCAAATCAGATGAATTTGGTTCGTAACTAACTGCGCTCCCTTAAACATTACAAAATAGTTTTACTCGTTGGAAGTGAATATTAATATTGAAGAATGATAAAGTTACCTGTTTGGTCGAAATTAATACAACTTAGTAAATTAGGCGGTGCAACCAGGTTAGCATAAATAGCTTCCTGTTCTGACGTTTGCATGGAAACAGAGTTGGAGCTAATATTATTGTTTTCGCGATTGGCAAGAAGGCGTTCCACGCGGCGATGTAAATCAGCCATGTTAACAACTGGTGTGCCAGACAATCCGCTATCTCCAGGCGTATTAACATGACCGGGCAAGGCCGCATTAGCCATCGCAGAGTATTGCGGGGGTCCGTATATGTCAGTGAAGGATAAAACAGATGACAGGGAGCCCTAGAAATAAAAAAAAAGCAATGATTAGATAAGATCTAGTTAGAAGTTTAATATCATAAGTACTTTAGAAGATGCGTGGCTCCTCGAAGAAGTCGAGAGGGATCCTAAACTGGAACTACTAGACATGCTCAACGTGCTGGCGGACAAAGAACGCAACTGTCCTTCCAAGAGTGCTACGTTGCGCAAAGCTAGCCTCATCGACTGTAAAAGGATTTGTTTTTCTTCGTGGAGTTTAAGCCGGTCGGCAATGGTGCGATTGGAAGCTTCCAATGCTTGGCTGAGGTCTTTCTCGAGTCTCTGTATCTTGGTCCGAACAGACTCCATCTCAGTTTTGGAGCGTGACCTTGGTGCGATGCTGCGCAACTCACGCAGCAATTGTTCCTTCTCTTGAATGAGGAGTAGTCGGTCTTTATCTGATTCACTCTGACCGGGAGCAATTCTATCTTCGAGTTCAGCCATTTTCTGCTGAAGGTATTGCAAGTGTTTTCTTGCTTCATCGTATTGCAGTCGTGTTCGGGCCATTTCAGCCAAACGTGTTCCAATTGGAGCCGATTCTCCTGTAAAATAGGGGATGAGGTGAAATGATTTTGGTGATATTTTTTACTTCTCCCTACCTGATAAATCTGTTTGAGAAGCCGTGCTAAATTTTTCCTGTGGTAGCGATAAGGTTGATAAATCTGGTGACATATCGTTGTTCAGCGGCTTCAATCGGGTTAAGTCATCGCGTAACCGAGACAAGGATGCCATTAATTCTGCCTTTTCTTTCTCACCGCTTGATAACGAGTGTTGAATGTTCCGTAGCTCAGTCATAATAGCCTGAGCTTCTTGCAACGTGTAACCACAAGGCAGACTTGACAATTTGGTCTCCGCTCTGATGTTAACATTTAAATAAAATAAAATAAAAATGTAAATAAAAATAAAAATCAATAAATAACAAAATACAATATTAAATTTAATTAATTTAGAACTGGTGTTTCAATTGACAAACAACAGGGCAAAATGTTTCTCTTTCAATAATTTTACTTACTGTGCGAGCATGTCGATACCACGTTGCTGATAAGCGAATTCTGCTCTGGCAACATCTAAATCTCGACGTAACCGGGCCACTCTATTTTTAGCCAAAGCCACATCGGCTTTTAATAAATCGGGATCAAACTTTGTGCTCGATCCACTGCTAGTTGAATTTACTGTGAAAAATAAATGTATATTAGTTTACTTAAGTACCGCAAAAAAAAAAATGGACAATAAAACAAAATAAAACGAAACTTTCTAGCAGCCAGCTGTTTCGTCTTTGGAAAAAAATTACTTACAAGACGTTCGCGAAGCATCGAGTCCCGTATAGGCATGGCGTAATAAATGAAATTCATCTTGTGCAATAGTTAATCTCTGCTGTTTAATATCCAAGATTTCTTTCTTGGCTTCTAGGTCTTCTTTGGCAGTTTGAAGATATTCTTTCAGCATGGCTTCTTGTATAGATCTCCATTCTAATCGAGGATCTTCTAACTGATTGGTCTCTGAATAGGGAATAAAAGATTACTGCACTAGATGTTCTTTTCAACTATGCCAATAGTGTTACTTACGGGTTATATGGTTGGTATAGAATGGTCCAACTTGAGAATCATAGGCTTCTTCCCAACCCAAAGGTAATTCATTTCCAACACAGTCTGCAAATGTTTGTGGCTTTACCAACCTGAATGAACCAAAATAAGAAAACAAAAACAAGAAATGCAGACAAAAAATTATTACGAATGAATGTTTGGCAATAAACGCAACAAAATTTATAATCAAATTTCAAAATCCGAAAGCCTTCTTGTAATTGAATTGGTAAAAATTATATATGTTCTAATTTGAGTCAACTTAACTCAAATTTCACGAAAGTCATTAGGATTATTAGTGAGTTTATGTAAATTTATAACAGTGTACTATATTTTTTCGACAAAACAAAGGATGCAATAGCGTAGCTCAGAAATAAATCTATGATATGTGTCAAAGTCAGTATTAGGAAAGAAGCAATCAAACCACATGAAATGCTGTGCATGGGTTGACAGCCATATTAGCATTCCAAAATCGACAACAGGTCTCACCATCATTTGATGGATGTGAACAAGTAGTACAATTGTTATTATAAAGTGTTCAAATGTTAACAAACCTGTCTCGAGGATCGACCCAAGTTGTTTTCTTGCTGTTGTGATCAATAAAATACACTTTGCCATCGTAATCTCGACCAAGCTCCCATCCTTGAGGCAAAGGGATCTCACCATTACGCTTGGACATGTCGATGGCAATATTTCCCACAAAAGTACAACAAAGAACAGAATAAAACTCATTCACTAATACATTCACAGTAAATTCGACGCTGTTTTTGCACTGAAATGTCGAACGTTAAAGCGGATTTCGGAGCTTGAGTCAAGACGTCGACGAGAGTTTCATTGTAGATAGCAGCGCCATTTTATTTTGTGACGTCATTGGAATGCGACCCATTATCATAACACAACATTTTTCTTCGGGGTTTTTAAGTTCGCGTTACACAGAATTTGCAATAAAATCCAATAAGTAATCACCGTGACTCAATGATATGCTATTGGAGAACAATTTTCACAACACTTTTGGGGCAAAAGATGAACCTGACATTTGAAATTTCTAAGTTATGCCAGAACACCAATTCAGATGGGACTGTGCGCATTCCTTGCTGGGAAAATTCTTTTCCTTCGAGTCCCCAAGGAGGTATATACAAGGGGCCTTGTAACCCTGGAACTCGACAATTTTGAAGCCCAATAGTTCCCTCCTCCTACGGAAAAGCAGATGTCGTTGTTCTCAGCAATAAAAAGTATTTGGAAACGCAGAATTTTTTGCAATAATAACGCGCCCGTCGCCAAATGTGAACTAAAATTTCAGTATTCAAATGATGTATGCCTTTGAAAATTAGAGCTCTTTGTTCCCTCTATCAGATGTAACTTTTGCCGCGTCAAACGTAAATTTTTTTTTTTTTATACAAGTGGTGATAGCCCAATTAATTTCTGCTTAAAAATCAAATATTGGTGACGATAATTTTTCCTCGAGAAAAAATTTTGCATAGAGTTTACGGCAACAGGCCACTTAGTGAACAAGCTTTATGATCTTTTATGGAAACATTGTCAATGGCAAGACGCAAGAGCATTGCTCAATAGAGGCTCATACAGGAATGTAAAGAATGTACATAACGAACTTTTTTTTCTCATTATAACTACAATAACGAAATGTTTTCAGCAAACGACTTCCCTCGTCAACGACAGGAAAACCTGGCGGCTTGTAGTAGCAGAAAACACTTTAGTACTGTGTAAGAGAATATTGTGCTGGCAAATATCTGTAAGCATTTTTTGCAACATCATCGAAACGGAAATCATTTGAGATAACAAATTAGTTTCGCGAAAGTAATGGTCTTCTGCACGTACAGTATGTTGACGCTTTATCGAACTCATTCGTAGTCTTGAAGTCAAGGAACAAGGTGTGACTTTTGAAAGCTTACCAAAGGAAAACTGTTATATATTATGTTATACTTCTATATCTTCGTTAGATGTCAGAGACCAGTTTCTCTTTGAAAGAACTTCACGCTTACGGGGTAAAACAAATTAAGGAAACAGCTGAAATATCTTTTAAATTTTAATAGTGGCATTTTACATTTGTAAGAGCAATGTGCACAAGGCTAGATTTTGTGCGTTGTATTCCATAAAACACACGCGATGTTAAAAAGAAGGCTGAGCTGGTAACTAAAAAGCTACCAGGCATTTTTTAATCGACGTCGGAGTCGCAACCTGATAATCTACCTTTCCAAAAGTAAGTTGGAAAATGAGGGCCATTGAGCAGCTCTTGAGAAGAAAAAAAAAAGAATGGCAACAGTGGTGTAAACAGGTCGCTTTATGGACAAGGCCGCATCTCTGCGACGAGAAGAGCCAAATTCGCTAGTCATCCATCAAGTCCGAAAGGACCACGTAGCGGCAAGACAAGCAAGCTGTAAAGCGATTAGTAGTTTACCTTATTCTCTGAACTTCTCGCATTCTTTTATTCTGAAAACTGTTCGATGTTTGTTCATTTAGTAAGAGCAACTTGCTGTAGGCAGCTAAACTTAGCCATTTACGAGTTTTAATGTGGTAGACAGACAACAATATTTAACTATTGCCTAAAAAAACATTTATAGTTCGAAAAATAACCGCTACGTGACTCTACCTCCCTATCTTAAAATCAGTGTGATGGTTGGCATCGCGCGTGAAAAAAAAAATGCTGGCAACAGCTATGAATCCCAGCTGTCGTTATCAAACATTCGTATAAGGGATCCGGCCTGATTTACAAAGTAGGCCTTGTCTTTTTACCAGAAGTACTGTAATCTTGCACACGGTCGCTCTGCTTCGATTGCTCGTAAGTGATTTTAAAATAGCTTTACCGAATTTTTATTTTTCAAAATGCCCTTAGTAAATTTTCTGTACCTTAGCAGTTACATTTCTACTGCCCCCTATAACCTAAAATTCTTTATTTAAAAGGCTGCAAATCAGGAAAAAAAATCACCATGGCGGACAACGCGCTGTACGATATTCTCGGTGTTCCCACCAAAGCCACCGATACCGAATTGAAAAAGGTATATTACTCATTGTAATCAGGAAAATCCCATTTAGTGTATGGAAATTTAAAAATATGTATTTGCACTTGAAATCGTCGCCGTATTGATTTTCAGGGTCATGTCTTGGTATGTCCAAGAACAATGGCCACTTACCTAGTGCCTTTGCAAGCACAGCTGATTCATGGTAACCCCTTATCTTATCACTTAACAGGCCTACAGAAAGCTAGCAAAAGAGTTTCACCCAGACAAGAATCCTGAGGCAGGAGAGAAATTCAAAGAGATCTCATTTGCCTATGAAGTACTCTCTGATCCCAAGAAGAGGGAAATTTATGACAGACATGGACTGAAAGGATTACAAGAAGGAGTTCACGAACATGGTGGTTTTGGAGCAGATGACATTTTATCCCATTTCTTTGGTGGAGGTTTGTTTGGAGGCATGGGTGGTGGTGGACGAAGAAAGACACGTCAGAGAGGTGAAGACACTGTTCACCCTCTAAAGTAAGACTTATCAGTCAAATATTTTATGACTATTTAACATCCTTTATTTTTTAGGGTCACTTTGGAAGATTTGTATAATGGGAAGACTTCCAAGCTCCAGTTGAGCAAAAATGTTATTTGTTCTGTTTGTAGTGGGTATGTAAAGTTATGTAATTGTAAAAAAAAAAAAAAAAAAAAAAAAAAAAAAAAAAAAATTGTCAATACCTGTTTCTGTAGGCAAGGTGGGAAACCTGGAGCCAATGTTACTTGTTCAACATGCCAAGGTCGTGGAATAAAAATTTCATTAAGACCTCTTGGACCAGGCATGATGCAGCAAATTCAGTCAGTATGTACAACCTGCAATGGAGAAGGTAAACAAAAATTCACTTTATATTTTTTTTTATTTTGTTGTTTTTTTAAAAATAAAATTTAGCAGAAGTATGCTTTTACTATTTATTAATACCATTTCACAGGTGAAATGATAAATGAGAGAGACCGCTGCAAGCCATGCAAAGGTAAAAAAGTGCAAAATGAAACAAAGATTTTGGAAGTTCATGTTGACAAAGGAATGAAAGACGGTCAGAAAATTTTGTTCCGCGGTGAAGGTGACCAACAGGTGTGAATTTTACGCTTTTTTTCTGCAATGGCATATAGCTAATATTCAATATTTATTTACTTGTTTTTTGGTTTAATAGCCGGGAGTTGAAGCTGGCGACGTAGTTATAATTTTACAACAGAAACCTCACGAAAAATTCAAGCGACAGGGTGATGATCTTTTTGTGATGCACACCATAACTTTAACTGAAGCGTTGTGCGGATTCTGTTATGTGCTTAAGGTTTATTGCTGCATCATTTTCCTTACGGTTCTTGTTATTTTAACAATGGCGATTGCCACGTCACTAGCATCTTGACGGCCGCGATCTGGTGATCCGACAAGCACCCGGAAACGTAGTAGAACCAGGAAGTACGAAGATGGTCCCAGGAGAAGGAATGCCTCGCTACCGTAGTCCATTCGAGAAAGGAGAATTATTTATCAAATTTGACGTCCAATTCCCCGCTAGCCACTTTGCTGATGAATCAACAATTATGGTATAGTAGGATCTATGATGGACCAGAGTATTTCATCGCCAAAATATAATAATTTGTAACGTAGGCGATTGAAAAGCTTTTACCCGGACGACCCGCAATCATTCCACCATCTGGGGAGCACGTCGAAGAAGTTGACCTTCATGATTACGATGCCAATGAACGTCGTGATGGAGGCGGTGGGCCTAGCAACGCGTACGATTCGGACGATGAGGAAGGAGGTCAATCAGGACCTGGTGTACAGTGTGCTCATCAATAGAATATGTCAGGGGAAACAAGTCGATCTTGTCCTTCGTTTACGGCTATTCCCTCTCCCCTTATATTACCAAATTTCAAATCCACTTGATTATCTTAAATTGAAAACAATTTCCTCGAATTGAAAGAAAAATTCGCTTGTCGTTCTGAAAACATTTGTTCGTCCAGTGTAGCAGAATTCAACGCAAAGAAGTGGGGGTCTACTGTGCAAGTGTGCAAGCTTACTATCACGTGGTTAGGTGAATTGTACTACCATTTGTGGCACATAGTGAAAGAACAATCAAGATTTGCTGTTTTCCACTTGACATTGTACTCTGGGAGTCTTGGCTGGTGTCCCCCTATTTCGACCGACACCTCTCTGGTAACATGTACACGATAATAAACGTGGTGTCACTGAATTTACTACGATCGTTGAGACATATTACCTTTGTTTATTTTCTTTTTTTTCTGTTTGGGAAACATTACGTAACATAGGGTAAGAATTATGTGTTTTTTTAAAATTCGTTTTATCTAAGTTCTTAATCCCAAAAATTGAAACTAGATGTAGTATTTTCGCAATCGGCCTGTGTTTGAAATTTGAAAATTTGGTCAGATGATGCATAGTTACTTAAAGCACCACAAATATTCGAGTCGATGGTGGACTGTTCTAAAAACGTTGAGTACTGTGCTTCGACACTACCTCATACACGTAGAAGTCATCGTGTTGTCTAAGTGAAACAAACTAAAATCTAATTTACGCCGTGCTCTTTGTATGTATAGTGTCGAAACTAGTAGTAACAAATTGGTGCAAGGCGCTCGGAAAGGATTTGCAAGAATAGCACAAAGATAGGATTTGTGACGAAGTTGCGACTTGAGGAACTCGCGGCTTGGAGGTTTTCAAAAGTAAACCTTGTTGATGGCTGGCAGTTCAGACGCTCAGTTATGCAGCGAACTGGCAAACCAGTCGAAACATGACTGTCACTTGCTTGGATTTTCTATATTGTTCACCCCAATGTTAAATCTTGGGCGGGGCCTTTTGGAAGGACAGACATA
Organism: Daphnia carinata; assembly: GCF_022539665.2. Lineage (NCBI taxonomy): Eukaryota > Metazoa > Arthropoda > Branchiopoda > Diplostraca > Daphniidae > Daphnia > Daphnia carinata. The sequence goes on from NC_081333.1 coordinate 7,359,366, forward strand.
TGATTCTACGCAGTCTCTTAGTTAGTAACTTCACCGACAAGACGAGTCTTAGATTTAAACAGATGAGATGCAGATGATGGAAGTGACGCCAATGGGTACACCAGTCACAGAACATTCAGTTATTTACATCCACGTGAACCAAAAATGCAAGTGTATGAAACACAAATTTAAGAAAATTATCAACGACAACACAAATTCATACAAAATTTAACACATACAGCAATAGACTTTAACAATGTTAGAGCAAATTGCACGTTTTGTTCTCCTTGAACGGATTTTCGGAAGGGGAGATGCCAGTGACCAAGACGTCAGTCTTTTGATGCTCCTGGCAGTACTTGATTAACCTGCATAAAAAACAAAACAAATAAAGATAATGAGCTTTTTTCTGATTTTTGTTTTACTTATAGCGTCACTACACATCTATTAAAACCTAAATCATATTGAGTATCAGATGACTGTCGTTATGCATATAGCATCAAGTGATTGATATTCAAAAGACCTGCCTACACAGGCAGTTCCTACCCTTTGCAAGCTGAAGTAGTCTTCTGCGAACCATTCAAAGCTTTAAAATTTCGTCATTCGTTTGGCCTGTCTCTCTACTAACTGGGAAATCCTAACACCTTTTTATTGCTTTCGCATAAGCATTCTGTATGTTCGGTGCATATCGAGATCAAACAAGGAAATTAACGAGGATTCAGGAACCATAAGGATATGAAAAAACGGAACGAAATTTAATATATTTTCCACGTTTTTGAATGAGTTTCTTCAGGATATTTTACAAAGAAATGCAACATTAGTAATGGAGAAAAATAGTGCCCTTAAGAGCAGCCGGAAAACAGTAAGAAGCTTTTCTACTATTTCGACAGATGCTTACTTATTTGTTGCAACAAGCACCGGCTTCACAAGAGAACAACAAAGATACCAGTGGGAGGAGATCCCAACCGTATAGCCTGCCTACCATCCGTTACACACTTGCACACAATCGTGGGCGTGGGGCTTTGCCAACAATAGAGGTGTCTCATCATCTAGCCTTGATTGGTTTTCTTGCCGGAGTTATCGAAACAACGACGGCCTGATTAATGTTTAATTGGACGGTCTTCTTACATCTTTGTTTCGCTGCATCTCCTTGTCGAGACGCTCGGTGTTTTTGGATGTTGGATCGTTAGTCCCCAAACGCTTTGTTGACTAATTTGGTATTGATGCGGACTCAAAGGAAAGGTGACGGTGGGGAGGGGAAACATAGGCGTGGAACATTTGAAGGCCTTCTGCTGATGACGCTAGTGGCCTATAAATCACGCTCTCACTGTAGAAAGTGCCGGCATATTGAAACGGCGGACCCATTTTGAGATCCAGTATGCTGTTAATGTGAACGATGAAGCAATGGTTGCTTGATGATCGAGAGAAGTGGCCTGACTCGTTCGCGAATCCATTAGTGCTATTACTGTATACCCAAAGAAGAACAACAGTGGGAGGCAAGAGAAGACTTTCCAGGAGGCATAGCATCGTTCGACTGTTAATTAAACTGTCACTCAAAGCAAATAAGGACCAACAGCCAACTAAATCGACAATAAAGGCTGCTGATGGTTTAACGAAATGACGCTGTTCCTGCAACCCTATGCAACAACCACTTTACACTGATTATCTGCAAAAATTTCCAAGAAAAACAACAAATCAGATAAGCAATTTGCGTAATTTTTTAAATGGATGTTTTCTTTTGTTAAAAGAGCGGTAGTATTTCAGCAATTTGTGTGAATTGTTACTAATGAATAGTTATAAATAGCTCGATGTGTTGTGGCATGCATATTGTGAATTTTCAAGTATTATGGCAACAGGTAAGTGAATCAACATTTTACGAAAAGGGATTGCAGCATCATTTGGTAGCAGAATTTCCTCATAGCGGTACTAGTGATAAGTGATTTAATTTTTCTCCTCGAATAACTTTCCACATTCTACATTACTGTTTCTTCATAACTTTCACAAAAGTAAAAAACTTTTTCTTTCTTTCTCATTTTTATCGAGTTATAATCAAAGCAACAAGGAATACTTTCCGTCATCATCTTGTTCCCGCGTAACTTTGAACGACATTTCAAAGAGCTTCCGTGACAGGAAGCGGCCACCGCAATGACAGTTACTTGTACGAAAAAGAGATTACTCTGTAGTTGTTGAAGCTTTATTCCAGCTGACGGTCTGATAGAAATGGATCCATCAGTCTTCGAATGGCTTAGGTAAACATATGTACGAGATGGCGAACACGTTGCGCTCTTGGGTGTGCTGAAACATACGTCTTGAATGTAAAAATAAAGCTCTCAAAAACAAATAAGGCGTTGTATTGTGTAAATTTAGACCCGACATGTTTGTCCGGCTGCTGCTCGCTATGTGTAGCATGGTTAGTCTTAAATCCTAACTGTTGCGCAATGTGCCACAGCTGGCCATCCTACTACACTTAAAAACGTAAAATAAGCCCTCTCGCCGGCCAAGTAAACAAATGTCCTACTAACTTTTGTTATTCATAACAGAAGAAAATATCGATCTGGCTAGGTTCACCGATTGCCATTTGTCCACCACATTGTGTTCAGCTTCAAGTCTGTAATCCGATCATCCTCCGAAATAAGCTTATCTCTTTTTACACGTCGAATAGTCTTACTGTAATCGTTAAGTGCCAGTCTTTTCAGCTAATCATATTCGATGAACGATCTCACCAACGAGCCCAACCCATTATCCTATGGCTGTCACGTAGTTTATTGATACATTTGTTTGTTTATGCCTCTTATGCGAGCACATCTTTTGTCATTGTGTCGGATTACTTGGATCTAGGCCCTGTTGTTCTGAACAGTGGTAATGAGACTAGTCATAACCAAAACTTTTGTTGGTTTTCCAACTAACATGTCCGTCTGTCCTAAGGGTCCAATCAAAACTCTGAAGAAATTTATTAGATGTACTAAAGAAAAACTCGCGCATCCGTCTATCGGGATTGGCCTTTCTGTTCATTGGACACATCCGCCATTCAGTTTCACCATAAACACGTAAGATCGTCTGATTAAGACAGAACATAAAAGCTAAACGACTGGGCTTAATTAAGGGATTACCGTGCTCTTAAGATCATTTAACTATGAATTTAAGTGGCTTGCCAATTGTACTTACTCTTCACAAGCTTGGGATACTGGGATTCTTTGCACGCTGGCCTCCTGGCGTAATTGCGTCACTTGTTTTTTCATGGCTTGAACTTGAGACATCATTTTTATGGCAAACGAAGAATTTGACGGGTTTTTAGAATGGAGAATGATTCGCTGCCTTATTCGCTGTAGTTCACGTACAGTCGTTTATTGCCTTCAGCGCCGGAAAAGAAAGATGTAGCTCTGCTGTCGCAACGAAGCCAACTGACAGATTCTGATTTTGTGGCCGAAGGATTTTCCTACTCTCCGTTCCTCGTCTTTTTCAACCCTCCGGGAAGTGGTTGTTTGACTCAATCTCCCCTCGCCTGCTCCCTCCTCATTTCTCGACAGGACGCAACAGTTCAGCGCTACTAAGGCGCATGCGCATGACTCGTCTACGATTATATTCATCTTTCAAATCACGAGCCCACTCTTTTAACAAGCGATAGAAAAAATATAGAGATAGAGTAAAAGGTCGCACCATGGTTTGCTCGTTATCTTTAGTCATGCACTCGGAAGAATCATTATTCGTATGTACTGTTACTCATTTACTGGATTTTCCGGTTACACAACCAACGCATAATTTCAAACATAATTACAATACCTTCTCTAGTTGAATAATATTTGAAATTGGATACGAACAATATTGTTACAACCTAAACAATCAATTCAAATCATTCCAACTTTGTCCGTTAATAGAATTCTTTGTGTTGTTTTCTCCGTGCGTCAACATCGTTATAAAGGCTGCCAACTGTTGACTCAATTTCATCATACTATTTCGTATATTCTGTTTTATTAGAGATCGGTAAATCGATATCATATAAAGCGTACAGGACATTGAACTTTGCCAACAACTAGGTATCCAGTACCGGAAACATCCAGAATACGGTCGACGCAGACAACATTCGTGCATTTCGCTCCTCTTCCATCGCTCCCTCACACAATGTCCATAAAGCGTCCTATCAGATTCTTTCTGTGACGCGTAAAAAACAGAAATCCCGTACATGTAGCACATCCGTGAGACACCATCTAAACGACAGCTGTCGTTCTACCCGGGCATAGGCAAGGGTGTGCACTCCAAGGGTTCACGTCTCACGAGAATACCATAGTTCAATCGACATGGATGCCAATGAAGTCACAAACACCTTTTTTACGCCTGCTCGTAAGTGTCGATGATCCCATTACTTTGTTCTGCTTTTGCTAGGATACCAAGCTACTTAGGTCGTATCTGTATCGTAATATATCCCTTAGAACATATCTGAAATACACAACGCATATTTTAACTGACTTAGAATCGTCTATTTAAAGTGCACTCATCTAAATATCTTTTACAAGAATCCAGTTTTTTACCTCATTACACTTTCAATTTCAGATATTGTTTTAGGACAAGATTGCGTTAGCACTTCTATACCTGTTTCGGTAATTAAAATGTCATCTTCGATTCGCAATCCTAATCCATGAAATTCTTTCGGAGCTATGGAGCGATTGAGATCCACGTACAACCCTGGAAGAAATGACTTAATGCGGTAATGAATAATATCTACGATAAGGTAAAGGGTGTAATTTACCGGGTTCGATGGTAATCACCATGCCAGGTTCTAGGGGGATATTCCGGTTAACCGTACCGGTGTCATGTACGTCGATTCCTAGATAATGGGAAACATGATGGGGGCAGACCGAATACGCCATCTGTATGTTAAATATTTCGATTCTACTGGTTTTGAAATATTCGAATTAGGAGAACATACCTGAGCCCTTTCAGCGCAACTATTGGCTTCCTTCCCAAACCCAATTTGCTGCAAGTTTTTTCCCAACTGACGACACATTCTTTGAAAAAGGACATCTAAGGGTGGCCGCTCATTACAGAATTGTATAAGATCTAATTGTACATCAAGAACCGCTTCGTACGCTTCTGCTTGAAAGCTCGTAAATTTTCCGTTTATAGGCCAGCATCTTGTCATATCACTCGTGTATCCGTAATACTGACACCCTAATTGAAATAAACAATGGTATGATAAGCTGACACGAGCTATGACAAATATGAATACCGGCATCCATGAGAACCATTTCGCCGTTATTAATCAACTGATTATTGCTGATGTAGTGAATAGTATTGGCACGAGCGCCACCGGCAACGACAGGGGGATAAGCCAAATACTGAGCGCCTTTCATTCTACTATGGTACTCGACACACGCCCATAGTTGGGACTCACACACCGAAGGCTGTGACATCTAAATTAGAAAGACAAACAAGTTATGTAAAATGGTTTGGGTTGTAAAGCTTTATGAGACACACCTTCATGGTCTCTATTGTGGCACTGGCTATAATAGCACAAGATCTTCTCATCAACTCCTGTTCGGATTTCGATTTGATGACACGCAAGTTATGAAGTAACGGGACAATATCCCGCGCGGTTATTGATCCACTTTTTTTACTGATAACGTCATCGACAATTTGGAATGAGCGCCCCGGATCTCGCCATATTTGTACACCACTTAGTTGATTTTGCTTTATAAAAGAGCACATAAAAGGGGCAAGTTGTGAAAGGTAATTTGCTTGTTCAATGCCAAGGATATTTAAGCAGAATTCCAAATCAGCCTTAGGACCTTCCCACATTTCTGTCTAAGAAAAATAGCTTTTATGGTGATGTGAAGTAAAATCTACACTTATCAATAACTTACATTAGAATCTGTTTTTGGGATAAAAACAATAGATTCAAATTTATCAGACCCTGGGGCTGAGATCATTAATAGAACAATATCAGGCTCTAAACAACCCGTGAGGTAAAGGAAGTCAGAATCCTGCCTAAAAACATAGGGAATTTTTCCTGACATATAAAGTTTTGAAGATGATTGTACTACAACGAGATTGGCTTTTGAGCCATCACTCTGCTTGGAGACTTTTTGCATTAATTTAGAACGTCTTTCTTTGTATTCATCCTTGTGAATCAGTGGTGTAACCTAAAGTGTATTTTAGATCCAAATAGAGATGAAAATACTGGATTTATGTATGTTCCACATCTTTACCTCGCCATTGTTCAACAAGTGGGGATGAGACTCGAAAACGGGTTGCGGATATTTTCTGATCAGTTGGTTTTGCTGTAAACCTAGTTGTTTATTACCTGGCAAAGGTGATCTTGAAAAATTCCTAGAGGAAACCATACTCATTTGGACAGCGGCGTTTCTGTCTGATTAACGAATTTCAAATGATTCAGAATTATTTTGTTAGTTAATTTTTTTCAATGTGATTACTTGTGATTTTCTTCCATGTGGAAAACAACATCTTCGGAGATCTAGACACCACCATTCTTCAAATTACTTTTGTAGCTTATTTAACAACTTCAGGAAAAACAAACAAAAAAAACCAAAACAAGTCAAACATACTATCATCTGCTGTCATGCTCCAAAGTTGGCCGTGGCTTCAGGCTCTCAATTGTTTTTCTCAATAGATGGCGTGCCACGACATTGATCGTCACCAAGTGGCTTACTATGGCAATCCGTTTTACCCAGAGATAAGGAGATGGGACACGACCGTGTTAAAGCCGCCATGACACTTTTTGGGGTACCATCTAGCGGCTAATTCCCTCCCTTCATCATTAGCAGACGAATTCCCTGGAAGGAACCAATGTGACAGGCGGCTAATTTGAAAATGGGAAAGGAAAGTCGGACATTTCGCCAGATAAAAACACACAACGAAAGTTCTGTGACTCGGAGGTTGTTGAAAACTCGGAGAATCAAAAGGGGTCGATTTTCTGGAATTTTTGGCTTACAAATACTTTCCATTCCAGCTTCCATTGAATTGTTTTCCGGGAACCTGTTAGCTAATTATCAAATTTTATACTGCAAAATACCCAGGCTCACTTTACAAGTTGTTACAATTTACTTTTACTCATGAAACTTTCTTTTGTGTGTTATTAAAGCGCATTGTCTAACTCTCCGTGACCATTTCAAATCAGCCGCCTGTAACAATGCTTCCTTGCAAGGAATTCGTCTGCTAATGAGAAAGGGAGGGAATTAGCCGCTAGATGAAGTGCCGAAATCTGTCATGGCGGCTTTCCCTATTCCGTGTCCCATCTCCTTATCTCTGGTTTTACCCCCCCCTCAAAAAAATGAGAACTATCGTTTTTTTTTTTGTATATTCAACCAATATGGCAATCCGTTTTACACACAAAAAAAAAAAAATTTCGCCAAAAAAAAAAAAATCACACTTTTTTCTTTTTTTTTCGACCCGTAGCCATCTACCGGTCAGAATCGTTATTACAGGCATGTCAATTTGAGTCCATTGCAGCCATTCCACTTCTAGGGATATTACCCTATTTAGGGGGATTTAAGGAAAATTTTTGGAATCTAGGATGCAGTTATGGAAATCTAGGGTTTCCGGGATTATCCAGGGCCTATTTAATTTTTTGGGGATTTCTCGGGATTTTGAGATTTTTGGCCAAACCGCTGTTGCTTTTGGCGCTTCTATGCAACTTCAAAAGTAAAATGTTCCTCAATAAGAGCCACCAAGCGGACAATGGTGAACGGTACGCTTTTCAGAAAGTAACACTGACTAGGATACACCACGAACTCCATTTGATCCTCCAAACGTCTGTGCCAAACATATCGCACGCCGAATTTTTAAAGACTCAAGTCTCCGACTGAATTTCTGACAAGCACTTGACCCAATTGCAAAAGCTGGGGAGAGTTCCTTGAATATATACGTAGGAATTACGAATCTATTTTGTTCAACCATGACGAACAATTTGTTGTTGAGACATGATGAACCCGAGGCCTCTCACACAATTTTGTTATCTAGGTGAGCAACACACTGTTCATTGGGAAACGCTGTGATTCTCTTGAGGCTTTATAACGTTGAAAGTTCGATGACAATTATTTTTGGAAAAAACCATATCTTTATTGCTTAACTAAACAAATATGATGGGGCAATCCGATGGTTTTATTTTCATAGCCAATTTAAATTTTTCTGGTAACTTGTTTGGCTTTGACGGGCACTGGTTAATTGCTTTAAAAATGTGTTCGATTTAATACTGTTCTAAAATAAATAAAATAGGTTATTTTATTTTTTTTATTTACATTTATAAAAATAATAAAAATTTTTTTGAAGCAATGGCGTCTATAAGAACCGAACACGGACAGTCGACGTATGATCTCAGTGCTATACCACAGCGCCCTACCACAGCGCCCTACCACAGCGCGACACCACTATTAGTCACATATTATATAGCTCCGGTATTAAAACGAAGGTCGATGAAAAATAAATTTGTTTGAGATGTGCGGTCCTGGCACAGTGGTTACCACCTTCGCTTCGCATTCTCAAGGCCCTGGGTTCAAGTCCCGACACCGCCAAATTCTCCCCCTCCCTTTCCCTCCAAATCTTCATTCAAGATTCATCGGATTACGCAAGCTTCTACAACAGATCAAGACGCAAGATTCTACGCCTTCAAGAAAGAAGAGAAAAAACAAAAAGAAGAGAGAAAACAAGAAGAAAGAAAAAAAGAAGAGAGAAAAGAAAAGAGAAAAAAGAAGAGCCATGCCTACTATAAAGGGGCTAAATGGTACACCAAAAAAAAGCCTTGCCAGGCTAAAATTGGCAAAAATAGCCTTGTTAGGCTAAAAATCGATCTGTAGTACTGTTCACTACCTTGAAGATCGAACCACAAGCTGAAAGGTAGAGAAGAGGTGATCGTTGAACGTAGGCTGTTCGTTAGCCTCCCCACGGCCTGAAAGACGGCTCGTGGATGCAGGCAGCTTATCATCGGGATATGTGACCCAATTCGCTACCCGTAAGTTTTTGTTGTTCCTTTTTGTGGGGTGTTGTTGTTTGGTAATATTGTTTATTAAGTTATTATATATTATTATCATATTATTATGTTAGTTGTTATTATTGTTAGCTTGTTATTATATATTACGCTGGAGACCCGAGTTCGAATCTAGCGTCAGTCATTTTTTTCATCCCTTTCCTACCGTAAGTCCCACACGCGGCGCTAGGTTCCACTTTCCACTGTTTTTCCCACACATTTCAATTCTGCATTCGTTACCAAACAGTGGAAAGTGGAGCTCGGTTTGGGGTGTTACGCCCCCCTGGCAATGCAGTTTTAAGCGATTTTGGCCGACCCGCGCGGTTTTTTTGGACAAACCGGAGCGGTGCGGTTTGCCGTTTTTTTCAAACAGATTGCACCGCGGTTTGACGGTTTGTACCCGCAGTTTGTACCCGCGGTGTAAACTGCGGTTTAACACGGTTTGCAACGCGGTTTTACGGTTTGCACCGCCGATTTACGGTTTGCATTGAACAAAAAATCAGTAACAGATTTTGTCGCTAGATGGCGGGAAGATCGACCAATTTTCAAACGCGATGCCTTCAAGTGTGATCGGAAATTTGATTCATAACAAGTTGCTGACCGCCATTACGCTTACAACAATTAGTGATAATTACTTGATTTGGAATTTCAGCAAAATTTCAAAGGAAAATATTTAATGGCGGTTCAAACCGGTTTTGCCCAGTTGCAAACCGAAAACCAAACCGCAGTCAAAAATGGCCAAACCGAACCGACGGTTTGACGATTTTTAAATGAAAAACCGCGGTTTGCACCGATCATAGACGATCGGGGCTGAGCCCTAAGGCCATGTGAGTACGCCATGAAAGTAACAGCAGAGTCATAGAAACCTGGTTGCTCTACGGTGTGTGTAAATGCTACAAGGGTTTGCGGGGACTTGTGGTCGAATTCTGGCAGTTAAATAGCGAACCTAGCGGTTTTGGTGGAGTACTACATGGCCCCCAACCAATGAGCTATGTCCTGCCAAAATTTCGACAGCCAATCATAGCAGACCCGCCAAACGAGGGGGAAGTACTTAGTACTTTACTCCAGCGGTTTGTACTTAGAGTAGTCGGATGGCCAAGTCAAGCGTGTCTTTTTCAAGCATGGCCTACTATAATAACGGCCTGTCAGCGCGCAATACTTCTTGCGCAAACAAGTTAATTGTCAGAGAGGCTTAATAGATATAATACTAATATAAAATTACGTAATATAAAATTTTAATACAGAATTGAAATGAGTGGAAAAACAGTGGAAAGTGGAACCTAGCGCAGCGTGTGGTCAGCATACGTTAGGAAATGGAAAAAATATAATGCAGCTACTGGATTCGAACTTGGGCCTCCCGCATTGCAATCGAGGGTGCTAACCACTAGACCCAACAACTGATATTTTATGTCGTATCCCTTATGATTCTATTGCACGATGTCAGGATATCTCTAATTCTAGTCAACAGATGGCTCTCTGACGCTGCCAGCTCCGCCCACAAAAGGGCGGAAATTTCGACCACAAGTCCCCGCAAATCCTTGTGGCATTTACACACACCGTAGAGCAACCAGGTTTCTATGACTCTGGTAACAGGGATTTTTCTGGGGATTTTATTTTTTTAAAATAGGGATTTATGTCCCCAGTCTGGCAACGTTCTAGGGATACCACTTTGCGGAAAGTGGAAACACTGGTCCATTGGATCCCATTGTCAGTTAGTCGAGTAGCGTGGCTGGAGAAAAGTATGTTAAAATGGATAAGATAATAAAAGATAAGGATGGTAAGTACAAAGATTATTATATTAGTTTTCAATTATTAATTATTGTTTTTTAGCTTTAATTATGAACCTGCAGGCTCAATTATTGTTCGTAATCAGTCCATGCAGCGATGGAACTGAACAATTGTGGGACCGTATTTGGGCCAAAAATGGGTGTGGTACGGAAACCCAGAAATGGCATGAGTTCAACCTAAGACATGGATTAGGTACTTACCGGTTCTTTGTCTATCGAAAAAGTATTTTTAATGCTATTATTTTGCATTCACAGAATTTTAGCGGGGGGATCAAGTCAAGTCTGGAAGTGTTACAGGATGGAAGAGTCAGCCTGTAGTTGAAAAAACACTGGGAGTGCATTACCATTAAAGTGTGAGGTAAAGTAATAGAGTAATGCAAATTGTCTAATGAGAAGTACCATCGTGTGTTAATGAATCCGGTACAACAGCAATCCATTATAGTTCTGTCACAGCTAGAAGCCTCAAATAATTCTGCTTTTCTGGCTAAAGAACAACTTGTCCTTTACGTCCACAGTGTTGGTGAAACTGGGTACTTAAATGGCCCTAAAGATGTCTTAATTTTGCTGCCGTTGCAGAGATGAACATCATACATGGACTCTTTAGGTATGAAAAGAATTTTCTTCAAATAATTTTGAATTTATGACGAAGAATTTCTCTTCCTTTTTGCCAACCAGATGTAATGTACAAAAAAAAATTTTATCCAATAGGAAAGGATTTTCATATACTGGGAACACAACTATCAACAATGCAACATTCTATGGGTGCTAGTTTATCATTCAAGAGCCTTATACAATAATGTTAATCTGCAATTTGTATGTCCTTTCCCAAGCTTCCACCAGAAGTTGAATCTATGAGTCATGTAAGTTACGTGAGCAACAATTGATATGCTTAATGGTGTTGTTTTTCTTTTCTCAATATAGGTTAATAGTAACATTGGATCTGAAAAGATTCTTGGTTGGGGCAAGACACTGAATAAATTGTATTGATTGGATGGATGATATGACATTTCTATACTTAATTCGGATTCCCCAGACGGTATTTGATATTTTAAAAATTGAAGTGCATATCTGGGCTCTCTTCTTTTCTGTAGCCCCGTTTCCCCTTGACTCATAATAAGCCCGTAGGGGGTCATTCCCCTACTGTACGGTATATATAAAAACAACATATACCGAGGTTTGGAGGGCTCTGGCCGGAAAGGGGACGTGGGGGTCCGCACGTTCGATGAAGTGTTCAATGAAGTATACAATACAATAACAATATGGTGATACCTAGATTAACGGGCTTGTATTCCAACCAATATATAGCGGTGACCTCAAACCCGTAGTACGAAGAAACAAAAGAAAGAAATGCAATTACCCGGTGCTTGGCTAAGAGAATCCGAAGAAATGGAACATTTTTACAGGAGCGATTAACCTTTAATACGGATTTGTGGGTAGCCACACAGCCCTCCATGAACACTTCATCGAACCATGCGGACCCCCACGCACTCTCAGTGTTTTTTCAACTACAGGCTGACTCTTCCATCCTGTAACACTTCCAGACTTGACTTGATCCCCCCGCTAAAATTCTGTGAATGCAAAGTAATAGCATTAAAAATACTTTTTCGATAGACAAAGAACCGGTAAGTACCTAATCCATGTTTTAGGTTGAACTCGTGCCATTTCTGGGTTTCCGTACCACACCCATTTTTGGCCCAAATACGGTCCCACAATTGTTCAGTTCCATCGCTGCATGGACTGATTACGAACAATAACTGAGCCTGCAGGTTCATAATTAAAGCTAAAAAACAATAATTAATAATTGAAAACTAATATAATAATCTTTGTTTTTTCCGACGCGTAGCCATCTACCGCTCAGACTCTTTATTACTGGCGTAGGCAATTTCAGTCCATTGGATGCCATTCGCAGTTAGTTCAGTAGCGTGGATGGAGAATAACGCGTGGCTGGAGGAACAATTGAAAAATGGATAAGATAATACAACAAAAGGATGGTGAGTATAAACATTATTATATTTGTATTCAATTATTAATTATTGTTTATTAGATCAAATTATGAAGCTGCAGGCCCAATTATTGGAACAACACAAAATATTAGATAACAGCAAAGCTAAGGATGGTAAGGCCTAATACGTAATGATTCTATTTATTTGCTTTTATTCATTTGTGTTTTGTAGCTCAAATTTTGAGTCTACAAGCTCAGGTAGGGGAAAAGAACAAATTGGAACGGAACAGTTTCCAAACAGTGAAGGAGGTTTTTCCAAACTCATCCCTAACTGAACATGAGGATGAATTGGCATTAGGTGAACACAGTCAGGTACCTAAACTTTTCAAATAAGAATTCAAAATAAGTATAGAATTTTAACAAACAATTATTTATTGTTTAGTTATTCAGTCTACCACCTGACAGTGTGTTAAATTTAAATTCTGTTAGTGCTGCACTAAAAGAATTGTTAATAATAAGTCCATGCAGCAAAGGAAGTGAACAATTGTGGGACCGTATTTGGGCTGAAAATGGGTGTGGTACGGAAACCCAGAAATAGCACGAGTTCAACATAAAACATGAATTAGGTACTTTTCGGTTTTTTTGTCTATCGAAAAAGTATTTTTAATGCTATTACTTTGCATTCACAGAATTTTAGTGGGGGATCAAGTCAAGTCTAGAAGTGTTACAGGATGGAAGAGCGAGCCTACAGTTGAAAAACACTGAGAGTGCGTGAAGGTCATCATTCAAGAGCCTTATACAATGATTTTCATCTGCAATTTGTATGGCCTTTCCCAAGCTTCTGTCAGAAGTTGAATCTATAAGTCATGTAAGTCACATGAGCAACAATTGAGATGCTTAATGGTATTGTTTTTCTTTTCTCAGCATAGGTTAATAGTAACATTGGATCTGAAAAGATTCTTGGTTGGGGCAAGACACTGAATAAATTGTATTGATTGGATGGATGACGTGACATTTCTATACTTAATTCGGATTCCCCAGACGGTATTTTATATTTTAAAAATTGAAGGGCATATCTGGGCTCCCTTCCTTTCCGTAGCCCCGTTTCCCCTTGACTCGTAATAAGCCCGTAGGGGGTCATGCCCCTACTGTACGGTATATATAAAAATAACATATACCGAGGTTTGGAGGGCTCTGGCCGGAAAGGGGACGTGGGGGGTCCGCTTAGTCCGATGATGTGTTCACGGAGGGCGACGTGGCTACCCACAAATCCGAACTAAAGGTTAATCGCTCCTGTAAAAATGTTCCAAATCTTCAGCTCTTCTTCCGGCTTCTCTTAGCCAATCACCGGGTAATCTCCCCGGTGGGTCAACAAGGCAGTGTCTCCCCCTGCCTGGGTTGACGGCAACTTTTGAAAGGGCTATTGTGCCTTTTTAAAGTTGCAAAAATAATTGTAATGTGCAGAGAATTGTCAATAAATATTTTTTTTTTTTAATATTTTTTGCAAAACTTGTCACTTTCATTGTCTGTGTTCACACATTACATTTATCAATTTTTTTTTATTTAGCTTGCTCAATTCATCTTTATGGTTTATGCCAACTTTGATGGTAAGCATTGTTTCCATTAGTTTATCGTTTATCTGTAAGCATTCATTTATTATCCAGGGATCGAACCCTGGATGTTCGGCATACCGCGCCGATGCTCTACCAATGAGCCATGAATCATATGATGTGAAGTTGGCTTTTTTCTAGTCACTTGCGGACTTGCATTTACACTTTGAATAAAACTGGAATGCAGTACTTCAACATTCTTTTCTCCATTTAGATGTAGATCTTTATACATCTAGTAAGGTTTGAACCCAGGATAACAGTTATCGCAGCTGAATGCTCTACCACAGAGTTATGGACCTTATGAAAGCAATAGAAAGATAAACATATAGTTGTGAAAGACTGCGAAATAGACGATAACATATGATATGCGATAATAAAAAAATTTAGATATATCTCGTGGCTCAATGTTAGAGCATCGGCGTTGCACGCTGAATGTCTGGGGATCGATTCCCATGCCAGTAAAACAATTTACAAATACAAAATTACTTCAGAATATATCCAGATATTACACGTTGTTCCATGTCTAAGTTCAAGAATTCAAAAAGTGTAATAAATAGTAACTGAATACTTAAAGATAAACGATACAACAGTGGCAGAAACAATAAAGATGAATTGAGCAAGCTAAATGAAAAAAAAATTGATAAATGTAATGTGTGAACACAGACAATGAAAGTGACAAGTTTTGCAAAAAATATTTTATAAAAAAAAAATTTATTGACAATTCTCTGCACATTACAATTATTTTTGCAACTTTAAAAAGGCACAATAGCCCTTTCAAAAGTTGCCGTCAACCCAGGCAGGGGGAGACACTGCCTTGTTGACCCACCGGGGAGATTACCCGGTGATTGGCTAAGAGAAGCCGGAAGAAGAGCTGAAGATTTGGAACATTTTTACAGGAGCGATTAACCTTTAGTTCGGATTTGTGGGTAGCCACGTCGCCCTCCGTGAACACATCATCGGACTAAGCGGACCCCCACGTCCCCTTTCCGGCCAGAGCCCTCCAAACCTCGGTATATGTTATTTTTATATATACCGTACAGTAGGGGCATGACCCCCTACGGGCTTATTACGAGTCAAGGGGAAACGGGGCTACGGAAAGGAAGGGAGCCCAGATATGCACTTCAATTTTTAAAATATAAAATACCGTCTGGGGAATCCGAATTAAGTATAGAAATGTCACGTCATCCATCCAATCAATACAATTTATTCAGTGTCTTGCCCCAACCAAGAATCTTTTCAGATCCAATGTTACTATTAACCTATGCTGAGAAAAGAAAAACAATACCATTAAGCATCTCAATTGTTGCTCATGTGACTTACATGACTCATAGATTCAACTTCTGACAGAAGCTTGGGAAAGGCCATACAAATTGTAGATGAAAATCATTGTATAAGGCTCTTGAATGATAAAATAAAACCCGTAGAATGTTGCATTGTTGATAGTTGTGTTCCCAGTATGCTGAAAATCCTTTCCTATTGGATAAATTTTTTTTTTGTAGATTAGACATGGTTGGCAAACAGGAGGAGAAAAGCTTCATCATAAATTCAAAAATTTTTCAAGAAAATTCCTTTCATACCTAAAGAGTCCATGTATGATGTTCATCGCTGCAATGCCAGTGAAGTGAAACATCTTTAGGGCCATTTAAGTACCCAGCTTCACCAACACTGAGCGTAAAGGACAAGTTGTTCTTTAGCAAAGGAAGCAGAATTATTTGAGGCTTCTAGCTGTGACACTATAAAGGATTCTATGAGGATAGTACCGGATTTATTAACACAATATGATACTTCTCATTAGACAATTTGCATTACTCTATTACTTTACCTCATACCTTAAGAGTAATGCACTCTCAGTGTTTTTTCAACTATAGGGCAACTCTTCCATCCTGTAACACTTCCAGATTTGACTTGATCCCCTGCTAAAATTCTGTGAATGCAAAATAATAGCATTAAAAATACTTTTTTGCTAGACAAAAAACCGAGAAGTGCCTAATCCATGTTTGATGTTGAACTCATGCCATTTCTGGGTTTCTGTACCACACCCATTTTCAGCAGTCTTTATGGTAATATTAATCAAAGCCACATGTACCACTATGAAATGGGTGTTGAAAAGCAAATAAAAACCTGTTGAGATTGATACCAGGAGAATCAGAATAGATCTCAATCAACTTCAGTTATTCTTTTCCCTATAGTACTTAGTGACATAGCGTAATAGATATACCTGCCTCAATTCAGAACCATAGACCAACAGAAAAGAACACAGAAATGTAGCTGCTGTGAAAGCAGATCACTTTAGAACACATGATCAGGTATAGATCATCTACGAGGAAACCTAAAATGCAAAGACAAAAATATGGGGCATAATTGCAGTTTACCAAACATAGTAGTAAAATAAAATAATTGTCCAAGAAAGAAATATGCACACTTGGGTTGGCGAATGGGTAAGTCTGATGCAATGTATGGCAACCCGTTTTCCTCCCCCCCCCCCCAAAAAAAAAAATAAAAATATCGGCCTTACTTTCTACTTTACTCCTACCAACCGATAGATGGCGGCAGCAGTGAAATAGAAAAAAAAGGCCGATATTTTTTTTTTTTTTTGGGGGGGGTAAAACGGATTGCCATAAGCGCTATGCAGTAGAAATATTCGGTGAGTGTGTGAACAATATTTTAAATTTTTTTGTTTAATAATTTACTATCGCCATCTACCGGTCACTTTTCCAGTTAATGCTCTACATACACTCAACGAATATTTGTCCTGCATCAGCGCTAGTGCTGTAGCGTACTGGCGCGCTAGGGTTGCGGCAAAGGTTCGATTTATTTCAAAAACGATTAACTTAATGAAATGGGGGGGGGGGGGCAAAACGGATTGCCATCCTGGAAGGGCTTTGATCCTTTTCAGACAGTGAGACCCCCTCACATGAGATGAAAATCTTTTAAAGCGTTTTTAAGTTGATCGTAATATTACACACATCTTCATTTTTCCTTTACCGCCATCCAGCTTCTCCAGTTTCCCTTTTACAACCATAATCATCCCAACCCAAGCTCTTCTGCATCGTCCTTAGAAACCCAGGCACCACTTGCGGGACTGTATATTGGTTTTATTTGAATAGCATGTGGCCATTGGAAAACTTCGCAACCACCGTGAACTGCTTAATTTTTCTGTTCCACTTTTTACAATGATGAATTTGTTTTTGAGCTTTTTAAGACTACAGCAACGGAACATAAAAACGTATTCAGATCGGTCCGCTTGTAATCATCAGTGTAATATTATTGCTCCAATAACATAGTGACAAAATGGTTCAGGACAGACAAACGCGATTCGTGCACGAGAGGCAGAGGAAGAGGGATAGATAGATAGATAGTTATTTAACAACAGTTTTCTGTTCAAAAAAACAAATCAACGGACGTAATTAATGGGAGGGGTAGACAATCTAGGGCCGAGGGTTGGAGACAAAATGAGAGGCAATTCAATGCAATGCAAAAAAACGATCAGATTTCAACCAAAACAAAAGAATAGGGCAGATTTTCTTCACCGTGACATGCACAAACACACAAATTGGAGAAATCAAAATACAAAAAAATATAATAATAATAATCAATAATTTTGATCAGATTCAACGATACGGATGAACATATTGTTTTTTGACATGTATCCACCACGTCGCTGCTGGCATCGAAATGTTCTATCGGTGTCACTTGCACAAATACACATTCACGCAGTCATACCGGAGGAATCCTCGTTCGTGACGGTCAACTCTTCTATGATCAGACTAGTTGGCGCAACAAAAAACAATGAAGAAGGAAAAACAAAAAACAAACAGCACAGAATTGATGGGATAAAACATGAAGAATATTGATAAGTTTAAGAGGGCGGTAGGAAACGTTATGATACAGATTACATTCATTTGGGTTGCAATTTAATAATCTCATAAGAAGATGGCATTATATAGCTTATCTGTCTTAATTTGGCCCTGCTCTGACAATCTTTTTTTTTTCTCTTTCCCCTTTTCCCATAAAGGTATATTTATAAATGCATACCAGAACGCTATTGTTTTCGTTAATTAAATAATTCTGTTTTTTTTTTAATCCTAGAATTTTTTTTTGTTTGTTTGTTTCGTTTTTCTGACTAGTTATGTACAAAAAATGGCTTTCAAGGTAAGAAAAGATTGGAGCCAGATAAGGGCAAATAAGTCAACTAAGTTTAGTGTGTTACGTGTGGGGGGGGGGCGGTATGTGTGGATGGCGTTTTGTTTACGAGGAGTTTCAATGTACAACAATGTTACACACACACATAAAGAAAAGTAGAAAAATAGAACAACTGATGGGCGATTCAAAGTAAAGAAAAACAAAAATACTTGAACATATGTATCTGTATGTGTCTATCTGTCGGTGTGTATCTGTGTGTGTGTGTGTGTGTGTGTTGTATGTGTAACAAAAACAAAGAGTGATAAGGATTTGTTTGAAATAATTAACTTTATAATTTTTTTTGCGTTTTCTTTTTTTTTTGGCCCTCGTGGATGCTTGAAATTGAATGTTTTACTGTATTCATTTTTGATTCAACTAGGACGAGAAAGGTGAGTAGAAGAAGAAACAAAAGAATCAAGGATTTTTGTTTTTTACCCAAGAAAAACTCGGATATGAGCAAAGGGAAAGGGAAAAAAAGGGATTGGGGATTCGAAAACAAAACAACATAGAAAATGACGGTAATATTTATAATGTTATACTTCTACTACGTACCAGCGTTGATCAAGACTTGCACCGGCTAGTACATAAACTAAGTGGGGCCCGCTGACTCTGGTTGCTGTTGACTAACAATTTTGGTTGAGATGATTCCAGAATCAAACAAGAAAGCTTCTACTTCTGTTGCTTCTGGAACATTTTGACTTTCTTTTGAGCCGGAGAGCATCCTGCTGCTGCCGTCTTTGAACGTCGAACTAGAAGGACTAGAGTTCGTAGTAAATGGGATCATCGTCGACTGTTGAACTACCGATGACGCTTTCACGTAATTCTTATCATTCTGGTCCGCACTGTTATCCGAACGCGTCCGACGGGCTGATCTAGACATTCGCTGCGTTTGAATTGCTGTCTTCGCTGTCGTAATACGTGACCCGCTACTTCTCGTGGTGGTCGCCATCGTTGTTGATTTACTAGTTGATCCCTGAACGTCACCTCCCCCCTTTTTCTTCTGTTCGATGACCGCATTATCCGTCGTTGGTGAAGCAAAACCTTCCGGTGATGAGCGGTTGATCCGGTTCGAGCCGCGTCGTATACTTTGCTGTTGCTGGTGGTGTCTCTGACGATGCTGGACAACTGCACTGTGCTCGAGATCCACCACCAGGCGCTGCTGAGCGCAGCTAGTATCATACTGACAGCAAACCTTTCCATTCTACGTAGTTGATTCAATCATTAGTGATGGAGACTAAATGAATCGGTTACGTATGAAAAAGCTTACGCTTACAAAAAGAGTTGATTGTAAAAATGGCTTAAGATTGGAAGAGGTTGACAGAGAGAGAGGTCCATTCGTGCAATTTTGTTAGACGGATTAAGTAGGGAGATAAGAATAAACATTACCGATTAGTATGGGGAGGAGCAGCACTGTGACTGTGGCCTAACATTCGTTGGCACATCGGCTCCTGTTATCGCCGGATTGAACAATCAAGCAGCAACGGAACAAGAAAAAAAAAATATTCCTTTTTGTTAGTGGGTCAGCAAGCTACTCACTCCGTTAGTTAAACGCAAATCAATTAGTTACAACGCAGCAAGTACAATTGCTGTTTTAAAGTTATTGTTTTGGTTTAGGCGTTCCCCATTGAATTAGTGTTAAGTGTGCATAATCTAGTAGTTTTACTGGGATCATTCTGTGCGAAAGAAGAAAAGACGTACCTTGCATTTGCAATTATTGCAACCATCCAACCCGGCAGCCCATTCCGCTCCGTGAGTATAATTACGACCGAGATGATGGCATCCAAAGGGTTCTCCGAACTGACTTGTCGTATCCATCGGTTCTTCAACAGCACTGCATGGATCACTGTCCGGACAACGTAGGCAGCAATCGCCAGGAAGACGGACCGGATGACTACAATAGACGGGCGGGCATTCCATTGGCCAGCAATCAGTCTCTCCGTGCTGACAAACAAAAGAATGATTGAGCATTCGTAGTTTTCGAAAAAAAAAAAAAAAAAAGAAAATTTGATTAGATTGTTTACCAGACATTCGCAGCTCTGACATTGGTATATCCATCGCTGGCCGGAATCGAATATGACGTCCGACTTTTCCTGGTGGCGACATTGCTGGGATTTGCTGGAACGGCACTGCGGACAACACAGTTCGGAATTCGGATGATGAACGAGGGTTTGATTCCGGTGAAGGCTGAACTTGGCTGTCGATTCCAAGTCTCCGGAAGATGACGAAGAGGAGGAGGAAGAAGATATTGAAGAAGAAGACGTGCAATGGCAAGGCAGTTTGGAGCAGGTCACGACGCCCTCACGACATTGGCAGCTGACGCATGGACTCTCGTAAGAAATCCATGTCTCTCCACTTTGGCGGACACCCTCTTCGGTGTGGCAAACTACAAAAACGAGAATATCAAACATCAAATGCTTTGCCAAAGAAAATGGCCTTTCAAATAACGTGAGCTATTTCGTGGAAATAAAAAATACCTAAGCTGCAGTTGGGATTGCTGGGCGGGCAACGGCACTCGTAACTGCCCATCGTGTTGAGGCACTGAGTGTTGCCGTGGCAACTGTGCGTCCCTTCGGCGCACTCGTCTATATCTGCAATTCAATTTAAAATGTAAAGGCTTTAAAATTGCCTACATTTTCAAAAAAGAATCAGAGATTAAAAACAAAATTAGAAGAACGACGCACCTTGGCAGAGGGCACCGAGAAAGGTGTCCAGGATATCCTGCCGCGGCGAACGGAATCCGGGCTTGCAAGCGCAAGCGTACCATCCGGGCATATTGCGGCATTCGGAATTCGCGTGGCATTGATGTCCCGTGGTTTTATTGCCGGTGCGCTCGCATTCGTTCACGTCCGTTTCGCAAAAATCGCCTTCGAAGCCCCGGCGGCAAGAACATTGGTTCGGAGCGACGCATCGTCCACCATTCTGGCACGGTCGATCACACACCGCTATAAAAAAAAGATGACAAGAAAATCGCAAAAAATTTCATCAGAATTGTCCGGATTTCATTTCCATGTGTTCAAATTACGTTCGCATTCGATTCCATTTCCTCGGTAACCCGGACGGCAGGCGCACTGGTACGATCCGGGTGTATTGATGCAGGTGGCCAGCGTCGGATGGCAGTCGTTGTCCAAATTGTTAGCGCATTCGTCGTACTCGACGCACTCCGTGCCGTTGTTGTACAGTTCACCAACTGAGTCTGGACCAGACCCGAGATGATAGTAACCAGGTAGACAGTCGCAACGGTAGGAGCCAACCGTGTTAACGCAAATCGTGTTGGCTCCACAACGGTGACCACCTGGCCCGCCTTCCGTCTCGCACTCGTTGATATCTGCGAAAGGATTTAAGTTATAAATGAATTAAGTAAGATGTCACAACGATACAAAAAAAAAGAACAGCCGGCAATCCATGCGCTAGAAAAATAACAACGTGCGTTCATCCAGTGACACTCGTCAAAATACAAGTAAAATGGTCCCGTTTTCAATGAATTTCGTGGTTCATTCAAAAAATGTAAAACTATAGAACATTGTGCTGTTATTGATTAGGAATGAAAGAATCAAAGCCACCAGACACTCATTCGAGAATACTTGAAGAAACACAGAGTGATAAATGGATTAAAGATTACTAGTTAATTAGACAAGAGTGAGAGGTAGAGGTGCAGATGGTGTTAAGCGAACTAGCAAATAATCATAATTTTTTTTAGATAAAACTAAAACCCCAAGAGGAAGGATGTATCAATTTGCACATAGTGTTTTGAGGTGGCGCAGGTTTCTATAGAAAATAAACCGGCACCCGTGTGATGTGAAATGCTGATGTGCTGCAAGTACGTACCGGAACAATGTTTGCCGTCGCCGGTGTAGCCGGGCGAACAGTGACAGGCGTAGGTTGTCTGCAGGTTGATGCACTGCGCACGAGCGTGACAAACGTGACTCGCCGACGCGCAATAATCCACTCCTTTGATTCCATTTTTTTTTTATGTTTGTTTTGTTTGTGTGTGTGTTTTTATGATCGATTTTTTTTTTGTTGCGACAAGAATAATTAAGCACACATCATTTTGATGATGATGATTTGAGGGGTTAAAAATCAACAAGGAATGGGAATATGATAAGGTAAAGGATTAAGAACCACCAGTGCGTCAGTGTGCCATGTGCGATACCAGGATCGAGGTGATTCACATGAGGAAGGAAAGAAATAAAAAATAAATCTTTGTTAGTAAGGAAATTCAAAATCAACTTAAATCAGTCATCCACAATTCCGCTCTATTCCATCTTATAAAAAAAAAAACGAACGAAATGGCGACAAGTCGTCATTCGATTTAATTCAATTTCTTTTTTGTGTTTGTTCAATGTCTATCGCAGTGGATGAAAAATCAAATGAAAAGGCCCAGTCACGGAATTGTGTGAAATAGAATACATTGTAACTAAAAAATAAAAGGAAAAGATTTAAATCACCTGGGCATTGTTTACAGCATTCATTGGCGACGGTGAACTGCTCGGACGGTGGGCATGAGAGAGCTGGGCAATGGAGTTCAGGGTCCAACGGCTGGCACTGCATCGATGCGTTGATACATTGACATTCCAGGCAATGACGTGGGCTGGTGCGCTCGCCGTGATCGTATTTAACTCCATGGAAGAAGCACGGCTCTGAAAACATCAACAACAAACAAAATAATGAATCAATGTGATGCCAAAATATTTATCAAAATTCTTCTGGTTGTTTTCCATTGGCTTCTCAAATAAACTACCATAAAAAACATGGGCTAATAAGGTCAAAGCAAAACTGTTGCTGATCAAAGTTAATCTTGTTGTGTGTCGCAATGCCATAGAAAACAAAAGAGAAGGTAAACTGAAGACCTTTCGATCCACAAGTGACACTGAAAAAAAAAATAATAAAACCCTCTCGTTTAACTACATTTGACATGGACCTTGGGTACTTAGTGACGCATGGCAGTTGATTTGTTTTTTCGGGACTTTTTTGTTGTTATTAGCTCGTAGAAAAATGAGCCGGAATGTCAAAGCCTTATAAAACAGAGATTATCCCGAGTTCAAACGGAAAGAATAAACTTACTCAGACACGTTCGACAGCATTCGCCCGGTAGTTGGACGGGATTACGGCACGGAGTGTCTGGACACTGAACCGGACTGCACGTCACTTGCCCCTTCTGCACGCGTCGTACGTGTCGAGTCGATGATGAGATCAGAAATAAATCCCGCAAGAGGCGCCGTGAAACACACACACACACGAAGAAAAAAAAAAAAAAGGAAAGAATGTTGTATTAAGTCATTTGATTCAAATGCTAAGTATAAAATGTAGGTGGTTGGACTCACGTGGCACGAACACACGTCACAATCGGAATGCCAACTAGTCCCGTCGGCGTGAACAGTGCCGTTGACGCTGCAGGAACGCGGGCAATCGCATTGTTCCAGTTGCGTCAGCCTTTCTTCGGCATGCTCCAACTTTTTTTAAGAGATAAACGTTAATAAATTCATAAAAATTTGCATACTTTTTAAATTTCGAGGCTGGTTTTAAAATCGTTACTTTATTAGTAAGATGTTGCAATGATTTCTCTAGCCGGGCAACGACCGATTGCAGACTGTGAAACTCGCCGCACGTCGGACATTCGGCTTCAGCTGCCGGACATTGCACCAGGTGGCCATTGCTTCCCGCTATTAAATTGACATCCTGCATAGCACCCTATAGTTCGGAAGCGTAACCATTGGTGTTAAGCATAAAATAATAGTCCGATAAAAAAAAAGAACTCAATTTTCAACTTACCTTGAAGAGGAAATGTTGGTCGCCTCGCTGTCCGATCCACAGCGACAATTTGTTGGCAGCTTTGTTCTCTTTCTTTTCTGCGGCTGGAACCGAAGAAGAAGATTCCGGAATAATGGCTGTGTCGGGAATGGCGGCCATCCATCGGCGTTCAACACGACGGCAGTCGACGTAAAGAGAAGCGACACCGCCGCTAACTGTCACGGCCAATCGGTGCCAAACGCCATCGGCCAACCGATAACTGAACGTCTCGACGCGAGGCACTCCCAGGTGATTGTAATGCAACCGAATCTCGTCCTTACGGCCTGAGCTCTGCAACTCGAGGAACCTGCGAAACGATTAGTTTGTTATTATTAATATTAATTGGATGTACAATTTTTTGATTCAATTTTTTTTTGTCGACTTTGGCACTCGAATCATCTCGTTAATTGATTTGATTTGACGTGTTTTGTTTTTCTCTCTAAATTCCTTTTTAAAATGTGGAAATGGATCGCGAAATGGATCCAATCGGGACACCCAAGCACGACTCGCCTATTGGCTGGACAGAATGGAAAGAGTAGGATCGATTTCGATGCAATTATTAAAGTAACCTTTCACTGTTCTCAATTTCTTTTAGCAAAGAAGAAAAAGGACAGGATCCCTTATCAATTCGAACCAGCTCAGCGCTACTCATAGATTAAATTCTTTGTTTCGTGAGAATGAAAGAAGGAGATCCGAGATTGCCATCAACATTTTAAACACAATCCGGAAACTGAACCTTTAGAAAAAGAAAAAGAAGCCCCATGATGGAAGGCACGCGGGATGCTTGTATAGCTAAACTGGTGTCCAACGTAATTAAACGGGAGGGCGTTAGAGCGTGTGAAACCGTTCCTCACGCGCTCCCTTTTCGTCTCTACACATTTAGTTATACAGTACAGGTTAAGGCAAGTGTACACACACTGGTTTGTTATTGCAGCCGTTGGCGGCTGAACGTTCGGGATTTGTTTGAAGTGCAGCTCTTTGCGAGGGTCAGACATTAACCACTTGCTAATATAACAGGATGAAACGGCTCAGCTGACCAGGAAAAGATAAAGAAGGAAAACTGATAAGGCCAAATGGTGTCTCTTACGTGCAACCATGACGTCGAAAGGGTCGGACTGTGCCATTCGATTCCCCGTGGCCCGGATAAAATCCTACACCACCCCGTGCAACACCAACACAGACAAAACCATTCGTTCCGTGTGTGTGCCCCGTGTATACGTACGAACGATTGGAGGGGCGGACATTAGAGAAGCAAGTCGGTGAGTGGGAGGCAAAAAAAGGAGACAAATTAAAATCGCTTCGTAGAAGAAAAAAGAGAGAGACGGTGATGGAAAAGGAATGCGCAGTTGATAACGACACGTTATGAGAGAGCTAAATCAATCGATCCCGTTGATTTCCCGGCCGAAACCCCCCACCCACCCAGCGATCAACAAGACGTTCGAAGGGATAACTTGAGATGTAAGCTGACGACTCTTCCGGATCTCCGGAAGAGTCTTGTTCACATAATAAAAAAATAAATAATAATAAATTGAGGGGGGGGGGAGAAATTTCTTCGTACTGTAGTAGTATTGAACACCGCATTGCGTTCGGGCAAGCATTTGCAGCCGTCAGGAAATGAAAGACTTATTATTAGCGCTGTAATTAACACGTGTGTGGTGAAATGAGGAATGGATTGATTAATGAACGAACCTGGTGAATCCCTGAGATAGGGAAAAGATTGTGCCGACGTTGAACGGTTCTTGCCGGACGGCGGCCATGAAGGTGATGTCATGGTGGGATTGGAGCAACGTCATCACCTTGTCGTAAGAAGTTTCCGATAGTCGGATGTTCCGGTTGTCTCCTGAATGAACGCAAGAATAAATTTTTCGTTCTCCTTTTTGGAAGGGAAGAAATCATAAAGTTACTCACCTGTGAAATAGAGGGCAGGTGAAATGCTGTAAGGTCCTGGCGCTACGTCGACGCCCGTCAAATTGAGCCGGACGGATGCCAACTCGTCCAGTATGTCGATGCTGTTTTTGCCGCCCGTCCAATCCCATCCGGATGCAGAGGCTGTACTCGTCGTCGATTCTGCGTATTTATTAAAGCACAAACGAATCAATGAATCGATATCTTTTGACTCAATCAATATTTAAAGGTAAATAACGAAATAAATCATCAACAGCACCATAAAAAACAAATAACAATAAAAAAAAAGCGGAGAGGGTATAAACAAAAAAAGGGGGGGGGGGGAGAAGAGTTTGACACGCAAAGTTTTCGAATGAATGCGATTTACAGCGCCATAAGTTGAATCGTCTCCCGGGTCTCATCGTTTTCGCCCACCTATGCGGACCGCCGCTTTCAACTTTTTCTCCCCCACTTTCGTTTTATTTATCTTCTATATATTTTCTTTCTGTCAATTCCTGTCTACACCACTCTCGCTCCCTTCTCACTAAAAAAGAAAAACCAAAGGTGGGGAGGAAGGATGAACTGTGCAATTAAAAAGAGAGACTGGAAATAGATTAGGAGTTTGCATGGGACGACGCGAGTGAAGTGCCGGTACGTGACCCCGATGCGTGCGGGCCGCTAGAAGACCACACCATACGGCGGGATCTTTCTTTAACGCTCGTGATTTACGCGTGTCCATGTCGATTCGACTTATTATTTTTCTTTTTGCCCGGGTCTGAACACTGGCCG
Source organism: Daphnia carinata (assembly GCF_022539665.2). Taxonomy (NCBI): domain Eukaryota; kingdom Metazoa; phylum Arthropoda; class Branchiopoda; order Diplostraca; family Daphniidae; genus Daphnia; species Daphnia carinata. Next base: position 7,386,300 of record NC_081333.1, read on the forward strand.
TTCTTGTCACATAATTTTTTTTTAACTAGGCCTACACACTTTTCCATTTGTGAAGAAAAGAGGAACTGTGGGACCGTTTCAGTTCGTTTCCGGTTGATCTATGGTGACTGTCTACATTATACCGCTTTCTGTGTGTGTGTGTGTGTGTGTGTCCTTTTCAACGGTGGGACCCCAATCAGGAAAGTCAAACAAAAAAGCAAAAAAACTTTTCATTTTTTTTGTTTTTTTTTTTTTTTTCGTTCTCTCTTTTTTAGTTGTTCGACCTAGTTTATTTGCCCGGTGTTGGAGAAGAGATAATCAGCAGATAAAAACGGTGCGCAACACTTGACGAAAAAAAGAAAAGTTTTTTGTGGGCGCCAGTATTTGACAACGGGCCAAAAGAAACGGGACATTTTCGAAGTGCATCCTTTTTGTTATTTCTTTTTTATTTTTTCTTCTTCTAAGAAAGAAGTGGTGTATGCGTCATCTCTGGACTATGCGATGTACACGGCGGTTCTCTTTCCTTCCCTTTTTTTTTTTCTTTCTTTTTGCCTCAGACTCTTAGCATTATTATCAGCCGACTTGAGTCAATAAACAGAGCGGCAAAAATGCTGGACCACACTTGGGTTGAAAACATTGCGGTAAAAAACAAAACAACATACACACAGACATAAAAGTTAGGTAAAATGCTGGAATTTTATACGACCAGAATAAAAAAAGAAAATCCCCCTAAAAGATTGCGGCATTTGGTGCGCAGCCATCCATCACGTTCGACAGTGGGACGATATCCTTGGCAACAATTATGGAGTTCTACATCGCAGTTTAACGTCAATTGCGGGGTTTGACGTTTTTTTGTTTTTTTTCTAGTGAATTAACAATAGAAAATGGAGGGCGGGGCGATTCCTTGTGTAAGCACAATCACGATAGAGTAACCGAAACTAACGGTCGAAGAAAAAAAAAAATAAAATAAAGAGAATGAAGGAAGAAAAGAAAAAGGTCCGTCACACGATGGATCGCGTGTCGATGTCGATTGTTCTGTTTGGAACGTCCGTCTCTGTTTGCCTCGCCTGTATATGTTTCCGTCTTGGCACGACATCGTCCACATCGACATAGACGCACAGACCACACACGTAGCATGTACGTTCTCTATGGATTGAACACACACAAAAAAAAAAAAAAAAAAAGAAAAATCCCGTCCAGCAAACGCGACAGGATCAACCAGAGGGAAAAACGAACAAAAACAAATAGAAAAAAGAAAAACCCTGATTGAATTGAACGATCGCCCAGCAAAATCAAAATTAAGTTTGAGTAGAACTTGTTTTGTTACTAGAAAAAAAAAATTTCATTTTATGAAGTGCCCTACCGTCCGTCACGAGACGTGTCAATGGCACGTCTCAATAACTGCCTCGACTAATGATTTTGGCAAAGGTGGAAAAAATAAAACAACAAGGGAAAGTTCCAGAGCACAAATAAAAAGAGTGTGGGGAGAAAACTCACTACGACGATATTACTAAGTTTCAAATAAAAAGCGCGGCCGACCCGTCAGAGAAGTGAGCGAGAACATAGGGATGCAATAAGGACCTTCAAATATGTAAAAACGTTAACAAGAAAAAGTTCGCTAGTCGGAGGGGGGAAAAAAATAAAAATTAGACAAACACACGCATACAGAGCTGTCCTTGAGACCATTCATTTTTTTTTTTTCTTTTTCCAAAGATTTGTCCGGTTGTAAACAGAAAAAAAGAGAGCAGCTGCTTTTGCAACTAAGATAGACACATCATCATCTAGGACGACTAGACGAGTGCCGGTCGTCCACGTCGTCAAGTAGTTCGTTTATTTTCTAATTTTTTTTTTTTCCTTTCCAAAAAGAACTATTTCGTTTCATAAAAGCCGACGAGAGCACGAAAAGAGAGAGCTTAATTAGCAGCAGCAAGAAGAGATGAACGAGAAGGGTTTTTTTTGGAGAGAGAGAGAGAGAGAGAGGGGTAGGCGTGACCAGTTGGAGGTGTCAACGGCTGACAAACCTGCTGCTGTGCAGAGCGAAACTCTTTCTTGAAATTGAAAATGAACTCGAGCCAACGGATATATGGGATACAGTGAAAAAGAGAAAAAAAAAAAAATAATAATAATAACTGACGCTTTGGGGGAGGGGGGTCTCTCATCAAAGTTTCACGATCGACCCAAGCTCTTTGGCCCCACACAAAATCTTATTGCTTTTCTTCCTTTAATTTTTTTTTTTTTTTTTTTTTTCCGTTCGTGCTAAAATTTGTCTATTCCCTCTACAATTTCCGAATTTTTTGGGAAGGGGACCACAGAACAAGTAACACGCCTTTGTTTTAAAAAAGGGAAAAGGTTAGGATACCATTTGCTTATTGCAACAAGAAAACAAAAAAGGGGGAAACACCACTAACTGTTCCACCCACAAAAAAATTCGCCAAAAAGAAAGAAAAAAAAAAAAAAAAAGATCTACGCCATTTTTTTTTTTTCTCTTTTTCTTTTACTTTTCTTGGGGGTGTATACGAGAGAACAATTGCATAAAGGAAGGGAAAGGATAATATTTCATTATTTTTCGTGTTTACCTGCAAGGTGGGTGAAGACGGCCAAAACGACGATGGTCGAAACGGTGAAAACTGTCCATGGAGAGGAGGCGATTCTTTTGCTAGACGTGGCAGAGGCCGGCAGCACCAGGAGGAGTGACGGCGAACTTGTCGGCCAATTCATTTCCTCGTGTCGACTGTCGGTCGGCGCGTTGCGCGTTCGTCGCCGACACACACACACACAACACGCGCGCACCCCCCGTCAAAAAAAGGAGAACGAAGAAGAAGAGAAAAAAAAAAAAAAAAAAAAAAAAGTCCGCAGGGGAGAAAAGCAAAAGGAAAAGGAAAGGACAAAAATTTGTAGAAAAAAAAAAAAAACCACCCAGAAAATATTGTGCTCTCCCTTTCCCTCTTTTTTTTTTTTTCGGTTTCGACGTTCCAGGTGAAAATGAAAATTGGTCTGTGGAAAGGGTTCGTTTTTCTTTCGGTTGTTATATAAACTTAATGTTCTCTTTTGATGTCACTATTTCCAATGCAGACGTCTAGCGCACGATGAAATGAGGAAAATGAATGCAGCACAATCACTTGATTATTTTTTGTGTTGGTCCCTTATTTTTTTTTTTTTGTTCTTTCGAAACGGACACACCTATCGAAAAAAAAATGAACTGCGGTCGAACTGCGTGTACGCGTTGTGGTGGGTCTAAAGCGATCCGTATATGGGATGTCGGTTTGAGCCGCGCACAGGCAAACATATACACACACACAAAAAAAAAACCGAAGCTAAACTGAACTGAATAATCCCCCGGAAAATTGGTGTTGAATTCTTTTTTTTTTTTTTTTTCGCACTCTGAAAATGATGAAGGGCCGCGCGTCGGGAGTTCGTCCGGCAGCTGGGGGCGCACTGTCACGTCACAATGTCTTGAAGACGGTGAGTACGGTGAAGTAGTGGAACTCGATCGCACGGCTGGTCCATTTTGGCCGGTGTGTGTGTGTGTGTGTATGTGTGTGTGTGTGTATCTGTAATGAAAAACGAAGCGGCCAACACCACGGAACACAAACGCCACTACGAGAAACCGCACCCAAACGGGGAACTTCTTTTCTTCTGAATTTTTCTTTTTCTTTTCTTCTTTTTTTTTTATCGGGACGCTATTTGAGCAAACGACACTTTTAACACGAATGCTGCTGATGATTGACGCCTAGCCGCGAAACATTCAGCTGCACTACGGAAGAGAAAAGAGCGCGCACCGGTGATGATGCTCGACAGGCGTGAAATGGGCCGCGAATGATGAAGACGCCACCGAGCGGTTTGTACTTGAACGGCTTCATCTTCCCGCCATACGGAAGAGCATCGGGCTGAATGGAGACTGAAAAAATAATCAGTGCTGCAGCCGCCGCTGCTGCCGCTTTGGCCACAACCGGTGAACGCCTCACAGGTCCTTGGGACCGCCGCCGTTGCCGCCGCAGCTCTTTTTTGGCTCCTCCTGCCACCGCTCCTCCTCGCTTCTGCTGATGATAATGACGACAATGATGAAGAACAGATCAGATGGCGTCGCATCACCATCGCGCCATCATCGTTTCCTGCAAAAAGAAAGAACAAATTTCAACCCCCCAACAAAAAAAAAAAAAAAAAAAATGCGTTGGAGCGTTAGTTGAGGATTGAAATAAACTCAAATGAAAAAAAGCTGGCAATGTCGCCCCATCGTGAATCATGAAGGACCTATTACTATATTTAAACATTGTGATTTGTTTTGACGTGAGATGAGTCCTACAAAGTTGCACTCCAGTTTGGAGTTAAATGAACAGACATGCGACTGTCGTAATCATAAAAGTCTTCTCCTGTTGTCTATTCCTTTTGTTTTTGTTCCTTTTCTTCTAACTGATTTTTGAACGGGCGGTTTGTCTGTCATGTGATTTAAAAAAAAAAAAAAAAAAAAAGAAAAGAAGGAAAAAGGCTTCCGTCCGTTAGGGAAGTTGGGATAGGAGACATGAGAACACATTAGCGTCGGGACATGAACTATTATCGCTCAGGACTCACCTCATCTCCGGAGAGTTAGCAAGTATATAGAGTCGAGCTTACGTCTATACGTAACGGGTCGAGAATCTCACCTACGCACCAAGTGTCACAGAACTATGTTGAATAGCGCATACTGGAGGAAAGAAAAATTTTAAAAGAAATAGAGAACGGATGAGGCAGGATGGAAGCAGGTTTCCGGCTCCCGCTTTTATATTTATACGAATTTCTTTTCGTGCATTTTTTTTGTTTTTGTTTTTGTTTTTGTTTTTCAAGTTCAATCGTTTTTTATTTATTTATTTACTTATTCTTTTTATCCGGCGGCGCCACTGTCTGCTGAGAGACGTCACGGTTCTTTGAGGTGTTAACAGACGCGAAAGATTTTGAAATATCCGCGCGAGCGGTCCCATTTCATTTGTATATATATTTTTTAATAGGAAAGAAAAAGATAAACTTGTGGGTTTTCTTGGAAGTAAGAGTTTCTTTTTTTTTTTTTTTTTTTTTGTTTTGTTTTACTTTTTATTTTTTTCTTTCGCCGATTGAGTGGATAGTTCTATGTCTGGCCTTGCTGGCGAAATTGGACGGCGGACGTGTTGATCTGCGGGCGGCCGCCCCTTTGCTACACGGCCAAATAACAGCCATCACTTATGTTATTTTTATCAATTTTCCCTGTCTCACTCTATTCCTATCTATTTTAGCCTATCGTCTCGTTCCGCTTTGCCGACTTGGCTCAAATCGTGTCTCCAATGCCCCTCTGCGTTCAAACTATATCATTCGAGTTGGGAAGGTATATTGTTTTACGTTTCAGTCTTTTCTCGTCCGAGGTGGTCAAAACAAATAGACGAAACGTGGAAAAACAGGATAGAAACACGAAACGCTTATTATTATTATTTCCGTTTGCGTCCGTTTCATCGTCCCTTGTTTATACCGAACTGGCGGTTCATCAGAATCGAAAACAACAACTCAAAGACGTGGTTAACATCATTTCTCTCCCTCCCCCCCCACCAAAAGAATACGAAACAAGCCGATATCTATACACGTAAACGTTATGAACTGTATTTGAACTGATGTTTTGCGATTGGTTGACGTGACAACACCTTGTGGCGCGCGTTCCCACCTCTTTGTTACGTTTCGTGTTCGTGACACGATATCACGAACGAGTCAAGATTCCGTTCGCAGCGGAAATGATGCTGTTGCAGCATGCCCAGTGCCAACGCACGCAAACGAGCCGTCTACGCAATATCGGTCATCCCGTCCCGTTTGGCTGGCCGTCTCCGGCCTGCGTATCGCCTGATCAGAGGCTCCAATTGCAAGACGAAAGAGATCGACCGATGGGCACGATATTGGGGTTTGGATTTTCATGGTAGTTTGGTATACATCGATCGCACGAACACGCAAGTTTCGCCTTGTGTTTTAGGTGTCGCATCCGGCGATTCTTCCAAGAAAGTTGTTTTTGGGTTTGTGTGTATTCACGTGAAACAAACAAATAAATAATAAAAAAAAAAAAGGGGGCAGCGCTGGAAAAATAATGGAAGCAATAAGGATTAACAGGAGACACTATCGGATACTTCCTCCGGCATCTTCGCCATTCATTCCGCGCTCTGTTATTCAATGCGGGCAGCGAAAAAAACAAAACAAAACAAAACACGTGTGACCCGTGTCACGATAGTGCGATCACCGGTCTCGCACGAACTTCCTCGCGCACTGATAGCCAAACGAATGTGAGGTGCAAATACGAGCAAAGCCAAAGGATGAGAAGAAGAATACCTCCTCATCCGGAAACGAGCGATCCCCCCCCCCTCCCACATCTGGTCGATTTCCATACTGACTTGAGTTCAGCTTCTCCATTTTCGATTGTCGAGTTGTCTCTCATCGCATGTTGACCAAACAAAAATCTGCGGTGCAAAATTTCAGTTGAAATGCGTGTCTCTCTTTCTACTTCTACCGAGTACACATTTAAATCTTATCGTTCCATTGCTCATTGAATTGTAGCTATCATTCTCTTTCTCTCTCTCTCCAACTGATTAGTTTACACGCTCATGGGTCTGTCAACTTCTCGTATGAGACCGAATCAAAAGAAGAGAAGAGTGAGCTGGTTAATTTCAATGACAATATATCGAGTAGGGGGAACGATGTGACGCCATGTTCTAAGCAAATCACCTATGGAGCTATTGTCTGGCATTTTCCACAACACTTTTCTTCGTCATTTAACGCAAATGAAAACCTTTTGCATCCCACGGTTTTTTTTTTCTCTTTGTCTCTTTCGCATTTTGAGCTGTGGCTGCTGCTGCTACTGAGTGGTGTAACGTCGCCATGACAACCTCCCACGGTCATATCGATTAGAATTACTCGTCCGCTTCGTTCCCCTCTGTCCCCCTCCACTTTCATTTTATTGCTTTTTCTTTTTTATTCTTTGGTTGTATACGCTCTTCATGTAAATGATGATTAGGTTGAAAAAAAAAATAATAAATAGAAAGTATAGCGGTTGGTGTGTGAAGGGGAGTCCACACACGCGGCTGCACTTGATGGATGACTGAGCCCGAAAGTCCTCAACAGAACGCCCCATTTTTTTATTTTCGTTTTCCCTTTGTTTCTTTTTTGAGTGTTAGCCTAGATAGGAAAAGGATTGTCGAGTATAGTTGTCCATCAGAGTTGTTAAATGGACGCCGAATCATCAAAGGGAGGCAAAATTTCAATTATTATTCCTTCCCCGCGCAATTTGTTTGGTTTCATTCGTGAGAATAACATTCAAATCAAAAATCAAACAAACGATTTTCGCATTGAATTGACGCCAATTTCATGTAAACCGATTTTTTGATTGGTTTAGTTTGCGCGGAAATGTGTCGTGTCGGGGGAAAAAAAAAGCGTTGGGTTACGAAAGTTGGTGGTGAATGAACGACTGCGAAGGGGGGGGGGGGTGAACCGTGCTTTCTTGGAACGGGGGAGGGCGTGTAGCAAGAAGCTTCAAGCGGAAAGTTTTCTGAACGTTCATTAACCGATGTGAGCTTAGTATATGGCAAAGGATGAGTGAACGAGAGAGAGAGAGAGAGAGAGAGGGGGGAGGGGGGTTTGTGAGTAGAGAAATAGACGCCACTATTTCAGGTATGCGGGAGAAGGGCAGACTCGGGTGGAGCGTTATTCAAATGAGGCGCGACAAGACGACACCACACGCGTGCACGCTCCTCCCTGCCAAAAAGGCAAAAAAAAAAAAAAAGAAAAAGGGAAAAGAAACGAGAGAACGGCACACTCACACACACACACACATATACGAGGAGTCAACGAGACTGAACCGTACTGGGTAATGGTTTTTCGCCCTAAGCGGCTAATGAGCTGCCCTGACATTCCCTCTCTCATTCTGCCCGTCTGTCTCCTGATGTGTTGCTAGCGATCTTCCTCCTTCTTTTCCGTTTCGTCTTTGGCCGTGTTGTTTTGTTCCCCTCAGACACGCGCTTGCCTCCCACAGGCCGCCCATGTGAGCAAGAGAGTCATACTGAATTCCAGACGATTTGCTCGGTCATATACTGGAACACGACAACAACAGCAAGCCAAGAATGGAACAAACGACAAAATAAACGTGAAAAATTAAAAGAATTCAAGTCACATTTCGAAATGGCACTGAAACGTCGCTCGTTTTTCACTTTGAACGCTGTACCCTTTTTGTTTTGAAGTAAATGGGCAGCAAATAGATTCGTGGTTTGTTTGATATACCTCCCGAAGAGAAACAACATGAGTTAAAAAAAAAAAAAAATCAAATAGCCTACATACGCCTTTCTTTTTTCATTTTAACCATTCCAGAAACTGAAAAACAAAATACTACCGACCGGCCAAACGCGTATCGGCAGCAGCTGTGTGTCGTTGCATAACACGGGGCCATAAATCCGCCAAGACACACGAGAACCCATAACCTTCAACACCCACAGTCCGTCCACACAGACGTACAGCTATTACACGCATCACCTCATCTCGTTGGGTTTCGAGTCAATTTTGACTTCACGTGAACATTATTTTTCATTTTCAATCATTTCCTTTTCGTAAAATAAAAAGAAATAAGCATGAAATCGTTTACCTGTTGGTGATTACTTGGGTTCTTCTTTCAAACGCAGATGTTTTCAATAATCCACTTGTGTTTATAAGCGATCGTTGCCAGTTCCACTGGATCACGCACTCGACAATATTCTCACGCCGGCGGATTCAAACCGTGCTATTATGTTTCGCACTCGTATACAACGTGGTCCATCTGTAGCACGTAACAGAAAATGTGTTTTTGCAATGCACGCAGAGATGAAAAAAAACAATTACAAACACGGAGTGTACAGTTTCTCTGTCGTTCTACCGGACTCGCTTCCTTCCTTTACTTCTATATGGTTCGTGCACGGCTGCTCGGTGCCGACTGACGTGATGACGCTCCGGCAATCGACGCTTGACTGTATGTGGCCGGCGAGCCGAGCACGAGAGTGAGAGAGAGAGTGTGCCAGAGGAAGGCGGAGGCAAATGGTGCAGGGGTTGGGTAGTGGGGTAGTATCGTGGTAATAGTAGCATGCTATAGTAGTAAACCAACGGTGTAGGTATATTTAAAAAGAAACGGTGCAAACGAAAAGGGGGGGGGGGGGGCATACATCTTCGTGTTGTTGGCCGTTTGTTTTTCAGTCAGTAAATCGACGACATTATTAGATAGCTCTCGCTTAAGGGAGACATACAAGCGTTTTCGTTCCAGACAAATGCGATGTTTTTTCAAACGTAATCCTCAATAGTCTTTTTTTTTTCTTTATTAAGTTCAGTAAGTGGTGACTTTGTTGAGTCAACAGAAGCTCAACTGCTGCAAAGGCTACCCCCGAATGCAGGAGGAATCGAACCCGTTCTTAAAATAGTGGGCGGCAAAGCCAATATGCATTAGTCGAGTCATTTATTATTCGCTGAAAAAATAAAAAGGCCGGTCACGTCAAAGTACTTAAAGGAAGTGCATACAGTATAAATTTGAATGGTCCTATCGACGTTATTTTTGAAAAGGACATTGGGACAGTCACTCATTTATTTTATTTTTTTCGTTCAGAGTGGATAGTCATTGACCTTTTCGTCTTCTTATCTGCCCTAATGAATTGGATGGTCGCGGTGCTTGTTGTACATAGGAGAAAAGATATCACGTGACCATTGCGCGCACTCGCCATTCGTTTCGGACACCTTATCGTTTACACCGTCACACGTACAATTGTATACCAGAGTAGTGTGTGTGCGTATTATAATGACTCTCTGTTTTATGAGGCGTGTGTCAAATGCACGAACTGCCGTGACGTCAGCCGTTGCTGCACGTATCGATTTTAATTTTTTGATGGGTGCAGATCGAACCCGATCGAACTTCATGCACAGACAACAGCGAAAATCTTCAACAGTCGGATTAAAAAGAAAAAAGAAAAGAGAAATATGGGACGACTCTTTAATTAGAAATCTTTTGTTGTCTCGATTTCTGTTGGTTATCAGCTCGTCTGTCGCACAACTTCTGAAGTGGGTTTATTCCGTGGACTACGTGAGAGACGTGAAGATAGAAATACGAACTCAGTTTTCGGGTAGAGTGACAACAACGGGACGTTAGATGTGAAATGATGAAACAAAGTTAACAGTAAACCCTCTCGCCGTTCCCCGTTACTTTTGTTTTTGATGATAAGGTTTGTCCACTTCCGACAGATTTCACTTATCTCTCCGGAGATGTATATATGTACTCGAGAAGTTCCAGTTACAAAAGCGGTAAAAAACGCTATTTCATCTTCTGTTTGTTTTGTTTGTTTTTTTTTCTTCTTGGAAGGAAAAATGGCAGACTCATCCGGAAGTCTTTTAAAATTGATTTTCAGAAACGCGTGGAAAACAAAACATTTGTAACAATTATTTTTCGAAGGGGAAACGGAACTAGAATTTTAAAAAGAAATCCGTCCGGAAAACAGGAAGGAATTCGCTCGCTGTGAAACGATTTGTTCCTGAACCAGGTGTTTCTGGGTCCGAGTTCCGACGGTCCATTTCACTGTCGGATGAGACGCGTGCCCATAAGTATCCAAAGAGGGAAGGGAAAGTTGATTGTAGGCTTGAAACGGACAGTGAGGGTAGCAGAAGGGCGGATGTTCCATTTTTATTTTCTTTGTCTGATCCAGCATCACTTCCGCTACCAATTCTGTCGTATTCCGCTTATACGCTTTGTCCCGTTTCTACACGCTATATCCGTACCAAGAAACTACTTCCGTTTTTGATTAGATCCGCACTACTTTTTTTTTCTTTCCATCGGATAATCGATTACGAGAAATGAGTGTGTGTAACGTTGTCATCTTTTGAATCGGAAGGAGTTAAAAAAAAAAAAAAAGGAACTGCTCCGACAAAGAAGCGGAAAATTAAGTCACATCATTTATCTCAACAGGATATGCAATAAACGAGCATACACTGCAATGGGAAACTATCTCGCTCTTCTGATGAAATCATCACCTGGAGTCTTTTATCCTTGTTTGTTCTACCGTCAAATGACGGTTACACAGGCCTATAAAGATAGGGCATAGAAGAAGAGCCAAATGCATATGCATATGTTTACCTTTTTGTTGGGAAAGAGAGTGGGGGCGGCTGGTAGTTTTGGGACCGCGAAATTGGTTCATGCTGGTTAGAGTTCCAGCACTTTTCGGAAATGTGAACAAAATAGGCAGGACAGGTAAGACAGACCTGAAATTTGACAGTGTGGTGGGGATGAGGTTAATCATGTGGGCAGGTGACAACTAGTCGTCTAGCATTCGTTGTTGTTTGTACCCGAATCGTTTCTTTTTTTTTTTTCAAACTTTCTCTGTACAACTGTTGAGGTTCAGGGTTTTTAGGCCTAAATGAGTCCTGTTTGTTGGCTTCACATGTACACCTGAGGGTTTTACGGGTGAAAGGGTCAAATCGATCCAAAACGGGGAGGTACAATTGACAGAGCCACAACGTTTTACTACCATTCGAAACCCTCTGTAAACGTCTATTGACGTTTGCAAAATAATTCTTCTTTTGTAAGAGACGAACGCGTCTTTGGCACCGATGTAACTTGAGCCGAATAGCAAAAAGTCTTGATGTCTAAGACGGGCGCCATACAAGTTTTGAAGAAGCCGTCATTGTGGTATTACTACGATTAATCCCGTTGAAACACTTGAAAGCGATGGTGCGTGTATATGTGTGTTTGATACATATAGATTTTTCCCGAACCATATTATTTTTTTCCCCTTCTACTTTTTCTTTTTTTAACGCGAGGGGAGTACGGAGTCCGACCCACCTGGCAGCGGCCGGCACACGCTGACCACATGTTTCCTCCATAAAGCAGGTGCGCCACTCTCTCTTTTTTGCTCCCCACGCTCGAAAAAAAAAAAGAATACAATTTTTTGATACATTTCCACCAACCCTCGTGAGTGCATTGGTAAGGTGAACGGTTTCTGCATTAACCTAACCAATGGACAGGTGTGGGCATATCAAGAGCACGAAAAGGGAGGCATGAAACGAACTGCTACCTACTGAAGGATTAATCCGTCGAATTATGAAGTTCTGCTCGGCATCCGGTTTTAATTGAACGCGCTCCCCATAACCACGAAGGGGAACAAAAAACAAAAAAAAAAACATTTCACTGTCAAAGGGGTCGTTTTGTTAGGAATGGGAGACACCGTGATAATCCGATCACCTTTCATTTCGTTTTATTTTTCCATCCACAACCGTGAAAAAAAAATACTACTGTGCTATTCCCTGACGACACGCGACCCAACATTTGTATTTATCGTAGTCGTCACGATGAATTATAATCTATAAGATACGGTTAAGACAAAATGTGAAAGAACGGTTGGGAAAAAGTGGACGGAATATGTAATTCAGACTGTCAAACAGGCGTGAAAAAATGCTCACATAGTTGCATCACTCAGATCATTTTTAAAGGAGGTAATTTCAAAAATGCAACCAATTGGAAGCATAGGCTGCTACAGAGACAAGGATCATCATCATGGCTGATATTGCGGGCTTCCCCACAGAATTGCAGAACTGGTCGAAATCACAGAAACAGAATGTTGTGTTGTCATAGTAGTTCCTACAGGAAAACAACAGAAATAAAAAATGTTGCTTGAAAATTTCTGAAGATGCCTTACCTCTTGATGTCTAGCTCATCAATGTCATTGAAAACATACTGGGCTAGCCTGACATCTCTGGCTGCAGGACGGCACCCTTCGTAAATATCTGCAGGAATGTCTCTCCGGATACCCTGGATGGAACTAAGACAATCACGTGTGATGATTTCTTCTGCACCTTTCCTTTCTACGATTTTGACGCATTTGTCATTGGGGTCTGGGCAGGTGTATGACCAATGCCACCTCCAGTCAAAATCCTTTCCACAGCCAGGGTGTGTGCTGACACATTTGTAACACCATAGTCCCAAACCTTGAGCTTGAACTGGCAAAGTGCAATTTTTAAAATAGCAATATTTTGAGTACCATAAAAAGATTTCAACTTACATGTGGATAAACCAATTACAAGGCAATATAAAAGAAATACAACACGCATTTTAATAAAACGAATATGTTAAGAAAACTTGAAAACAAAACGTTAAAAAAACATGAATTGGGCGTCGACAAAAAACACACCATCTAGTGGCAAAAACTATTACCAATAGGTTCTATAGACATCTACTGTTACTCGTCAAAATTGTAATTGACAAATTTTACGCAATAACCCAGCAATGCTTAACGTTTTACACAAAAAAGATAATTACATTAAATTTTTATTCTGTTAAGGTTAATTTATGACAAGTTTATTTGAAGAAAGTTTTATTATACTGGCAAATATGTCTGAGACCACGCTATAGCGTCGCCTTGTAGTGGGATAGAGTACTAAGTTCTTGGCTGTCGTGAAAAAACGAAAAAGAATGAAAGGCGATGAGGCACAATCAAGTTGTTTTCTGAACCAGTGCCTCATATTGAATGTGTCTTACATAGATGACTACGGTTGTTTCAAAAGGAACTGTAATGTAAAAATATGCAAATGCTTGTGTGTGACAACTTTGCTTTGTATGCAGAAAAATACCCGTATTTCACCACGAAAGTTAATTAATATTCCTTGTGTCCATTCTCGGGAAAAAGGATGGAGGGATAATATAATACTGGTCATTCCAGTCAGTACGAGATTCAAAGCAAAACATCGTTCTGATGCCTCATCTACCTAGAATTGCTTTTATGTAACTATTCATTCTTTCGCCATTGTGCAACACTTGTGCCCCCTACGTTTTGATACTGCGCAGTTGGCTATTTCGCTTCGAGAACTAAAATTAACTGACATGTTTGCAAGTATTGTATGTAAAAATAATGGATGGATACGGGTAAACTTGTAACACTTTAGAGGGTTTTGAGAAATCTACCTGGCACACAGATCCCTGAGGCGGACATAGTTAAGAATTTAAAGTACGTACTGTGAAAGCTAGACAAAGGGCAAAACTTGAGCAGAGGTATAGAGTGTGGGGGATGTGAATTCCTCAAGGTACCGAAACAGAAAACGAATAGCTGGTGGATTTGTTTAATCTATTTGTTCCATCGGATTCATTTTTATCTTTGTTTTGATTTTAACAGTGGCAAAATCTTTTTTGCTAAAAGCTATTTGAAATGTATTATAATTATGAGCATCTCAGAGAATTATTAATGTGAATAGGTGGCGCTGGCCTCAATTTCGTGGGTAAACAGTAACCCCAATCTGCCGACTGAAAATCTTTCCGACAATCGTACCCTATATAGAGTTACTACCGCGTCGTTACGAAGAAGTGCTCAAGCTCATCCCCGAAAATGATGTATGACTACTAGGAAAATAACTGTGCGAGTACCAGCGAATTGCTAATTTCATCCAGATAACCTTTGACTGACAGAACAGTCAATTAGTTCGTATGGATTCTTCAAAGCAAAGCTATACGAATTACCTGGCAACAGCCCCTTTTTGATATCTCCGATTACTAAAGGAAAGCATATTACTTTTGATTTTTGATCTTTTGGTCTAAATTTCTGTCACCTTTTTCAATCGATAATGACATGCGTACTAAACCGTCCCACAATCATCGTGATTCAGTCGAGCGAGTTATTTGTCCATGGTACTTTATTAGTTCTATGAAGGAATCCTTGTGCAAAGTTATCCTGCCTAGCTATATCGTTGTTACAGGAAACAAAATTTACCAAGAGAAATTGAGAACTTCTGAATGTGTGATAGTAACTTTGCACGAATTTACTGGCTGAAGAAAGCCATGCATTCGATATCGAGACGAATAATTTGAATTTCGTTCACGGTTTCTGAACGGTATATCACATCATTGGTCATGGCGCGTAAAATAGAATCTTTCTTGTACCTAACATCAATTAAATTCTGCTCAGACCTGCAAATAAAAAAAAAACACTTTGTTTCTGAATCCAAAAGCATGGAGCTTTTAAGAAGGAAATAACAAATTATTTTACTCGAAATCTATTATTGCCGGTAGTAAGCGGAATATAACGGCCTTAATTGTGATCTGAATACATAATCCCCCGTTAACTACAAAGCTCCCCATAACCATTATTATCAAGTCGTAACACATGTAATGCACTGCCAGTTCTACAGTAGAAAGAAGCATGTTTATTTTAAATTATATATCGTCTTGTTGCTGAGTGCAAATACCAACTAAAGAGTAATTACCTGGCTAGTTGAATTAAATAGGGCTCTATTTCATTTCGTAAAAGTGTTACTTTAAATTTAACAAACGCTGCAATAAACAAACAGGAAGCGATTTTTTTCCTCTGAATATTGCAGCGTTCACGAACTCCCGTAAGCAAAAATGATGCGACAACGTGGGACGCAACCTGAATTTCAACTTCGACAGCCCGCCAAGAGATGGAAAGCGCATAATAAAGCAGTTATCGCTGCTGCCAACTAACGACAACAACATGAAACATATAATGAAAAAATAGTTTAGAATAAATTTTATCTGTGCTTTGTCACCTTTTCGACCACTTTATGCTAACTTAAGTTTTTTTTTTCTGGATTACGGTGGTACAGAGAACTAGTATGAACAATCTAACGTGAAAACTCTTTTTGACAAAGACTCAAGCATAATGCGTGAACTGTCACCACAAATAGGAATTCACTCGTGTATCGTATGACATGTATAAACCACACACGAGTGTCACAACACTTGGACGTTCTGGTAAACATTATACTTAGTATGGTTTCTGTGAAGGAGCCAGAACAAATGTCTATTCCTGCCAGTTGAAAATTGGTTAGGTATACAGGCTCACGAGATCTTAATGGCAGCCATAAACAGGAAAGACGAATTGCAATAAATCACTTATAAAACCAGTTTAGTTTATTATAAAGCGGATATTGCTGATTTCTCACGAGATAATCACATAGTACACCATAAACGTGGTTCTGATATGACGATACGAGTCTTTACGTGTTGAATATCGCTGACAAAAGCTTTTTTGGTTATGTAAAATCTCTACCCCATTAAGACATCATTACAAATAGATAGTACAATGAAACAACGAAAGAATTAAACTCGTAACATTCGTAGGCTAAGTTTTACAAGATCGAAAAATTTTATTGCAATTTGGGAATTCTTCTTTTCAGTGAATCGGACGCAGTGCTAAAAACGTGGTCCAGACAGGAAAGGGAAGGGAAAAATGGACAGAAAAGAGGGGTAAAAATGCCCGCGAAAAAATGTTTCAACGGCTTTTCCATCGATTTTCGTGATCGATTGTTAAACTACCTTGCCTTCTGTAACGTCCGGTTTTATTTCAGAATTTCCATTGATGGTTCAAGTAGAACAACCTATTCCTGGTGTTAGTTTTGAAAATTTCTTTTGATAGTTATAACCCATCGTTTTTTAATTGATCGAAGGCCTTGTTCTTTTTCTCATGCTACAGCTCAATGGCGAGTAAATCGATTGGTAAGCCTGATGCGACTTTAGCGCCGCCAGTTGTTGGCGTCCACAACCTAAAAAATACCCGGCATTTCGAGATCGAACGTGTATACAGCGAGTCCCTTCCATTCGTGCAGCGCCTTCCGTCAGACTAACAAGTGTGCAGACCACTAGTAACACGGGCTGACTAAGTTCTCCTACACACTGAAATTTGAACACTTTTTTTAAATCTCTACTTTAACAGCAAGCAGTGTATTTGTAATCTAAAATGGCCGACACACACGTTGAAACCAGGTGAGCATTTCTTTTTACTTGTCACACGTCGCATGTGAAAATGTTTCTTATGGCGCGTTCGATGACCGCGCACCAGCTCTCGCTTGGGAAAGAGGAAAGTTCGGGAAGGCGGCAAGATGGCGCCGGTGTGTGTTGGATGCCGGCCCGCTGCTGCAAGCTACATACAGGCGGTGTGTGTATATGCCGTGTGTGTAGGATGTAACAGCGGAGCATGCGTCCTGTCAGCTTTTAAGTCGTGTCTCCCGTTCACGTTAGGAAAGGCGCTGATAAAACATAGTATTGATTTGCTTGTTGGAATCTAGGTAAGAGTTGCTCAGAATTTCTAAAAGAATGTTTCATATGTCATTGTCAGCAAACTTAGTCTGTCACGTTTTAGTTTCCTTTTATTTCAAAGCATTTGAATTCATTATGCCGGGTAGCTTACCGAATAGAGGGCCGATGCGTCAAATAGGTGAGGCGGAGGGGTGGAGGTATGAAGTAAAAGGGGAGGGGAAGAAAAAATTTTTACTGGCGGCCATCGTGGGTGCTTGTCTTGCTGTATATGTGCGCTCCGACGGAACAGCCTCGGGCTAAAAGTCTCTTAGCTTGGCTCGGTGCTTGCTTGAATGGCTGAATAACTCGGGAAATTCCTCGGATGTCAAGGTTATTGACCGGGTTTTCTTTTTATTCGCCTATGCGCGTGCGTATGTGTATAGAGGGAAAAAACATCTGCCGGGCTTGGAAATGCATACAGCGCCGCAGCCGGCGATTTGCCTTACGTTGATTGGCGGGGAAGGGTAGACTAGTTTTCCCGCCAGCTGCCACGTGCATGTATGACATCGTATCTAATTTTTCTTTTGTTTTCGATTGTCTATTGTAGCAGCGACTTGAACCAGGACTCGTTAGACGGTGCTCAGGCTTCCGTCAGCGAAGTTGGATCAGCTGAAGAGTTTGAGAAGGAGAATACTGAAGATACGCCCTCTGGATCCCACGGTGAAGCCGACGGTAACCAAAAAAAAGGCAACGACATTCACTATTTTCAAAAAGTTCTAACATGTATACGTTTCCCACGCATTGCGTTGAAGACGTACAATGTTTAGTTTTTACAAGTTCAATGAGTCAGCTGCGTGGTGAACGCGAAGTGATAGGTCTCTAATCGAGATTTGAACTTTTTAGGTGAAGCAGTTGATGGGACCAACGGAGAAGAGAGCCGTGAGGCCGAAGATGCTGCTGTTCCCGCTGATGCGGCCGCCGCGGCTGTTGTGACCGAAAACGGTGCAGTTGAAAGTGAACCCCACGTAAATGGTAACGGAAAGTGCGATGAGAATGCTGAGGCAGACTGTAAGTTCTCGTGTACAATTGTAATTCAATTCAATTTTCCTATGATATTTTTTGAAATGTTTAGCCACGGAAGTTGATGGATCCGCTGCCGAAAAGAGGAAATCGATTGTCGAAGGAGAAGCATTGAGCATTTCGCCCAAGAAGGCCCGCGTCGAAGGCACTGATGAAGATGTAATTGGCACAGAGGAGGCTGCCCTTCCCACTAACGGAAACCACGAGACTGTCGCGTAAATGAAACAAAAACATCCGGCCCCCACTTTTCTCTCTATCTAAGTAACCCCCAAACCTACTCCCCTGTTTTACCTTATTTTTATTTTGGTAAGCAAGTTTCTCTCTTTGCACACTGTCTCTATGATTACGGATCAACGGCCATCATTTGTTGATTCAAATATGTATCTCATCATCTTCATTTGACGTGGATTTTTTTTTCAACAAACAAAAAGCGCGCGCGTTCACTCATGTTGACTTAAACTGGAAGGGCAAATAAAGAATCAACTCAGGAAATTGTTTCACAATGTATTTTGAATCAACTTTTGATGGTCTCCGTTTTACCTTTACACGAACGAATAGGAATCTATTATGATATTCGTTGTCGGTCTAGGATAGATTTTGGCATTGTCGATTGATGCGAGCGTCATCTTAAGTAATCGGTTAAAATGTTCAAACCCCATAGCGCAAGTTTCTCACATCGACATATCCATGTTACGTTATGTATCCAGCTCACATTAAATCGTCTGATGAACGACTTTCTAAACACGGACATTTCTGCACTTCCGTTGCAATGGAATGCGCAATTTGTCGTTGACATAAAAGCGGTCCTTTTTTGTATTTTTGAAGACAAACACTTATTTAAAGATTGGTCGTTAACGTAAGACTTACCATCTACCGATCAGTTTCCTATGTTTGATTCTATCATCTTTTGGCGATGGCGATTCCATCTATTTTCATTAAACCTGGGTGTTGTGATTTCTTCCTTAGCTCTTTCCGACAAAAAGTTGCATCCATTCAAAAGTTCAAAAATTAGCGCGCGCTCTGCCGAAAAAGCTGCCCGCCACCTCTTCTATGTGTCCCTCGAGCACTTACTGTCGTGTCCATTTTCTAACTATCATTCATTTTTTGGAAGTCGTCTCATCGTTTGCGTTAACCTTTCGTCAACACCGACAATATAGAAAAGCTCGGTCAAGAAGTTTTTCTTTTTCCTGCCAATACAGTTCTCTTCTTTCGATTTTCCCCCTCTTTTTATTCACCATACAGTTCGGTATCTTCATACTTTTTATGTTATTTTTTCTATTCGTTTTGGTACCAGTCGCCTTCGGGTTTCAATAAACGGAATTGTACACTAAGTAGTATGTTTTTGTTCGTACTGTTTTACGTGTTTGCGGTTTCGAATTAGAACAGTCGGCAACAGGGCATACACAAGAGTAAGTCTGCTAAGCTTGGTCTTTGAAGGACGGTGATGTATTGTATCGAGGCGAAGATTCAAATGACGCTATTTTTTAGTTCCTTTCAATTAAGGCAACTCAAAAGATGAGTGTAAATTACAACAAAAAGAAGAAAGAACGATATATTCGTAGGTCAAAGAGACCAAATGCACCTTCACTTCTATCCTCAGAAGAGGAATTAAGTGATAGAAGAAGTAGTAGTAGTACAGAATCATCCTGTAGACAAAAAGAAGATTCAAAAAGTCAAAGAAGTGCCAGAAAAGCATCAAAAAAGAGCTGGCAGGAAACACTTGCTCTACTTGACTGCCATTTTTCAGGTTCATCTTCGGATGAAGAGTGGAACAAAATAATTCACAACAATAGTTCAAGTGACAGTGATCTGGATTGGAACCCTATGCAGAAGACTCAGGTTTTTACACCTACCAATACTAACATCTTTAATTGTTAAACAACAGCAATAAGTCCTAAGATGTATATGTAATTTACAGTCTAGGTCATCAGCCCATCCTAAGCTGACAAATATTGTTATGAAGAGACCCTTACCAGAAACTGCTCATCCACCAGCTCTAGTTGCGGAACCACATTTCAAGGCCTCAGATGATAACGAGCCTTCCACACCCTCAAAGTTGATGGCAATTGATAGTGAAGCAAACAAGTGTGGTTTGAAATCTCTTCCTCCACAAATACTTAAAGCACAACCAATTTCATTAGGTGGTACAACAGAACAAAATTTACTTAAAGAGGGACAAACCTCTCCCACAATTATGAAAAACAGAGAGAGCACTGAGGGTGCTTGTCTACCAATTCTAAAACTAGGCAACAATTTGGAGGTTATAAACAATCAGGAGTCCATACCTTCTACAAGGACTCCTAAACTCAAGGCAACTTACAAGAAAACAGAAAACAGAAGATGTGATCAACAACAGGGAAATCCTTGTTGTTCACCAGTAAAAGTTACAGTGAATCCAACATCATTGTCTAGCAGTGAAGAAATTCTCATTTCAGTATCTTCACCAGGTCCACCAGAGCTAATACCCATTTTTGAGAAATTTAAAAGGGATAGTCCAGAATCTCCGTCTGTATCATCCATGGAAGAAGGACAAAACATAATCCCTAATAGTAACGAAGATGAGACTTCAGAATCTTCACTGCCACCTCCAAAGTTGACCGTCAAAAATAAAAAACGTGGCAGGCAAAAATCCGTAGAACAAGTTCTCGAAGAAATATCAAGCAGTCCATTGGAAGAAGCCCAGGCTGTCGCACGTTCCTCAGAACCTCCAAAACTAATGACGAAAATTAAACAACCAAAGAAGCGCACGCATAAATATTCTCAGCCACCAGTTTTAGAAGCGGATCCTACGGCAGTAATACCCAATGAAGAGCAGCAGATCTCAGTTCTGTCTCCAACATTCCCAGAATTTGGAACTAATGTTAAGAAATCGAAGATCAAGAATAAGAAATCAACTCAGTCGCTGACCTTAAAAAAACCAGAACTCGTCTCACAGGTTTCGAAAATTCAAACTTCCACATCTTCCATGGCACCCCTGGAGCCGATGTTAACTGCTTGTAGAAAGGTAGAAAGAAGCAGCTCACAATTACAGCATTTAGCAACGCAAGACGCTGTGTGTATCTCAAAGATGCCTGAGAAAGAACAGGTTTCGAAACCCCCCCTCCCAACACCCTCTAAATCGATGACGATTGCAAAAAGAAAAAAGCTTACTCCAGAATTTTCTCAACTGCCAATTTTAAAAGTTATGCCCACGGTACCAACGAGTGACGAAGTCAGCCTTTCTATGCCACCGCCGTCAGAGCTACCCACAGAATGTTCTCTTTCGTTCGCAGGAATAATCCCGCACAATGCTAGTCTTTTAGAAAAGGGATTTGATGTACGTTGTTTTTTTGCCTAATTGAGATAAGTTGCAATTCAAATGTTAAAACATTCATTGTTGTTTACAGAGTGGAAAGTTTATCATGTTGAAATCGGACTTAAAAACTCAAAAATCTCCTAGTATATGGAGAATAGACGGGAAGAACCTACTTCAAAAATACGAATCAATTTCCTACAATGATGGGGTTGCTTATCGCAATATCTCTACTGTAAGAGTTATTATTTTTTCACGTTTTCATATGCATTACTTTTCCTGTATTCTTCATTAGTATTCCAGTTGGATGGCATCAAATAGAGGCCTTTACGTTCCGATCGAAGTGGAATTCTCCGTCCAAAGTAAATCTGAAACTATTGTCACTTTTAACCGAAATAAAGTCATGCTTCCAGTTGAGTAAGTAGAGTTAAAACAAAACAATTGTTTCTTACACGATTCCTAAACACCCATCCGTTTATAGGGACGGAATGATGGAAGCGTTGAATGAAGAGGCGAATTCGATAATGGATACATTTCAAATATACTTACAAACCCTAATGTCTCAAGCGTTGGATTCCAACTTTGTAAAAGAAATTGTCAAGGAACAAGGTATAAAACGTATAAACGTTCGTCTTTACATGGTTTCATCGCCGTTTAATACCATTTTGTTCAGATGACTACTTCTTGACCAGCATTGCGGCAGTTGAAGATCATTGGATTCTGCCCAAGAGAAATATGTTAAAAGAAATAATTAAAATGAAGAAACCTTTTCAGGTTAGTAATTATTCTTTTCCTGTTACCGTACATCATCAACGAATCTTGCTTTTTCTAGGAATTAATAGAGACTCACCCGGGGTTAGAATTACGCTGCGTGACTTCTGGAGACAAATCGTGTGACAGCTGCAATGGACGTAACCCTACGAGAAGTTTCGAATTTCATCCGCTAAGTTACAGCTTTGACACGCTCGATATAATGGAAGGCAAGCCTTCGAATAAGGTACAGTGAATTCACTGCATTATTCATTTATGAATTATGGGACTTGACCAATATTTTCTACAGACGTATCGGTTATGTCTTTCGTGTACTGATCGAATT
Source organism: Daphnia carinata (assembly GCF_022539665.2). Taxonomy (NCBI): domain Eukaryota; kingdom Metazoa; phylum Arthropoda; class Branchiopoda; order Diplostraca; family Daphniidae; genus Daphnia; species Daphnia carinata. The sequence goes on from NC_081333.1 coordinate 7,408,740, forward strand.
CTCCTCTACCATGAGCTCTTCCATATGCGGTATCATCTCTTCATTTGCTGCCAGAAAAAGGTTAACCAATATGATCAAAGAGACGGTCCAGCTGCATTGACCGCTTCATTAGCTGATCAGGCGTGGAAGTCCCTCATGCATCGAAGAGTATTACTCGTGTTAGCTGAAACGCAGCAGGTCATCAGCCACTATTCAGCGGGTGCTTGTGTTGTTTGAAAGCATGTTTGGTGAATGTGACTCTACCGTGTTGATTGTTTGGTGCCGTAGCCGTTTTCTTTGTTATAGTAGTGTTGATCACACGTGACTATAGAGGATGACAAAATGCCCTTCTAATTTTGCTTTTGGGTGCAATAGATAAAATTAAGTTGTTTTAATTCCTATATAAATGAAAACCGTGAAAAAGACTGAAAGATGAACAGTATTTCTGTATTTCTATGACAAATTACAAGATCATGTATCACTTGAAAAAATAGACAATATGTGACGAATAAACAAGAAGTACATAAATTAGATGTGAAAGATCGGACATAAAGTTGCATTGGGATTACACACAATCCCATGTTGAAAGCCAATCAGGTTCCTGCATATCTTCTTCACATATAGGGGAACCAGAAATACTATTTGTATTTTCGACATAGTCGACGATTTCTTCAGACTTGCAAAACGGCGACGCTGGACATTCCATTGCTCTTTCCAATAAATCATTGTTACATTCTCTAATTTCCGGAAAAGATTTAGCAAGTTCGCTAGAGAAGTCTACGATAGTTTGAGTTTCGAACGACATTAGACTGTCAATAATCTTTTCATCTAAGTTGTCGCCATCGTCTGAAGCCTCAACGTATTGTAGCAGATCAAAGTCATCGGTTTCAGTTTTTGTAGGAAATGGCAAGTTTTTCGCATGAACATCTTCACTTTCCAACACAGCTTTAGTAAGCCAATTTAGAATGTCAATATTTCCTTCTGCTTCCTTCATTGCTATGGTGGGTACTTCTGAGACCGCTGTGTTGGCGACTGTGCGTCGTTTAATGGGCAGTTTTTTAACTGTTGGAATGGGGTGAAGTATTGGCTGTGAATGTCGGCCTTGGTAAACCTTTTCAGTTTGTTTGACTTTAAGTGGACTGCAGGGGATTGCAGAACCAGCATCAGGTGTAGAAGCAGTTTCAAAACCATAGATGGAGTGTAACCCTGTCCCTGCGGCAGAGGTCCATTAATGAGTGCGGCTGACTCAACAGGATACACAATCCTTTCCATTGATTTGGGAACTGGATCTTCTAGTACACTGTGGTGGTTGCCTGTCAACCTAGCATTTTCAGCTAGAAGTCGCTGGTTTTCAGCTCTGAGGTGATTGTTCTGTCAGTGCAACCAATTATTTATTAATAAGATTGTGCCAATGCTTTCAAAATAGCTTCATTACCTCTGCTGTAAGGTTATTAACAAGTTCTTCCAGTTCATCCATTTTGGCTTTCTTTTTATCTCGGGCAGTTTGTGCTGCAACTCTATTTTTCAGTTTTCTAGAAGTGAATGAATGTTTTACAAGAGTTGCCTTTAGGAATAATAGCATCATTTGGCATTGTTACCTCCTCAAGAACTTTTCTTGTTCAGTCATGTGATCAAGCCTCTGCCTTTTTCTTGTGGGTTGTTTTTGAGAATTATCTTCTCCATTTGTTTCACACTCAACTTCTGAACCTTCTCCTGTTGAAGAAGATGAACTATAAGCAAGTTGATGGGCTTCAGCAAGGTTCAACGCAGCCTGGCTGCCTGGTTGTATCACGATGATTTGCATGCTGGCGACGACTTGATGGTTCCTTAATAAGGTACACACAATTTTTGTTTCACAATTAGAATTTGGAACAAGGACGATATTTTTGTTGTACTAGTAAAACGATGAAATCGAGAGAGCGAATCTTTGAAGTAAACATTTCTCAGAGCTAAAATTCAAATGTCTAGAAAAGTCTCGATCACTTCTGATTTTATAAAGACCCTTTTCACAATGACGTCATTGGATTTGAACCAATGGGTGCGCTACAACAGCACAAGGGGCGGATGCATATTTGTGCTGATGCAATGTCCCTTTAACTGGAGTCATAAGACAATTTGAAAGTGTAAATAGCACAAAGCAAATAGAAATATTCAAAAAGGTAAATATACGATGAATTTATCGGTCTCACATCCCATAATGTACACCAAAAATTTCTCAATTGTCTGTTTTGTTTGGCTTAAATAAAAAGCAGAGTCGGGAACTAGAAAAGTTACGTCAGCCACCCTCAATCTGATGAAACTGAGAACGAAACTGTAGCAAAGGTACGTAATTCACGAAAAAGTAAATCTCGAAAAAGTATTACAGGAATAGAAGCTAAGATGGGATATATGGGCAAATTGTACCAACTAGACTAGTTATTTTTTTTTTAATGGAAGGTAATACTCAATACTGAGTACTGGGGCCTTTCACCTTCATTTGGGAGCAAAACAACGTCGACAGACGTAATCTGAATCTTTAGCCAGAGTCGTCATAGTATCGTCTGCGCCTCTTGTCGCTACCAGTTGACGCCTCAATACTAAATGTTGAAAAAAAAATCATTATGTAAGCCCTAGGAAAATAATAATTACCTTAAAAATAAGTGTACGTAGTCGTACGTCTTGGCAACAGCGAGCAAGGCCACATAAAAAAGGAAAAGACGGTAGGTAAACATCTGTATGCATATGTTCATTTTAAACATACCTTCAGGCCAACTGGTAACATAAAAGAGTTTATGACCTTCAGAGTGGCTTGCAGGTAACGTCATCACTTTTATCCCCCTATAGCGAATCACGTACGAAATGTGAAATTGCTCGACTAGTTCAACCTTCTGAAAATCTTCTGAAAATATTAGATTCTTACTTTCCAATTGAGGGAACGTCATGCAATCTTCTGCAATAACTCACTGTTTTCCCTTTCTTTTCTCGTGCAAAGGAAAGGTACAGCTTTCCTAAGATACTTCGGGATCTCCCTTTTCCCTTTTGTTCGAAGAAAAACCGTCACCGTGAATTTCAGCATCACGCGGATGCCACAGTTAAACGAGGTTTTTTTCCTCACCGCTGAGCGATTTGCAATTTTCCAAGTTCAAACTTGCTGTAAAAAATTCACAATTGTGGATAGTGAAAAAGAAAATATTGTTCTGTCAGTTGAAAGATATTACTGGGAATGTACAGCGTGGAAAAACGTTAAACAGTTTTATAGGGGAAAGTTCTACTCTGAATTCGCTTTGATTTTCGGCGTTGAGTAGACATGGTCGATAGATTTTCTTTCTCACTAGCTGACTCGTCGAAGCATTCAACCATAATTATAGGCGTCATGTTATAAGGTTTCCATGCTAGAGTTAATCAGATACAACCTTTTTGCGTTTCGCTGAGGCATATGCGGCGAAGCAGCTGCATTCGCAACATTTCAGCTTCGATCACTTGTCGCCCTCATGTAAGCACATTGATACTTTGTGTAAACGATGGCCAGGAATAGTGTGAAACATTTTTCTTTCTTATAAGTTTTCTGTTCAACCATCGTAAGCGTCACCTGCTTGTAACATCGATCATAGCTTCTACGAACTGAGCGCATTCAACCATGTAATTTTCCAATCTGTGCGCGACTGTGCCTATAAAAGTTGCAGTTCACCCTAACGTGATCGTTATTTACTGTATGGCAAACTACATGGTTGAAAATTTTCTAGTCAATCGCACATATAGTGTACAGGTCAGTTATGTAAACTCTGAATGTCAGCGAAGAAAAAGAAAGATAAAAAAGAAGGTGTTTTCCAAAAAGCTTATATCACTCGAGTTACTTTATGTTTAAAAGATTCCCACACATGCATTCAGAAACGAAAATCTATTCCGAGTGTGCATGTCTGTTTGCGGGACGCTAAGTACCAAGTTTATTTGGACATCGATAGCGAGGTCTAATGACCTAGTCTCGTTCTCCGTTTAGAGGGTTGATATGGGACCCTCTTTCTTTTCGCCATTTCCTTTGATTACCGCAAACTTGATTACCTTCGCTTTCGGAAAGCACGCATGCAACTATGCGGCGCCCAAAGTGATCTGTGTTATTATTTCTCTTATTTTCTTTTCAGTTCCCATTATGGGTGTGATGTATGACAGAAAAATCTTGACGCAACGCACTAATAAGAAAGATGGTCGTCAAATAACCATTACGTCTTCCGCTATACGCGCGCCCTGATTCAATAACCACTAGCAAATTGCAAACGTGTGATTCACATTAAGCACGTACCGAATGATGGCTTGATTGCGTCAAAAATCTATTTCTATTTTAGCAATTTCTTAGTCATTTAAATTTGATGTGTTCGTGATTAATTCTTTTAACTACTATTTAAAAATCAAATGGGTTTCTGCGTAGTGCGTAGATGGCATACGTAGTGCGCAAATCGCCCAGTCGTTTCACGAAATAATTCCAAACTTGCTGAGGAGTTTTTTCATGAAGCTTGAATTTCAGTTACCACTCGTTCCATTGTTTTTACGTACTGTTTAAGCACAATGACCCAGAGTACATCCTGCCGTACAAGTCCTGTAAAGAGAACGGATACCATATGAGCTTTCCGGTCTGTGTGCTGCATAACACTGTATGCCTAGTGCAAAAAACAAAGCTAATTGAATGAGCTCACCGCTCCAAAATGATGCCTAGTATGTACACACGCTCTGTTGACGTGCCCAAATGGGACAATAACGCACTGCCGTCGAATAGTTTTCCCATCCCGTGAAAGTTTCCATATGCTTAAAATCTACTTGGTTTGATTCCCAGAGGTGCGTGTCACGGGTCTTAAAAAGTTTTTTAGACTGAGAATAATCGATCGTTCAGAAGGCCACATAGAATAGGACGGGCCAAAAAGTACATCAATCCATGAAAAATGTCAACAACATTGTTTTTTTTTTTTTTTTGCCCACGATATCAGTTTCAGACTGACGTTTCCAGACATGTTACGTAATCTGATTTAAATAAGAGGATAGTTTAGTCAAAACTATTCAAAAACGAATCAGTTATGTAGCGTCATGGACGCATTCGAATCGTAACCACAGTAATTTTAGGCTCGATCATTTAGCGTCGTAATCGGTTCTTTTTTTAACGCACTCCTATATATTTATGCGTGGGTTCTACTCCTGTAAATCACTTTGGAATGATATAGAGTCTTAACCAAACGTAACTACGTAAAACGCAGATACCGCAGGAAAAAAACCTCCTTCGATCCTAATGTATAAAAATGAAATAGGTTAGGCGAACCAATCAAAAGGAATGGATGAGCAGCAATTTCTTTTTGCGTCGACATCTTACCCGCTCATTATTTTCGTCTTTTCGGTCTAAAATAACATTTGATTAGTCATGTGAGGAGGTACTGTCCGTACATGATACAGATTTTACTACTTGGTTGTATAGACATGTTTTCCAAAATATTTGAACAAACCCAACGACTATGGCGTAGCAGCACTTTAATCAATAATGTTGAACCAATTTCGCCTTCTATTTTGACAACATCGAACAGTACACATGCCTGTGCTCTTCACACAAATAAAGTGTCTCATATAAGTGGAAATTCAATAACGGTGTTTGCGTCGTGTTTTACAGCAGGGAAAGACACGAGTGTCATTTCCAACTTTGGTTCAAATAAACAAATCTGGCATCGAGCTATGGCGTGCAGTCAACAAACTACAACTGTCACATCAGTGCTGCAGCTATTATGGCATTCCTACTTAAGTGTCCGGAGAGGCTCCAACATTATTATCTCAATCCTGGAATTCTGTTGGGGCTCCGTGCCATTCTAATATATGGTTACGCCTGTGCATAACTAAGCATGAAAATCTAAGAAAAGGTAAATTTTGCGCAGCAGTCTTTTATTGTTTTTCTTGTTATAAATGTCTACTCGAGTTAAGTGTTTCGAGATCATTAAGATTATCACCATTGTTCAGTTTTACTGTCTTCATTAGGTAGTGAAAAGTATATGCTGTACTAACCAGACTAACATGGAATTTTGGGTAGATTCTAATAACATGCATTGCTTAAAATCAAGAACATGGATCAGAACCAGTTAATGTTACGTGCGTCGTTGGCTGGTGATATATCTAAAGAGACTTAGAATGCAAAACAAATGGCGGTTATCTACGGAGGCCATACACAACTTTTTTATCGTTGCACTAATCGTTTCTTTATGTACACTAACGTGTCATAAAGTCCATTACTCGATTGGCTAAATAATCGTGTTTTATGCCAATTTCTAATCTATAAACCAATGTAGATGCAATTATTGGCCTACCATAAATTGATTTGACCAGTGTAGTCCTGTTTTACGTAGCGAATATATTGGCCAGTTACTGGGATGCGTGGCAATCTTGCGAGAGTCATCGATCCACGAACTTGTCCATCTCAAAGTTGCTGAAAGCCTTGTTTGGCACGATGAGTCGCTATCGGCATTTGCATACAACCCACTAAAAGAGTTTTTGTCTATTTTTTACATCAGTACTATCGGTGCCGCAGTACAATGGCGGCACTTACCGGATTGGACGAATGTCGTAATAGTGAGAAGAATTTCTCCTGTACGGAGTTTCATCCTAAGAGGATAAACTTGCAACTGCTGTTGAGCTACGTCTCACACTCCAACGAAGCTGTTACTATTAAATGTAGGCCCCCCAACTATCTCCGTGAATGGAAACTGTCAGAGGAGAGTAAAGGGGAGCTTTGATATTCCGAATGTTCACGAACGCCGTCATCACACCCTATGTGTAGGTGGTACGTTGTCGTTCTGCCCCTCATCTAAATGTAAAGAGGGAGAGACATGTTTGAACTGATAAAAAAAAGGAAGTTTTAAAATTGATGTCTGTCGACTTTGGCCGCACGTTCGGGTTGATTCGTTCGTCTGCACAACGCCAACGCGTACATCAGCGTCGGTCAAAAATTTGTTTGTTTTAGTCAGTTTGAATAGGATTAAATCTTTTATGATTGCTATAATATTCACGCACATCTGCAGCCATAGCAATTTAGTGTGTGCGAATCCGTACCACGGTTTTTTTGTTTCTTCTCTAAAGCAAAACCTGGCAGACTAGTAAATATATAGTGATGAACGAATCGTGCAATCCCGCCTAACGTTTTAAAATGCATAGGCGGCAGACGTTCACCACGTCTGTCTGTTTCCGTCAAGTCAACACAATTGCGGCTTTTCAATTATTAAAACTGTAAAAAAAAAAATGTTTCCCTTGATACGCTTAGAGTATGAACCTATAGCAATGACTATGTTATTGGTTTATTAATGAGAATCCTAAATTGCCCTACCGAGTTTCATCCGAAATGGTCGATCAATGTCTATCAATCCATGCACGTTTGGTGATTGCTTTCCGAGGCATAAAAAAAACAAAAACAAAAAAGAGCAAGCAAAATTTATTGGAAGGGAGTGTAGAAATATTGACAAACTGGTTGAATATACAGTTTTATACGACGGGTAGACGACAGCGAGGCAGCATGCTCCTGTTTGTGTGGGAGGATGACGAGAATTGGTTACGACGGAGTGTGCGCCGACCACCTCTGAGCGAGCTCGTTTTCGGCCCCGTTTCTCTGTCGGCCACCCAAAGCAAACCAGTGTTCAGTCCGTGCTGACGCTTTCGACCGTCGAGGCTGATCTCTTTCTCTTGTTTCTCAGTCACAAAACCTGTGGCCTCCAAAGCTCTCGTTCTTTCACTTCGCAACCGCCTTACCTTGACTACCAAAATAACAGCAATCAACAACAACAAAAAAATACCCGAAATAATATCCCACTTCACAAAAATACCCCCGTCATTGTAGGACAGAGCCCATTCGTGCTAGTGCCGCTAGATTAGGTTCTTTTCCGCGCAGATGCGGACAAGGTGAGTGCGCGTGATGAGTCCCAATCGCACGGTGTGACAACGGTGTGTCCAATTTCAGGCAAAAGATGGCGACTTTTAGCTCTCCCCTATTAAGTCCACAAGTTAATGCCAATTGACTTAACGGACTATTTTTGATTGAGCTCTAGTAGATTGCTAGAGAAGTGGACGTGAATTTCCCCCCTAAAACAGAGTGTAATTTTGTAAAAACTCTGATGGGCTTGCTATCGACGCAACAGACGCTAACAACTGTGTCACCATAAATACTCTTGGCAAGTGTGTGTTTACATATGTTTAACTGGACATAGATTTTCTTTGGTGAAGAAAAGAAAATAACATTTAAGGATTTCTGAGAGGAACAAAAGAGTTACAATCAGTTATTGGAAAAGTTCACAAAACAACAATCACTTCCAGTACCAAGCCCTTCAACTCCATCATAGTGAGATTGTTGTTTTGCTGTGATTTTCGATACACACAGAAGGTCAATTGAAGATGGCTGACCTAGAAGCAGTGTTGGCTGATGTCAGCTATCTCATGGCAATGGAGAAAAGTAAATGCACTCCTGCAGCCCGTGCTAGCAAAAAAATCATACTTCCCGACCCAAGGTAAACAACCACTCACCTTTCATCGTTGCAGCTAAACTATGGTTACCAATGTATTTATTCTCATGGTTCTTTTTTTTTCCTTTGCAAAATAGTGTCAGAAGTGTTACCCAAAAGTATTTAGAAAAAATTGGCGAAGTCAATTTTGATAAGATCTTCAACCAACGATTAGGTAATTGTCAGATAGCATACATTGAAACTAGGTATTCTAATTATAATTGACCAATTGTTTAGGTTTTCTACTTTTTAAACAATACTGCGAGGAAGTCAGCGATGAACCTATACCTCAGTTAGCGTTCTACGAAGAGGTAAAAACCGTTTTTCCTAATCATATTGGGGGTCGTTTTTTGTTATTTGGAGCGACCGAGCGTGTTGCCGGCGTTATGGCATTTGGTATCTTTTTTTCCGGCACGAGTGACGCACGGATATTAGCTGTTTGAGGTATTAGTCGTATATCACAATTTTATCCAGATGATAAGACGAGAAAAAAAAAAAAAAGATGGAACATGAAAAAGATAATGGCCACAAGGAAGGTTGCGGTGGATTACACGTCATTCATTCCGACAACTTCTCTGCGTCGTTAATCCACGTTGATCTTTTGATTCCGCTGGTAGATTACGCTAGGTCCTGGGATTTCCGCAGTCTTTCGTTTTGTTTTCTATTTTTTTCTGATGTGGAAAAACAAGGAAAAGATTTTTTTCTCGCGTCCTTTGGGTAGCAGCTCTTAACTTGCTTGTCTTTTGTCCTCGCATTTTTTCCTTGTCCAGCCGCGGGCTTTGTTTATTTGACTGGCCTCTCTACCAACGAGCTACTCCAACTTTCCACAAGGATCTTTCTGTCTTCTGCAGCCATCTTCTTTTTCACGTCTCTCTTCGTCGTCTTTTCTTATTCCGGCCGAGAAAAAGGAAGCCAAAGGGGAAGAAAAGCGAAGACGAGTGTATGCACACACGCGCACGTCTTCGTTTTCCTACTTCTCCTCCTCCTGTTCGCTCTGCTCTTCCCCCCTGTTCTACGACGATGATATACAGGATGGGCGATCAATAAAACGCGAACGTCTCCGGTTCCGGGAAGTTGTGTATGGGGATAGAGTATATAAAAAAAAAAAGTTTAGGGAATAAAAACAGAGAAAGAAAAAAAAAAAGAATCACAGATGACAAATTTTAAACTGAAAGTAAAAAAAAAATGTTAAAAAAGAAAGTAATGATATAAATTGTATCTGCGCCAGACAATGTTGAGTATCTCCATATTTGTCTCGTCTCTACTTTTTTTTCTCCTTTTGTCCGATTCCGTGGAGGAAAAGTAAAAGGAGGTTATTGAATTCACCGACACATCTGTCGGCACGTGACTTGTGTCCCACACAGTTTCACATATATATCGAGTTTCCAAAACTTTGAAGCTGTTGGCTCAGGCTGCCTTTTTTTTTTCACGGTCGCAAGGCTGGATGTAATCCATTGGGCCCGCGCGTGCGGGCCGTTATCGACCCAGAAAAAAAAATTCATTTCCTCATCATCCGTTTGCTCTTTCTCAAGCTCATCTTTTCCTCTCAATTTATCGTCTATCCAATTTCGATGATGATGACGATCCAGCTAACGCGTAAGAAAATTCAGACCATGGCGCAACGATTTGTTGTTTTGTAAATAACAAATCCAGGCAGCCCGCGTTCGCTTTTAAACAGCGGGAGAGGAAAATCCAATCGGTTCCATTTTAGATTCAATCTCAACGTTGATTGACGAGCATACACAGCCCTTTGCTCGTGTGGGCTTCTTTAAAGAAAAAAAATTTAATCAAGCCCATCATTGTCTCTCATTTTCTCTCTAAAATCTCACATTGGATCATTTGGGAGTGAAAAGCATCGGCTTAAAAGAGATAGGGAACGTATTCATTTCAACAAACTCACGGAGGAATGCGATGGATGTGAATGAAGTGAAACGAGCTCAGGGTCGATTACTGTGCTGGTAGCCTAGGAACTTGATTTGTCTGTAAAAATACGTTGGCGTTTGCAAGAAAAAGCAGCACGGCTCACGGAGCTGGATAAGCGATAGTTTTGGCAGCTGGATCGCGAAATTTTTCTAATCTTTTTGGCCTGCCCAAAATTATGCACTCTATTTTTGGGCTTGTGACGTGTTTTTACTGTGCTCTGTTTTTTTTTTTTTTTTTTTTTCTTCTTTCCCCCTATGCAACACGTATACCTGGTGTTCGCTTAGCCGTTGGGGCAGAAGAAAATGTTTCTTTACATTTAGCAGTAAATGTATTCTACGTAGCCCAACCGATTCCTCCTTGTCATCGATATAGGTACTCCGGCTGGCCCGGAAGTCTTTTTTTTTTTTTTATACACTCGGCTATCCTTTTGCGCCTCTACTGCTGGGATCGCACTCTAGGCCCCCGAAGGGATAATGGATCTTGTTGTTTAGAAGGTTGCATCTCTGGTATCTCTTTTAGGCTTTCGAAGCCCAGTCAGCTTTCCTCTCTAATGACAAACTGTTTTTTCTTTATTTCTACTACGAAAGGGAGGTAAAAATAAGAGGATGTACTTATTTTTTTTCTTCTCGATGCCCTAGAAGCTTGCGGGTATTGGCTTCCGGATTTTCTATCTGATACGTCCATTCCTGCGTCCTTTCTGATCGGAAGTCCTTAACGGGCGCGACAGCGAATCGCTGATGCGGACAGCTTCTAATTGCTCACGCCGTCTGTAAACCATCAACGGCCGCTGGGAAATGGGAGAGGCCCGTTGCGCACGAACGTTGTAGGATCCGATCGATTTACTCTGGAAAGTCACATACGAGTGGGTTTGTGAAGCAGCGAAAGTCGAAGCGACAATGAAGACCAGAAAGCTTCTTCGAACTCTTTAGAAAACAGGAGTAGATCACTAAAAGAGAAAGGAATGATTTGATTGAATCGGTTTTTCGTGTTCGTGCCTCATGTTTCCTTTGACGTAACAAAGGGTGTGGGCTAGAGAAGTTCGACACGCAAGAGAATCTGGAAAACAGAGGGGAAAATGATTGATTTGCCACAGACTAGTAGGCTTTGGACTGAGTGGAGGCGACAGTTGAGAGTCTGGAGAGATGAGTCAGAAGGATAAATGAAAATGAATTAAATTTTTTTTTTGTTTTTCTGTTATTTTCAGATAAAACGTTACGAGAAACTGGAAACAACAGAGGAGAGGCGGAAACTTGCGCGGGAGATTTATGACAACTTTATCATGAAGGAACTACTCTCGCATACACACGTAACACTCTTTCGTAATTTCGCTGTTGTTCTTCGTGTGCCCTCGCTCACTTTCGGTCTCTTTACGCCAATTTGAACGCGTTGAATTGATCTGATTAAGCTTGTTGCGGTTGTCCTAGTTTCCCCCCCTCAATGCGTGTACAGTAGGAGTGTGTCGTCTCGCTGTGGCTAACAAGGCAAACACGAAAGTGATGACAGCAAAAGTGTTCACGTGATAGAATGGCGGCATGATGACGATGTCGCGTTAAATGTCAGAAAGTCGAATGAATTACAAACAAGGGCGCGACCAGGAGTTTGACATTTCGATTTAAAAAAAAAATTTCTTGCTGGATTGGGATAGAATGTAGAAAAAGAGAATTTTGGCAAACCAGAAAGCAATATCATCCTGTCATCTTTGACACAAATTTCGCCTATTTAAAAAAAGAAAACTGCCGAATGGAGACATAATTTCGTCTGTTAATGGTTCTCCTTCTGTCCAAACGATCGTGTGCTAATGTCACATTTTCTGGCGAAGGATCCAGGACGTTGAATGAAAGAGCGGAAAAGCGTAGTGAAAATGAAACGTCCTAGTTCGATCCATTTTATGGTGCGTTAGTGACCCCTTTCGGTAGACATCCGTTAACATTCAAATGGTCGTTTTAAATGACTCTTGTGCATCTCCCATTTTAACGTTTTTAATTTTCCTTTTCTTTTTTTTTTGTTCCATCCCTTTTACAATTGTGCGGTACGTTTGGTCGATGCAGAGTTATTCCAAAGAGTCTGTGGCTCACGTCCAGAAATACTTGACCAAAAACGAAGTCCCGACTCATCTGTTCGAGGTAAATAGAATTCCCAGTTTCTTTTTATTCCTTCTCCAGTAATTTTACAAATTTCATTACAGCCTTACATCGACGAGATCTTCACCCGCTTACGGGGCGACATCTTTCGAAAGTTTGTCGAAAGCGACAAGTACACCCGCTTCTGCCAGTGGAAGAATCTCGAACTCAATATCCAGGTATTTCTTGAAAAAAAAAAATGAAAATGTGCAGCATATTTTGTATTGCTAGTGCCTGTCATGATTGCCTCCTTTTTGCGTGTAATTGCAGTTGACGATGAACGACTTCAGCGTCCACCGGATCATCGGCCGTGGCGGTTTCGGCGAAGTCTACGGCTGCCGGAAGGCCGACACGGGCAAAATGTACGCCATGAAATGCCTGGATAAGAAACGCATCAAAATGAAACAAGGCGAAACGTTGGCTCTCAACGAGCGCATCATGCTCTCTTTGGTCAGCACAGGCGTAAGTAAAAAAACATTCCCTTTTTTTGTTTTTCTTTGCCATTTGTCCACTTTTCTTAACTGAATCAAATCCAAGGATTGTTTTTTATTATTTGTTGTTGTCAGCATAGAGGCCTGCCTCTTTGTTGTTGCAACAGCCGCTCAGAATGGGACAGTAAAGGGCGGAATTTGTGTAGGAAGCATTGGAACGCCCGTTTGCGTGATTTCAAGGCTTACGCACTGTAGGATGCTCATGTGCAATTTCCCCTTGTGGGGGTGAGTTGAAGGGTGAGGGGAATGATGATTGAATGCGTTGCATAAAAGAAAAAGGAAAAAAAAGAAGATATCAATGAATATTCATGCTCGAGTTATGACCGAGCGACGGTTAGGAAAAGAGAGACGGGACTGTCAAAAATAGTACTGGCCGCCGGATTTCAGTTGAATAAATAAGGAGAACAAGTTCCAACTAAGATAGAATGCATTTCCAAATGAAAGAAAAAAAAAGAAAAAATTTTTCGTTTTCGCTCCAGCTCCCATTTCTCTGTCGCAGTCAAGCAGAGAGATGGAAGGGAGGAAATTGAAAGATAACAATCTGCCAAGCCGTCGTGGGGGAAATGGCGCGCTCCTTTCGAGTCGATAGGGAATCGGCGAAATACGAGCAAAGAAAACCAAGACCAGGCGACCAACGAGTCTTTGTAGATCGACCTAATAAAAAAGAACAATCATAAACGAAACAGCTTTTTCCGTTTGTTTTTGTTTTCAAAAAGAATTTTTACCAATTCAAACTCATCCTTTCCAACTGCCTAATACGCGTGTCATTGCAAACTTCATGGTTTAATTTTGATTTATTTTTTTTTTCTTTATTTTCTTTTTGCAATTTAAACAAATAGTTGTGTTACTCTTTTCATAACGTTTTCCTCACTTTTTTTTTCCTCACGCAACTTTACAGGCCGACTGCCCTTTTATCGTCTGCATGACCTACGCCTTCCACACGCCGGACAAACTGTGTTTTGTGCTCGATCTGATGAACGGCGGCGACCTGCATTACCATCTCTCACAGCACGGCGTCTTCAACGAACAGGAGATGCGTTTCTACGCCGCCGAAGTCATCCTAGGTAACCCTGATTTTCTCCCCCTATCGTTTCTGTTTTTCGTGTCTTGTTTATTTTTACCACCGTCATTAAGGAGGTAATAGGTCCGCTACATGGGCGGAAAAGATTAGGCGAAAAACGAGCAAGCGCAAAAAGGTGGACTATTTTTTCCTTTTTGAAATGTTGAAAATAGCTCCCCGAAAAGAAAAAACAAACAAACAAACATTTAATTTCTATTTAAATAATTGTCTGAATAGGAGAATAGCTTCTATTTTTGGGTGTATCAGGTCTAGAAAAAGATCGTATCTCAATGGTACTGCGTAACGTACAGCCAAGGGTGGAGGGGACAGCCGTACAAATAAATCAGCCATATTGACCGAGGTGGAGATATAGAACCGACAGTCTCATGGCGAAGATCGAATCGAGCCCATTTCACGTCATTACCCCACTCGGTATATAATACGTATAGTACTATATGGCTCTTTTCTCTCTTTCGCTCGCTATCTTACGTACGGAGCGCAGACGCGGCCACAAAGAAAAGACAAAAAAAAAAGGAGTAAAATGATAGAAACAAGAAAAGAATGGAAGAAGCCAAGAAAACAAAAAAGAGGGAGAAAAAAAAAGTGAGTTAGAAGATAAAGAGAGCAACTCTTCGTCCCCTCCCTCTCGTTCGCCTGGCCCTTTACAGCCACAAAAGAAGTAGCTTTATCTGAATAGAGTACCGCGGTCCATAGTCACGGACGTCTATGTTGCCCTGGTAACGACCAGACTACCAAATGTGTGCAAGCCATTGGTCCCCACTTCTATTCAATTATTTAGTTTCGAATGCTATTGTCTTGTTCAATGACGAGAATTGTACCATCGTAGCTCGTGGAACAAAACAAAAAGCTGCGGAGAATCGTAGGAGACATTTCTCAATTTTTTTTTTGTTTGGATTAGAAATCAAACAGCAAACGCTGGAAGGTTTAGAACAGGGAGCAAATGCTGTTGGCCGATCGATATTTTTGACGTGCAAGTTGTGTGTGCGTCTCTACTTGTCAGTTGTGTCGATACCAGTGATGTTATTGTTTTCTATTTTAACTCTCTTTTGCCTTTTGCCTTTTCTTTGGAAAGGTCTGGAACACATGCACAGGCGATTCATCGTCTACCGCGATTTGAAACCTGCCAACATCCTCCTAGACGAACACGGCCACGTCCGCATCTCGGATTTGGGATTGGCTTGCGACTACTCCAAGAAGAAACCTCACGCTAGCGTGTAAGTTGACCGCAGTTGTCACTGATGATGTTTCCCATCCGGATAGGAGGGAGGGAATCGATGGGTCGGAATAAAGATCGATTGTGTGACATAACGGATGTGACAGTCCCCGCATTTCCATAGTGAATTGATGTTGGATAGACGTGGAGGCAACGAGCAATGCGACAGGGAACGGAAGGATTGGCTAGTCGAATGGGTGAGCCCTTTCAAAAGATGATGGTACATTCCCCACAAATTGGGATATGATGACTCATTGTTCATTAAGCTTTCGGGGTCATGGAATGCGAGAATGGAAGGGATCGATGTTGTCTATGCAAGAGAAATTGGCCCCCGAGGTTTCAGGAATCCCGGCGTCGTTGTGTTGCTATCGACCTGCCACCCAACAAAACAATCCGACAACGTAGCACAACTGTCGTGCCAGTCTTGCAATCACGCTCACCATTTCCAAAAGTTTTCTCCAAACCGTCATATACGACGCACACGCTGGTGCTAATAAAAAAAAAAGGGGGGGAACGGAGACGGGCAATACTTTCGTCGCTTTGATGGCACGTTTTCATTTTTTTTTTTTTTCCGTTTTACGATGCAATTCTTACTCGTTGCCATTACAGCCGTCAACGGATTCCGGTTCTCCCTAAGGCTAGTCGGATGATGTGTATGCCCAACTGTTCGATTGACATGCGAACATCATGTGACTAGGGCGGATGCTGCGTGATGCATTTGGCCCGTCGAAATGTTTTAACCCACCTCTATTTCATTGCTAACGAGTGTGTTGTATTGGGTTTATTTATTCGTCTCGTTTTGTTTATTTACGCATTCACTCTTTGTTTATCTATTCATTCGTTACTGTATTCCAGAGGTACGCACGGCTACATGGCGCCGGAAGTCTTGTCGAAGGGGACGGCCTACGATTCCAGCGCCGATTGGTTCAGCTTCGGCTGCATGCTGTACAAACTGCTCAAAGGCCATTCGCCGTTTCGCCAGCACAAAACGAAAGACAAGCACGAGATCGACCGGATGACTTTGACCATGGTATACATAATCATTTTTTGCGCTTCTTTCCGTGCGCGCGCCGTCTTTTACTCTATATCGCGTTTACTCGCTAAGTTATTGCTTATGTACATAAAAAAGTGTGTGTATATATATATAAAAAAAAAAGGCCGAATGGGAGAAAGTAGAGCAGAAGATGTCGGTAGCGATACAAGACGGGTAGAAAAAAGCGATTTGGTTGTGCTGCCGCCCCTTTTGTCCCTCGAGCGTTTCACGCTTTTGATGTCGACATCAACGAAGACATTCAAAAAAGAAGAGACAACATGACTCACTTTTGAGCAAGTTGATCCAATGTCGACATTCGCATCGGCTCACACGCTCGTACCGTGTATAGTGTAACGTATATTTTATAAACAAGGCGGAGAAACACGTAGCTATTGGAGTGGAAAACAAATGAAAGTCGAATAGAAGATATATGTGTCCGATAGAATGCGAATCGATTGTTAATGCCTTTGGTTCGTTTCCATTTTTTTTTTTTTTTCGATTGGCTGATGGGCACAATAGAACGTCGAATTGCCGGACAACTTCTCCAACGAGCTGAGAACTTTACTGGAAAGTCTGCTGCACCGTGACGTCGATAAGCGACTCGGATGTCGAGGAAGAGGGTAAGAAATCAAAATAAAAAATGTCCCGTTTGATCAAGTTTTGCTGGTGGTCGGCTATCGATCGATATTAATATGTCACGGTGCATTATCGCAGGGCGGAAGAGGTCAAAGATCATCCGTTCTTCCTCGGAGTCGACTGGCAGCAAGTCTACATGCAAAAGTATCCACCTCCGCTGATTCCGCCGCGAGGCGAAGTCAACGCGGCCGACGCATTCGACATTGGATCCTTTGACGAGGAAGACACCAAAGGATACAAGGTTAGATTGGCTAGTATTAAAGCACGTCGTCCGCATCATATCGATCCCCGGTGCTATTCAAACGCTGAATCATACATCTAATCCTTTGGTTTATTTCGCCTCCCACAGTTGACCGAGAAGGACCAGGAGCTGTACCAAAACTTTCCACTGGTCATCTCTGAGCGTTGGCAATCGGAAGTCGCCGAGACGGTGTTCGACACCATCAACCAGGAGGCGGACAAAGTCGAAGCGAAGAAGAAGTCCAAACATCGGAAATTCGATCTCGACGAGAAAGGTCGGTTGTTCTTTTTTGACAGACGACAAACGGCTTTGTTGTTGTTGTTTTCAAATTCGTGTTTGGTAGCAGCCCAGTATACCCACGACCAAAATTGGTTCTTGCATGGCTAAGTAGATAAAGTGAAGACTGCTGTCTTCCTTTTCATCCCAAATGGTTGCGTCTTTGCCTACCGAGAAATCAATCGATCTTGCGCCGGCCTCTTTCTTGTCCTTTGTTCTTTCTGCCCATCTTAATGGATCCTTGGTTCGGTCAAAGTGCTCTAACCTGAACAGTGTTTCAACTTCATTGGCTTGTCCCACAAGTGGCTCCATTGTATGGGCAGCGCGGCTGACCCGTTCGGGTCCGCCTCATGTCAGTCCTAGTCTTCTTTAATCGATTCGCGCTAGCCTTTGAGCTTCGTCTTGCAGTTATACAACTGAGCCCTGTTGATGTCTTGTTTGTTTTTACTCCATTTTGGTTTGGATTACTCTATCGCAAGTGTCTTGTTTGTTTGACGTTCCTTGTTCAGTTTTTTTTTTCTTTTAAACTTTGTTTTGATTTTGTTTTTGTGTTTTTTGGCATCCGGCATTTGAACAGACTCGGACTGTATCCTTCACGGGTACATCAAGAAACTGGGCGGACCTTTCGCTTCGGCCTGGCAGACCAGATACGCCCGTCTCTACCCCAACCGGTTGGAATTGCACTACGAGTCGTCTAGCTCCAAGCCCGAGCTCGTTTTGATGGATCACATTGAAGAGATCAATTCCGAACTGACGACCTTCAAAGGAGAGCAGAGCATCCTCTTGCGCACCAAAGAAGGCGGCCGGGTTGTGCTCACCAATCAGGTACTTAATCTTTATTGGCCTTCTACGGAGGTGATCAAAGTCAAGCTCCCATTCACCATCCTGACTTTTTCCTATATATATTTTTTAAAAATCGAATCAAGGACGAAATCGGCTTGAAAGAATGGCTTCACTCGTTGCGAACGGCGCACAAAGGCTCTGTGGAGCTGCTGGCCAACATGGCGCGCAAGGCCGGCAAGATCTACGGTACGGACCTCGACGCCAACAACCGTCAACTTACGCTGCACAACAGTCCCCTGGCCTCGAGAAGCACCAATGGCACTTAAGCGATCTTTGTCACGAGGCGTTGCAAAGGAAGGAGGAAAACGAAATTTCAAAACTAAAAAAAAAAACTGAAGAAGCAAAAAAAGGATGAAAAGGTATAGGGGGTAATGAAAGGAATCCGGACAAAAGAATCTGTAGACCGATTGTATTGCATTCAATCTTTGAAGACGAACGGAGCAAAAATGTGGGACAGACATCCATTCAATTTGTACTCTTTCGACTGCAAACCATTCGATACGGTGGGGCGAAAAAAGATTGATATTGATTGGCTGATTTACTAGTCCCTTTCCCGAATTGCTTTGGGCCCTCTGTATTTTACCTGTTTTTTTTACTTTAATTATTTTTTTTATTTCTTCGTCAGCTGCTTTTTCTTCTCTTAGTTACTCTCCCTCACTTCGTTGGACGTGACAAGCATTATTGCCTTCACGCTGCGCGCCATGCTTGGCAGAATCGGAAGTAGGCCTAAACTGAGACATTGGGCCCACACCAGAGAGTTAAAGGGTCCGGCCCCTGACCAATGTAGACGAAAGAGAGAGAGGGGCTTTTAAACAGAAGCGTTGAGATTGAATCCCCACGGCCATTATTTTCTTTCTTTTCACTATTTTTTTTTTTTTCGCTCTTCATTTTGTGTTTGATTCTGCATGACTGATATTATTCTTAATTTCCCAATCCAATTATACGAGGTGGGGTCGCTGTCGCTCTTTTTCGTTCTCAACAAAGATGTCAAACGACAAGTTTTCTTGTCCAGTTTACCCTTAGCTGTGCACACATTCTGATAGTTTAATTATTTTTCTGACAATGAACGAATGATGGGAGATTCAAGTCGTCGCAAGTTATCGATTTGTCACGAAATCGTGATGAGAGACGTGAATGCCGCTTTTCTGTTTATCTTTAAATTTCTGTTGGGAAAAGTCCTAGTCGACACGCACCTTCGCGAGCATCCCCACCCGTTTGTACACATTGTACAGGAAAAACAAAAAACAAAAAACAAAAAAAAAAACTGCTTCTCCTTTTTCTCTCTCCAGTGCCGCGGTCCCAGTGTGTCTTTCTATTCGAAAACAACACCTGGGGTCGCGTGAGAGATTGATTCTCGCACATGTCGAATGATCAAACGCACGCAAAGTGGGCCGTGATGGATAAAATGGCCCAGTGACTGTTTACTTTTTCTTCTTCTATATCTCTTTATGGCTTTTTTTGTTTCCCCCCGTTCCTCTGAAAAGTATTCTACGCTTTTTGGTGGGTTTTATTTTACGTTCGGTCGTTGGTTTTATATACGTATGATACAATAATGTTTTGGTTTGTTTGCTTGTTCGTTTCTCCTTTCGATTGGCCATATTTTATTTCATACTTGCGTATTGTTGATCCGATTCGAGGATTCGCGTGCCAAGCTCATTCCTTTTATTTTTCCTTTTTTTTTTTCACGTCTTCCCGCCCCCTCCCCCCATTTCCATGTGGTTTTTATTGATCGGGTCGATGCATGGACGAGACGTGAACCAAGTGTGTGCAATATATATTGTCCAATTCCACCTGCCCCATTGTCCAGAAGCTAGAATATCTTAACGTTCCGTGTGGGGTCTACCGTTTCTTCTTTATATTCAAACGGAGCTGGGGCTAAAACGATAACGGGACGAGAAAGGAGATAAAAGTGAAAGCCATTTCTATAAACGATAATTTTATTTCCCTTTATACATAAATATTGGTTTAATCGTGTTCTGCAAGCTGCGTTGACGTCTCTTATCATTATTTTTTAACTGTCTCTTTTGATATATATTTTTCTTTCCCTCCCCGTAATGCGGTAGTGGGCGCTCTAACTTGGGCTTTTGAATTCAATAATTTTTTTTGTCATTTGATACGTTCAGTTTTTGTCAATGTCACCCCCGTTCGAGATAAAAAAAAAAAATATTGTTGCCCTTTGTATTTTTTTTTTCATGCCTCCCTTCCTTGAAATTGTCGGATCGTTTTTCTATAGTGTACATTGTTCGACCAGTTGATGAAGCCATTTATTATCTCTCCCCCCCGTTCAATCCAATGTTGTGTTGTGCGCGCAGAAAAATTGACAACATTGATGAAGTGATGGATAACGCCGTTTTGAAGAAGGAACAAAAACATTGACCCAAATGAAACAAACAAATGAAATCTAACCCATTCAACTTGTAATATCTGCTCCCGAAAGAACGACGCAAAATTAAACGAGATAGTCTTGAATCTTCTTGAATTCCAGCCTTCGTCGTGTTCGTTTGTCCTTTTAGTTGGCTCAGCTAATCGATAACTCGTTAAAGGAGAACTTGTAGGTATTCATTATTCTAGTCGTGCTGACGGCTGTTAATTGTTCCGTGCAAGTTTTACCGTACAAGTTTTAGCGGTCCTGATGTCAGCCCTGTTCCCCAGGCTTATATGTTTGCCCGGACTGCATAACGAAAGCCACCGTGATTAAACGATGGGATTCAAGAAAAACGTGTCGGATCCCTGGCCGTTAATTGGATTCTTTTACGCACGACCGACAATGGCAGTATTGTGATGTACTATTTTTAGCAATGACTTTTGCACGATTGTATTTGCAGGATACTAAGTCTTTGACGTTTGTTGTGAGAGCTTTCTTTTCTGTATGGGGTAAATAGTGGACTAGCTGTACTCGGTGCTAGGTCCAGAAATGATCTTTAAGGAACTAGGTTGACATCTTATATTTGTTCTATGATTAGTGACTGAAGGTTTGTGCGTATTTACCTATGCATTACAGTTAGTTTTGGGACGTTGATTTGTGGATGGCTTAGCTACTTAGAAATCTAGCCTAGTCAACACAGCACATCTTTAAGTTTCCAGTTTCCCATTATCAACGATCTAGGGCCCCACAGTATCCACAGATGTCGTGGTCGTCAAAATGGGTAAGTTTCGTTAACTATTGAACAATCTTTTAATTTTGCAAAGTGCCAATTTAGTTAGTTCTTCGCGATCTCATAGACCTACAGACTTCTTTAAACATGAAAATAGCTTTGCCAACATTGAAAACAGTTTTTTTATGTTGTTTACTATTATGCAATAACAAAAAGAAATTCGTCTGGCATTTTTTTTTTATTCAACGATTTCGGTGTTTTTAAATTACGAAATCGGCAACAATAACGTAGAACATTGTTTTGTCAATGCATGCTGTAGATGTACTGAACGGTGTGGGTGTGAGCAGCGTTTGCTGGAGGATGAAACCGGATTGCATAACCTAAAAAAACCTTTTTAAGCATGCAACTGTTGTTGTTTGATGTTTTTCTTGTTTTTTCGGCTGGAAAAATACGGATATTCTTTTTTATTATGTGAAAATTTTAACATAATAAACATATCAAGGAAATCTGCAACGTTGTGTCTAGCGACAGCATAAACCAGCTGATTTCGATTTTGAAGCCCTTGTCGAGTGAATTGTTAACGTTGTGATTGCATCTCCACATTTTGGCATCAATTGCTGCCTGTTATATTACGTGGCAACATTTATTGGGCTGTTTCTTGAGTGCAACTTAACACGATGGTATAAAACAAAACAGTTTGATCGATAATCTGTGATTTAGCTACGAACGATACGGGCATCGTTGAGCCCATGTTTACGTACGATCGATCATGCGGTCAATTCAAGGGCAAGACGTTGATTCTTTTGGCTATGAATCCTGTGAAACATTTGAATAGAAACCACGACAGAGAGCCACTCCAAGACACTCGATCGTCCATTCGTGTGGCATCAGCTGTTATTGTTCTCTCGAAGTCTTCGTGCACAACTGAACTACTACTACACGAATCGAGTAAGTGGCTATATTCGTTTGGCTTTTAACTTTGGAGGGTTTTCAACTTAATCCTACACGATTCCTAGTGTCGTTTGATCTATAATGGGCTCTAAAAATGTTAGAAATAATTTGTTTTGGTCGTGCAAGACCGCCATAATCTGAGAACGTGAATGGCGATTCAAAGGGAACCAAAAATAAAAAAAAGCAATTGAACGACAATTTTTTTTTTAGCTATGGCAAAGCGAGTTGACATATCCAAGATCGGGTTTCCGTCTCTGGGTAAAGGGGGTAATATATACAGCAAATGACGTCTTTACCCATCTCGTGTTATGGACGACTTAAAGCCTTAAAGCTCGACATGATGGGCCAAACGGCGTCAAACAACCCCAAGAACCAATACAATTTACGAGTTTCTCATCCCTCCCTACCATCGTTTTCTGAATGATTTTCAATTCCAATAACCGTGATTTTTTTTTCTTCTGCTGCTATCTGTAAATACGCGGTCGGAATCCTTACTTTTATGGCAAATAATGGATCATCAGACTGCAACGTCTGACGCGTTTGACAACATCCTCATCTGTAGCTCTTCTCTTATCACCTCGCAAACAGACTTTGGTCTATGCATGTATTTAAAATCGTAAAAACCCCCCTGTAAAAGTATATATATATACACATGCATATGCCCTTCATTTTGCCTATTGACCAAAACTCTCCCCTCCATAAGTCGCACTCTCCCCGTGTATCGTTTCTGTCATCAACGGCCGCAATATGGTTCGCGAGTTCCGACCCCTCCTTTTAAAAAAAAAAAAAGGTGCACTACATTTACGAAAAACTAGTTAATCGTTATTTAGTTCTTTCGTACAAACATTCTGAAATTCCGATGACTGACGATTGGCTATAACAACAACTCGTGAAACCAAAGGAAATTGATTGTGAGTTCGTAAGAGAGGGAAGATTGTGGTTGCAAGTGGGTGGTTATGGATGGACGTCTGGACTCGGTTTGGCCGTCTGTTTTTCAAAAAAAAAAAAAAAGACAGACGTTTACGCGTGGTATTTTTCCTTTGTATACATATAGAGATATACACGAAACGCCGGTGTGTGTGTACATTTACGATGTGCAAGTGTGTCTGTGAGTGCATCGTAGGGATGATGTTTAGATGCTGGAAAGTGAAGGATTCCTGTGGACCACACGTCCGCTTTCTTTCTTTTCGGATGTTTATTCGTGTCACGTTGAAAACTCGCAGCGCAACACCAAGATATTTCTTCCGTATAAGTTACCACACGAGAAACAACACCTCGTCCCCCTCCTTATTTGATGGGTAACAGTTTTTTACACTATTCCCACGATCTTCTCCCTCACGAACTTGCGCCTTTTCTCATCGTGGTTGCATTTACATGACCTGCTCCCGAGAGGATCTAGGCCTCTACTCCCACATTCGTTCGTCTCACGGTAAAGATCCTTCTGTTTCTCTCTTGTTTCTGGGAGCCCTGAAAGAGACTTCTTGTGTATGGGTCCCGATTCTTTATGTACGCAGCTATTCAGGTTTCTGTGTACGGCAGCTCGTTAAAAATGGAGGCTAATTATTCCTAGAGCAAAAAGATGACAATCATCTTGTAATATCGACATGAAGTCCTGAAAGTTCCGAAAGTTGAGAGACTTAAGTCCGACATAGAGAGAAAAAAATAACATGGCAGAATTATTTTGATATTTCGCTTGTCGACATGCTGCTCTGAGTGAATTGTTAAAAAATCATCAGCTCGTGAGTACGGGATGTTCTATGCCCACGTACCTGTATCGATCGGTAGCGTCTCATCTTTTCTTGGGCGGGATATCAGATTGAAACAAACGTATGATCCTCCGCCCGATTCGATTACTTGCGTGCATTCTTGCTGTCTAAAACGTCCCAGTTCATGCCTAAATTCGCTTTGCGTGATCGATTTTGTTTTGTAGTTATTGGCTAAGGGGATTCAAGGACCGGTCTATTCTTTACGTACACGTTTGTTGCATCTTTAATTTTAAAAGTTCAAACTTTATAGCCCGGTAGGCTTTTTTTAAATTGCAATTTCAGGCTTCTTGTATAGTAAACTCGTCTTGTTTGAACTTGCCCGCTCACATAATTTTGAAATTCGATTGAACCCTGTACATCTTTTCTTGTTATTGAATTTTACCTTGTGATTTTTTTGGAACGGAATTCAATGCCATCTATTGGGAAGTAGTTGCGTCCCTAAATGCATACGAACAACAATAGTTTTTGAAACATTATTTTATGCCCGGTACTCTGTAAGTAACATATAAGGGAAAGATCACGCCATTTCGAGTTCGACAATGTCGTTAAGACTTTGCAGAGTTGGGGGTAATACAGTTACAGTAGGACAGACCTTTTGGCGTCCAGGCAAAAGCAACCCCAATGACGCAAACTTGGCTACCAAAACGAAAAGTATTGGGGAACAATAGTTTCTGGATAATGGGTTTGAGTTCTCGGAAAAAACGGGGCCAGACGCTGGAAAGAATCAGCGGATGACAGGGATCCAAGCTGACGAGCTCGCATGCTCCTAATGTGTCAGTTGAGACGGGAAATCATCAGCTGATGGGGTAAAATACGTACGAACTAGGAAGTTAAAGGTACGGCGCAACCATAGAGACAGGAAACACAAAAGGGAGGATACCCACAACATCAATGACTTTGCTGGATAAGAGGGCGAGAGTTCTCTGTCTTGGTTTTTTTTTTTTTTTTTTTTTGAAAATATGAGAGAAAAAAAGATCCAATTGCAAACGCCATCAAGGCCGGGAGTAGGTCCCATCGTTGCGTCTGTTGTTCGTATCCCCCATTTCCCTTCTCTTTACAGCAGTGCACAGTCTCTAGTGAGTTTTTAATGAGACTCATTAATCATGGAAGCATGACTGCAGAAATAAGTCCCGCAGCCAGCATTTTTCCTTCTCTTTGTTTAGTCCTATATCTTCCAATGTGACTTTCTTTTTTTTATGTACGCATCTTGAGGTATGCTTTGTAACTGCGTACAGCACACAAATGGGGGGGGGGGCAATACTAGGCCGACGTGCTTTCGTTCAGTGACAGCAGTTGCACGCGCAAACGTCCGCCCTCATATGAGTTTGGAAGCTGGGACAGCTTTGAAACCAACCCACTCAGCCCAAATAAACTAATTCTTTGACATAAATTGAAGCTCGAACTATTCCATGATTATAGGATGCAACAAAGTGGAAACGAACAGAAAGAAAATGTTTAAACTGGGCGTGTATTTTCAATTTCCGTCTCGTATCCAAAAAAAAGTTATGAATACTTTCGTAGAATAAAACGAGGCGAAATTTTTAATTCGTTATTTAGAGTGGCACAGCAGTGTGACTTAGTCAAACGATGATTTCAAATGTTATAAGGCGAATTTTTAAAAAAGGTTGCATGCGTCATGTATCCATGAATTTAATTTAATTTGAAGGGCAATAGGAGAGAAAAAAAGACACAAAACAAGAATAACGCGCATTTCTAATAACTATAATTGAGGCACTGGTTTGAGACATGGTTTGTTAATCAATGGCTATAATTTGATCGAAAAAGGATAAACGTATTCACATGGACACAAGAAAAAAGAGTGCCCTAACTTTTTTTTTTAAATGAAAATTGATTTGCAACGTCCTATTAAGTGCATTACAAAGCTTATCTAGGAGAGTAATCGTAAGGATTTTGGACCGTTCGGGAGTAGAAAGGCGCATTGGGGAAGGGATTCTGGTGCGGATGATGATACGGAGGCTGGTAGACGGAAGCGGCGGATGCCGTGCGACCGTAAGGCGAGCTGGTCCGCATTTTTCCGGCGGCCGCCGCGTAGTTGTAGGCGTTGTAGATAGGCCCGTACTGGCAAACGTCGGCTGTGTAAGGCTGTGACATTTGAGCGGGCAAAGTCGGCGAAATCGGCGACAATTGAGAACTGGACACGATCGGCGTGACGGGAGCGATGGAACCCGTTGACGATGACATAATGGCTGAAGTCGCTGCTACGCTGCTACCCAAACTGTTGAATGTGCTGCTGTGTTGTGGAGATGATCCCGTGTTGGTCGTGAAGCCCCGTTGGACGTTAAACGAACATTGCTGGCCGCCCGACGTCGTTGTCATGATGGCCGGACTGATGGCAGTTGAAACGAGACCGATATTGTTGTTGTTGTTGGCTGATGATGACGACATCGACGGACTCACTGACTCTTCATCTGACAATTGCATAGTTTTATTTAACGTGGTAGCCATACACTACTCATTTCAAAAACTTCCAAGTCTATAAAGAATCAAATATGGTGGGTTGGTTGGACATAAATCGCGATGACTATAATGAGCTATTTTGCTCCGTGTCATTTTCTTTTTCCCCTTTCGTTTTGTTTTTTATTTGGTAGTTGGAAATGTTTTGTAAGGAGGACGGTCGTTTAAGATAAAAGATGGCTCTATAACTTATAAGAGATGGGATGCAGTTTTGACATTTCCCGGAGTTCTAACGTCGTGTAGGGGGGGAATGCGTGGAACGCGAGTTGCTATTACGCTGGGCCGGAAAACAACACAGTGGGTACCACATATGTTTCCCTCTGTCTTTTTTAGGCACTCCCCTCCCCACACACACACGGGAGTGAACATATCGATTGACGACCTCCGACGGTGTTTTGACCTCTGAACTTTTACCAGGAAGGATCGTCATATGCGCCGAAGCGTGCGGGAATGCGCAAAAACCAAAAAATATTTTTCTTGCTATTTCTTTATACGATAGTAGCGATATTGAATTCTAAAGCTATAAATAAAAAGTTAATTTCAGTTTTTTTTTCTTGTTCATTTTTAGGGCAATCAGTCACGGAGAAAAGTAGGGCAGACGTCAGTGAAAAGTGATCGAGATGGAAGAAGTGGAGCGTTAGGGAGTGCTGATTGAAGGAGCCCATGTGATGGATTCCGATCATCGCTCATCCCGACGGCTTCTTCGTGTCAAGGCTTGCTGCCGTTTCGATAAGAAGATGGCCGCTTGACCCCGATGTTGCCCTCTTTCCCCGCCATTTGAGACGAGCGTTTCGCTACTTCCCACCCAGGAGTATAAAAATTCAAGACGAAGTCCAGTTGGAAATTGCAGCCACCCAAAGGTCAAGTAGCAACCAATTGCAACCGTAGAATTATTAGTTTTACGATGTCGTGATTTGACACGAGCGCAACATCATTTCCCGTCCGATTTGTTTGTATTTTTCTTTGAAAATCTTTCTTAAACTACATTAGTGGCATCAAATGAAATCCATATTGATGGATTGTAAAATCAACATGGTGCGAACAAGACGAGAACCGGTCGCTATTTCGTTAAAATAACAGAAAAAAACTGAAGTTGTAGATGTAAAAAAAAAAAGATTTTCTCTGCCTTTCAGCCTAAAAACAACTCGGGTACTGGAACGAAACGGAGCGTCAGACACATGGGTAATGAGCCATGTGACGGGGTCGTCTCTTTTCACACCTCTAGAAAAGATCCGGCGTATTTACGTAATGGCCTCTCTTTTAAATTATTTTTTTGTTTTGGGGGGGTTCTTTTTTTTTTTTTCGTAGCCGAAAATGACACGTTCCAGGAAGGACGAGCTGACCCAAACTCGCTTTCTTTTAGGGGAATGATGACCATTCATTAAGAAGATGTCGTAGTCAGTTCAGCACCCACTACTGTTTTCTTCCCGTCATTTAGCTTAATGATTCTAAGAATTCAAACTGATGACCATTCTTTGTTTTCATTAGACATTATCCGTTCCATTTGGATGAATTCGAATCTCATCTTTTCGTATTTGCCAACTGATTTTAAATTGTACTATTATGTACTGCTGTCGAAATTCTATGAATGGAAAAAGGGGAGCACGTAAGCGTCGCGTTACACATACGTCACTTTCGTTTTCTTCCTCCCACATGCCCATCC
The DNA here is from genome assembly GCF_022539665.2 of Daphnia carinata. NCBI lineage: Eukaryota > Metazoa > Arthropoda > Branchiopoda > Diplostraca > Daphniidae > Daphnia > Daphnia carinata. Next base: position 7,437,012 of record NC_081333.1, read on the forward strand.
CGCCTACTGCGCTACCGCTCGTTTATTTCGTCAAAACCATCCATCATCGTCAGACTAATTCATCTATTGTAACAGCGGGCCATATCGTTGCAGGACGACTGGAACTCTCCCCCCTCCCTCCCATGAGCCCGAAAAGAAATAGGACTGAAAACATACCTTTGGATTCCTTGTGATGGAACGTCGGGGATGAATAGACACCCGACGGTGAAGAGCCCGGGAAACGTGATGATGAAGACGACGAGGACGATCCGGCCACCAAAGATGATGAGGTCGTTGTAGATGTTGTAACCGTCGTGGCGCTTCGGCTGCTGTTACTACCCGACGGGCGGCTACTATTGGCACTAGACACATTCGACGGCATATGATTTAGCACATCGACCACGCAATCATCGGGATCGCAATCACGAAATCCTTTGGCGAATGGATTACTGGCTATCTTCAATTGGGTAATCTAATTACAAAAATGACGTTTTAATTTTTTTTTTTTTAATCGATGGGATAAGTTGGTGAGGTGTTTACCCGATGATTCTGATAGGCAGTGACGGCAGTGAACTTTGTCTCTGGGAAGATGAACGTGCGAAAGTTCTCGGTCTGCGACGCGTCTTCTGTCCGCTGGTTGATGTAGACGACGTGGAAACGCGGCTGGTAGCGATGCATGGAATTCAATATGATCTGTATCGTTGGAAGATGGGTGAAGGCATGTAAGAAAAACAAATACAACAACAAGAGAAAAGAGAGAGTCGTGTGATGCACTGGCATCTTAGCGTGTTGCACGCCATTTGGAACAAGAGCCACAAGAGAGTTGCTGATGGCCATCTAATGACTTTGGCAGCTGTACGTAGTTAGGCTTTTCCAAGCATTTTCTAGATCCCAATTCCTTTTTTTTTTTTCTTTTTCCTGCTTGTGTACACTGTTGACCTTTTTGGTCTGACCCTCTCTCTCTCATCATCGACTAGAGACAGGCTGTAGCCATCAGTAGCCAAAACAAGGCAACATCTCATCTTCCCAGAGCTTGATGATGATGATGATCGTCCCAAAGAAGCAAACGAGAACTTACGTGTCCGTTGTCATCCAGCTGGTTGTTGGTTAACTTGAGTTTGTCGAACGAAACGACTTGCTTGGTCCACTGCGAACCTTTGGCCGGTGAGTCTGGATGAACGTGAATCCTCGGCGGAGAGTTGGGATCCGATTTGCCCGCAACTACCCAGCTTGAACTGCAATCCCATCAAAAAACAATTCCCATTTTTTTAAAAACTGTTTTGAAAAAAAAAAGAAAACACCGTTTTCCACTACCTGTGAAAAGCGTAGCGATATCGCTTGTCATCCACTGGCACAAAGTCCATCATGAGCATGTAATCCGAATTGGCGTCCAGTCCGAAAAGGCGCACCTGGAGCGTCGGAAACATCCGCCTAGATGTTGCAACGATCATCACGTAAAGTTTCATTTAATCTCTGTAATATTTCCTTTTTTCCCTCTTTAATTATTTGATCTTTTACTGACCTGCCAGCTTTGGTGACAATCATTTCGGTGCCCAATTCGTTGAATTCGTCCCACAGAGCCTTCATCTCCAGGCTGGCGTTAACTCCGGTCAGTTTGGCGTGAAGCGGTTTCTTTGTTTCCTGCTCCAAGTCTGGAAAAAAAAAATACGGTTTGCCCAGAAACAATAAGATTTCATTTCTTTTCATGCTCTTTGCTCTCTGTAGACTTACTCGGACTAGGGCTAGACTGGCCCCTCTGCCTGCTGGATCGTTCCTCCTTCGTCAAGGTGGACAAATCGTTGGTATGATTCCCGCTACCCATCGGCGATAATCCCGAAGATTGGCCGTTATGATGTGGAGTTGAAGGTGTAGGAGAAACCGAAGATTTATCGCAACTCTCCTGTTGCATCATCGCCGGTGGACCGATGCCTTGTTGGTGCGATTCTGATCGGTAAAATTGATGTTGCTCCTGGCCGCCGGCGGTGAGTAGACAAGCTGAATAGACAAATCAAAGTGTTACATTGTCTTCTTATCAAATATTTGTAATGTAAGAAGAAGGTTTGTTTGTTTATACCTTCCATGGCTCGCATTGGAGTACTAAAACTAGCGCTGTGATGATGGAGTGAAGCCGGACTGTTCCAATCGTTCCAGCAATCAGTTTGCTGTACTTGCTCGTGGCTACGTGTACTTGTCGTCGAAGCCATCATGTGTGCCACTGTGATTTAAAAAAAAAAGCCCAAACACTGCGTGAAAATCAACGGCCGCCGCACCAAAAGTAAACTAGCGACACTGTCCGACTCGGATGGCGATTGTTAAAAACGGATCGTTGTCACTTGAAGTATTTAACAAAGTGTCTAAATCTCCTTTTTTTTGTGTGCGTAAACTGTCACGATATGTGGCGATGGACGTAGTCAAGGATCAAACGAGAGATTTGGACTGCGCACTGAGATGGACTAGGCTGGTATATCGTTGGTCGAAGAAGATGAAGACCAAGACGAAGACGAGAGGAGACTCATCAACGTTGTCTATTCAACTGAGAAGTGGATATCCCCCTCCTTTCACGGAAAGTAAAGTCAAAGAAGGAGGAGCAGGACGAGAATAAAAAAGAGGATTTTCCCTTTGGGTCGTCTGTCTGGGCAACGGGCCGCTTCATCACCGCCCACGCAGCAGCTGATCTCTGTACACTCGTAACACGGGGAGCAAAAGCTATCGCTCCGCCTACTCTACTTTTCCCTCCTCCTCTTCTTTATTGACTCATTCCTTTCTGGCTCTGATTGCTTCATCCAATTGAATTCTGTTTAACTCTGATGATGCGGTTTGTTGACGTGGAATGCCCGCTTTCGTCGCGTCCATCGTTTTTGGTTTCACCCAATCTTCTTCCTTTTTCTTTTTTGTTTCCTCAGCTACACGAAAAAAGCCAAACAGTCTTTTCGTTAATTCAATCATTAGCGCTTGATTATCACTCTAGTCAACGTCGGCTGCTGATAGAGTTGTATGCGTTTACCGCGCGTGTTCTTCTCCTTTAGATGTTCTTCACGCGAGCGATGATGTCATCTTCGATCATCGCACGGGAGCAGCACGAGTTGGCATCGTAAAATCCATTTGTTTCGACAAATGTGTCAACTAATACGGTGGCTCTTTGCCGACATTTCAAATTGCATGAAGTTCCCCGATGACCTCCCCCCGCCGGCAGCCTTCCTGACCCGCACCTGGCATCCATGAACCTACAGGCCGAACGCAGTTAAGAAACCATTTAAGGTCGAAATGCTTATTACGTGATTGATGATAGAAATTCTACATTTTTCGTTTTCAGACAAAAATACTTCACGCTGCGCTTTACTGTTAAAATGGGAAACTACCGGAAATGCAATAGGACGATGTACGTGCATTTGTACTGACCCGCCTGCAAACGCTTGTGGAAAAGGTAAAACTAGTTTGATTTACTTACACTTTCAGTGGCTTTTCTTGTCCGAGTTCTTTTTTTTTTAAATTTAACTAATTGAACATCCATGAGTAATGGATCTTCCTTGGACTCCTGGTTTTGAGGTGGCATTCTAATTCATTTCGGTTAAATGCAAGGAATTTTATTTTTAGCTTTCTTTGATTGGAAGGAGGTATGAAACATTTTTTCCAATGCCATGATTGAACGCTCGCCGATTCCTTGTGCTTTTTTTTATTCGTGGAATAGTAAAATGCAAAGTTAAAGTCTTCGTAGCGTGACACACCGTGCCCTTAACGTTTTCGGTTTCACCGCTGGACGCCGACATTCGGGTGTGATAGCTAGGACCAGTATTTCTTTTCTAATGAAATTTGGTTCATTTGATCTAACGTTGTATATGTTTCCCTGCTATCAAATCACTCGACATCTTATTAGATTCCTAAATCGGAAAAATCTCATTTAAGTTGGGAAACTTCTTTTTGGCAAACCGCTCGTTTACTCTTCTCGAAAGCCGTGTAGATGGCTCTTCTAAGAAATGAAATTAAAACGTCACTTTCCTTTCTCACATCGTCAGCTTTGACGAGATTTTACTGTTGTAACTCGGGATGTTGTTGTTATGATTCTCATCTCTCTGTTTCAACCGGTCAAATGAAAGGAACTTCAAAGTTATGCCAATAAAAATAGCTTGCATCCCAACTGCTAAGGAAGACATCCTTCCAGTTTTCAAAGTCATGGTTTCCGCAGTCATGAATTTCAATTTCGCTGCGATCTTTCTCACTTCATACTCACGACGAGCATTCGACCGACTAAACGCAAACAGAAACACGGGGAAAGGTTAAAAAAAAAAAAATCACAAACCATTCGAAAAAAACCAATTGACTTCAACTGTGGATTTTTATTAGAACTCGAGGGACCAATTTGCTACGATTTACGATTAGGAAAATAGTGAACTGGCCAGCTGCTGTCCTTTTTTTTTTTTTTATCTTTTATTTTCGTTGTTGTTTCCTTCATTTCTTTTTTTCCCCTTCCGTTTGAAATATAGTCTCTGAGCTGCTGGATGCGCTGCAAAAACTTCGAGGAACGTATGTGTGTTCGTGTATGTGTAACGTGTGCAGATGAGGCGCGCTGTATATATAGAAGAAAGAAGAAGAAGTAAAAAAAAAAAAAAGGAGGGTTTGTTATGCTGTTGCTCCAGCCATCCAGCCTTCAAGCATCTCCGGGTGGCTTCGGCTACCTATAATTCCGTCAACACCCGCGCGTGCGCCGCTGAAATTCAGTACCAAGTGACGAATGATGAGGACGGAATGCCGATCCGAGGGGCGCGGCTTCACTCATACCGACGCCCGGGCGGAGCCTATCGGACGAAACAAAGTCGGACCGTTCACTCGTCCGTGGTCATTCCAATCCTCACCGCTAGCCAATTCCGCCATCATTCGATTAACGGATTACTAATCCATCAAATGCCACGTTTTACTCCTCCCACGGCGCTCTTTTTTTATTTCGTTTGCTCGCAATCCTTATCGTGTAAACCACGATATTGGCAACGGCAATTGCCAACTTTTAGATTCATTTCGAATTCATTCCGTTTGTTTGTCTAGTCTTCAATCTTTTTTTTTCTTTCTTAGTTTTAACTAATGCAAAGTTTCATTTATCTTTTTTTTTCGCTTTTTTTCGAAATCAAGTCTCAGGTAAACAAGCGGCGGGATATGTCTATCTTTAGATACCCAGATCCTGGCCAGAAGCTGTCGGGAATCGGGTAGAGACAGGGCCAGGAGCCGTAGCGGTTTTCTCTGTGTATACAAGGGACCGTTTTAAAAATAGGGTCGAGGTAAATAAAAACAAAAACACAGGCAACATTGAAGAAAAATATATTTATCTGTATACTGCGTGTGTATATAAAAGAAGGAGAGCGGGAGTTATCTCCCTCCGCTGCCGCCGCCATGTCGGAAGAGGGGACGTGAAGTTTTATACGATTCGATGATGTACAAATGACTTTCAGACTTGGCATACTTCACAATCCCCAGCTCCTCTAATGAGGAGCCCTAGCTGTCCCGGCGGCTGCAGATTTGTGGCCGAAACTCTTGTAGGAGCTGCTACGGTCATACAGTGTGTGTGTGTGTGAACGCTCTTCAGCATCTCCTGCGCATCCGGAGGGGGGGCTAAAATATCTACTACCATCACTATGCCACTATTATAGGTACTATGCTATTGTAGCTGCTTTTCTTTTTGGGTGCTTTTTTTTATTGAGTTCTATTTATTCCCTTCTTTTTTGTTTAGGAAAATAAAATGATGCAACAACTGGACTGATTTAGTGAGACAACTTGGATCATTGTCTCACAAATGAAACGTCATCCAACTTTGGCACGTCAAGAGGTAGCAGTTTAGATCCCCACTTCCTCGACGGTGCGCAATATGTTCATCCGCACCTACGTCATTTTTAATAGATCGACCCTGCGTGTTCAAGTTACTTTCGTTGGATGACGAAAGCGAAATCCCTTCGCTCGTAGTGTTACAGGTAAAGCGGTCGTTGCTCTGTTACATCCGGCTTACTTGACTGATGGTGGATTCCTTGACCAGATGATAGTTTTACATCACGACTTACTAAACGAGTCTCCCCTTTATTGCACTCGTCATATCCGTAGTATACACACTAGTGTCTGTCAGTTCTTCTTTAGTGCGTCATCAACACCATACGAAATCCAGAAGCGTTGACCTCTATATCGAAAGAGATCGAACTCGCTGACCTCTCATATGTGGCTAATCTAATAAGACCATGTTTAAACCACTAAAACGACTTGAAAAAAAAAGTGCTCGATGTGTGCAAACCGAGGTTGAGTCGTGTCGCTGTCCTTAAAAAAATATACATATATAAAGCTATTACTGCAACAACGACTTCCGATACTATGTCGGACGTGTTAGCGAGCAGTGAGGAAAAAAAACTTGACCAAGAGGGGTGTAAGCCGAGCTGTCAGAACATTTGTGAATGTGGCGGACAAACAATCCATCTTGACTCCAACACCCACCCACCCCGTTTTCTTCTCTACTTCGAGTGTGTCTATGTGTATGTTACAAGTCCAGTGATGGTCAATCGGCCACTCCTTGTGACGGAGAACTCGGATCGCATGTCAACTTCGCACCAACGACTGGCAACTGGAAGAGGTCGTACGTTGTTCTTTTGACCCACCCGTCTCATAACAGTTTTATTGTCGCACATTGATGTCCAGTTTTTTTTTTTTGTTTCTCTTGCTATTTTAGGGGACTCTCGTGTACAGTGTGTACAAGACAAATCCGCTGCTTCGCGCCCGCGCTAACACACATGCTTTTCTCCAAAATAAAGACACCCAACACTTGGTGTTCGCCAGTTTTTCCAACAGTCACAATTCCGCTGGAAATAGGGTGACTCCCCGATTCTAAAGGTTGCTCTACTGGTTTGAAACAGAAGGAATTCTCAGACAAATGGGGGATTCCTGATGGTGTAAGAGTAGCCGTCGGAGGGGGGAGACCGCACGCTGGGTTAGTGATGGTTTCCGTGAAATTCTCCCTTACACAAACGTTTGTCCACGGCACGGTGATCCCCCGGCAGCAGCCGGTTTTGGCAGTTAAGAGGATGTTTCTCCAACTCGAAACTGGCGAAAGATTAGTTCTTCCTTTACGTCCTCATGTTCTTTCGCAGAAGATCACATACAACCGATCGCCAACGGGCGAGAACTCTTTTACACCAAGTTGAGATTTCTCTCTCAAAGCCTCTTCCCATTCATAAGATGAGCCGTGGGAGTAAAAAACGAAACTATTTAACTGTTAGGGATATTTTGGTATTGTGTACTTATATCGGGTATCACAGGATACAGCGTAATATGAGTATCAACAATTAGATATGAGGCGAAATCGATTTGCATTCATTTTTCATGTCAACTCGACTTCTAAAAAAGTAACAAAAACAACAGTTGGGCCCTGGATCAGGGCTATAAATATTTTTCACGACAGTGAGTTGAAATTCGTCTTTGTTCAGGTGTTTGCTGTGTAATCTCAGGTTAGGGACACTGCACCAATAGCGTCCAAGGAAAGGAGTTGGAGTCGATGCTGTTCCTTTGGCAGGTCCCCTTGAAACATGGTTGACGGTCAGCACGACACACTGATGTACTACAGCTAGCCGTTTCAAATCGCTGGCCACTTTGTTAAGTAAGCTGATGGCTTTGATAAAGAAACACAAAGTATAATTAACTCTTAAGCGCGTTATTCAAATGATGTTTTACGACGTTTGCAACGTTTGAGTTCATGAAAGAGACGTTTTTGTCGCGTACCATCATTGAACGAGTCACCGCGAATTGGTAAGAATAAGGTGGCTAAACTATCAATGACGACAAGCTTGTACTCCCTCATTCCTGGAGCCCATAACATTTCCATCAGGTGATAAACATCATTCACATAACAGAAGTGGATCCTTTCTAAACTTTTCATATGGTCCCCATCCTGAAATCCATTAACGAAAGTGTTTTACGATATGATACAGAATTGGGTAAAATTAAAGATTGCTCTACTGACTTCTTGTAAACTATGCATGATTTCCAGTGTTCTTTCAGCATTTGCATCAGAGGTTGTGAGATAGCAAACCATATGTTGCTGTTTAAGTGCAGTGTTTGCTGTCAATTGTAATGCCAGCTGTGTCTTTCCAGATCCAGGTTCCCCAAATACCTCAACTAGTCTTCCACTTGGAATGCCTCCATCCAACATTTTGTCAACTCTATCTTAGTTTATTTTAATTTGAATCCATTAAGATCTATTTCATCATACAAACCAATTTTTATTACGTTATTACTTACCAATTCCACTCGTGATGATGGTCATTCTTTTTAAGAGCATTTCATACAATTTATCCCCTCTTAATGGTTTGCTGTTGTTAGCTGCTAGAATCTGATCTTTTATTTTTATGATTTCACTAACATTTTGCCCGATCAAATTAGCAATTTTGTCATTATTGTACTGCACAAAGTCAAGTGAAGTCAAAACTTTATGGGCTTTAAGTAATTCTAGTTTATCTAAAGTAAGTAGGGGACTAATGCTTTCGGAAAGGAGATTCATTTTTACAAAATCGCAGAAAATAAAAACAAAGCAATACCATATTAAACATTGAATAACGTTCTGTTTTGGTTTCCAGAGTTTGAAATGACAAAGATTCAAAGGTTGCCAAAGTTGTAACATTAATCGCTGATAAATATGTTTTATGAAGGAAAACTCTTCATAGTCAAAATCAGCTATTTTAATTATTTCATGAGATTCTTCATTAGAGAATGAATAAAAAACAAAAAATACAATTATATATTAAACTATTAATTTTCAGCTTGGTGTTTTGCTTGTCTATCAGGCAGCATTGTAGAGGAAAAAAGTGGCAGCGCTGTGCTAAGCATCCCTAGGAGAGTTTAGACATTTTTACCAAAGCGTTACAACCGGAACCCGGGCTGGGCATTTTCTGAAGCAACCATCTCGTTCTGACGTTAGTGAATCAATCATGGGAGATAATCGTAAGTTGAATTTAATAAAAGTAATTTCTAAAAGTAGAAGTAGACTGGCTTGTTTGTCAAAAATGTGTATACCAAACATCTATATTTCTGTCTTTTAGTCTATTTAAGCTAAAATATGTTGAAATAACCTTGAAAATTTGTGAAATCCCGAACAAGTTTGCTGCTTGTGCCTATGATTCATTAGTAGTTTATTTAAATTTTGCAGAGTATGGATATTCTGGAGGGGGTGGAGGTGGTTATGGTGGCTACAGCAGTTATGATCAGACAGCGCCTGCATATGGAGGTCCTCCGGCTGGAGCTGCTGCAAGCAGTGGATGGGGAAGCCAAGGTCAAAGCGCAGCACCATACTCTGGCTATTCAGGAGGTGATGGCTCAGCAGGAGGATATAGTACCCAGCAAGGTGGTGCTGGTGGTGCTCCATCTACTGCCTATCCTTCAGGTTTTTAAAACTTTTGTTTCTGTATATTAACATGAATCAAACATATTTTGTCACTTTAGGAAGCAGCAGTGCTGGCTACAGTGCTTATGGAGAACAAGCCCCTTATGGTGGTGGTGGAGCTGGCTATGACAATGCTGGATCATATGGTGGATCTGCTTCTTATGGAGGTAATTACAATCCTTAAATGTATGTGATCGGCCTTTTCCTTCATGATTGCTATTGTGTCATAGGCGGCGGCAGTGGTGGAGGAGGTTACGGCGGCGGCGATAGAGGTGATCGAAGTGCTGGAGGGGGAGGTTTCAGGTGAGTTTTGTTTTGAACTATCTGTTGAAATTGTTTTAAAAACTAAGTAGCTAATTTAGGGTGTGTAATCTTATATCAGTAACTGAAAAAGCTTTGGGTGAGTGTATCAACATACACTTTCAGTGTCATTGTAAAATTTCGTGGTGATGTGTTTAAAAAAATTGGCTATGCTCCAATCAATCTGGTTTAACAGATGGGTATTCCCTATTATGGAAAACAATGGTTACGCAAAGAAGTGCGTTGGGAATTATGGGACATGTGACAGTATTCAATTTTTCGATTAAATTTTTTTTTTATTAACTTTTTTTTTTTTTTAAGTAATTGGTAATGAATACTTTTGTATACGTTTACATCAACATAGTTTTGGTAATGTGATGACTCTTCGTTCGTAAAAGTTCGGGTTGGATTCCATTGTGCCGAGTGCATACTTCAAAAAGAACTCAAAGTTGGTCATTCTGGGAAACAATTTTTATTTTCGCAACTGAAAGCTGTAGCGTGTTTAAAACGAGGGTGTAATGTTTCTTTTATGATTTAATTTTAACTTGGATTACGACGTAGTAAAATAGCTTCATTGTTCATTAAATTTTATCATATATTGTGTTCCATAATAACTTTGAAAGCAAGATGGCAAATGCCTCTTGGTGTCAATTTGGTGTTAAAGACAGGGTATAGCAAATGTATCTTTCTGGCTATTGCAGTCATAACGCTGGAAGCAGAGACGGGTTTCCCAAAGGTAATTCAAAAGGTTCATCTAACGATGCCTTCCTTACTGTGTCTACTTCTGGTACGGTATATCACGTTCTTGCCATTGTGATGAAAATCTTCGACTTCCAAATCACATTCCTGTTGGTGCAAGTATCAAGCCAAATACTCTATCTCCATCTTTATTCTTATTACATCTCCTGGTGTGTATTTACGATATATGCGGCACAGAACTTCTCTGCTCTTGTTGTAAGAGTATCAGACTTTCTGCGTGTAAAGTGAATTACCTGGAGTATGTTTTACCTTTTTATTTGCTACGGTATTTCAGTCAATTGTCAGCCACTTTCCATGATTTAAAATCCCAAAATAGGCCGAATGAGTACTAGCCTTTAAGCGGTGTGTGTGTGTGTATGGTAAAAACAAAATTCCATCAAGCAGCATGGTTTGTTCCGAAAACTTCCAAAAGGTTGTTGTGTGTAAAAATAATTCAACAGAAAAATAATGGTACGGTGTGTCAAAGCAAACAAACCAATTCAGAACAACCATCGGTTGTTTGTAACATAGACAGTTGATTTAAACTGGTCTATAAAGGGTAAGACAAAATGAAACAAACACGGTAAAACAGATCGGCAAAAGGTTAAATTTACTCATGGAAAGTTTGGTGAACGGTCCGACTAAAGTAATTAGTACATCCTGTAACCCTACTGTGGGACTTGTTTATGCCGTCGTTTATTTTAAATTTGAAGCTCATTTAATATTGTATGGACATCTTGCTTTTAAGGAGGAGCTGGCCCACCCGTTGGAGATGATCGAATAGTCATGGATGACAGTGTATTCGTATCTGGGCTTCCAGAAAACGTAACAGAGGCTGAGATTGAAAATTTGTTTGGATCGATTGGCGTTATCAAAGTATGTAACAGCCTTTTCTCTAAATCAATTTTTTTTAGTGCTTGATATTTGCTGTTTTTGTTCTGTGATAGATTGACAAAAAAACAGGCAAACCGAAAATCTGGTTATTCAAAGATCGTGACACAGGCGCTCCTAAAGGAGAGGCAACAATTACTTACGATGATCCTAACGCTGCATCCGCCGCAATCCAGTGGTTCAACGGTTTGTAATTTTTAGTTCTAATTCATTTTGTCGTAAAAAAAAAAAGTTATCTCTAAATAACTGAAATTCATATTCCAGGACAACCATTTAATAACGGACCAACGCTGAAAATCTCTTTTGCCACGAGGAAGAATAACTTCCCAGGTGGATTTCGTGGTGGACGCGGCGGAGCACGTGGAGGAGGATTTGGTGGCGGAGGAGGATTTGGTGGAGGCGGTCGCGATAGTAACGGCGGAGGCTTCGGTGGCAGGGGTGGTGGCCGAGGAGGTGGTGATCGCGGTGGCAGTAGTGATCGCGGTGGTCGTGGTGGAGGTGGACCACCATCAGGCGGTAGGGAAAGCAAACTGATTAGTTGCTGCCCGTTTGCGATTTTTAATTTTCTTGCATTCACATTTTGGTAGGTCCTGGCCGAGAAGGCGACTGGCGCTGTGCGGAACCATCCTGTGGAAACACCAACTTTGCATGGCGCTCTGAATGCAACCGCTGCAAAGCCCCTCGTTCTGATTTGGCTGGCGGAGGCGGACCTCAAGGTGGCGGAGGAGCTTCTAGTGGTTATATTTAATTCCAATCAAACTTTCTTAATGAGTGAACTGAAAACGCTACTGACTGATTCTGGAAATTCAAGTACCTAACGTTTGGAGTTGTTCCAAATCCGGTACCTAATGGACAGAATACGCCGGAAGCGCGTAAAAAGCATGATTGGGATTCATCATTAGATCCAACTTTTTGTATCAATTCCAATACCTATTGTCACGTTTCAAATTACAGATGATGATGATCGTGGAAGCCGCGGTGGTGGCTTCGGACGTGGAGGAAGCCGTGGTGGTCGTGGCGGAGACAGTTCATCAAGAGGTGGATTCCGCGGTGGTAGGGGAGACGATGGTAAGAAGATTTTTTTTTTTAATAAATATTTTCTTTGCCGTTTAAAGTTATTATGGTGTTTCTTTAGATGGAGGATTTAATCGTGGAGGTGGACGAGGTGGTGGATATGGAGATCGTGGCGGGTTTGGTGACCGTGGTGGACGCGGTGGTGACCGTGGAGGCTACGGTGGTGGTCGCGGCGGATACGGAGATCGCGGTGGCTTCCGCGGAGGAAGAGGTAGCGATAGAGGAGGCTATGGTGACCGCGGTGGAAGAGGTGGCGGCGGAGGCCCAAGTTTCGGGTATGACTAGATTTTAGAGTTTATTTTGAAGAAAGGGTTATTCATTTTTCTTAATAATAAACATTGCAGTGACCGCGGACGTGATCGATCAAGGCCGTATTAGATTGGGTGCAAGTAACCGTCATTTTTTAAATGCTGTATCTATTATGTTCTAAGTTTTTTTTTGGTCTCGTGCGACAGTTGGCTGGAAAAGAAGAGAAAAGGTTCCATTTTTCTCTTCCTACTAGCCACCTTGAAACCGTAATAATACAACAACTTTTCAACTTAATACTTTTTATTTACTTCAACTAAATGTTATTGTTTGCGTGGATTATGGAACGAGGAGGGAGTATAAATTAGGAAAGAAAAATATGATACGAAAGGTTGTAGCGTCTAGTTAAACATGTTCATTAAACTACTGAAGAAGCCCCCTCCGCTTGTTGGTGCGGGAGGTGGTCGCTGGAACTGCTGTTGTTGAAAGGTGCTTGGCTGAGGCTGCGTCGCTGGTCTACGGTGAGGTGGTATTGGAGGCAGTTGCTGTTGATTGAAACTGGATGAACCCAAAGAAGACTGGAAGGGAATTTGTTGACCCTTGAGGTAAAATTTTAACAGCACACATTATTTCATGTTAATAGAAAACTGCTCAATGATTCGCTTACCATAGGTGTACCTATTGGAAAGCTAGGTTGAAATTGGGTGTGAATTGGCTGGCCCAGTTGAGGATGATTTAGTGCTCCGGGATTCGGTGGCCGGAAAATAGGACTTGGTCGAATTGGAAGTTGCTGAAGTGGAAGGCCATTTGGCGGTTGATTTTGAATTGGTTGCTGGAATTGTGGCCCTGGAGCATTGTTCATCGGATTTTGATTCACCGAAAACTTGTTTAAGGTAGGGTTTCTAATTGGAAAATTTGGTTGGCGGCTAGGAGTTCCAAATTGCTGGTTTGTTTGCTGTTGAGTTGGGGCTAAAGGCCTGGTTGGCTGAAACTGTTGAGCGGCTGACGGCGGTAAATTTTGTTGTTCTTCTTGTTGACCCTGATTATTTTCTTGTTCCTAAGTAGAAAGAGTATATTAAGTGCAGTGAATAATTTAAAGTGCCCCTGAGCATTCTTAATTCTACCTTCTCCGTAGTTGTTAGAACAGAATCTTCCACAGAAATGTTTCCGGATATCACAGGAGTAGCATTCTATCAGACGAAGAAAATGGAAAAAAAACAACAAACATGATTAATTATTCTGATTATGTAGGATACATAGAAAAAAATTCTTTAATATGCGTACCTCAGTTGGCTCAAGTTCTTGATCAGAAGGCCGAGGTTCTTGTTCCGATATTCTCTAAGATAGGATTAACAAGTTAATTAGGGACCAAAATCGCTTAATTGCGGATCCTATCAAACATGGTTTTCGATTCTTACCTCATCCGCAGGTTGCGGCATCTTTAGGAAAGGTAATTGGACTGGACGGAAGCCATTGCCTCCGAGAACATGTGCTTCTGGGCTGACTTCGGTTTTATGGTTTTCAATTTTTGTTCCTGTTTCACAGCAACGAACAAAGCCGGTGCTGCAACTCGTTTCGGATTTCCTGTCAACGGACTGTTCGTCGCAGTCTTTGCGTAGTTTGCATCTACACGACTTCTTGGGCCATTTAAGCGTTGAAGACGGAGTCACCACCATTGGCTTGCTGGGCGTTGTTTCTTTGATGAGAACAGTTTCTAATGGTCGACAACAACGTACAGTTCCGTATTCGCAGCTGACTGCGAATCGGAAATCCATCAGTTCGATAGGACAAGAGTCGATGGGTTCACATTTGCAGCCATCATTGCTGTCGCTTGCCGGTTGCTGACTTTGAAGAGGTGCCGGAGTGGTCAATTGTGAAACTGGGCGGATAATCACTTTGGACGTTCCGAGCGAATGAGTGAGGAATTCTTCACGCTCGTTTGGGTCGGTGCTAGGTAAATGATAAAATTATTAAACCTTCCGTAAAAATTAAAAACTATGCAATAAAATGCATAATATATACTTTACCTCGGTTTGGAAGTTTCTTGCTGAAAAATTGGCTGAGGCCTTTTTCCTTGAAAGTTGATTGGAGAATGCGGTTGATCGTGAGGGGCAGTTGAAGATAATGCAGCCACTGCTGCGGCCAACAGGCATACTGTGGTGAGTTGCTTCAGACGAATCATCTCGGGTCGAATTTCTGATGGTGACTGCGAGTCCAAACGCCACAATCTCACCGTTTTCTATTCAGGTAAAGTTACTTCCTGTTCCTTAAACTTGGACCCCCCTTTCATTTGTCTCATGGTTTTTGTTGCTTATACGAACAGGTCAGTCTGGAAGTGGATCAAAGGTCGTCTTCAAGGAAGACCCAAAACTAACGGTCGACGGTCAATAACCTCCATAGGCTGTAGTGACCCTCTTTTCTTATCTAGGACATGATCTAAAAGCCATGATTTCAAATCCTCTTCCTTTGAGAATTGTACAGTTAAACGTTTCCTTTGTAATCCCAAAATAATCTGCGCCCAGTTCCAGGTATATAACCAACAAACCATTGCACCGTCACATTTTGATCCTCTAAAGTTTTTAAATAAGGTTTTACGATATTTAATCGTCTGCTACAATGCTTAACCACCATTCCTGTTCCCATCAACGTTTCTTTTGTAAAGAAGAGACAATACATTGATTTTACAATCTATTTGTTATTACTTCGATTTTGTTTCTAGTCATTTGGCTTTCATTTCCATCTGAAGATAGGTCCTGTAATGCTGCCTTTTTCTCGGAATCGACGTATGTCTGCAAAGATAATGAACGCTAATGCCAAAAACAACGGATGTGTATTTAGAAGATTACTTGCTTGTCTAGCTCGGAGCTAGCGTCTCACAAACATACACACACACAAATTAGTCAAAAAATCCCAGACGAAGAACGAAATAAATAAAAAAAAATTTAATAATAAAAAAGGTTACAACGAAAGATGTAAATGTTTGAATATCGATTTGGTGATATCGATATCTTCTTGTAGACGATAATTTTATAGTCGACTCAAAGAAAAAGTTGTATTTACGTTTTATTTTTATTCATTTGATAGGTTAGACAGGAGTTCTTCAAGGTTTCGCGTAGAAATCGATCGGTTTTTTGTTAAAACAGAATGTTTGCAGGTGTCGCACCTTCGAAAGATACTTTCCTGAATCAAGCTAGAACTGCCAGAGAAATACGACAGAATGCGAAATCACAGAACGAATCAGCTGTCAAGATTCAGCGAATGGTTCGTGGATGGCTTTGCCGCATCAAAATATGGAGAGAAGCTAGGTATTATGGAACTTTGGCGAACGTAGTTCCAATTTTAAATGTTGTGCCCATCTAGATTACAATTTGATGCCACGTTTTTGGAATCGGGGAAACCTCTCTCCATAGATGCTTTTAAAATCAGTAGAAGAGTGATACAGACTTTCAACCATACAAAAGACAAAGAACGATTTGAAATATATTGCAGGTATATTTAATCCATCTATTAAAGTTTGTTTTGAATTTCATTTTTATTTAAAATGTTCAACGTAGATATCTAATTGCAAGTCTTGAACAAGAATCTCCTAAATTAAGCTGCATAGGGGTGGCACTAAATAAAGATCATGCAATTCCTTGGATTAACCACTTGAAAAAAGTATTGGAGATAGCGCTGTGCATGATGGAGCAACTAAAACCTGAATCACCCCATGATTCAAAACAGTTAACAGTATACCTCCACTTGTTGGTAATACAACATAAATTGATGTAAAATCTGTCATATAAATTGCTGATTTAATTTTATTAAATAGATAAGTTTCACATCAATAACAAATTGGAAAATTTTGAATAGTGGAAAACTACCAGAATCATTGAAGAATGGTATGCAACAGTTGTGCAATAATGTAATGGGCTGTCTTGTATCACTCACCTATTATCCTGTGCTTAAGGTATGATTGTTTAAACTTAAAAAAAGATCGTTTTTTTTCTTTATAAGCATGTAAAACGGTTTATTCATAGACATTGTTACTGCGTGGATTATGTGGACAGCGACGATACCTCAAGCACGCAGCCGTATCTGCGATCATGACCCTAAGCTTAAGACCACTAATAGCTTCAGAATTTTCCAGTCGGCTACTAACGTTGTACATACTTAATATATTTAGCGTTCCTGGATTTATTCTTCACCTGCATGCAATTACTCCCGAGGTTTTCACGTTTCAGCATACGTTTGAATTCTGTTCTTAAACTTTTTTCTTCATTTCTAGTCAGTGGTGCAGTTTAAGTCAAATGAACTTTTAACTCGCATTTTGGATTTTCTTAGTACCGAACAAAACACGCGTATTGTATTCCACACGCTTGAGGCAACGTTTTCTATTTGTTTGCTGGGAAATATTATTCATTTGACTCAAATGGAAGAAGAAAACTCGCTGAAAAATTTGATTTTTCCGAATTTTGTCGTAAGTTCCCGTTAAAGGTGTATATTGCGAACTGAACTAATCAAGCGTCTTCTTTTCCAGTGTTTGGTCTGCAGGTTGTTGGAACATTGCCAGAGATATGTGCAAGCGAAGCAATCGAATCTGACCCAGTGGCATCCAATCCTAGGTTGGTTTTCCAGTGATGAAAAGTCCACCTCAATGCTGGACGTTCAAGAGACGACCCCTCTTATTAAGCAACAGCTTAGTTTCCTATGGACTTCTCCATTAGTTCAACAGCTGACAGCTTGCTTGCCTGTCGCCGAACGCCAAGGCCTTAACATTCCAGATCCTCGCAGGGAGACACCTGATGACAAGAATCTAGTCACAGCTTTCAAAAAAGCGCTAGGAAATAACAAAACCAGTAGAGGCACTCAAGTCGTCCATACACTCCGTAGGCTAGGTAGTCCCGAGGTTACCCAAGTTGCCCTTGTCGCATCGATGTTCCAAACAGCCTTATCTACCCTCACGCAGATGCGAATGGACATTCTTACTGGTAATTTTTAATTCTTTTTGACTATTGCTTTTCTAGCATATCATTCAAAACGCGTCGTTTTTGTCTTTAAAGCACTGAGCTGCAGAGAAAACTTTTTGCCGAATCTTTGGCATTTTATCAGTTCGCTTGGACCGAATCATGGATTAAAAACCTATCTCGATTTACTGTCAGTCGATTCTAAGCGCCTGTCACCAGAATGCCAGATGCTTCATCTTTTCTGCGAAGGAACTACGCACTTTGTCACGTAAGCTTGCCGCTCGCACCGATGCATGATTCCCTATTTTCAGTTAATTGCTTTCTTTTATAGTGTTTTAGACGACATAGAGATGTATGAAGAGCAAAAACCTTTCACGCTATTAGAGTTTTGCAATATTTCATCATTTCTCAATCACTTCATGTTTAAAGCTATTTGGAGTGGGTTAGCCGGTAAGCCTTACTTCTATTTGGGGCTCATTTTAAAAATTTGATTTCTGATATATTTTATTTACAATTCTTTCATGGATGTTCAGATGCAACATCGTTTCATTCCCTTGGATCATCGACGCCGAATTACAATCTATTTCACGCAGCCCATACGTTACTAATGGTAATTTATCGCCGCGACTGCCGGCGTCCATTTGCCCCCAAGGACCACTGGCTTGTCAAGGACGTTAAGAGCTCGCTTCTCGTTGCCGAACTAGAACGTGGGAGACAATCTGTTCAGGTAAAGCGAAACGTCGTATGTTTTCTGATTTAAAGAAATAGTTCACCAAACTCTTTTGATAATTTTCCGCTTTCCAGCTGCTACTTCAAAAGATGCCACACGTTATTCCATTAGAAGATCGGGTTTTGCTTTTTCGCAAGTACATAGCCAATGAAAAAAACGCTTTGGGTTTGACGGAAACCGCTTCGGCGTCGCCACAATCCATCCTTATAACAGTCCACAGGTTTTGCTCTTTTCATTCTTATCATCATTGTAGTTTTGATAAAGGTACGACGTCAATGGTTTCTGGGTTTTTCCTGGATTTCATAGGATGCGTATGGTGGAAGACTCTTTCCGGCAGTTGGCAGATTTGCCGGTGCAGCTATGGAAAGGCATCATTCGCGTTAAGTTTATAAATTACCAAGGCTTGGAAGAAGCAGGCATAGATCAAGATGGAGTTTTTAAAGGTAAATAGCTATAGAATATGTTTTTACACTCTTGTAGAAAGAAATCACGTGCGTTTTCCTAATGTTATGCTTCAGAATTTCTGGAAGAAACTGTTCGTAGACTATTTGATCCTTCACTCAACTTATTCCGTTCAACAAAAGATCAACGTCTTTATCCGTCTCCCACTTCCTATATGACGGACAATCACCTGCATTTATTTGAGTTTGCTGGTAAATTGCTCGGAAAAGCCGTCTATGAGGTATATCTCTGTCTTACTTGCTTAAGCATAGCAATTAACGCTTTTTTCTTGTTTTTTTTATACAGGGGTCTACGGTTGAGGTTCCATTAGCTTTATTCTTCTTGAGCCAAGTCTTGGGTCAAACGCACAGCGTGTTATATTCAGCACTTGATGAACTGCCTTCTCTCGATCCGGAATTATATCGTAGCTTGACTTATATCAAACGCTATGAAGGTAAAAACACAATGGTTAAAATTGAAACAGAATAGACTTTTTTATTGACCATACCATTTCCCGTTCTTAGGTGACGTTTCCGATTTATCGCTGACGTTTTCCGTGGATGATGATTTCATGGGAAAATTAATAACACAAGAATTACGGCCCGGAGGCAAGGCAATTCCCGTTACCAATGAGAACAAGTAATTTTTACATTTATATGTTGAGAAATGATTATTCGTTCTTCAGCTAATCTAGAAATGGAAAGCATTAAATTCTTTTTTTTTTTGGTGATTCAGAATTTCCTACATCCATCAAATGGCTCATTTCCGCATGCACACGCAAATCCGAGACCAGACTTCGGCTTTCTTGAGAGGATTCCGCACTCTTGTCAACCCTGAATGGCTTTCCCTGTTCTCCACCCCTGAGGTTCCGCGTTTAGTTTTATATCTAGTTTTGTTCATTCTGCAACGCATTTTCGTGCTGGTTGACTAGGTACAAAGACTCATCGCAGACGACAAGGGGCCGATTAACTTCAAAGACTTGCGCAAGCACACGCAATATTACGGGGGTTTTCACGACAATCACCGTGTTATCTCATGGTTGTGGGACATTCTTGACAATGACCTCAGTGAAGAAGAAAAGCGTCTCTTCCTAAAAGTACGTCTTTTACCTATGGCTTTGTTTTGTGGATTCATGGAAGTGACGTATTTGACATCATGCAAATTACTCTGTTCAGTTCGTGACGAGTTGTTCTAAGCCGCCACTTTTGGGCTTTGCTCACCTGCAACCACCTTTCTCGATTCGTTGCGTCGAAGTCAATGAGGACGAAGATAATGGAGACACGATAGGTGAGGACGAATTTTGAAATAAAATCTTTTAGGGCGTTTCAAACGAGATTTCTAAGAAAAATGCCGTTCTTCCATTGCATGGAAGTCACGCTGCTCAATTGTTTCTTTACCATCTACATCTAATTAATACGCAATGACATGCATTGGAACAGTACCGCTGAGCCTTTAGGCTACGCCCTTGGTTGTCTCGCTATCGCACGCTTGATTTCCGGCCAAGTTTATCTCAATACTTCGGTTCCGTCGCCCCAGTTGATTTTTCATTGTCCATAACCTTTTTCCCTTTGTGGCTTATCTTCAAGCACGCTCAACCAAGCGTGACCGAGCCTCTTTTTTCCTTGGTTTTTCTTTTCTTTCTTTACGTCAACATTGAGCAAGAAAGCCATAGTACATTTTAATCCGTGTCGAGTCATGCCGCTTATGGGGCGTAAAGTATTGAATTTTTAGTGGCGTAGACAGTTTTTGCCGTCCTATAGTAACCATGAAATTACCTTCGTATATATTTTTCTTTTCATGGCCACTGACCTAGTTCGGTAGCTGACCACTATCAGGTGAAAACAATCCTATCGTTGAGAAGATTTGCATTGCTTTCTTAATTCCACAACTTCTTTCCGGTACCACGTACACGTTACCACCTAGATTCAATAATCCTGTTAAAAAATTTGACTGGCACGATGAGAATATCCAATGGTAACGGTAAAACCTCTCGCTATGACACACCAACTGTTCAATTTCTTTGTTAGACACCACTTCCTCCCTTATTACGACTAGCAATTTTTTTTTTGTTTAAGTCCATCTGTTTTTTTTTTCTTTTGTTTTTTTTTTTTTTTAGGAAGCGTCATTAGAGGATTTTTCACTATTCGAAAGCGTGATCCGATTAACCGACTGCCCACGTCTTCTACATGCTTCAATTTACTGAAATTGCCTAACTATCAGCGCAGAAGCACACTTAAGGAAAAGCTTCGTTATGCCATCACAAGCAATACCGGATTCGAACTGTCCTGAATTGTCTTTGCCCATACAAACAGAACAAAGATTACGAGTCATTTTGAATAGGTAAGGCCACTGCGGACACCAAAAAATTGTATATTTTTCTTTTTAACATAAGTTATCGTGGAAATGTATTATTCTACCATTTCTTCTCCTTCTGTTACTTCCTTTAAGTTAAGGAGATCCATGTGTCCTTGACCTCTCGTTTCGGATCTGACCAGATCGTCAATTTCGCGAAAATTACCCGGATCAATCAGACATACCTGTAATTTTAAAATAAGAACACATACCATTGAACGTATTTTGTTGTTTTGTTTGAAGAAAAAGTAGAAATTTAAATAATTGCTTAATTTTAATGCAACTTGATCTGTTCAGCAGATGTGAACTTTTAAGGGTGCGCTTTCTGCCTATGCCGTTCTCATTTATGACGAAAAATTAAATAAATAAAAGAAATTTGTACAATATTTCAACTCATGACTAATAATAATACAATAAATAAGAACAGTTTCTGTTCTTTAACTGTCAAGTGTAAACTGAAACCTGCAAGCCTACCATAATAAGTGTACTGTCTTCCCATTCTTCAGATTCAATACTGGTACACAACTTCACCAGTTTTTCTTTCAGCTTCCTACCCTCTTTCGAAGCAGTTATTTTCAACCTCATGTGTGCCCTTTCAATAGGCATTTGAGTTTTCAGCATTTTTATAACCTCAAGGGCCTATAGACAAAATGTAATGATTATAAAAGAAAATAAGCAGGGTTCATTATATACCTGTTGTTTACAATTTCTGTTAGGCTTGACAGAAAAATGAACATCCTTCATGGCTTTCTCAATCATGGATACAGGATATGGCCTTTTTGTTTCAGGGTTAACACACTTGTCAGCCACCATCGTGGCAATTTCCTTTAACATAGAATCTTGTTGCACATGTCGTTCTTTCTCTGACACCTGAAGCTCTCCTTTAGCAAGAATTTCTTGACAAATGACAGTTTGATCATCGGTGCCAAAACTTGCAACCAGATCTTCCTTTTTCGCTACTTGTCCTTTCGAAACGTTAGTGAATACCGTTCTAGCTTGAAGAACCTCGTCCAGATCCGTTTCACTACAGATAAGCGGCTTGAAATCATCACTGAACAACCTTCATTTTACAATTTAAAAAAAACTTACACTTTGTTTCTCCATGAGACGACTTTATTTTTATAGCAGGCTATCTCGAAACGTTTGCCACCTTTCTTCATTCGTACAACAGCTACATTTGTTAACCGGATTTGATTTGTTGGGGTAAATATTTTCGACATTTTTGTATGTGCGACCAGCGTGGTCGTGCAGTATAGAGAAAGGAGGGTGAGAAAAAGTGCAGACGACACAACAAAGATTCTTGGATTGTGAAGCATGGTTCATAGCAGACTTTCAAAATTCCAATTTTCTAAGGAAGTTCTCAGAGAAAAATCCGCATACAATAGCTTTGCAGGTCTTAAGGCATTTGTTCTTTGACAATACAAAGCAAAGCTACCTTGTGCGGACTTTTTTTCTGGCAGAATTTAGAATTTAGATCGAGAAATAGTCGAAGTTCTGAAAGTTCGAAAAACGTTCGAAAATGTCTGCCTCCCTCGTGTATGTATTAAATTATTGGTAATGAATTCAGGTCGAAAGCATGGCAGTAAATTTTTGTCACGAACGTCTGGGCACTCGAATATTGTGTAACCAAGTCTCGACTGACAATTATGGTGTAGAAAACCTTATTTCCGAAGACCTCGTATCGAAAAATCGGGGTTTCCTTGCGGACTCTTTTGTGCGCCCACCCGTCGATATAATCGTGCAATTTCCATGTCCTATAAAAATATGCTGTGTTTTTGTGAATACCAAGGTTGGTTCTCAACAATCTACTGGATGCGAAATCTTCATTCAAAGTGAAGAATCAGGTAAGAGAAATAGCCCAAAAATTTTACATTTCAGTATGAATGGGTATTGTAAGTGTTTCTGCAAATTTAGACCTTGGACATTATAATGACAAGGATGTAGAACTTGGCCTTCAGCTGATTTGACCACATCAGATAACATGTAAATAGGACTAAGAAATCTTATAATGATGCAATACATATCCATGCTGTGATGGAATGTTACAAATTGTTACTAGGAAGTGTGTCAAACAAATCAAATACAGTTATTCCCATGCCGCTGTGACCATCCATGTCAAGGAAGATTTTTACGTTTTCTATTAACAGGTGGATATGATGCATTCAACTATGGTACCTTCATCCATGTGGGGAAGTATTACTTGGATTGTGACAAAAAAGGAATTGTCTTTTCCAGTGCTCTACATTCTCCATCATGCAAATCATCCCAAACTGAAAACTTTGCTAGGCAGGAGATAAGTGGACGAATGACCAAGATCTTGTCCTCAGTTTGGAGTTTGCGAATTAGAATTTTAAAAACATCTGGCTCTTCAATTCCAGCAATTGGAGGCCTGGCAGTGTGGGGCTATGTGGACCATTTGTGTCCAGCTCCACTGGCTAGAACTGTCCTACACAAGTGGCACAACGTGAACCAGTCAACAACTGCGCCGCCTTCTAACACGCTTAAAGTGATTGACGACCGCAAAATTAGTCCCAACACCGAAGCAATTCAAATTGCAAGTGCCATGCCTGAAGATGATTTCGAAATACCCGAAGAATTTCTTGATGGGTTGACGTGCGATATAATGGCCATGCCGGTCCGTTTGCCATCTGGTAACGTTATAGACGAGAGGACACTGGAGCGTTTCGCCAAACAAGAAGCGGCTTGGGGCAGACCGCCAAGCGATCCGTTCACCGCACAGCCGATCTCCGCCAGTCATCGTCCCGTCTACGATACAGCTCTCAAAGCTCGCATCGATTCATTTCTATTGAAAGAATCTCACCGACCGTGCCTCAAAAACGTCCCGCGAACAACGGGTCCGATCCAGACTAGGTCGTCGGACACGCTTCTCCAGCTGGGTGACGAATCAAAAGCCACAGACAAACAAGCCAGCACATCTGCGTACCCACCCGTTGCCGCACCTCCACAACCAACAGTCATCGATCCGTCGAGAAGGTGGCTTTCCAGCGTGGCTTCCAGCTTGCAACATTTAACCGGAAGACGTACTACCACCGTGCGATCCAAAGCTCCGAACAGCTCACCTGTTACGCGTCCTTCTGGCGTCTTACCAAAAAGCAACACTTCGGCCTGCCTTTGCGGCTTTCAAGACGTTCGGCCCGTCTACTCTCTGCCATGTAAACATCGTATCTGCCGGTCGTGTTTACTCAACGTGAAGGCCAATGACGCTCTGTCCTGCCGCGAGTGTCAGTTACCCTTTGGCCTGCACGAACCCGTCTTACAACATCACCATCTATAGGAAATAGTGTGTCCTCGATCGTTGGCCGATTGTACGACAAAGACCGGGGGTGCCAAAAAACGCATGGCATTGCGGAATGTGTGGGCGCATTATGCACAAACGGCTTGCCACCGCTCGTGCGCGCGTCTCACTCGGCTCACGTTTTCTTCCTGCTTCTTCATGCGGCTTTTGTAAGTTTAGAAATTTGTTTGTTTTTTTTATTTCTTGTTTCTTTCGTGCTGGATGCAATAAAACATCATCTGCCAGCTGCGTCCCTATGTGTGCTTGTTCTCGCGTGGACTGCATATAGAAGGCTCACATTAACAGAACGATGAGAAAAAAAAAAATAAAAGTAATAATAAAACAAGGGGGTATATAATGTTTCGATTGTGCAGAGAAGGTTTCTCCTAGTAGAATGATACCAGAGGCGGGAAAAAAAAATTATATCGTGACTTGCCATCGGAAAACGTGATGGCGTTTCAGCGCCACTGCCCCTGTGCTGATGACCATGTACATCTCGTGCTATGGCGGTTGATGATTATCTTGCCGTCATTTTGAGTCATTTTCTTCACTTTGTTTTCATTGTGTTTGACTCGTTTCTTTTTTGTTCGTTTAGGTGGTGAATAGCTAAGCAGTCGGTACCGTGCAGTCATCGTTCGCTTGATGGAAACGCAGAAAGAAAAGGTTTTCCTTAACAATTATACATGGATTTTAAATAGCTTGCATTGTTCAACCCAAGATTCATTCCTCCAGAGATACAGCGTGTCCGTCTTTCGATTTTCATTCTTACCTCGCGAACGGAGCAACAGTGGGCGCGCGTGCAACAGAAACAGAACCGAGCCTGAAGTTCTCGACGACCTCTTTGTACTTCATGGGAGAAAAGAAAATGAAAACAAAAAAAAAGGGTTTTGCCACGCCAGAAACGTGAACGATTCGCCCCCACATCGGTTCTTTATTGCCCAGGTGAGAATCAAAATTTTTTTTCCTCTCCTTTTCTTGCTTCGACATTTGTTTTTTAGGATTATATGTATTTTTTAAGGTCTTTTTTTTTTTTTGTGTGTGTGTGTCAAAAACGAAGAGGGTCGAATCGTTTTTTTACCTTTTTAGTTCCGACCGATCGTGATGTTTTCAAGGCAAAGGATTTTGGATTTTTTTTTGTCCATATTTTTATTTTATTTCGTTTTTGTTTTCTTTTGGGTGGTGTCTTTGATTTATGACGATGATCAAGACGTAAAAGGAGGGTGGGGGTTGAGGGTAGGTGGGGTGTAACGTAAGGGACGAGGCCAGAGGAGGAAAGGAATAAAAGAAAAAACGAATGCCGTCAGCGCTGTATAATCTTGACTTTTCAAAGGTATTAATAATAAAAAGGAACTAGTCAGAGACTCTCAGGAACAGAGAAAAAGAAATGAACAATCAAGAAAACTGGTGAAGAAGGAGAGCACGGAATGTTTTTGAGGGAGAAAAAAGACAAAAGGAACGTCGATGATCGTTCCTAAGGCCATGAAATTCATTCGGTGAATGTCCTCTCTGGACAAAACAAAAATTAGAGAAAAGGAAAAGGACGGAAAAAGGATAGATAGCCATAGATAATAAAAAACAAAATGTACGTAACTACTAGTATTGCGTTGTGTTTTCGTTCGTGTCTCCATACAATATGTACACAGTGCATTCGATCTCTTATAACGAGTCCCCAGAAGTAGAAAGCCGGTTTAATCTTCAACCACTCGGGGAACACGAATTGATCTGACGAAATATTTTCTTTCCTTTAAGTAATTCAAGTTCACATTTTTGTTTGTTTTTTTTTGTTTCGTCATTTTTTGCTTCGTTTCTTTTCATCCTGTCAGGAACATAACGGCACAAAAAGCACGGGGTACTACTATCTGTACGCACCATATTGAGTTCAACAGAAATATTGGGTTGTTACGTAAAAAATAAAAGGGGATAAGGTAGTAGCTTTTTAAAAAAAGTTCAACAGTCCACCGGAATTAACACACTCGAATTGTACGGTAACTGTAATAACGTATCGGTAACATTAGTGTCTTTTCCGGTACTTTGGCTTTTTTAGTGTGTGCGGACATGTGGAGGCGTAGGGTCTTTTTTTTTTTTTTTTTTTGGCGTTATGTATTTCATTCGTTGCTTTTGTAACGGAACTCTCGCGTACACATTGGAGTCGTTATTGTTGTGGCTGAGGATATAAATTTTTTTCATTTTTCATTTTTTTTTTTTGAAGAAAAACCGTAATGATGAGGGAACGCAATGTCGATTTGGTCACTTCATTTCCCATCGCTGCGTATTGGGATGAACGCGAACGACGAATGTTTTTACGTCGAACACGACGGCCCGCCGTGCGGGATTCCGTTCGCCCTTTCTCGTATGTCGGCGTGAAATTTGATGACCAAAGAATGTTTCGATTGCATCTTTTTTTTTTGTTATTTTTTCGGGGTTTCGAGACATGCGCCCTTTGTTTGTTTGGTTTTTTTTTTTCCTTAGTGGGTGTGCGACTGTATCTCACTCCGGTATGCGACCACTGTGTCCAAAAAAATTCAGGTTTTTTTTTTAATATTTGCCACCCAATCGAAGCATCAAAATTCAAAAGGTGAAGCTCGGTCAGAGTCCGATTGAATAACCCGCAAACCGAAGGGGTGGGAATAGAAAACAAAAAATGAATGATAATAATTATTTTGTTTTTCTTTTCCTTGTGAGGTTTAGTTTTCGTTTTCCAGCGCAGTAACGGTAGAAGTTCAACCAGGTCATTCGGTAAACAAATAAAAATCACCATGACGAATGGTTTGAGGTGTGTCGTGTTGGGTGATAATTAACACTGCCTGTATCCATTACGCGAATGGGGACAAATGTAGCCTCTGTATTTTTGTGTGTGTGCCTCTTTTTCCTCTCCTCCTCCTTTTTTTTTTTATGTTCTCCTAGAAAATGAACTACAATTTCCAAGTACTTTTTTTTTTTACGATTTTTTCTCGTGCAATCTTGCACAGATGGTCTGCGGTCAAGTTCTCTCTGTCATCTTATTACCCTCTTTCATTGGCATGCTACAAGAATGCTCTCGTTCCGTAGCAATGCAACCACCATCAGTTGTTTTCTTTTTCCCTATTCGTAAGAACGAACTCTTTTTTTTTTTTGTAATTTTTTCGTTCTTTATTATTTGGCGCTCTTTGCCAACAAGAAAAATGTGATGGTCGGCTGGATATAACAAGTCATTCGCCGGACCGACACAAACTTTTTTTTTTTTTGTCCTCTCTTCTTTCCGTTTCTCACTATTTCCCAGCCATTAGTAAAGTGTTGTTTTATTTATTTTCTTTTTCTTTCTTCCGTCCTTCGAGGAAGATAAGAAGAAAACATTGTGAGTCGTTTTTTTTTTTGGATTTTTTTTTTTTTTTTTTTTTTTTTTTTCAAAGCCGATGGCCTTCGTCCGTTTCGTCGGTGAAAGTGTTTTCGAATCGGCCGAGCGTATCACCGATCGACTTTGAGTGTCGTCAATATTCAGTTTTTAACAGTGCCGTCCGTCCGCCCGCTGTTCAGTTGGTTGAACGCACGGTATGTCATTGCGTTGCGAGCAGCGTAGAAATTTCAATCGGGATTACCAGAAGTGACAAGCAAATTATTTCAAAGGCGCGCTGTTGTTTTATTTTCTTTTTCTTTTTCTTTCAAAAAAAAAAAAAAAAAAAAAAAGAAAAATAAACCTATGCATATAAAGGAATTGCCCTCTGGTCTCGGCTCCACGGTTCTCTGCCCTCCTGTATTCCTCCCCTCCCGCCGACCACCTGACTGACGACAGAGGGGGGAAAAAAAACCATGAACGCCAACGGGCACGAATGCTCACCGCGGCAGGGAGCAGCAGCGGGACCGTGTAAGCCCTCCCCTTTCTTCTTTGATAGAGCTCCCTCTCTCTTTGCCGAAAGCTCATGCTTGAGCCCAAGTTCCGATCAGTCGACTGCCGACCTCTCGTTCGGCGTGGTTGTTGTGTGTCACCTTTGTTGTTTTGCGTTTTTCTCTCCTTTCAAGAACCTTTATTTCGCGGTTCCCTCCCTTTTTATTTGTTTTCATCGCCATTGTGTGTTGTTTCGAAACGCATGACCGGAAAAATTTAATCAAAGCGGACGATCGTGCATCTTCGGCGAACCGTGATCGTTTTTTTTAAAAAACTCGTTTTGTGCGTCACACGTTTGAAAAAACAAAAAAAAAACTTTGTTTGAAATTCGTCATCTTCGTTTGTAGTCCCGTATTGTTTTCAGCTAGAAATCAAACATCTCGTCAAAGAGTCGCAACAGGTATACATTTTGCAAGAGACACGTTTCATTATAGCTCGGATAAAAAAAAAAAAAAAAAAAAAGAACTGGTACAACGGTAGTAGTTGCAGGTAATACTGTAGACCTTTTTTTTTTTTTTTTTTTTTGCAGCAATCCTGTTCGATAAAAGCCGTTTGATAGAGATTGAAGAGATTGTTCTACTCCCAAAACGTCTATTGCGATGACAACGACCTGTTCTAGCAAATTGTTATTATTATTTTTTTTTCTTTTTTTCCCTTTTGTTGTTTTCAAGTCGTGATGACGACCTCTTGAACTGGATTCTTCCTCCTTCTCCCGACTGGGAAACACAATTGAGCGCACCGCAACGATGTTTTTTTGATAATATGTTAGCGACGATTTTTTTTTTTTTTTTTTCTTTTTTCAATGAAGGTGGGGGGGGGGGGGGCTTTGCAAGTAAAGGCGGCTGAGACCTATCATTGGCAAAAAAAGACGCGGGAGAGATGTTTCTTTTTTGCTGCGGGATAGCAAACTCAAACGTTTTTCTCATTTTATTATGTGGAATATTTAAGGAGCTCCGTTTTCGGATGACCATGAAAGGCACCCTTTCTCTCAATAGCTTCCAGCTTTGATTTATCCTCTTTAAAAGTTTATTTTATTGCAAAAAATGATAATTTATGCTATCTGTACATCGTAAACCTAGAAGAAGAAGAAGAAGAAAAAAAAAAGGACGGAGAGGAAAGACGACAAAGAGATGGAAAAGAGTCGCTCTATGTCTGTGTGCTAAAATCAGATAAACGAGCCCGCGCGCGCGCAATAGATATGCAGATTGTTCCGTCCCTCGTTTGGCCTTAAATGGACGAACGCAACCTTATTTCTGTGCGTTCTACTTGGCCGTACCGTACCGTCCTGCCTATTTGACGGGTCTCGTTTGTTATTGTGTGTCACGTAACACATGCTATGTTTAGATAATCAACCGACCAACGGGATCGCTACGTTATTTTTATTTTTTTTTGTTTTCGTTACTATTCGCTTGATCAAATCACTTTGAAAGTGATTCATTTGCAGGCAGTAGACTATGCCCTGTGAGCGGGACAGGCCGTATGTCTTTTTTTTTTTTTTTTTGAGATTATTTTTTTCTTCGTTTCCTCAAAGTAACAGAAGTTGTCGTTGAATAGTCATCGCTCATCCTTCCGTTGCCTCTTGATTTCTCCTAGTAGAGAGAGAGAGAGAAAAAGACACGAAGAAATCTCATTAACGTCGCCTTTTTCCTGTTCATTTTTGGGAAAAAGAAGGGGGGAAAGGAACAAAAAAAAAAAAGAACCACCGCGAGAACTAACTCTCCGGGAGGGTCTCTGTCCGTTATTTTTTTCAAAAATTGTTATCCATCTTTTTTTTTTTTTTTTTTTTTTTTTCTTTTGTTCCCTTTCATTTTATTTAGTCATGATGATATTCCCCTTTTTTTTTTTCAGAAAGTTTAGAATTTTCAATCAGTAACCACACCCTGTTACCTGGTTCTGGCGATTGTACATGTCATCTGAGTACTTGGTTGAAAGCGTACACGAAAAAGAAAAAGGGAATTGTTTTTTTCTTTTATGCAAATTTCTATTTAGAACACTAAATGGGAAAATGCTACCCCTCCCTCCCCCCTCCTAAAACGTGAACAAGAGTGCTCTTAGCAAAACTCGGTTGTTGAGCAATTGACATGCGCATTACATTTTGCTGAGCCGATAGCTGCGTTAGGTAAACGAACCGTTCCGTTTTTTTACCGGCTATTTTTACTTTTATTAGATTTTTTTTTTATTTTTTTTTTTTTGCCATGTGTGTGTGTGTGGGTTGTTTCGTTGTGTGACAGGAGAAACAAAACAGAAAAAAAAAAATGTTTCTCGTACAATGTGAAACCGCGTGCACTGGAAAACGTTTTTTGCGTTTTTTACGAGCGGAAGTCGACCATCGAACGAAACAAGTCTCGAGCTTCCGCCCTCGGGATACACACACACACACACACGAAAACTAAAGAATTTTTGCTTTAAAAAAAAAAAAAAACGAATGAACTGGTCTGCTTGTTTGTGTTTGTTCTATCCGTGCTTTTTATGTCGTTCGCTTCCAATTTCAAGAAGCCAAAGACATGGAGAACGAGAGAGAGAGGGAAAAAAACAAATATGGATGTTACAACCAGAGAAAACGAAATTTCGAGTACGGAAATGGACAGATTGTGCAGTACATTGTACTTGAAAAAAAAAAAAAAAAACCCTGGCAAAAAGGCGAATCATACGTCCAAATGGTTTGAACTTTGTCAGAGCTCATTTTCTAAAGCAAATCAATTTGAAAAGAAAAATGAAGGGAGAAATAGGCCGGAATGCGTGTCCCTTTTCACATCGGTTAGAAAATGGTTTGACCGATTTTAGAAAGAAAAAAAATTCTCTTTAGAATTTGGCCTCTTTTTACTCCAAACCTTTATTTTTGTTGTCCATGTGTGTGTGTGTGTGTGTGTATCTACCGAGTCGAGAATAAGAACACGTAGGATTATCCCGTTAGGTTGACGTGTGCTGAAATTCTGAAAACGTAGGCTACAGGTATGTGAGAATAACGTTAGAATTCATCTTCCATTCTTTCCATCCACTATGTAGTCTTTCCACTCGTAGAGTTAACAGTTTGACGGACAGCCTACATTAGATATGGCTGATGATTGATGCTCGCTAGATGCTCGGCACACCCCCTCAAAGATGTCTCCGGGATGCAAATGTTTCTTTGAGAAGATGAGGTGGGGGGGGGGGGGTATAAAAAGGGAAAGAAAGCTGTCTGACATCTGCTACAAAACGCCTACTTTGCCGAGTGATTTTCTAATTATTATTTCGAATTATTCTTTTTGAGAACATTTTGCGTGAAAATATCGTTTGCGTTTCGTGAAAAACACGCAGAGACAAAGAAACACTTGTGTCCCATTTCTTTCCCGTATACAAATGGGAGATTTTTATTTTTTTGGCTCTTGTATTTTGTCCAGCTGTTTGATTTTTATTTTTATTTTTTTTTTTTTTTTTGAGAAGCCCTCGAGAGAATCAATGCCAATTAAGGTATTGAATGGACGCCAACCCCTTGCAGCTTTCATTATGGCGTTTGCTTTTAATGACCACCCGCGGGATCCGGTTCGTGTGCTATTACATGCAATTGCAGTCGACTAGGCGACCCAACTTATCGCCCCGAGATTCAGAAAAAGTACTGTAAGCATCGAGCAAACGCGTTTCATTTTTTTTTTTTTTTTTTTTTTTAAATTCGCATTTTCAATTTGCTGGAACAGCACAAAATGGAGACGGGAGCTCGGACGTGTTTGACTATTTACGTCTTGAACGCTGATATGGGCAAATGCCAAAATAGGAAGAATTTTGGCGATGATGACGTTACTGGATTAAAGGACAACTGGATTTAAATAAAAAAAAAGGGCTACAGAAACGGTTCCGCAAGTTTCTCTATCTGTTGAGTCATGAGTTACAATCGGGCATCACAATATAAGCAGTTTTTACAAGACTTTTCCTTCCAGCTATCGGGAAGGTTAACTGAAACGATAGTCTTAACTAAAACTGCGCGCACACCCAACTGGTGTGTCTGTGGAAATGTTTGGGAGAAAGGAGATCAATATCTGATCTTAACCTTTTTTTTTTCTTTCTTTTTTTTTTTTTTTTTTTTTTTCTTGTATTTTACTCAACATTTCTCTTTTAATTTAGTTTTTTTTTTTTTTTCGTCTATTCTACTTTTACTTATTTTGGTCTTTTGTTTTTTTATTTGTTGCAGCGCCAAGTCGAAATCATTACCCTCTTAACAAATGTTGTGTAATATGTATTCGTGCGGTTTTTGCGTTTGGCCTTCAGCTGGGCAGTGCATGAGAAAATGTTTCCCATTTTTTTTTTTTTTTTTTTTTTTTGTGTAGTAAACAGCAAATCTCCGCCCAAAATGGAAATTACGTGCAGATTCCCTTTCAGGAACTCTCCCCGAAGCGTTTTTTTTTTTTTGTTTGTATTTTTTTTTTTTTTCCGTACTCTCCGGCTGACTTGTTTTTTTTGTTTTTTTTATTATTATTATTTGAGTTTAGTTCTACTTTTTCCGTCTGATTCCCAGTTCTGGGAAACTACCGAAAGCCACTTGCGAAAAAGAAACAAAAAATAGAAACAAAAAGGGAAAACTTTTAGAAGGATTTCTAAAGAAGCAAAGAAGAAAGAGAGAAATAGTAGGTAGTTTGTACAAGTCTTTTAGCGAAGCAGCACAGATATTTTTTGAAATGTACGCTATAAGTAAAAAAAAAAAAAACAGAAGGAGGCTAAAAAAAAAAAGAAAAAAGAACACGAGTTGATAGGTGTTCAATAAAAAGCTGTAAAGCTCTCCATAAATTGCTAGTTGCATGTTGTTCGTGTTCTTTTCACTCCTTTCTTGTGCAATATCAAGGTCGAAATCAAGGCGTTCCATATGAGGGCATCTTCCGCCCTGCCGCCATCTACGGTGACGTGTCGGATTAAGTAGCGCATTTATACACGAAATTCTGACAGAAAAGACTGTTCTTAGCTCGTCTTTCAAATCAAACAACTTTCATTTTTTTTTTTTTCGTATTTTGACGGCCACTAGACA
Organism: Daphnia carinata; assembly: GCF_022539665.2. Lineage (NCBI taxonomy): Eukaryota > Metazoa > Arthropoda > Branchiopoda > Diplostraca > Daphniidae > Daphnia > Daphnia carinata. The sequence continues at coordinate 7,470,256 of NC_081333.1, forward strand.
CGTTCCATCTTCGCCCACCGCTGCCCATTCCCGTGAAACACTTCAACAACTCGACAATGTAGCGACACTATTCGCATCACATCATCTATTTATTTTTAATATCAAATGGGAGAAAGTTTCATTTTTTTTTTTTTTTATTGAAGTGTTGGCTTGTTGACTGTCGTTGCGGGCTCGTTCATCAAGATGCGCACCACCGCTTCATAGTTTTTTTGTTTGGTGGTTATTTCTAGTGTGAACTGGCCGTCCGATCTAACTGCTTTCGGACGTCATTTCTGGTTTGAAAGTGTTGTGCCATCAAATATTCTAAGCTTGGTTTCCCCTCCGCATTGTCGGTAAAAAAAAAAAAATAGCACCTATTTAAACCGCAAGATGTGTGAAAGCTTTTTGACTATTTTTTTATGATAATTTTCCAAGTCAATTTCCTTTTTTTTTTTTTTTTTTTTTCCTAACCGATTGGAAAATGCTGATGTATTCCAAATTTGAGGTTTTCATGGCTCTCTCTAATGATGCATAGCTCGTCTTTCCACCCTGAAGACAATCAATTTCCTTTTTCCAAGAAAAAAAAAACAAAAACAAAAAACAAAAATTGACAGTGAACTTTGAAGGAGCAGATTGGCATCGGTCACGATCTTCTAGGCGACTCCCGGGGTTGTTAAAGGAAAAGTGTTTTTTTTTTGTCTGCGAGTATCTCGTGTCCGTGCTCGCACGGGTTACGGAACAGGAGCGTTGTGAGGTTAGTCGATGCGTGGCAAAGTAGGACACACACACAAAAACTATACGCCTCACTTGTTGTAGAAAGTGACTTGTCTTTTTCTTTTTTCCTTTTTATTTTGTTCAATTTTGGAGGTTTTTGTTTGACGTTGTTGTTTTGCAACTCTCCTTTTTTTTTTTTTTTTTTTTTTTTGTTTCTGTCTTTCTTTTCCTTTCGTATGTATTTTTGCGTGTGTGGTTTGCTTGGCGATGGTGGTCCTGCGCCTGTCATTATTGTATGCGTAGGCTACTGCCGCTTGAAAGACGGGCTGCACCCATCAGCATATTGTAATGCCGGGCGTCTCCACACATTTTTTTTTTTTCTGTGCCTTTAAAGATTCTTCCACTCACCTCAATCTCAGCTCATTCTCAACGCAAGTTCTTTTTTTTTTTTTTTTTTGTTAAGATGAGAAAAAAAAAAAAAAAAAAAAAAAAAGGTAGTCAAACTTTCACTTGGCAGTTGGTGGCGGGATAGGCCATTTGAAAATTCCTTTGGTGTTTCATCATTTAAAAGAAATCATTGTGCGTGGCACAAAAATTTCTCTCTGCCACCACACAGTCATAAGTTGAATTTCGTTGTTCATTATTGGGAGGGCCGTATATATACGATCCGCTGTGTTCACCTTAGCTCACCTCGAAACGCGGTATTGGTGTGTGCGCTCGGTTTTTATTCATTAAGCTCGAAACCACTGCCGCAGAGTGGCTGTTCTTTTCTTTTTGTCTTCCTTTTCGTGTAAAGAAAACGGAAAAAAATTCAGTTTTTCTTTTTCCGTTTTGTCGACGACATCCACGACCTCTTTGGCTGCATACATTTTTTTTGTGTGTGTGTGTGTGTTTTTTCTTCCTGCTGTGTGTAAGATGCCGGATGCCCAATGGTGTATAAGATAATGCTGCAGCCAGTCGCACTGTGTGGGAAATAAAAGGGGCACAGGGAATGGAACGTCCTGGTGAGCTCACATCCATGGCGGATAAAGAGAAATTAAAAAGAATTTTCGTGTGTACTCTTTTTTTTTTTTTTTTTGTTTGGAAAAAAAAAAAAAAAAATCTATTCGTTCCTTTTAATGTACATGTGGATGTCGTAATTGCGGGAACTGAAGAAGAAGAAGACAAAAAGAAGTTTGCTTAAGAATTAAAATGTCGAGTCCCACGTTTCTTCATTTGTTATTGTTGCTCTTGATGTTTTGACTTTTTTTTTTCTTTATTGTTATATTCAGTTGGATTTGAATGTGTTTTTTTTGTTTTTTTTTTTTCTCGTTTTCCCGACGTGAATTTAGGAGCTTTAACGTCATGAGCGACATGAAGAGGCTGTTCTACGTGTGGTTCCTCGGCGCCAAAGAATGCCGCGGACTGCGAGGCGATGAATTCGTTCGGCCCATCGTCCGGTACGTCCATTTTTGTTTTCATTCTATCCTAGCGCGCGTGTGTTTATTTAAATTTTTTGGCGCTTCTAATTACTACCTGACCCCTCTCCGACACACCCGTCGTAGTCCTTCTAAGGCTCCCTCCGTCTTTTAATTCGATTTTTTTTTTTTTTTTTTTTAAATTACACTCACGAAAGAGAAACAAAAAGAAAAATAGCAAAACAAACGACCAATCACCTTTTGTTTTTCTATTTTGGCTGCGTCGTGAGGCCCGTGGGACGCATTTTATTCTGTAAATTGTAAAAAATGAAAGGTGGAAGAGGGGACGTTGAAATTGAAAACTTCCGCGTCTTATTCTCCCCTACCTTATGGCTAGACTTAACGATTCATTTGTTGCAGGAAAGCCGCCAGAGCTCCAGTGAAATGAGAAGAAAAACGAAAAAAAAAAAATAAAAATAAAAATGGGAATGAACTGAATAATGTAACGAAACGAGAAAAGTCAGTGTGGGTTTTTTCTTTCTTCAGGGTGTGTATGTACACACACGCGAGTTAGTTACAATCTACGTGGCATAATCGAAATATGTGTTCAAATATTATCATTTGAGAAGAAAAAAAAAAGAATAGAGAAACAAAACAAATCCGACAGCGTATTTGATACCTCGGGATTTTCACGGGGGTTTCGGGAGGTCGTTGGCTAAACACCTATTGGGCACATCATAAAAACATAAGATTATCATTTTTGTTTGCATTTTGTTTTACCGCGAGGGGCTAAAAATCGCGGCGACAACAAAGTGTCTACAGGTAATAGACGCTCGTCTAAATATTGGGTGTGTGTATATACACGGAGAAACACTTGACTCGTCATCGATAGCCGAAAGGAACGACGGGGACGTGCAAGTCTTCAGGGGGGAGATCATAGAAAGAACAAAAAATTAAAAATCCCAACCCAAAGTTCGATGCCCCTGAACGTGAAGACTCCGGTCTTCTTATCTCTTTCTTTCTTTTTTTTTTTTTTTTCTTCTTCGTGTGTTTTTTTCTATTTTCTTGGACAATTTATTTATATCGAGTCTTTTATCTTCTTTTACCTTCCCAGTTTTTGGTCGTGGTTGAATTTGTTGTCTCATTTGATGTGGACATATTTACGACCCTGAGTTGAGAAGAGGGAAAAGAAAAAAAGTACGACGAAAGTGTTTGTTGCTGTCCAGGGCGACCAGGGATAAGTGTTACGTACGCATCATCCTACAAACATATCACCTGTTATCTGTTAGGCTTTGCGACTCTCCAATAAGCTTCGTGTTTCGTTTCTCTCTTGCCATATAAAGTCTGTGAAAAGAGAGAGAAAGATTTAAAAAAAAAAAAAAAAAAAAATCTAACTTGTTTATGCAACGTGCGATTTGAACATTTTTGCTTCCTGGTCGACGTTTGCCAGGGTCGTCAAGTATTTTCTCAGCCGAAAAGCTAAATGTATGCCTGTAAAAAAAAATGACATCTATAGCTCACAAGTCAGTGGTGGCACGATAAAAAGAAGCAAAAGGAAACTTCGTCAAATAAGAAAGAGAGAAATGTAGACCTCCATTTCTACAAGTCCCGAACGGTCGTGATTATGCGGTGCGACATGATCCTCCTCTTCTCATTTTCTCTTACAACAGACAGTGAGAAGACGGTTGCTAATCATAGCCGCCGTTGTGTATTTCTTTGTCTTCTTTCTTTCTTTCTTTTTTTTCGGATATTTTCGTCTTTTTTTTTTTCTTTTTAACGGCCAAGAGAGATATAGGTCTTCCGCTTGTTTCGTTTTGCGTTCCGTCACGGAATTGATGATCACGGCGAACGTACGACCAGGCAAAAGATGGCCTTGCATTGTTTCCAGTTATACACACGCATTCCGTCTTCTTCTCACTCGCTTCCAGCAGCAGCTGGAAGAATTTTTTTTTCTTCAAGGCTATAATCACCTACCTCAATAGCCAAAAAAAGAATAAATGTGTTCTTTCGGCAAAAAAAAAAATAAAAATAAAAATAAAGGAAAATCTTCAGTTAAATGTCTGCATTTCCTTATCTGTTGCGGAAAAAAAAAAAAAAAATAGGATGTACGAAAACAAGAAAAAGAAGGTCGGGCCTTGAGTCAAGTTTGCTTTTCACCTTTTTGGTAAACCTTGTACGGCCCAGCGATGCAGCCAAGCCAATCACGCATAATTGTTTTTGGCATCTTCAATCATAGAGCGGGAGATTTTCAAATATTGCGCGTGCAAGCGTGTGATGCAGTTTCGTCTGGCGCGCACGATCGTTTCTCCTCTTCGCACAGTTATTGGGCTTGAATCATCTCTCTGTCTCACGTCATTCATTCGACGAGGCCAATCAAAATTGTAGACGATCCGCATCGATGATGTTGCCGCATCCCACCGGCTTTGTTTTCATTTCAACAATTGAAGCGTGTACTGTAACTTTCTTCGCTGTCAATTGTTTTTATTGCGTGTTTTCTAGTATTCTTTTATTTTATTTTATTTTTTTTAATTCCGTGTGTAAAACACCTGGTGCTCGTTCGATCAGAGTCGTCCCAACAAGTGTTGTTCACTGTCTTGGAAAAAGAAATATGAGGGATCGACACACACACACACACACACACAGATCGTTCACTTTTTTTTTTTTTTTTTTTGTTGAGGTTCCGTGACAATGACATGTTTGACAGCTGGGCAGAATTGATTCCTATTGACAGACTTGAACAAGTTATGCAGGAAATACGGAACAATTTATTTATTTATTTATTTTTTTGGGTTTTTTTTTTTTTTTTTCCCTAAGCTGTTTTTTCAATTGACATCACGATTTTGGAATGAAATTTGAGTGGGTCGAACGGTCAGTTTAAAAAAAAAAAAAAAAAAAAAACTGGAATGGATGGCCGACAAAAATGCATAGACACTAGAAATGAGAACGCACGTTAAAAAATAAGTGTCGAGCGGATGGAAGCCGGTCTCTTCTTTATTTTTTATTTTTTTTCCTATCTTATCTCGGATCAATGACCGAACTTGAATCCGGGTACACGCGTACGCCATCGTTCTCCATACTGTGGAAGAGCTGACCGACGAAAAGCCTCCCCCTTCTCGTAGTTTTTTTTTTTTTCTTTTGCTTGTGTGAGAACGGGATATCTGCGGTTGTATGAAGCAATTGCAATGATGAGAAGTAACAATGGCGATAATCTCGGTACATTTCTCCCTTTAATTGCCTTTCAACTGTCATTGTCAACAATGATGCGCTCTGTCAATTTCGTTTTTCTCATACGCCTGTTTTTGTTTTCAAGTGTTTTGAGCTTTCGTAATACCCAAAAATTTCGAACATGTTTTGCTGTTTATTGGCATTATTATCTGCTTTAAAAAGTGTGACTGAATTTGTTCATCTTTGCGTGCAATTCAAACAGGTACTTCCAACGCAAGGAGGAAGAATGCGAGCCATCGAAAGTGACGTTGCAAATCTCTTCGAAAGGGATTAAATTGGTAGCCGAATCCCTGCGTCATTTCGTTCCCAGTCACGCCGTCACTTACGTCAGTCAGGGCGCTCCACCTGACGATGACATCGTCTCGGTCATTCTGCTTCTTTACAATCCGATAACCAAATGCCCCGTTCACCTGCACGCCTACAGGTGCGACTCGGTCGAGACGGCTGATTTGCTGTCTGAACAGTTCCAGTTGCTCGTCGATTTGCCCGAGAACCAACGTAAAATTCGCGATCTCGAGCAACGGTTGCAGTCACAGGGACTCTACCCGAGCGCTGGACAGAGCCAGTCGAGGATGCTCATCAAATCGTGCGATACGGGACTGGGTGGTTCCAGCGGAGACCTACTGACTGGCCACAGCGATTCGTCCAGCGACGACGTCGCTACGAACGACGTCTGCAAATCGTCGATGGATTGTCAACGCCCCCTGCCACTTCAGTCTGATGTTGGCGTTTCGAAAAGCGACCAGGAACGTATTGCCCGTCTATACGATTCTCTGGCAGCCGAATTGCGTGACAAACTGGGCGGTGCCATGTCCGGCAAAGCAGCTCCTCTCCTTCTGCCTCCGAAGGATTACGAGATGCAAGAGCCGGAAAGTGGCCGTCCGATGGCCAAAAATGCAGCTGTTCAATCGAATAACAATCGGACCGGTCGTCCAGCCATCCGCGGCAATAAGCAGACGGACAACGGTTCGTCGAGTGGACTGTCTAGCGGAATCGGATCCGATCTAGATGATCCGGTAGCCGATCGTTCCAGAAATCGCGAATGGATGCGTTCCACCGCCGTGAACAGCCAACAACAACCGGACAATAGGCAACAGCAACAACTTCAACAGGCCCGTCAGCGTTACAGTTATCACGATTCGAGCAGCAGCAACAATAACATCATGCATCAGCAGCAACATCAATACCAACAGCAACAACAACAAGAAGTCCGTCGTCGTGAACCTGTGATGCGCCAAATGTCGGAACGGCGGGACACGTCGACTCTATTGAACAGGCGTTCCATGTCCGACTTGCGACGTCAGGAAGAGTCAGCCGTGATGATCCGCCGGAGAGAAGAGAGTTGCCGTGACATTCGCGCCAGCAACGCCGAACTGAACCGTAGCCGGGCCGATTTCCAGCAGCTTCTATTGGCCGATGGGAATCGGAGTCGGGTCAAAGAAGCTCTCTCCAAATTCGAGAGTCGAGATCATCAGCAAAACGAACATGTCAAGGCCGTTCACGCCAGTTCACGTAGCCGCTCTTTCCGCGACGACCAGCCGTCTCAAGGCTGGAACGCAGGCTTCAAGTACCGCCGCCAGCCGTCTGCTGTCGTCGATGGCTATCAAGAGCTGGACCAACGAGAGCGCTTCCCTGGTATGGCCAGTCGAAATTGAAAAGGCTCTTGTGAAACCGACAAGGTCTTTATCTAACATTTTTTTTTACCTTTTTGCTTATTTAATTGCAAAGGTCTCGATCGTGAAACTGCCCGCGTCCTCGAGCCGCTCCACGGACAGATGTCGCATCAGCAGCAACAGCAGCAACGTCATTTGCAACGTCACAAGTCATCGGAATTCGTGTCGATGATCAAACGCGGACCCAATGACTCTGGGAGCGTCGTCGTCGTCGAACCTACTCAAAAAGTAGGTAATAGACATTTCCGTGCCGTCCGCCAACCTAATTGACGGTGATTGTGATCCCCATTTCCCTTTCTTTTTTCGTTTCCTTAAAGGGGTTGCTTTTCAATTTTAAATTCTCCCTTTTTACGAAAAAAAAAAAAAAAAAAGAAAATTCTATTTCTGTTTCTTGAGTAATCAAACGGAATGACCGTCAAATCGGCTGCGAATGGCCTTCACATGTCTCACTATGACTAAGCGAAAAAGTTTCTAAAGAAAAATAGGTAGAAAAAAGAAAAGTTTATCGAAAATTGCGTTTTTATTTGTTAATGCTGCAGATAGACTAGAGTTCTGCAGACGTTCCGGCGTTGTTTTCATGCCGACGTTTAAGTAGTGTGGCATATTTCGTCTGATGATTTGCATTTTGATTTCCAAACCGAAAAGGGGAGAGATAGAAAAAAAGAAAACTAGATAATAGTAATGAAATAATAAGGGGACGAGGTATGCGTGCATGGGCAGTAGGAGAACCAGGAAGAGAATTTTCGGAGAGTACGCGCAACAATTTTATAATCACTTTTTGGCTTTAGCTTTTGTGTTTCTTCTGGTTACCCTCCCTGAAAAATATTTCTTCTTCTGTTTTTTTTTTTTTGTTTTGTTTTTGTTTAATTTCTTTTGTTCTTCCCACATCCAGCGAAGCAAAGAACCTGGTACGAAAGTAAACAACAGAGTGTGCAAAGTAGTAAAACTTTCAGATGTTGTTTTGTGTGTGTCTTTGTGTGCGTGTGTAAGTGTGTGTTCTCTCTCGCTCTTTCTCCCCAAGCCTCTTTAGCTCCCCCCTCTCTTATCGCGTAACGGCAATTGCTCGTGACTGATGCGAATGTGACCTCTTGAATATATATATATATACGTATATACAGTGAATATTTGTTCCTTTTTATTACTGTTTTTTTTTTTTTTTTTTTTTTTTTTTTTGCATTGTCGGCCGGGCATCAGGAAAAAAAGATTGTCTAATAAAACTTTCATTCCGTAAAATTACGCAACTGGTACGTACTTTTTTGTTTCATCCTTCAAGCCTTGCGGCTTAATGACGTTAAAGCCACGTCATAAAGTCATTGCCTTTATTATGTATTGTGCATACACATCTAGCTAGCTGTTTAAATACTGAACACAAAAAAAAAACGAAGGATGCAATGCAGCTAGCTCTCCGGCTGCCGGAGCACGACCCCACAATGCCGCAGGGTGCTATGCGGAATCGTGTTTTCTTTTCAAAGGGGGCTGGTGGGATCTTCCTTTGCATCATCCAGCCTCACGATGAGCCGCTCACGACAGAGAAACGAATGCGACAGCCCCGATGCGGGATGATTATTTCTTTTTCTCCGTACAACATTGATTTTCTGTCAGAACGAAGATTAGAAAGGCTTGTTGTCGTTTCATGGTACTGCATATCAGCAAATAGGTACTGACTTCATCTGTTCTTTCTCTCGAATAAAAATTCAAATTTTTTTTGCCTATTCACGTTCACTTACTTATTTAGTCGTCACTCCCTAAATTCGATTAGATTGCCGACAATGATGTATCAGACATCTTAAAAAATTGAACGCAATCTCGTCTTGCCAAAATTTACTTTCTCTCGTTTCTGAATGTAAAAAAGTAACACCTACGCCTTTTCTTAATCCTTTCATTTCTGTGAACTTAACGTAGCCTACTTTGTTCTGTGCAACAAAACGGAATACAGCTTGCGTTTATTGAGCTAACTTAGAGTTAGCTGCTGTTGGGAAATGTTCAGAGAAAATTGTTACCCTCAAGCATTGCCACTGTAGTGCATGTAATTGAATTTGTTATTCAAACTGAAAGAGGTACCAAAGTGTTACTGGTGTTGAATATATGGTTTTTGAAAGGCTGTTGCATCTTCAAAAATGCTATGTTTGTAAACAAAAAACAATTGGGGATCTGAAAAAAAAAGAGTTGCAATACTGTAACATAAAATCAACAGTCTTTCTCTTAACTTTTCCTAATTGAAATCTGTCAACGTGTTCAGTCAAGAGTTTACAATGAAGCCGGTTGCAACGCTTCGAGTAGGCAGTGTTATATAAAATTCCATCGAAGAAACACGCGTTTATATGGACTTCACTATCGTATTTCTTGGGCAGACGTCTCTGTCAACATCTTGAAGTAGCATACTGAACTAGATTTGTAATTATGGTAAAGTTAGAGCTGATTTTTCTCTAAGGTAATTTATTCTGTGTACATCTGTATTGTAAGCAACCATTCGAATTAGTATATTGCATTTTCGGGTATAGTACCTTCTTCTTTAGCTTTTTTAACGGCTTGATAGAAGCTGCTGAAATCCACGTACGGTGCAATTCGCCCGTCATCATCCAGGAACATACTGGAAGATGGATTTGATTTCATTTGTTCTGAACTGTCTGAAGATGTAATGGATGCTTCAGTAAACATTTCAGTTAGTGTGCCATTAATGCTACTTGAAGGTAACACTTCTATTTGGGAGTCAAATTTCAATCCTATTGCAAAGGGATCACTACTGTTTGTGTTGGGTGATGGATGATAGCTACGCAGTGTGCTACTTGCACTTGCTGGAGATGAAAGCTGAAAGTTGAAGTTTCTGATTAATAAGGTGATGTCGTCATGTTGACAACATGTAAGATGACTAGGATCCTATTCAGTAGAACAAAAGAGATGATTAAAATTACGCCGTAAGTACAAGTATATATAAATAATTCCCTACTTTCATATAGTGATCGTGATGAATCCGTACTATTCGATCGACAACGCCTTGCGCGACGCCTGCTAATGTGGTTTGACTACCAAATTGTTCTACAACAATCTGTGCAATTTCTTTATTGGCCTGTTCACTTTGTGTTGCCTCTTCCAACGCGCCGTAGAGTCCTTGAGTCATTAGAAGTAGAAACCTTACGTCAAAGGAAAATATGATTGTTGACGAGTATGACTATTACATTTGCAGGTTAACGTGAACCTTTGTATGTATGCAAAAGCTTCTTACCTGCAAGAATCATCCAAGGCAATAGGACCCATAATTTCAGCTTCAGCGATAACCGGTTCTCTTGTAGCTGCATTAAAGAGATCGAAATCTTTGTAGCCCCCTTTAACGTTGTAATTGCCGAGGCAGCGGGTTGCTAAGTGACTGCCTTTTTCTGGTGAATTGTACAGCAAAGATTCATCGAAATGATAGCCAGCTATCGTTTCTAAACTTCCAGGAAATAATCTATTAGTTACTCTGAAGTTTTTCCACGTCGATTCCGATATGAGACAGACGGAGAAGTTCGTCCTCGTTGGTTAAATCATGATCTACAGTCAACTGCATAACTCTAAGCACTCCCTCTGCATCTATTTTGCACAGCAATGCTCGACAATCTCCAACATTGGCAACATAAAGATGACCTAAATGACAAATTTTTTACCGATTACAGAAAAGTATAGTTAAGTAGTTAAAATATTAATTCCATGGCAGGAGTTAGTAATCACCTTTGAATATCAGAGCAATGGCAACTGAAGCACCTGCAGACAACCGGGCATTGGCAGCTCTTAATCGATTCACAATATCAGGAAACTGTTGGTATGCATCATATGATTTAAATCCTAGTTACATCATAGCAAGAAGTTAAAATATTTTTTTTTTTTTTTATTTTTCAGTAAAGGCCATCACCCATACCATCAGGCAATTCACAAAGAAGGTTTGCTCTTTCGGCAAGTAAGTCATCTACAGATTCAAAATAGCTGCGTTCTACTGCCAGGAAGGCTTCTCTCAAAACATCTTTAATTGCTTCTGGGCTGTCTTTATCACTTAACTGACCAAGAAGGATTTCGGCTGGCATCCTTTGTGCAGCAAAATCTGCCATGGAACTACCATCTTTCCCATTAAATACTCCATACAGGAAAGTATGGTCATCAATTTTGAAGTGGAAACTTCTGTCTTCACACTCATGAGCTTCTCTTCGATACCCATCTTCCTTATAAATCTGATTTTTCAATAGTCCCACACCTGGGGAGAGTTAAATATGTTGGAAGTGGCTTGAATAGGAATTATTTTTTATGATTTCAAGACCTGTGTAGAAGCAAACAGGAAGATCGTCTGTCCAACTTTTAGCTTCGGAAACTTCTACCGACATTTTAGGATAATGGTTCAACAGTGTGATCACAACTTAAAACCTTATAGACAAGAGGATACTTCTAAACTTCCCTCAATAAAAAAAACTGATAAACTAAACCATTAGTTAAAGCCAAGGCATTTCCCAGGTTCTATGCATTGTCTGGGAATTCCCAGAGAAAAATCCAGATTGCGCGGAAATTTCTTAGGAAAATCGTGTTCCCGATTCCTAGCAGAAGACATAACTTAACGGCGTTTGCCATTGGTTGTTTAAGGTTTTCTTTTTCTGTTTGTTTCTTTGATTAAAAATAAGTTAATTTAATTTTTTTTTACCGCAAAAAAAGTGTAAAGGCTATAGCGTTACTACTTTTTCATTTTTTCACTTTTTCACAACGAATTTTTTGCCTAAAATTCGAGATATAACAATTTAAATACACGATTTACATTCTAAATTAAACGGGGAATATGTTTTTCGTTTTTCCGTGGACTTGAACTTTTTGAAATAACGTTAAAAAAATGTTTTTCAAAGTTGGAGCGCTGGTACGCTATAGCTGGAGTGCCACAGTTAATTATTCTGAATATTTCAATAAATAATAATTTGATGATAAAACGAACTAGATTTTCGAAATCAGCATTAAATTTAGAGTATAATGTGTGATTTTGAACGATTTCCAAGAGATTTCGTATTTCGGTCGATTTTGACAAAAGTGGGAAGGCTATAGCCTTCCTACTTTTTCATTTTTCACAGAATTCTAGATTTGGTTAAAAATACATGATTCCGATTCAAAATCAAATAAGAATCACGAAAATTGACTTTATTTTTACCTGAGACCTATAGTTTTTAAATTATTGAAGTTCAAAGTGGTCGCGCTCAAAATCGCTATAGCGCTGGAGTGCCACTGTTAATTATTCTGAATATTTCAAAAAAATTTAATTTGATGAGAAAACGAACTAGATTTTCAAAATCAGCATTAAATTTAGAGAATAATGTGTGATTTTGAACGATTTCCAAGAGATTTCGTATTTCGGTCGATTTTGACAAAAGTGGAAAGGCTATAGCCTTCCTACTTTTTCATTTTTCACAAAATTCTAGATTTGGTTAAAAATACATGATTCCGATTCAAAATCAAATGAGAATCACGAAAATCGACTTTACTTTTACCTGAGACCTATAGTTTTTAACTTATCAAAGTTCAAAGTGGTTGCGCTCAAAATCGCTATAGCGCTGGAGTGCCACAGTTAATTATTCAGAATATTTCAAAAAAATGTAATTTGATGAGAAAACGAACTAGATTTTCAAAATCAGCATTAAATTTAGAGTATAATATGTGATTTTGAACGATTTCCAAGATTTCGTATTTCGGTCGATTTTGACAAAAGTGGGAAGGCTATAGCCTTCCTACTTTTTCATTTTTCACAGAATTCTAGATTTGGTTAAAAATACATGATTCCGATTCAAACTCAAATAAGAATCACGAAAATTGACTTTATTTTTACCTGAGACCTATAGTTTTTAACTTATCAAAGTTCAAAGTGGTTGCGCTCAAAATCGCTATAGCGCTGGAGTGCCACAGTTAATTATTCAGAATATTTCAAAAAAATGTAATTTGATGAGAAAACGAACTAGATTTTCAAAATCAGCATTAAATTTAGAGTATAATGTGTGATTTTGAACGATTTCCAAGAGATTTCGTATTTCGGTCGATTTTGACAAAAGTGGGAAGGCTATAGCCTTCCTACTTTTTCATTTTTCACAAAATTCTAGATTTGGTTAAAAATACATGATTCCGATTCAAACTCAAATAAGAATCACGAAAATCGCCTTTATTTTTACCTGAGACCTATAGTTTTTAAATTATTGAAGTTCAAAGTGGTCGCGCTCAAAATCGCTTTAGCGCTGGAGTGCCACAGTTAATTATTCTGAGTATTTCAAAAAAATGTAATTTGATGAGAAAACGAACTAGATTTTCAAAATCAGCATTAAATTTAGAGTATAATGTGTGATTTTGAACGATTTCCGAGAGATTTCGTATTTCGGTCGATTTTGACAAAAGTGGGAAGGCTATAGCCTTCCTACTTTTTCATTTTTCACAAAATTCTAGATTTGGTTAAAAATACATGATTCCGATTCAAAATCAAATGAGAATCACGAAAGTTGACTTTATTTTTACCTGAGACCTATAGTTTTTAACTTATCAAAGTTCAAAGTGGTTGCGCTCAAAATCGCTATAGCGCTGGAGTGCCACAGTTAATTATTCAGAATATTTCAAAAAAATGTAATTTGATGAGAAAACGAACTAGATTTTCAAAATCAGCATTAAATTTAGAGTATAATATGTGATTTTGAACGATTTCCAAGAGATTTCGTATTTCGGTCGATTTTGACAAAAGTGGGAAGGCTATAGCCTTCCTACTTTTTCATTTTTCACAGAATTCTAGATTTGGTTAAAAATACATGATTCCGATTCAAACTCAAATAAGAATCACGAAAATTGACTTTATTTTTACCTGAGACCTATAGTTTTTAACTTATCAAAGTTCAAAGTGGTTGCGCTCAAAATCGCTATAGCGCTGGAGTGCCACAGTTAATTATTCAGAATATTTCAAAAAAATGTAATTTGATGAGAAAACGAACTAGATTTTCAAAATCAGCATTAAATTTAGAGTATAATGTGTGATTTTGAACGATTTCCAAGAGATTTCGTATTTCGGTCGATTTTGACAAAAGTGGGAAGGCTATAGCCTTCCTACTTTTTCATTTTTCACAAAATTCTAGATTTGGTTAAAAATACATGATTCCGATTCAAACTCAAATAAGAATCACGAAAATCGCCTTTATTTTTACCTGAGACCTATAGTTTTTAAATTATTGAAGTTCAAAGTGGTCGCGCTCAAAATCGCTTTAGCGCTGGAGTGCCACAGTTAATTATTCTAAGTATTTCAAAAAAATGTAATTTGATGAGAAAACGAACTAGATTTTCAAAATCAGCATTAAATTTAGAGTATAATGTGTGATTTTGAACGATTTCCAAGAGATTTCGTATTTCGGTCGATTTTGACAAAAGTGGGAAGGCTATAGCCTTCCTACTTTTTCATTTTTCACAAAATTCTAGATTTGGTTAAAAATACATGATTCCGATTCAAAATCAAATGAGAATCACGAAAATTGACTTTATTTTTACCTGAGACCTATAGTTTTTATCTTATCAAAGTTCAAAGTGGTTGCGCTCAAAATCGCTATAGCGCTGGAGTGCCACAGTTAATTATTCTGAATATTTCAAAAAAATATAATTTGATGAGAAAATGAACTAGATTTTCAAAATCAGCATTAAATTTAGAGTATAATGTGTGATTTTGAACGATTTCCGAGAGATTTCGTATTTCGGTCGATTTTGACAAAAGTGGGAAGGCTATAGCCTTCCTACTTTTTCATTTTTCACAAAATTCTAGATTTGGTTAAAAATACATGATTCCGATTCAAAATCAAATGAGAATCACGAAAGTTGACTTTATTTTTACCTGAGACCTATAGTTTTTAACTTATCAAAGTTCAAAGTGGTTCCGATTTTTTCCTAGGGCTTATAGTTTTTGAATAAATCGTAAAAGATAACAAACCCAAATTTGTGCGCTACCAACATTTCGTTTCTTCATTTTAAAATAAGCAGTTGGTTTGACAAGAAAACAAACCACTTTATCGAAACCAGCGTATAATTTGGGGTTGTGCAGTGTGATTTTTCTCGGATCAGTAAATGAAGTATCTTCAACTTTTATATTACCTGTAGAAGATTTTTCAGTTACTTCAGTTAAACCATAGCTGAGATAGAAAACTAATAGATTGGCATGTTTATTTGGGGGTCCAAATTCTTTTATTTGTTCATAACAACATTTTAGTTTCGTATTCCATATCAGTATGCCGTGCACTTTTCCGCAGACATATACCCGCTTTTTAAATCGAAATGGAGATTGGTGGATTGCTTCACTTTTTGGGGGTATGTTTAATGCCAGGGTACTTGGTTTGGGTTGCTAATGGCACCAAGTTTAAAGTACCGTGCTGTACCACCAGAACCAATAGTTTTATCACGATCAGTTCCATCTTCTGGAGTAACCCCCGATCCATCACCCTTCAAAACAGCAATGCATTTCCAACTTTGCAAATAATTGGCTGTAAAAAAAAGGATAGAAATAAAAAATAAAATAATTCATCGCTAGAAGCAAAAGTAGCCTATCCACAAACATGACTTGCCTTTCCACATTCTTAGACACCCATCGTCCCCTGAAGAGGCTAAAATAGTTCCAGTGATATTCCACGAAATTCTCCAAACCGTAGAGTGGTGGTCGTCAAACTGTGCTGCCTGCAGTACCTCTAATTGAGATGTCGGACATGCGGCAAATGCATCTTTCCTTCATTTGCAAAATGGGAGTTTTAGGCTTAATTTTTAACAGATTCAATCTGAACACGTACTGTGGTGGTCGAAGAATAACAATTCTAACATCCTTGCTTGCAATACCCAAAATATGATAACTTCTTCCGAGGTTTGGTGCGAAAGCTATGTCATGTACAGGATCGACAATTGTGTTGATTGTTTCGGCTTTAGACCAACGATGAGAACTTTCACTATATTCAAACAAAAAGACTTTTCCACCAGATGCAACATTTGTGTCATCACTGCCAACTGCCAGCATAGGTGGATGAAGACGAGAAAATGAAGGGTTCCATGACAAACAAGAAGCTGGCATTTTCAGGGTTATTTCCTGTTGCAAACTCCATTGGCTTAGATTCATGATGTCGGGAGCTTCATATATCCTAACCTGTAATTGAAATTTAACAGCACTTTCATTTTATTTTTTGTTAACTTTAAATACTAGATTATTAATTTTTATTTAAAAAATCAATTGAATAACTTACACCACCATCAGCTGAGCACATGGCCAACAAAAGCCCCATGTGTTTTGGTGCAAATTTAATGTCTGTCACATTAGTTCGTGAATCTACTAAGCTTGTCCGTTTAACCCAGTGGCTTTGATTTTTACTTTGTGTTGAATTTCCAGATTCACCAACTACATAAAAAAGCCAGTTACAAGAGGGTAAAACAATATCAATTATTTTCACCAACCAATTTCTTCCCATATTGCAGCTGTTCTGTCAAAAGAGCAAGTGGCTAGAATTTGACCAAATTCTGGATGGGCCCAATTAACTTTCCAAACTGAACCAGCATGAGTCTTCCAGTCTGCTGTACATCTCCATTCATCATTCTCATCTAAATCAAAAACCTAAACGAGGCAGCAGTACACCATTATAATACAGAGCGCTGGTCTTCATAATCTCGAAACTTACTTTTACGCTCTGGTCCGAGGAACAAGTTGCCAATCGGCGGCCGTAAAAATCATATGCCACATCGTGGATAAGGTCTTTGTGTTCTGCATTAATAGTTCTTGCTTGAAACATGTTTACAAAATATTAGCTATTAAGTAAAAGAAAATTTCCTCTTTAAATATTTGAAAAATAACGACTGAAATACAAGCAGCCGACAAACTTCCAGACAGCGACAATTTCCCCAGATGACAACGGATTCATGTGGCATAGTTTTTCCCAAAAAGATGGTGAGCGTATAAAATAGATGGCGTAAGGCGCATCCGTCATTCCGGTTCCTTCTCCTACCAACCAAGCTTACCTGTCGCTTCGGCACGGTACGGTATCTTGCACATTCAGTCATTCTAAGCCCAACTTTTTGCACAAAAAAGTTAAATTACCATGTAATTGAATTGTAAATGCTCAAGGCACAATAATTATATAAAACAAAGTTATCACTCACTGTCTAACATTGTACATTTTTCTGTTTACGTCCATTGTACATTTATGTCCATGATATTGGGATACACTCTAAAAAATTGACGAAATAGGTACACCACTTGGAATTCAATAATAAATAATATACTTTACTAAAAACTGAACGCTGATTTCAGGGAAGTTGTTAGTTTTCTCGAACATGCAGTTGTTTTTAAAATATATTGAATATTGGGCTGTAGCATGATTACGCTGTGCCATGGACTTGAATATCCATTCAGGAAAGGACTACATTGCAACCAAGTTTTTCATGCGTGTTGCTAGGTAACGAGTGTTTTTCAAAGCCAAACATTGAAAGCAACGATGATCGTCTTAGTCGTGACTCACGTGTTATTTTTGATCTTTGTCAAAGTGGAATCTTATGACGTCATTTCATCTCTGTCACCCAAAAATTGTAATGATTCTTCTTACTTTGATTCACTCTCGCATAAATGCAAGAGTTGCGGGATCTTTCAAACTGCTTCTCGTGACCATTTGAGCTGTAAATGTGACATTGGCCGTTACCCCGAATACAGTGAAAAGACGAAATCAATTGAGTGCGTTTCATGCGTACAATCATTTCAGTCGGATACGTGTTTAAAAGACAATCTCACCTGCGAATTGTATGACATAAAAGGTAGGAATCGTTCCTTTTTTTCTTTCATTTTCCTTTTTTTTGTTGGATTTGATTATTGTGTCTTCTACGATGGAGCCAAACGGTTAACTTGAAAATATTTTTTAGTCTTGCAAGTTACTGGAAATTCTACCATTGCAAGATGTCTCAGATGTCCATTATGGCAACAGCCTGACGCTGGTAGATCATCGTGTGTACCTTGTTCTGACATGTGCCATTGTCCTGATGACTATGAAGACGTCAATGGAACATGCGTCAAGGATTATTTTGCATTTCCCGATACGCCAAGCATCTCTACCTTCAATTTGGATGGACGTACGTACATATCTAATTATTTGCGAGAGTGGGTTCGGCCGGCTGCTGCGAAGTGCAAGGTACCATACCACTGTTTAGAAATTCTAGAAACTAGAATGATCAAATTTCGATTTCAAAAAGGCCGAAGGCGGGGGAAAACATTGTGAGCATTTGACCAATATCTGCGTTCTAACGGATTACAACTATGATTCGCAGTCAGCGTGCGCTTTCTATCGACAGTTATCTACTGGCTTTAGCCACTCCATCTACTACGACGATAGTCAAGGCGATTACCTATTAAATTCAGCAAGAATAAATATACTCAAAGATCAAGTAGAAATCATCTCAAATATTAAAAATTTTAACTTTGAATTAAACATTTCCTTCCCCCCTTCCAGACGATGGAGTTTGTGGTGAAGCAATACGGGTTGGATGGTACCTATCAACTCATTCAGCCTCTCCGTTCGGTTTTTACATCATTGTGCTGCACAGGCATTTGGAAACCAATTCAAAGAAACGGCAATATTTATAAAAGCTGCTCGCTTCATCTCAAAACTGCAAGCGTAGCAGATATGCGTTTTTATGAACTATATTTTGTTGATCAAGCGGTTAATCAGTCAAGGTTGATAAACGTTCCAGTGAAAGTGCTAAATTTTCTCCGTGGCGGGGTTCAACGTAATAGGGTAAGTCAGTGTGCACTATCTTATTTCAAACCATCGAACTAATCTTAAAGGAGAACTGATACGTATTTAACAAATCAGGAAAATGATATTTCTCGTTGGCAACTCACCAAGAGGTTCTTCAACTTTGATGTCGCGATTGGTAGTAACCAAGAAGGGAACATCGATTTCATCCGTTATCTATCTTCCTTTACTATTAGGTGACTTTTTTTCATTAAGTTATCTGTGGAAGGTAAAAAAATAATTAAAACAATAACCATTTTTAGATTCTCTGTGGTACAAGGCGAAAAATCACTCGGCTTACGCTCACTTTATGCAACAATAAACTATGAAACTGTGGGCAACCTTGAAAATCGAAAACCACCTTTGGTTTATTTTGCGGTAAAAAATGTCGTCAGCATGGACGAAGCTATGAAATCTCTAGAGGTAGAATGTGCGATTATTTTTCATTGTTCAATTTTGGAAGACGGAATTTGCAAAAAAAAAATTGGCGAATCAACAGGTTGCGCTGAGTGTGCTCAGCTCCTTTGGGGCTCTTTACGCGTTAATAAGGATTGTTGTATGGTTTGTGATATAGTTACATTCTGCTGGTTATTCTTTGAATTTTATCCATCTTATATGATATAGGTACATACGTTCCGACAAGGCAACAATTGATCTTTTGACTCTGATCCGTTTGTTATTCTACGGAGCAGACATTTTGGGGAATGTAATTCTAATAGTGGTGTTTTTCTTTACCTTCTACTGGTTTATAACCTTCCGGCAACAAGAGGAAGTGGCAATAAGCCTTCCTTCAGCACAAGAAGAACAATTCATCAAAGATCTCGTTATCAGTGCTTTCACTTTAAAAGTATTAACTAATCAAATATTAGCATTTTACAGTATGTACGTAAGCAACGATTATGTTTCTTTCTACCATGACGACACGTTACCTTTAGGCTATCAGTGTACTATGGATGATCGGTGAGCAGTGTACCGTCGATATCTTTTTGATCGATTGGGAGAGTCCAAAACCAACGAAAACTGAGGTTGTTAGCGTTTGGAGGATGTTCTTCGTAGCCAACGAATGGAACGAACTCCAAGTGGCGCGTAAGAGTTCCACGTCTCTCCAGGTTATCCTAGTTCTATTGGCTCTCAAGGTAGTAACTTATTGATAGAAACAATACTTATCTTGAGGAGATGCTCAACTTTGTCATAATTTTATAGGTTTTTCAGTTTGAGCGCTTTGCTTTAGAAATCCCATCTACATACTTTGTGATGGAATCGTTGTTAAATTACAGTACAGTATTACGTCTGGCACTTGGATTGTTCACCTATCTTATCGTCGTCCTGATGCAAAATGTCTTGAATGCTGTCATCTTCGAGCGTTATTTCGAGAATAAAGTACAGCGGTTTACTGATGTCTGCACACTTTCAAATATTTCCGTTTGGGTCCGAGTACATACTCGCTACGGCTTCTACGTTCACGGAAGGTATGCAACCTTTGAAGTAACTATTAGATTTGTCATAATTTTTGGCTACCACACATAGATCACCGCACGGTTTTGCCGACATAGATATGCCAACTATGTGTCAACAGTTGCAGCGTGAAGAAGAAAATTTATGTGCCCAACGCGGTCTTGTCCAAGGACAAGACATTCAAACATTTTCCATTTTTTTCCACCATGCTCTTTTGGACAAATGGCGGAAACTTCACACCAGTCAGGTAAGTTGCTCACATTATGTTTTGTAAATGTGTTTTTCGTTGGCACGCCTTTTTATAATCTCCTTTTGACTCAGCCTAGCGGTACCTACCCTACCTTTGACGCGCGAAACCAGTTTCTAACATCTTTCCTAGACCACGTATGTTTCTCAAATTTCATTAAATTGCCTATTCAGTGCTAAATGTCAAATATTTTAACAGGCTATAAGAGACGTTGACTACGAAGTGCGTGATAGGCATTTTTTAGAAACCATACTCGATATGGAAATGTGGTGGAATATGACGTTTAACGAGCGTACTGTATTTTACAACGGTATATCAGTAATATCATTTTATTAGTAAAAAGTAAACCAACCTCGTCTTTGGTTTTTCTAGATGGAAAAAATTGTTTTGATTCGGTGTTGTTCTACGGCAATGAAACAACTTTGGTGATTTTCGAACTTGCTCTTTTCGCCTTGGTAGACATTTTTTGTCATTGCTACCTCACTGCCGCTGTTACCGTATTTATAGTCTATAAGGTAATCACGAATTGGGGTAAAATTTTATGCCCATTCGAATCGCTAAAAAGCAACTTTTCTTCAACTACAGGCACTTCAATTTCTCCGGTATCGTTTTGGAAGGCAGAACTTAGCGAAGAAAACCATGATCGATCCACGTTTCTTATTTTAATATTTATAAAATATTCTTCTTTTTTTTTCTTTTGCGCCTTGTTAGTTGGCTCTCGCTGGATTCTTTTCAAAACAAAAATTCTTGACCTGCCGTAAGCTTGCTTCAATAAAATCTCTTTACAATAAAATGCACATGCATTTTCTTGAAATAAAAAAAAAGAACTCAATTATTTTACAATGTGTTTCTCAAGGGCGGAGAAACCCTAGCTTTTAATTTTGATTTCAGGATGACTGTTAATACGGTTACTGTTAATAAGAAAACTATTAATACGATAAAAGTTGAGTTGGCGGTTGCACCTTACCACCAACCCAACCAATTACTAATAACTAACCTACTTATACTAGTACCTAACTTATGCATGAGTTTGTTTCCATTTTGCCATGTGATGTGCACTGTCCCACTACGTTTTTGCTGGACAACCCTGATTGCCGGCTAATCAGGGTTCCGTATTGGCGTAGGTAGTGGAACGTCACGATGACAGAAGAGGGAAATTCAACTCAAGGGAGACGTGACGGTCACGTGATCCAACTATGAACCGCGAATTCACAACTAGATCACAAGACGGTTAGGTCACCACGTCTCCAATAGAGTGCGGCACACACAAGTCTTTTATACTTGTTTTTTTGCACGAAAACTGCGTTTGTAAGAAGTTGCGGGAGTCTGCTGCGACCTATTAAATTTAGTCTACCTATTGGGTTTAGCTGTTAGAACTTGCAAATCTTAAAGCGCTAGATCCGACAAGAAAGCAGTTAGACCGTTATAACGTTGATCAAGTCGCAAATAATATCTCGCATTAATACAACCTGTTTAACTGTCTTTATCATTGAATTTCCCAATGCCCTGATGATTTTACTGATACAAAAAAAAATAAGATAAAGTTCGTTTTGTTTTAAAAAAGAGTGATTAATTGCCAAATATTTTCATGAAAATATTTAGCGCAAAAATGTTTAAATTGAGAATTAACTCTCTTTCGAAAAAAAAATTTCAGTAAACTTTTACTTTCACGCGAAGGGGTTTTAGTGAAGTGAAGGAAACGGTACACTTGGCATTAGAAAAAAATTCCAAAAAATAAAAAAGTCGTCATTTCTATGAGCTTTATGCGGGAGAATATTTGTAGTAAAAAGTGTTTTGATCGAAATCTGAAATCCCAAGTTTGTTCCAGCTGTCTGGACGAGGCAAAAAATGTTTTCCAACGTTGCCGTCTAACTTGGTACTTTCTGTCATTCTCAGTCTGCAATGGCGTGCATACAATCGTGTACGAATCGCGTCGGTTGGCCGAAAACTGAAATTAAAACAGAAATGTCTTCCATGAAATTTAATCAGGGTTCCTTGACGTTGCATCGCACTATCAATCTGTAAGTATGCTTTCTGAAAAATCTGAATAATGCCACTTGGAAGGGCCAGCAGAAACAATGTTTTGATTGGAGGAAAACAGTGTTGTTCCCCAGGAGTTTTCAAATGTTCATTTACAACCAATTGTCTTTTTAAGGTACCCACTGTCAAACTACACATTTGGAACAAAAGATCCTTTATTTGAACGAGATCCCTCAGTACCTGCAAGGTTCCAGCGCATGAGGGAAGAATTTGATAAAGTTGGAATGAGACGAAGTGTAGAGGGCATCTTACTTGTGCACGAGCATGGCCTACCACATGTTTTATTATTACAATTGGGGACCACCTTCTTTAAACTGTAAGTAGGGTTTATGCAAAACGTTATTTGTCTGTAATTTAAGATCTTTGTTTGTCACAGGCCAGGAGGAGAACTAAATCCCGGAGAAGATGATATTGAAGGACTTAAAAGACTACTCACAGAGGTAACATAAATTATCTGTAATAAGATTTTTGCTGACTAAATCCAAAACCGATTCCTAGATTCTAGGCAGACAAGATGGTGTGGTTCAAGATTGGCTTATCGAAGATTCAGTTGGCAACTGGTGGCGACCAAATTTTGAACCACCACAGTACCCATACATACCCCCTCATATAACTAAACCAAAGGAGCACAAAAAACTTTTCTTAGTACAACTACAAGAGAAAGGTATGCCTGTTTTTCCTTACGAGCTTTGACAGAGAAACGCCCAACGTGCATTTTTTAAAAATTGCCTTTAGCTCTCTTTGCTGTACCTAAAAATTACAAATTGGTTGCCGCACCCCTGTTTGAATTATACGACAATTCTCAAGGCTACGGCCCTATAATATCTTCTCTTCCACAAACAATGAGCAGGTAAAAACAAACAAATTAACGCTCGTTTGTCAGGATTTTTTTTTTTTTTTTTACTATTGTTCGATTATTGTTAACTTTTGCAGGTTTGATTTCATTTACATGTAAGGAACGAGTCACAATTCGAGATTCCGACACAGTCCAAAGGCGGAGGTTCTGCAAAACGGTCTCAAAATGTTCGTGTTTTTATTTGTTGCAGTGACTTTGACGCTTATCTAAATCTGAGTATCAGAAAGAAGGTTCATTAAATTCAAAAAAATCATCCAATATGTAATTGAATTTCATCAATTTAAAAAATGCACAGAAATGGAATCCCGTTGTTTTCAAAACAACTTAACCACATTACTCAGGTAATTTTAGAGTTAGAGACTGCATAAGGTGCAGTAGATACATTCAGAGTGTATCTAGAGTAACATTCCATGATGACCCTCTCACACCAAAATGAAAAATCGAAATACTTGACAGCACGTTCTCTGAAGAAGCAGGACAGGTCAAGCAGTAACGAGAATAGACAGGAAAAATCAACTAATCTTCGTGGACGTGGATTATCTAATAATCCTTCGACCATAATGAAGAACGTGACCGGTGCTTCGAACCATGGGAAAGAGCAGCGTGGGGGCAGGCAAAGAGGAGGAGAGAATACGAAATTTAACTCTGGTCGCTGGTAATTACATCACAACGTGACTCGTTACCCTCTCGATCCTTCACGTCGCCCTAGCGGACTTAAAGTGGGCGGCTGGAAGGAGGGGAAGAAAATCGAATGTAACGGGAAGAAGTTAGTGAAAGGGTGATGACGAAAAGATGAATAAAGAATCTGCCAAACCGGGAATTTCAACAAGGTAAGTGATTTTGTTTCGCTGTTGTGCCCAGTCGTGACAACTGAGGCGAACTTTATTTAAATATTCTCACCGGAAACAAGATATTTTTTTCCCCCTCTTTCCATCTTCTTTTCCGCTCCCAAATGGACTTTTCTATTCACAAATCCCATTTGATTTACTTTTATTCTTATTCATTTCATGGCTATTACGCAGTCTCATTTTCAACAGCCATAGCCCGTGTTTTCCCGTCCAGTCTTATGCGATTGCCGATAACAAAGGAGCCCGATTTTCTTTCCCGTGTATCGGGTAGGTCCGAAGCGACAACAGAAGCACTAGATTGGCTTTATGCTAATGTTGTTCCAGCTTTAAAATGCGTCGCGAAGAGCGCTAGATGCTGTGAGCAAGATACCAAAAAAGCCG
Source organism: Daphnia carinata (assembly GCF_022539665.2). Taxonomy (NCBI): domain Eukaryota; kingdom Metazoa; phylum Arthropoda; class Branchiopoda; order Diplostraca; family Daphniidae; genus Daphnia; species Daphnia carinata. The sequence goes on from NC_081333.1 coordinate 7,494,833, forward strand.
CATAGGATCTGCACGAGCGGCGGAAGAAGCGCAACTACTGAAGCGCTGCAGCGTGCACTCACGATCAGGAGCGAGAAGAAGAATAAGAAAAGAAAAAGGGGAAAAAAAAAATGAAAGGGTGGGCGACTGAACGAAAAAAGAGAGAGCCGGTGTTCTCACGGCATTACCCTATGAATGAGTTTCCTTAATGCCTTCCTTACTTGTCCGAAACGATGGGAGCTGTTGGTCTTGACTCCTTTTTCTTATTTGATATTATTCCTTTTCTTTCCTAGCGTTTTCAAGTTGTTCTCGTCTCTACAACGACCATTGATATGGAGAGGAGATGTCGCTTAACGGCTTTTACACACATTGGCAAAGGCATGGGATAGAGGTCGGAGGCCAGGTGTCCGTTATGCCCCAATGGGGAAAAAAATGAAAGCCGATTTAGACGCCAAGCTTCGCAAGAAAGAAAAAAAAACAAAAAGAAAAACGCTTTCACGGAAAGAACAGAGTAATATATAGATATATATATATATATAGGCTGGCGGCTGGTTCTTTTTTTTCTTTCTTGTTTATCAAAGGTTACATACAGGGAGATTGGATTTTGTTGAATCTACCTCGTTTGGCCGTCGTCTTCTTTTGATAAAGGCTGCGATTGTTGTTGAGATGCAAAACCTGGTCGTGATCGAAAGGTTTTCATACGAACTCGACAAGAGGTAATAAGGTCTCGTTTCACCGTCCAAATATATGGAAAAGAGATTCGAAAGGCTGCAAAAAGCTGGAGAAGAAAGAAAAGAAACACAATTTCGTTTCACTGGGCTTGCCCTCTAGATTGGTAAAATGGAAATGGTGATTCGTTTTTTTCATACTCGCCTAGCTCTCTCGATCTTTACATCTATACCTGTTGCCCCCCGTTTCTACAGATCTTTTGAACTGGTCCCGCTAGCGTTCGATTTTCGTTCAACCTGTTGTAAAGCACGGCCGAACTTCTAAACGCGAAAAAAAAAAAAAAAGAGAGATATGATAAAGAATAAAAGGGAGGAAGAGAATACGATTTCAAAGTAGGACGAGAAACTTTATATCGTTGCTCTTGCCGAAAGTGGCAAATAGAGACAAAGAGACACACACGCGGAAGAACCCATTTTCAGATGAAAAGCAAAAGAAAAATAGACAAGAAACTAACTGGGCAGGAACCGCGTAGTTGTCGCACAGTTGAAGCAAAGTTTGAGGTAAGGAGTTGCGTAGGGGAGAGAGAGAGAGAGAGTAAAGACAAAGAGACAAGCCGAGAAGACTCGCTCCTGTCCAACTTTCCCTTTTGGCCACCATCATCTCTAGATGGCCGACTTTAGGCTCGTGTCCCCTCTCCCCTCCCACTCCCTCATCGTCGTGCAAACTTGAACTCTTGGCTGATGCCTAATTGCTTTGCAGCAGGTCGAGGACTGCCGCGATTTCTACGTGGTACTACTGTGTATAGAATATGTGTCTCAATACAGCACCCCCCAATTTTCTGTTTCATTCTCTTCTTCCATCCCTCAGTTCCCTCCCCACTCCATATCTCGGTCCATCCGCCTGACTTGGCAATCACAAAGAGAGCACGAGCGAAGTGGACGAACCTGTTCTTCCTAGCTCCTGTTGGGGTTTGGTTTCATCGTAAGATGAAATCTAACCGAATCGAGCGTGTACGCTAATCGAACCGCACGTGATATAGCTCCCTCTTCTTAAATTCCATCTCTTTTCCCAAATTCTCTGGGAGGTCAACACACGCATCTTCTTTCTTCAAAAAAAAAAAAAAAAAAAAAAAAAATTTCACAAAAAAAAAAAAGGGAATGTCCTTATACTAGTTAAAGATTTTTACTTTTCTTTCTGCATCATCGACATATTTTTTTTCCCCCCTCCTTCTACCTTGCTTCCAAGCTCTCGGGCTATTCGCTCCCCAAAGTTTGTTCCATATATTTTCTGTTGGCTGCTGCCCTTAAGGTGGAATATATGGTGTATATGGGGCGGCGGCGGTTAGGGCAAAGGCGGCGGCGGCGACGGATGAGAGGGATTGTTAGTCTCATCCCCGGAGCGATTGAACCGCCTTCGTGCGTAATTATATTTCGCCCCAGCATGCAGACGTCAATGTCGAATACGTACGTCGATGTTACGGTAATGTGTGTAAGCTATCCGGCTAGCGTGGCAACAACGGAAAGACGCTGGCGGAAGAGGAGGTAGAAAAAAAAATATTTCGTGTTGTTGCTGTATATATACTGTATACACTGCGCCTTTTTATAGAGTGGTACACATTCATGTGTGATGGATGTCGTCGATCTACGCCCCAAGTCGGATTCAATTGCCTTTTATTCCGATCGATGCCAATAGAGTTCCACATTTTCTTTCTTTTTTTTTTTTTTTTTTTTTTAACTTGGGCGTTCTCAAAGTTTTCAACGATCTACAACCAAGGCATTTTCCACCGCTCTCGTAGCAAAATACATAGGATGACGGCATTAGGCTTTTCGCGTGCGTGCAAGCTTAGAGTCGCGAAAAAGCATTGGAAGTATTATCTGTATATGTAATGATGAAACATCATCATCTGTCGCTCGGTCGACTTTACGTATGTGCGCAAAAGATCGGCTGTTGGATCGAAGCCGAAAATCGAGATTCCTGATTCGCGCGATCCTTCTTCTTCTTCTTCTTCTTTTTTTTTTTTTTTTTTTTTTTTCTTCTTCCGCTTTTTCTTTATGGATGAGAAGCGCAACGAAGCGCGTTGTTGGACGCTGATGAGCCGACCGGCTATCAAGGCCGAAAAACTCGCCCAATCGTAAGAGATTCTCAGGGTAGCAAGAGTTCTGCCTGTCCCGCGTCTATATGGTAGCGCATAGACACAGAGAGAAGGATCATTAGGGCCGTTGTCTGCCAACAATCTGATTAGGTGTGTGTCGTGTGGGTTGTGGCCAAAGAAAAAAAAAGGGGGGAGGGGGGAAGCCCACCCAAACCCTATCGCTCTCTATTCGTGCACGCCAGATGCTGCACAACAGTTCGCTCTTCTCTTTTCTCACTTGCTTCACTGAACGCAGTCAAAGACAAAGCAGATAAGACCCTCCTCCGCTTCCCTATCTGTTGGTAACAAAACAAAAAGCAACGTAGAAGAAATAAGATCATAAAGAAACTGAAAAAAAAAAGGAGGGGAGAAAGAAAGTAATCAGAATCGATAGTGGCGGCAAAATCAAATTCTGTGCTGGCGTGGCTGATGCTCGCATGCCAGCCAGGCGCGATTTAAAGTGGACGACGATGCGCGTTCTCTATCATACAGAACAAGATCGCTTAGATATGCATCTTTTCTCTTTCTGCCGGTTGGCTCGAAAATTCGCTGCCATCAGAATGGGCCTGTTCAACTCAGCGTCACATCAAAACATCAAAGTCAGCGTTATATTTGGAGAGAAGATTGCCGCGACGCCAGCACAAAAAAAAAGAAAGAAAGAAAGAATACGAACGCAACGCACAACAAGGCGCAACGGGTCCACTTCCCGTTCTGTTGGAGTTCTCTCTGTCGCTGCTGAATCATCGCTACGGTATTGAATAGAGTGACGCCGGAAACCGATCATCGAGGTGTCGTCCAATTAAATTCAAACGGCAGACTCCACCAACTCTTTGGATGATCGCGTGAGGCGCTCGTTTGCGACGCACGCAACTCATTTTCGGCTGAAATTTTGCCGACTGTCGCAAAACGTGAACGAATTTGCCACAAAACTCGTGGCGCTCGTTAAATTAAAGGAGAGACATCGACATGTTACAAGCCTGCTGAAGAAAAAGTGTTACCCAAATAACTGGGAAATTTCGAAATGATTAACAGTCAACTATGACGCCTCACGCACGACGTAAAGCCTCAAGTTATCGAATGTTAATTCTTAAATTTTTTTTGTTTATCCCAAGTTGAAATAAATTGAAACTTTCATGCCTTTGTAGGTACATGGAAATTTCAATCTTTTTCATGCGGCAATCGCAGCAAAATCAGAATTTTTTACGATAGAGCGCTGGTCATGCATTATTTGGCGATGGGCCAAGCCACTCTCTTTCATATCTTTTTTTTTTTTTTTCTTCCCCGTCCCAGTGGCATCAGTGCGCAGAGATGCGCGACAACACGTCTCTCTCCTAGTATAAAGGAAGCGCCTGACCATACAGAAAAAAGAGCGTCCAGCTTGTTGTGACAGGACAAGTTTTATCAGATATGGTCACGGCTTGCTCCGGCAAAACGCCTATACAGATAGACGCGTACAAAGAGAGATTGACTGACCCCCCCCCCCCCCCCGCTCTATCTGAACTCTAAAATGTAAATTTTACATTTGCACATCCCCCGCTTTTTAAAATTGGGATGAAGTTTTTGAGAAACAAGACGAAGAATCAATAAAGCTCATTCGATATCGATTGGGATGCCTCGTTTGAAATGGTTCCCTCGACAACAGGTTACCCTATATGTTCGTTCTCTCAATTATTCGTTACGTTTGTGGTGCGTACGATGAGAAAATCGAACAGGCAGCCGGTGGACTATGAGGGGTGGATGTGGAATGAAAAAGAATATTATCTAGGAAGAAAAAAAAAAAGAAAACTCGTTTGCTTCCTCCTCCCCCCTCCCTTTCAGATTTCGTTGTGCCAAAAAAGAGCTGTCGAATCGGCATTTCAATCACATACGCAATTTGCAGCCGACGTACGGTAGACTGGTAGGCGTCTAGGCTAGCACTCTAAAGGAATATGGAAGCAGAGTAACAAGTTGGAGATGGGAAGAGAAGGTTATATAGTGTGTCCTACGTATAGTCTGGAGGCTGTTTGGCCAGAGAGGTCACGAAATTGATTGATAATGAGCGCGCGCCTGGAAAACATTTCGATGATGGGCAAGTGATGGGGAATCATCAACGACGCCCGACTGCGAAAATGCTTGTGCACCTCCGCGTCCTTAGCAACCATGGGGTAATGACGCCCCATCTTTCTTCTCCCCCTTCTTCTTGGGGCTCTTCGTTCAGTTCTAGATTGGCGAGTTGATCCGTTTATAAATGAGATGCGGTGATGGCGGCGGCAGAGGCGGGAGCACGACTCCCCTTGGTTCCCTACCACTCTTTTTTCTCCTTCCGCCAAGTCGAACCGACGACCGGCTGAGAACGGACTGGTTGTACACCAAACGGCAGTCGGGGCGCCCAGCGGATGAGCTATAGTGGCTTCCTGCATCCCCATTCCATTTCGCCAGGTTCTTGGCGCGCTTGGCGGAACGAGACGATAATTGATGATTGAACTGCTGCTGCTGCTGTTGCTGCTATAAATGTTGGCCTACTACTACACCCTCCCGCTCCCCTTCTTCTTCTTCTTTATCCCTAACTTTGCTTTTCTATGTATATATCTACTAGGGCTGTGGCTGATGGAATCGACGGGTGGATGGGCGGTGACGACGTTGGATCGTCCGGAGAAAAAAAAAAAAAAAAAAAAGAGCTGGCCTTTTTTAACATAACACAGCGCAGCAATGGGAAGCTAGTAAACATGTTTTCTCCTCGTTTCTCCCCTTATCTTTTACTCGTTCTCCTACCCCTCCTACCCCCAGCTCTTTTCCCTTTTATAGCGCGGTACCATGTATGGCCCCCCTACCCTCGTGCAAATGCTGATGTAGAAGACGTATGCGATATTCAAGCTGCGGCTAGAGAGATAAAAATAAATATCAGAGTCAAAAACAAATCTAAAAAGCTAAGCAAAAAAAAAAAAAAAAAAAAAAAAATTCACTTCGGCATGTTTCGCTCGAGAATATCATCGTTTGTTATCAGTTGCGGTTTCCTTCCCTTTCACGACCTTCTTCCTCCATCTTCCTCTCCCTTCTGTTCAATTTTCTTTTCTTTTTTTTTTTTTCCTGTCATCCTTTTTTTTTTGTTTGTTGTTGTTGTTGTGAAATATAGAAAGAAAAAGGGTGGAGTTCGTTTTCTTTTCGTTTCCTTTTCTATCCATCTATCTTTTCTTATTCTCTCTCTCTCTCTCTCTCTATTATTGTTTTTTTTCCCTTTCTGTCTATGTCTCCCCAGTTCACCATTTTCTTGATTTCTATTTTTTTTTTTTTTTTTTTTTTTCCACCCCATCCATCGGTCTCCGTTCGTTCTTAGCTGTTTTCCCAGCTTGCGTATGTATTCACTTGTTGACAGAGGCCGCTGAACATTATCGCCTAGCTCTCAGTAATGTCTTGGATGCCGTCTGGTTGTCTTTCCTCTCTCTGCACAACAATATAAAAGAGCGACACACACACACACACACACACACGTACTTCCAAGTAAAAAAAAAAAAAAAAAAAGAAAAAGAGTAGGATGATTCTTATAATATAAGGACTGCTGTTTGTCTTGACAGAAATGTTTATGCCGGATGAGCAACGGTATACTATAAAGCTGACGCGATGACGTCGCTAACGTCCGGCCGATGGGCTGGGAATCTGTGTGTGTAGTAGCGATCGTCTTCCAACGCTATCAGTCCTTTCCAGTCCATCGACCACCTCACCCTCCCACTGAAACTCCTTTATTTTTCCCCTTTCGTTTTCGCCTTTTTCTTTAATATCAATAGAAATCAATGCGCTGTGTGCACTCAGACGTATGCAAACACACACAAACGCACACACAAGGGGGATTCAAAAAGTCCTGTCGAGTATAGTCTAAAAGAAGGGGAAAAAAAAGGAATGGGACGCTGTAGTAGCACTGCCTGTTACTGCTACTACGACTACTATTATGCAAGCAGCAAAATAAAGAAACAAGGTTCGTTGCGTTGATGGGTCACGTTCGACTGCCCTATTTCTTTCTATTCGAGAAGGGCGAAGCCGACCGACAGCGCTTCTGTCAAAATGGGAAATCCTCTTACCTCACACAGCGGAAGAAGAATGTCGAGGAAACAGGACATCAAAAATTGAGGGACGTTTTATATTTTAAGAGGTGTGATGGAAGACGAGAGCGTCGGCAGATGACGGCCACGCTTCCCCTTCAAGTTTCGGGCTAGGCCTACAATGTGCGAGAGTGCAACACGCCCATCATCTGCGATCTGTTGAGTGCTCCCCCTTATTTTTTTTTTTTTTTTTTTTTTTTTACATAGAAAGATTGCTCGACAAAAACGATATTCCCAGTTTTGATGGGCGTGTATGTATACAGATATAGGCCAGCAAAACAAGTCTCTTTGCGAAAGGAAAAGTGATGTAACATATCCAGAAGTATATAGCGATTGTTGTGTAAGAGAGCCTAAGTGGAACGGGCGCTAGTTGACGTGCGTCACTTGCAAAGAAAATCGAAAGGGACGCTGTTAGCGCTGTGTGGTGGCCATCAGCTAAAACCAACTAGGATGATTAATCGACCCACGGTAGGGAAAATAGAAAAAATAAAAATGCAAGTTACATCATCAGTGCATAACGCGCTGAGCGCAGCGCAGAAAGGGTAAAAATCGAGTGGGGTGTTGGCAGAGCCTGTCGTAAGCCAATGTAAACACTAAAATAAATGGACGTAATACAAGCGCAGACGGACGGAATGATTTGTTCGAAATGGGACGTGCCAAAAATCTGTAGAAGAAGGGAGAGGTCAAGACCGGACTAAAAGCCATTGATATGCTGCGTGATAAAAAAAAAAAGATGATTTCTGAATCCATTATCCTGTGAGCCTTCCAGTATTTTTTTTTTTTTCTTTAACTCCCTCCCATTTGATTTTTGCAGACAGAAGGACAAGACTGAAAGTGTGCGTCAGCAAAAAGAAAGAGCTACAATAGGATATATTTGTCATTAATGTCCGACGCAGCTGAAGGGACAAGGAAAGACTTGGATGAAAAAAAAAAAAAAAAAAACTGAGGGACAGAGGATCTAACAGGATAGGGCGGGGTGTACTAACTTTCGACGCCATTTTTCTCCCATCGACGCTTATTGTCACAACGCAGCTCGACGACCTTCTATTCCCTCGTCTCTTTCTGTTTACAGGGGGTAAAAAAAAAATGATGATAAAAAAGGAAGGAAAAAAAAAACAGAACATACAAAAAGAACGGGTGAGCGCATGCTAAAAGAGAGGAATACAAAGAAATAGAGAGACCGTTGCCAAATCGACACCCAACAGGCATTTTGGCAACTCTTAGACGGGCCCTTATTCAACAATCTTTCCAAGTCCGTCTCAATTTTTATTCCTATCCCTTTTTCCTCTTTTTTCTTTTTTTTTTTTATTGACGTCATCACGTACTTTCCAATTGAATTCGGTTTACTCCACAGGCTTATAAACAGCTCGAGACGCATCGACAAAGGCTTTTGCTGCGCTGGCAATACCACGAATTTTCATAGTAAGCATCTTCCGTATTTCCATCGACAATTATTTGGCAAATTCTTTTTTTTTTTTTTTTTTTTTTGTTTTTTTTTTCAAGAAGCGTTTCCTCTCCGAGAAGTTACTTTAAACGTTCCTTAAATGTTTATTTTCAAAACGATAAAAATTCTCTTGAGTTTCTCTTGGAAATAACGAACAGAAATAAGGCGGATGTAATACATGGGAAGGCTCCTATATCAATTGATTCCGCGTTTATTATTACTCTGTCGTAATGGAATAACAAGAACGAAGAAAGGGGACACCGTAGTATAACACTTTCAGCGATGAGAGTGTCTTCCGTGCGCACTCCGCAAAAAGACATTCCATAGATCCAGAAAAATACGAGGCATTAACACACACACACAAAAAAAAAAAAAAAGAGGAACAAGAAAACAAGGCAGAGAGCCGGATACTCTATCTGCTTAGCAAGTGGGCGAGCGTGGCGATAAGAGTCAAACAAACCGATGGTGCTAAGCGCAACGGGAGGGCACATTTTTTTTCCGATCTACCAAACTCGAGTCGGGGGTGTCGCGCAAGACTTTAAGGACTGCGTTAGTCTGATCACCGCGTTGGCTGAAAACTGTAGCTATCACCCACTTTCTTTGCTCCCCTGCTGAGGTCCTATCCTATTCATCTTATTCTTCCTCAAGTTGCTTCCGCTTCCTTCCATAGAGCTCTCGGAATCCAGCAAGAGTACAACAGATACATATTGCTTAGTGTAGTCTTTTATTGTACATGTTTTTCTTTTTTTTTTTTCTTTTTTTTATCTATAGCTTCATAACACGTAGACGTACACATGTTTCTTTATCCTATTGTCCGTGTCTGACTCTTTGATGCTCTTCCAAAAGTGCACAGCACAGCATGGGAGGAGAGAAGGTCTCTATAGTTGATATTAAAAGTACTTTATCGGCGGCTTTTCTCTAGTCGAGCGGCAATAAGGCAAAGTACGTGGCTATCAAATCGACAAATGAGACATGAGCAGACACACCGTCTTCGTCAAGTCAGCCGTGCTGATGTCGAACAAAAAAAAAAAAAGTTTGCCATCTGCAGTAACGAGAAGAAAAAAAAAAGAAGAGGGCAAACGTCTTTTTTCCGTCTTTAAAAAAAAAATTTCAGTAAAAAAAAAAAAAAAACGTGATGATAGCCGACCGCACAAGAGGAAAGAAGGTTCTATTTTTATGTACCGAGAAAGTTAAAAGGTGGCATGAAAGACGGAACAGGCTGGGCTGGGGCAGTCTTTAGAAAAAAAAACAAAATAAAAAGAGACGAACTAAAAAAAAAAAAAAAATAGGAAGAAAGGAAGAACAAAAAGAAAGAAAAAAAAAAAAACTTTGGTCAAAGGTCTTTTTCTATATCGGCGCCTAAAGTGCTGATTTATCCACGACGACGCTGTCGACGTTCGTTGCGCTCTTGGAATTTCAAGTAGCGATTAAACAAAAGAACATATAACGATGGCAGCCGACGGGTCCCTTTAGCAATATTTCTCCCATTTTTTTTTTTCTCTTCCTTCTCTACGCCCTTTCTTGTAATTCCCTACGTCGTCGTCCGGTATGTTCCCTAAACTACATTTTAATATTTTCTTTTTTTTTTTTTTTTTCACTGTTGTGAATAGCCCTATTTTTTGCTTTTTTTTTTCCTGTTATTTATTTTACATTTCATTTTCCATTTTTTCTTTTGATCGACTCGGCCGGGTGGTAGCGCCTTTCCCTTTTTTTTTTTTTTTTTGTTTTCCACCATCATTTGAAAAATTGGATTCGCACGCATCTATCATCGCTGAAAGTTATTCTTTATTCTCGTAGCCTAGTCTTTATTTTTTATCGTCCTACACTTGCCTACACTTCTATACACCCCTGTGAACATTATCTTGGCGGAGGAAAAAAAAAAAATAAACTCATAAAACAAGAGCAAAATTTCTTGCTTAGCAACATCGATGACAGCGCATGTGCACTCGTTTTTTTTTTTTTTTTATAGCATACCCAATAAGACTAACGAATCAACGAAATACAAGATACATCTGACACAAGGCCGAGATTCAATTATGTACATGTGGCGCCATTGACGGCAATCATCAAGAAGCGCAATCGAATAAATCAGTAGACTCACGAACCAATGCTCATTCATCATCCAGCGAGCTTAGAGAAATGAACCTCAACGTAATACACGCAAATATAAATGCATATATATCCGTACTACATATATGAGATAGACGAAATACAGGCAAATGACAAGGATAACAACCAAAAAAAAAAAAAAAAATACCCAAAGGGGTTGGACATATAGACTTATTCAACAGCTTCGATCTGTATTACAACGAACGAGGGGGCACGTGCTGGCATTGGTTTCTGGGTTATAAGAAAAAGGAAAGAATGTTGCTATGCGTTTTATACCGAAAAGGGTGGGCCGAAAGAAAAAAAGGAAACGCCGGGCAGTGCATGTAACAGTCAATATTCTGTATAGCATGCTAAAAACTATGTCTAGTCGGCTTGCATCCAGATATGGCGTATATACATCTAATCCAATCGGCATGATGAATCGGACAAGTCGCTAGAGGAGGAGGAGGAGGAGGCGTACTAAACTGAGGAATGAATAACCGGTGTCACACTAACGAGAACTGATGTCCCCCCTCCCCCCATCCTCCCGCTATTATACACGAAGCACTACATCAGTAAAAACAGAGAAGAAAGGCAACAACTTGAAAAGACATAAAACACAACAAGAGAGAATACGACTCTGCCTATAACAAAGAAAAAAAAAAAAAAAAGGTTAGCCATCTTGAAACCTTTTTCTTTTCTCTCTCTCTCTCTTCGGTTCGACTCAACACAAGTTGATCAAAAGTTTTCTACCATGCCTCTGGACAGTGGCAGTATATGGCCAATAACAGCTGGGTGGCACAAACACGCAGAACAGATACACAACAAACTCTTGGACGTGAATCGCGAGTCAGAGTTAGCGCCCTAGAGAAGCTGCCAAGAGTCATATAAAAGCAGTTGTATAACTCGACAGCTGATGGTATAACATACGCTGCACACGGTATGATGGTGCGCATTGTTCTGCTCGTGTGTCTACGTGTATATGTACAGAGCTGATTAGTTGCCGACGGGAAAACGGTTCGAGTGATTGTCAATTGACGTGACTGACTCTTCCTCGTATGTACTTGTCGCAATCCAATGTTTCTCCTGGTCGTTTCCTTTTTTTTTTTTTTTGTTGCTGTTGTTGTTGTTTCTTCCGTCCTGAAATCAACAACAACGACGACAGCGGTAGTAAACAATGCAACAAACACGGAACGAAAAAGGAGGGGGGGGGGCTGCGCTCGATGCTCGACTTATTCCGCATAGACGAGAGAGAAAAAAAATAGGACCCAAGGTATACTGGCTCTGGCAGGTGGAAGTTTAGGGAGTTTGCTCGTTAGTCACTGTCATAGGAAAAAGAAAAAAAAAAAAGAAAAACTGAAAAAAAAAAAAAAATCGCAGTCGAAAAAGTCAAACAAGAAACGGCATGTGTATTACTACTCTTTAACCCGGGCTTCTGCTCTTCGACGACTCACTCCTACTCCCTCGTGAATGCGAAACCAATGAGCAAATACTTAACGCATTGTTTGTTGTTCGTTAATGTTTTCTTTCGTAAAATAGTTGGATTTAAACATTTTTTAATGACAACTGACGGGATAATTAAATGGAAAGCAATTGGTGAGAACAAGGGGGTATAAGCTTGAATGTATAATCTTGCATAGTTCGAGGCCTATCAGTCAAAACTTGGGTGCCAGCACTCGCATTTACCAAAAAGAAACGTTTTAAGAATTTCTGGGAACAGAAAACAAGAGAAAGAAATAGCGCCCTCGCGTTGGGGACGCATTTTCTATTAGTGATCATGTGAATGAAATCTCGCTTTTACAGACGCATAAGGCTCTTCATCTCTCACACTTGGCATGAGAGGCATAAAGGGCAAGCAGCCCGCCCGTCTTGGCGCAACGTTATGTTGAGAAGAAGAAGAAGAAAAAAAAAAACTCTTGCTGACTAATGGTTTATGGCTTTCTCTACGTGGAAGGATATCACATCGAGTCTAAAGCTCCTGGCTGTAATATTGACGCTTTAGAGAGACCATTGCCGCTAAGGGAAAGCCATAAGAACCCCGGTCGCCAAACACCATCAAAATGCTGCGTGTGTGCAAAAGAGGGAATAATAAAGGCAATATAATGAGAGAATATCGTTACAGTTCTCTACCGGGTCGTTAGTTTTCCTACGAGTCCTGCCGGCCGATTTATCATCTTCCTACTCGTTGACAGCAGCACCTTTTTTTTTTTTTTTTTGCAAGCGATTCGTCGCCCCAAGCTGTCCTCCACGTCTCTGCTGAAGCCGTTTTGATTTTTTTTTTTGAAAAATGAAGACCAACAATTGCAGCCTATATTTTAAATCTAACGATCCGAAACGCGCATTTCGTTGGTTGCTTTCAACAACGGGATTTATAACAGCAATCTGCTGCTGATGAAGAGAAAAAGCCATGCAGTCTTTTATTTATTTTTTTTTTAAACAAAAAGATTTGAAAGCGAGTATGCAAAGAAATCGTTGAATCGAAACGATGATTTTATGATGAATAAACATAGCACCATCATAGTGGTATGGATAGGTCGTTCGATATACAATCATAGGCCCGTATAGAGTCATGAGTTGCACCGAGCACAGTGCACTGCGGTGCGTGTCCCATTCGATTTTTACTCCGGTACAACAATACAACGGCTGTAAAATAGTACAGCGGGAACATGTTGACCTTGTCGTCATCATGCAGACGTTGTCATCGACGTCGAGTTCTCTACCGAGCACACCGAAGAGTTTACAATAGATCGAGCGATTGCGTTGTTGCAGGTAATCCTAGACTATGGTGGGGGGGGGGGGGAGTACCCTACGGGCCCGTGTTTTCTCCCGTGTTTCCATGCGCAACAATCAAAGCTTACATGTAGAGCGTGACAGTACCCGATGATGTTGGTACTCTATACCCTTCTCTTTTTCCTTTTTTTTTTTTTGCCCCATTTTCTTATAACCCTTACGACTCATCCCGAACCGCACCAATCTATTGGTTTTTTTTCCCCATCGCTGCGCCCATTCACCAGAAGGAAAATTAGGCCTATACCACAAATGGCTAATTAAAAATAAAAAGGAGGAACACGAAAAAATATGTCCGGAGGAGGCCAAAGATTTCAAACTTTTTTTTATCGTCAAAAGAGCACCCAAACACAAAAAGCGGGAAAAGAAAAAAAAAAATAAATAGCAAACCATTGCGTGTGTCAATATGGTAGCAACTGTAAGAAAGGCAGCAAGGCAAGGTACGCAGAGATAAAAATAAGAAAAAAGCTGCCGATGTGTATGTACACAATAGACACGCATCAGCATCGATATTAACGAGGGATGTTGGCAGCCTTAGTGCAAAAGTAATGACTATTCCACGACTTGAACGTCCTCGTGTGTATAGACAAAAGCGCACACTGCACACAGATAAAAGTAAGAGAAAAAGCGTGAGGTTGAACGGATTACCTACTTGCCACTAAATAACGGATGTATTCCATTTGGTCAGCATTGCGTTGTGGACGTATACGCATTAATGGATAACAATCGTCAGTTGAATATTCATCGAAACTCTATGTGCGCTATAAAAGAGAGCGACAGCAGTTGCTCATCAGCATTCAATTAACAGCAGTGCATTATTTGTAGAGAAGAAGAGGAAAAGAATGAAAGGCCCGTAACGCGGAAGAAATGATTGGGAAAAAGAGCCGCCCGATTCAAATAAATTTCTAACAAAAGAAAACACGCCTGTGCTAGCGACATGTGCGATTTTTCCCTGCATTAAAAAAGAGAATCGTTCAAACTGATATGTAACTTAAAACATAAAACGCTTTCCTTGGCGTGCAGTTGACAGCGCAAGGGTCCGGCCGGATCGCTAAAATAAGAAGCGATCCTTGAATAAAGCCATATTGTTGAATAAAATGACATGCACAAAATAAAAGAGGAAAAAAAATAAAATAAAAGAAGGAACTTTCGTTGCTAGCCGTGCAATATTGCCTTATTGACTTGATGACGGGCCAGCGGCGGATTGCCAGAGTGCAGGTCCGTTTAAAAAAAAAACACACAAGGGGAGTACCACGCGATACAGATTGGATGGCACAGCACAGTACATGTCGATCGACGGGTCCTACTTTGTTTTGTTTTTTCCTTAACATAGTTTCAGCTGTGGGGGGAGTTGCTGTTGCTCGTCGCTAGCCGAGAGTCTTGCATCAATCATTCAAAACGTCCCCACCCACATCTTTCCATATCAGCCGCACCAGATTTCTCAATCGCTTTATTTACGTTTTTTGTTTTTTTTGCCACGGGCAAATAAAAATCGCATAATTACATGGCGCTGATGTAGCCAACGCTAGAACGCCACGTCAAAGTTGAGGGTGCAGATTTCTCTCCATGCGTCTCGCCACTAAATAGCTGACTAAATCGCCTTTGCAGACACATAAATGCAAACGTCATCGTCGTGTGTATATCATCGCTCCGTCGAGTGCGTGACCGCGTTTATCGCCAGCTTAGACCTTCATTTGCAGTCTCACTCCTGCCAGAAAATGCAAATTTGCAAGCAACATAGATGCAGCGTGCGCCAGAGTGACCAAACACAAGTGACTCTTCAAATGTCTTGAGCTGAAAAGCAAAAACAAAGCCAACAAGAAGGAGACAAAAAAAATGCATCAAGATGCCTTCAAGAGTCCATAAGACGATCCATTGTCTTTTGCTTGATGTCAGCTACATGTGGCGCTTAAAGAATATACATCACGAAAAGAAAAAGAGCCACGTCTGCATACTGACGTTGGTTGGCGAACAAAAATGTGCTGATGCCATTTACCCCCCTCTCCCTTTTTTTCCGTGTCTGCATTTGAACAATTCAAGAAAAAAAAATGAAACTAGATCGTCATGAAATAATAAAATAGACGAGGACAAAAAAAAAAAAAAAAAAAAAAGACGAGGGTGAGCGCTTATTTTGTGAAGTACCGTTGGCGTCTTTTTGTGTGTGTGTCTGTGTGTGTATGCCTTGGTGGAAGCAAAAATGAGGAGTGCGTTTGTAGAAGGATGATGCGCTCGCATGCCAGCGCATATATGATTGCGGGCATCCAGAAACTGTCGTCAAGTTTAACACGACATGGCGAACCGAAAAAGGGCAGAGGCGGAGAGACATTTGAGGAGTGAACGCACGACGATTGCCCGACTCTCAGCTACACACAAACTCGTGAAAAATAAATGTCCAAAAAGAAGGTCACATCCATTCTTTTTTTTTTTTTTTTTTTAAAAAAAAAAAAAAAAACGTCCTCTCGCTCGCGTCAATCTGCGGGGAAAAAAATAGGGAAGAAAGAGAACAAAAAAAAAAGGGCTAGCCAAAGCTTAAAAAGAAAATACATAAAAGCGTTTTCTTTTTGATTCAATTGCTACCAGTCGTTATCCAAAAGATATAGAAACCCAACCGGGAAGAAAAGACTGGAGGATCTCTTAAACATTGAACAGAGATGTCCCATTCGAATCTTTACGGCCCCTCTGTTTTTAGTGCTGAGAGAAGATGGCAGGAACCTTTTGTTGCGTCAGCAAATTGCCCGTCTTCTCTGTCGGATTCGATTGCGCGGTTCTAGACGCCAATAAACACGGACGCACGTCTTTTCAAACGCAATTCTTTTAACGTTGAAAACTAGGCTCCAGTTGGGGGGGGGGGGAACAAGTATAGCCTCAGCGATATGCAATTAGTATGTAAAAAAGCGGCCATAAAAACTGGTGAGGTTCCATTGTGAGCAAATGCTGTTTCTTGCCTCATGTATCTCTCGCTCCGGATTTTTTCATTTGAGATTTCTTCGGTTTTTACTTGTCCCGTCGTTACGAGCCCACAAAGGGAGCAGCAACAAACGTCTAGTGGCTCAAAAGTCCACGATAGTCACGATCGTATTATGTGGCCGCGGCTACGTACGGTGCGCGTATGCCCGTCCCTTTTC
Source organism: Daphnia carinata (assembly GCF_022539665.2). NCBI lineage: Eukaryota > Metazoa > Arthropoda > Branchiopoda > Diplostraca > Daphniidae > Daphnia > Daphnia carinata. Next base: position 7,511,129 of record NC_081333.1, read on the forward strand.
AGCCTACCAAGTTGAATAATGTAACCGTTTGCATGCGACGACACTAATGAATTCTCTTTGTCCTCTCGGCCGAGATTGCCTTCTCGTCTTCTTCTTCGTCATTCAAAAAAATAAAATAAAATAAAATAAAAACTTTTCGGGTCGGAGAGTTTCCTGTCCGTCTTGGTCGTTGCTGTCTGGCGGAAACTGAGGGAGCGGCGACTGGCTCAACGATCACATTGGGGGGAAACGGAACATCAGTATGCCGTGTGCCACTTCTGTGTGAAAATGCCCAGTCATAATGAATAATGAAATACCTGTTTCGACTAAACGCTGTCGGCACATCTACTAGTAGCGAGATTATTCAACGACAGCGTCCGGCCAACCACGGCCCACCACCGCTATGCACTTTGTGCCGGTTTTCACTAAAGGGGGTAGCCCGATGAATTACCCACGGGACACAGATATCCTTATAGAGACATGAAAACGCAAAAGGGAACTGAAAAAGATCCTTCTTCTTTGACGGCATGTCGTGTGATCAGCGAATCTGAACGAACTCGCCGCGCGTATGCCTTCGCCCCGCTGGGCAAGAAATAAAAGAGTCCAGTAAGGTTCTCCGAAAACAAAAAAGAAACGCAAGAAAAAAAAGGGTAGCAAATGGAAAGGGATGAAAGAAACAAGAGTCGCACTTGCATCACCATACAACTGGTGTGGTAGTGCCATTGTAAATTGGCAACAGTTGCCACGTTGGAGACAAAAAGATAAATTGTTTGGCTTCTCTAGTGATGACGCCAGCAATGACTTTTCTCAGTTTGCAATCGATAAAGCCAAAAACATTCAGAGAATCAGTTGATGTCTAGTTAATAGACAATGATCAGAGGCCTGTCTCATTTTTCTTATTAAGCTAAACCGTGCAAAAACGAAAAAAAAAGGGAATTTTGAGTTGAAGACTTACCAGGTTTGTTGAGTTGAAACTGGTTGTCCTGTTGAGAAACGCCAGTCACGGTGCAATTGGCTCGTACGAGCAGTTAATTATGCACACTGGAAGCACCACCTGTTCATCTCCTGTCCCGATTGATCAAGTTGAACGAGAATTTGCAAACTAGAGTTTGTTTGTTTGTCCCACTGTTCGACTGACGACACAGGGCAATGTTCCATTTGCTTTGTAGGTATATATATATATATATATATACCTGACAAGAGTTTGTTTATACATTCCCAAAAGTTTGAATCGTGCTGATTGCTGAACATGGATGTCAACTTGCCTCCACTGTTAGGGCTCGCGAACTTCGGCAAAACTCTCTTTATTAATTAGCAAATGTTGCTGTTATTGTCTCGAACTGGACACGACTGTCAACTGCCACCTGGTGCCTCCGTTGCCAAACTCAAGGAATGCCTCCGTAATTTGGTCGAAAACGAAGAGGGGGGTAGGGGGGAGGTAAATGTCCGATTGTAAAAGAAAACGAAAGAAGCGATTGTACGACAATTTTCTACGAATGGCAAATCAATACTCGGCGCATCGTCACGCGTCTAGAATCATTTTGGCCGCCTGCTCTCTCTGTACGGCCTGATGTTTGAGATGTTGGGCAAATGTCAAGATTAACAAGTGCTCATCAGTCCCGGCCATATATGGGCGAGGGAGATTTCTTTTGATTTTGGCAAGAATGATGAGTGTCAATGCTGACTTTGGTTTCCGATTGCCATCAGGTCGTTCAATGCACGCTAATGATTCGCGTTTGATCAACTTTTTCGTTCCGTTTCTTCCTATTTTTTCCCCTCCCTTTTCTCCTCTCCTTCTTTTTGTTCAGTGTCTAACAGTAATTCTGTGCAGTGCTTATTGGGACTTCTTTTTTTCGAAATCGACAAGTCAATAGAGCCAGTCAAGAGTAGAATGGACGTCATTAAGTGTACCTCTCCTGTCCTCTTGTCCTCTCTCTCTCTCTCTCTCTCTCTCTCTCTTTTGTCTCTTTCTTCTTCATCGTCTGGTAGGCAATGCAACAGACGAGTTCCACTTCAACCATAGTTCAGTCAATCAAGACAGGGTCATTGCTGTTCCCGAAAATAATAAAAAACAAAAACTAGGTCTCTATTTTTTTTTGTGTGTGTGCTGTTGTTGTCCACCATTTTGTGCGAATGGCACGAAAACGGAATGGATCCATCAAAGTCGTGGCGGATGAATTGGTCGGGTAAGTTTTTAGTTGCTGGGCAACTAACAGCTGTTTCTGCGTTATCGCTATACTGGAAATGAAATACATTTCACGGCAAAGTCGAGAAAACTTGTGAATTTTATTTACGGACATCGGTTCCTCGTTGCCCACTTTGTTTGACTTGATTTGACCGATGCGCTGCAACCAGCGGCTACGGGTGAGGCCAAAACTTTTGCGGAAGACGGACGATCCTCGCCTCAGACCGATCCGCATTTAAAAACGAATGAAGACGGAACGGTGGCCCACAAGACAAAAGAACGTATATAATATCGAACGACATAGATCCCCAAAAATGAAAATTGAGGAGAAAAAAGGATAATGATTTTTCTTTCTTTCTTTATCACAATCTCTGCGTAGGTTCGAAGGACATACGTAGACGAGTTATCTATAGCCAGCTAGAATGATAAAATCCGAGAAGACGTTGCAGAAAAAAAAAACGAGTGGAATAAAAGAACCAGTTGCAGCTGCGGAAGAATGGACAGGAGTTTGTGCGTTACAGTTAAAAAGGAGGAGCCTAATAGGAAATAAAGAAATAAAGAAGAAATGATAATCTTGTGCGTAAAAAGAGAGCGAAGATTCTCTAAAAGAATGGCATTCTCTCCGCCCTTCTGTCCGTCTGAAGATATGAGAAACGATTGGCCCGAGAAGATATCAAATAGAAACGAATAAAAGGACATGTGTTTAGAAATCGCGCAGCGATGATATTGGCTTCTCTTGTCGTCCGCTGGCCAACAGGCGTTTTGAAATCCCAGCAGAGAAGCCGGATCATAGACAGAGATGCCCTCGCTGCTGTTTGCCGCTTCTGTCGGATGCAGCTGCCATCATGCTCGGATACGCCTTGTCCGAAACGGCACGATGACTTTCGACGACGCCTCGGCTCGCTGCGCTTCAATATCTACGTCTGGACAGCTATAGAGAAAATAGGCTCACCCCCTTCTAGCCGTCATTCCATCCGGACGGGCCCACAATAATATCAGACTCATATCAACAGGAAACTGATTGCAGCCATATAGAGCCCACATCGTATGGAGAAATCAGAACTGTAGTAGAGGGCAGTAGTTGTAAACAAATTTTAAGTTATCAGTAAACGTGAAAAAAAAAAAGCAAAACGAAAATCACAGACGACAGCGCAAATAGCTGCATCGCTTTTTGGATAGTCCAATGGCTGATTTTTGCCTTTGATTGAAGAACCGAATGCTGACGTCAGTTCCCTTGACGTCCGTTGCAAAACTTTAGATTTCGAGGAATTGCGTTTTTTCGTTAGCGACGTTCGGGTGACCAGTTCCGTTTCGATCTGTACAATTTCCCAAACAGACAATATGGCGCAGGTATATATGTATATACGTATATTGTATATATATAAGTAAGTCAACAAACAACAGGAAATAAGCACACAAAAGAAATAAAAGGAGAAGGAGAGAAAAATGCTCGATACGCTTGGCAACACGTGGATCCGTCATGGCAGGTTCTTTTTTTTTTTCGCTCGTATGATGGAATGTACAAGGCCGGCCAGTGCGGCCCCATCGGTTCACGGAGCCTGTCAAGAAAGGATGACAGAGCGAATCACTAAAGAACAACAAAAGCCCGTGGCTTCAACACACAAATCGTCAGGAGTACAAGCCTTTCTTTCTTTTTTTTTAACTTCAATTCCATTTTTCTCTATTTTTGAGAATCATCTGCGTTACGGAGCGTCGTCATCCATTTCTCTTCTTCTGTCCGCCCGAGTTGTGCGGTGAATTTTTTTTTTGGTAAAAAAAAAAAAAAATTTAACTGACGGCCCAATGAACAGTCGGTTTTGGACACATATAATGGACTATATATTTAGTCATCTATCAGCAGGGTCAGCGTCGATTCAAACAGTACGGCATGACGTGTCCCGCCTTTTCCCTTTGCTCCTCGATGAAATGAACGGTGGAACCCATTTCGGATTTAATTCAAAAAACAAAAAACAAAAAAAACAAAAAAAAACAAGAAAAAAAAGTGAGACGGAATGAGAAGGTAGGACGAAAAACAGGTTGGTACTATCAATAATTAGATGGGTAGGCGTCGAGTGGTGTAGCGGTACTCGTCGTTTGATTAGCAGGTGGATAACGATTTCTTCCCTCTTTTAAACCCAACAAGTCTGAATGGATAGAAGACGGAATCGTTAGATCGAAAGCGCACAATGATAAAAAGTTTAAAAAGAGACTGACGTCAAACGCAATACACGCATCCCTCCTAAAAAGATCTGCTCTCTTCTACTGGTTAATGCAAATGCCAATTAAGGCCAACGGAATCATATCAGATGAGCTAGTTTTTTTTTAGATAGATACAAGCACGCACTGTACGTAGTACGGAGGGGAAAAAATTCAAAGGAAAAACGACAGTATAGACATGGTAGGTTTCACGGTTGATCACGACTATTGCATCCGTTTCTATTCGTTCCTCCACCAGCTATGCGCCTGTCTTCATGATTGGACGCCGTTGACGACCGTTCATTCTCTCTGTGACTGCGTCTTCCTGATTGATTCAATAGGCCTTTAATATAGTATATAGGAGAGCAGGAGATGGGAGGGGAGAACTCTATGAGGCTCATCCATTATCAAAAGGCCTTTAGTTGCTGGTTGAGCCACTGCCTCTTTGGTTCTGTTGACGAGAGAAAAGGCGTGATTTCTCCTTCATTTCTATCAAAGATAGGACGGAAGACGCTGTGCATATCACACACTTAAAAGAAGTCTTTTTTAAGGATTATTCACACTATTTTGCATACAGTCCTATCGATTGATTAACATTAGAAAAGGAAATCGATTCCCGAGGCTTCTTTTCATTGCGTTCAGCCAACGTCAAATCCCAAGGAGAAATCACAAAAAAAGGCTGTTGATGACCAATAGTTTCATTTTCTAGACGCATCAATTCTAACCGTCTGCTCCATTTAAAATTTACTTTGAAGGAGATTTAGTTTTTTAGAGCCTTACCTCCATCTAAATGACGAAAGTATGGGGTCGTTTGTTTGGCTGTTTGTTTTGAAAAAAAAAAAAAAAAAAGCTTTTGCGTAGCATCGATCCCTTGATGATGCATGAACACAATCATTGTTCTCGGACTGTCGTGAATGTTATACCACCGTCATCATCAACACAATATCGCGACGAGTCACTCGCTAGTTTTTGATGTGGGGCGGTGCATAGTTTTAACAGCAACGATGAGCAGGTTTTTCATCGTCATGCAAACCTTTTCGTCTATTTTCTTTTTTTTTTTTTAGGGAGAGAGGGGGGAAGTTTTGTTAACGATGTCGCCTCTATACGTAACTCGTTATTACCCTCTGGTCGCCTTTTTTTGTTGGTCCCCTTTTATATTCAGCCTCGCTCATTGCCGTGTCACCCTTGGATACAAAATGAATGGAGCGGTGAAAAAATAAGAGATAGGGGAAATCAAACAATAGACTGAACTGATAAAAAAAAGAAGGGGTCCAGCCTTACGTAATGCAAAAAAGAAAAGGAGAGAAACGTATAAAGCTTTGACTACGTACAGAGAAGGGAAGAAGAAATTGGCACGGACGCAAGAGCGTCACTGGCAATCAGGTGAAACAAACGAGGGAAAAACAGTAAAAGACGAAGGAAGGCAGAGGGGAATTAAGGATAGAAAGCCATGCTTAATCTATAGAGAAAGAGAGGCATAGCTGGTAATGAGTTGGCCAGGGTTTTGCCGCACAGCTCAATGAGAAGCAAATAAATGGATAGGCGGGCACAACTGACGGAAAATTATAGGCAATGTGTAGTGACGTTATACGCACAGCATAAAAAAGACCTAGAAAATAAGGATCTATGAAGCTGAAAAAGAAAAAAAGGATTTCCATTTCGATATGTAGGCAGCACATAGAGAAATGGAACAATCAAGCAAGGAGGACTCGATCATTCTCGGCTCATCGACGGTTCCTCCGCCGCTGGTGGAACTAATTCGGTTCGTTATTAACGTAACGACGCCGAATTAGACAAAAAGAGAGGTTTGTTTATCTAACGTCCCGTTCTACTCGTATTGACTTTGTTACCATTAGCCCCCTTTTTTTTTCTTCTTCCGTCTTCTTCTTTGGGTACACATCGACAACCCCCCCCCCCCCCCCCCCCCCCCCCAACCGTGTGCCTTGTTTGTTCAGCTCTGTTCGGGTATTTCCCCCGCATATAAAAATATGGAGCTATGCCAACACAAAACTGGGTATAAGAAAGAACAGGAAAAACGAGAAATAAAAGCGAGAGATGGGGCGAAGTAAATAAAAACTGATGGCCGTGCACATTATACGGGAGTGGTATTACATTAAAGCTTTCCTATCATCGAATGACGCAATGGCAAACAGTTCCCTATTTTTTTTCTTGTTTCTTATACCGGACCTGTACGAACGACTTCCTTTTCATCGTCGATGATGTGGACCATATATCTTTTTTCAAAAAAAAAATCTTGGACGGTCTGCTGAAGTTTATGGTCGGTAGCCAACGGTGCAACGAATGAAGCGGAGAGAAGAAAAATATTCGTATGGAACACTCACCTTCATTATAAAACTGATTCTGCTGTTGTGTCTAGACTTGGTAGAGTTGGTAGGGCCTAAGGTCTACTAAACCAAAGCTCCAGGAGTTGAGGAAAGAAAAATAAAATGAAGAGAGAAATGTCTTTACATGTTGATCGATGTTGGTCGCGCGGCACTGAAACATCCAACAAACATTTGCCTACTACTTTTTTTTTTGTTATTTTGGTTTCTTTTCTTTTTTTTTTCTGTTTTTAGAGGCGGAAAAAAAGAAGGGGAGAAGTCAGAATATTTGAAAAGGTGGGCGTGCCGGCCTATTCACCGCAAGTTTTTGATGTGCTTTGGTACTTTGACGCGCGACTGAGCACAAGGAAGAATCATATCATTCAACTAGTTTGCATGAGAGTCCATCATTTCAGTTTTTTTTCCTTTTACAAAGTTCACCCCTGCCCTGTCTTTTTTTTTTTTACACAAGAAAAAGAAAAATGCATAAAAAAAAAAAAATCAAAGACAGCCATCAAAAACCAAATAGATTATTCTCTGTACATGTGACATATCAAAGCGGGGGAAAGGGGAACACAAAGTTTTTTGGGGTCGTAACCGTTAGGCACAACTAGGCGAGTTGATGCGTAACTATGTTGTATACATAAACTTGGTGCGGTCAGTACACGCGGGTAAAAATGTCGGCCATTTTCTTTTTGTAGTTTAATTTTTTTACCAGTTTCCGGCATTTTTTTTCTCACTTATTTTCCCGCGGGAAACGGCGTACAGCTTGCATTGTTACTAGTTAACGATGTCTGTGTGCTGAGCAATACACTGTATGTTAGATTGCGCCCTGTGTTTTTATTCACAACATAGTCAGCTAACAGAGGACAGAGTATCATCAAATATGAACGTTATTACATCAGGGACGGTTCAACTATCCACAACTTGCCCTCCGTGGCTTTTAATTCTTTAGCTAGTAGCATTTTGCTCTTTTAAAAAAACATTCTTGTCGAATGAACTCTTCTCCATAACTCTGACTGTCTATAACTATAATTCCGAAAATATATAGATGCACACCATTGACTCTGACGATGGTGTCACGGAACGTATTTTGTGCGGTCGTAACAAGAAAATGGGAAGGTCAGATGGATGGTCTCTATTGGCTTTTTCTTTTTTTCTTTTTAGATCTATATACTGGAGAATAGATATAGCTACGGGGAGCTATATATGATTGTGTGTTTACAAAGAGAGGAACTGCATTGACAGCTAAGGGGAAAAAACACGTCGCAGTTGCGGATACTTCCCCTCAGGTCATTTCACGGTTGGAAACTTTTCAGTCTGAATGACGAAGAAAAGACGAAAAAACGAAATAGCCACGTGTATACAGAAAAATATAATAAAATTACAAAGATACCTAAAAGGGCATTGTACAGCAACGACGTCATTGCCAGCGAAAATTCTGCGTCCGTTTTCTCCTGTCATTTTTGAGCCTCGCGGATAAATCAGAAAAAAAAGACCAACTCAATTATAGATTCGTAGAATTTTTCTTTTTGCTTCTATTATATGAGGTTGTATTTTTTTTCTATTATCAATCTCGTGATTTAGAGTCTGAACGGGACGGGATTCAAATATCTCTGAGACGAATTTTTCGTGCTTGTTCACATACAGTATAATGACGTTACATTTAAAGCTCAATGCCAACTGGTCTATTGTAAGCTCACAATAGCTTTGTACACGATACTATAGAATTTTTCGAGTCACGCGGGAATGCGTTACATCTAATGGTTGTAGGATGACTTATTGTACATGCATGAAAACAGTTGCCTGAGGAGAGCAACATCGACCTATTCCTTTTTTTTTTCCTCTGTCGATACCTTTACGTTGTTGCTCTGGGTCCATACTAGCATACAACTCCTTATACTTAAGCCTTTTCTTTTTTTTTTTTCGTTTGAAATAGTCTATCACGTTTTGTCGTTTAATTCTTTTACATCTTTTTTATATTTCAAGCAGGAGATTGTCGGCCACCCGAATATAAAAAAAAAGGACAAAAAGATGGCTAGCGCATCAAGCTGGTTGCATTTCGTATTGTGGCACAATTTCGGCCGCACGCTAGAAATCCATCGGCATTCGATGACAACTGACATTTCGATGGCTCAACAAACAACAACCGAAGAAAAATATGATGATGATTGCAGCAACACAACAACAAAGGAGTAATAGACATACAGCGCAATGCAAGTAGCATCACGATGATGTTAGATATCTAAATAAATTGTAAATACATCCGCAATATACCGAATACATAGTCGGATATATTGAATGTGCATGTGTATAAGGAACAAACAGAAAAAGGCTGGGGATGGTTATGTCATAAATTCTCGCCAAACAAGGCCTTCTGACGCTTGAAATTTTCTTTCTGAAAATATCTCTGCGTGTGTGTTTATTCCCGTACGATGCGATACAACGGTTGTTCTGATCAGCGCAAATCTAATACATACCGCAACCATCTGAAGGGGGGCAAAAAACAACTCGGTAAGTTAGCGCAATTCAATCCACCTGCCAACTGTTTCAATATCCGTATTTATTGCCACATTCTTATTATTAAGCCCTACAAATCACTGACGTCGTTTCGTCCAAAACAAACCCAAGACGCAAAACAAGGTATTTGGTGGGGAGTAAAAAAAAAAATAGAAATAAATTGTTTCGTTTATATCAGAAAAAAGAATTAACGAAAGAATGCGATGTGTAGTTTGTCGCGGTGAAATGATGCGACAGCTAATATTACACCTCATATATTTTACGGTGCTAGTAATATAATACACACAGGGCGCTATACGATGTGTGTGTGTGTGTGTGTGTGTTTTTCTTTTGGCTTCCTTATGTTGTTGTCATCGGTTGTTGTAGTGGTGCCGTTACTCGTACACGCACTAGTCCCTGATAATCATTGACGCACGCGCTCGTCCGAGTGTAAATCATCCGACAAAAGGATATGAGCGCAAAAGGCAGTCGAAAATCAGATTTCTTTCGGAAAATTCTCCTTCTCCCAATACTATTACGATTAGTGAAAACGAAATAGTAATACACTTTTGTTATTGCCGTCCGCGGTGAACTTTGGTTTCAAAAGGGATTGGAAGAAAACGAGAGGAAAACGCATCGCAAACGATGAGTTTCTTGTATGATTTATTGGGGAACTGTGACGGACTGTCCATCGAGTGCTCAAAAGAAAAGCGAGGCTACATAACAGAGGCAGCAAAAGGGACGATGTGAACAAAAGGGATTCAATTCAATCCGGTCCGCTTTTGAATATATGTGTCCTATACGTATACACATTGAGACGCGAAGCCGTTGTTATTATACATATAAGTTCTACATATACACAATATCGAAATAGCTACAGGCGGAGAGAAAAGGGTCGCTCTGGCTTTTGTCGTTTTCAAAACTGTTTTATCACTCACGGCCAGCCGTCGTCCTTTATACGTCCGCATAAATAGAATACGATATTCTACTATTTTACTATGCCATATATCTAAATTTAATCCCTTTTTGCTGGGCTTTCATCCTTTGGTCTAATTGACTGTTCATTTTTTTTTTTCGTTTTGCTGCAGAACTTGTCGCGTGTGCGACTTTGTTTCCCCCCTTTCCTTTTTGCGATAGTACGCCGAGAGAGGGAATCACAGATTGGCATCGACATCATCTGCAACATGAGACAAGAGCTGCGTAAAAGATACGACGCCCAAAAGTGTTGTTATTGTTCTTCCTGCAATACACTAGCCGCAGCGCAGAAAACAGTGTACACCATAAAATAGCTATGTGGACAATACACATATAATCACGCACGCCCTCGAGTTGTGTATGTGCATTACAGAAGTAAATCGTAAATAGCAAGGGATAGCCTCTTGCTTTTTGACAATGACGTCAGAACTATATTCGTGGTAAGTTAATGGGCAGAGAGGTTAGCGAATTGATGTGGGTGCAGAGCAATGTAACAAACGTAGACCGGGAGTGGACGATGGACGAATATGTTCTAATCTGTTTACGGTAGACGTATAAAGTGTAGACCTTTCTCACACGCCACTAACTTTCTCCGGCCGACCGAGAAATGTGTCAAATGTGTTTAGCAGGCTAATCTAAATATTTGCACTGGACGAGTACTCTGTTCTATTAGAACTGGAATTATTACGAATGCGAATACAAGGACCTTTACGGGGATTACGTCGGATATGCAGAGTGGTTGTTGAGATTGTTCCAGGGGGGGGGGGGGGGGGTTTAAGAACCTTAACTTGAAAGTTTTAGTTAATTTTGATTGTTCTTACCTTTGGATTGCGAACTGCCATTGGACGGTCACTGTTTTTGTTTTGATTGTTGTTGTGCCATTGAACGAATAGCTTCTTCATTACGGGAACAGGTGGCGCGTTCCACAGTTGGTCCTCCATAATAGATGAAAGCTTTGCTTGGCTCGGCTTTTATTTCTATCAATCCATCTATATTTTACAGACCACTCTCTTCTTTTTTTTTGTTGTGCCCCCTCTAACTTCTTGTTGTGTAGAAGTGGTCTAGCCTTCGTCCGCCTACTGCAACTGGTCTTTTATCTTGTTTAACTATTAATGAGTGTCCTTCTGTACGGATGCCTTGCTTGCTTATAGATCGCCCCTAGCTCGTGTACGAGTGCCTTTTCTTTTGTTCCCCCTTTTGCCTCTGTCACCCGCAACAACAACCAACAACATCCAAATGACTACCCCAGCCGAGACGCGTGCTCAATTGCAGACAAGCCCTGCTTTTTTTTGTGTGCCTGTGTTTTCTATTCCCTTTTTGTTTGTGTGTGTGTGCATACTAAGCAAATATATCTTTCAAACTTTTTGAAATGTGTAGGACAGAAGAAAAACGGTAGAAAATGAAATGCTTTGTGTCTATGTTGTATTCTTTTTTTTTACGCCGGCTATTTTGATGATGATCGTCATTTGTTTGCGTTTTATTTGGTGTAATAATTTGCTTCGCATAGTGACAAGACAAACCTTCCGCCCTCCCCCCCCCAACAAAAGACGCATGCAGAAATGACGGGAAAGGAATAAATTTTTAGTTGGCGGCAGTTTTTCTTCCGCTCCGTCCAAGTGTGCGGTATATATATGCGGAATGTGCGACTGCCTGATGCATGTATATATGTGCTACGTAATATATATGATGCCGTTTTTCATTTATTTACATAATACCGTCAAGTGGTTGCGGCTATGTAGCGGTTGCGCGACTTGTCGTCCCTTTTGAAAAACAAAAAATCTATAGCCGCGCATAAAACGCTATCTTCTACCGAAAACGACAATATTTTTTTCTCTCTCTCTCTCCCTTTGGATACAGTAGGGGAAGCGAAGAGATGGTTGACTTGATGCCCCTCGCGCTTGATTCCCTCTTTTGTGTTAGGGCGGAGACCGGAAAGAGAAAAGACAAGTGTGATTTTCTGCTGATTCCTTCCTTCGTCCCGCGCATTCAAAAGAGAGGCTACGTACGTAGACGCATGTATGGAAGAATGGCAGACTACCAAGAAAAAGAAAAGACTGATGACTGTTCGGGTTAGCATTGGATCGGATAGGTGGGGCCCTGAAGAAAAGAAAAAAAAAAAGACGGTAGGAACGCGTAAAAGCAACAGTCATTGCATATAAGGGAAAATAATGACTGCGAATCGCATTCGGATTAATTGGATTTGCGGGGAACAAAAAAGAGTGGCAAAAAAAAAAAGAGACGCATACAAATAAAAAGTGACCGTGAGGCGCACCCAAGAATCGTATAGCCACTTTGGACTCAACAATTTTCGATGGCGCATTCGCTGACTTCGTCCTTTTTTTGTTTAGCGCTCTGCCGTGCAGCCGTTCGAATCGATAAGTTGAACTTGTTTGTTTCGTGTCCTTTCGTTGCTCCACAATTTTTTTTCCTTACTTTCATTCCCGTTTTCTTTGCACGTTCTTCTACCCTCACTCCCAGGTCGTCCGCTATTTGGTTTTATCATTTCCCTGATTTTACGTTCGTTCGACTTGTTACAGTCCCTCCCCACAAAATACAAACATTACACAGACGTACGTAGACTGCAGCAAAAAAAAAGCTCACTTCGTTTGCTCTATACGCATAGCTCTCTATAAATAAATGACTTGTGGATTATGCAGACCATGATAAGAATGTAAAGCCAGGCTAAAACATAACGAAAATATTTCCAACCAGCTCGTTTTCTTTTTGGCAGAGAGCAAAGAAAAAAAAAAAAAAATAGTAAATTATACCATGTGAACTTTTTTTTGTTATCCAGCAACACATCGCCCATCTGCGTTGGGATTCAGCCCAGGGAAGAGAAAAGCCTACGTCGGATATAGCATTCTGCCGAAATGATCCCTGCATGATTGAGGTGTATAGCGACCCCTTTTTGCGGCGAATGTTAACTTCTTTTGCGATGAAAAAGAGCCAAGAATATTTCTTCATCCTTGTTGATGATAGGATGCGGAGGCAGTCAATGGCATACGTCATTGTTTCTCACTCGTTCGGCTTGTTGCTGCTAATATTCAAATGCAGTATCTGTTCTGCCTTTTTGTCGTTCGTTTCGTGATATTTGAATAATTTACTTTTTCGTAGATGGAGTAATTTCTTGAAATAGCTGTGAATTTCTCGGTTGCACGAAAATACTAGGCGTCAATTATTTACATAGTTCATCGTGTAGGTGTCGGTTCTTCTACATAATTGATTGGCATACCGAGATCATGACGTATGACGATTTGACACGCCATTCTTCTGCTAGCCAAAGATACCATTCTACTATAAAGAGGATTGTGCAACCATGACGATTAAAGGGATGAGAGTCTACAATGAAAAAAAAAAGGGAACCTAACGTCGCGGCAGTAATTGGCTAGGAATGAACACGTCATTGGAGATCCAAAGATAACGAGCCGCAATGACTAGGATATGAGCAACAGTCCGTCGTTTGTATAATTAACCACTTCCTTCATTGTCCAGGCGAACACCTACGTCTTTACTTTCAACGTTGACGACCTCACGTGCTGTATAATAACGAAATCCTTTCGCGACAATCGTTTGGTTCGACTCTCTTTCACGTCCACATGATTCCTTTCTATTCTTTTTGCTCCATATCCCCTGTACCTTGGCAGAAAGGCGATCACGTAGCGTTATTCTCGTGAACCACATCTGACATTAACTGTATATGTACTGCTGCGCCTCGCCGAACCTATTCAACTCCATCCAATAAAATGCGCTAGTATAAAATAGGAGAATAGAAGAAGAAAAAAAAGATGCTACTATTATATTGCTTATAGATATACTCTGGCTTCCCTCCTCCCCCCCCCCCCTCCTGTTGTTTCATTTGAAATTTTATGTTTTGTTTGATATCCATAGAGAGCGTGTTTACCGTACGAGATGAGACGCAAGATATAAAGAAACGTATGGTATGTCATCTATTCCACTATACAGATCGGTAAAGCTTCCTTTCCTTTCTTTTCCATGGCAATTTGAATAGCGAGAGCAACAATGGTCCCGAAGAAGGAATGCTATACAGGTTATATTTTCTTCTAGGTTTTGTTGGTTTTTGGCCTTTTTTTTTTTACAGTTCATATCAGCAGAACGCAGGGCTGCAAAAGTCGTCATCTGTGTATAAGAGTTTGACAGCACGTCCTATTGTAATCGACCCTTTTATCTTCAATACGTATATAGAACAGGTCTGAAATTTAAGCTGTTAATACACGCCTTGAATCAGAGTTGCACATACGAGACGGAATAAAAATAAAAGGAAATCCCGTGTCTCAATGAGAAATGTTGATAACGTGTGGAACTGTTTTTGTTTTTTTCGTGAAATCGAAGAAAAATGTTTTTCTTTTCTTTCATCTATCGCAAACAAAAACGTAAAAGGAAATCCAAGAATTCGTCAAATGAACATGTAGCCATCAGCCTAGCAAAGAAAGTAAACATGACGCAACCATAAAACCAAATGATATATACCCAACGTATGTACATGGATACACACGAGACCGGAATGAGTTTTTTAGCTGCAGGGTTCCGGCCGCAACGGGCCGTGGAACATATCCATATTGCACGAGAAATTTCGCCTTCAACTGTGTGACGAGAAACTCTGTTTAGAGGTTATTCTATTGAACTTATATATAAATATCAGCCTCCCCAAAATGTCGCCCGGACGGGTTGTCATCAGGCGCTGTAATAATATTGACTCTGCCTCTCGGTTTGCTCAAGTTCGGCAGCGGTATTCCCATTCCAGACGAATACACACGGTGCGCTAGTATATTACATATCTATATACAAATATGAGAACGGGGGGAAAGAGACTAGAAAAAGGGTAGATATTTTTTTCTTTTATTCCTCCCTATTTTTTTTTTTTATTTCTTGGTCCAGTAAAAAAAAAAAAGGCAGATCGATCTGCTGTTGAGGCAGTCAAATCGGGTGGATCGTATATTATTCGATGTCCTGTCTAGCGTCTCCGTCCTTCTTTTTTTAATATCTACTGCTAGGATAGGACCAACTGATGGCAGCCGCTAGACATTGACGCATTCGATTCGAGATTGCCAGTCTATGCGTAGTCGTCATATGCGTTCTCTCTCGTTCCCTTTGCAGTAGGCATTCAATAGTTGCCACACTGTTGGATTTCCTCTTGTTTTCCCCATTCTTTTAAAATGTATTTAAAGAGAGAAAAATGATTATTTACAGATAGCTTCCCCCCTCCATGTTGTTACAGATGGGCTGACTATTTTGTTTTCACCCGCATCTTCATATTAACGTTTTAAAATAAAAACGTGTAGCTCCTTTTTGATGTGTGTACACATTTTGTCGTGAATCTATGCCGAAGTGAATGTGCGTGCGTGACTATGTGTACAGTGTTGCTCCTGGCTAGTAGAGCATCATTTGAATGCGTCCCGACATTTTGCTGACGCGGTGACAGAGAACGAAAGATACAAGTCCTTTTCTTTTTTTTTTTTTATAAAAGCTTTTTACGCATTTTTTTTCTTTTCTTTTCTGAAATATTCAGTGCACAGTTTCTTCCAAACAACCTCCAAAAAAAAAAAAAAAATGTGGGAGGAAAAAGCTTGCTGAGCCAGCAAGTGTGTGTGCCTTCACGTCAGCAAGCTGGGCAAGAGGAAATCCAAGCAACAGCACAGCAAAAAGCCAACATATATAGCCGCCATTTTTTTTTCTCATTCGCTGTTTTTCAATGAGGATGTGTGGCTCCTATAAAAGAGAACGAAACCACCCTACTGCTGGGCTTCTTTGAAGAAGGAGGCGCTCCGCCAAACCCCATTCAACACGCTCTGTCTCACCGTTTTTTGTTCGCTGTCAACTGGATGTTGTCTTCTGCTTTGCCCTCTTTTCTTCATACCAAACTATTCCACATTTTTTTTTATCTCGTAGAAACAACTGGCAAATAAGTATTGACTTCTTTGCTGACAGCCATTTTTTTCTTTTCTGTTTTTCCCTACTTTTTAGTCTACCTCCGGTATGATTTCAACTGTCTCTTTCGGAACGTGCACCCCACAGGGCTGTTTATTTAATAATAAAAATGCTCGACTAGTTCGAAGCACTGCGAATATAAATATAAGAAACCAACGAACTGCGAGTTACTAACTGGCCAGAAATTTTTCAAATGTCCCATGACTGATTGTGTGATATAGTTTTTCTCCTAGCCTTTTTCGGCTCCTCCCTGAATAAATGTCGACAGTTTTGACGATGTGTAGCCTTCCAAGTCTTCCTCCCCTCACTAGCGTACATAGTGCGATGTGGAGTGGATATATACGCGGTCGTTGGCGGCGACGACATTACTGCAGACGCGGCGGCTATATAACATCGCGCTGACATCCGTAATCGCCAGATTATATATAAAGGAGAGCGAGACGAACGGGAGGGAGGTTGCAGGCGGGTATAGAGAAAAAGGCGAAAGGAAAGGAAAAAAAAGAAAGCTGCTGACAGAGCTCGTGCATCGTCAACAGCCCACTTGAAAGGTTCTTATTTGCATCAAGAAAGAAGAAGGTTTGGGCTGGATGGAACACTTTTCTTTATTCTCGCTATAGGCTTTTTTTTGTTCTTTTTCTTTTCGCCCATAAATACTTGAACTGTACTCTGAATAATACTCAGGGTTAGCGCAGTCAACTCACAACATCGCCCACACAGTCAAATTACGATTTTATTTTATTTTAATTTGCGTTTTTTTTCAATTTTTGTTTTTGTGGGTGGGGGGTTCGTTAGTAGTATTGCACTGCCCATTTATGCTTCAAAGGAAAACAAGCTTGCTGTTTGCCTTTGCGAAATTTAGCGAGCTAATCAATAATCCAATTCATTGACAGCTATAACCATGATCAAGATAAACTTGTATAAAACGAAAATAGTTTGCTGGACAAATAGCAACAAGGCTGGGAGGAGGTATGCACCGTTGTCGGGTCCCGCTGGTATTGATAGACTGTTGCATCACCTCTGATTCATAAAATACAAATCCCAAACCAAACCGAACTTGATTTTTGACAACCTCATTGAATTGTGAATACGAATCAAGCATTTTATGGTAATATCGAGAGAAAAAAAAAATAGAAAAAGTCGGGCTTATTTTATCGGGCTTATTTTGTCGGGCTTATTTTTTTAAAGTCCAATTTTATCGCGAAAAAATTTTGACTTGTAATTCAGTTAAATCTAACCTGATATAAATTAATTTGAAATCTGCTTTCAAATAAAATATTAGTTTCTTCCGTTAATTGTGTTGATTTTAAAATAAAATGGAATCCAAGTGCTTTTAGCGCAACCCCTTTGAATTTAACTGAACACGATGTCCTTTCAGCTACGATTATTAAGCGAACACAAGTCCGTATCAACAAGACTCAACATTTAACGTTAAAAGACAAAAGGGTCGTTTCCCCACGGAGGTTAGCAACTCAACATTGACATTTAGGTGGCCGTTGCTTGTAACGTTGCTCAATTGAAAGCATGCACGGGACGATCTCTGGGGCGAATGACGCTGGTTGTGACGCAAAGAGAAACGAACGAAATCCAGCAAGCAGACGTGTTCGCCGAGCATGCAACTTTGGCTTTGGCATCTTTATCTGTTATTGCGTGTCACGGTTACGCCCACCCCGCAGGCGCATTAAAGCAAATTGAAAAAAAAAGAGAATGAAAAATGGGTGGACCCTGTTCTTTAGAAAAATGTCAGTAAAAACTAAATAGATATAGTTGAAATGCATGTTACCTTTAAAATTGGCGAAAACAAAAGGAGACAATTTTCGTTGTGCTCTCCTTGTTTGTCTATGCCGAATCCTCTCCAGATTGTTTTTGTTTCGACTCTTATTTTCGTTTATACCAGAAAAGGGAGTGAAAAGGAGGGGGGGGGGGGGGATCGTGCTGGACAAAGAATAGGCCGGATGACACACGCTATATACTCCGTGACCTAAGCTGACGATGATATAGTGCACTGTTGTGTGGCTCGAAATAAAAAAAAAGGAAAGAAAGAAGAAACACATGAATAGCTGAAAAATCTGTGTACTGGGGGGGGGGGGGGGGGCGCTTTTATCTTTTTCAGTGAAATTGAAAAAAAAAGAAGAAAAAGATGAGGTCACCCACCACCACCACCGCACAAGTTAATGGATGCTTTTTCTTTTGACTAATGTTCCATGAAGAGAAACTACCACGCTGCTGTTCGCAGCTATCCATCTCGTTTTCTTCATCGTTGCCATTTTTTCCCGACTCTTGCTGATGCCTACACGTCTGCTACCCTCTTTTCTTGATGACTTCCTTTCAATTTATTCTCGCTTTTTCTTTTATTTCGAGTGGACGCGTCCAAAGAGAGACTTCAAAAAGATTCTCGACCAAAGACGGTTCGAACGACGACGACCCCAAACGATTGAAAAGGCCACAGATGAAGAGAGCGCCAGTCTTGTTTTCTTCTTTTGATACACTGTACACACCCTCCTACCCTTCCGTTATTCGGGAATATTCTTCAAAAAAAAAAAAAAAAGGAGAAAGCAAAAGAAAAGAATATACACTCACGGATAGCCCGTTGGATTCGAGTGATTAAGGGTGGAAGGTTAATTACAAAGGATTTACTCTCATCACGAATGGCGAACGGGAAACTTGTGTACGTTCCACCAATGCTTAAAAAAAAAAAAGGGAAGGGATTCTTGATTCTTGGACAGGAAGGATTACAAAGGTGTACAGAGGCTTCGTGTGTAGAAGGATGGCAAAAGAGATGGAAAGGATAACTGGTAGAAAGCTTTTTCCTTGTAAAAATCATCGTGAGCAGCTTGTCGATGCAAGTGACGCTCGTCCCCTAACAATATAGCATGTGTACTGACGGATGAGAATGTCCCAAGTCGAGTGGCAAATCAGTGCAAGAAAGATTACACACTAATGGTGCTCATCCATATATTTTTAATTAGGGGACCCCCTCCCCTCCCCACCTCGGAAGTAAGTCCACACGTTAAGCGGTAGCTTAAAAGACGTATAGTTTTAAGGTTTATGTAACTATATAGTATGGTGCGACCATTCTCTGTATCCACTTTTTGTGTAACTTTAAGTTGAATCGTGTTCAGCAGCGACGAGTCAAAGTTACAGAGGGGAAAAAAAGCTGTTAGAGACAGGTCCGGCTGCGACGACCACCAACAATTGTGAGGGGGGCTCTGTTGGTAGGGCCAGGTTCTCGCCCTGTCGGTATCATAAACCGCGTACTAGTTAGATACAACGCTGGGCTATATATATATATATATAAATATATTTTAGAACACACTTGGTACTGTGTAATAACAGTTGAACAGGATGAAGAACTGAACCTAGCTGAGAGTTGCTGCAAAGCCGACCGCCCCAAAAGTTTCAATTCAATTTGACTTGTTCAAACAAAAAGCTGCTGGACGGATAGAATTACATGAAGCAACTAGACGACGCGGATGAAACTCCAGTCAGGCAACTGCTCTTTTTTAATCTAATTTTTTTCTCTCTTTCTTATTGTGGACGGATTCTTCAACAAAATATAGGCATTTTACATCAAGAATTCCGGATGAGTTGTTGGACCACTTTTTTTTTTTTTTTAGTATTCCGCATTGGTCTTCATTCCTCAACCGCATCCCTGATCTTTACTGTTGATCCTACCAATTATAAAACGGAAATTTACCTTCCGGCAAGGCCTCGGCGAATCGTGCGTGACGTCAACCCTCTCTCATACTTGGCTTTCTCAATCCCGATTCCAACCGGATCACACGAACTCATGCCGTGTACACATGAAAAAAAAAAAAAAAAATGTGAGAACATGCTAGAAGATCAGCTCGGTAAAAGATGAGGAAAACACAAGATAGCCTTGCAAAGATTAGAGCAAGGAATGATTTAAAATGCCAACCATCACTTTCCTGTATATAAAAGAAAGCGGAAAGGTACGTTCCTTTACCGTGAAAACATTGTACTAGACGGCAATAAAATACGCCAAAATGCGTAGTCTTAAAATGAAAAAAAAAGGAAATGACCAATGGATTTGGCCTTGCAGTTTTCCGGAAGCGATCTGGACGATTGGCTTTTCTTTTTACATCGTATTCCAACATGTGTACAATTGCTCGTGGGGCAGCAATAGAGGGGATAGACAAATATGAAACGGCCAGTTGCACTGCATTACCGCGCAATCAATTTCGGAACAAGTTGTATTAGATACACATAAATTTCCTACTGCCTAGCGTCATCGATAGAGGGGTTGTACCAGAGAAATGGAGATGCTTCTTAATGGTGCGGAAGCATTTCCTGGCGCGGATGCCCATAATATCATGGAGAAAAACATTAATGTTCCATTTTTTTTTCTTCTTCAAACTACTTTGACATGTGATTCAATCTCGTTTCCTCCAATTCTAGAACATATCCGATCCATCTTTTATTCAACAATTCGAAGGCTCCTGCTAGTCCAGTAATTGAGTCACGATGATGAAGGAAAAGAAAAAGAACGTTGACGTTTTTCATTGAACATTTTCTAAAAACCCACCGTCCGGATGACATCCACCAGGTCTTCGATGCACACTATCTAATATAATGCTATGCATATACGTAGTTGATGGTTTCTCTGACGTCTTATTGTGTACGTTTCGAATGCGGACAGGGAAAGCATGGACCTGTTTATTCGTACACGTATATTGGATTGAACTTGCAGTGTTGTTGCTATCTGCCCTAACCAGCTATACGACCGTCTCTAGAGGCAAGGGCCTATAAGATTTCTGGTGGCTGTGCAACACGGGCTGGCTTGATGTTTTGCTGGATATGTGTGGAAGGGAAATCAACAGTTTCACTGATGCCAGATTGCTTTTTTTTTCCAAAGGAATAGACGAAGAGGAGAGAGAGAGAGAGAGAGAGAGATTCGAAGGGAAAAAAAGGAAAGAGTTTTTATATGGAGACATACGAAAGCAAATCGAGTTGGATGTGATGGACCTGTTGGGTTTGCGCACGTCTCTAACAATTTCTTCCACTGCTCTGAGTTTTTTAGTCCTTTCACTCGCATCTCTCTCCTGTCTCTGCTCTCCTTTTCCCCTTCAGTCTCATTCCTCCATTTGGTTCTCACTCATCCAACCGCAGGAGACACATCACGCACGCAGCAGCTTCCAGTTTCTCCTTTTTTTTCTGCCTTCGTTTCACTATATATATTCCTCCCTTTCTGTATACAGTCGTCTTGCCGTCTATTATATATATACCCTTCAAGCCGAAAGCCGCCAAAGACCATTAACATAATTGCGAGGGAAGCCGGGCTCGGTCATCAGGGAAACATCTAGTGATCTGCCTCAATCAGCTGCTTGTTTGCTCCCCTTTTTCTTCTTGGGCCCCCTCCTTCTCACTGTCTTGACCGCACGACTCTCGGGACTGCCGGAATCCACAGTATCTACTCAGTGGGACTTTTTTTTTTTACCCTTTTTTTTTGTTCTTATTCTTCTCCCAACACGCACAATCAAGATTAGTGCACGCATACACACACACACACACACACACACACACACACACACACACACACACACACACACACACACACACACAGACACACACACACACACGGGCTAGGCTTTAGTAGTATACACACGCTATACCATGTGATACGGTAGATTTTCTTTACACGAAGTCCCGCGTGAATCGTATTCCCTTCGATTGATTTGTGATGATGTCGAGGCTGTTCTTTCGTTTGCCCGGCATTCAACTGGCCAACCAACAGGAGACAAAAAAAAAAGGAGGGGCAAAAAGTTTCTAACCTATTGATGTTTAACGAGCAAGGGCGGGATGCTTCGACTGTTCGTTAGGCTGCAATTGTTTATTCGATTCACGTAAAAAAAAAAAAAAAAAAAAAAACTCTGAACAAGTCAAGTCAGCAACCCGCGACCGGTGGTTGTTTTGGCACCAGCCTTTTTTAGAACATTTTGTTTTCTTTTTCACGGAATCATGTGGACACGTTGGCTTTATTTTTTTTTATTCCTTCTTGCATCCCCTGTTTGATTTATTTTGTTTACTATTTACGCAGTAAGGAAGGTCTTGTACTCAAATGGTAAGATATGGAAAGGGGGAGGATGTTACGTGCGATGGAAGAAAGATAAGCTGGAACCATCACCAAATGAGTTGATTCAATCTGTAAAAGCCCCAACAAATCCCATGTTTGTTTTGAAAAAGATCACGTTCGACCTGTTTACATTTAGTTCAATAAAAAAAAAACAGGGAAATACACGTGTCATTTTTACACTTGTTTCTTGAATATACTTGGGCGTGTCCCATTCGTGAAATATGAACAAGTATCCTCTATCGATATTTATAAGAAAAAAAAGGGACATTGACGTGAGGTCCTCGCCTATCAATTGCTAAAATAGGGGAAAAAAGGAGATCCTGAGTCAGGAAGATACGAATCATGTGGACCGAAATTGTACCAAAAAAAAAAAATGGGAACTTGATGCATGTCACGCCAACCGCCTGTAGATCGACCAAATGTGAATCAAAGGGACTATCCTCCTTGCATCTTGATACGAAAAAAAAAGGGACGGGCATTTCTCCGGAGAATTTATAGAATAAAGTGCGCACGTCCATGGCATGTATATATCTATCTAGAAAGAGAGGGAGAGAGAAACGAGAGGCAATGTGAAATGTTAGATTGCTAGTATTATACGACTATAGTGCCATTGGGTTTGCTGCTTTTTCAACTGTGCCATTGCACATACAGAGAAATGTGAAGCAATATTTTTTCTCTCCCGTCCAGGCAATCCAAGCGTGTGCCTTGTATAAGTATAATCATATGCAACAGCATCTGGCTCTGAGTCCACACAGCAGCACTCTCCCTTATTTTTATTTTATTTCATTTTTTTTTTGTATACAGAGACACATAAGCAAGATATTGCTGCTGTGCTATGCCGCTATAAGTTATCTAGTGTATAGCGTCTTTTCGACCGCCATCCCATCATAAATCATTCAGCCTATTCCGCAAAAGGAACCGTTCACAGGTGTTTCAAATTTTGGAGCCAACCCATTTTTTGTGAAATGTGTTTTTTTTTTTTTACCGAATGAATTATCGGTTGGATTATTATTATTACCCTGTTTTCCATTTTATAGATTACCGATGGGCTGTGCGCTTTCGTGGGTTAGGGTCTCGGAAGTCAGTGGAGACGGGCCAAAACGAAAAGACGATACGGCAACGTCTTCGTAGAAAAATATAAGTCGTGCATTTTTTGTAGATTTCTTTTTCGGGAGAAATACGAACGTCGTAATTGTGTGATTCAGTAGAGCACTAAAGGGAAAAAAAACACATTATCTTTTGGGGGTGAGAATATAACGACAATGGGGGAGGCAGAGAAGTACGAGAAGAACACAAATGGAGTATGACATATAGGTCCATTTGCTTATATTATACGTACTATGTGATATGGCTATTTAGATATAGCATTAGCTTATACTAATAGAAGGGCTGCCTATATATATGTAGCACTTAGTTCTATTTCTAATAAACATCCAACACTCGTAATGCTGAGTGGATATGGTGAGTCGAACGGCTCCTAATGTATACCCCATCCAAAGCGATGGATGGTCGATCAAACCTGTTGGATCCATCCCATTTATTTTGAAGTGTGGACCTTGATGGAAAATAGAAAATGAATCGATCGATTTTGAAAAATTAAAACGAATCAAAAAGTTTCTGCAACAGTTCGATGCGATGATAGTCCCGCGTGGGTGGAGGGCGTTATGGGAACAATGTCACAAAAACTACGAGCTCTTTTCGCTTGTCTCTTTCTCTTAAAAAGTCCGCACATATAGTGGCAATGACTGCGGGCTAGCAAAACGAGTCGACATTTATACGGCCGTGCGCAGTTCTCTATGGCTGCAGAGGGGGTTCAAGTAGTTGAACAATCAAGTCGGCCAGCAAAACACATATCCATGAACGCCAAACGGATTTATACGCCGACCGAAGACGAAAAGAAAAAGAGGAGAACGAGGGTCTTATATGTAGAAGAAGAAGACAAAAAAAAAGGGTCCTTTTGTCTCTTTTTAGCTTCTTACGCATGTCCTTTCTTTTTATTTTTACTGACGTGCGCGGGTCCTTGGCAACTTGTATAAATGGCCGTTGCCCATTTGTCTCAGGGCACTGGAGAATCCCCAAGAGCCGACTTTCACGACTTTATCCGACGACCGTGTCTGCCCTTATATGCTATATACCCCCTTCTCTCCTACACTTTGTAAGCGGAGGCACAAAGACCAGATAGGCGGACCTACTATGCCCTTATGGAGCTATATAGCTCTGCTGTATATCTACAGCTTTTTAAGGTTTCCTCCCTACGCCCTCTTTTCGATTCTTTGTCTTTTTTCTCCCACTTTTTTTTTTTTTGTAAGGCTTGGACGGGCAGCCTTTAGATTAGTAGAATCGTATAGTGTCTATAAGGCTTGGCTGTAAACTTTGCCTGCACACACTGTACGCTCCAAAGGGAGAAGAATGGAAAGCTTCGAGTGATTGAGCATGGCAAGCGAAAAAAATAGAATAAAAATCCACAAAAAGAGGAAAGAGAGCAAAAAAAAAAAATTAAAGTGGAGAGTCTTCAGCTGTCAGACTAATTGTTCTAACTTGTTGGATGGCAATCCTTGTCGGTCGTTGTCAGACTAATAACGCAGCCTTCTTTTATTTTCAGGATTTAGTTACTCGTAAATGAGTTTTTTTTTCGTTCATTCAAGATGGTTGTGATGATTGTCAAGTCCAGAGTCAAGTGCTGCAAATAGTTTAAAACTATAACAGAAAAGAAGGTTCGTTTCTGTTTGTTGATGAAAAATAAGCCGAATGTCTTTGGTATCAAGAGACTTGTTTTGTCTGCACAGTTCAACAACGAGAGCGAAACGAAGAGAACTGTTGAACCTGTTGTTTGAAAAGGAAACTCGTTTTCTTTTTTATAGATGTATACCTACACCAGGAGGCATGACAAATGTCTAGACATTTACGTACGTTTCATAGAGTATTCTTAAAAAAGATTTTCTTGTTGTTACTGCCGAAAGGGGATACGAAGGCCGCCCACTCGACACCTTTCTTCTTCCAGGTCCATTACTCATTTTTTTCTACCTTCTCTTCTGTACCAGGAACGTTGGATATTTTAGGAAAAACTGTTTTCATTTTTTTCAACATGTATTGTGCACTCTTGCAGATTGCTTTCACTTGCCACTCTTTTTATTAAATCGTGCGCCATCATCATCAGTTGAATAGCAAAATCGTTTTTTGACAAAGAAAAAAATGTTATGTGAAGCTATGCCGAGTAAAAGAGTTAAACGTAGGAGCGTCGTACTCGCAGGAATGAGGATCGACTTTTAGCTTTTGTGTAGGATGTATAGATTTCTGGGCTATGTAAATACAACTGCAAATGCAGCCAGTTGTTTTCGGGTTGCGCAGGATTTTGCCTTTGATCCATCAGTTCCATGTTCTCTCTCTCTCTCTCTCTCTCTCTCTCTCTGTGTGTGTGTGTGTGTGTGTGTGTGACTTGGCTTGACGGACTGAAAAGGCATGTGTGTATGTGTGTGTCGATTCGCCTGATTTCCCAAACGTTCGAAGCTCTTGTCTCACCCATCTATCTTTTGATGTCTGACCCGATTTACCCCTGACTGCATCACGGCGTCATTGCATATACTCCTGTTCGCAGACAGTTGGGTTAGCAGCACACACACACAGACATACAAAAAAAAAAAATAGGAAGGATATGGAAAAGCAGCAACAGCAAAAATTTCTTCCCCGTCTGCCTCATTACCAGCAGTCCCGATTTTTGGAACGATTCCCAACAGAAGCGCAGCAATATCAGATCTTTTCTTCCTTCCTTTCTTCCCCATAGTACTTGTATACTTCTTTACGTCGATGTGTAACGATGGAGTGTTAAGGTGAAAAAAAAGGGCATTTTTTATTTCTCTTTCAAGTTTGAGATCTACCACTTATCAAATCGTTTCATCTATTTTTTTTTTGTTATTGATGATAGTCAATAGTAAACATCTGTTGATTTCTAGGATTTTTCTCATCTATCGGCCACCAACGGGTATTGATATTTGAGAATTGTGTTGTTGATATTAATTTTTTTTCGATTTTGACTGGAGGAACTAGGTCTGACGTAAAAGGCGACCTTTATTTTTTTTTGCTTCCCGACTAGATAACAATGAAAAAAAAAATGGGGAAGAAGAAGGAATGGCTCTACTTTTCCCTGTCAAAAGAACAAAAGAATGAAAAGAAAGTAGCCTCTTTTTTTTTTTTTCCCTCTCCGATAGGAGATGAGGAAACCAGATTCTCAGGTTGCCTATAATTTGCAGTTGTCATTAGGACGGATGCCATGTAATGTTCATGGGGATCGATCTGGCCTCTCCTTTGGCTCACTCTGCTGTGTGGGATCTCAGCCAACAATTCTCTCTATCCGTCTCTTGGTCTCGATCCCCCTGGTTCCAATCTTCCCCATCTTCTTCACTCGACTTTTCTTTTTCCTCCCTGTCTTTTTATTTTTTTTTTTTCTTATCTTTTCTTCCTTCTATGAAACTTACGGGTATTTTTCCTGCTGGCTGACTTCCTTCCCCCTTCCATTACCAACCCACGGGGCTTTAGCAGGAAACGCTTGGCTAAGGAAGAGTCTCGTTCCACTTGAAAATATCATCCTGTTGCGAATTTTGTGGCTGCTTTCCAAGATTTCTTTCTTTATGTATATATACTGTACATACAAGGTCGGAAATGTATGCACATTGCGCTCTTTGATCTATCATCAGGTGCATTCGTTCATGTCTTCTACCCTTTTTTTTCGTGTGTGTTGTCAACTTCGAGTTTCGTGACGAGACAAACGCAATCTTCAATCAAACGAATCTGGAGGGATACTTTGTATACATACCCCGTGAATGGAGGAGGTTCCATCAATTCCGAGACCAGTTTATTCGATATGTTTAATCTAGTTTATTCGTGTAAAGAGAAAGAGAAAGAAAACTATTTGTAAATACCAATTTACATTTAAATAGGAAAAAATGGAAAGATAGCTAAGAAATTGCAACACTGAAAATGGACCCCCACCCCGTAATATAGTTGCCCATCTAACAGTTTTAGACTCTATGTATTCGAGTTTAACAACATTGAAGCAGATGTTACATGCACATTGGATGGTTCACTTTCAACTCTTGCCAAATAGCCTACGAAAGTGCACTGTGTACGTTTATATTCTTTGATAGAAACAGACGCCCGGACTTAGTGTATTTGCAATGCGCATTGCGTCTTGTATTAGGCATTGATGTTACACGGGCTTTTGTCCGATACTACAAGTCGCACACACACAGACCAGAAGGGGAACGTCAAAGAATAGAGAAAGGAGAAGCCTGTTGGATCCTTGCGAATTCAACTGATGTCATTCATTTGATGAAGGCTAGACGGAGAGTTCCTTCTATTCATCGAATCAGTTGCTGTTCAATCGAGCGGCCTCCTTTTTTTTCGCTAGCGCGTCTGTGCAGGTTGTTGAGAATACGCGTTATCGACGAAGAGGCCTGAAAAGTCAAGCTAGACATAAAAAGAATACGTGATATATCTCTAACGAAATAAATCTTTTCTATGGAACACCATTTGACCCACTTTTTTTTTTTATAGACGACTTCTTTTCTCCGGTTTGCCATTCATTTGATGAATGTTATGGAAATCCTGCATCACCATTAAGTAGCAATCTACCTTCCATTAATTAAGGCTTGCTTGAGAATTATAGTTTAAGAACTATTCAAATTGAAAGGGGTTTCGCTAATAGCACTATACCTCCATTTTGGTTAAATAATCGCTTAATTGAAGGAAAACTACTATTTTATTCGTAATCAGCGTTTAATTTTGATTATAACAGGTGTGGTTTCATCAAAGTCCAAATCAAAATAAAATTCCAACATTTTTGATAAAAAGTCGGGCTTAAAACGTCGGGCTTAAAAAGTCGGGCTTAAAACGTCGGGCTTAAAAAGTCGGGCTTAAATTCGAGCATATTCGCTAAAACATAAATATAGCCAACTATGCACGATTCCGATGTAAAATCAATCGAGAATCCCAAAAATCGAATTTGTTTTACGATGGGACTTATAGTTTTTGAGTGATTTAAATTCAAAGTGGTTGCGCGTTTTATGCGCAAACCAGAGAACATTGCGTTATCTATAAAGTGGGTCAAAATTACGTTCTGTATTTTTCTTTCTCAATTGAAAAGAATGGAAGGCAAAAGGGAGAAAAAAAAAGAAACGCAACAGGGTGAAAAAGAATGAGGCCAGCGTGAATCCATAAGAAACTGGCAACGCTTGACTCCACATCCAATCGCAGTCACAACAACTGGCCTTTCCTCTCCCACTCTTATTTTTCACTATATAGTTATGTAGTTTGTTTCCATCGCGTTCTGACAGCAAGAAAAAAAAATCAGATTCATTCCTTTTTTTTTCTATTGGCCCGTCTGGCTTGTTATTACGTACGGTTCAACAGCAACATCGTATTTCAATGTCAACGACGGATGTGTCCATCTTGGATGTGCGCGCATATAACAACGCATCCGGCGGACCCTCCCGAGCCGGCCATTCTTTTATGCCTCTGTCTCCTCTCTCTTGTTGGCAATATAAGAAAAGGGCAAGAAAAAAAAACGAACTGCTGTTGCTGCTGGACTTGCCAACAGAGTTTTCTTCTGTGTACTGGTTGATGCGTGCTAACAAGAGATAGCAAAGCCCCGGGAGTCCAGCCAGTCCTTTTCATTTGTGTGTCTATATTTTATGACCCTTTACACGTAAGGATTCTATAGACATATATACGCACTAGCGCCATAAGGAAAGGGATAGATACTATATACATATAGAAACGGAAAGGCACAATTCAATGGTATGTAATAAAGCGGTGTGTGGGTTTTTTCCTTTTTTTTTTGCGACTTGAGCGGAATTCAAATTAAAATGCAAATCGAGTGACAGAAGAAAAAAAAAGGCTTAAGAATAAACATTATTTTCTGTTATTTCCCTTTTTTTTTGGGGGGGGGGTGAAACATTCATGAGATATGCGAATAATATGAAACTTGCTCGCTGTATAAATAACAGCCGGAAATTACGTTTCTCTTGCTGTCTTTCCCTTTTTTCGTTCGCCTCTTCCGAAATGCTCAAATCAACAAAAATGCAAACGAAAACAAAACAAATGTCTCGTTTCATATTTAAATTTTTTTTGCCATTTTTTTTTTCCTTTGAAGGAAAGATAGCGCACAGACGTGCAAAGCAGACACTTGTTCCATACGCCCCTTTCTTTCGATAAAATGAATGCAGAAATAAACGTTGTAAACATGACAGGCATTCGTTCGAAATGCATACCTACCGCCAATAAGGGAAATGGTTGGCGATTGGCGAAAAAAAAAAAAGAATAAATTTTCTTTAAAGTATCTGGAAATAACAATCGACCGGTTTGCGAGAGACTTGTGTTGCAGTCACAGTTGGCTCACGCAACTGTTTTTCTCTGTGTTTTTTTTTTTCTGGGCCGTTTTCTTGGTCCGTGGCCAGCAAGCGCATCACTTTCGATCAGGAGGTTTGGTCGCATCGGGAGGGAAAAAAAAAAGAAAGTCCTCCTCCCATATGAATGGCTGTTGCAATACACATCGTTGCCAGCCTCCTACTCCGCTTTCTGGCAACGAAAAGATATGGCGAAGAAGGCAAAAAAAAAAAAGCATTTTTTTTTTAGTCTTTCCATTCTTCTTCACCCATTCCAACATCAAAAAGAAAACCAAACGAAAGAAAGGCAAGTGCAATAATAATAATAAAAAAAAAGAAGAACGATAAATAGAGAGAGAGAGAGAGAGAAAAAAAAAATAGAGGGAGTAGAAAATACGGAATGAAATGACAGTCATGACTTGGGTTAGGCAACATGGACGATTTCTTTATGACTATGCGGCCAGCCCTGGATATATGAATTTTTTCCCCGTCTGGAGAGAATAGTCCACTTCCTTCCCTCCTTCAACTTCCCGCTTTTTTCCCCTTCTTCCTTCCGTCCTTTACCGAACGAAAAAAAAACACTCAAAGAGAAATAGAACTTGATTTGCATTGAATTTTCAAACGCAATGACGACGCACGTAAGTTGACTTTTCGCCTTCCTCTCTCCCTGCTGGACTGTTGCGATCTACGCGAGAGCCGTCGAAAAGAGTGTCTTCTTTTATCACCACACTCCCTCTGATGTATATAAAATATTTTAAGCCTGCGTGTGCTCCTTTTCTTTTGATTCGTCCACAACTTGGAATAAAAAGTGAATTTCCTTTTTCCTTGTGAAACGCACGAGTCTTTTGTAGACGAACGGTCACAATCCCGTGGGGAAGGGTCAACAGCCGTCCACGATGCATAGAGTCGAAAGAGAAAATCAGCATCTCTCTCTCTCTCTCTCTCTCTCCCTTCTTTGCTGTGGCAAGTCACCCAACTTTTTTTTCCTTTTGGTCAACTTCATTATTTATGCACTCTCCTTCGACGCGCTCATCTATTTCACTTCTAACCATCACGTCAGCAACAGAGGGCAATGTCCTCGCAAAACAACAAGCAAAGGAAGAGCAGTTAGACCCTAGACGCTAAACCTCTTTGGCAACAGTATATACGGATGAGATATGTTATCCATCTAAGGCATCTGTCTCTTTCGTGTGTGTTTCTTACATACCCCCACCAAGCCTACGTCGTGGGAGATCCTTCGCAACACGGGGGGGGGGGGGGAATGTAGATGGTGGCCGACATTAAACATCTCACAGTGAAGTGAGTCGCCATACAAAGACAATATTCATAAAACAGTACGGGACAAGAACGTCGGAGAGCCTTATTTTGAAAACTGGCAAAGAAAGGGATCTCGTGTTGTAAACATCGGATGGAAATCGCCTCTGATCGGCTGGCTATTCGATGAATGTGCTTCTCTACTCGTGTGTGTTGTTTGTTTTTTTTTCTCGCTCCCTTCTGTACCTCACCCGCAATATCAGATGGAATAACCCGCAAGGTTCTTTGAGATTGAAAGGTCTCTCATGCATGTACCTCATCGGGATTATGGCAGTGAGTCCGAGCTGTGCATAAAAGACCCTCATAGTAATAAAGCTCCCTATATCGTGTTAAAATGATTGATATACGACTGCACACGCGAAGAAAAGGAGATGAGTACATCCGCTTTAACTGCATATCGATGAATGTACTGTCAGCGGTTTCTTTGATAGCTTAATTACACAAACCCGTGTCTACCTTCAGAGCAGTATAGGATTTGGTAGTGACTATATGGAAAGACACAGCAAGGGACCGGAAGGTTTCAATTCACTTAGACTGGCTGTTTGTCGGTGCTTCGTTAAGGTCAGAACGAAATGTTGTGTGTATGTCGTCGAGGTGTTTCTTTTTTTTCTTATTGATTCAGCACTTGGTAAAAAACCGTGTTGCTTGACATGTTGCCATGACACTACACCGAGGAATGCAACATGCGTGCGAGGGGGTGGAAAGTATTTCGTTTTTATTCGATTCGTTTCACTTCACATCGATGTTAGTTAACAAAGAATATACGATACGAGCATTTAATATTTGAACGTGATCGATGTCAATTGAAAAAGATGAATAGCGTTGCTATGGTTACCCTCAAGTGATGCGCTAACCAAAGAAACTGTTGGCTCCCAGCTTCACGTCCAACCACCTGCTACAATAACTATGGAGCTCGACAGGTATATCGTTAAATTAAGCTTCAGATAGAAGAAGACACTATTGGGGAAGAATTCTTTTACCAACTTGTTTGTTTATAGTTTCCTTTTTTTTTTTAATCGATTAAAACAACTCGGTGCCGAGCGTGGGCTACAGGAACATCTACCAGCACATTTCCGTTATTCAGTCAACGGAAAGAATTGTTTATTGATAACAAATAAACTTGAAACAACGTTATATGAACTGCTCTCTCTCTCTCTCTCTAGAAATTCTTTTGCGCACGTGTGCTACTATAGGGAACGAAAATTGTTTGGCATTTCGCATAAATATATGAACGACGGATGTTCCGAAGGAATAACAGTCAACGCTTGGCTACTCCAGTCGCGGTGCGAGGCATCAGCAACCGAGTGAAAAATGCCACCCAATGTTGTTGGTTCGTCGGTTTTTTCTTTTTTCTATGAATACGACTCTTTTATATTTGATAGCAATATATATAGAGGCACGTGTCTGTATACATAAGTAAACCGTATACGTTGAACACACACCCAAAGAACAGTATATCTCTAGTGCCCAGTCGTGCATTGCATGCAGCAACAGGCTTCCGCAACTGCTCACATATATACGTAGCTCTTCCACCATTTCTCGTCGATTCATTTTTCTTGTGTGTCTGTGTACCACCATCATCTTCAAGACTCTCACATAACAGCCAGAGAGAGAGAAAGAAGAATGTAAAAAGGAGAGCGCAGATATATGTGTGTGTGATGGGGATATACGCATAGGCACAGGTTAGAGTGTCTCGTTTATATAGATATGACGCGTGTGGGGTCTTTTCTATATATTGAAGACACTGGGTACTCCCCACTTGCCCATCTTTTTTTTTTTTATAAATGGAAGACATGGAAGAAGATGAGTGTAAAAATGGCGAAAAAAGAAAGAAATACAATGATGTATATACAAGCGAAAGAGGGCTAACAAAAAGGCAGAAAATGATGAAAAGAGTCGGAAAGAAAAGAGAGCCATCCTATATATATATATGACGCTTGCTAGGCCCTGGACATAAATACAATATGAGGACGGTGCGTGTCTTGCCATATCAAAAGCTTCCAGTAAAAAAAAAATGCATTTTTTCGACCTTTTGGCTGGCCAATAGGAGTTGAAGAATAGGGTCGATGGATGAGAATGAAAAGGGCCGAACAAGTGTTACGTTAGTCACCGAATGCCATGGTATCAGAATGCCTGACCAGTGGCATAAGACGTGCTGGATAGGGTATCGCTCAGCTTCATTCTTGTTTTCTGCGTCCCTTTGCTGCCGCTTATTACACCCTAGTGGCCACCCACATGCACCATAAAAATAGACGTAAATATTATACGGACACAGTCTCGTCTGTAGTGTTATAGGCACAGCAAACTCTTGATACATATCGCTCGACTTTCTCTCTCTAGAAATATCATTCGCCTGCTCTTATTTATATGTGTGGTTCGCAATGTGGCGCACACGCACACACACGGAGATGTACTTTCGTTCACCAGACATATATACGAGAACCAATTAAACTGTACAACTCTGTTCCCTCCCCCTTCCTTTTTTTTTTATTCTCGGCTCTGTGTTTGTTTCCCCTCTTTGCTTATGGGTCGTATAAAAGGCAAACCTACAGATTAGCTGGACGGGCTGTTGCTGCGCCTTTTAATGTTCTCGCCTTTCTTCTTTTATTCTTATGTACGCAATTTTGGTCAAGATATTATTGCTCTGCTTGCATACACATCACTTGTCATTCTTCACCAAGCACTGGCTGTATGTGAACATATGGTCCAAACTCTTTTTGGAGTCATGTCTTATTTTATGCTAGTCCGGCTCTTTTTGAAATGAGCCTGCAGCCTGTCACGATATCAATCAGTAAGTCCCACAAGAGGCATTCGGTTGATGCCAGATGAAGTCTGCAACGGTCTGTTGTACTTCTTTCGCTAGATGGGCGTGTATATGTAAGAGTAACTGTTAATACAAAGGACAGGCAATGAGAAGAAATGGACACCCGAAATTAAAGACAACAAAATGCGAGCATGGAAGAATCCGATTTGGCGTTGCTGACGGCCCACACGATAAATGAGATGTAGTTTAATATGAGAATGAGGACTGAAGTTATTCTTTTTAAAACTAGGTTATTCTCTTCGTGTTTGTGTAGGATTTGATACGCTACTAAATTGGTTCCCATCTGTAGAGTACTGCTAATAAATCGCTATCTTTTGATCAATTTGTTTACGGTGACAAACAGCCAGTTAGCCTTTCTGATCAATAGATTTGTAATCATTTCTATAGTCTAGACTCTGTGTTCTTAACTAGACGTTGATTTACATGCCCCTCTTCTTCTCTCCATTGACGTCTTCTAATCTGTCGAGATCTATTTCGGAATAGAGGCATACAAAACGTCCAGGAATTCGGCAAGCGGAAAATCATGGAGAAAACTAACTGTGCAACTGAAAGCGAGTGGACTAAACTGGTCCAGTAAGCAGAGAAAGAAAAAAGTAGATGGCTTTCCGTTATGTTGTGCTGTACTCTAAAAAGAATGAAAGCTTGCGAAGAAAAAGTTTTGATTGAGAATGACTTTGGACAAAAGAGCTAGACGATGTTATCCCTCGACTTCTTTCTCCTCGCCGGAGATAACAAGACATAAAAGTCTCTTTTACTCTCCGTTTTATTCAGTTGTGTCCCTATTGCCCGTTCACACACACAAGTGCATATACATAGGCGGACTAAGTCTCGTAGCTGCATATACACAGCTCATCCATTTCGTTTGCCGTAAGAGGAGGAGCAAGAAAAAAAAGACAACATCTGTGGAGTACTTTGCTCAGCACAATCAATCGATTCCAAAGTTCTGTAGGCCTTCTTTTCCTCGTTCACTCCCCCCCCCCCTTTTTTTTTTATTTCTCCTTGCAAACTGATTTCATCAAGTCAGTTTTCTATCAACGTTACGTACAAAACCCGGAGCCTACCATCCGCAACGGATGAGGCGATCTAGACCTTCTGCGAAAGAAATGAGGCGATTGGAAGGCGATTGAATTAGCGTCGCATTACAAGTAACTCACATTAATTTTTTTTTTCTTCGTTTTACGGATGCGTTATTTAAGTACACACGTGTGTTGATCGCTAGGGTAAACGACTGCTGCACAGCCACGCTGTGCGTGTTTGTACGTTCATCCACACCCATGTAAATAGATCAACCCGCGTGTGTGGTGTGTGCAGAGATCCAAAAAACGTTCGAC
Organism: Daphnia carinata; assembly: GCF_022539665.2. Taxonomy (NCBI): domain Eukaryota; kingdom Metazoa; phylum Arthropoda; class Branchiopoda; order Diplostraca; family Daphniidae; genus Daphnia; species Daphnia carinata. Next base: position 7,546,169 of record NC_081333.1, read on the forward strand.
ATCTGATGTATAGGTGGTTGGCGGTTGGGCTATCGATCTCTTTTCGCAACCCCTCCTCGTTCTTCGTTTAATATCTCCGCGCTATTTATTCCTTCAAATATTGAATCAACAGATTCGTGAGGAAATGAGAAAAACCTCCCTCCACTCTGTATAACGTTTTGGCTGGCTGCGCTGCGTGTCTGAATCGCAGCCATCAGCAAACTAGATCTATCTATGCTTTCTCTGTGTGTGTAGTATCTAGTGGGATGGAATGGAAAAAAATAAATTTCAGAACGAGAACAATGAGCCTATATATCTGTCTGGAAAAAAAGGGGCGAAAAATCAATTTCATTTACAAAATCTTCATATGGATGCAAATAATCTCAACCCACCTTCCGTTGCCTCCCCACAAGAGAGAATCCGTTCTCCCCCTTTCGAAGCTAAAGAAGTATAGAACGCAGTTTTTTAAATTACAACATGAAGGACGACAGAAAAAGAAAAAAGGGAGTTGAAAAACAGGAAATGGGATTGAACGCTAAAACGAAAATGAATCGCTCCCGGCCGCCGTTATTTCCATCATCCCCACTTCTTCACGATCCTTACATAAATCGGATCACCATCCTCGCCTCTATATGATCTGTGCGTTTTATAGATATTCACATTTTCTTTTTCCTTTCTTAAATTCTTAAATAAAAACAAAATGAAAAAACCAAGCAAAAGAAAGCTGGAAAACGATGTGTCATGTAAAGATAATGCTCTTAAACAAGTGATGCGCTAGGCGGAAAGTTTTGGTTCATGAGAACTGCGGCAACTGTTCCCCGGCTGAAGAGTACCCGCTCGTGATATAATATCACGGCCACTGATGTTGAACGCATTCCATCATCAGCGTCTTGTCTACTTTCCTTGTCGCCCCAAAGTCTTTGACCGTGGGGGATTGCTACCTCGAAGCGGACATCAAGTCTCTCTTCGCGCAGTCCCCGCCAAGTATACATACGCGAACAAAAATGCGCACCAGTAGACGCGAATAGAACAGGACGTTCGCTAATTTTCACAAGAAAACTATGGCCGCTGTGTAATATAGTGCATCCATTCGAAAATGCACGTACCGAGTTTTAAGTCGTCCGACGCTTTTCAATCTAGAAACGCAGCAGGTTTTTCACTTGTTTGAATGGCCGTGTTGGGCACTGAAGTGTAACGAGACTAACTATTACTCCATCTTTTCTTAGTTTTTCTGCTTTTCTCCTTGTCCGCGCTGACGGGCACACGTTTAAGTACACGGCTATCAACCAGACAGCTGCTGCTCGTGTTAGATTGAGGCAATACGTTCGGTCATGTTATATAGACGGACGTGCCAACGTCTGTCTCTAAAGCGTCTCGGCTGTCCAGTGCACACACACATACTCAGAAAAAAAAAAGAATAGAGTACAAGTTACAATACCCTCGGGTCTGTTCGGACTTTGAGAAGGGAAGATCTTTGCTCAAGCGCTAGGATCCGCTTTCTCCCGTTTTTCGATAAATCCTTCTCGCCCCTTTCTCCTGCGCTCTCCTTATGGGGCGCTCCTTTCTTTAGTAGGGACTCTTATACTATACAAGTATGGTACATACTAGATATAGTGTCACCGTGTTCAAATGGGTCTCCCTCTCTGACAGTAAAGAGCAAGTGGAGGGTGTCTGTTCTATTCAACAGCGAACCCACCCTCGCCCATCTCTTTGGAACATAACAAGTTGTCGGGAGGAATAGAACCAGATCGAAGAGGAGCAACAGATGGGGTCTATAGCCTAGCCGACCAATAGTATGTGCAGGGCAGCAGCGCGGCCCAAAATAGGCAACATGTCGTGTAAATATACGGAACGTGAATCAAGAGCAGGGGAGGGGGATACTACCGGATGGGCTGCCACTATTTTCACTTCTCATCTGTGACCTGATCTCGTGCCGTCTGTCTCTCTTTTCCAGTTGTCTACTCCTCCCTCATCTAAATTTTCTCCCTCATCTCAACAGACTTTGTGTATAATCCACCCTGTAGACCCCCCCCCCCCTCCGGCTCGGACATGGACCACCACAATTTCCATCTATTTAGCTATACAACATGGCCATTTTTGAATCGAAGAGCAACATACTTTATTCACAATAAATTTGTTGGTCTCCCTTTCTTGTTTTATTATTCGCTTCGGTGTTAGTACATAATGGCACCCAACACGACAGCCCCCCCCCCCTACCAATCTACAATGCTGTAATTCAATCAGGTTCATTTGGGGCTCTTTTTTTTTTTCAAAAAAAAAAAAAACTAAATAGATTAAGAGAAAACGTGAAATGGTTTTATCGTCCGAGGAAACGCGGCTTGTGCTGAAGAGCAAGGACGAACTGCTGGAGTATTATAGGGTCTAGTTAAGTCGTCGTCCGTAACGACGCAGATGTATGGTAATCCTCTGACAAAGCTTACCGCACATCACACACACACACAGAGGGGGCGTGAGGAATTGGATAAATATAAAAGCCTGAGCGGCCGCATTTATATAACTGCTGTGTTGCTTTTCGTATAATAGCACCAGCAGTGAACGGTTTTTCTTGGAAATTTCCATTCTTACTGCACAGCTTTGATTTATCCCGCATAAGCACATACACGTATGTATTGCATGCATTTATATAGCTAAACGTATTTAGTCTATTTAGAGGCCTACTCACGCTTGAAGTGATGGATTTATTCTTGACTTTGTGTGTTGCACTTTTACTTTTAAATACTTGCGCGTATAGTTGTTGGGTGTATTACTATAGGCCGTGATTCGTGTGGGTTGGATGGAGCTTCCGGGCTTCCAGCAAGGCGTGTCACGCACCCTTTTTGAATAGTATATATTTTGTCTGTTATTTGCCGTTGCCGCAACAACAAAACAAACCAACTAAAAAAAAAGCATTCGAGCTCGAGTGGAAGTTAGTGAGCCGTCCTACTCGCGCTTCTTGCGCTAATCATGATCATTTCTCTCTTCTTTCAATTTTCTTCTTCTTTTTTTTTTTTCTTTCTTTAAAAAAAAAAGATGCTTTTTCTTTCATTTTCTGCATGGGAAAGGAGAGCGTAGAATTTTTCTTGTGCTCGCTTCCCCATTTTCCCAGCTTTTGCCATATACATCCATTGGCCTATATAGTTTTGCTTCCGGCTGCGAGGACATCCACAACTCTCCCCCATCCCCTCCTGTTTTTTTTTTCTCCATCTGCTGTTGCGCCGCATTAGACACAGAGAAGTGCTCCCGAACGCCAAAAGCGCAGCCGAGCTCTTGCGGCATTTTAGCGCTGGATTTGTATCATTCCGACCCGCGACCCGCCAGCTAGTTTTTCATCAAGTCAGCTTGATAAGACATCATATCCCCCGCAAGCCAGTTCGTTCCCTCTCTCTACTATTCTAGTTTCGTCTTCTTTTTTTTTTTCTCTCTCTCTCTCTCTTTTTTTTTTTGTTGTTGCTGTCGCCTTCTCTTTCTATATATTTCGCCCATTAGCCCGCGTCACGTTATTTTGTTTAAAGCTCCTTTTCTCTATTTTTTTTTTTACACGCTTTTTAGATTAGACAACAATTTCCCGTCAGAATGGAGGAATTTATCTGACACAAAGCGCATCATATAACCATTGTATTTTCTGTTTTGCTTCTTTTTTTTTTTTTTTAAAGGAAAATCTTGTTTTCTTTTTTAGGGTAGACAATCTCCGTAAGCTTATGTTTACACTGCCTGTTGAAGCGACTAGACTGTTGACGCGTGGTTATCACGTTATTACTCCCGTTCATGTGCGTTTTTCTCGTATCGTTTGAACATCTTTTGTTAGAAGAAAGTAATAATCAGAGAGACAGAGATAATTTGAGCATTATGTATAATAATAGTACTTCAAACTGACAATGTTTTCATATGTACACAGCACGACAAAATGAATTGGGATTCTTCGATTTTCTTCGATTTATTTTGAAAAGTGTCTTTCTTGGAATGAACAGTACGATCGATGTGGAATGTGCGATGTTTCCGTGACTCAAACAAATCCGCATACAAAAACAAGAATCGAAAATAATGAACGAAGAAAAACAAATGCGATCCTGTGGGGAGGGTGTTGTATGAATCGGCGGGTTACGCAAAGTCGTGATGACGTGGAACCAAAACAAGTCAGAATAATAGGCCAACAAAAGTCGGGCAGAGGATGAAAGATTGCAGGCGGCAGAGTTATACGCACATAATTCCATGAAATCAAAAGTAAAAAGGGCGTTCGATGAAACAGCATGAAATGGGAGACAATGTCACACGAGGGTTAAAGAGTTCAAAATATTCTAAAAGACGACTCGTTCAAGTGATTAGAGAAAAGGTCGGCATAGGCCTTTTAAGAAACGCTTCCGCATAGCTCTGGCCAAACAGAGAACCAAAAATAAAAAGCAAAAAGGTTTTGCTAGGCCATTGATATTGGGGCGTTCAGCAGACACTACGCCATGCATATGAACCAAAAGTGTGGTTTTGACCATATTCGATAGGTCTTTTTAGTTTATTCGTTTTCTTTTTTTGCATTCAGAGTATATCGCAATTTTAGGTATTTGCACACAATTATTTTTATTTCGTTCAAGTGTTTATCGTTTCTAAAAAAAAGGGGTATTCCCATCATCAGGCCAGCACATTTGTTTCATTACATTTTTCTTTTCTTTCTAATCTTGTTTTTTTTGGGGGGGTGGCTGGCCCATTCCGGTTGAATCCCTACACTACCAAAGTATTATTGCTGTTCGAATGGCTCCCGGCGACTGTATTATAGATTTCAGCTTGTAACCGAATTAAAGTATAACATTGAAAGAAAAAAGAAAGGAGCTGAAATCCATTGCGCCAAATGAAGAGCGAATTCAAAAGTCATAGACAACATATTTTCATCAACGGACAAACATGCGCAATTGAAATCGAATTGAAGAGGACAGCGAAAGTACAACAGTAATTTCATCACATGATACGAACTGCACACACGCACGATTTTTCAATAAATGTGTGGCTCTGACAGTTGGTGAGGGGTTTACGAGAAACGTACCCACGAGAGATCGGTTTTGAAAGCTGAATTGTTTTTGTTTTTAATTGGAAGGGGAGGGAAAGACGTGACAAGCGATTCCAGCAACAGGAGATAATTTCATTACGAATGAAGCACAAAAGAGAGATCAAACTGGATCACCATTAGAGGAGGTATTGCATGCAGATCGATTCAAATGAGACACGAGATGATGAGACTCGTCCGCTAGACGCGTCACAGACAGGACGCGTCGTAAACATTTAAGAAGGACAGAAAGACATAAAAGAATATAGCTGCCAGCATGTATCTTTGGTACGACTAGCTTTCCATTACACCAATGGTTTTCATTATTGCCATTGAATGGAGTAGGAAGAACAAGACACAAGAAGAACAAAAATGGGGGGGGGGGATAGGAGGGAAGGGCATAGAGGACAAGTATAATTATTGACTGTCGACAAAATAAACAATGTGTGGGGAGAGTAAAATTATTGCGCGCTGTATGCACAAACTGGCAATCAACCAAACTCAATCCCTGCGGAGTTATAGAACAACACAAGAAAGCGGGGACAAAACATGTCACTCGAAATCGAGTTCTCTGTTCTTTACTCGCGCATTCTGTTTGACGTAATACTTTAGGAGATGATGCGTGTTGGTTGCGCAGTCGGTTTTAAGTAGACAAAGAGCCGCAAAATAGGTAAATCTTATTTTCCCTGACTAGGAAGTACACTCACGCAACGGACACGCAAAAAAAGGCCGAAAACAAAATAGATAGTCTAATATGTGTTATAAAGGTTTAATATATGGATACTTATCTCGACCCGCTATTTGCAAAAAAAAAAAAAAAGATTTCATTTAATATATCATGTTAATTATATTCGTTATTTTTATCATAGCGCATAAATAAATAATCATTTGGAGGGGAGGATTTCTGATTTGATTCGCATATGAACGACATGTGAGCACGCTGCCCAGCTGACTGTTGTGTTTGTTACAAAACGCATTCTAGTATTAATTATTTAGTGAGGTTTGACTTGTCTCTTTTTCTAGGAAACAACTGACCAGAATTAAAATTGCTTGTTGGGGTTGCAAAATGAATTTTTAAATCTAACAAACGAGGGGACGACGAGCCCTGAACGGATGGAATAAGGTCTTGATCGTCTTCTTATTTGGTTTACACAGGTCTCTTTTGGTTAACTCTATGTCAATAGGATAACGGCACAATATTGATAAGTTATTATATATGCATCGAGGGGAATGTGGGGGCCTTTAGAAAATGGGAAATAGTGGACTAGGAGGACAGTTGTTACGCGAGAAGAAAAGAAAACATTTCGCGGTATAAAATAAACTCGAGTCCCGATGTTGAACGCATTTCAATTTTTCGACATTATTAAGTCTACGTGACGATCGTTCTTTTTTGTAGTAAACAATTTTCATCATTTTTTTTTAGCCTTTTTGGAACATCGAGACTAGGTTTTGTTCGTTGCTCGAGAAACGCTGCATCCTGTTTCTTTTTTTAATATGCAAAACGAAAAAAAAAGAGGAAAAAAAAACATGGCAGCCCTCCGAAAAAAAGGGAGAATCGATCATATCCACAACAGAAAAAAAGTGTGGGAGAGATAGAAAAGAAAGAGACGGAGCGAAGAAAAAAGGTGGAAGAAGGTGGAAGAAAGGAAGAGCAAGAAGAAGATTCCCGTTGGACAATTTCATCAACCCGATAAGCTAATAATGAATGAAAAGTGAGGACTAGCATCACCATAATCGTCTTGCAATGAGATAATCGACTTAGGAGTGTATACAAGAGGAATGTTTCAGATGGATGTCGTTTTTCTCTTTCGACGGAAAGAAAAGAAAAATTGAAAAGAAGAAAAAGAACTTTCCCTATCGAGTGCACGAAAGGGAACAGAGATGTTTTGGTTGAAAATTCAGTGCTTATTACTAATTACCTTCTATCTATATAATGTAGACGTTCTCTAGACAAGTCCCCCTTTGTCTTACTTTCAGGGTTAAACGTTTCAGAAAACTTTCTGTCTGCTACACCTATCTGTCTCGCTATATTTACATAGGGGAACTCAACACACACACCAAACGAGGATAGAGAGGCATAAAATAAGTTATTGCCAACGTATTAAAAATTAAACTAACGAGTATTTTCACGTGACTGGTACGGCATTGGTGACTTTGGTGTCGATAGACATCATGTGAGAATCGGCACCCATGCTGTCGCACGACGACTCGGAATGACTAGGTGTGGGACTATCGCGAAAACAGGATGACTCCAGGTGCTTGTTGAGGTAGGACTTGAGAGCAAAGGCTTTGTGGCACTTGCCGCAATGATGCGACTTGGTGGCCGAGTGGGTCTGCATGTGGGCACGCAAGTTAGACCTGTCTGCGAAAGCCTTGCCGCAGTGAGCGCAGCCGTAGGGTTTCTCGCCAGTGTGCGAGCGCATGTGACCCTGCAAGAGCCAAGGCCGAGAGAAGGCCTTAGAGCAGACTGGGCAAACATGTGACAGGGCGTGCGTCAAAAGGTGCATCGACAGCGCTGGCATTGAAACGTAAGCTTTGCCGCAGGTCGGGCACGTTCGAGCGCAACCCGATTCCAAGCTCCTGTGAGTCTGCTTGTGACGCGACAAGTTGGACGATGTTGCGTAGGCTTTGCCGCATTCGCCGCAGACGTAGCGGCCGGAGCGTGAAGATGGATTGGGTGTAGGAGATGAAGGAGTGCTTCCGTGTTTCTCAGCCGACGAGACGGCCCTGGCTAAATGCTTAGCGCCCGTCTCTAGATTGATGCCACTGTCGCTACTGTTGCCTCCGCTTTTGCTGCTGTTGCTTCCGCCCGATCCCTGTTGCTGACCTGAAGGATTGTTCCTCCTCTTAGAACGTCCATCGCTAACGAAGAACGCTTCGTAAGTGTAGGCCACTGTTTTACTGGTCGTCGATTTGCTGCTGCTGCTGTTCACCCGTGTGTGGCCGTTGGATTCTGTACTTGCTCCGCCAATGGAACTGTTCATGCTGCTGCTGCTGCAGTGGGAAGAACTGGACGTCGAATCGTTCTCGAGAGCTGGAGGGATCGGACTAGGATCTGCCAGCGTCATTGTGGCCGGAGATGGAGGTGGTGTTTTGGAACTGTCCGGCGTGATTTCCATCGGACTCTCAGATTCTTCTTCGTCTTGGTGATGATGATGATGCAGCTGTTGCTGACTGGAACGGATGTGTGCCGTGCTTAAGTCCAGGATGGCGTGGGCGGTGCTCAAATCTTGCGGCTCTCTATCCATCATCACTCCGCTCACCTGCTGCTGTGGCGACAACTGGTGGTGATGGAGATGATGGTGATGCAAGTGATGATAACTGGACAATTCGCTCGCGAACGGCTGGACTCTCCGCTGCACTTCAACGCTCGTTGAATACGGCCGATAAAGGTCAGCCGGTCGTTCTCTTTCCCAGACGTGAGAAATGGGAATGGGCATGGCCGGTGGTTGGACAGGTTCGATGGTTACAGGAGGGTACCATTCGTTAGGATCGTAACGTTTCTCGCCCACCGGATAAATTGGATGGTGATGGTGGTGAATGTGCGGCAGGTGATGGTGCAGGTTAACCGGATGCTGGCGGATGGTTGGACTAGTGACAACTTCGTTCGGACTTGTTGGGCTTACCGGACTTGATGGTGGCTGGACGGGCGTCAATGGTCGATTCGTTTCTTCCGGCGGCTGATTTGTCGTTGGCGTCGTCGTGTGCGGATGGTGAACAAGGTGATGACGGTAGCAGTTCTCCTCCTCGCTGCAACTTCCGATACCCGATTCGGGTGTATCGGTACGCCGGGCCAATTGCAAGAGACCGGTAGTGGCTTCTTCGACGTCGCTATCGAAGCGAACCGCTCGATGGATGACGCTTTCGCGGGCTGGCATCGGTTCGCCCTTCACGGCGGTCAACGCTGTGATGCGTACCGATCCGACTTCAACACCGAAACCTTTACAAAAGCACAAAAAAAAAAATACAATTTGACTTAAATCGGATTGTTGGCGATGTCCCTTGATATCTATTTTCAAATTTCATGCACACACACACATAAAACTAGAGTTCGAGGAGCACTTGTAGAGCATTGCGGAACAAGTAACACGTAGTGAGGAGGGCTTTTCAACAGGCGAGGGGGGTGGCAGTCAAATTATGAAGGGAAATCAAGAAATAAGTACTCTAAGATATGCAGCGGTTGGCATTAAGTCGTTGAAGAGGTAGGACAGACTGTCATGCTAAAAGAACAGGGGAGTTGATAACAAATGAGAAAGTTGTGTGTTCAATTACGTATGCACAGCTGATTGAATTATAGAGCTTCAGGTGCATGATGACAAGGCTGTGCAGTCTGTTTCACACTTGAATACGTCATCGCTGCAATCGGCCTAAATCTTTTGTAAGTCTTCGTCTTACCTTTAGCCTAACCTCCCGGTACTCATCTACATGTTTTCCCCTTGTTTTCTTCGAGCTTGTCTTGTTCCCTAATTTTTGTTTCAGAAAGAAGAAAAACCCAAAAGTTCAAAGCTATGCAAACTTACAGATACGCACAACAACAACAACAAAAAAAAAGCCTAGTTGTCTAGCGGTTACGGAATCGGATCAAGAAAAAAAAATCCACCGCACAATGCATGATCTAAATAATTAAAGAAATCCAGTCTAAAACTACCGGATCTCAGCAACCGACTGTACGAAAGACACCTGTTTCGCGCTTTTAAAATTTGTTTCCAATGTTCGAATCGCACCCAACTTCGCTATTTGCCTTCCTTTCTTTTAAAAGGGACCCTTCAAACAAAAAAACTGTGGGGAAAAGAGTGGGCACAAGTGACGCATTACGTCAGAGTTGCGGAACTCGGCATAAGAGCAGGAACGGATAAATTGACACTTTAATCGACAATCTACGAAAAAAACTCGGAGAAAGGAAAACAATAGAAGCGCTGAGCGAGAGAGAGAGAGAGAGAGAGAGAGAAGATGGAAGTGTGACATTGTCCGCCGGAGCGGCACTTACCGGTATGATTGACGGGCGTCGGCGGACGGTAAACATTGGATGCCGATTTAGTAGTGACGTTGCTGGTCTCTTGTTCATCATCGCCGTTGGTCTCGCGCTCTAGCGATGCTGGTGGTGGCGACAATAGCGGCGGTGGTGGTGGCGGCGGCGGAAGATCGACGCACGGACTGGGAGACCGACGTCCGGTCGCTCTTTCCGTCAATCCTTGTCGGTTTTTCAGCTGCTTTTTCGGCATGAAACAGCGAGGCATTTCTCGTCTCTTTTGTGCGTCGGTCGTCGTTCGTCTGTTTTTCTACTGGCCGCACACACAAATCGCCAACTTTGTTTTCAACTCGATTTTTTTTTTTTGTTTTTTTTTTTTTAAAGAGAAACAGGTTAACGGAATTTTCTCCCCACTGTCGTTGGGATTGAACGTTGCGTAAGGGTCTCGTAAAATTCTTCGATAACGAAGTACTGTTTGGACAGGGAAAGAAGAAACAGAGTCAGAAGGAGAAAGAGAATGAGACTAGAGAGGGAGAGACAGGGAGAGAGATGTTGCCGTGACCCTGTCGCAAACCCAAACATGCCGCTGCCACTGACCTGACACTCGTTTTATACCCCCGGCCGGGTGGTAGTGGTGATGGCTGGTGGTGGTATATAGTAGCACGGGGGTCGTGGGGGAGGGACCAAATGGGGTGCTACAAAAGATGGGGGGTTGAAAAAGAGGGTGGCATGCTGCAACACATAGACAGCAGGAAGAGCGACGCGCGCAGACACACACACACACACGGACTGCTCTTGCCCCGTGTGTTCAAACAACAGCAACTTGCATACCATCGATTACTGCGTCGTCGCTGTCGTCGCTTTCCACATCTCGCTCCACACGAGCGAAGATTTACAAAAATTTAAAAAAAAATCCCGGCCGCGCTTCATCGTCCAGTCTATCACCTCTCACGATTCCATTTAAATTATCAAACAGAAATAAGACTATTGTCCCCTTTTTATTGTTTCATCGCTTGCTTTAAAAGAGAAGAGGTACAAGGCCGTGCCGTCCATCAATAATCCACAAGCAAAGAAGGATGTTTGTTGGACAGTGTGTAGCCCTTAGTTGACATCGGATGAATACAGATGAACTAGAGTGTGTAAAAATGTAATGAGTCTACAGATTGCAAAAGCAAGCCGGATTCTCAATACGTTCGATTCAATCAGAATCACCCGACAAAGGGGAAATAAAAAAAAAATCTAGAAAAAGAAAGAGAGACAATATACTCTGTGTGTGTGTGTGTGTGTTAGGAAGAATATAGTAGCAGGAGGGTACGTACACATAAGGATAGTCGAGAATATGTAAGAGAGTCGTACTGTGGTCGATTGAATCATCAAGGCGAGATGCAACCAGCATACGCGCCGTGCAGGCAGAAGAAGTAACAAAAAAAAAAAAGGGAAGAAGTAGATGGAATATATGTGGAATCTCTTTCCTCTTTTAGCCATTCCCAAGAAAGCAGCTATATCCCCGTTTCGTTTTCCTTCTTTTCTCAGCTTCATCGGCAATCATCATCATCGGCTCTATTGGATTACGAGCGGATATAGGGACCGGGAGCCCTGGCTAGCCATCGTATAAGCCACACATACACATGCTACCTCCCTCTCCAGTAACTTGGGGACCCGCCATTCTGTGGGGGGTTGTTAGATTTATTTTTTTTTATTCTTTCTGGCTTCTCTCTCTGACGTCTACGCACACAGCTGGATGGGCAAGACGTCGTTGACTTGTTTATACATGGAAGGGATCGCCCCTTCTCTCTCTCTCATATCCTCATACAGTGTCGGCATGGGAAATGATGATCATCATCGTGAATGGTAATAGTCTCGATGACATTTCTACACCCTTCCGGTTGCTTATATATAAAGCCATCGAATCGAATGATTCCCATCAGAATCGTCGTGTATATAGATCTCCCGGCTGTATATATCGACGATGAAAGTCTTACTAGATCCTTTCAAATGCTGCACGGCGAGGTCCGCTCTGTGCTCGTCGCCGGCACACACGTGTATAATATCGACGGTGAGTGAATCACTGTGCGACGTGGGGCACGTTCCATTCTGTATGGCCTGCAGTCACTCAGACTGTATCGACGTGAAACGTGGATTATCGTCAACATCTCAAGCGATCTCGCGTTTCGTTTCGATTCCGTGACCATTTTTCCTTTTATAGTCGACGTTATAACGTCGGCTTATTATTATTGGCCCAGCAGCCCTGCGCTCTGCTTTTTGGGAAAATAAAAAATGTCGGCAAATAAAAATCATTGCCGATAGAAGGCCGTGCCACATTTTTCTTACTCTCCGTGCAAATGAAAAATAAAGAATTTCTCCTTTTTGTAGTTTTGGCTTGTTACATGGATACTTGTGTTATTGAATCATGAATAGAATCCTAATGGGGATTTCGAAATAGTATGGGCTAGCGAAAATAGGCCACTGTGTGTTCGTTTGGAGCTGTTGTTCGAGACCACCTGCCCGTTTGTGTTGACACGAGTCACTTGCATCGCACACACACACACACACGGCCCAGCTCAGGAATTATTAATCAGTTCGATACAAGGGTACGTACCGGTACGCGTAAGTTATATAGATTTCCAGCTAACGTGAATGATGAATGAGTTTATCCGTAAATATAAATAAGCCGCTCGTTTTCGCTGTCTAAACACGTGAAAACTATACATCGTGTACCGGTAAAAGTTAGATTGGGTGTTTGTTTGGCTAGCTACGCTCAAATAATAGAACACGTCAGAAAATGAAGCGAGAAAAAGAAAGAAAAAAAGGAAGCGGAAATGAAAGTAGAGAGAACCACAGGTTCCATCCGTCCGGTAAAAAAAAACATATCAGGTGGTTGTGGCTTGTTGGCTGTAACGTGGGATGTGCTATACAAGTTGCGCAAATCCACATATTCGTCCATGCAATGATGACGTTAAAAAAAAGAAAAGAAAAAGGCTTAAACGTATCTTGTTTTTTCGTCTTATTTATTTAGTGACAATCGAGAACATGTTTCTCAATTTCAGAAATGCAAAAGGTGGGAATAAGAATGTTGCTCGAAAATGGAGGGCAGGTTACTCTATGCTCCGTGGCCGAAACCTTTGGAAAACAGACGTCAGCAGCTTAACAAGACAATTGTTTAAAAAACTGGGGCGGCACCTGGTGTTCATGTTCTCCTAAAATAAATCGATATTTCTTTATTTTCAAATTTTTTTTTCCCTTTTTCACAACAAAAAAAAAAAAGAGGGGAGACAAATCTACTACATAGTTGTAGGTCTCCATTGGCCTCGTAGTATTCCCCCTCCCGATGACGTGCTCCACCCTCTGTACCATTAGAACGCGTAGTTTCTTTTTTTTTTTTCCGGAGCCACTTTGAAATGCAAGACACATACACAACACTAACCCCCCCCTCCCCCCTAAATGCAGCAGGCAAGAGTCCCTTGCACCCTAGTAACAGGGAGTTAATCCTATCTATATGCACATGCAAAATTGTTGAGCTGTTGTCACCGCTGACGTTGCTTCTACGTGTATAGTATATAAGCGCGTTAAAGGGCGCTCCCCTCCACACAGACACACGAACTTGTCACAATTTGCTTTCGACTATTTTGACGCATTTCAAAGAAAGCTACTTGTCTTTATTATTTTTTTCTTTCAATTTTTAGACTTCAATTCCTTTAAAACTCCGTTTCTGGGGGGGGGGTGCCTTTTTTTCTTTTGTTGTTGTGCCTCTCTCTCTGTGATGTGTGTGTATAATTCTTTTCTTCGGAAGTAATTTGGAATCTGGTGATGTGTGTGTACATCACCGTCGAGCACAGGAAAAAGGCGGACATTTGAGCTATATAGAGTGGGAAAACTAGCTGACTGCATTGGGTCTCGATTCTCGGAAAGCCGACAAGGAAATTCCGTGAATCTCCTTCGCTCACTGTGCGCCCAGTCATCCAGTTGATGGGACGGGCTGAAAACCTGGGAGCACACGGAGCGAAAAGATACAGCAGGACTTGATGGGCGAAGGATTGTCCGGCTTTGCATTCGGCATTATGCTAATCAAAGCTAACGAAGTCATGGCTTCCTGCTGATACGCCACTCCAACACAAGTCCCTTGATTCCCAGCCTTGGATATGCAGACAATACTACGGCAGCGGTAGTAGTCGTAGTAGTCGTAGTCGAACAGCTCTATTTGTGTTATTTCAGCGCCTCATATAATATAACAAAGTCGGCAAGAAGAAATCAAAAGATTTAACTAAAAAAAAAAAAAAAAAAAAATCCCTTCGGCTGAGCTGATTTTCCATTCTGTTTATGGTGCGCACTGATGCCAGTGGTTCAGACCTCTTTTCTTTTTGGCTCTTATTTTTCGAGAATAAAAAAAAAAAAAAGAAACCATGCGGGATGTGCGAGATCAAGCGTTCGCTTTCGATAAGGCACACACACATCCAAGCGCCCAGTTGTTTTTCTCTGCGCTCTGCCCCTGTCTCTCTGTTTCTTATCGACTCCGACAATCGGCTTTCTCGTTTCCCATCATTCAGAGCGTTTTGAGTTCGTTTCATTCTCCATCACCCCAGCAGTTTTTCTTCTTTTCTTTTCTACCCGTGATGCGATTAAAAAGAACTTATATTTTTTTTTTATTTGTGCCTTTCTTTTATGAGGAAGCGGATGAAAAATTGGGAAAACGGCACGTTCATTATTGTTATTAGGACTGCATTTAATACAGGAACAAACAACAACAATGGGACAGCAGATACACAGCAAGTGAAGGGGGAAAAAAAGGGAACCTGTCAAGTTATGTAAAAAAGAAAAAGCGGATGCGACCCGCGCTTATTTAGCTTTATTCCTGGAATATTTTGTTGGGGGTGGGTTTTCGTAGACGCGTCTGTTCAAGTACGCGCGTACGCAGAAAAGAAGAAGAAACCGTCCGCATCCTATTTCCTTATCCTTCCGTTAGGTTTCAAAAGTTTTGAAATATACATTCCCTTCCGAACTCCCATCCCCTCTGTTTTTTTTTTTTCTTCGGCGTACACGTCCCAACAATTCAAACGGATCAAATAGATAAGGCAATACTCGTACAAGTGTTTGTCCTTACCATTCATTTTTTACTTGGTGTGTGTGTGTGTGTGTGTATACACCCGCTGCTCCTACATGTGTCCTATCTCTGTCTCCACCTTTCACCTCGAGAAATGCGCAAGTTGGGAGCTAGGACAAAAGATAAATAATGAACTCACAAGTCTCGGTGAATATTTCATAAAAGTCCAAACGGGACTTTACAAGGGTTTCTTCTCTTCTATTTCACGTATGCATTCATTTCCACGTACGTCTGTGTGCATTACGTCGAGGTTGAATTTTTCGGAGCCGCCGCAAGAGACCTTACAAGAGTTCACGGCACGGGCATTTCAAAGAGAAACAGAGGAAATAACTCACATGTACGGAACTGTTCTGTATGGGGTGGGAGGAGGAGTCCACCTGTAACCTGAGCTCTATCCCATCTGTCCGACTTCCTTCCGGCGCGCACAGAGCAACGAGACGCAATCGAGAACGAGAAGAGTGTGCAGTTACTGCTAGCCAATGTTCTCACATTTTATTTTTTGATATGTAAAAAAAAAAAATGTGGGGGAATAGGGGGGGAATAGAAAGGGTAGATTATAGACTGATTAGCCATCAGGTCACAATCAGCGTATGCGCACTCCATCGATTAGGGCGGAAAATATTTTCAACGAAAATTGTAATTATCAAAAGGCTTTTCAAATGAGTTTGATATATCGAGATCGTTAAAATGATTGAATCGGTCCCGTACACAGTTCATAGAGTTTTCGGACATTGGTACATAATTAACAGCCCGTATCATACACTGAAAAGTTGATATGGTTTTGTATGTTAGAACGTGGGAGAAAATGTATAAGCAGCAACCGGGGAAATAAAACTAGGGAATTGGCGGTTTGTTTGAATCCTTGCATCTACATCCGTTTCCAAATGTGAGAAAAAAAAAAGAAAATCCTGCTGGTCTTGAATTCATACACGTCGAAATGAAGGGCGAAAAACACATTCGGTGAGAACTTGTTAGTTCAACAATTCTCAAACGCATTGAATGGTCCCCTATAAAAGAAGAATGAAGGAGAAGAAAAGGATTGAAATCAAACATTCAAGATCCAATGCCCTTGCTATTTACGAGTTATTAGCGCGATGAGTGCGCGTGAAAAAAAAATGGGGGGGAGGGGGGGAGGACCTTAAAGCATTGCAGGCGAAACCATCCGAGCTAATAGTTCGCAACGAGAAGAAACAGCAGCATAACATTTCACGCTTGACAGGTCTTTCAAGCGGTGCCGATCAACAGTTTTCGGAGCCTGATAGTTAAGAACGCATTGACGCGTCCAATTTCGAATTCGGATCGTGTACCAGTGGCTATTGTATTACTAAATATCTGCGTGCCTCGATTGTCGAGTTATATACGGCGATTCAAAGGGTCATTTGACCGCTATGTTGAACATCGGCTTTTTACGGTGGAATCCCCCGCTCTCCAATCAAGCTGACGAACAACGGGTGGGGGGGGGGGGGGCGTGGGGGGTATTTACTACACAACTAATCTATCTATCTACACTACACACTAGTGGCTATAATAATATATAGTAAGGCCAATATATAAGGCGTGTATTAGTAATAAGCCGAAAGCGTTGAAGCTCAGCTTTATATGGACAAAAGGATAAATCTGATGATCTCGGCCCGAGCTAACTACTTCATCGCAACAAGAGATGGGTGTGTTCAATATATAAGAAAAGGATATACGGGCATGGTATGTGGAGCCGTGCGAAAATGTCGATGCCTCCTCAATGACGTTCAGGGAATGCCGGGGTTACACAAAAGAAGAAAAAAAAAGATAACAAAAAGGGAAAGAAGACAAGGAAGAATTGAAGCTGTATTCTATATAGTATAGAGTCTAAAGAGGGTGGGTCCTATAGAGGATACGTAAGCCATCAACGAGAAAGAGAACCCAGGGTGTTGCTAATGCTCTTAACTTTTCAGCTTTTTTTTTTCTGTTCGCGTTGGTCCTTCTTTTCTTTTCCACATTTTTATTTTCTTTTATGTACCAATTCCTCGTCTTTTCTCTCTAGTAGAAACAACCTATTTAGAAAGTTGCATTTCTTTTTTGTTGCTGTCTCCTTTTATTTGCTTCTAAAATCCTGAACGGCTCATTCGGGAATTGCTTACGTTTTTACTCGTCCGCCTGTTTTCGTCAGTTCACAAACAGGCAGTAAAGTAACGAGGGACATGTTACACTACAGATAGGCAAGCCAGAGGAGACTTTGATAGTAGCGCGTGTGCGTATCAGAGGCCTTTCTCAAGAGTCCGGGCAACAGCTGCAAGATGTCGCACGAAGATGAGCTGATTAGGGCGTTAGCCGCCTTCGATTCGTTTTTATAGTTACAATGGCGGCGCTTTCCAACACCGTCATCCACCTCACACCATCCACACACACACACCGGATATACAGTATATATTATGCAAGGCTATCCATATCCTTTGCTCTGTTTTGGGGAAGGGAATTTACGCAGCCTTCTCTTTATCGGTCTATTCATATTATCCGTCGTGTTCAATTATTCATTCAAATCGTTTTCATGTTCGCTCTTTTTTCGATCGTTCACCGCTAGCGACTGATGGTAGCGCATTATCCATAGTACATCTAACACCTCCTTTAATTCAACCTTTCGTTCAGTGGTTACGTGTATATATATACATATATATTCAACAGCAATGTATACGGCCGTTATTTGAACGCCTTCGCTATACGTGGCCTCCCTGTTTTGACGTAATAACGGGGCACGTTCCCGGGAAGGTCACGATGGGGCGGTTTGCAATGTGGAGGACCTTCCAATAAAAAAAGGTGACCTTATTAGAATAGCGAAGCAACACCCAAGTCGTTTGAATCGCTCCAAAAGGTCCTCCCCCCTCAAAATTCACCTGTTTTTCACGCTGCGTAATAGTGACCCACTGGGCAATTGTGGATACAGGGGGGGTGGGGGGGGGTGGTAGTTATTTAAGACTGGACCCCGTTATTTCTATAAACAACGAGCCCAAAAGTTTTCACTACGTGTGACGTACAGTATTAAAAAAAAGAAAACTTTAAGAGCTTGAAGGAGAAGAGGGGTTAGAGAGAAAGAACAACAGCCTGTGCACAACGGGGTGCGATGGATAACGTTCTATGACATGTCATCAAAAGTTTTTCGAGGCAGAAAAAAAAAGAAAGAAATGACTAGAGAATCGCCTGAGTGTCTGTGAACTTTATTTTTTTTCATGCCCTCATTCGTCATCATCTCCGGCTGTTTGTGTGTGTGTGATGTCTGGCGTTATTATAATATAGGGTATACAGAGCGCGCACGGAGCCATGGGACGTATAAGCGCATCGACACCTGCAAACTGGCGCAACCGCTCCCTCGGGCCTCATGAATATTCGCTTATGCCTTTATCACTTTTTGGCCATTATCGGACATTGTCTGCACGCGTGATGCCATTTCTTTTAGCATCCCGCAACTGACCACCAGCAGCGATCGTATATTTCAATTCGCAACTACGTGGCTATAATGTATTCTGCATTAAAAGAAAAGGAGAAAGTCAGGCAACAGAGGAATAAAGGGAGTTTTATTCCAAAGTGAAAATTAAATTACTTAATGAAAACGACACTGACGGTTTGAATTAAGCCGGACGTAACCAAGGCAACGCGAACGCGGCCAAAAAATATAAAAATAAATGATGAGGCTTTCTCTTTCTTTTTGTTTTGTAAATTATGCATAGACAATCCTGTTGCGGCAGCTGCGGTTTGAGCTCTTGTTACAAAACCGGTGCACATCGCAGAACTCATAATAACCCGATCGTTAATAATGAATTTACTACCACCGCTTACTACTGGGGCAAAGTTTCTCCCTTATGGGCAAAGCGAGTCTATATAACGTACACGGGTGTAGTAGCCTACACTCAGTTGCGTGCGAGAGCCTAAAAAAAAAATAACAAACAGGCAAAGCGAGGGTGTTCAACAGTTTGCCCCTAGGGTTATTTCTCTCACTCCGGCACACACACACACGACCGCTGTATATATATAAAACTGCGATGGCAACATGTGAATCATCATTATATAACCGGTGGTTGATGGTCGCTCGCACAGGCCACGAGACCTGTGTAAATTGTGTGTACTGTGTACGTATGCTTCAGACGAGAGAGGATACAGGCTTTGCTTTCGGTTATGTATACGTTACGTATAGGTAAAAAAAAAAGTATAATAACCGCGCCTGAGAATAGATCTAAAATTACCTCTAACATAAAATGGGGAGAAGGACGGGCCAAATGGGGTCCGCGGGTGGAGGGGGAGGAAAGAAGAGGGATATACTTTTCGTTAGAATGAAGGGGCAAAAAAAAAAAGAACTCGGGTTGATTGCATTGCGTGCTGTCCACAATCTCCCCCCTCCTCACCGTTAGACAATTAAAGTGAGGCTATATAGATGGCAGAGAAGGAGGAGATGGTATTTTCCAAAAAAAAAAAAGAAAAAAGAAAGGGAGAAAGTGAACGAGTTATAAAGCCCTCCATCTTTTTCGCATTGCTCGGCATGTATATACCTTTCGTTTGCTGGGTGGCCGTGGTGGCTGGGATACTTATGCAGTATAGATCTCTATTATGCTAGATCCAACACAGCTCTGGCAATAACAACCTGGTTTCGTGCCAAGAAGTCCATGTATAAACCCAAGAGAAATAATAAAAAGAAAAGAACAAGTTGAGAAAGAACGAAAAAAAAAGAAGTGAACAAGAAGATCAAGCGTTCGATCAAAGCTGCTAAGGCACTTGTGCGCTGTTGCTGCTTTTACAGCGTCAACGGACGAATGAGGCTCGTTCACGCCCAGTCAGCACAGAGCCTCTCTTACATATATATCCTTTGCGTATTGTGTCCGCTTTGCTGAGCCGCTTTTCGGACTAAACGATGCAACGTCGTGAGGCTCTCGAGGACGATAGAAAAAAACGGCAGTCGGCCAGCATGAGACGAACGGAAAAGATCGGACGAGGGTTCAGCCCCAGTTGACCCCCCACCCTATACTCTCTTTCATCTCTTTCTTTTTTTTTTTCACGATCGTTTAAACAGAGATCCGTTCCGAAAGAGTAGTCAGAATAATAGCAGATAGAACTGCTGCAGCAAGCCAAAGCAAAAAAGAGAAAATTCAGCTTCTGATGGATTGATTCCGGCGAGTCCGTGTAACTGGCACAGTTCACTGAATCAAATGGGCGGCGGCGCGCGTGCATATGTATAGAGTGGCTGGCAGAAGTTACAGCGTACAAGAAGTTAAAATCCAAAAAAAGGGGGGAAACATGTCGCCCTAGTGCAATTTTAGATAGATTGTGAGAAAAAAAAAAAAAATAGAAGAAGAGACGGTCAACAAAAATACAAAAAAGAGAGAGAAGGGGGAGGGGGGGTTGATTCGTGTTCAGTTGGCCATAAGCAACCTGCTGCTGTCGCCTACGTCCGCTTCCCTTTTCCGCTTGATTTGCTCACATTATCCAAGCGCGTGCCCCAGGAGTTCAGCCGTGGGAAACGAGCCTTTCCTCTCTCTCTCTCTCTCTCTCTCTCTCTCTCTCTTTCTAACATGTAGATATTGTACAACTTAATAATATCGCCTATCCTTTTTCATTAAAATTTTTTTTTTCTTTTCATTTTTACTCAGCGCTTCTCTCCCCTTTTCAATTTTTTTTTTCTCCTCCCTCCCTTTTTTTTGTCTTCTTTTCACGTTGCGTTGTTACTGTTGGATATAATTTTCAAACTTGCGACGACGCGAAAACTGCGTGGTTGTTACTAACCCCCTCCAGTTATTTTTTTTTGGCACGTGCTACCACCATCGCTCGTGCCCGTCCCCGACAAAAAAAAAAATACTTGAATAGTGTTGCCTTGCTTGTGTGTGTGTGTATAGCAACACACACAAACGGTAGCCCCCGTTGCTATACTACATACACAGTTAGTCCAGCCGTTTCCTGTGCCAGCAGGTCTTCTATACACACAAGAGAGAGCCATCAATGAAACATGCAACTGGGGGTTATTCCAAAACTCAGCCAATGCCGTCTTGTCTTCCCTATCTTCGAACGGCCACTTCTATCATATATCCGTCTTCATGTTATGGATCTTTGTTTTTTGTTTTTTTATTCCCTGCGTTGGCCATCGGTTCGTGCAGAGATCGCTCCCTTTGATCATCCAACGACTTTTTTAAGATGATAGCGCACAAAGCGGTGTGTATAGTTTTAGTTGTATCTTTGAGCTTCGTTCCGTGCCACTGTATCGAATACGATCGAGTAAAACACACGCGGGAAGGCCAGCGGCCGGAACCCTGTTGAATTGTTGAACCGACCGATCGATCAGCAGGAGCCCTGAGGCAACTTTTATTTTTTTTTTTTTTTAGCTAGCCCTTGCATTTTCGATGTTACACGGAGAGCTCATATAATAATGACTGCACAAGGATGCGGTCCCGCAATTGACGACAGTCGCTAGCACACATCTCTCGCCGTTTTTAAACGATGGCCGAAATTGATTTAATTATTTACTGGGGCGGCAAATAACACACGAGAAAGTAGACAAGTACAACACAGATATATGCCCTTAGGTAACAAACCCAGTGATTCTTTCAGTTGACTTGTCATCGTTCCCCGTAGCAAAGCAGACTATCAAGCAGTTAAGCGGTGAGCAAAATAAATCATTAAGAAGAATAAAACTGGTCTTTTATCTAATGTGCATATAGTAAGACTCATTAAAATGATTGGACGTTTTTATTGTTCGTTTTCGTTTAGATCAGACAGATCCACGGCGTTGGCGAAAAACGGTGGTGTTTCGAATGATTACACGAGCCCCCACTTTATTACGAGAAATAACAAGCTGATAACGAAGAGGAAAGAAACAAAAAATGGAATTAAAGAATTTGAGACAAAAGAAAGTCACGTCGGATACGTGAAGCATTTTTTTTTAAAACAGGAAAGAAGGGTGAAAGAAGAAAATAAAATACATTTTTCTAACGGCGACTAAAAGCTTTGGAATGATGATGAGAGCTGTCGAGTATGCGAAGCAGCTCCGAAAAACAAAAATCTTGAACGAAAAAAAATTCTTTTCCCTCCTTCATCACAGACGTGATGGATACAGTCCCGAAAAATTAAAACAAACATGAAGAACAAAGAAGAAAAAAGAAAAGAAAATAAAATGACGAGAATACCAAGAAAAAAAAACCGCTAGTGACAGGGTACGGCTTCGGTTGTTGATCCATCGATTTGCGTGGAAGGGGTAAAAATCCTTGCAATCCAATTTTTGTCCCTCTTTTTTTTTTTGTCAGCGGCTTTGGACACAACCCCCCACATCTTTCCTATTAGTTTCTTTTCTGTTACGTAGCATGTTGGCTTCTCGTCACAAAAGCTTTTGTTTTCCATCCTTCCCAATCTTTTTGTTTCCGAGAATTCACGCCTCATCGAGATCTTCACAATTTTTTTTTATTTTTTCCGCCCAAGCAATTTTTCAAGTGTGAACTTGGCAAGATGACGACGTGAGGTATAGAAGAGTGTCGAGGCAGGTTCGTAATTAAAACTTGCCAAGCTGATAACGATGGGATAGCAATGGCAATGGAGGGGGGAGAAGATGTTGGGGTCTTCTACGAACTCATCATTGGTTTCGTGGACATTCGTTTCGTACCACTCCGGTCGGAGGAAAGCAAAAAAGCAAAAGCAAAAGAAACTTCAATCTTTTAGGTTACACGGTATACGCATGCAACGTTGCAGTTTCCGATTTAAAAGAAAAAAAGGCACACCCGCCCTGTGCACGCACAGTGGGAAATCGATGCAGCTATAAGTCATTCGGCAAAGGATCGTTATCATCAAAAACGTCCATGCATATTTTATTTCGAAGAAGAATACCGACTGCGATTTATTGTTTCCATCACAATCATTCTTTCCGTTACCAGAAATGGATAAGAGACGGAGGTAAGAAAAGAGGAGAGAGAGAGAGAGAGAGGGGGGGGGGGTGAATGTAACGCTCGCGTATATACAAAGTAT
This sequence comes from Daphnia carinata, assembly GCF_022539665.2. Classification (NCBI taxonomy): domain Eukaryota; kingdom Metazoa; phylum Arthropoda; class Branchiopoda; order Diplostraca; family Daphniidae; genus Daphnia; species Daphnia carinata. The sequence goes on from NC_081333.1 coordinate 7,569,209, forward strand.
AATCTGCAGTCTTAACGATGTTATATAGTCTGTGGGAAAACGATTGGTGAAAGAGATGCTAGGGAAAATTGAGGCATAAAGACGAGCTACAGACGCGAGATGCTGTGGGATGACGTTGACGATCAATGTCCTGTTAGCTTTTGTTCTAGATATACGACCAACTTGTGTGTGTGTGTGTGTGTGTGTGTGTGTGTACCGCTCGTTCCGAGTACACGATGATTAGCCTATCAATCAGAGCGGAGGCAAAGGGGTGGGCGAACTGTTTGTTTCATTACCATCGAATTAATAGCAAGCACTTCTCTAACTATATAGAGATACGCGTATATGTATTATGTTGCACACAGAGGCGTCAGTCTTACAGCTCGACGGCTGATGTTGTTGCTTCTCGTTAACCGAAACGACAACGAAGACCGAGTGCGAGTGGCCTAGAGGGGAGAATCAAAGATATAAAAAAGACGGGGGGAGGGGGGGGGGGACAGGAAACGACAAGCAGAGAAGCTAAAGACGTCTAGCTTTAGGAGAGATAGAGAAATTCCATCGAGTATTAGCTTAGTAAGTAGGATAGCATCAGCAATCGAGAGAACGCATTATGCAAAGTGGCCACGCTAAATCGTTGAACTTCGTTTTCAACACAATCCCTGTCATTTATATATCGATACGTAATTATGCGGAAAGTATAGATTGAATATAGTCCAAAGTGTGCAAGTTGCAAAAAAAAAATAAAAAATAAAATATGTAGGTTGGTGTAACTAGAATAGCATGTGAAGAGCGAAATGCGTTTTCATATTAGATGAATACACGCCCCGCAAGAGCACCCCAAAGGCCTTCGAGGGGCAACAAGCCGAATAGAGAGACAGAGAAGAACAGCAGAGAAAATGGGCGAGTTGTTTTTCGATCTGAAAGCCGATAAATAATTGAACAGCAAAAGGTAAGAAGATCACGCGAATGTATGCGTGGCACCAACGGTCTACATGTCAAACGAAGGGTGGGAGAGTCTAACGTTTCATGTCGATCCCACCAAGAAGAAATCGTCTAGCCTGAATAAACAAGTAAGGCCGATATATGCTGTTGCACATCGATGGCCAACCGGCCATCGAAAATGCGGACACGTATTATGCGAGTAGGACATCATTTGGAAAGAAGCGGGGCAAAACAACATTGAAATCTCATTTCCTCGAACACGACATTACAGGTTACGTAAATAATACGTTAGCTTCATAACAAGGACGACACGAACACGTACGATGATCGTAGGCTTCCTATTACAGTCCTACTTTACAATGCAAGGCTGTAGTAAAATAATAAGCCTTTTATTTGATCGACATTGCCTTAGTGGCCCTATAAAAAATCGGAACCTCATAGCCTATTCATAAAGAGAGGATGTTTGTATATCAGACGTACGAGTGCGTGTGCCTTTCTAAGATTCATCGTTGCATCTAACCAAAACATCGTCATCTCTATCGTATGTATAACCTTCGGGACCTTTTGTTGCATCCAGCGTGACACGAAAGCGTTGAACGAATGACACGCGTCACATTTTGCGGGGTCAGGCCTCCGACAGCCGAGAAATCAACATTTTCTAATATACTTGTGTATGTGTTTTTTTTTTGCCTGTCCTACGTGAATCGTATACGAATCAGGACAGAGGGATGATGACGGCATCTACTATAATACAGCCTTTTTATGTACATGAAGCCTAACTCTCGTTTTTTTTCTTTCTTTATACAAGTACAGCGCGCACATGCTACATAGGTGGTATAAATAATGGTGAATGGCAGGCACAACTATACGCCGAGAGGATTCGTCGTTCACCCTGTTCTGGAAGAGTGCGGGGGGAGGTAAAAAAAAAAAAAAAAAAGAGGGGGAAGTCATATCAGTTTCTTTTTTGCTCACGCATATATAGCCTCGTATATTTATACGTAGAGCTCGTCGGCAACTGCTTCTGTTGCTGCGCTTTATTGCGGCTGGCATGCGCTTACTCCTTTTTTTTTTTCTTTCCTTTCTTGTTCTTGTTCTTCTTTCTTTTTTCCTCTTCTTTTTTTTTTTGTGATAGCAAAAGGGGGTGAAAAAGAAAAGGGAAGAGGGGGTTATACTGCCATCGCGGCTGCTGGTAGTTGGGCGTTAGCCAACATCCTCAGTCCGGCGCTGTTGATATGCGCTGCAGGCGCTCCGTGACGCTATATAGTATACTATTGCGACGCCAACAGATCTGCGGTTGCCAATTGCTTTTTATCTCCTCTGTAGCTTCCTCCCCATCCTCCCTTCCTCCTTTTATTTTTTTTTTTTATTTATTCTTCCTCTTTTTTTTTTTTTTTTTTTTTTTTAAACCTTTTTTGTTGCATTTCTTTTTCATTGCGAAGAAGAACCGCCTTACTGGTCCGATTGGATTCAGAGGTTTTTTATTAGTTGTCACCAATGACACACGTATATCCCACGTTCTTCTACTAAATAGACGCGTCTCGATGGTAGCAGCACACGTTCGGCGTAGAACGATGTATAAGTGTACGTGTAGAACGTAACGAAATTTCTCTCATCGACCAAGTTATCATCAGCCTAAAAATAGAAGCAATAAAGACACACACGCATCTGTCTAGTTAAAAAGGCGGCAAAGGGAACGGGGGGGGGGAGGGGGCGAACGAAACAAATAAGAATTTCTTTTTGAAGATATCTCTGCACCGTGTCAAATATCGTGATAATGATGCTCAATTGTTTATACTGTACGCTATTCACAGGTCGTCCCGACGCTCCGCTGGTAAAAAAACAGTCTCAATGGATTTGTAATTGCGTAACATAGCCAAGTATATACGTTTCTTGTTCTTTTCTCGGGGTGGAGCTCTTTCGTAACAATCCCTGCGGGCATTTTCATTATTTTCTCGCTGGTTAAACGTGATCCGACGTGCCACTGATAGCTAGAATTTAATTCCACGTTGGGATGCCGCGAACGCGTAATTGATAAAAAAAGAGGCAAATGCCACAGCGTCGTGGATATATATATATACGAAACTCGCATCGAAAAAGAAAAAAAATACATGCCCATTATTGTTGGCTGATGCTAAAAGGCACTCATTTTACTTATTTATTTTTTTTTTGCTTTGCCGTGAATCCATACTATCCGCTTGCGGGATCGTGTTTTTTTTTTTTTTAACCTCGTCTCGACAAGTGGCCGCCAGAGAGCGGCCAGGTTAAAACATCGACGTCGTTCTTAATTTTTCTCAGCTTCAAAATCACCGTATGTTTTTCATGCTTTTATGTTCGTGCCAATCTCGTTTTCTTAGAGAGATCTACACATCACGTTTGACTGCTATTCCTGTGTGATTCATCACTTCCGCACGACCGCAACTGCAAGCTGCTTGTTTGTTATAGTTCCGTCCCCGAGGTGTTCTCCCCCTTCTTTGTTTGGGGCTTCGACACAGCAGTGCCGCTGGTGATCGGCGTAATCAAGATGAAGCATTTTCGTAAGATGAAAACGACCGTCGAAAAAGGCATCCCTGACGCAAAAGGAATGCGACTCGTGTAATAGACTTCTTTGGTACGTTGTACATGTTGTAATTACGAACAGTACGGAGGGGTTTTTTGAAAACAAAAACAAAAACAAAAACAAAAAAAAAAAAAACATTTCTAACTTTGCTGTGGGCGACAATTTAGGCGTAGGCTGAAGTTGCCTAACAAGTAAAATAGCGTGGAAGCGAAAAATACGTGCAACAAGTTTTTGTCGAGCAAACAGTGAGGGATCATCAGGAGTTTGGAGAACTTGCTTTTTTTTTTATAGAAGTTTGCGAGGCCTTGTTGATTTGATTGGATTTCTTTTTTAAAAGCATTACTTTAAAAACCCTAGTTGAATGTGAATTTTAGAAAACACGCTCCATCTTCGATTTTCTCATCGTGTTTTGTGCGCTTTGGCACATCACCGATGTGCGTTTGTTTTTTCAAGTGTAACGTTTGCATCGGGCGTTCGTTCAACCCTCCCCCCCCCCCCACTGGTTCCTCCCATTTCCACTGTCTGGTAGGCCACTCAGCGATGCATAGAGTTAACGTCTGGCCGACTCGTGCAATCAAAGTTGGAAGACAGACGAGGGACACAAGAAGGCGAAAAGAAAAAAGGAGAATAAAACCAAAAAGTTGCACGACACATGACCACTAGTTCCTTGTCTGACCCACCTCTCTTTGCAATCAATTTTGGAAAATCCAATCTCGCTTTCTGACATCCTTTTGCTATACATAACGAAAGACTGGTGCGTGCAATCTATTTGATGCGTTGTCTGTATTTCCCCATTCCATTTAAAGTCTCAGTTTTTTCTTGACGATTGTTTTCAACTTTCTTTTCGTGTTGATACAAAAAAAAAAAAAGGAAGCTCAATCAAATACGCTGCTACGTTTGCCAGCTCGGCGAAAAGCGTGAGCGTAAATTCATGTGAAGAAAACACATCGCCATCAGCTCCTTGAATTAAGAACATTATAAAGGGCAGACTAGATTTTGCATGTGTCACGCCTACGTGGGAATCAAATGCCGTTCTAGCCGATGCCGAAAAAACTTGATGTACTTTCGATGTTTAACAACGATAAAAAGAGAAGATGCTGAGCAACGTGAAATAGAAGAAGAAGGAAAAAAAGAAATGACATCAAAACAGTGTGGGAGGGGGGTTTACCAAGAATCCCAATATCTAATCGAGCTTCATCTAATGGATTGGGGGCCTTTTCTTTCTCTCTCTTTCTCTCGACGAAACGTAGAGTTTTCAATTCTTTTTCCTTTCGTATGTAAGTAAAAGAAAGAGATGTTCGTCATGTACACAATGCAAGTTTCCTTTCAGTCTCGTTTCTGACATGGTGCCCTCCCCAATCCCCCGTTTGTCAGTCTGTCGTTTCACTATTAGTTTTTTTTTCCTTTTCTACCTACCCGCTCTACCATCAGTGATACGTCGGTTACACATCAAGTCCCGATGCAGTATCATGTCCAAGCTTCTGGTACTCTTAAAAGAATGAACAAACGAAATAGTTTCGGATGGAAAATGAAAAAACAAAAGAAAAAACACGTGTCCTACAGTTAGCGTAGCTCGGAACGAAGCAATCGATTGGACTCGACACACGCACGATAGGATTGAATTATCGTGCAACTTTTTTTTTTTCCCTCCTCCTTCTCCTGACGCCGGTTAGTAAAAGCGCGCGTGCTTAACTTTCTTCTTTATTCTCTCTTTTTTTTTTTTTTTTTTTTTTACGTTACGTTTTTTTTTTCTTCTTCTCCTCTTCATCTACTTCTTCGTTTCACGATGATTCGACTGCCACACAGACGCAATGTTATACAATGCTGGCTTTGTATGTATGTGTGTGACTGCCCGCAGTTCAGACAATCGCCCCGCATCGACCACTTTCTTCTGAGGCCTCATTGAGTCAAAAGAGCAAAGAAAAAGACTTTTTTTTTTTTTTTTTTTTTTTTTTTTTTTTTTTTTAAAAAAAAAAAAAAAGGTCGGCAGAAAAATAAAAAGTTTGCGATGATTGTTGAATGACGGGAGGGGCTCGGGACTTGTTGAAATGCTCTTAGTATTAGACATCATCAGCCAATCATTCAGGGGTCGTGGAACACAACTGGGATAGCGGTGCCGGTTGTTCAGATAAAAAAAAAAGAAGAAGAGGGTGGCAGATTATTTTCATCAAAGAAGTCAGGAGGGAAAAAGAAGAAGCAGCTCCGTGTCTTTTCCCGATAGAGACAAGCACCGAAGAATACAATGCCGTTTCCATGCTGCCATTCTGGAGGGGGGTTGACACAGTGTCATCGGTGACAAGAGAACCAGATGAATCTCTGCCAGACGCACTCACGTTTTGGGTCTAAGCGCAACAGAAGAGGAACACGCTCGTGTGTCTTATTCTTCTTTTTGTTTAGAGGAAAAAAAAAAAAAAAGAAACCTGTTCAGGTTTGTCTTATCTGTCTCGACTTTGCTCTGATGTACACACAGGTTTTTATTGTTCGAGCCACGTACTGCAGTTGCACATATTTCTGTCAGCTTCGATGTCGTCCTTTCTCCTGCTCATTTTCTGTTGCAATCGAAAGTGAGGACGCATGTGGAAAGTACCACTATATATTTCAGAAAATGAAAGCCATTTAATTAGAACTTGATGAATATGTTGCAAAAGTTAACGAGAGTTAGCAATGAAACGCAGTTGCGAGAAAACTAATTATCGACAAACAAAGACAAAAATTGTTTGAATGACGGAAAGGGGGAAAGGGAAATCAAAACATCGACAAATCAACAACAAGAGAAAAAAAAAGGGAATTACATGGACGAGAAGAATAACGTATCAAACTAGAAAGGGTGGGGGGGGGGAATATATAGAAAAACAAGAACACAAAAGTTCATTGGATTCCAACGAGTTTCACGATGTAGCCGTACACACAAATACAACGCACGACATGACTGGATCACTCACATGTTCCATATTACATATCGAAAGAATAATACATATATACAATAAGAAGGGGGGGGGGGAGTGGGTTGATGCAGACGAACGCGAGTTTTTGTGGACGGTTGCACGCATGGAACCTCTCTTTTTTTTCCTCTTTTCGATGGGTGTGTTGGTTGGGCTGTTCCCTTCGATCCTTCATACACCCCCCCCCCTCCTTCGCCCGTCTTACTTCTTCTCTGTACTCATTTTCCATTTTTTTTTTTATAGATATATTTTCCACGTTAATACCGAGGACGTGATCCATCATCAACTTGTCACCAAAAAGAGGAGGAAGGGCCAAACAAAAAAAAAAAGTAGTGGATGAAAAAAAAAAAAAAAAACGAAGAGAAAAGCTTTTCCCTTTCGTCAGTACATGCGCAACCCTCCAGTCCCCCTCTGCAGCTTTCATCGTCATTCTTCTTCGTGTACTTGAATCATCATCATCCGAGAGAGTTCAAACTTTTCATCATCAAAGAATGGATCCTAACCCCCGTGTCATAATGAGCCTTCTCTATAACCTCCACTTCACAGCTCCAAAAAGCTGGGCACCCCTGGTTTTTTTATATTTTGCATTCGGCACCGTCCCAAAAAAAAAAACTTGAGGATGATATACTACTAAGTGAGTCTGTGTGTGTATGCTCTATGTGGAATAATATGCCATCGCGTGGATGTCGTATTGTGCTGCGTCCGCAACTGCCATTTAAAAAAACGAAATGTTTTTGAAATTTGCTGTGTGTGTGCATTGCACTTATTGACATCATCATCGGCTTAGTTCTTTCACGATTATTGTCATTTATGAAATGTAAGGGTAGGAGGGGAGGGGGGTTTAAAAAATTATGTTCCCTGCTTGAAAACTTTTTTTTTTTTTTCTTTGACAACACCAAATGGATGTGCTCCCCTCTGTTACATACGCAATCATAAAGAGCTATTGCATTTTTTTTCTTTTTGGAGAAAGCAGCCAGTTGGAGGCAACAGATGTTCGTGATTGAAAGAAGTCAATCTGGTTGGACATGTATAAAGCTTTGGGCATTGACTCGTATGAACTTTTGAACTTATTTTTTTTTTTTATTCCCTTTGTTACGCGCGTTATTGGCACAAACTATTCAGAAGAAAAAAAGGAAGCGTTGAATCGTTTCATTAAACCGCACATCTGAATTGAATCATTAACTTTTTTTTTACAGGGACATTAGTAGTATAAAGCATTGTGAGCAAAGGTTAATTCTCAATTATACGTTTGTCGGTCGAGTCAGCTCGCAATGAAATGGAATAGATAGAGGAGATATCGCGTTAACAGTTGGTAGCCGATTTGAAAAGAAAAAAATGTGCACGAAAAGAACAGGAAGGCGTTTCGATGGCATCCTCAAAGGAGCAATTCTTTCGATGCCTTTGAAAGATCCCAACCCGCTCCATCTTATGTATACGTTAAAACACACAGTATAGGTATAGTTGGTAACATCAGCGGTCCCTAATCTCCTCTTCTATCCGTGCGAGTCATCTGTCTTGGCCCTGCGACTCTCGTTCGCAGCGATCCTCCCACTCTGTGTCGACCATCTTCCGCAGCTGGCCGAAACTCGCTCTCTTATGGTTTTACTGGGGATTGCAGCGAGATGCTTCTATACATGCCTTATCGCATGATGATGGTCCTGTCGGTCTTTTTTTTTCGAATAACGCGCCAGTCTTTGGCCCCGCCAATCCACTCGTCGTACTACGACCGATTTCCACTCACTGCTAAGCCTCTGGCTGCTGGACGACGGTCGATGGTGTATAACGAGCTGATTGATTACGACCGTGCTCGTAGCAGCAGCAAAGTCAGGCGACTGCCGTTTGACCTTATTAGTGTGAGACACTCCCCACCCCCACTCCCGGTCGGGGATATCAATGTACACACGTAGCGGTGGGTAACCATAGCGACAACAATTCAAACGTCAGAACGCACAGCGAGAGAGAGAGAGAGAGTTAAAAGCCAACGATAAGGAGAGGGGGGGAGAGAGATTGGCTCCGAAATCTATTTGGCTTTTCGTTGAGGGGATGATGTCGCAAAAGAAAAAAAAAAAAAAAAAAACTTGATTGCATGTGGCCAACCGTCCTTGCACTATCGTCGAGTTTCTTGCAACTGTTTCGACCGTTAGTCTCGTCGGTGCCCTCTCTACAATCCATAATGCAGCGAGATTCCCTGAACGATTACGCTTGAATTTTTTAGCGCGTCCAATTGCCAACACGTGATTGTTGCGTCATACAACGATTTCCAAGGGCAGAAAAAGTGGAAAATAAAAACATTGGGTAAACAAGTTGCGTCGAGCGAACATCGGATGCGACGTCATTGGCAAAACGCATTTGCAATCGCGATATAACATGCTCGTGTTGGAGTTCTACATGCGCTAAATTGATTCGCAGGAAGAAACGGCTCAAACGCTCCACGTGAGATCGGGATCGTGCTATTAATACACTCAAAGAAATGGCTGCAAGATGAGAGCGTCGACTATAATAAAGCGAAAGAGAAGAAAGAACCTGTTGCCAAACCAGAGAGACACCGTTAGATGTTGCAAATCTCGCGCGGAGATGCATAGTAATGTAGCAAATCGATCAAGAGGTTAAACCCTAAACTTTCTGTCTATGCCTCTTTTATTTTATTACTTATTAAATACAACTCGTACGAATATGAAAAATGTAATGCGAGTGTGACGCGTTATCACTTGGATAGATAACAGCTTTCGCTAGTAGTAAAGAAAGCCCGTATAAAAAATGCGCATTGGAAATTGCAAAGCGAGAGGAAGGGATATGATTGCGTTCAACTGATGACCGGCTAGGCCACTTATTTTCCTTATTGATTTTGTTTTTATTTTTATTACTTTTTTTTTTTTTTAGAAAATCCCCTTCGATCCTTGTGCAGCAACAGCAGCATTATCGAGAGGGGGGAGGGGGGCAATGGGTGCGCTTATTTCCTGCCAATCCGCTTTCCGGATTTTAAAAACGCCGGCAGTTTTTTTTTTTACATACATTTTTTGTTCCGGTTGTATTGATGCCGGTTTTTTTTTTTAAAGGGACGAACTTGTTGTGCTCTTTATCGCAATAAAATAGAACCTATATATATATATATATATATATATATCCCCAAGCAAATAATACCCTTCCGTGGTTTATCGTTTAGCTTTTATATTTTTCATTGGCTTGGCGTCTTTAAATTTTCAATATGAGAAATGCAATTTCATTAAAATAAACTTTTCAATAGTTTTTCCTTTTTAATTAATCCACCGCCTTGGCTCCCGTACGGACGATATTCGTGCATGGTAGATAAACGTTCTTCTTTTTTCTTCTTCGCCGTGTTGAAGCATACGGATATACGTCTCTCTTTATCCATTCTTTTTTCTAGAGGACGAAGGTCGGAACGAATCAAAAAAGTTTTTTTTTTTTTTCTTTTCCTGAAAAACTTTGTTTTGTTTGTTTTTTTTCTCGTGTGTGTTTTGTTTTTTATTTCCCTTTGCTACAGTACGGAAAAGAACGAAAGAGACTGGACAATCATTTGACGTCGAGTTGCACATAGCGTAGCCGTCGTGGGGTGTGTTTTTTACCCCCTTATGTATGCTTCCTATCCGTCGGCGGGAGGGATGCGACTCCCCAGTGGTCCGTCCTTTTTTTTTTTTCCTCGTTGCTTTCTCGTCCTTTCTCATTATCGACTGTCGACCATGTTTCAGAACAAAACGTGACTTGTAGTTCCCTTGGCATTTCACTTTCTCTTTTCTATAGACCTACCCTCTAACTATATAGCTCATATAATTCTTTGGTCTGTCGTGCCGGTGTGGACCAATGTTCTTCTTCTTTTTTTCAAAGGGGAAATCTTCCTTCTTTTTTTTTCCCCCTAGTTGTAGCAGGTCCCCCAATCCTGTAATTTCACTCCCTTTCCTTGTTGCTTCCAACTGTTACCTATCTTTTTTCACGATCAACCCATTTTTTTTGTGTTTTGACCAATGTCTCCGGACATTTTTTTTTGTTTTCCAGGAAGACTTGAATCAACTTTAACTTACATTTGGGATTGAAAAAAAAACGTAAGTCACGCACAAAGTCGTGACTTTAAAAATCTTTTTCAAAAAGGTGGCTGCTCTCTAATTTATTCGTTGCTATCGCATCGACTAATGCATGGCATTTGAAGTCAATGTAAATGTGATTTGGCGCTTATTGAAAGGTCTATGCTGTCTGATGATTGATAAGTGCTAGGCTGTGTGTATGTCACGCCAGCTGACGATAAAAAAATAAATTCCGAATAGGGTCAATTCCTTCTTTTTTCCCCTCACACCGCACAAAATAAGAAAACAAAAAAAAAAAAAAGTTTAGTTTACATAACAGCAAGCCCTAATCCGATATATATATATATTTTTTTTAGTCTTCCTTTTTTAGGTGTGTGACGTATATAAAGGGAGGCTTTTGACAGGCTGCTTTTTTTTTTGCTAAGGTTTCTATATGTTTAAAGAGACAGGCAGACAGGTGTGCCACAGTTAGCTAGGGAGAGAGGGTATGGTAAGCAAATAAAATCATCTTTTTTTTTTTTTTCAAGCTGAAGGAATGAGAGAGAAAAAGGTAAAACCCCAAACCGATGGTGTGTGATGCAACGGTCACGTTGGCTGCCGCAACGTGTAGATGATCATTTGGTCAGAGAGAACGCATTAGGAAAAAAAGGGGGAGGCGAAGACCCTGCAAAAAAAAAATATATATTTTTGTCACCAACACCTGGGGCATCCTTGTTTTTTTGGTTGTTGAATGTCATCTAAACCCTCCTTTTTTCTTTTTGTTTTGTTCGTTGCGATGTAGCTTTCGTGGAATTATTAAATTGATCACGGCACCTTGAAACGAATGGCACGGGGTTCACTTCTTACGTCTTTTGACAATCCCTGCCCAGGTCGTCGTTCACACTTGCGCTGATAAAGCACGAAAGCGACTTGACATCTTTGTGACGACAAGAAAGACGGGCAAATAATAAGAAAAAAAAAGCAAATAAGGAATTTTTCATGTATTTCTAAAACAACAAAATTGAAGGAAAAGAAGAAAAAAAAAAGTCTATCATCTTATGGTACGCTATAACAAACGCGGGGCAGACAAAAAAACATGACAGGAGCCAACAATAACGAGCCCGTCAAAAAGAAAAGGGAGCCCGTGCGCTGCTCCTCGTTTTGTTTTTCTTTGTTAAGATGTATAATGGCATCAAAAGCCATGAAACTGTCGCTGATAATATACGACTGACGCCCTTTAAATTTCGCCGTTACGTTACACTAACGTTCCATAGCGCACACACGCAGAGGCTATCAATTGAAAGCCCATCTCTTTCACATGTGTACACATTCTTACGGTAGTTACCTGGGTATGAAGTATGGAAGCCTTTTTCTTTTTTTTTTCTTGGAAAACGACGTTAAGCATTTCTTGCACATGTGGAGACAGCACACAATGAGGAAGCAAAGAGCGGACAAGAACAAATTATGAATGCGCGAAATGGTAAGCTCTAGATTGAATAGGGGAAACGAGCTGTTTCTTTGTATTCACGATCAGTTTAGTCAACACACGGGAAATTGCTTTCGAATGTTTCAGTTCATTCCAAAAATAAAGGATATGTTTTCAAAGACTCATAAGAGCAACCTAATAAACCGCCATCAAACTGGAACACTTTTGTACGATACTTTGATCCGTAAAAAAGGGGAGGACAATTTCAAACACGGGGAACTAAATGTCATTTGTTTCTCTACGTTTATCGATTCCCAAGATCTACAGGCCTTCGTTTAAAATCACCTGATCTAATTTGCCTACCATTGACGCCCATTCCAATATTCTCCGCCGTCTTTTCTCTCTCTCTTTCCCTCTCAAACAGCCAAAGTTTGGTCTTTTTCGTTTTTATAGTTCCATTCTTTCATCTACGGACTTATCGATTATTTCATCTTAAATTCACGGTTTCCCTTACTATTTTTTTTTTTTTCGTGTTCTCGTCACTCCTTTATTTAAATCAAGTAAGAAAGGGTTGAGTGTGCAGCAATCGTCTGTATTATTACAATTTATTCCTTTTCATTTCTCGAGTTTCCCCTATTGCCTGTCTCTTTGTTTTATCCTTTTTGATTCTATTCGCTTTTTGAGAGAGTTGTACACATCAACGAAACATCGGCCTCTCCGTTTGGCACTTTTTTCTTTTTCTTTTCTCTTCAACACAAATAAGACACTGGGGCTTTCTCTCTGAAGCCCCGGGGCACTTGAATCTACGGCATGTTAAACACTACTTACTGTCTCTCGCTCTCTCATTCGCTCTGTACGAACGACTTGACTGTCAAACAAAGTTTGGTTGTTTTTCTTCTTCTTCGAATTCCCTTTTTTTCTTTTTTTCTATTGCTCCACTAAAAAGGACATAAATATACAGTACGTTAGGAAAGCAAAAAAAAAAAAAAAAAAAAAAGAGAAGTTACATTCATGCCCTTCTGTTCTGTTTATTCGTCCTTTTGTTTTTCCCCATCGTTCGGTCCTATTGACTAATCTCTCCGAAAATAGAGGCAAATTAAAGTCCGTGGATTTTATGAGCTCTTTATTTGTTAAAGGATCTTTGAAAGTGATATTGCGGGATGTGGCGTATAGCCTTATCCTTTTTTTTTCGGCTGTTGCTGCCTTCTCAATGATGACGTCTTTTGTCTTCCCTTCGAACGGCGTCTAAGAATAGAGGGAAACACACACTTAGGAAGCGTCATATGGTCAAGCACCCACGTTCCAAAAGCCTCAGCTTCGACAGAAAGCCTGATGAATGTTTGAAATGTCATGTACCTTTCGCTTGCAGAGGATATGCACAATATCACAAAGAGGCCCATACCTGTGCTCTACGTTGAGTGTGAGTCCATCAGAATTAGATGAGTGTTTGTTCTCTCACCTAACCTTCCATACAGTTAAAGCCCCAGAAAAAAATGCGAAGAGAAATGTATTGTTAAGGCCGTATGGTCTTTTAGTTTGCGAAGTGCTATATGCCGGAGCTGGGCCACCGTCTGAAACGCCATTGTTAAATGTCCCACGGCGCTTGAAAGTTGCGGTAATGATTCTTTCACGGTCCTGGCCAAAAGGAATAAGGCCGACGAGAGACTGTGGATTCGATTTTTTTTTTATGACGTTTCTACATCATCATCGATCTCCCCTCTCCTCAATTTTCGAGCAGGGATATATAAACTGAGGAGTTACGGGGGTGTAGGATGTCTTTCACTGATGGCTCAAGGTAAATACTCGTGAAGAACTGTCAGCGCACCCCACGTCAAACAGACGCACTGCTCTCGAAACGAGTAAGCAAAAAAAAAAAAAAAAAAGAGGGGATAAAACATGCGCATCATTTATTATTATTCCATCGAACCATTTCTGTACATAGAGGGAGGTTACAGATCCTTTTTTCGCCGACATCCAATTTGTGCGGCTTAATCGAGCGTAAATCTAAAATATATTTAAAAACGAAATAAAACGTGGATTTATCGCCTTTATTTTGCCATCCGCATCTACGCGTCTGCTCATTCGCTTGGCGATGGTAATAACACCGGCGTTCGCGGTAAGCCTACGGATCATTTATAATCAAAAAAATGATAAAAGGCAAAGAAAGAAAGTGAGTGTATAGAGTAATAGTCGTGGCGCAAGAAAAAAGGAAGTAAAAAGGTTAGCTGACGTAACACATAGCTATAGAAAAGAGCAAATAGTGTAGGGCTTTTTCTGCCTTCTAGCGACGCAGACAGGTGTTGGAAGATGGGATTTTTTCCCAGCCGACATTCGATCCTCTATTTTTCCTCGCATTTGTATGCCGTACAGGATTCAAGCCATTATGGCACGTTATACAACAACAAACAAACCTGCCAACCTTTCTTCTTTCTTTTTTTTTTTTTTTTTGCTTACTTTGTATTCCTGTTGATATTTCTACAACCATCGCGTATACACACACACACACACACACACACCTTTTCTTCGCTTTTCTATGTACAGGATGGCCAAACGCAGCAAAGGCAAACAGTCCCCCCCCCCCCCCTCCCGACGGGCGGTGCTCGCGAGCTGGGAATGGCGACTATCGAATCCATCTGTTGCTCTTTCGGTCGTCGCTCTCTCACGCCTCATACATATATAGATTTACAGACGTCGCTTCCCTCATGGCCGATTCCTGCTGACTTTCGACATCTCGTTCGACTAATACGCCCTCCGTCAGTTCCACGTATTTTCTTGCACTGTTGCCGTCATAAATATTGACTCTATTCAAGCTCGTTCGTCTCGTGCCACTATAGGGGAAAGACAACGTGATCCCTTTCTTTTTATTTCCTAATAGAGGGATTTTTGGACGTATTGGTTCAATAGACAAAGAAGAGGCTTCTCCGTTTACAGTTTGTTCCTTGACGTGGCATTAAAATGAAATGGCCAAGTTCTTCTTTAGTTCCCTCCTCCTCTTCTTTTCTTTTTTTTTTCGATAGGAAATAAAGAATCATCAAGTCTCTCTAAAGGTCTAAACTGTAGAGCCAGTCAAAAGAAATTCCAAAAAGGAAGTCTTTCTTTTTCTGACTTTCGAGGATCCTAATAGAAAATGGGTCTCTCGGCTAACATGGGCTTTTTTTTTTCTGTTGTTTTCTTCCCCCTTCTTTTTTCTTTTTTGATTTCTTTTCCGTTTAATACTACCGGTGTATTTGTCTTTGCCTCCCTTTTTCTTTTTTTTTTTTACTTTCGTTTGTTCCCGACTCTTCTTTCCCGAAGTTCATATCCCACCTCTTTCTTCTTCTGTTTGACACTCACTGATGTGCCAACAGAAGCGATGATGATAGAAGGGGAAGAAGCACAACGAAAAAGAATGAGAAATTCGGCCCGTTTTCTTGTTGACTCCTCAGCTTCGGTCGCCCTCTCCCGCCCCCCCACTCGATTGGCAAAACGATTTGCTCCTTATATATAAATATACTTCTTGCCATTCGCTTTCCGCTTCCGAGAGAGCAGATCCATCTCCGTCTATTACGCATTCGATGCGTTCAGTATCATACGCCGTCAAGCGAACACACAAATCTCTGTTGCTTAACTTGTTTTTTGTTTTTTTTTAGATGTCAAACGCCAACATTTCCACAGTGGTTTTCAAAAATCATTTTGAAGCTATTTGCGTGAAACGTTTCATTATCGTGCGGCTCCCGCAAGGGAATGACGTTGAATAACATTTTCAATTGATATATTCTTATAAACAGACATTCAGACGCAGACAGAAGTTTCTTGTGGGAATTCTGTAAGAAACCGTAGACATAGCTGGGGAACAAAAAAAAAAAAGACAGAGAAGAATGGCGAGCGAAACTCTGGCAAACTGAGAAAAGAGGAAGTGAGCGGATGATGATTTATAATACCGCACTGTTGGAAAAACACTTGGCCCTGGACACGGAAAAACTTTTATCCCTTTTTTTTTTTTATTTTTTCTTTCTCTTTCATTTCTCTTGTGTGTTTTTCTTCGAAGCAGCGGGAAAGAAGAGGCACAGAGGCGGTGTGTACTTTGCTACTAGCAAGATCTCATTCTCAACCCCACGAGAACGCGACTGACTTGCTTGTCAGATTTGGATAACAAACGATTGCGTTTTCTCTTATGCGTACTTGTAACTATCGCCTCTGCACCAGAAAATCTTTTTTTTTATTCACTCATACAAAAAGAAACCTTTCCTTCATATAGCTCTGCCTTTTGTTTTCCCCTTTCCGCCGAGTTCCACAGTCCTTTTCAGCGCAATCCGGCATCTATAGGCACATGAGGAATAAAAGCAAAAGAATCCTGTTCTTCTCGCTGGGAAATGTCGGAGCATCAACAAGAGCGAGAGAATCTTTCATGATCAAACGTCCAGAGTTTCTTCTCCGGTCCATGTTCTTCTGTCTTTTGTTTTTCTGTACTACTTCTTGGGCCTCGCTGGTCCGCCGCAACATTTTGAAAGGACGATACCTATTCATTCGCTTTGGGTATTCACCGTTACAATAGCCGTCGAATGTTTTGAGTCTTTTCATTTTCTTCTATCTCGCGAAGTTGAGACTTTGTTGATGTTTCTTAATGAACGATATATAGAAATGGTCCGTCTATAAACCCGGCCTGAACACACATCCATTGTCTTGCGGACGGGAAAGAGGAGACTTACTCCTCTCGCTGATTGTCTTCCGCCTCTTGTAGACGTTCAGAAACGTAAACGGACGAGAAGAATCTTTCCCTCTGACGATGATTTTATTTTGATTGTTTTAATACACTTTTAGAAGTGCACGGGCGCTCGCCCGACCGATGCGGTTGGCTAACTTTTTCTTTTTTTTGATAAAACGCCTCAGGGAGAGATGATGAAGTGAGTTGCCGGAGAATATATATATATATATTTATGTAGAAAGCAAGATGAATCGGCAGCTTTTTAATTGGTGGGCTTGAAGGGCGCGTAAGAGGGGGAAAGGAAATGGAGAGTGGGAGAAACTCGTGTCAACTCATAACTTGTGTATAGGCTAGACTATTATAAACCAGGGACCTCCTTGCCTCCGTTGTATAATCTTCACGTTTGCCTATATAGGCGACTAAAAGTTTCCATCCATTTTCATAATTGCGCAGCCGAAACACGGCACACACATACACACAGAGCGGAAGGACGAGAACGATACACGGAGCTTGGAGAGATAAATCTTTTCCACGCCAACGAATAGACTGCAGCTATTTAAGAGAGATACGTAGGAGGAGTATCTGCATGCAAAGGTGTAGTATTAGCGTTGTTTGGTTAGCTGTTGATCAGGCCTGCATGCATAACAAGCTTAAAAATTCATCAAGAACAAAACAATCAATCAAGAACAGTGCGCCGTAATAGACGAGGCGCTTTTCTATGTAGAGGCTGTTGATTCGTTGATGAGAACTTGACGTATAAAAAGGAATTTCCCCATCTGAATGTGGGAGGATGAAGGTTCCTTTTCCCCTGCCGGTGCACAAGAAATTGGTGTAAACGCTACACCTGTGGACACAGTGATACGAACGTGTCGTTATCTACCTCATAGAGTGGCTTTAATCTTGTGCAATTCAAAGTATTTAAATAATGCAATTTGTTTTGTTTGGTTAACTTAATTGATTTAATAAGTATTTGAATGAATTTCACTTTTAGATGTGGTCGGTTATGTACTTTATGGTTTTGTTTTAGTGACGTGAATGGATTTACATAATTTTCTCGAATGCATATTGTTTTCTTTTGTGAATATTTTCGTTCTTTGCCTCCTTCCTCGAATGTTCCATAAAATTCTTGCCCCTGAGTCCTTTTTTCGTTAGGTTGACCTGTTGCAGCTCATTACCTGATGAATATTATGCGCAAATTTTGTCCCCCCCCCTCCCTACTCATAGTTCCCCTAAGAAGCTTGGCTACCTTTTTTGTTCCTTCCCTTGCCTCTTTTCGAAGATTACCCAACCTAAGGGCTACAGGCAATGCATTTCCTCGAATTTTGGGCAAAACTGATCGAAATCCGCCTCTGCAAAAGGGAAGATTTCGAACAACAACGAGACGCTTGGTGAAAAGATAATCTTATATATTGTCGACTCAATTCAAATGAATAACTGACATTTTGCAGAAAAACTCTCTTTATTACAGGAATTTCTGACTCGATCGAAGCCAGAGATTCTCAATCCGCTTAACAACCGATTTCTCCGCCACAGGACGACCACCCACCATCAAAACGACTCGCACAAACCAAAAGAAAGGCAAACAAAAAAATCCAAACGATGGAAAGAAGAAAAACAAAAAATAGCCTGCGCTTTAGATCTGAAACATTAATAAAAAAAAAAAAAAAAAAAAAAAAAAAGAAGGGATAAAAGGTGAACCAACAGAGTTAAGTCAATCCTATATATATATACGATGCTCTCTTGTATCGAGCCCTATAGAAACACCTCGACCGGAATAATACCTTTAGAGCTTCGTTGTTTTCTCCCCTCTTGACTTCATTGATGCGCACGAGGAGGGGATGGCATCCAGCTTAGAAAGAGACAGGGCATTATTATTACCTTCTCTTTTTCATTCCCCCCTTTTTCTATATACATTTTTTATTTATCCGTTTACGCGAAAACAGTTACGTAATATTTCTTCCTACCGTCATTAACACTGAAACCAAAATGAATGGCAGCATCTCAGTCAGTAACAGTTTGGGTTATGCCATAGCTAAAAAACGAATGCCAGGGTTCACTTTTAGAGGTGGGCGTTTGCAACAACCAACTGAGGCAGCAACAGGCTTTGAATTGCCAGGGTCAGTATAAATCTGTGGGATATAGAAATGTATATATTTATCCGCAAGTAGAGGAATCAACAAGTCCGCTCGCAGAGAGAAACAGAAAGAATGGCGCTTCATATGAATGTGGGTATCAACGTTCTATAGTCTCATAGGCGGCGGATATACATTTACTTTATATATAAGAATGATTACTATATACAGCCAC
Source organism: Daphnia carinata (assembly GCF_022539665.2). Taxonomy (NCBI): domain Eukaryota; kingdom Metazoa; phylum Arthropoda; class Branchiopoda; order Diplostraca; family Daphniidae; genus Daphnia; species Daphnia carinata. The sequence goes on from NC_081333.1 coordinate 7,588,062, forward strand.
TATACAGTATATGTGTACTTTATGTATTTATATATATATATATATATATATACAGTATATATTAGATGGTGTGAGGAAAGAGAACAAAACAAAAAGGAGGGGGAGGAGAAAGAGGGAGAGCCCTATTTCGGCGACGAGTTACGATCTCGAGTGGGAGCCGTGTCCAATCTTCCGAGCTTGTCCGCGTCCGAAATGCTGCAGCGGAATAAAGGCTTCGTTGCAGCTCTGTTGATGCACCAATGAGGGGAGGATACTATATAGCCTATACATATATAAAACTCGGTCGCGACGCCCAACTTTCCTTTTTATGCTCTGTCATTTATTGCCTTTTTTTTGTCCTCTCTTCTTCGGTATTTATTTTTTGTATTTATTTTTTTTCTCGGGCAACAGCTCTCTTTATTCTCTGCAACGGGTACGGCTTGATATATATATATATATATATATATTCTTCTTTCTTCACTAGATATTGATAGAAAATTCCCAAACACATCCACGCAGGACCCCGCGAGCACAATGCGCTATTTCTTTCTCTATGTCTAAATCCCTTTGGCGATTGGGTGCGCATCATCGGCCATCTAATCACGCTCAACACCCCACAAACAAAGTTGTTTTTGGCCCGTTTCTACTTGTAACAGATACACACACACATCTCCTTTATGTTTTTTAGCTACTTTTTCTCCGCGATACGCATCGAAATGAGTTTTCCAGATGATTGCAGCTCTAGTCCAACCGGCATCACTGCGTGTATAAGACTTGGGACGGAGTCATCGTGAAATTTCATTTGTCTCTTATTGTTTGGGCTTTATTTAACCCAACAGCTCGATGAGTTCTCACGCTCTTTCAAGTCAATAAGTATATATACGAAAAAAAAAGCTTTAAATGATTTTGAGAAGATAAAACGCCATCGTCAATATCGCCCTGCATTTCGAAGAGTAATAACCCTAAACATGGACGCTGTGGGCTTTAGCACGAACGGCGCAAAAGGGGCGGGTGCTTCCCTTCTTTGGAACATATAGTTGAGTGCATCAGGTTCCAGCAAAGCACGTCACTGTTGCTGCAAACTCTCCCCTTTGCGTGATGAAATAGAATTGACCGAACCGAAATTTTCAAACCCTACGCGCTATATATATATACCGACATTTGGGCTGTATAGCCCGTACGAGAGACCTGCCACATTTGGGAGCACCTAAGGGAAATAAAATAACAAATTGATGTCCGCTCTTAAAATAATTTCCCCTTCATTTATTTATTTTTTGTTCACATATACCCGAAAAAGGAAAGCGAAAGAGAAAAAAATAATAGGAGTTGGTGGAATCGTGCGAGCGCGTGGCAAGACTCAGTAACTACTGGCTTTCCTTCGCTTTAAACGGGGAAAGAGAGGTGACGATGGATTCCGATCACGAAATGCAGAATGGCCGCATCATTTCGATTTGTGGTTTAATCGAAAAAACTGTCTTTCTCCTCCCCCCCCCCCCGCCGCAACCTTCCGAGATGTGCTGCATCTACCAACGTCTATGACGAAGATATTTGTCTGCGGGGCGAAGAAACATTATGGGATGATGATTAGATGTTGCATCTATATTTGATAATAGAACACGTACGAATAGAATCGCGTGTCCCTCGATCGCAGTTTACGTCCAATTCCCAATCCATTAGTCAGATGACGAGGAATTCTATTTGATTTGAGGCTGTTTTTTTTATATAGATCGGCTCTTTTCCTGTGTAAGACGTCGTAAAATAAGAAGCGGTTGCCTTCAAGACCTGTCACCACACTTTTATTTTTATTTTTTACCTTCGCAGGAAGTGAATAAACTAGTAAGGGTATTACGTAATAATAATACCCTTACGGCTTAATGCGCAGTTCGTTCCACTTTCGTTTGCCTTTGTTTTTTTACGGACGGCTATTTATTTCGTGATTGAAACAAACGCTAACGAAACCCACCGAAGCGGATATTTAAAATTAAAAAAAAAAAAATCGGAAACTAAGTAGGGATGATGAAGGAAACTATGAATTAGCATTAGTCCATGGGTCTTACCATAATAGAGGCAAAAGTCTTTGAGAAACGTTAAGAGCGTTATTTGGTAGTTAAGTCGATCGGATAGAAATAGAATCATCTCTTATTAATTACTTGGAATTTGGCTCGGCAAAAGGCAAAACGAATAACAAAAATTACACAACCAACCAATTGAATTTCAAACACTTGAGATTTAAAAAACATCCTTTGCATTTGTTACTTTCATTCATGTAGCTGACGACAAAGCTCCATTGTTGTACAAAGGTTGAAACCATCAGGTAAAAGAGCAGAAAAGCTAATCCCATTTCCTTAAGGAAGTGAATTTGACGTTGGGATGTTGTTGAACAGACGTCCAAACTTGACAGCAATAATTCTGCCGACATTGAAGACAACAAAGATGGATGACATAGACTTTAAATGTGTACATATAAATTACATATTGTGATCCAATTTGAAGACGCCTCAACAGGTGACAGGGGATAAGAGATCAAGATTCTTGTAAGCTTTTTTTTTCCCTTCTTCTTCCTCCCTCACATCCCCCAAGAGGATACACACTCTCTTTCTCGGCACTCGACCAACAGAAAGACCGAGTCTTTTCTCTCACTCACACATCCTTTGCTGTATAAAGCTGTTGCCGTCAAAGAGCAACAAAGAGAGATGGCAATCAATAAACTACATCATTCTGTTCTCTCCTCTTTTCCTCCCCCGTTTTTTTCTCACTGCTTATATATCGGCCATGTTCGGTCCAAAAGTACCGACCAGCCGATCATTTTTTCATATCACCTACTTCCAGTAGGAAACTCCGTGTCACGTAGCATCAATGATTCACGCTTGCAACCTTGGACTCTTTTATTTTCGTCGGCCGTATACTAGAATTCTACGCAGACGTTCTTCATTCTACTACCAATCGTCTTAGAGTTGTTAGCGTAGACACAGACTCCGTTTGCCCTTTAAACTTCAGTGAGGTCCTCGTCTAGGCGACGGACACGATCGATAATCTAGGCTCGCCGACTAGTTGCTGTCCACAAAAGGAAATTCAGATTTATTTGTATACATTTTCCGTTCTTCTTCTTCTTCTCTTTTGGTCTGTGCTAGAGTAACGGCCGCTGTTTTCCCTCTTCAGTGTCAACAGCGTCGTTGGGAGAGGGGGGGAGAAAGAGAGGGAAAATAAAAAAGCTGTGCTGCTTTTCCCTTTTCTTTTTTGTTCCCCCTCCCCCCTCCGTTGTCTGTATTGGGTAGGGAAAACAAAAAGTAGAGGGGAAGGACTGGGTGGGGTTAAACGCAACATCAACTGGGAAAGGGGCGAAAGTGATGCGCATGTGCGAGCAACAGTCGATCGCTGAGCCGCTGCTGCGCCACAAGAGCCTCGACTAGTTGAGTGCCGCTCCCGAATCCCGTTGCGCCGTTAGTTGGCCGCTTCTAGGTGGGGCTGCACGGCACACGAACCACACACACACACAACAGGTCGTCGTTTATTTCGCATCATTGTGCACAAAGAGTCCTGCGTTCACTCCAACTGAGCAGTGACAACACCGTCTCCATCCACGTCTGTCAATCTTCCAATTTCCCCAGTTTTTTTTTTACTCGCCAGCCGAACTCGCCTTGTCTGTCAGTGACCAACGATCCAACTGTTAGGGTGGGTGTGTGTGTGTGTGTGTGCCGCTGCTCTGTACATCTGCTGTGTGTATTCAGCTCGCTTGGTAACAAGAGCCCCCCTCCATTCAATCCGTGACACGGTCTCTCTCTTCTTCTCGTTGGATCGATCAAAGAACTGGCCAGTAAACCAGAAGAAGGTCAAGGGTTTCTCGTCTTTTCGACAAACACACACACACACCTTCACCGGTAGCATCTTGTTAACAGGTGGGTGTTCACGCAAAACCGATACTCTTCTCTTTTTTTTCTTTATCCGCCCGAGAACACGACGTTCACGACTACTGGGGGTCGATAGATAAAACAGACCAAAAGGAAAAAAGATAGGATAGATTTTGATACGATGCACGCAGTTCTTTAATAGAGAGAAATATTTTTTTTTTTAAACAAAAAGGAAGTTTGTTTTGTCTATACCGAACTGTCAGATTACCCTCTGCTAGACGACCAGGAGGGTATACTCGCGTCTGCTTGAATAATAGTAGAAAGAGAAGAAGAGTGAAAACGAGGGGAGTGTGTGTGCAAGACCAGTTCTATACCAGCGGGTAAGAACGTAGTGGGGAATTGAAGAAAAGAAAAAAATCGACCGAGTTCGCCAGTAGGAGCGGAGGGGTAGAGCCCAAAAAGTTGTAAGCCCTTTAGGGGAAAGAACTGACTAGGCACGTATAGAAAAAAAAAAGAAAAACTAGGAACGGCCGTAGTGAGTAAAAAAAGAAAAAAGTGCCATTCGCATGAGTCATGTGCAATAGCGGTCGACGAAGGAACAGCAACAACAACAGAGCGTTAGTTCGGTGCAAAGAGGAATCAGGATAAGAGCAGTCCATCACCTCCAGATGACGACACCATCACTTAACTCTTCTCCTCCCCGCACTCGTGTTGTTGATGGTCACCAGCAGCACGACCGCTATCAGACGCGTGAGTATCATATTTCACAGCCAACCCACACATCACGACTTTTCGTTATTAAATCGTCCTCCTCCTTGGCTAAAGAAATTGAACATTATTTTTTTCTTTCGCACTATAATAATCGTCGTTTTATTCGGGAAAAAAAAAAAAGACTCGTCGCAATCTGCTAGCAGCAGTTTTAATTGTACGTCATGCTAGAACGGATTCATCAAAAGCGACAGCGGTACATGCGGTTATGAAGAGATTGCTGTGACACACGTAGAATACGAAGGGGAAAAAATAAATGTGAGCGCAAAAATATTTATCTAATAAAGAGACGCACAGAGAATAGCAAAGTGTGCGTAATGCGCCACACATCTGCCGCCTGTTGCTGATTACGTTCGGGATCTTGTTCTTCTATTCGCTATCTAGACACGACACGAAACAAGTCCAATCAGAGATTAAGTTGATTCCCCAAAGGTATTACGACACACACACAGAGGGAGAACATAGACGCACACATCGGCTTTCTCAAAATGTTGATGTGCATAAACTAGAGGAGAGAGAGAGACGCTATTCAATTAGAATGTTGTCACAAGTCGCTTGCAGTTTGCATAGCGACGAAAAACACACGCGTTCAGCGTGTGTGTGTGTATGTGTGTGTGTGTAGCCAATCCCCACTTCGGCAGAGAACGGCTTCCTCTTACAAGTAGCTCCTACGTTTGATTAAAAAAGAAAAATGGGGGATGATAAAAGATGAACAACACGTCAGGAGCAGCAACAAGTATCCAATCATTCTTCGGCTCCTTCTTTTATTTTATTTTATTTTCTTTTTTGCCTCTCAGATTTTTCAGCCAAGTTCAAAGTATAAGCCGACGCTCTGTCTCTGGGTGTGTCTGCGTGTGTGGGTTGTGTGTGTGGGTTACTATGGCTGTTCACGGTCGTCATGGTAACCACTACAATACCGCAATAATCGTTCGCTGAACCTTCAAAAGTTATATATGCCTATCGTGTCTGCTTGTCCCCCTATCCTTATTGATTCTTAATGGCGAATGCCGGTCCTTAAAGTATCGCACATTGCATAAACAGAACCGTATAGTGTATCTTAACAAACATGACGTCCTTAATGTGATTTACCGACCTCGTGAATATTACGTTGACATCACCCCACGTCACAAAAGCTCCTTTTTTTTCGCCATTCATATTGATCAATGAGCGAGGTCTTTTTTTTTTTTTAACACAGTGTGTCTCTACGATGACCTATGTATAATACCTTGAGAACGCGAACATTCGTGATAATTCTTCTTCATTAAAAGAAAGAATGGGAGTACGAGGATAGGGTAGAAAGCGAAATTGGTTGGCTGTTCCTCATCATCCAGCTGTAGCACATTACCTCCCATTTTTTATATATATGTATACATTTTTGGCTGCAAAAACCGTTGCGACTCGATTTCAATTATGAGAGAGCTAGACTCTCTCTCTCTCTCTCTCCAGGGGGAGGATGTGGGTGTAGGGAAAAGTCGTTCGTTTTCGAGAAAAGATTAGAGTCAAACGAGATGCATCGTATCATGCCCAGCCATGTTGAACGCATAATAGATCGATAGACGATGGAGAAGGGGGAGGAAATTATACGAGTTTTTATATACTATTTTTTTTTGTTCTTTTTTAAGCGTTATTAGAAATTAAAAGTTTTCTTTTCTGGCTGCTTTTATTCTTTCCTTTTTTTCATTGGCTCTCTCACCTCACCTTCCCTCGTTTCATGTCTTTGACAAAGAAGATTTCGAGTTACCATCGGACCGTGTAATAGGCTCATATCCTAATCGGATAGCTTAGCTTTCTATATTGCTCTCTTTTCTTTATCTATTTTGCTTTTTTATTTCTTTCAAATAGATCTCGACGTGATGGCCAACGGGACTAGCTGGTTATCGGCGGAAAGGACGGCGGAAGAAACAGAAGCGGCTCACGATCTGCTCCAGTTGGCTTATTCCCTACCACCGTTGAGTGGCGCCGATGGCTTCACTAGTCATAACGATCTCATCATTAGACCAACAAGACACACCCAAAGAGCCACTGTCTTGATGGTAGCAGAAGCCGCCGCCTTCGCCTCCAGACACCAAGACGATCCACTTCTAACTCCGCCCGTTTCCGAATCCTATTGCAGTAATTCATCTTCTTCCTCTTCATCCGATTCGGTGGATTCGGGCCGCAGTTCGCCTCAAACGCCGCTAGGAGAGCGACCGTCTCGTCGCAACAGCATCGATAATGACGGACGTCACCGACGCTACGTGTGCAACGAATGCGGTAAGGCGTACGCGACCTCTTCCAACTTGTCGCGTCACAAGCAAACGCACCGTAATTTGGAATCGGGCGGGAGTAAACCCTGTCCGACTTGCGGCAAAACTTACGTCTCCATGCCGGCCCTGTCCATGCACTTGCTGACGCACGCCCTAACCCATGTCTGCCCGGTTTGCTCCAAGGCGTTCTCCAGGCCATGGCTCCTACAGGGTCACATGCGTTCGCACACCGGAGAGAAGCCTTACGAATGCCACCTGTGTTACAAGGCGTTCGCCGACAGGTCCAACTTGCGCGCCCACATGCAAACGCATTCGACCGTCAAGAGTTTCAGGTGCGGCCAGTGCCACAAAACATTCGCACTCAAATCATACCTTCACAAACATCAAGAGACTTCGGCCAATTGCTGCGTCAAGACTTGACTGTTTACTTGATGTCTGCATGTGTATGTGTGTGTGTGTGTTTGTGATATGATCTCATTATTCCAGTCACTACAAACAGTTTGCAGTCATTCCAAATCGAGCGTGATTTTTTATTGTACTATGTATATGTGAAGACTCTTGTGTAACAGATTTCCAACCTGCGATAATCTACTTAACTGATTCACTGGCCGAGTTGAAAACAAAAGTGAAAATACTCGTATATTTTTAAGTCAATAGCCTCTGCAGCCTCTACCCTGATGTTGAAACATTACCGTGTCCATCTATTCCTCTATTCTAGTCCTCGTTTTTTTTTTATCGTGATCAGTTTCTTGTCGTCAAGACAAACAATTTCCTCTCCAGCAATATACGTATATAGCAATCCATGATGTATGTACTTCTAGTCATATCTATTGATACTGTACGACTATTGCTATATATAACGCTGTGTGTGTACGTGTAATTGGGATGCAGTGGCATACTGCAAGGTGTATGTCGGCACAACGAAATAATATTTCAGATCACAATAAAACAAAATAACAGAAGACGAGGAAGTGTTACAGTAATAACACAAAAAAAGAAGAAGAAGAAGAAGAACCGAGTCGCAATAAATCGTGTCAATTGCGCGGCGATTGGGCCTCTATTACATACCGTTCCCATCCAAATATTATTACTAGTTCCTGTCAGTTTATTTTTTTTCTTTTTCCTTATTTATTCCCTCCCCATTGAACATTTGTCAGCAATATGACCTCCCCAGTCAACTACCTGCCATCAAAGTTTAATTGCCCTCCGTTAATCACCCACCTTAACCCAGACAAAACAATACATACACACGAAAAAACATTAACGAATTTTTGACGGCGAAAATATAGATTAAAGTGTTTTTTATTATTACTTACCATGTTTCCGTGTTGAAATGAAAGGATGATAACAAGCATAATGTACCGCAGTCATATTTGTTTATTTTCTGTCGGTTGTCTCGTTCCATTTTTTTTTTTCAAACCTACATCTGCCTGATGATCTCGTGACGACGGGGGGAGAAATCAACGTCCAAAATTTTATTGATGTGAATTATTTTCCACCACGTGAAATCCGATATTCTCTTCTAAAATATAATTGCTATATAATGACACTTTCTTTTTTTTTTTTTTTTCTCTCTCGTATACCTTTCTCATCGATTTGTGTGAATCCCTTTGTCTATAATTCTTATGTGTCGCATCCCAATTCATTTTCATACACTTCTCTTGACTTGAAACAGTTTTCTTATCAATTCCGGTAGATTATCTTCCGCGTTGATTTGAGCATCAGAACGCTACAACCGACTCTTTTTAAAAAATCAGCAGATCCGCTTTCTTGTGATCATATTAAAGGAATGCGCCCTGAATCGATTACACAGCTCAGAGAAGAAGTAAAAGATAAAAAAAAGGGGGGGGGACATTTATGGAGAGATGGATGTGCTGGATAGAGCGAAAAGTGGGAAAAGACAAAGGCTTCATGCTGTAGTGGTGTTGGTGGCTTCCGGGCGTGTTAACGAAAAACCTATTCGTCATACACGTGTGTGTGTGTGTGTGTGTGTGTGTGTGTTGAGCGTTATTAACAAAAACGGTTGACGGCCTTAATTGGACCGGAATGAGAGGAGTCGGCCCAACGATTCCTTCTTTTTTTATTTCGCTTCTTCAAAAAACAGTGAAGTAGAACAAAAACGATGGAGAAAAGAAAGAAAAAAAAAGAAAACGCAGAAATATAACAATCATTTTCTAGAGTGGTGTTCATCCGACAGCGGCTTCCCCTCTTCATCAAAGTTGTTTCGCGTTATTAGGCTAAACTGTTCCATATAGAAAAACAGCGGGAAGGAAACGTTAGAGGGCGAAACAAAAGTTGAAAATGGATTTCTAATGAACGCTTTTTTTTAATCACCAGGAAACAACGTTCGGCATCAACGTCTGACATAATTTTCTTTCCGCAGGCAAATTTTTTTTTAAAGGAACGAGGAAAACGATTCATTTTCGCTATTCGTTTTTTAACGAATCAGTTTACTCATTCAAATAAATGACGAGATACAGGTCATCTAATGAAATCCACACCACAACGACAACTAAATGTCGATGTTGTTTCCAAATATTTGTTATGCAACTACTGTCAGTATCAGTTGAAGCCATTTGTTTGCACAAAGAAATTTAATAATTGAGTACAGTCAGCTGTACACTCGATTGGAGGTCAAGTGAGAAATGAGTTCGTGTGGGAGTGAATTGCTGATCTTGTCCTTTTATTTGCGCTGCCTATACATCGATGTGAATTCGTCGAAATAATGTCGACGGCACTACAATGCCAGCAGGTCTCAGAGTCCGATGAGCTACCGTCAGATTCTGAGCCAGCACCTTTGTTCGTTTATGTTTAATTGCCATTCGCAGCGTAGCTCTTTTCATGTGTGAGTCAGTACAAAAGAAGAGAAACGGGCAAGAGCTGGTAGATGTGCGTATAAATGAGGCGAGTGAATACCGTAGCAGATGGGTGTGTCTGTATATGTAACAAGGAGGAAACGAGATCAGTCGCTCTTTTATGGTTCGAGCTTACACATACGTAAATGTGAAAAGACTGTGCAGCGAAGGATAAACTATTACAAGGTTCTATTCATCGCCGTCTTCCGACTTGTTAATAACCTCCGTCACCTTCTGTCGCTTCTTTTACGGTTTTCTTTTTCAAATAAAGAAACGGTGCGCTATTTAGAAAAACTGAATTCCAATCCAATGTTATCCGTAATAGTTTCATCGATAATTTCGCTTGTAAAACGAAAGATGTTCAGGTTTCGTGATGAATTTTTCGTAATATTCAAAGGGCACAGCTCCGGCAGTTGTACATTCGGCTAAAAACTTCTCAAATCAAAATCTAATAGCCACCAGCTTCGATTGAATTGCGTTTTAGACGTGATCGAAAGTAAAGCGTCGTCAACATCTGACTGCCTAGGCAGGGAAGCGAAAAGGCCAATACGGATGGCAAACAAAGAGGAAAACGACGTGGAAAGTGCTGAACTGTCATAGCAAAATGCGTCCACTTGACACGGAGAAGGGAAGAGGCTGTGCAAACAAAAGACCTCAACCTCCGTCTCCTTATAGTCCCAATGTATACACTACATGCCTACGATATATAGACTGTGCACATGTATTTATTGAGATACGGCGGAAAGAGGGAAAAGTGCAGCGTCGCAGTACAAGTGTTGTCCCAATAATAGCGGAGAATAACGCCAAGTGCACGTGTTTCACAGCCTTTCTTTTTTTTTTTTACTTGGGCTCAAACGCAATCTGCCGACTGGAAAAAGAACATTGACAACTAATAATCGACGTATTGCCATACGCTTAAGAACAGTATAATAACACCAAAAAGAAAGAGGAGTGCTTTCTCTATTCTGATATGTGTGCGTATGTATATGCAGGGTACAGCTTGCCTATTATGCGGCAACCAATAGCGATGAAGACTGTGGCGGCCTATTTGAATTCTGTTTTATTCATAAGGGGTTGTCTATAGGATGCGGGGCAGTTTGCCATCCACACACAGAAAAAAAAAAAGAGTGGCTCTGATAACGTCCCAACAACCTCCCCCCCCCCCCCCCCCCTTCTCAAAAAAACTCTAAAAGGGCGGGCAAGTCAAAAACTTTCTGTAAAGACGAAAGATCATTCAAATTGGATTGGGTATATATGTGCACCAGACGTTGCATCGGCGTCTAGTTTCAGCCCGATACATCGGGTTACTATATTCTATTATAATGCACATGTATATACTTGCCCGACCCGAGTTTTTCAATCGAATAACAAAAAAGGGAATTCGATTTCGAGGGCGGGCGAATCGTCAATTGGAATCAACTTAAAACAGGAGATCCGTTCGACCTAGAAAAACGTAATTCTCTTAAAGCAGCTGTATCATGGCATTTGGGATTCTGCCGTTTCACATGACAAGAGTTTCAATCTGTCTTTTACAGTCTATATATGCCTTTCATCCCACAAAGCATTCGGCCTTAAAGGGGGGACGCCCAACTTAGACCTTTCGTATTCTTTATTTCTCTTTTTTTTTCGGCAGATTATCACGAATGAATGATGAAGACACAGTGAGAAATCCACGATATAAGACTCAAAATGTAGTTTTTCTCCATTTATTTCTTATGTGTCCCGTGTTGCGCACGCTGAACACACTGTACTGCATAACTATTTCAGCCAAAAATAAAAATAGAAGGAGAAAAGAAAAATGAGAGAGAAAGATCTGCATGTTCGGTGAATCGTTAAGAAACTCTCAAAACCACTCCCAGGGTTTTGCAGACGATATAAAGCTGATCATGAAAAATGGCTCCTAACCTCTTCCTAACCAGATTTTTATGGGAGAATGCGGAGAAACTTGTCTGATCTCTTTCCGGGATATGCACAAAGTTCACGACATTTTGAAAAGGAATAAAAAAAAGAAGAGAAAAAAAAACTAAGGAAGAAGGGGGAGGAATGAAGAGCTTATACGTTTCCTACAAGTATCTCGCAGAAGCGAATTACTGTGGAGTAGTAACAGCTGTATTTGAAACATAGGCGATCCACATATCAAACGACATCCATCATTTTAAGGCACTAGGGATCGATCACAACCAATCGAGGACGCACGCAATGTCGTCGGCAGTGTGTCTGTGTGTGTGGACGGTGTAGGTGGATGCAGTAAAATAGAGGGCACGACGAGGAAGGAGGTGCCGACTCAACATCAAAAGGCAAAGCAATTAACACACGAAAGCTGGCGTAATTGGTTACTTGGCAAGAGTTTGATAAGACATTAGCCCACGGCTGGAGGCGGACCATTCCGGCAGTTTGACTCCACAAATAACTCGGAAATCCTTCCTAAAATTCGACAGCCAAAATAAACGAAAAGAGTCAAAGCGAATCTTCCATTCTCGTTGAATACATTGTATCACAAAAAGTACTTGACGCGTTTGAATGTGATGCGTTTGTGGGTGTGTTAAATCTTGTTTGCGCTGGACGCGGACGCCCAGTCGTAATCTGTCGCTAGCAGAAAGAAACCACTGCTTCATTCGCTTTGAAAGCGCACTAGCCGCAAAACTGCCAAGAGAGAGAGCCAGAAATTCAAAAGTTAACTGCATCTAAACGTGGTCGCATGGTGCTTTAGTCGTGGTGACCGTATCTCATCACCAGGCGCTTTATGCATGCGTGTCGTCTTTAAAAGAAAAAAACTTGTTCCAGCTCTCGTCGTCCCTCCCCATAACATTATACGTAAAAAAAGCTGAAAGTTGCTGCGGATCTCTCAGCTTTTTTCAGTTGTGTCACACGCACTACGCGGACGAGCCCCGGCAACAGCCCGGATCGTAATTGATGTGTATATGTTATACAGATACCCACTGCTAGATGCGAAAAAAGACCCTCCTTCAACGACATATACATCCACGATGCAAATATTGTAATCTACACATTGAATAGGTACTTTTTGACCTGTACTTCCCCCACCACCACTCTGTATTTTTTTTTTCTCCCCCTCATAGATTTGCAGTTGGGCACACGCTCAGCTCCGGATGACTGTGACGACATCTACAATGCAAACGGGTTCCATAGCGTGCCTCTGTATGGTGATTTGTGTTTTCCGGTGTGTTGTAGTTTCCAGAGGGTAGAGGGGTTAGAGTCTTGCTCGTTCATCATCGTGCGTCCCACGTCAATCTGAGGTACCTCCGTGACACGTCTTCTTTCAGTTGTTATTTGTGTACATAGTTTCCTGCCCTGTACCTTTTTAGCTCTCAACGTCAACAAAAAACAACAAAATAAATAACGAAGCAAAATACCCGACCAAGCGCATACCACACTATTTCTCCCCGCTGCCAGAAAAACAGCAACAAATTAAAAACGGGATTCGATGATTAATGAATTATTCATTTTCGAGAGATGCGTGGAATGCCAAAGTGAAAAAAAAAAAACTCTTCTCCCGTTCTCGCGTGGTATAACGAAATATCGAACCAAGAGAAATATTTTGGTTAAAAAAAAAAAGAAGTAAAAAGTCCAGGAGGGAAGGCAATGTTCGATTGCGGAGCAATGGTGGAACGCCAAACTATTTGGATCGATATTTTATATAGCCCTCCAACGCTCCTCGCTCCTTCCGCTTTAAAGCATTCGTCCATTTGAAATCGATTTTATGTTGGCTACCCATCATCAAAATGTTTGAGAGATTTTCTGCAACTAGCCGACGGGAATTCAACGCCCACCTTTTCGATCGATCGACCCTTTCAAATCCACTTTTTTTTTTACCTTTGGTTTTGATTTCCCTCCCCCTTCTCTTTGCCTTCCTCAGAATATTATTCTGCACGCACGTTCAACATGTTGAGGCTTCAACCGGTGTGATTCATTGAGGTTGTACAATCACGGCGGTGGCGGTGCACACACGGCGAGAATGGTAACATCAAACAAGTGAGACGAAAACACAAAATGAGGTAGTACCTACATCTACACGTACGTCATCCTCGTCGACGAGTTGGATGGGCGGGTAGGTGAGTCGAGGGGGGGTATTTTTAATGAGGTCGTCGCTAGCGTCGGATTCATTAAGCACTAACTGAACAAGGTAGGGAAGTGAAGAAAAAACATGGACTCTGTTCTATCCAGCTGATGCTGTTTGCACAACGATGGCGTACTTAACGGTTCAAACATATGCGCAATACTTGGAATACTATGGGAAAGACAACTGAGGAAAAAGGAATGAAAAAAAATGAACTAAATATGTAAGGGACATTCACGTCCCTTTTAATTAAATTGGAGGATGTACCGAGAGAAAGAGAGAGAGAGAGAGAGCAATAGCCAAGTGTTCCACACTTAACGTTATTACAACAACTCTTGTTTGTAGACTCCATTAAAAACAGTCGAACCCGACGACTCATCCCATATAAACTAACGAGCCATTTAATTTCTGTTTTTTTACTTTTATTTTACTGCGTTTCAGTGAAATTTACGTTATCTAGGTTATTCAATGTTCCCAGCTTGCAAACTGTCAATCACCCCCTCATCAGGACAGTTATTTTAATCCGAAACGAAGAAGTTTACTAACGTAACATTTTATTATATCATTTAAAGAGATGAAAACTGTTGTTTACATGGCGGAAAGAAGACTGTCATGATCAGTTTGATGAACTTGTCTTTCGGAAATCGTGTTTGGGAGCCAACAAGTCTTTGTCGAGATCAGAGATCACAGGGACACTTATAAATCTTACAACACATGTGAACTCGTTTGCCGTCTCTATGGTAGAGCACATGTGGCTGATTTTACCTGGGAAAGGCATGCGATTCTCTAATATCAAATTTCACAACTTGTTTGATCTCGCAGGGAGAAACTGGAAAACACTTTCGCGGCAGCAACATCTCCGCTGTGTTCGCCATCGATCTCCAAGCGTGGGGTGCATTGGTTTACCCTTGAAAACTGTCTTTTTCTAAACTCCAATTGTTTCAGTTCCGAAAATTTGTACTTGTTTAATGAAACTTTGTTATGCGAAAAGAAAGCAACGTGCGCAGTTTCGAGAGCACGGCATATCGTAGACAGAAAGAGGTTTTTTTTTAACGTGAGAATATAATGGAAACGGAAAAATTAATTCGTTTATTTCGAATGCGGCGGATTGTTATACAATCACAAGTCGAACTGATGATGAACCGGGAAAAATTTCAGTTTATTTCCAACCGGAACGGAAACAATTATTGACTTGTAAATGACAAAGATAGACGCATTTGTTACCTAACGTTTTATGGCACATCCTTACAACTTGAGAAAAGGTAGAGATTCCTTTGTCGCATGAACAATTTTGTGGAATCGTTAGAAAAAAAAAGGCGTCGAACTCAAGTCACGTTCGCATGAAAGGTAATATTGCAATGGTAGCGTTGAAGTCGGCTGGATATGTCATTCTTTCATGATGTGGTATCGAGCAGTATCCGCTTCCGCCAACTGGATGACTTCCTCTAAACTGGGCTGCGTAAGAAAGGAAATAGAATAAAATTCTGGAAGATGAAAGTCACACGCAATGAAAACTCGATGATTACTTGATGCAAGCCACCAAGTCGTCGGATAAAACAGAGACGTTCTTCGTTACAAAAGAGTGGATGTATGGGAGTTGTGGGGGTCAACGATAATTTGCACGCGGGGTCCCATGGAAAGACTTCAATTTCAATTACATATAATGGAGCTAATATGCCCTACAAAGAAAAATCATCATTGATTGGTTATAAGGCAGGCTTCAAGAAAAAAAGCTATTTCATACAAAGTCATGTTGTGCTGCAGCATCCCTGTCACACCTGTGTAGATTAAATATTGTATTTTGGTAACAAAAGGCTATTGTAATCACTTGACTCTTACCAGCAATATTTGGATGTCCTCAAAATATGAGGTGTGTTCCTCTGTTCATGATTTACAGGATGAGCTGTGATTTCCGGAATATGGTTGACATCTGTAACTACAGGAAAAAAATGGACAGTGTACATGCTGGGATCAACAGGAGGTTCGAATCTTGAAAAAAGGTCTTGAACTGAGAGCAGAACATGGTCTTTTTGATAGTTTGTTAGACGGATTCCTTGGACATCTCCGTTATCTGTCACTCCACAGTAGACAACACCTCCAGCTCCTGTGTTAAGGAACCCACACAGATTCCTAGAATAAGCAATCAGTAGCCATTACAAGGGATATTAATATAATGGGATTAGACACATACCTTGATATGGGCCTCTGAGTTCTATTGATAATGGCTGCTTGTGGAATGTCATCTTTAGAAAAATTACGGTGACCTTTAAACTCGTGCAGCAGATCCTCCTCGACCGTGAGTCTTTCCCCCTTGACATACACTCTTCTCTTGTAAGCATTACTTTCACTGCTGGAAACAAAGAATACCTTGAGCTGCATAATCAGATAAACCTAAATGAAAACTTGTACCTGGAGGCCATATTCCAAGGAGAGGAAGAGAAATTGTCCGACTTTCGGGAATAACAACTCACTAATACTAGTCAATTACGGGAACTTGAAGGTGAAGGTTGTGATTTGTGTATGTCAAAACTGACGTTTCAAATAATCACCACAAGATTACTTTTCGAAAGACCACATCAACGCCATCTAAGAATCAAAGGTAAACTTAACCTTAATCTTCCATAGATGTCGTTCGCGTACTATTTGTGGAATTTATTTTATTCTATTCAAGTTTTTAATCACCGCGGAATCGGGCGCTATATTCCCATTTAAGAGTTGACAACAAAAATCAATAGAAAACCCTCGAGCGATCTAAGCGAACTCAATTCAAGGGCAACCATGCACGAAGAAACTCAAGCGATGCGTTTGTCAAATTTTTGAATTTAAGCAGGAAATGTGCTCTTTCCTTTCGCTTCCATCCTGACTCCGAAGAAACGCAAAGGAAATATTTTGGCACGTATGAAATTGAAACAAGAGATTGTCATTGTCCATGAAAACAATTTCTTCTTGCATGGTAAACACAATGCCATGTTATTCAATGTGGGTTATTATCATTTTGTGCGTTCGCGTTGTCGTCGCTAGCGCAGCTTCTCCCTCCCCTATTCTCTCCTCAACAACAATAGAAACCCGTTAGAGGGCAGCGATGGGCGGATGAGGGGGCACTTCGTCTTTTTCGTTTGGGTTGAGACGGAGTCAATAATCCCCCTGACGGTCTTCGTCAGCTGTCGGTGCCAGGGAAAGAGAGAATCTCCAGTCACGACTGCGCATGAGCTCACTGACGTCAATAAGGTCTTGCTCTTTCTTGAGCCAAAATGGGGAACCCACAAAACGCCGTGAATCAAGCGCACCACGAAGCATGATCGTTCGTGAAACAAGGCCTTCCCTTTTTTAAATCCCATATAATCGACAGCTCGAGAAGAAATCGATCCGCCCATGACATTAAAGGGAAACCTTCGTGTGTACATACGGAGTAAACCACTTTCCATTTCAATGTGTTGGTCTTTCGCTTTTCTTCGCATAAATTGATCCTGTTTTAAATAGCAATTATACATTGCGTGCGAAATCTTGGGTTATGGTAATGGTAAATGGTCACGCAACTGGCGATTAGAAGATCCTTCCAGCGTCGTACTGCATCTCGTCTTGTACAACAAGGACTAGTATAGACTGTTGCAACACGAGGGTATCCACAGCATTGACTTGACGGGGAGTGTAGCTCCGTCGTCATCTCTCGTGAGGAGCCGAGACCTCGAACGCACACACGCCGACCGGCATTGGTCTGTGCAAAAGGTTCTCCTACACTCCTGTGCGTCTCTCTAGTACACCGCAGTGGGAAAAACAAAACTACAACATTACTGTACGCAAAACAACAAACTCCAGAACAAAAAAAAAAAAGAAAGACCCTTTTTTGTGTGTGGAGCCTACCAAATTCTAGTGGTTCGTGACTTGAAGGATTTCACGACAGCAATTCGAATAGTTCAAAAGACAGTCTTGGTGGTTTTCGTTCTCTTCACCTCGGCAGGTAAAAAAAAAAAGTAAATAAATAAATAAATAGGAAAAAAAAGACAAAACTATCTTGTGGTGTTTGGTAATGATGGATCTCTTAGAAAACAAAAGACATTCCAGCAGCTTCTTAGGTACAAATGTACCCGTAGTCGTTGTGTGGTATTTGAGTAATTTGATATTGTCCTCAACTGAGACCACGTGAATCACAGGTAAAAGAAAAATGCATATTCAGTAGAAATGTATACTCTCACGATTGTCATTTGCGCAGCTGTACGCGCGTTTTTGATGACACGCACATTCACGATAGAGCGCGTCTGTCTCTGTTGGAACAATATAAGCGTGCGTATCCAGTTTCATCACTGGTGGCGTTCATATTTTTTTAAATGGGCATTTTTTGGTGACGGCGACGAAAAGACGTTCCTTTTCCACGTCTCTTTTCTTCTTTTTTTATGATTATTGACACAGCCGAGTGCAGCTGGACTGTATTTTTTTAGGGAAAAGCAAAAGCCTGTGCGCACATATTTTCCTAATGAATTAGGCTAAAAAAAAAAAGGAATTTATTTTTCTACTGTAGACAAGTTCCAAAAGCGCGGAATTGATACCATCCGGCATTTTAGCCTTTGACCGTCAATTGCTTTTCCTCTCTAATCTTCCCATCATTTTTTATTCTCCTTTGTTTTTCAAGGATGAAGATGGACTGAAGATTGACACGAACTGTTTCGTGATGTGAATTGGTATCGATCCGACCGAGTGCTTCCATACGTGTGTGTATGTGTGTGACGTTTGTTCAACCTCCCCCTCACTCAGCAACAACAAAAACAACAACAGCAGCAAAAAAAAATCATTGATTCTGCAGTAGAGGAGAAAAACGCACAACAGGGGAGGGCGAAATTGTTGTGCTCGCGTGTATACCGGGAATTTCCCCCTCTTCGATCAGCTGATAGTGACGTCATCATCCAAACATCAACAAACACTTGGTCGTGTTGCTCATCGGGATCATTTTTAGTGGCCATCGGCGTCCGTCAGAGTGTGTCGACTATCTTTTGCGAATGAGTGGATACGGCGTGATTCTGAACGGCGGAACGGCCGAGAATTTCTCTTTAGGCACAGTGGAAGGTCATCAGGATTCAGCGGGAGTGACATACGATGAATGGGAACCGGAGGATTTGGTGGCCACCGTACAGTTCTTGGCAACATTGGACGACCGGCTGCCGCACAGTGCGTACGTTATCCCCAGCAACAGCGCCGAAGAAGCCGAGGGCCTCGTCGTGCTTTCACCCTTCTGTAATAACAATTCGACAGCAGTAGAGGAAGATGACGAAGCAGATGTAAATCTCGTTGGAACGATGAATACGACGTCCTCTTCCGTCGAGGAGGCCAACGAACCTTTGCTTTCCAGCACCACCCTCCTGGGCGATGCTTCCGCTCCCTCCGCTGCGTTGAGCGACATCACCGCAGAGGAGAATTCCGTTTCTTCTGCCGCCCAGACTCCTTCCTCCATAGAGGAAAGATCAATCATCCGGACCTCCAACAAGCCAACCCATCTGAAAAGGTATGGAGTTGAAGAAACTTAACCTATATTAGAAAGCGTATACCACGCATCCACTTCTTTCAAATGCCCCATTGACTATCCATAACGAATTTTCGTGTTTCTATTCTAAACAGCTATTGACCGATTTTCTTTTACTCCGTGCACTCACGAGTAACTATCCCCCGTAAGCAAAGTTTGAGTTGCTGCCTTTCTCCCGTTCTTGCTTATTCCGAAGACTCACGAAATCTTTATCAAACCAGGAAAATCAGGTTTTGTTTTTGTTGTTATTTTCTGAAAAAGACAACAGTGAACAAGATTCTGTATTCACATGCCATGGTGGATGTACACATGCGAAACTGTTTAAGGAAAAAAAAGGGGGGGGGGGGAGAAAGAGAGCGTCTCAATTTGGAACACGTGCTAGAGGGGGCGACGTTCCAGCTGAACTCATTTGTTCCGGACGCGAAAGAGAAAGCCGAAAATACGGAAAGGCAAAAAGCCCGTGTTCTGTACGCGTATCTAGATAGGACTGTTTACGGACACGCATACGCGTATCGCCTCAAAGCAGTTTATATACATTGACATGGTCGTTGATGAGCTTAAGAACGATCGGCATCACACAGTATGTTCAATCCGGTACAATAAACTTTCCAAACGTATCGAGGAATGTCGAACAGGCTCCATTAACGTGAGGATTAAACTCGTCATCGAGGGTGTAAATATCGATTCGTTCGGCTTTGACAGATACCTTACGTCTATATGTATTTTAACACGCATGTCGAGAAGCCATTTATCTGTTCATCGTTATACGCACGTTGATCTCATCAGTAGGGACATGTCAGTAGTGGCTCACATTTGCGAAGAGGTGGTCCGTGTTCTCTGTTTGCAGTGTTATTGCCTGGTGCGGATGTGCGCAGTAGACAGTGTTGCCCTTCGTCAGCCTCTCACCTTCGCAATACTCTTTTGGATGTTTTATTTCTTCAAATTAGAAGCGACGCGTTTGCTCACATCGAACCGAACATGAAGGAAAAGAAATTTCTGCATAGGTAAACTGGAATGTAACGACGCCGATGACTTGCTCATCCGTCAACTGTTGTGTACATGTCAGATGGTAGGGTGGGGAGAAAAAGACCAGAATAACGGAGGGAAACATGGCAGACGTAGAAAGTGGAATAAGAAAATAGCTAGATTCGAGTTGAAAAGACGAATACCCATTCAGGAGGGAACAAGTAGCAAAGTAGAAGGAGCGTCACACAATATAGAACCCTCCCAAGCGCACACAACTCTCTCATATTGCAAAGAGTGTGACAACGGAGAGGAAGAAAAAAAAACTGGTAGGGGGTTGTTGATTTATCTATTCTTATACACAATCGTTTCGGTAGGGGTGTGTCTGTGTGCAGCAGGCCGGCTATATAAGAAACGAGAAAAGGGGGGTGGGAGGGCATAGGAGACACAAGAGAGAAATGCTGCAGCGAATCATTGGCACGGAAAGAAAGGCGCAGGGGGAACTGTTTTGGACGTCGCTACGTCAGATGGACGGACGGGCAATTTCTGAAACTGCGTACATGTACTATTCTACTTCCATCTGGTTTCCCCAGCGAAAGGGGAAAGGCAAAAGGGAAAGGAACATCATATCGATTTCACACGCCTGCTGGCCCGAATTCATTACCGTTTCAATTTTGATAACCAGCCAATGATTTGCGTGTTAAATAGCTGTCAAAATTTCGGCAACACGTTTTTTGCCTTTTTTTCACCTGCATCAAAACTCCCACACACAATGTAAACGCACTCGCCTGACTGGGAATTGATTGTGACGAACGGCGCTTGTAGTTCTTCGTCGATATTAATTTTTTTATAGGTAATCCAGGCATGACAATCCTATTATTTAGTGGAGAGGATTCTGCTTTTTCCGTTTCTTTCGGCGGCTGCGTTTATTATCAAATTAAAATAGCAAAGGCTATGATTTATGACCCGTGTTTTTGTTAGATGCCCCCATGCACGTGCATCGATCGATCGATCGCAAGGCCGACACAAGAAGAAATACTATAGAAGACGGGCAGGAAAACACGATAAGTTTGTTTTTTGGTTATGGGAACAGCGTGAAACCAGAGACGGCTCTGTACCTCGCTCACTTTGCCATGCTCATGTCTGTTATCATCGGCATCAGTCGACAGGAATGTATTGCTATAATTATATAAGATCCTTCTTAAATGCTTGGATTGACGCCTGCTGGTAGATTGTGAGGGCAAAGCGACACTTAAGCGACACAACAAAGCATCTCGAGCACACTTGGCTTATAAAGAGGAATCGATGACAACACAATCCCCGAGTGGAGCAAAGACGACAAGAGGAAGCGGAGAGGGTGTCAAGTTGGTTTGAAAATTTCCGACCAAGCCCTTCCCGTTCCAACGAAAAAGAAGCTCTGCTCTTTTTATTTTTTTGTGTTCACAAGTTTATAATTAGAATTTTTTGGCTCTCTCGTTCGTTTCAGTTTTTTCTCTCCTTTCATTTTCCTCTTTTTTTCCCGTTGGCGTCCCAGCAAACGTGTGATGTGAAAACCATTTGAATGGCCTCCAGCCACAGGGGCCTACAGCCAAGCAGCAGCAACATGCATCAGAGTCTGTGTAGATGAAGGTCGCGTGCGCAGCAGCAAAGCTTTTTAAATAGTGTCGGGTAGGCGCCCGTCGTTATATATCCCCGACATTAAATACCGATCCTGGTGAAAAGAAATGAGAAAAAAAATGAGAGAAAAGGAAAGCTCCCTGTCCACCTGCCCATCGATCATACAACTCCTGAAAGGGGGGTTTTTAATTGTCTTTTCGGGTTGAATGCTATTCACAAATGTATAGATACACATCATTATGCCTGGTATCTAATGTATCCCACAGAGGCCACAGGGATCAGGGAAAAATTTTATTCAGATATATTTGATTGCCATCCTATTAACATAAGCATGAAAGCACCCTGTAAGAAAAACAAAGAATTTCTTTCCTTTTTTTTTTTCCTTTATTAAATCATAGGCCGCATTTTCGGGTTGTTGTATCTGGCCCTTTGATGGAAGAGCAGGGGAATCAACTATTCCAGCTATTCGTTTAGGCCTGTATGTATATAGTACAGTACAAATATACCACCAACTGTTTCCATTCTCAAGTATCCATCATCTAGAAAAAACATTGGAACGGATCAAGTTTTCCGCGTGTGCGTTTGCGTACCAACAGCGCACTCGTACACGATCTATAATAGAAGTGCGTTCGGTGTACGTTGGCGGCCGTCTATATAGTATTACATAGTTTTTTTTTAAATATACATAAGCATGCAAGGTTAATCTATCATAGAAAAAAAAAGTATGACTTTATATCCTGATCATTCTTTTTTCGGTTGCTGTTCGGATGTTGTTATGTGCACTAGTTCCAAAATATCTTCCTGTCAGGTTAGGGAAAAAAATGGCGTGCCTACGTACACCGACAATTAAAGGCGTGATATGTTTAAACTTCCTGGATGACCTCACGAGCTTGTTTGGGAACACCGCCCACCATTTCCCAATTTTTCTCTTTTTCCCATTTTCTTTGTTGATTTAATAATGTTGGAAAAGCTAAGGTAATGTTTGCCCTCTCCATAAATGTTACATTCTGCGTCGTAATTTTTGAACAAAAAATACAACCATATCATGCTGACTTTCATTCGCGGGAACGTATGGACGATGCGTGTCGAAAGATGATGAAAGGCCACAAGAAAATATGTCTTGTTCATCGTCCGTGTGGGGAAGGCGGAGAGAATGACTTGACTGTTCAAAACAAAGAATGGCATACAACAAAATGCAATTTTTATTTTTTCATTTATTAATAAAGAGAATTTTTCGTACTAGATTATTCTCATTTACGCAATAAGTTGTTGAAAAATAATCAGTGCGTAACGTTCAAGAATATCGATTCCGTACCAACGAGTCATTTTATTCTTCTCTATTTTTTTTCTGTGAAAAATGACTGGTCCTGTTATTTCTTGCTTTGAATTAATGAAGTTGAATTGAATGTCCAATTGCTCCAGTTTTACTGTTTTGGCAGTTCCCCATTTAAAGGGAAATTGAGATTTCAAGTCCTTGTCCTCGTTGTTGGTGGCAATGATGTGTTTATTGCTTGAAAGAAAATACAAGCCTTATTGATCCAACTTATAAATTATCGATTGTTGAATACAGGGTTTCGTTTGGAAGCACAAAAGGATCGATGGTAGAAACGCTGATCTACGAGAGTCCACAAACAGAGGAGGGACCCTCTGCGACGTCAGCCGGTTGGAGTAAAACCAACATAAGCAAGGGCAAGAATTTGCGATCAGTCATTGGTGCTGTGCCTGAATCTCTACCGGAAGAGACTGTCGCATTACTCAGGTAAATCTCATCGAATTGTTTTTTACAACTCTATTGAGTATGGGTGGCTAGTAGTTGGCGTGAACGCTTTGTAAACTATAGGCACGAAACTGGAATCAGTCAACCGCCCGTCTGCGTTGGTACTTCACGTGGCGAAGTGCGATCGATTTTTAGACACGGAACTCCGCTGACATTTATATCCATCGGTCTATGCCACCTTTTATGTCGGCTGAGGTCGTTCACAAAACAGCTTTTTTGAGAGGAAATGACGCGTTGTGGCTCTATGCTATAAATGCAACAGATTGCAAATTCCTGAAAACGCCCCTCTCTGTCATTTTAATAGCTAGGCTCTATAGGCTTATTGATCAGGCGGTTTTTGTTTTTATTTTCTGCGCATGAATCCATATCCCTATCCCTGAAGCTTGCATTATTATTTATTTTCCCATCATTAGGGCAATCAGGAAAATCCAATAGTTCTTTACACAACCACTAGGTGGCAGTTTGCGCTTGACGAAAGTATAAATTACAAAGAAGAGAGCTTTTCATTAGCGCTAAATGTACAAGTTAGATGGGACAATAAAAACGAAACTTAAGAACCCGATCTAATAAAATGGGAAGATATATTTTTTGCGTTAATTTCTCCCTAGAGAAACCACTGTTCGTCGATGCTTTTTCGCTGTCAAGAAAACACTTGTTCCCATCCGACAACGCTGTATACCAATACCCTATAGTGACATTATTTATTCTTTTTTCCCTCTCTTTCGTCGTCGGCTCTTTTTTTTCTGTACGTGGCTTAACAGACACAAAGTTGCACCAAAGCCGACACCGTTCAAGTTTAAACGGGCACCACCTCAACCACTTGAATCATTTACCGGTAAGAAAACGTACCAATTTTTCATCCCGCATCCATTGGAACTGCTCCCTTTTCCTCTAACTAGGCTCAGGTCGGTTGTTTATATATACAGGGGCCCCACCCATGTCCGGGCGTCTGTAAACAACACAATAAGGGCCGGCAACCAATCTGTTCGCAGTCATCTACAAGTTGCTCTATTTAAAATGGTTTAAAACAGTTCTTTCCCACTTCACTCACTAATAGAGGTGAAAAGATAATGCTTCTTTGCCAGCTTCTTATCTGCAACTTTCAGTCATGCCGTTACTTTCTCTTTGGTTACACTGCCAGGAGAAGCCATGTAAGATTTGTTGGCTTTGCACTCTTTCGTTCGTATGTAGCTATCCTAGGATCAATGTGATTATGATGTCATGGCACATTGTGGATGTCTTTGCATACCGAAGGAGATAGGTTTTTGATTGTTCTGTGGTTTTACGACACCTCTTCCTGTTTTATGTCATGGTTATTGGGGAGCATCAAGGTGGCAAATGGCCAGTTCCCGAAAGTCTATTTCCAGGTTACCCACTGTGCTACCTTTTAATTAAATGAGGAGGCATGTAGATGTAGTATTTGTTTCCTGGATCAGATTTGGCGAATTCACCAATTTTTTATTTATGAAACTTTCACCAAGAGCCAAGGGTGATAACTCGAAAGCCATCGGTCAAACGATTTTTAGGACAGCGAAGTCGATTAGGGTTGTCAGCATTATATGGAAATTCCGTTACCTCCGCGAATGCGAAACCTTAAGAAGCAATCCCATTAGTTAGGGAATCCAAAACCAGAGCCGTCGTCACAGCTGGTCGGCGTTGTTCAAACAACAACCTTCATGAAGATCTGTTGGATCTTTTGTTTTCTCTCTGTCGGAGCAAAGTATTTCATCGAGATTTTGGAGGAATTCCAAGAATGTGTACGCGTTGCGGCGCCCACGTTTTGCCTTGATTTTTGGTATGATCGGCTACGTCGTCGTGAGTTGCTGGCTCGTTGCTTTCGGTCAAGTGTACTCTGGCCGCAACCTGGCACAGTTGAGCGCCGTTTATAAATAGACGGAAGCCCCGAATGATATCCGCTCGCAAGCGCGTGCTCGAAGGAAATCACGGGCATCATCACTGTCCGCAACACAACGTTCAGAAAACAGAAAATAAAACCTGTTTTCTGCACGGAAAGCTTTAAGTTCATTGTATTTTTTTTTTGGTTTTATTTTTTGTTTTTCCATTTAAATGTTTTTTGAAGGATGTCATTCTGGCAATGGCCTGACCTCTTTTTTTGCTCCTGGGTATTTCCGCCATCAGCTGCTTATTTTTCATTCTTTTAACTGGCTTAAAAACCCGCGAACGTGATGTCGTACTGCACCGTCATCAGCAAGTCTAATATTGTAGAGGTTACCCCCGGAGGCGAAAAAGAAAGGAAGAGATAGTTTGGATCCAGCGCATCCCTCAGCCGTCGTGGTTGTTGTTTGTTGTCGATTGTCCGCACGCATTCACCATTCGACCTCGTCGGAGTTTTTTGAGGCTATTCGCTTGCCTCCTCCTCTTCGTCCTCCCGCTTTCTTTCCGTGCAAAGGCTCATACCTCCGCCAGCTGCGAACACTGGCGGAGGCTGAGAACAAAAGCTGGCGGCGAACGACGATGTTGTTGCTTGCCTTCTCTTTAAAGTGGTCGACCTTGGCATCGAATTGGTGAAAGTGAACGTCAAAACACTCCCGAAATCGTCTCCGTGATTTTCGCTCTTCGTGACAGTGGCAAATAAAAAGCGAATTTCTTGTTGTCATGGAGACTACTAGTTACCAAACGAGTCCGCCTTTAAAGTAAGCACTTCATGGGTCTGTGTCTATGTTGTGTGCCTTTCATGGGCAAAGGAAAAAAAAACGAACGAGAAAGGGAGGGGCATTTGAACGACTCTGTTTCGTGACACGATGGATGAGTCTGATTGGCCATTTTTGTTGATTGACACAACCATCACGTACATAGGATGTAACAATCTAAACGATATTTAATCTTTTTTCTTTGTCTGTTTATGAGCAGTGAATCGTCTCGGTCGGCCTCCAAAGTCCGAGTTACGTACTTTGAATCTAAACGACCCCTGACGCTACCATCGCCGGAAGCGTCGGATGCGGAGTGGGACGACATGGCCGAACCACCGCCGCAGCAACAACAACTCAATTACACCCGACAACCCAGGTATGTATTAAGAAACAATCAACTTATTTGATGATAGCTAATAAATCACTCGGCCATCAAAAGGAGCTTCTTGCCGCCGGTCATCGATCAATTTCAAATTCACGCATTAGTTTGAACTTTGATTACATTAGTCTCTTCGTATTTTCGTTAGCTTAATAGGGAAGTTGTTTTCATAAACGTATCCCGGAATAGCCTCCATCCGCGTTGTTTTTTGATTCAACAAATGCTTCCGTCACTCACACAAACACACACCGGGGAAACTTGGCGTGTGTGTGTGTGTGTGTGTGTATATGTGTGTGTAAGGTGTGTCGTGATCGACGAGAGGAGAGAGGAAGGGAGGAACAGGGCAGGGCAGTCAGAGCTGCTGCTACCAGCCAGACAGTCTACAACTCACGCGGTTGCCGACGAGACGTTGGCGCACGCGTCCTTATCTTGTACCCCTTTTTATTTTGGACATTTGGTTTAGACGAAAATTTCTCCTTCTATTTCTGTATTTAAAATTGGTACACTACCAAAGTGATTTTTTCGAGTGGATTATACGTATATCCGGGACCCTTTACTCGTCTTCTTCTTTTACTACTCTGTTGTTGTATACGAGTGTTTGGGTACTTGAAACGGGGTCCCTTCGTTTTTGCCTCAGCAAAAATCTTGGTCGCCGTCGATGGGTGGGTCGCCAGTTGGGTTCTGAACGCGTAGTTTCCCTGAGGGCAGTTTATATTTAGACGATTACGCCATCGTCTTCTTTGGAGGCGTCGGGAGTGCCCGCTGTGCATATGACAGTCGTCATATAGCTGCTAGTGTAAAAAGCCGACCGTGAACGTTTCACTGTGATTGATCGAATGAGTGCTACCCTGACAACCGAGACGCACAAATGCCGGCCATGAACCGATCCCACGGAGGCAGACTTTATTACGTACTGCGTCTTCCCGATGGTAGCAGGTATAGATTGAGCTAGGCTCAAAACTTCATTCCGTTTTACGTGACGCTTTAACGTGTTCCGATGAAACAGCTTAAAGCGAGCTACGTTTTATTTCTTGTAACGATAGCGTCGTGGTTTTAAATTGTTTTCTTTGGCTTGATGACATCGTATAAAAAGGCCATCTGTCAATTCCAATGGATTGGAATAGATTTGGTCTTGTTGTCTGGTTCCTGTTTAGTGGACCAGCCAACACTCTGTTTTTATTTGCTAGTTAGAAATCAATCTAGTGGAAATGGAATGAATGAATGAAACCATTACAGGACCCATAGTGGTTGAAAATGTATGAACAGAAATTTCACATGCCTTGTGTTCTTGTTTGTTTGTTTTCCCTTTTATTACGCAGCACGGAATCGGGACAGGACAATCCATTCCGGCCGGATGGCGATCTAAGTCGCGAAGCGGACGAGCTCGTAGAACTGCTGAAAGGCGGGCGGGTTTCCATCTCTGAAGTGCTGAAAAATAAAGATGGCAGCCATCAGCCAGAACCGACCTTTATTGACGAACAACAGCCGACTTCTGAAGAGGCTGTCCAGGTGAGCGGATCACCAGCACCACGGAATACGTCTACTCCTTCATCTCCGGCCAGCAAAGCTGAGTCTCCAGACGGCGGAAGAATCAACGGCAATTTAACCGAACAGGAGAAGAAGGCTGCAGAGGCGGCCGAAGGCGGTGCGGTCGAAGTCCAGCGTGGAGTTGTGGCTCCCGTAACCGGCGAGAGTCAAGTCGAACACGTTGTGATCAAGAAGAAATCCAAGTGTCAGTGTTGCGTCATTCAGTGATGATCACCGATGTTCTGTGCTGATAAACTGCCGCGGCCGTCTCTCCTATCGCCGCATCAGTTGGACTCTTTTTCTTGTTTGATTTTCCTTTTTTTTTTTATCTTTTTTTTTTCCTGCCTCTCAAGACTTCTGACGCGGTTGACGCCCAATTATAGGATGTGAAGACGCCCTCTCTCCTGTTCTGTCTGTCTTCTAGATCCATAATATTCTGTTTTATTATTTATTATTATTATTATTTTTTTTTTTGTATTTTTTTTTCCAATGGCGGATTCGAGACAGTTACTAATTGTATCCTATGGTGACTAGACTACCATAGCTTTTACCCATAACCAATTCCTGTTCCGGAATATCTTTTTTTGACTGAAAGTCGTAAGAAGGGTGGAGGGAAGGGAGGAAAAGGAAGAGAAGACAAGTTCCGCTGTATTTTTGTTTCATCATGCGAGTGAACAAATTTATTGATTTCCTTTATATCGGGAAGAAATATCGAGATTCCTCCCCATATATTTGCTAATGGTTCACGCAACCGTACGGTACTCTTTCGCTCCTAATCTTTGTTTAACCTTGGTCCCGCAATAACCTCTACTACTCGCAAATCCTTCGATCCAACAACTGCTACCATGCTCTATTCACACGTGTAACCTGTGGTACATATAACTCAACATGCAGTTGTTCGTGCGCAAGAAGGGAAGGAGATTTTCAGGAGAGGAAAACGCAAAATGAAGAAAAAGCTTGGCCATTGGATTTTGACGACAACAAAAAAATGTGACGGGGTTTTAACAACATGTACGACGTCCTAAATATATCGGTGTATGATGTACATATGTTTTCGTCTGCGTGTATTCCGGTCCTTTTTTTTACTATTTTTATTACTATTATTTTTATCTTCTGCGTTTACTGTGAGGGAGTGGGAGGAGTAAGTTGTCCAATTATGGAAATCTTTGGGATTATTGCTTCTGTCGCTGCTTAATATTATTTCTATATTTAATCGTTGTATTGTAGGTTCATAAAGATATCCTGCTGCTTTCTCCGTTAGGTTGAACGGGCTTTAATTATGACGACGCACACACGATATTGTTCAGAGACGTTTCATCTTTCCCCAGATCTTTGAACACTATTCAAAGGTGGGGAACAAGGTGCTGTCTCTACCCTCTTCCTTCCCCATTATTTGGATATCCATTGGCCAATTTGTGTAGACCGTGTCAACGCCAGATGACTTTTAGTAAAAAGATGTCGCCGTCTCGACCACGATTCCATTTCAAAAAAAAGAGAAAAAAAAATGCGAAACAAGAAAACCACAGCCGAACGAAAAAGATGCGAATCTTACTCGTGTTCCGACTTTGTCGTCTTACCCTTGTCCTGTATGTAAACACATTGAAAATTGCAGCCTTTTCCCCACGTATTCTCTCGCTCTGATCCCCTCTTCTCTTTCCCTACCCACCGACGCCAGAAGCAAAGAAACAACTAAAAATGAGTATGGAAAGAAGTGAATATATTCAACGTGAAACAAAAAAGGCCACTTGTATCTTCATTCAAAATCATAGACGTGCCAATTGCCATTACTGTCAAATACTTGAAAAATGGTTGCTTAAGGTAAAAGAATGTAAAACTTGTTGGCCTAATCTAAGTTGGAAAAATGAACTAATTGTAGAAAGTTAAAAGACTTAAATGCAAACAAATTTTACGCGCTTTCATCTTGAGAAATTATAGGACTATAATCAGATGACCGAGGACGCGAAGAAATTGGTTCATGAGATAAAGGACCAAGGGAACTGTAGACACGGCGTCGATATACGACGAAAACGATGGAGGCTATCACGATGCAGATCAATGTCAATGCAGTTAGGAATGATACCAAAAGCAGGCTTTCGATCTCAACGACCTTGGCACGCTGGACAATATTCAGAAAATGGGTGGTCATGATTAGGTCGTCGCGGAATAGGACGTGCTTCCCGTCTTGGCAAGACTGCATGTCGTCCACCATCAGGTGAGAGATAGTGCAGATGTGATCCCGCATGCAG
The DNA here is from genome assembly GCF_022539665.2 of Daphnia carinata. Classification (NCBI taxonomy): domain Eukaryota; kingdom Metazoa; phylum Arthropoda; class Branchiopoda; order Diplostraca; family Daphniidae; genus Daphnia; species Daphnia carinata. The sequence continues at coordinate 7,618,508 of NC_081333.1, forward strand.
GCTGCGTTGCATTCTTCGAAGACGTGCCCAACTGTATTGAAGAAGTAGCTACGAATTGGATTATAATAGAGTTAGGGACCTGAATAATTCAACAGCAAAGCAGTAGAAAAACCCTTTTCATACTAGCGCTCGAAGACTTTGGGATTCGCCACCATGTCTCGGTAGATCGATAGCATGTTTTCCAAGCTCAGATCTCGCACGCCGTAAGCGACTGTGGCTTGATACAGCAGTTGCCATTGCGGATTTGTTGGTGTTTGTTCAGCCATTCCAGTTAAGTTAAAATAATATTGCCTAAAGGTAAGCAATGGTAAAAAAAAAACAGTGACCTAAAACTGGAATTCTGAATTTGCATACCAATAATCATTTATTCCGTTTAGACTGTAGCTGTAAAGCCTCAGGCTTGGATTGACTCCACCCGTGTGGAGCCATGGCGTTACAGATGGAGACACGAAGGCTACACTTTTCACTTGACCTAATTGGTGAAAAAAAAGTTTAACATTTTTCACTTGGAAGCAAGATAATGATGGATCGTAATTACGTCGATCGTTGGCAATCAGCCGGAAAGAGTCTGTGTGAGTATGGCCGTAAACTTGAGTTAGGATAATGTCACCATAGGTTTGGATAAGTTGCACATAGCGGTCGTTTTGACCCGGATTAAAAAACGGTGGCCCGATCCATCTTTCAAAATAGCCTGGTGGGATATGAGCTGCTACGATGACCTATGGATGTTTCAGATAAAGCAAAAAACTGAACAATGTACTGGCTGACAATAAGGAGAGCATAAACCATGCTATCATACTTTGTTCCTTTTGGACTCTGCCGTCTTGAGTTGGAGTTCAAACCATTTCAACTGCTCACAAGGATCGTCTTGGTCATGGGTCAAGTTGTTTGGTACATTGTACAAATTCGTGTTTAAAATGATAACCTATACCAATGGAAGTTTTTCAATTTCAAACCACTGCAGATAACTGAAAGTGAAAACAAATTACAGTAGGATTACAGACCTTTAAGTCGGGTGTGACATCCAGCGAGTAGAATCCACATTTACCAAAGCATTCCTGCGCTTGCTTGTCCAACAGCTCATTCCACCCTCCTTCACTATTCATAAAAAACAAAAAAAAACACATTTGCTCTTTTTTTTTCCTACAATCGACCAAAAATATCGAATGCGCTCACGTCAAATATGCATGATAAAAAGCTTCGGCTTCTGCCGGATAAAGGTCTTCCGGGAATACATCATGGTTTCCGAGAACAGGAATTAAGGCTAAAAATAATTAGTACAAGTGAATTAATATCATTATCCAAGTACCGATAATATAAATTGCAATTTCAAAATTTTTACTGGTATTGGGGAAATTTTTTCTAATTGTATTGCTGACATTACGGAGAGATGAAAATATCACTGACCAGTCGGGTGATGGATCTTTGACATGAGGAGTATTGTCTCTGTGGTAATAACAAAAAATTCAATAAAATTTTTTTTAATTTAGTACAATATTGTCCTCTTACCCAGTCCAAATGATAAAATTAGGAGTTACAGTGTTTTCTGCCATTCCTCTGATTGAAAATTCAATCAGATCCCAAGGTGCATCACAGCTGTACATTCCATATTGTCCAGCACACGTATAATCACGAGTGTCTGGATTGCTGGATGCAAGCAAATGGTTTTCGTTGCTTGCATGGCACATTGACCTAGGATCTCCATCTCTACTATATCTTTGGTCCCAATGCAAATCAGTGAGTTGCCAAAAATGACCTATTAGATAAGAAATAACAATGGTTGCACGAAATTACTGATAGTTTTAAAGAAAAACATTGATAAACCTGTGTGTTCCGCTGAAAGTTTTATGAAGAAGCTGCCGAAGTGGATTAAGGTGAAAAAAATCTTTATCGTTCCTGAACTAAACTCCCTCTCTCGATGCCAGGTTATCACCATAGCACACAATGAAAGGTGACTAGTAATAAAAATAGGACAGCTGGCCCTAGAAATAAGACCAAACGAAAATTTTTGTTATTATTGATATCAGCGGAACGCTTCGTTACTCCTCACTCTCCGTTACTCCAGGTCAAGTTACTAAATTTATTTACAAATAAACAGAATTACTGGCACTGACGAATCCCTCAAGTTTCGGTTCGGGGGGCGGATTAAAAACATGAAAGCAGACAAACCTGAACAAACATTGGAAGAAATTTTATTAATGCGTTGCAATACGCTAATGTCTTGATTTTAATTTCATATGCTAGGCAACACTGGACGTCTGCTGGCAAAGTGGATTTAGTTTGCCACGAGTTATGAGATGGAGAAAACTCTTTAAATGCATGAAGTGTGGATAATTTGAAACTGAAAATCGAGAATGAGCCGCTTAAGTTATGTCGATAAGATAATTCTAGCGCCAATGGTCCGTATGGGTACCTTGCCTTTACGGCTATTGGCGTTAAGGTACGGGGCAGACATTGTTTATACTGAGGAAATAGTGGACAAGAAGATGGTGAGGACTAAACGCGTTGTAAATGGTAAGAATAACTTACGATAAAAAAAAAATCGTCCCATGTTTTATTTGGATGTATTTTTTCCACAGATATCCTTGGAACTATTGACTTCATAGATGAGTTTGATGGAAGTGTGGTGTTTAGAACTTGTAATGAAGAATCCAATTATGTGGTTTTTCAAGTAGGAACGAGTGACCCTGAACTTGCAGTTAAAGTTGCAAAGATTGTGTAAGTAGTACAATATGTGATGTTCATTCTTTTTGCCATTAACATACCGTTTATAACTTTAGAGAAAAGGATGTAGCTGGTTTTGATGTTAATATGGGCTGCCCTAAAGAGTTTTCCATTAAAGGAGGGATGGGGGCTGCTTTGTTGAAGCAGCCTGAAAAAGTTAAGGATATTTTGACAAACTTGGTGTCAAACATAACAATTCCAGTAACATGTAAAATACGGCTGTTGCCTAACATCGAAGAAACAATGGATCTTGCTAGGACAATTCAAAGTTGTGGTGTTACTGCAATAGCAGTACATGGGAGAACCAAAGAAGAAAGGCCACAACATCCAAATAATAATGAAGCCATAAAAAAAAATAGCAGAAGACCTGAGTATCCCTGTTATAGCAAAGTAAGGCCTTAAGCAAATTTAATAATTTTGCATGCAGCTAATTATTTCTTGAATATTTTTAGTGGTGGTTCCAAGGAAATTGACAGTTACGAGCATATATTAAAGTTCCGGATGTCTACGAGTGCATCCAGTGTGATGATCGCTCGAGCAGCTCAGTATAATAGCTCTATTTTCCGTAAAGAAGGAAAGTTGCCGCTAGACGAAGTGATCCCAGAATACCTAAGGCTTTGCATCGAATATGACAATGTCTTTACCAACACCAAGTATTGCGTGCAAATGATGCTTAGAGATCTTCAAGAAACTCCTATGGGGAAGCGCTTACTGGACTCAAAAACAGAGGAGGAAATCTAGTAAGTCGCCTATTCCTCCCCAATAAATGTGCGTTTCTCAATGTAATGTTTGAAATGTTCTTTTTTAACAGTAAAATTTGGGGCCTTCTGGATTATTATAAGAAGAAACAGGAAGAATTCAAGAGTCTTTCACTGAAACTACAGGTGTCATTACCAAGCATGGGTCATCTTGAGCCAGCCCAAAAAAGGGCTAAAACCGAATCGACATTCTTTAGTCGGGTTTGCGAAAATGACGATGTCATCAAAGTGATGATTCCTCTACGAAAGCCATATCAAAAGCATATTCTTCCTAAGACAGTGCTACACGAACATGCGTGCAAAGCGCAGCATAGTAAACTTCCATTCTATCGTTCCGAGCAAGTTGATAAGCTATTTTTTTCAACTGTCGTCGTGGATGGCAAACAATACTCCAACCGCTATCTGTAATTACTAAATTGTTTTAATAGCTGCATATCACTATTATTATATTTTCTCTTATCAAATAGGGAAAAAAATAAACGGACAAGTGAGCAGGCAGCAGCTCTGGCTTGCTTACACGCCCTAAATTTACTTCCCGCTGATACCACAGAATGACTTGCTTCAACTGACAAAGTAGGTGACACTTACTCCCTCTTCCTTTATGATATAGATTGAACAAGGAAAATAGGTATAGCAATTCCCCTCATCCAAGGGTTTTCCCTGTTAAACGAAAATATTTTGTAATCTCAAATAGCCTCACTATAGTATAACCGATCCGGTTATATCCTGGTAGAAACGCAAAACTTGACCCTGTTCCATTAAATAGAGATAAGAACAATCAATATCTCTTGTATGCGCTTTAATGCATGTGTCAATAATGTTCAATTGTTTTATAATTTCATAACGCAAAGCGGGTTTATTCCATATTGACGCGCTAGGCAAACATGTAAATGTCAAACAAAGTCGAAACGATCTTATCTTCCTGTTAAATGTTGATGTACTCCTTTCGCATCAGACACTATTTGTGGTATTTTATTTTTGAAGGAAACGTAGAGACCCTCAGAATTCAATCGCGGAAAAAACGTTTGTTTTTGATCAGCTGCGTGTTAAGGTGGTCAAAGGGTGGAGAAGAATTTAAAAAATCGATCGTCGTCTTTTGGAAGACAAGCTTAATGTGCTATAGCGAAACATCGAAGGCATCGGCTCAGTGGTTTATATACAATTGTAGAGGCAGATGGGACATTGAGCGATGACCGTACATAAACAAACCAGTAGCATGTGGCTTTACACATAAACAGTGGCCATTCTCTTTTTGACACCGGTGATAGAAGATGAGATTTGCGGTTCCACGAAACATAAATGACTTTAGCTTTCCAACGACGCTTATCAAATTTGAAGATATTTAAAGAAAATAAGTTGTTTCTATGTAATAAGTGCGTACCTAATCGCCGGTTTAGACGAATTGTAAATACTATGGAGGGGATTTTTTCTGTTTTTCGCAGCGCGGAATGTCGGTGTTTGTTGATCTGTCGACGCCAGCTCGTTAACCCAAACGCCTTGTTTAACTCCCTTTGCTAACTAAACCTATACGAAGAGATAGAGTAAGGCAAGGGTAGAGAAGGACTGGTTTTTCTTTTTCCTGAAGATGTGTGTTATACTGTCTACTCAGCTTTGTATATTTGTTTGCTCCAGCAGCAGGAGCGTGTGCCGACCTGGACTCTGGAACGGGTCGCGGAAGCGCGTCTGGTATCGACCCATCAAAACATGTCGGCGGCGGCAACCGCGTCACTTTTTCACGTGTTATTTTTCTCTTCCTCTTCCTCTTTGTGGATACACCTCAGATTCATGTAGCTACACTAGCCACACTACACTGCGCGCAACCGATTAGTTTAGGGTGAGCCAATCTTCTCACATTCCCCCTTCTCGTTGCCTTTTTATCTTTTTGAACTAAATGGCGTAACACTTAGATGTTTATTGTTTTTCATATATTTATTATTTGGACTTTGATGGGGAGGGGGGAGCATACATAAGGCCCGTTTTTCTCGACATTGGCTGCCGTGTTTATGTTCACGTTACACATTATTTGCTATGAGGGAATGTTCAAAGTCCGTTTGATTGACAATCAAATGTATTGACTCTTTCCACTTGAAGCAAGAGACATAATGATGAGTTCATTGTATAATCTTAAGCATTCAGTCACAAGGATATATCAAATAATCAAGAAACAAAGCTAGAGACAATACGACAACAAAGGGAAAAAAAATTTGCTAACGAATTGACAAGTTGTAGAAAATCAAAGGCACTAAATAAGCTTCACCGGTTTTTCTTCCTTCTCATCGTACACCAATGCATATCATAACGTTCACTTATATATTTCAGAAATGAAATCAAATAGAGATAGAGAGAATACTTGGGAAAAAAAGGGGAGAAAAATGCAGACATTTTTAATTAGTCGCTAATGAATAGCGTGTCATAAGATGTACATAAATATAAAGCCTACTACACCAATTAAATTTTTTTAATTGGTTTGAAGTTGGACACAGAAAAAAAAAAACGAAAGAAGAAGATGTAGTTTGCATTTTTCCCCCCTCTTTTCCTTCCATCGCTACTCCTTCGTATTACTAACTATGTTAATGAGTTGACGAAGCGATGATTGACAAGTTGTTGGCCTGTATAGCAGGAGACGAGAGGAAGCGGCGTGATGTGTTCCTTTTGATCAGGCAACGGATCTGGCCGTAGAATATTTTCAATGCTGAAAACAAATTTGTCCTCACGACGATTCAGCTGAGACTGCTGTTCATGTTGTGGAGTTGCTGGCTGGATAGATGTTTGATGGATCATTCTTGGCTTTCGCTTTCGACGTCGGTAGTTTCCGTGTTCAAACATGTCATAACATCCCGCGTCAAGAGTCCAAAATGCACCTTTCCCCGGTCGACCTTTCTCCCTCGGTACTTTGATGAAACAATCGTTTAAACTTAAATTGTGCCTTATTGAATTTTGCCATCCTTGACGGTTTTCTCGGTAGTACGGAAACCGGTCCATGATGAATTGATAAATGCCGTTTAAGGTGATTTTTTTGTCTGCAGCCGATTGGATGGCCATTGCAATGAGTGCGATGTAGGAGTACTGTAGTAAGGTAAATCACGAACGTTTTAAAATGAATTATTAATGTCCTCTTGTTAAAATTTACAATTTGATAGGCAATACCGGTGGTTTTTCTGTTGCGGCTGCTGATGGAATTAATTCCAGTGACGGGTAACCTTCGGCCGCTGACCAGAGGTAACGACTGAAGGGACTATATGATCCGAAATGTTGTTGAGGTATCCATCCCGATGGATTACTCGGAATCCGAAAGTAGTCCATTAAAATTTGCTGCGAAGTGGCAGATGAACCGTCCATAATGTTGGGTATAAGAAGAATGGAACGCAAACGGCCGTGACAACCTTAATGTTCGTCACGAACGAGAAAAATAAAACTTCCCCTAGGAGTTTTAGTATCACATCTGATGAAGTCACTCAACAATAAGCACATCCGAGCTGATAAGATACTGGCACCCTGTTCACAAAACGACTTATAAAAAACAACAAAGTCCGAACAAATTAAACAAACGCGAAAAACCCGAAAATCATTTAATCACGATGGACTCACGTGCTTTCCAACCAAGACAACTAACGCTGACTGACATATTACGCCTACCTGTGTTCCAATGGAATCTGGACCTTCTAATTATCAGTCAGTTTTATTTTCAATTCTGTGTCAAACCGAAGAAATCAACAACAGCGGACTGTACTTTGAATGGTTCAAGCGTCATGTGAATCGACGGAAGCAACTGCGGCGGCATCGGCTGTTTAGAAAAAAAAATATATAAAGAAAAAAAAAGCAGGTTCGAGAGACACTGGGCGTGTGTCAAGATGAAGCTCCTCCTTCCGAAACAGCTTTCTTCCTCCGATCTGTAAGAGAAAGAAGTCTAAATGAAAAGGGATGGGAAAAGTGATTGCTTGTTGGCAGCAGCATCTCTATCGTCAACAAAACACACACAACCCCGTTTGGAAGAGACGAGTGGAAACAAAAGCAACACGTTGGTACATAACTGCCATGACTATTTGTGACCGCCCACGCTGCTGAAGAAAAAACAACAGCCATTTCCTTTTTACGTTATCGTTCTAAAGTTGTCCTAATTAACTGATGAAGCAACCCGTTATCGGCACACAACGCAAATCAAGAGGAAAGCTTTGAAGGAAAAAGATAAACGGAAGAAATAATAAATCAAAAATCGGTATGATACCTTCCAGCGGATGGTAAGTCGTGCTTCATGTTGACAAAAGCTTGTTAACACAAAATCGAAAATGCAGGAAGAGCAAGAAATTGTTGAAAACACATTTAGAATTGGAACAACAGAACGAGAATTTAGAGACCGACCCTCTCATTATTAGTAAATTTCCGTCAGCAGAGCAAGTTAGGCCACCCACAAAACAAGGACCGTAGAATTTGAGACTGACGCAGCCGTTGGTGCTGCTCTGCTGTGGGAGGGAATAATAGCACTAAACAGAAGAGACGGAGAGAGAGAAAGAGAAAGACGTCCAAGTTTATTTGTTGTGATTGTTCCAAGGGAAGGTAAACACTGCAGAAGCAGCCAGTGGAGCCTGACGCTACTACTTCTCTCCAACTTGTGCTCTTCTTTCTCCTTTCTCTGCGTTACCAGGACTATAAACAAACAAAATTGTCTATCCTCCGTAACTGACATTTGCATTTACCCCTTCTGTTTATTCCTCGAAGTTATGTTGTCACCGTCGGAAGCGAATTCGTTGGTGATTAATCGAGAACTGATAGACAAGAAATCTATCAGACGTCCACTTAACATTTTCGGATTCAAGATAATTGTATATAAACTCGTCTATTACAGCACGTTTGAAGACAACTTTGGTCGATCGAATCCAAACAAGGGGTGTGCTGTTGCATCCAAGAATGACTGAATGAGGGCTACAACTTAGAGTAGGTACGTGAAGAAAAAGAGAGCAAGAAGTCAAAGAGGGCCAAGATGTTTATTTTCCAACTTGCTGCCTGTTTGGTTTGAAAACACCACCGTATTTCGCCGCGCCCTATACTTCGCATCTGTGTGTGCCTGTGTGTACATAACCAATGTTGTGTGTACATAACCAAGACCCCCATCCAGGATTCAATCAGCTGGTAAATCGCTAAGCTCCGGAAATATATGCACAATTCACATATACACAACGCTGTAGAATCTCCAGTATTAACGAAGAGCTTGCAACAATAGCCACACCAAGCGACGCAAGTTTTTAACATTTTGACTTATCTGATGGCAACCAAATGCAAACTAACAGCAAAGCAACAAAGTGCGCTTATCTGTGATGCCAGGATACGCGGGGACGGTCTTGTAAAACACTGTTTATATTGTCTAGCAGCTTTCATAATAAGCGTTTCATTCAGTGTTACTTTAATGTAGAAGCAAAAAAATATTTCATTATTCTTTTTGAAACATTTTTGAAGGGCTTCTCTAGTATTTTTAGTTATAGGTCGTTTGGCCGAGTACTAGTACCTTAAAACTTTACCAGTGTCGGTTGGTAATGTTGACTAACTAGGCTCTTAAATTTTAACAGGATTTGTTTTGTTTGTTTGTTTCTTTGGGTGTTTGTTTGTGTTTGTTTTGGACGACAAAGTCGTGAATTTCGTGACAACGTATGTTAATCTCGTCACGGTTCAGGATGACGTTTGCCTATGCTAGGCTGTGAGTCCTAACAAAGAAGACTTCTATAGAATCATCTATCTCAACGAAGCAGACCAAAACAAACATCACTTTTGACGAATACAACTAAAAAAATTCGGATATTTTATCTTTTTTATTGCACTTAGACTGGTTAATATTTAATAAAGAAGTGCTTCGAAATATTTTCAAGCCCCAAAATCCACCCACACACGGAATGATTGTATTTCATATTGACCGGTACATTTTTTTTCGTTGGCCTTGCCAGGATCAAGCTCCAGGATTCTTCCTCATCAATTCCAAGTCAGATTCCATCATGTCTTTTACCAAATCCTACAAGATGAGGGGAAAGTATGAAAGTGAATCAGTAAAACATCATTAATACAAAATAGTCGACTTACAGGGAATGACACACTAGGTTTCCAACCAAGAACTTTGTTTGCTTTGGAAGAATCGCCCAAAAGAAGATCCTTTTGAAGAAAATAACGTAAATAATTTGAATTTTATTTTCCTGAAATTTTCAGCTTGAGAGGTACTTACAACTTCCGTGGGACGATAATACTTCTTGTTGATCTTGACCCGAATTTTGCCTGATTCAACTTCGATACCCACTTCATCTTCTGCCGTTCCTTCCCACCTAATAGTTTTGTTAATGTGACCGAAGGACATTTCGACAAATTCTCGTACGCTGTGCATCTCTCCTGTCGATATGACGAAATCTTCTGGATTTTCTTGTTGTAGCATTAGCCACATTGCCTTGAGAAAGCAGAACAGCTCAGTGTTTTTCTTTTTTAAATACCCTGTTAGTTTTTTATCATTTACGTACTTCAACATAATCCCTGGCATGACCCCAGTCTCTTTTGGAGTCAAGATTTCCCAGTTCAAAATGTTCCATCTGACCTAGTGCGATTTTGGCGACTGAACGTGTGATCTTTCTTGTTACGAAAGTTTCGCCACGACGGGGACTTTCGTGATTAAAAAGGATGCCATTACAAGCAAACATATTGTAAGCTTCTCGATAATTGGTTACAATCCAATAAGCATACAGCTTCGCCACACCTGGTAAGTAAAACGTTTTATTAATAGTGCAAGTACTGAAATATATTATTTAAGAAAATGACAGCATATCATGTGTGGTACTTACCATATGGAGATCTAGGATAAAAAGGAGTTTTCTCATTCTGAGGCACTTCTTGAACTTTTCCATAAAGTTCTGATGTTGATGCTTGATAAAATTTAACAGATTTTTCTAAACCACAAGTACGAATTGCATCCAAAATTCTAAGTGTTCCCAGGGCATCAACATTGGCAGTGTACTCAGCAAGGTCAAAAGATACTTTGACATGGCTTTGAGCACCCAGATTATAGATTTCAGTGGGTTTGACTTCTGCAATGATTTTCACCAAACAAGAACTGTCTGTCAAGTCACCATAATGTAAATGCATGGCCCCTTCTCTGTGAGATTTTGTGTCGGCATAGAGGTGTTGAATTCTACCCGTGTTGAACGAGCTAGATCTTCTTAAAATGCCATGAACCTGATAACCTTTTGCCAGGAGAAATTCAGCCAAATAAGACCCATCCTGCGGGAAGTAAAAAATTTTTGAATTTAGTTGTTTTATTACGTTGTACAGTCAGTTAACTTGGCCAGTGATCCCCGTAATTAATGCGATCTTCTTATCGACTATTTGAGAAGCCATGACTAAGAATTGATAAGAAAGGATTCGTGCTAAAGACTAAAGTTTAAAAATATAACAGGCGACATCCAACTGTCAAACCAACACGACATTGCCAGATGATGGTAGTAAGAGATCAGTTTCGGGAAAATTGTTAGAGAAACGCCCAAATGCATCCACATTTCTTGACTAAACGTTAACAGGTTTCTTATAGCATTGCGGAAGGTGATGTTTTTGAAATTTAGCCGGTGGTGTTTTCATCTCTCGTACATGCGATAGGCAAATTGTGTTTAATAATACCGAATGGAAACTGGCAGTCTCCGAGGAAACTAAGAAGGATACGTAATTATTTGTCTACGTGGCACGTAACGCAATAGACAATGCGACACGTATAACTTACCCAAGCTGTTAAATGTTTTCAGTAAACGCAATTATTTTTACCTGCCCAGTACAGCCAGAAAGAAGAGCGACTTTCCGTTCTGCCATTTCAGTATCTATATCAGTAGTAAGAGATTAAGAGCTTCAGTTAGAAGAAACTAATACGACAACTTGCGTGGAAATCTTGCGTGTGACTAACTCTGCGTTGGGCTAAGCAGATCTTTTATGCAGGTGAAACAACAGATGGGACGTCTCTATCATAGCCTCCGTAGACAGACGTGGCACTTTCAGTTTGGCTTGATTGTCTTTGAGGATTCCCAAGATTCAAGCCTGGGGTCACTGAACACATTCTTGTTTGAATGACCGACCATGAATCCACTTTCCTCTTCAGTTTGAATATTGCTAAGATGTGAGGATATTTTTCGACGCCTTAAAATTCATTATGAACATAAGGGGTGTTTAATAGTTTCGTTGTAAACCCTGCGTAGAAACGACTAAAAGCCCTCGAACTTTATTCCCAAACCTGCGTATAGGATAGAGGCATTACAGAGTTTCAATAACAACGTGAAAGATCGCTGTAAAAAGAAGAATCTGAGCCCGAATGTTTTTCTTCATATTGCTTTATGAAAGCGTAACGTTTTAGTTTTTACCGCTTTCAGAACAAACCACGTCAGCAAATTTCTAGACAGATGGCTCCGTCATGCCACCTGACAATTAAATCTTCATATTCAAAATTATAACTCTTTATGTTCTACGCGCTCTCTTGTTGAATCCTTTTATGTTTTGCTTGACAGAAGGAAATATGGTCTACAGGTACTCTTCTTCGTATATGTTCAGACAAATTCGTACAACTTTTAGATTTACTTAAACAGGCAACTTTTTTGGCAGGAAAGGTTAGTGATCTTCCTAGCCTCATGGGAAGCTAGCAATGGCCGGTAGAACATTTTCTTGAAAAAATGTCTAGCTGAATGGATGAAGGGGATTGAAAAAGAAGTCCCAATAGCCAGGTAATTCATGTAAATCTGTCATTAAAGAATACGGGGAAAGGGAGTTATCTGAAATTCGTATAAAATGCCTTACCTCTGTTTCAAACAAAATAAGCTTTAGCGCTCTAACGTCACTTTCTGACAACTTTGAAGATTCCTACCGTGTTTCATAGATGGCATCTCGTGTAGAGTCAAGAACTCGGCAAATAAGTAAAGAGGAAGTCACATCAACGTTGGCGTTCATCCATACCTCCTTTTGTCAAATGCGTTGTTTAAAGCATTTTGCTACGAACGAGTGGGTGGTTGCAAAGAACTTTTGAATGTTAAATTGCGGTCTTCTCATATACAAAATTTTATCCCAAAATCCAAAAGTAGAAGATCTCTAACATGCCATATTACTGGCAGAACATAAATACCTACCATTCTGTAAAACACGTCAAATATGCAAGTACAGTGATAGTTGCAGCGGTAACCACACATGAGTTATCGACAACATATCGTTCACAGTTCTTAGATTTGCATTCTATTAAAGTAATAAATTGTTTAGGGATATTTGGGTTTCACAGTAGTCAGTCATATGTTAGTAGACAGTAGCATAGGTGAAGAGATGAAACTATACCCCTGTAAAGTAATTATTACACTTATTCTACATGCGCTCAAAGCAGAACGACCGGAAGTTACGCTTCTACCCTTCGCTTGATAATATCTTTTAGAAAGGACGGATTAATTTAAAATGTTGACCAGATACGCATAGCTTCACATCAAGTACGAGGAACGGGCGGTGATGTGTACTATGCACGGGTGGAGTACACATCAGGATGCAACCTTTATGATTGGTTCACCTGTTCATAACATGACCGCACCTGCAACAATACCGCACATCCGTACCTTTAAAAACAAAAACAGCATGCAGTGTCCGGTAGAAATAGTGCCACAAGGAAATAGAGAAAGCACAAGATGCCCAAGGGTTCTGACAGGAAATGGCGAACACTGATGCCGTTCCAGTCTGCCAGCTACAACTGGAAATTTACACACATCCGACGAACTTTCAAGACCGATTTCACTAAAGCGTAGTATTTTCTAATTTTCATATAGATGGTCAAATTCGTTTTGAATGGAAATGTTGCGGTATTGCTGCAATTGTATTATCTGAAAGCAAGAGGACAGGCTTTACTGCATGCACAAACAAAGCGAAAGGACTTAGTAATAGGAATTTCGGATTTGTATATAATAAAGGAGTGGGAGGACGAAGAGCAGATCGATAGCTTTCAGTTGGAAAATAAATAAAGGAGACTGAGGAAAAGGGCGAAGAAATGTAACAGTTAACAGATTTCGAGTAATTTAAGCATTGTCAGCTTCTGCGTCGGGATCTTCTTCAAAATCCGCCTCATCGTCGGCGGTCGCTTCTTGGTATTGTTGATATTCGGAGACCAGATCGTTCATGTTAGATTCAGCTTCAGTGAACTCCATCTCGTCCATGCCTTCGCCAGTGTACCAATGGAGGAAAGCCTTACGACGGAACATGGCAGAAAATTGTTCCGAAATGCGCTTGAAGAGCTCTTGGATAGCGGTCGAGTTGCCGATGAAAGTGGCTGCCATCTTCAGACCACGTGGCGGAATATCGCAAACTGCCGTCTTGACGTTGTTAGGGATCCATTCGACAAAGTATGACGAGTTCTTGTTCTGGATGTTCAGCATCTGTTCATCGACTTCCTTCATCGACATGCGGCCACGGAAAATGGAGGCTACAGTTAGGTAACGTCCATGGCGCGGATCACAGGCGGCCATCATGTTTTTGGCATCAAACATTTGCTGAGTGAGCTCGGGTACGGTTAGGGCGCGGTACTGTTGCGAGCCACGACTGGTCAACGGGGCGAAGCCGGGCATGAAAAAGTGCAGACGAGGGAAAGGAACCATGTTGACGGCCAATTTTCGGAGATCGGCATTGAGCTGGCCTGGGAAGCGTAGGCAGGTTGTCACGCCCGACATAGTTAGCGAGACGAGGTGGTTGAGATCTCCATAAGTGGGCGTGGTCAGCTTGAGAGTACGGAAACAGATATCATATAGGGCCTCGTTGTCAATGCAGTAGGTTTCGTCGGTATTCTCAACGAGTTGGTGGACAGAGAGAGTAGCATTGTAGGGTTCAACGACGGTATCAGAGACCTTAGGCGAAGGGACGACGGAGAAAGTGTTCATGATGCGGTCAGGGTATTCTTCGCGAATCTTGGAGATCAAGAGGGTTCCCATGCCAGAGCCAGTACCACCTCCCAAGGAATGAGTCAGTTGGAATCCCTAAAAGAAAAAGGAAAAAATAAGTTTTACATTACAAGAAACAGAAACTGTAGGTACCTGAAGACAGTCACACCCTTCGGCTTCTTTCCTGACAACGTCCAAAACAGAATCAACCAATTCAGCTCCCTCAGTGTAGTGACCCTTGGCCCAGTTGTTTCCAGCACCAGATTGCCCAAACACAAAGTTGTCAGGCCTGAAGATTTGACCATAAGGACCAGAACGAACAGAGTCCATGGTACCAGGCTCCAAATCTACCAGAACAGCTCTAGGAACATATTTCCCACCACTGGCCTCATTGTAGTATACATCAATCCTCTCAAGCTGCAGTTCAGATTCTCCCTGGTATACACCATTGGGCTGGATTCCATGTTCATCAGAGATGATTTCCCAGAACTAAAGTTTCAAAGTGAGTAATTATTATACAGAAATATCAGAAATCAAACATTATGCTTATAAAATAATGTCAACTGTAATTATTTTAGATTTTAGGTTTAAAGAGAGTAAGGGTGTGTCTTGCACTACACAATGACAGCATGGCCCCCCAGAAACCGGCTCAATAGAGACCGGAACTGGGTGACAGCTGTCATTAAACTGAAGATAAAAGAACCGTGTTATACTTAAACAAGATTGCTAATATTTACCTTGGCACCGATTTGATTTCCGCACTGGCCGACTTGGATGTGTACGATCTCACGCATTTTGGCTAGTTTCTTTAAGAGGAATGGGTGGGACTGCAGCGAACAGTGCGTACTAGGGTAGTACTCGCTTTAACTTTCGTCGTCGATATCGTGAGTAGCATGACATGGGTGGTATATATACCTTCCGATCTGGTAGTGGTAGCCGAGGGCTAGCTAGCGAGACTGTGGTATAACGAAATCTGGCAAACTCGCCACATTGAATTTACACGCCCTTCAATAAAAATTTTTAAGATAAAAAAACTAATTTGACTTTTTACATGCTATGAATGCATACGGTTTAAAATTTGTTTCCAATTTAGTGATAATTTCTAAGATAAATTTTTTTCAGGTTACATTTGTTCTCGCAGTAGTGTGCCGTTTTCTGGTATCGATATTCCGTATCGATAGTAAATTGATACAACAGAGAACTTTTTATTTTTCTCAATATCTGCAATATTTACTGTCTAATTCCTCTCATGCAAAAAGGTAAAATTATTGTTTAATTTGAAAAACAGCATTCTGCTCTTTGAGTTTATGGCTTCATCACTTTTCTATATGCTGAATTGCCCTGATTCCTTTTAAACAAGATTTCTAACATCCATTTTGTTCTTGCCTAAAAAAAGCCATCTTGCCTTTTATTTGATGACGAAGAAAAACAGACAAGCGCAATGCAGGTTTGTGGTATAAGAAACATGCAATGAAACTCTGGTCACGCCATCATAGTACAAAGGGACTTTAAACAGTATGCTATCAATCACGTACTCCTCGTCAAACTCATGGTACTATCGGTGAAATTTCGACATTGTAAAACTTGTGCAAAAACGGTCATCCTACGTCATCGAATTTTTATGGTGCTGTCGGAACAGTGTGTTCTGTGCAAAGACTATTGAAGGTCACATTGCTTAAGACTTATTTGGAAATTACGATTGAAAGGGGAAATGGAAGAAGGAAGAATCTCCTTTCACGGCCACCAAGACCATCTAACGGCGGGAATATAAAACTGTACTAATGTTTACTGACGTGCTGTCAGAATTGATTAATCTGAAGCTATGACTGTGTTTATCTCATGTTTTGGTGACGAATTCTTCGATCTTATTATTTAATCGCATGGTTACATCAAAGATATCTTCCTAACAATTCAAGGGGTAATACAAATGAATCATCGACTGGCAATTATTTTGCTATTTCTGAGATTTTGTCCATTTCCATTTTCTGAGTGTTTGTTCTGGATGCAAGGAGTATTGCAATTCTTCTCCATCTGGATGCCTTACTCCAGTGTACGTCTATCAAAAAAGTTTTTCTTGAACCCCAATTTTAAAAAAATTATTGCTAATTTCAAATCTGATTTATTTTTTTATATTGTCAGAACAAAAGTTGCTTCTAAAAAGTAATGCAACCCTACGCCCTCCCCACCCCACGTTTGGTTTACGATTTACAACTCTAGATGGCATCCCCGTCAGCCTGTTTATGAAACTGTTGTTGACCGTTTTCAAGTTTTGCAGTAGTCGTTTGAAAGCTCAATTTTGCAGTCAAAACTAATTTGAAACTATAATTACGTAGTTTGGCAAGTTTAACTACTCAGATTTTTTCTTTTGAAATTTTTCAACTTTAAACGGAAGCTCGTAACATAATGGTCGATACGCGCAGAGCATTGTCTTCTAAACTTAAAAAAAAGCTTCTTGAAAAACTGACCCGTATGCCAAGGCTGAAAATGGGGAACAAACTGCTCATATTTGTAATAAAGACTTATAGTTGATGAAAAACATACAATTAATGAATGATTTTATTAGTTTACATTGAGCTATTTTGCTCACATGAAGCAACTTGCAAAGATGGCTACTCTCAATTCCTTGATGGAAAAAAAACGGGCCATAGCCAGTAAACATGTTATAGAAGCTCATCAGGTAGTGTATTCTTGGAATCAGACTTTAAAACATTAAATTATTGATTTTGTTTCAGGCTATTGTGGAAAAAACCAAAATGCAGAGAAAACAAAGAACATTGGATGAAATGCTTAAACATCATAGTAAAGCTTTAAGAAGTCCAACCGATCTCTAAAAATTTGTATTGTTCTTCGCATTTCTCCTATTTATTCACTTCCTCAATTAATGGCATCAAAAATTCTTTCAATTCCTGATAGGCTTTATCAAGTTGGTCATTCACAATTACAATGTCAAAATTACTGGGGTCACTTCCTGGAGAGTAAGCAAACAATTTAAATAAATGTGAACAAACACTTCTAAAATGGTATACCATATTCCATCTCAGCTTTTGCTGTTAGAAGTCGTTTTTGGAGACTCTCTTCACTTTCAGTGTTTCGTCCCCTAAGTCTTTGCTCTAGCACTTCCATTGAAGGAGGCTTCATAAAAATGAAAACAGGATTAAGAGATGTTTGTCTTATAGACTTCACACCCTGAGTATCAATATCCAAAATGCATATTTTATTGCCGCGCTGAACGTCCTCTACCGCTTTTTTACTGTATGAATTGAGTAGCATTTGTTAGATTTAATCAAACAATATAAAAGTATTCTTTATATTACCTTGTACCATACAGATTACCAGAGAAGGTAGCTGATTCAATGAATTCTCCATTAGATATTCCTTTTTCCATAACTTCCTTTGACACATAATGGTAGTCCTTCCCATCAATTTCACCAGGTCTAGGAGATCTTGTAGTATGGGATACCGAAAATCCAAATACACCATTAAAATCATTCATGATTTGTTTAATAAGTGTAGATTTTCCTGATCCAGATGGACCACAAAAGACTAGTGGACGTGGACCCAAAGAAGAAATGGCAGGAGCCATGGCTATCTTTCGAATGAAATCTAGAAGAGAAATGACATTATTATATCACAGCATCCCATTTATAGCAATCTTTGTGTTAGTCATTTAGTCACACACACAGGAAGTTGCTAAGCAACGAAAGAGGATACATTCTCTATTGATGATATTGATTCTTTTAATTGGAGGAAAGCCGACAATACACAGTATCCGGAAAGACATGCAAGTTTCTTGAGGATGGAATGAAGGCGGGTTTAGTGTGTTACAAGAGCCGAGCGTAATTTAAGATAGAATTCGAGAAGGCAAGCAACAAAAGAAAAGCACCCAGTAGTTTGTACCTAACATCTTGAAGGAGGCGCAATTATGAATATAGTTTGTTTACCTAAACAGGTACGATAAATAAACTAAGAATGCAGCGATTGGACTGTAATCAACCCAAGGTCTACAAATACTACATTAAATTACTAATAAAATAACTGGTAAAAGGGAAGACACGACGCCTTTAAAATGTCAAAAGCCCACGTGGCAAGTTTGGCGGCAACAGCTTGATATTATGCCATGATTTTAATTAGGACGCTCCATTTAATGACCTGAATAAAAATTTAGAAAGTATTAGCGCAATAAAGAATTACCACATAAAGTGATTAACTATTTAAAAACTCATTTGGCAACTAAATTATTTACTAACAATTTGGCAACGCAAACTTTTACCCTTCCCTCCGCGTACGTGTCGTCCGCAGATTTCACACAGAATTGTTAGGTTCATACAATCTCGTGAATAGTTTTCCTTTGGTTTCTCAAAATACAGCGAAGTACCAGGCTGTTTACCTGTATGTTCTTGATATACGTTCCACAGTTGCTTATGACAAGATGTGTCTTCCATTTCAAGATAACAGGGATGAAAATAACAAGTGTGTTCTTCAAGAAATTCCTTGAAAAGCAAACGTAAAAATAAAACATCAAAAGATAATTTAAACTTTGCGGAAATTTGAGTATCTGTTTACCACTAAAATCAAGCTTTAATAATGGCTACTGCCACCATGAGTTACCAAACATCTGGTGTGGCTGCTGTTGGATTGACTGCACAAGAGCAGAAGGACATGGAAAGATTTGTGAAATTTTTGAGCCAAAAAATGGTACAAGTCATTGTTCAATCAAGGCTTGGGGAAAAGATTTGCACTCCATGCAAGGCACACCCTTCTACATCAGACTGGTTTAATTTGGGAATTGAAGATATCCCAGAAGTGGTTGTAGAAACAAAAAAAGCATTAAAAGGACAACTTCTTACCATTGGGAGCCCACCTTTATGTGTTGAAATATCTTTAAAAACTGTTGAAGGTGATTCATTAATTCTAGAAAATTGGAGTCTGACAGTTAATGAAAATTCAGAACCACTGAATCGAGTCACCTATACTGTGTACAGCAGAATGTCTTTACTATTGAAATCCATAATTTCAGTCAGTAGAATAACTCCTGCATACAAACTTTCTGGAAGACAAGGAGCAGACAGCTTCGTTTTGTGCTATCGCGTATATTGTGGCGAACCTCATGGATTGGGTACTTCGACCAAAAACTGTACCATCGGTCAAGTTGACACACCCATCGGCTTGTATAGCGTCGTGTTGAGCTATCGCACGCAACTAGCCCTATCTCCGAAAGACGGAGCAATGTTGGTGAAAAGTGACCATTTCGATCAGCATTTGATAAGTGATCAATACAGTCCACGGCTATGCCGAGCAGCCGACAGTAAAGGAGACAGAGGAGGAGAAAGTAGTAGCGGAAGCGAGCCCGTAGCATCAGATGAGAGTCAAGATGCATGTCGGTTGTTTGTCAATTCGCCACCAGGCAACAAAGTAGCAGAGTATCAAAATTTACTGCAGCAAAACCGATACTCCTTTGATGACGGACCCAAGTTTGGTGCGTTTGCCGATCCATCTTCTGCTCGCCGTAACCTATCTGCTGAGTTCGTGTTACCGGAATTGCCACTACCCACATTTATGAAAATCAAGAGCTTAAAAGATGTAAAAAAAGAAAACGAGCAGCGTCCTCTAGTCACTGGTGGTTCGGCTGTGGTTCCAACAAAAGAGGTCGATGTAACCGAAAACGCAAATCAGACGAATATCTCGATAGGACCTGTCAGTACTAGTGACGAATTCGTTATGGTTGAGTCGCTGAAAACACCGTTCACCGAAGGAGACTCATCTCACGATGTCGGTGCCTTTTTCCGTGAATGTCAATCGGCTCCCGTTTCCCTGCAATCTTTTAATCGCTCATGTGGCATCGCTACCCAAGAGATCGGTTCTCAGCTTGAACAATTCGAAAAAGACCTCGAAGGTTATGACGACCTCGTACAGTCGCTGTGCATAGATTCTGATGAGAGTGGAAAATAGTGAACTCCATCTGTATAAAGCATGTACATTGATATGACTAACCAATATATTGCTGGGAAAACGATTTTGTTTTCTTCCTATTTATTACGAGACGAAAGGCATTAAGCAAAAAGTACACGAAATACTAGACTAAGTTTGCAGTTGACACACAGTACATACGAGTTGTATTTCCAAGAGGAACCGAAATGTTTGTGGCTTAAAATAGCCTTGAATTATTCAAGGTTCGTCTAAATGGAGAAGGTTAGTAATAAATTAGGAATTGCAAAATAACGTTATCCATTTCATAGATAGCTAATGGCATTTTTTAATCCTCTTTTTTTTTTGTTAAAGTTCGTCTTGAAAACGATGGATGTTGTTGAGATGGTCTCCGTAGTCTGTCGCTTCGGATCCTACGAAAACGTCATGGTGTTCGAGAATCTCTTCGAAGGATAGCAAACCGTCATGGTCATCATCGGCTGACGCGAAAAGGTGTTCCACCTCTTCTCCAGCAATCTCCCTAGAAATAGATTTCTCAAAATTAGCAAGTATCCTAAATTAATGAAAGGCCGAGACTGAAGAATTAGGGCTTACTCTGTGCTAGGTAAGACCCAGCTGATGATTTCCCTGGCACTCATTCGCCCATCCGCGTCCGAGTCCAGCTCGTGGTCAAACTTCTCCTTTTCGGCTATTAACCAAGCCTTGTCTTTTGATTGCCCTGGGACAATTTTTAAAGGAGAACGGTGTGTCATTCAAGAGAAAATGTAAAGGTTTGTAGAAATGAACAACTAACGAAAACCATCTAATTACGAATAACAAGTGAAGGAAAGACGTCGTAAGATAAAAAGCCGGGACAAGATGTAAGCCGCATTTTCAGTCTTGGCCTTTCAGTTTGCATTATCGCAAGATAGAGCAGCACTTACTCGTTACTTGGGGCTACCCATCGTTTAAACTCGATTGAGTCTAAACGTCCATCCCCATTAGTGTCGAAATCAGTGTCAAACATTTCTTTTTGCTTCGCTACTTCAACATCTGAATCTAAGATTTACTTTCAATGTGAATAAATAGGCAACATGCAGACAGTATTTGCTTATACGAGTACCTCGATCGCCAATGTACTCTTGAAAATCTATAAATCCATCCTTGTTGATATCTTTCTCTTCAAGAGTTTGTCTCAAAATAACCTCAAGCATGTGAGGTGCTTCTTCTGGATGAGTAAATGACAAAAATTCTTGAGAATCTAGCTTTCCATCTTTGTTTACATCTGCTGTTTCAAAGAGTTCCTTATCATTCTTCATTAAGGCCTTTTCTTCAGCATGCTCTTTCCCAGAGAAAATGCTTCCTTCTTCAATTTCATCATCCACACCATAAGTTTCAGCTTTATACTCATTCCAAGTTACTTGATTGTCCTTGTTTAAGTCAACTTCAGCCAACTTTTCCCGAGACTCTTCTTCTGAAAGTGATTTGAAAGACCTGAGAATCCATTGCTTCAGCTCTGTGGTGGTGATATCTTTATTGCTATCCACATCCATTTTTGTAAGCAAAACACCTAATCTTTTCTTTGCTTCTTCTGGAGGTAAGTGGTCAAATTCTTCTGCTTCTTGTGTACTACCCAAGATAGCCTCATGATCAAATTCAACATTATGGTCTTCCCCTCCATAGTGAGAATGATCCCTCGGACTATATGCTCCATCTACTTCTCGTTCTGTTCCATGTTTGTGGCTGTGAGGGCTTGCATTTGACTGTGCACAAAGGCTAAAAGTAAAAATTACAACTGAAAATAGAGACACATACATTTTGCAATACGTTAAGATCAATGCTCTTAATTCACAAGGTTGATTTTCGAAGCACAAGTTATATATCTGTGTTTTCAGAAAAAATAACACAGGGGTTTGGCAGCCAAATGCCGCTTGCCTTCACGATGCGTGATGGAAAAAACAGACTCTTGTGGTAGAGGGACAAACATGTATTGTATCTATACTCCAGATGAAGCCGAATAAATAAAAAAAAACTAATTAAACAAATTAACTTAATATTTCATATTTCACTTCATGATTAAAAATATTGTAAAATTAATAGTGTGGTATTAAAACTGAAAAACACATTTATTGAAATTTTGTTAAATAAAATTTTTTGAAAAAATGGCGTACATCGGTACATTAAATCATTATGTAATGGCTTACACGTTTTGCTTTCTAGCGTCTTCAGTTTTTAGTCATTTCGTTTTATTTTATTTGCAAAGTATTTTTTTTTGTGGAATCCGTAGTTTCTAGTATTCTAGCAATGTAGAATGGCGCCTGATGGTGGTAGGCTACCATGTTAAATAACCACTATGCTTAAACATAAAACTTTGATAATGCTAAGACGGCAAATTCATTTAACATTTATACCCTATTACAGTCTATAATCTATGGTAAAATTAATATTGGGTTTGTTTCTGTAAATTTCGTCAACAGCTTGCTTGAAATATATTTCTGTTGGGTTTTTAGATCCCCAAAACGATGGCTTTTTGGATAGCTTTTGGAGTGTTATTGTGTATTGGACTACTAACAGTTGGTACCATTAGAACTAGTGGAAATAATGTTTCCCAAACAGTTTTTCTGTAGCTCTGTGAGCAGCTATTAGTGTAAAAAAATTATGAACAGATGGGGAAGCATTTATTTAATCTCAACTAGAGTTGTTGGGCTCCGATGTGGCAACGCTTCATCCCACGATATTTTGTCTTAACAGATAGAAATTTGTGTTGAAAATTTCTGCGTAGCGTATTCTGCGCACTTCAAACGTGTATATATGATATCCTCTCAAGTGTTTTTCAAAAAACTGTTCTTCTCGGTAAATATATTTCCTTGTTGTAATGTCTTGATTTACGTAAATGTGATATTTTTCATTTTTTACGTCAGTGATTCCCTGATGCAAATCGAAAATTTTGACTGCTTAAAAACTTGCCTAGTATGTTACATAATTAGTTGACTAGATAAGCAATGTCAGTATGTAACTCAACAAGCAAGAAATTTGCTGACTTGTTCAAATTTATTACATACAGTATCAAATTAGGCAAATGGATTATTTGATTTTGCTTTTCCAAATTCAAAATTGAATTAATAAACATTACAAACAATATTTACATAATGTTGACATTGGTTGCCGTATATTAGGATTGTTGGGAAGCAGTTAAATGCTACACATCATGTGATTGTCTAAGGAAACTTAAGTTTAAGCCTGCTTTTAAAGTTCTGTTGGTTTTATTGTGTTAAAAGTTCTTACTGAAACACAGTTTTCAATAAATTTATAGGGTAGTCCTCTTAAAACTACGTGCAGCAAAATGCCCACATCACAGATGGTTGGTGGAAACAATGAAATTTCAACTGAGACAGCTTCATTTGGAATGTCCTGATTTTGGTTTCCTGAGGCACAGTTTGGTAAATTTACTTGTCATGAATGTCTGGATACATGTAACTGATTTAATCTGTATGTGTTGTTATAGGTTGTGCCTCAGGTGTGATCCGTACTCGCGTAGGATTCAGTGGGGGCACCAAGCCAAACCCAACATATAGGAGTCTGTATGTAAAAAAAAAAAAAAAACTAATTCTTATTTGGCAAGATTATTAACTGTCTGACAATGTTTATAGTGGAGACCATACAGAAACAACTGAAGTTGTATATGATCCAACCAAAACTAACTACTCCAACCTCCTTACTATGTTCTGGAAAAACCATGATGCCACCCAGAAGTGTACAAGACAGGTTGGCCTAAATCTAGTAAATTGAAATTTTGGATTAGTTTAATAGTTAGAAATCCCTTAGTACATGTCTGCTGTTTTTTACCATAATGAAGAGCAAAAACGTTTAGCGATGGAATCATTGGAAAAGGCGCAAAAGAGCATAACAAAGCCAATTCAAACACAGATTTTGGAGGCCTCTACTTTCTATGAAGCCGAAGAGTAATGCTCTGTCCACAGTTTAAAAGATTGATAGTTTTAGTTTCCTTTGTCTTATAAAATTTCCAGCTATCACCAAAAATATTTGTTGCAACAGCACCCGTGGCTTATGAACGCTTTAGATATTGAGCCAGGTCCTGAACTTAACCAGTCATACGTTGCAACTCGTTTGAATGGCTACATTGGCGGTTACGGAACTCTGGTATGTCCCGTCTGTATTTTGCATTGCGGTATCCCCTATATGTATGTCAATGCATTTTACTTTACAGGCAAACTTTGAAGCCGAATTGCCGAATTTGCATCTTAGTGATAAAATCGCGGACTACGTAAGGCGCGCAATGCAAAACGGAAATCGTGTTAATTGCTAGTATGCATTGTTTATATATAGTTACATCATATATATTTTTTGCTCGAAATTCGCTGGCGAAGTGCGTATGATTCGAGCAGAATTACCTTGTTCTCAAGTTTCTGCTCGTTGATGGTTTTCGCATTTTTGATTTCAGCCAAAATTTCAACACAAAGAATACATATTGACTGGGCCATATTAAATATTCTGTTCCCTTCTATTTAGGTACCTGAAAGTTGTATTTTAAATAATTTTGGTGGATTTAGGTTGTCTCTAATATTTAATTAAAACTCCTTACGATAGCATCTTTCCGTATCCAGAATAACTAGGAATTTCAGCATATTATCGTGTTGAACGTTGCGGAGTTCGTAATTCGTGTAAGTAATGAAATACGACATTTGATTGTTTTATTTTATTTATTTATTTTTTTACACACTTCGATTTCTGTGAGTTGAATAGGATGAATTAGTATTCAAAACCATTGATATTATCTCTGCCTTTACAAAAGACCTCTTCATGATTGTATTTCATTGGTGAGGTTTCCTTATAGAGCGTTATTGGTGATTTGGTCCGTTTCCCTCTTATGCAAATTCTCGGCAATGTTGCATGCGACAAACAAGAGCAAGATCATGATTATATTAATTAGGACTCCAGTAATGAAGAAGGAAATACCACCAGAAAGCCAACTCCAACTTTCTTCTATTTCTTCCTCGGATGTGCGCGGTATTCCTACAGCTAAGGTAACATTTAATAGAAACCAAACCAGACAAAAAATTAAATCCATCATCTTGATAGTCATCTAACTTTTGTGTGCGGGACAGTTTGCATCAACTACGGAAGTAAGTCTACTAGGCGAAGGAACCATAGTTCGGCAAATGCATGTGTGGAGAATATCTCCTTACTGCGTGGAGAAAGAATATTGCTTCTGTAAAGGTCATTAATTCTCTAAACATGACGACATTTGTCGCACATTGTTCGATACAATTTTAGATTTATTTATTTACTTTATGTTATTATACTATTTACTTATGTTTTTCGAATCATTCATAGAAAGTTCAGTTACAGTTACGACTTGCGTTTCAAAGGAAGTGGCCATTTTTTTTTTTACCGAAAAATGATTCCCTCAAAAGTGAACCATGGTACAGGTACTTGAAACTACGTGAACTGTCTCCGGATCTTCCGCACAAGCTCGGTATGTTTTCCTCTTTTTTTAAAATAAGTAACAGGACATTGTGGTTTATCTAAACGCGGCGTAAAGTTATAAAAAATCGATGCGTGTTTAATAGAACAACGTTTATTGCTAAAGTTGGAAGTAAGAATGGGAATTAGCAAGTCTTATGGAACAAGGTTTCTACCCTTCAGTAGTTGAAATCTACGACAACAGCATCAGGATTGTGGAGATTACTGCGTTTACTTGCGTAGAGGCAGCAACTGAGCATCAAAATTATAAATAACAGTACAGAAATAGTGAAAAAAGCGACAGGACCCCGATAATTTTCTCGTAGAACGTCCTCGAAATCGCCGGTGTCATTTTCGGCGGCATCGACAGGAGGAATCATATGTGTGTGAAGTAATATGCAAAACGCATAGAGCATCATCCGGACAACTTTAGTGGCGCTATTTTCCCCTTCCATTTTTCTTTTGAATGCAATTAGTTCGCGTACCGCTTTGCCAGCTTGTTATAAATGCTATTGAACGCTAGCCAGTGAAAATGTTTTATGGTAAATCAGCTAAATCGAAGAGTAGCTAAACAACTAACGCGACAAGAAAAAAAGGGTTTGAATAATCTGCTTTACTGACTGGTTTTTAAAATACCAAATTATACTAGGGCATAATTTTTCGATTTTATTTCAAACTATTCCTAGGAGCTAAACGATAATGGCACGATAGAAATTATGTTTTAGCCTACAAACATAACAATCGGTATTCAAAATAGCATAACCAAATGTATTTTAAAGTCATTTAGCTTGAAAAATGCGTTAAGTAGTAGCAAACAGATAGAGAAGACCTTTAGCAAACTGAAAGATTTCATTCCCACCGAGTTTTGATTCTCCGTAAACACGATCAACGAATGAAATTGGAACTTCACCGATTGTGAAACCAAATTGCCTTGCTCTTATAACCATTTCCATTTGAAAGACATATCCTTTTGATTTACAAGATTGCACCAGTTGTTTTAAAACTTCCTTCTTATACAAGCGAAAGCTTCCAGTGAGATCAGAAGCACCTGGTCTCAACAGTACCTGGGTAACATAGTTAGCACCTCTGCTAATAATTTTTCTTTTGAGGTCCCATCCGTAAACTCCACCATTTCCACTGTATCGAGTTCCAGAAACTATATCATAGTTGTTTTCTTTTTGTTTTTCAATGAATTCTTTGATAAATTTAGGCTGCATAGAATACAAATGAGTAAGTTGTAGTGATTTTGCCACTTAAATTTTGTACATACATGATGAGATAAATCTGCATCCATAATAACAACAAAGTTGCCTGTAGCATGTTTGATTCCATGAATATAGGCTGTCCCTAGACCGAGTTTCTTTTCTCTTGGCCTCAAGACCTATGTCAACAGAACATTTTTGTATAATTACCATTGTAAAACAGACACTATGGCACACCTACTATATTTTTGTCTCCATAAATGGTTTGTAGTTGTTTTGCTACATCTAAAGTCCCATCGGGGCTTCCGTCATCAATTACTATGATTTCAAAATCATTTCCGCTAGAAATAAAAGATGCATATTGTTTACTGTAATGGTAAAAGGTGAAGATATGATGACAAAGTGTTATATACCTTTCAGTAAAAGCTTTAACTAAAAGCCAAATGATAATAGGCAAATTGTCTTTTTCATTATATGTCGGAAGTAATACGCTATATTTGTTTTTATGTTCCATTTTATTGGCACTTAGGAAATTTGTTTTGACCACTGAATCAATTTGAGGAAATTCAAACTGTTGACGTAAGCAAAGACATTGATGGCAATGTAAGTAAGAAGGAGAGGAACATCAGGTGCTAAGAGACCCTCTACCGGCGGTTGCTATCTTTTGTATATTCTCTGAACCGTGACAGTTGCTGTTTAGCCTTTTCCAAACCCCCTAACTTTTCTATAAAAAATTTTTTTTATGCATGAAAGTTTTTCGGCTCTACTTAGTAAAATGTCAGAGAGCGAAGAATTACTGTTCTTCGACACATTTGCTCATGGTACAACAGAGGTAGGGTTCGTCGGATAATGTTTACCCTAAATCAAATTGACTACAACTCAAACTTGGGGACGTTTTGCAGGAATTGAATTTGGATTTGGTTCAGTTTCCTAAGCCTGTGTACATAAACCAAGTGCGAGTTATACCTTTAGGCGCCAAAGTGCAAGCCGATTTTCCTGGAGGAGTGCGTCTAGGGTAAATAGAGAAGACAGATGTTACTTGCGAGAACAATCCTTACAAATTAACATGCTTTAATAGAGCTACGAATCCATCTCAATTCAAGCTTGAACTATTTGTGAACGACTTGAGCAAACCTGGGGCATCTGCATTTGAAACACTTGGGGTCCTGGATTACAACCAGAATTCTAATATTCATTATGATTCTGACAAAAAAGTAAATAACTATTCTTAGTAATCAACAAGGTTGCTAATCATATTTAAAATATCCAGGTACCAACCGATGGCTTAGTTTTGAGAGGCTGGTACACCACAGTAACACTGGCTGTTTATGGGGTCATCACACGAGCCCCCATCATCAGCATACCACCACCACCCCCAGCAGCTCCCTTAAAGCCTGCAAGCCCAGTTCCAGTTGAATCAATCCAGCTACCAGTTCCAGAGTTAGCATCAGTGTTAACCAGTCAAATAACAGATGAAAAGTTACGGACTTCTACACCTCCATTTGAAGAAAAACCTGACCTTGTCAAGTGTGAAAATGCTTTCGTGTCAACAGCAACAGTGGTTGAAGTTGAAGTAAAGCGCGAAGATGAGCCAGAGAAGGAAGCCAAAGTGAAGGTGGAGGAAAAAGTAGTTGAGAAGGTGCGAGACAAAAGCAGGCGCAGTGATGAGTTCACAAGGACGCGAGATTCAAGTGAATTCCGTGATCGAGATTGGGAATCTGACCGAACTAGCAAAGCCGATTCAGAACGAAGCAATCGAAGTGATCATCGAAGTCGACATGACGTTGATAGATCCAAAAATGATTCGGATCGAATACGGTCTGATCCCGATAGGCACAGGGGTGAATCCGACCGTAGTAGAACAGACTCCGACCGTGAGAAGACCAAAACGGAGCTGGATAGAAAACGAGGTGAATCCGATCGAACTAAGAGTGATCGGAGCGATTCAGATCGAGCTAGAAGTGATCTTGAACGAACTAGAAGTGATCCTGAAAGAACAAAGAGTGAATCGGATAGAATGAAAGGTGACGTTAGTAGAAACAGAATCGATTCAGAAAGGACAAGAGTTGATAAAAACGACGCTGACCGACCCAGAAGTGATTCCGACCGAGTTAAATGTGATCCAGATCGACTAAAAGATTCTGAGCGTGCCAGAACTGACGAACGAGCTAGAAACGACAGAGACCGTGAAAGACGTGGTGATCGAAGTGATCGTAAAGAACGATCGAAGGAACGCGAAAGAAGCAGTGGCGGGAGCGAACGTGATCGATCGCGTGAAAGGTCCCGTGATCGTCATCGTGAAAAAGACAGAGCAAAAGAACGAGGGTCACGGGAAAGCTCTAGACGGCCTCGTACGCCTGCAGAAGACAAGAAACCAGTTGAAATCGTTGTTGTCCCACCAGCACCGGTATCCGTACCGGTTGAAGCACCGCCACCACCTCCTCCTCCGCCACCACCTCCTCCTCCTCTTCTTACTCCCGTTAAACGAGAAGAAACCCCGATTGAATGCTTCTCACCTGGTGTAGAAATGGAAGCCATATCGGACGATGAAATGCCGGAAGTAGATAACTTAATCCGCGTTGACGGAATCGTTGAAGAGGAAATTAACGAAACTGAAGCACCTGAATCCGCATCGCAAAACATAGAGCCATCCGTAGGGAATGATGTTGTCAATTCGACTGATTTGGCTGCGGAAGCGCCTTCGGAAAGTGTTAACGAACACGAAGAGGTAGAAGAACTAGAAGAAATTCTTAGCGACGAAGACCTCATGTTTGAAGACTATAACACTGACATAGCAGATTTGGATATAAATGAATTTGGCGATCTTTTCGAAATAGGAAAACCATTTAATCCATACAACATCGAGCTGCAACCACTGCAAATTTTATCAGATCCTTCGAAAACCATATTACAGCGAATAAGCAAAGGTCTCTCAGAGTCTCGGATACCTTGCAGTGAACTGGAGGACGCAGCATTGAGACTTCAGACAATATTAGAGCTTACTTCACGCGGAGAAAAGTGGATCGAAAGCATGAATCACTTGACGTCTATTTTACCCAATGCTCTTGCATTCTTACATTCACAAGCGGATGCGTTTAAATCGGTGCAGGATAAAGTAGTCGAGTGGCTACTTCACGGTCTTGATTTCGATAGTGCTCGTGAGCAACCCGGGCCATCGACACACACAGTCCGTCACATCAAGTGCGGACTGAAGCTGTCCCAGGTAGTGGCGCAGTGCTCGCTATCGCTTGTAGAACGTTCGGTAGAGCGCGGCGTCCTCGCGAAAATTGCAAGCCTTTATCGTGCACCCCATATGGCCCAGTCGCTAAAGCTAATGTGCCTACGGAGTCTTGACGCCCTACTTTTCTGGCCGTATGTTATGGAGCATTGGAAAACAAAACCTGTACTGGAATGCGAGAACGGATACCAGTATTTGATCCAGCTTGTAGAAGAGACCCAGCCCTCGCGAGCGCAAGTGACGGTGTCTGCCCTCATTCGAAAGATTCATACCTACGAAGCCTTGCAGCGAATTCATAACGTTGGGCAAATTTTGGCTCGCTTACCTCCAAGCGGCTTTAGACGAAAGGACATCCGTCGACCGTCAGGCATGAGTATGGAAAGCCAGGATTCAAACTCTCAAGACAGTTTTTCTACAACAACGTCGTGTCCACCTCTTGTTGCGGAGAACCCTCTTGAGCCCCACTTAACACAATTACTCTCTAGTTTGGATCAAGTCCGTAAAGTCTATCTTAACCCGTTGTTAACTGTCGGTCATCTGGTTCGTTTTCTGCCCGTCTATCGACAATACGAGATCTCCAATCCGGGCTCCGATCCACTCCAGGGTATCTACAGTTTCATGCGCCACCACCGATTTTTGAGCGTTTTATTACTTCTGTCAACTCATCCGTTGTCAGGAAGTGATCACGTCGTCGTGGACATAGTGTTAAACTTTTTGGAGGATTTCGGAAAAACGCACCATGGACTTTGTTTCCTTTCTAGTGAACCAGACGTAACAACCTTGATCCTTCGGGCACTAATGCACACATCTGTTAGTCACGGACATGCATCAATTGGATTGGCGAGTGAACCATCCGAAGGCCGTCACGACGAGTACGCTAACGTGGAGGAACTGAACGTCACTAGTCATCATGCATCGATGACTCCGCACCGACTTGGCGTCCAGCTAGCCCATTCGCTTCACATTGTTCAGTGTCTCGATGTCTTAAAACATCTCGTGATTAATAACAACAAAGACAGCCCGGCCGCCGTTGAATGCATCCAGTCGCTCTACAGTCTCGTTTTCAGCGTTTCAGGCCGTTTGGCTCTAATCCATGTACTTGCAATGGATAGTAACATCGATGTTTTACTTAACATTCTCACAAATGAAGAGGACGCGGATGCTGAGAAAGTGAAGGAATCGGCTGTCCGTGGATATGCGGCTGAGTTAATTGCGCTTGTCGTAAGATCAACAGAGAATGCTATGTTTTATGCCAAATACGCTGCGGCGCTCAACGGACTGGTGGCATCCAATCAAGATGATAGCAACAAGTTAGTCCATCTGACTCGCTGGGTTGAAATCTTAAATCGACCGCAAGTTTTCACACTTGATAGTGGTTTGCCAATTCTTTGCGAAACAGTCAAGCAGTATGCCGACGACGTGTCGAGCTTTCCACCCGAACTTATTGTTGCCCTTCGTCTGCTTTGTCCACTTGCCATACCCAACCAACAGGTATTATATATTTCAAATATTTTTATATTAATCATGTACATTAATCAACGATTATGTGTAGGGAGAAAGCGGCACGGAAGAATACGTCGAACTCAAGTATGCATACGCCGTGGTACAGCTCTTCAGTCACGATATGCTGAGCGTGTTAGTTAGCATGCTGCTTAAGCTCTGTCAGGCTTATGAGCAGCCGGCTGTTCATGGGGCCGTACTGGCTGGACCCCAAGGCTCTCTTCTGCTGTCGATAGTTCATCCGTCATTGAAGCTGATTCGTCGCATTCTCTGTCAACTTATCCGCTGCCGTGATGCAGAGTTCCGTGATCTGACAGCAGTTTCGGTCTTATTACAGACGTACGCCATGGTCAGTGCTGTACCGGCTTCATCCTTGCTCCATTACAAAGTTGCAGAGTGCTGTTCAGACATTATCGGCACTCTGTTGGCGTATACTCAGCCTTTGTTGCAAACTGGAGATGGCAACAGCGTGAAAAATAATAGTACTAATAGTGTCATGAAAACATCTACCACCCCAGAAGATGCCATAGCGCGAAGTTTGTGGACGCAGATGGTTCAGGAGATCTTAAAGTACATTCATTCTTGTTCGGGACCGGCGGCATTTATCACTGGATTGCAAGTGCTCAACGAAATCCTGCCACTGCCGTTGCCTCTGTTCAAGGGAGTCGGAGGTGAAACACAGTTGTCGGAAGAAGATGTACAAGAGATACTTAACGCCCGAAAACTTTGGAGTGTTCATCTTCACACTCTCGGGCCACAAGTACAGCAAGTTGTCCGACTATTGTGTTGCTCCGGGCCGCAACTTTTGCAGTTGTTGCGCAAAGTGTGTATCCAGATTGCCGATCTCTCAGCCAGCACTTCGCTTGTTATAGCTAGAGCCGCGTTGGATGCAGTCCTCTCTAGTTGTCTCGTCCAGGATCCTAGCCCGCCGGCCAACATCAAAAGCGAAGACAATGAAAAAGATATCACCGTGGCCTCTCTTCCAGCTGCGCTGATTTGCACAGCTCACTCGGCCCGAGTGTTAAATTTCCTAGCGGCCATTATCACGCATCCGCCAATCAAAGCCGCCGTGCTTCAGCTTTGTCGTGGACTACAGAAATCTGACGAGAAATATGGCGACTTTCTCCAATGCTTGTGCTTGATCCTAAACTCGGTTTCAACGACGCCGGCCCACATCCAGTCGCAAGAATGCGTCGTCTCCATCTTCCAGGCGTTGCTCGACGCTGATATTTGCCTTCTATCACCAGACAAGGTTGATTACGAGTCATATCTATCAGCTGCCCTTCCGTCCCGCGAGCCCATATTAACTATCGTTTCTGGATTATGGGATCATCTCGCAAACACCGAACACAATTACTCGTCACTCTTGCCCACACTTCGGACCCTGACGTTGCTGACGGAACACAATTACACCTTCCAGCACCTGCATAAAGTCTTAGAGCGGAAACGGCACGCCCTTTGGGCCTTCTTCGCCAAAATGGCCGGCGGTTTCAACAAGGATAGTTCTGATTGTCTGTCGACGTTATCAACTGCTCTGGAACTTCTCAGAACGCTTGTTAAGACGCCAGTGGCAGCAGGTCTCGTTCGGCGTAATGTAACCGTGCCAGTTGGTACGCTTTCGGAAGCTCTCCAGTGGCAAAGTGATCCTGTACCGGTGGATGAAAATGTTGTTCAAGAACCTAAAAAGCATCCACTACTCGCTCTTGAAGATTTTTTGCGAGAGCATTGCACAGAGGAAGAATCCATGGAAAGCTTGCGGGAAAGCCTTTCAGCTTTAGTGAGCATCCTTCAGTCTTCGGAATCAGATTCAACCGTCCCAAAAGATACCCCAGCGGAGATTATTATCCCGCTTCCAGAGACGCTAAATCTACAATTTGCGCACCGTCCATTGCTAAGTGATTCACCAACAGATGAGGATCGTCTTTCTTCCTCGTACTGGTTATCAAATCATCAGCACTGGGTAGACGAACCTGCTGATTCCGACACGGATTACGTCCGTTGTGATCTTCTGGAGACTGCACAGAGTTGCTTGGGTGCAGATGTGGATTTAATGGCTTTGACGGAACGTCTTTGCAAGAGCCACACCGAACCTATGGAGATTGGTGGACGTGCTACCACAGTAATCGCAATTAAAGGTCGAATTGAGGCCAGATCTAGTGATGCACCACCAGGACGACCCATTCTTTCGACAGCTCGTGATAAGTCAAGTAAGCCTTACGTGGCCCCAATGCGAGGAAGAGGATTTGGTAGACCTGGTGTCAATGGGCGAAACGACCCATTTCGTTCTCGTGCGCCCAATACGTCGCGTCCACCATCGCTCCATGTGGACGATTTTGTTGCCATGGAAAAGAATGGTGTTGGCGGACCGTCATCGTCATCCGGGGTTTGCAATAGTTTGTATGGCACAAAAGTCACAAGAGGTGGAGGAGGACGGGGCAGTGGTAATCGAGGCCGAGGTTTCCCTGGTGAGCGTGGTCGCTTTAACTTCCAGCAACCGCGACGCGAAGGCGTCAGGTCGCGTCCCGGTGGCATCGGCTCGACGTCGTCTACTTCAGTTAAGTGGGATGATCCGTATCTGCATTCATCAGTGACAGAAGTGCGTTCTGCTACTCGTTTTCAGTCTACTAATCGTGTCTGGACGAACACCGCTAGCAAGGAGCGGTACAGTTCGCCGTCAAACACGGCTCCACCAGCCGGTCGAACGCGACATACTCGCACGTTTTCACGCTAACATGGAATCCCATAGGACTTCGAAACGGAGTGGGTGTAGCGGATAAGTGTTTCTGTGACCAAAATGAACGCGAATAAAATGTAATGAGTAACAATAAAAAAAGAAAATTTTAATCCACTGCGAATACAGACCGACCGCTACGCGAACGACACATTTATTACATCGACAAAAATTGGGGTAAGAGTGAGAGCAAGATGAGAGGTTAAAGTGAGAAAAGGAGGTAAAAATGTACAAAGAGATTTCTTCTTGCTAGTTTTCTAGTGTGCGACGATATGTGCGTCCTGTTGGGTACCGTTTATTTGCACCCTTACGTTCTATTACCCCAAATAATCTGATGCTTGACGTCTCTACACTTCGGCATCTAATCAGATCCAAACCTTGAAAGATGTGCAACCAGGCAAAACGCTTTCTAGGACAAAAGGCTAGGCCTACTAGACTAGCACGAGGAAAGAATGGCGTCGAATCGTTACGACAGAAGAGAGGAAAGGACAGAAGCCGAATTCATGAGCAAGAAACTTCTCCTATAGATGAAATCTAACGTCGTGACCATCACTTGCGTGAACTGGCTCAGCAATTCTCAATCAGCAAGACCTCAATACTGGTACATGTGATGGTAGCCCGAATACTGTGCAGCTGATTCTTCAAAGGGAAAGAAGAAAAGAACGGGGATAGAAAATGGTAAATTGGCAGTGATTAAAAGGAAGTTGGCAATTCGAAAACAGTTGTGTCTTGCTGTCATGAAAGCGCTATGCGAGAGCCGATACGTTCTCTTCCCGTTTTGAGTTTTGGAAGATATTGAAGCAATAGTTTTGATCAAGCGTCAATTCGAGTCAGTTGATTGCTGCGGCACTGCTGCATAATCCGGAAACAATTCCGAATAACTTGGGGGCGGATCCTCTGCAGCTTTAGTGGCCGGAGTCTCGTCATGATGAGGGACTCGCCATC
This sequence comes from Daphnia carinata, assembly GCF_022539665.2. NCBI lineage: Eukaryota > Metazoa > Arthropoda > Branchiopoda > Diplostraca > Daphniidae > Daphnia > Daphnia carinata. Next base: position 7,653,892 of record NC_081333.1, read on the forward strand.
TTTCTAGAGGAACTACAGAAAAATTTTTACACGAACATCCTTTTTGATATAATTTATATATATATATACCTTCACCAGCATGATGTGGAATGGGTAACGTTGATACCACTTGACAATCGTCCTGATTTCTTGCTCGGCGAAGACGTGCTTTGCGTCGACGGCAAAAACACACCATGCTGGCCATCAGGCATAATATGAGGAGCGCTACGGCCCCCAGGATGACAAGTGAAGCCGTGCTAATGGCATTATTGGAAACTGGATGAAAGGAAGTCTAAGTTAGCATAGAAAGGAATGTAAAAAAATGAGGAGGATTCCTACTGTTACTTGATGTTGCCACAGCGCAGCCCGTCTCGTCCGAAAAGAGTCCTGCCCCACAGTTGACGTGTCCATCGCATTTCAGATTAGATGGAATGCATTTTTCTTGTGTCTTTGTTGACTTGTCAACACTGGGTATACATGGCCAATAAGCGGTGTCATTTGTTTTGCAGGCTGGTTAAGTAGTGGAAAAAGCCAACATTGTAATCAAACATAACAGAAGAAAATTACAGATCATATTACTGGTCCTGTAAGCAGTCACAACTACTTTCAGTCGTAGAGGTTGAAGATGTTGATCTACTTTACGGCTGGTTTTTCTAAACCAAATATGAAGCTCTCCACCAGGGTCATAAAAAGTTGTAGCTTCTGGTCCTTCAGGAATAAGTGATTCCACATAATTGTGGAGAGTTTCTTCATTTTGTGATTCAGCTGGACGCTCACTGGTATAATCATATATAGGAACAAGTTTCCTTTCTCCACACAATTTTTTGCTGAGGTAGCCGTCGTCATCCCTGCCAAACTACAAACAAAATGAGGTATATATTTATGCATTCCTTAATAACTTATCTAGTTTGACACACTTACCCAGACATAGTCATCACACTCATTATCCAGAGGATTTCTCCTGAGGTTGATGTCTTCAACAACAACCTGCAAGCCCTGGTTTTTGGGGGCTTCAATTTCTAAATGGCAGTCAATTGCCAATTCAGTGACATGAGGATATTTTGAAAGTTGTATCAGCAGAGCCGTACTTCTCGAGTTCATTTTAATTGTCCGCTTGGCCGAGGAGCAGACATTTGCGTCTTCTAAATAATCTTACAAGAAAAAGAAAAAGACTGTTGCGACATCATTGAATTTACGCAAAGGGCGTCGTCGATTTTGGTGCAGTCAATCATACGTTCCTATGAATTTCACTTAACATAAATTTATATAAAGCAGATACTTACATATTTGATATCCGTAAGCTTCTAAAATAATAACACTATAAACACACAATAAAAATAGTCTCGTTGCGAACTCCATTTTTTGACAACTTATCGACTGTCTGCAGTCTTAGAGAAGCATAGATCGGCAAAACTGGCTGTCAGTTTATTTAACACGTCACCTATCGGCGGAGTGACACTGCACTAACAGCAGATATCAAAGGCGACAGATGAAAAAGTGATGTTAATACTATATTGTAGCCGTAATTTAGAAATGGAATATTGGTTCCTATATTGTGACTGAATGAATATCGGTTACTAGTTTCGACGCTGTTTCAGAACCTAAAACTTGACCAAAAACGACACCAAATGTTTTTCCTTCACTGAAACAATTTGATACCGTGTTTCTACTACGTCGCCATTCTCTCTTTCTCTAAGATTTTGACAATGAAAGCAGTGATCCCTGAATCCAAGCAAAAAGGCAAAGGCAACGTCGTAGAGAAGATGGTTGATGAGGATTGTTTAGGTTCCTCGTTTATGGCCACCAACGCTAACAACAATTCTCCTGCAATAAACGGAAATCAAGGCATACTTAGAACGTTTTGAAAGTGAGGCGCAAACCTAAGATAGACCATGATTTTTCGGTTCCATTTATACTTTCCTGTAGTGTATTTTAGTTCATATCTTCTTTTTTTATATTTTTTTCCCATTGACGGTGACGATTTTTCTATTGGTTCCCTTAAAAATAGCTAAGTGGTAGAGTATTCGTTGATAACAAAAATATTCGGGAATACCATAAAAAACTGGCGACATGATCCTTGCGGGAACCCGTGCAATGTTCATCAACCATCTTCTCAATTACTTTGGAATCAACCCCGAGCTTAGGAGATTGGGGGAAGCATTTCGGGGCGGGGCTCTGGTGTCGTCACATTTTTTCTCCGAATCAAATTAAGATTTTAATCGGGGGAAATTCTGATTGAAAATAATCGATTTATGCAGGGACATAATCGATCGAAGCCTAATTTGTTATTCCAATAAAATCGTTGTCATTGTCCCGTTTACAACTGCGATTTATACCGCATTTCTACTAAGCCTACCCTGATTTCTACCCCGATTCTTAATCAAAAATTTGGCGCCGTGTTAGAGCCACCATTTTTGAAAATGGTGTTGGGGCTTCTGGGGCAACCCCTGATTTTTGTCCCGGTTGACAAGTAGTCACCTGATCGTATTTTTTGTTGCGGGGCGGAAGCCCCGATTGCAGCTAATCGGGGCAAAAGCAATCCATAATTACTAATTTACTATTATTATGTATTACGACATATTGTATTTTAAAAACTTTATTAAAAATTTTATAATTAAAATAGAAACATTCAAGGATTTAGACAGTTAACTTCGATTTTTCATTTTAAAATAATACTATTGTTAACGTTGCTTTAGCAAGCTGCTTGACTCGGCAAATTTTTGACGGCAAAATTTTTTGCTGTGAAGTGTTAACGCGACAGGGTTGAAAAGACATCGAATACCACCTTCAAGTTTTGGTGAATAATGGGTTCGGCACGTTATGATCGCGCAATTACTGTGTTTTCCCCTGATGGTCATCTTTTTCAAGTCGAATATGCACAGGAGGCTGTAAAAAAAGGATCTACTGCTGTAAGAAACTTTTCATAATTCTAGCAGCCAGACTTTTTAAAAACTTGTAGTTACCATTAATTTTTGTCTTAACATATACAGGTCGGTGTGCGTGGGAAGGATTTGGTAATCTTGGGAGTAGAGAAGAAGTCTGTTGCTAAGCTGCAAGAAGAGAGGACTGTTCGTAAAATCTGCCTTCTAGACGATCATGTGGTGATGGCATTTGCTGGACTGACAGCTGATGCCCGTATTTTAATAAACAGAGCTAGAATAGAGTGTCAGTCTCACAAGCTGACAGTAGAGGATCCTGTAACATTGGAGTACATTACAAGATACATTGCAGGTATGTTACCATTTGTATATAGCATAATAAGTCTCGTGAACTGCATGCACATATCAGGGAGGAATCTGATGAGGCCTTATTTTTTGGATGTTGTATAATACTTGTTGGGAAACAATTTAGAAATTCTTTGCTTCTTTTGATTGTTGGAAGGTTTGAAGCAGAGATATACACAGAGCAATGGGCGACGTCCGTTTGGCATTTCTTGTTTACTTGCTGGGTTCGATTTTGATGGTACCCCTCATTTATATCAGACAGACCCTTCTGGAACATATCACGAATGGAAGGTAACAGCAAAAATATATTCTCTCTGTAATGATCATTGGATGTACAATAATTAACAAACACTAATAAATGTTAATTTTTTTTAACTGACAGGCTAATGCAACAGGGCGGAACGCCAAAACAGTGCGCGAGTTTCTAGAAAAGAACTATAACCTCGAAGAGATGGAAGATGAAGAAAAGGTTATAAAGCTCGCCATTCGTGCACTGCTGGAAGTGGTACAGTCAGGAAGTAAGAATCTAGAGTTGGCGATAATGAGACGTGGCCAGCCAATGAAGATGTTAGAAGTAGACGAAATTGAGAAGCATGTTGCTGCTGTGGAAAAAGAGAAGGAAGAAGAAGCAGAAAAGAAGAAACAAAAGAAGTAACTCTTGAAATGCTATGAATTTGTGATGCTGCATCGCAAACCGATACAAATAAACCATGGGCTAATTCGAACCGTAAGATATTAAATCCAACTTGCATCATTGAAAGCTGTGATGGTAGTGAAATCACAAGCAACTTACATATTTTTATTGTTTTATTCTTCTCTTTGTTGGTACTTTTTGCATTGGCCAGGTTCAGGTTCATTAATAGACTTATAGGCTGGCATACCCCTGTAGAACGAGCCACACAAGTATGCTGGATTACTAGGAATTATTTGAACCATATCCATCTGCTTTATACCCATTGCATTTTCACAAGAATCAAAGAAATGTTACATATGTGTATATATACATATATTCATTCTTTGGTTATCTGTTTTCACCTATAGCAGATGAAATCCATGTTGAAATAACGTTCTCAAATCATCAATCGCACCATTGGCTTTCAATTTAGACAAGTAGTACCTGACATTTTATAATGCTTCTGCTCTTCGTAACCCAAGCAAAATTTCTAGGCTACATTTTTCTTATCAAAATCCACTAGGGTTTTTGGTGTTAATTTCTTTTGGGAAACATAAACGATGACATCCCTGTAGCACAGAACCGTTGGATAGAAAAGTAATACTCAAGTTCACAATAGGCGAAAGATTTGTTTCACAATTTAACAATCAAATTTCTTTCAAGTATGAAATGTGATAGCACCTTGAACCTAGCAAGCGTCCTAGAGTTGAGATACATTGATCTGTAGGGTACCGTTAACAAGTTGAGGTTTGCGTTTGTTAGTTAAAATTACGTAAGATTTAATGTGGATTTTCAGGAGTATTTTGTGCATCAGGAGTACTCTGTGATGATGTTTTTTAAGGCAGTGGATCATGTTTTGGAGCATCTATGGTATGTGCGAGAAAGGAAATCATCACTTATAATTAATCACTCTTCATACTATGTTAGCACAAAGAGCTGTTGGAAACTGGTTTCATTTATATTTTTACTTAAATCTAGTCGTGTATCGACTAGGCTTAAAATTTTGTCCTATTAAAAAATAATATCATTAAATCCAGATAACTATATATGATTCTGATTCAAAATTAACCAAGGAACACGAAAATGGAATTTGTTTTTACGTAGAGTTTATAGTTTTGGAATAATATAAAATATAAAATTAGTGTGTGCGCGAATCGAAACCATTACTAGCGCGCCAGTACGCTACAGCACTAGCGTGACGCATCAAGCTTCTTTGATTAACCAAAAACCATAAACACGGATTGCCATATGCATATGGCATATGAATATGGCATATGACAATCCGTTTTACACAAAAAAAAAAAAAAATTTCGCCAAAAAAAAAAAAAAAATCACACTTTTTTTTTTTCCGACACGTAGCCATCTACCGCTCAGACTCGTTATTACTGGCGTAGGCAATTTCAGTCCATTGGATGCCATTCGCAGTTAGTTCAGTAGCGTGGATGGAGAGAATAACGCGGGGCTGGAGGAAGAATTGAAAAATGGATAAGATAATACGACAAAAGGATGGTAAGTATAAACATTATTATATTGGTTTTCAATTATTAATTACTGTTTATTAGATCAAATTATGAAGCTGCAGGCCCAATTATTGGAACAACACAAAATATTAGATAACAGCAAAGCTAAGGATGGTAAGGCCTAATACGTAATGATTCTATTTATTTGCTTTTATTCATTTGTGTTTTGTAGCTCAAATTTTGAGTCTACAAGCTCAGCTAGGGGAAAAGAACAAATTGGAACGGAACAGTTTCCAAACAGTGAAGGAGGTTTTTCCAAACTCATCTCTAACTGAACATGAGGATGAATTGGCATTAGGCAAATACAGTCAGGTACCTAAACTTTTCAAATAAGAATTCAAAATAAGTATAGAATTTTAACAAACAATAATTTATTGTTTAGTTATTCAGTCTACCACCTGACAGTGTGTTAAATTTAAATTCTGTTAGTGCTGCACTAAAAAAATTGTTAATAATAAGTCCATGCAGCAAAGGAAGTGAACAATTGTGGGACCGTATTTGGGCTGCAAATGGGTGTTGTACGGAAACCCAGAAATAGCACGAGTTCAACATAAAACATGAATTAGGTACTTTTCGGTTTTTTGTCTATCGAAAAATTATTTTTAATGCTATTATTTTGCGTTCACAGAATTTTAGTGGGGGATCAAGTCAAGTCTGGAAGTGTTACAGGATGCAGGAGTGAGCCTACAGATGAAAAAACACTGAGAGTGCATTACCGTAAGGTGTGAGGTAAATTAATAGAGTAATGCAAATTGCCTAATGAGAAGTACCATCTTGTGTTAAAGAATCCAGTACAACAGCAATCCTTTATAGTTCTGTCACAGCTAGAAGCCTCAAATAATTCTGCTTCTATTGCTAAAGAACAACTTGTCCTTTACGTTCAGAGTGTTGGTGAAGCTGGTACTTAAATGGCCCTAAAGATGTTTCATTTCGTTGGCATTGCAGCGAAGAACATCATACATGGAATTTTTAGGTATGAAAAGAATTTTCTTGAAAATTTTTTGAATTTATGACAAAGCATTTCTCCTGCTCTTTGCCAACCATGTCTAATCTAAAAAAAAATTTATCCAATAGGAAAGGATTTTCAGCATACTGGGAACACAACTATCAACAATGCAACATTCTAGGGGAGCTATTTTATCATCCAATAGCCTTATACAATGATTTTCATCTGCAATTTGTATGGCCTTTCCCAAGCTTCTGCCAGAAGTTGAATCTATAAGTCATGTAAGTCACATAAGCAACAATTGAGATGCTTAATGGTGTTGTTTTTCTTTTCTCAGCATAGGTTAATAGTAACATTGGATCTGAAAAGATTCTTGGTTGGGGCAAGACACTGAATAAATTGTATTGATTCGATGGATGACATGACATTTCTATACTTAATTCGGATTCCCCAGACGGTATTTGATATTTAAAAAATTGAAGTGCATATCTGGGCTCCCTTCCTTTCCGTAGCCCCGTTTCCCCTTGACTCGTAATAAGCCCGTAGGGGGTCATGCCCCTACTGTACGGTATATATAAAAACAACATATACCGAGGTTTGGAGGGCTCTGGCCGGAAAGGGGACGTGGGGTGCCGCTTCGTCCGATGATGTGTTCACGGAGGGTGACGTGGCTGCCCACAAATCCGAATTAAAGGTTAATCGCTCCTGTAAAAATGTTCCAAATCTTCAGCTCTTCTTCCGGCTTCTCTTAGCCAATCACCGGGTAATCTCCCCGGTGGGTCAACAAGGCAGTGTCTCCCCCTGCCTGGGTTGACGGCAACTTTTGAAAGGGCTATTATGCCTTTTTAAAGTTGCAAAAATAATTGTAATGTGCAGAGAATTGTCAATAAAATTTTTTTTATAAAATATTTTATCCAAAATTTGTTTCTTTCATTGTCTGTGTTAGCCTGTTGATGGTAAGCATTGTTTCCATTGGTTTATCGTTTATCTGTAAGTATTCAATTATTATTTATTACACTATTTGAATTTTTCCACTTAGATTCAAGGAACAACATGTAATATCTGGATATTTTTTGAAGTAGTTTTGTACTTTGTTTTACCCGTATGGGAATCGATCCCCAGACATTCAGCGTGCAACGCCGATGCTCTAACATTGAGCCACGAGATATATTTAAATATTTTATTATCGCATATTATATGTTATCGTCTAGGATGTTAATGCAGTCTTTCACAAGTATATGTTTATCTTTCTATTTTTTTCATAAGGTTCATAGCTCTGTGGTAGAGCCTTCAGTTACGATACCTGTTACCCTGGGATCAAACCTCAGTAGATGTGTAAAAATGAAGTAGAATAAATGTAGAAGAGTATATTGCAGAATTGCATTTCCTTTTTATTCTAAGTGTAAATGCAAGTCCACAGGTAACTAGAAAAAAGCCAACTTGACATCATATAATTCATGGCTCATTGGTAGAGCATCGGCGCGGTATGCCGAACATCCAGGGTTCGATCCCTGGATAATAATAGAATACTAACATATAAACGATAAACCAATGGAAACAATGCTTACCATCAAAGGTGACAAAAACAAATAATGCGAAGAAAAAAAAAGAAATTGATAAATGTAATGTGTGAACACGGACAATGAAAGAAACAAATTTTGGATAAAATATTTTATAAAAAAAATTTTATTGACAATTCTCTGCACATTGCAATTATTTTTGCAACTTTGAAAAGGCATAATAGCCCTTTCAAAAGTTGCCGTCAACCCAGGCAGGGGGAGACACTGCCTTGTTGACCCACCGGGGAGATTACCCGGTGATTGGCTAAGAGAAGCCGGAAGAAGAGCTGAAGATTTGGAACATTTTTACAGGAGCGATTAACCTTTAGTTCGGATTTGTGGGTAGCCACATCGCCCTCCGTGAACACATCATCGGACTAAGCGGCACCCCACGTCCCCTTTCCGGCCAGAGCCCTCCAAACCTCGGTATATGTTGTTTTTATATATACCGTACAGTAGGGGCATGACCCCCTACGGGCTTATTACGAGTCAAGGGGAAACGGGGCTTCAGAAAAGAAGGGAGCCCAGATATGCACTTCAATTTTTTTAATATCAAATACCGTCTGGGGAATCCGAATTAAGTATAGAAATGTCATGTCATCCATCCAATCAATACAATTTATTCAGTGTCTTGCCCCAACCAAGAATTTTTTCAGATCCAATGTTACTATTAACCTATATTAAGAAAAGAAAAACAACACCGTTAAACATATCAACTGTTGATCATGTAACTTACATGACTCATAGTTTCAACTTCTGGTGGAAGCTTGGGAAAGGACATACAAATTGCAGATTAACATCATTGTATAAGGCTCTTGAATGATAAACTAGCACCTGTACAATGTTGCATTGTTGATAGTTGTGTTCCCAGTACATGAAAATCCTTTCCTATTGGATAAAATTTTTTTTGGTAGATTAGACCTGGTTGGCAAAAAGGAGGAGAAATTCTTCGTCATAAATTCAAAATTATTTGAAGAAAAATCCTTTCATACCTAAAGAGTCCATGTATGATGTTCATCTCTGCAATGGCAGCAAAATTAAAACATCTTTAGGGCCATTTAAGTACCCAGTTTCCCCAACACTCTGAATGTAAAGGACAAGTTGTTCTTTAGACAGAGAAGCAGAATTATTTGAGGTTTCTAGCTGTGACAGAACTATAAAGGATTGCTGTTGTACTGGATTTATTAACACAAGATGGTACTTCTCTGGATTATTTCATGTTTGGCTGAAACTAGGATTAATCTTTTGAATTGTTAATAAAATAAACACATTAGACAATGTGCATACTCGATTACTTTACCTCATACCTTAATGGTAATGCACTCTCAGTGTTTTTTCATCTGTAGGCTGACTCTTCCATCCTGTAACACTTCCAGACTTGATTTGATCCCCCATTAAATTCTGTGAATGCAAAATAATAGCATTAAAAATACTTTTTCAAAAGACATAAAACCGAAAAGTACCTAATCCATGTTTCATGTTGAACTCGTGCCATATCTTGGTTTCCGTACCACACCCATTTTCGGCCCAAATACGGTCCCACAATTGTTCACTTCCTTCACTGCATGGGCTTATTACTAACGATTCTTTTTGTGCAGCACTAACAGAATTTAAATTTAACACACTGTCAGGTGGTAGACTGAATAACTGAACAATAAATAATTGTTTGTTAAAATTCTATACTTATTTTGAATTCTTATTTGAAAAGTTTAGGTACCTGACTGTGTTCGCCTAATGCCAATTCATCCTCATGTTCAGTTAGGTTTGAGTTTGGAAAAACCTCCTTCACTGTTTGGAAGCTGTTCCGTTCCAATTTGTTCTTTTCCCCTAGCTGAGCTTGTAGACTCAAACTTTGAGCTACAAAACACAAATGAATAAAAGCAAATAAATAGAATCATTATGTATTAGGCCTTACCATCCTTAGCTTTGCTGTTATCTAATATTTTGTGCTGTTGCAATAATTGAGCCTGCAGGTCCATAATTTGATCTAACAATAATTAATAATTCAAAACAAATATAATAATGTTTATACTTACCATCCTTTTGTTGTATTATCTTATCCATTTTTCAATTGTTCCTCCAGCCACGCGTTATTCTCCATCCACGCTACTGAACTAACTGCGAATGGCATCCAATGGAATGAAATTGCCTACGCCAGAAATAATGAGTCTGAGCGGTAGATGGCTACGTGTCGGAAAAAAAGAAAAAAGTGCGATTTTTTATTTTTTTTCCACCATTTTTTTTTTTTTTTTTTTTATGTAAAACGGATTGCCAAATGCCAAAGTAATATGGCAATCCCCGTTTTACATAAAAAAAAAAAAAAAAATGGCGGAAAAAAAAAAAACGCACTTTTTTCTCTTTTTTCTACCCGTAGCCATCTATCAGTCGGTTTCGTTATTACAGGCATGTAAGTAATTTCAGTTAATTGTATCCCATTAGCAGTTAATTGAGTAGCGTGGCTGGAGAACAACGCGTGGCTGGACTGCTGGAGGAGCAATTGAAAAATGGATAAAATAATACAACAAAAGGATGGTAAGTATAAATATTATTAGTTTGGTTTTCAATTATTAATTATTGTTTATTAGATCAAATTATGAAGCTGCAGGCCCAGTTATTGGAACAACACAAAATATTAGATAACAAAGCTAAGGATCGTAGGCCTAACACGTAATGATTCTATTTATTTGCTTTTATTCATTCGTGTTTTGTAGCTCAAATTTTGAGTCTTCAAGCTCAGCTAGGGGAAAAGAACAAATTGGAATGGAACAGTTTCCAAACAGTGAAGGAGGTTTTTCCAAACTCATCCCTAACTGAACATGAGGATGAATTGGCATTAGGCGAACACAGTCAGATACCTAAACTTTTCAAATAAGAATTCAAAATAAGTATAGAATTTTAAAAAACAATTATTTATTGCTTAGTTATTCAGTCCACCACCTGACAGTGTGTTAAATTTAAATTCTGTTAGTGCTGCACTAAAAGAATCGTTAGTAATAAGCTCATGCAGTGAAGGAACTGAACAATTGTGGGACCGTATTTGGGCCGAAAATGGGTGTGGTACAGAAACCCAGAAATGGCACAAGTTCAACATGAAACATGGATTAGTTACTTTTCGGTTTTTTGTCTATCGAAAAAGTATTTTTAATGCTATTATTTTCCATTCACAGATTTTAACGGGGGATCAAATCAAGTCTGGAAGTGTTACAGGATGGACGAGTGAGCCTACAGATGAAAAAAACACTGAGAGTGCATTACCGTAAGGTGTGAGGTAAATTAATAGAGTAATGCAAATTGCCTAATGAGAAGTACCATCTTGTGTTAATGAATCCAGTACAACAGCAATCCTTTATAGTTCTGTCACAGCTAGAAGCCTCAAATAATTCTGCTTCTCTGTCTAAAGAACAACTTGTCCTTTACGTTCAGAGTGTTGGGAAAACTGGGTACTTAAATGGCCCTAAAGATGTTTTAATTTTGCTGCTATTGCAGAGATGAACATCATACATGGACTCTTTAGGTATGAAAGGATTTTTCTTCAAATAATTTTGAATTTATGACGAAGAATTTCTCCTCCTTTTTGCCAACCAGGTCTTATCTACCAAAAAAAATTTAACCAATAGGAAAGGATTTTCATGTATTGGGAACACAACTATCAACAATGCAACATTCTACAGGTGCTAGTTTATCATTCAAGAGCCTTATACAATGAAGTTAATCTGCAATTTGTATGTCCTTTCCCAAGCTTCCACCAGAAGTTGAATCTATAAGTCATGTAAGTCACATGAGCAACAATCAATATGTTTAATGGTGTTGTTTTTCTTTTCTCAATATAGGTTAATAGTAACATTGGATCTGAAAAGATTCTTGGTTGGGGCAAGACACTGAATAAATTGTATTGATTGGATGGATGACATGACATTGCTATACTTAATTCGGATTCCCCAGACGGTATTTGATATTAAAAAAATTGAAGTGCATATCTGGGCTCCCTTCTTTTCTGAAGCCCCGTTTCCCCTTGACTCATAATAAGCCCGTAGGGGGTCATGCCCCTACTGTACGGTATATATAAAAACAACATATACCGAGGTTTGGAGGGCTCTGGCCGGAAAGGGGACGTGGGGTGCCGCTTCGTCCGATGATGTGTTCACGGAGGGTGACGTGGCTGCCCACAAATCCGAACTAAAGGTTAATCGCTCCTGTAAAAATGTTCCAAATCTTCAGCTCTTCTTCCGGCTTCTCTTAGCCAATCACCGGGTAATCTCCCCGGTGGGTCAACAAGGCAGTGTCTCCCCCTGCCTGGGTTGACGGCAACTTTTGAAAGGGCTATTGTGCCTTTTTAAAGTTGCAAAAATAATTGTAATGTGCAGGGAATTGTCAATAAAAAATTTTTATAAAATGTTTTTTTGCAAAATTTGTTTCTTTCATTGTCTGTGTTCATACATTACATTTATCAACTTTTTTTTTTATTTAGCTTGCTCATTTCACCTTTACTGTTTATGCCACCTTTGATGATAGGCATTGTTTCCATTGGTTTGTCGTTTATCTGTAAGCATTCATTTATTATTCAGGGATCGAACCCTGGATGTTCGGCATACGGCGCCGATGCTTTACCAATGAGCCATGAATCATTTAATGTCAAGTTGGCTTTTTTCTAGTCACTTGCGGACTTGCATTTACACTTTGAATAAAGCTGAAATGCAATACTGCAATATTATTTTCTACATTTAGATATAGATCTTTTTACATCTACTAAGGTTTGAACCCAGGGTAACAGTTATCGCAGCTGAATGCTCTACCACAGAGCTATGGAACTTAAGAAAGAAATAGAAAGATAAACATATAGTTGTGAAAGATGCATAAACATCCTAGACGATAACATATGATATGCGATAATAAAAAATTTAAATATATCTCGTGGCTCAATGTTAGAGCATCGGCGTTGCACGCTGAATGTCTGGGGATCGATTCCCATGCCAGTAAAACAATATACAAATACAAAATTACTTCAGAAAATATCCATGTATTAGTGTAATAAATAATAATTGAATACTTACAGATAAACGATACAACGGTGGCAAAAACAATAAAGATGAATTGAGCAAGCTAAATAAAAAAAAAGTTGATAAATGTAATGTGTGAACAAAGCTAACACAGACAATGAAAGAAAAAAATTTTGCAAAAAACATTTTATAAAAAAAAATTTATTGACAATTCTCTGCACATTACAATTATTTTTGCAACTTTAAAAAGGCACAATAGCCCTTTCAAAAGTTGCCGTCAACCCAGGCAGGGGGAGACACTGCCTTGTTGACCCACCGGGGAGATTACCCGGTGATTGGCTAAGAGAAGCCGGAAGAAGAGCTGAAGATTTGGAACATTTTTACAGGAGCGATTAACCTTTAATTCGGATTTGTGGGCAGCCACGTCACCCTCCGTGAACACATCATCGGACGAAGCGGCACCCCACGTCCCCTTTCCGGCCAGAGCCCTCCAAACCTCGGTATATGTTGTTTTTATATATACCGTACAGTAGGGGCATGACCCCCTACGGGCTTATTATGAGTCAAGGGGAAACGGGGCTTCAGAAAAGAAGGGAGCCCAGATATGCACTTCAATTTTTTTAATATCAAATACCGTCTGGGGAATCCGAATTAAGTATAGCAATGTCATGTCATCCATCCAATCAATACAATTTATTCAGTGTCTTGCCCCAACCAAGAATCTTTTCAGATCCAATGTTACTATTAACCTATATTGAGAAAAGAAAAACAACACCGTTAAACACATCAATTGTTGATCATGGAACTTACATGACTCATAGATTCAACTTCTGGTGGAAGCTTGGGAAAGGACATACAAATTGCAGATTAACTTCATTGTATAAGGCTCTTGAATGATAAACTAGCACCTGTAGAATGTTGCATTGTTGATAGTTGTGTTCCCAGTACATGAAAATCCTTTCCTATTGGATAAAATTTTTTTTGGTAGATAAGACCTGGTTGGCAAAAGGAGGAGAAATTCTTCGTCATAAATTCAAAATTATTTGAAGAAAAATCCTTTCATACCTAAAGAGTCCATGTATGATGTTCATCTCTGCAATAGCAGCAAAATTAAAACATCTTTAGGGCCATTTAAGTACCCAGTTTCCCCAACACTCTGAACGTAAAGGACAAGTTGTTCTTTAGACAGAGAAGCAGAATTATTTGAGGCTTCTAGCTGTGACAGAACTATAAAGGATTGCTGTTGTACTGGATTCTTTAACACAAGATGGTACTTCTCATTAGGCAATTTGCATTACTCTATTAATTTACCTCACACCTTACGGTAATGCACTCTCAGTGTTTTTTCATCTGTAGGCTCACTCTTCCATCCTGTAACACTTCCAGACTTGATTTGATCCCCGTTAAAATCTGTGAATGCAAAATAATAGCATTAAAAATACTTTTTCGATAGACAAAAAACCGAAAAGTACCTAATCCATGTTTCATGTTGAACTCGTGCCATTTCTGGGTTTCTGTACCACACCCATTTTCGGCCCAAATACGTTCCCACAATTGTTCAGTTCCTTCACTGCATGAGCTTATTACTAACGATTCCTTTAGTGCAGCACTAACAGAATTTAAATTTAACACACTGTGATGTGGTGGACTGAATAACTAAGCAATAAATAACTGTTTTTTAAAATTCTATACTTATTTTGAATTCTTATTTGAAAAGTTTAGGTACCTGGCTGTGTTCGCCTAATGCCAACTCATCCTCACGTTCAGTTACAGATGAGTTTTGAAAAACCTCCTTCACTGTTTGGAAACTGTTCCGTTCCAATTTGTTCTTTTCCCCTAGCTGAGCTTGAAGACTCAAAATTTGAGCTACAAAACACGAATGAATAAAAGCAAATGAATAGAATCATTACGTGTTAGGCCTACGATCCTTAGCTTTGTTATCTAATATTTTGTGTTGTTCCAATAACTGGGCCTGCAGCTTCATAATTTGATCTAATAAACAATAATTAATAATTGAAAACCAATATAATAATGTTTATACTTACCATTTTTTTGTTTTATTATCTTATCCATTTTTCAATTGTTCCTCCAGCCACGCGTTGTTCTCCAGCCACGCTACTCAATTAACTGCTAATGGGATACAATTAACTGAAATTGCTTACATGCCTGTAATAACGAAACCGACTGATAGATGGCTACGGGTAGAAAAAAGAGAAAAAAGTGCGTTTTTTTTTTTTTTTCCGCCATTTTTTTTTTTTTTTTTATGTAAAAACGGATTGCCATATAAAACGGATTGCCATGTATGCATGACCCCAGCGCATTGCTAACGTTTTTTCGCACATCGAGTGGTCCAACAGGCAGCGTCGTTTAGCGGTGACATTTTAAACCTTTCTATCATCCTAATAACCGTGTGAGAATTTGGAATTAAACTCGTATATGGTTGCAAATCGCTGGTGGTTATGGCATTTTCTTTCCACGTGTTGATTCCGGGTTTAGTTTAATTCTCCTATATTAGATATTTGGTTGTTGTGGAAATACGTCACTAAATGTTGCAATTGACATTCTAACAGACAATTAAAACCCTAAGAAGATTTTTGCTCTAGTAATTGTTGTTTTCCAAAGAATTTATAGGAAAAGGTTATGTGTTTCTAGAATGCCGGATAGCCTATCTTTGTTTCATGAAAAATGGATCCAATACTGTCATCAGTTGATAAATAACTTCTCCAACACAACATCTAATACTAATCTAAGTTTTAGAGACTTTGAAAATCACTGGAAATGTGTCAATTTGAAGCTGATGTTTTGGTATGTTGAAATGTTTGTACCTCTATAAAGCAGTTTTTTGCCACATTAAATATTTTTCAACTAATGTTTTGGTTTTACCTTAAGTAAACACAGCATTGAAGAATTGTGTACATTGGTAAGTGAGCTATTCAACGTGGGAAAATATTTTCTGCTCTTACAGCAGCCATTGGCGTCAAGGGTTGGTGGACTCTACCTACTGTTTGCATTATACTTCACTCAACGAACTAGGTATTTCATTTCGACAAAGTCATTGTAAACAATATTGCCTTTCACATATACACACATCTACCAGAAACAGAATCCGTTTAACATTAAATGAGCTAAAAGCATTAATTGCATTTTTGGATGAATTGAAAAAAAGAAATATGAGTGAACAACAGTTCATCTTCTACAAACTTTTCCTGAAAAAAGCCTTTGTTTTTGCTTCAACACCTAACCAAGTAATGTGTGATGAAGTTCTAAATTTTGTTCTTGACCAACTTGTTACAAAATTAAGCTAACTATCTAACCTGAACATTGGGATTGGTTAACGTAGTTTGTCAATCAGACGCGTCAGTCGAAGGAAGATGCAGATATTATTGGAAATTTGTTGGATAGCTGTAAGTGTGGGTTGCTCCAATCTCACGGCCTATCAGTAGATGAGCTTGATAATTTGGACAAAAGGTTGAATAAATACCAAGAAATTAAATCTCAAATACCAGGTTCTTCATAATGGGAAAATATTACAGCTGAATGTAGCTAACTTGAATATCTATTTTAGGATTCTGTAACTCGTATTGCAAACCTGCTGCCACCGATGGCTTTGTTTCGGAATACCAGTAAAGTGGGTGTATCCAAGAACCCTTAACGTAAAACAGTGTTCGGAGGTTAAACGTCTTCGGTTCGGCTCCTAGATGGATGAAGTGCTGCGTTGTGGACCAAATTCACATTAAAGTTACAAATTCTTCCCTCTGAATAACCTGAAATGCTTGGGGCAAGTTCGGTGATCTAGCAGTGTTTCGTACTTGCGTGTTTTAAAATTAGCTGAATACGAAAATAAATTGTTCTCTTCTTCCCATTGTGTGATTCGTTGTAGCACACAAAATTTAAATGACATTGTTTGGATATCTAAAAGTCATTGTCTGTCGTTATTAAAAATATACTACCTACCGTTTTGGTTATATCGCCGTGCACAAATTCCGTCTGAGGACAAATAATCAACACAGTCAAAGATGTTATCACTGTACGATAAAATACATGCATACAAATCCTCCTGTGTGTTTCACATTGTTGAACTTGTATGTACAAGTATGATCATTGTTCCGACGGTCCCTATGTATAGTTTATTACAGGCAAAATCATTTGCCTATTTTTATGCTTCGAACATTCTCAACCGAAATTACTGTCTCCTACGTTTGAACTTACAGTTAGATACCACCTGTTCAAGAAATTGTCAAGAAGCTAATAAATATTAAATAAATAAAAAAAAAAAAAATACTAAAAGTACCACACCGTATACTTCATGTACGGCACAACTCGTCTGAGGATGCCGCATGCGACATCAATGTGTGTCCGTCAGTCTGCCGACTGTGACTGTACTTGTTAGCTTATAGCCAACGGCAGATGTAGGTGGCCTATACCAATTACCTGCGCTGTCTATTTCGATGTTCTTCACCTTCAGTGATCACAGCATGAAAAAGCCAGACTGTTCTTCTCGCTTTACATCCCCTCGCGATACCAATGTGATATGATAGCCTTATACTCTTCTAGCAACACTGATTATCCAGTGCACAAACAACTGGCTCCACCCCTCGATACATCTATGTTATGGACTGATAAAAGGTATAGAAGAAAAATCGTAGCCATCCACAGGTCAACCATCGACTTCATTAGCTATCCAGATTGTTGGCCAGTGATGTTGAGTTGTCGGAGCTCTGATCCAACTAAGCCTGTTTACACGAGTAACATTTCAAAACGTGACCAAAATGGAGTCCGCTGTGATTACCAAAAA
Source organism: Daphnia carinata (assembly GCF_022539665.2). NCBI lineage: Eukaryota > Metazoa > Arthropoda > Branchiopoda > Diplostraca > Daphniidae > Daphnia > Daphnia carinata. The sequence goes on from NC_081333.1 coordinate 7,671,585, forward strand.
TCAAGAAGTTAATCAGGGAGATGTCACAACTGAAGAACACCCAATCGCAAAAGACATCGATATCAGCCAAATGCCACAAGATGAGCTTTTTGGACCTGTCGCAGAAAAACCAATGGAAATACTTACCGTTAGATCGAAGCCAAAAGTTGATTTCAGCATTGAAGCTATCCTCTCGTCTCGAACATCTCCTGCATCAGCGATCGTCGTCACATCGTCCGAAATCTTCAGCTCACAATCGAAAACAAACTCCATCAACGATCATGGCGATCCTCACTTCTCCTGGGTCTACTGTACTCGCTACAGGCCACCAAAACTTCCACGTAAGTTTCTCGTGAAATTGGCATAGAATTAAAAAAAAAGAGCTTATTAAATATGCAATCTTTCCAAAAGGTGCTAAGCGAGAAATTAACTTGCGAAACCGTTACCGTAATCCACGCATACCCTTCTCGACCATCGAGGTGAGCACGCTAGAGAGAAAGTTCCTTCAGACGCCTTATCTCGGCAGTAATGAGGTTAACGAATTGGCTGCTGCGCTAAACATGTCCCCTAAAAGAGTACGTATTAACTTTGTCTGGTTATTAAGTTCTAAGCTAAAATGCAACTCTATTTATACCTTCAAGCTGGTCAAAATATGACTTAATCAGCGTAACTGACTTTATGTTGAAAGAGAAACATGTTTGAATTCGGTTGTCCTGCCTTATTCATCCGTTGTAGTAAATGTCTACCTTATGTTGTTCACTACTAAAGTTTAATTTAAATTCAAAAAATCTAGTGGTTCTTTATACCTTTTGAGAAAAGAGAGCGGAAAACTTTTTGTTACTGATGTAATCAATCCAAGTGGAAAGAATGTTTGTGTTGGGCGCTGCTCTTTTGTCGGTAATCTATTGAAAGAGCTCAATCCATTGAAAGGCAGGCGACCGTGGGCTAACATGCCAACCAATAGGAAAACTATACTGTTTGTTGTAGGTATTGTTGCAACTTGCGCCCCCATCGAAGTGACCTAATACTAATTGAGAGAGTAACATACTGTATCATGATAGAATATCCGTGCGCGTGCCGACAGTCCATATCGAGTTTCAACCGAAACGAGTCCGATCGAATTCCACTCACATTACATGTTTTTCTGGTTCTTTCAACGAACATTGTAGATTGTCAAAGTGATCAGTTTTCGGATCCGATTGACTGTGGGCAAAATATTTATTTGTTTTGTTACTTTTCTACCTAGGTGAAGATTTGGTTTCAGAACAGAAGGGCTCGTGAACGCCGCGAAAGGGAAGTTCAGTGAAAACACAAACGTCCTATATGTTCGTGTATTGGAGTGATGGTGGCTACGTTCGGATCCATGGTCGGTGATTAACACTCACACAAAAGCAAGAAGAAAATGTCCTCACTTGGCATCTGTAACCCATTTGAGTTTATTTGCGGACGGGATGTTGCTATGGTGGAAAAATGTGCAGCCAACTCGAGTGCAGTTTGATCCGTACTTGCAAGCCTAGAATAAGAAATTGCAATTTGTTCATCATTTTATAGCATGTATCACTTATTTTACTAATCATACAAAGAATAATTATGTAACCAAATTCAGAAATACACACAAAACTCGCTATTTTGTAAAATAAACAAAAACAAGTTCCCTACTACATACCGGCGGGTGGAAAAAGAGGCAGCTAACGTTGTTGCATGCCGGGAAAAACTTGCAAACCGTTTTGCCGTTCACAACCGGCGACTGATGATGATGCAACTTCACTGGAGGCCGGATTATCTTCGGTGCGAGAGGCATGGTAGCCTGAGATCGTTGACTGTGCGTATATGGGCACGATTTGCGTGTACACGTAGCATCAAATTTGCAAGGTGGGTGAATGAATAAGCAATTGTCACCAAACAAGCAAATTGGGAAATTCCTAGAATGAGTGAAATTTTTAAGTACGAATGTTGAAAACTACGGTGCGAATGCAAAACATACTTGCATGGGGTTTTGGGGTGATGAAAACTACACCGGTCTCCTTGGCGGCATTTGGGGTAAAACTTGCAGCGTTCCAAAGTTTGTTGAACTTCAGCTTCAGTACCTAAAACCAACGCCAAAAGTTTTTTTGCTAAAACATGACAGCTTTGAAAAACAAAGGAGAAACAACTGTTTACCAGTGCTACGTCTTCGAAAAAGCCTTGATTTCACTGGTTTCCGCTCAGTGTCTTGTACTTCGGACATTTCGGTAGTGTCATCGTCGTTTATGTCTTCATCAAAGCATCGGCCCATTAAAGAGTCAACACCATCAAGGGTAACTATAAAACGTGTCTCAATTGTTTGATTATCTAACTGTGACTGAACGGGACTTTCCATTGGCTCATAGGCGCCTAGGTCGGGAACCTCAGGTTGGGAGTCAATCGTTTCTTCAGCTTCCATGCTAGCGAGTTCATCGCCATTAGTCATCTTTCCGGGTGGTTGGACATCTATTTCCATAGTGGATTCGTTGGAAGGTTTAGCAACAGCAGGATTTTTTATAGTGACGGCAACCGATTCTGCATGTTGGATCTTTTCGCGATACTTTCGAGTGAACAGCGCTGGTGGAGATCTGATTTCCGGTTCCATAACTTTAGCTGGATGGGAGACAACTGATTTTTGCGCGTCTGCCACAGCTTTTAAAATCAAACAGTTCGTGGCTTGCATCCTTGCTGGTAACCTGCGCCTAAAACCGTAAATTGGAGAACGATTTAAAACATGTACAATGATCTGATTTCAGGTTCTAAATAAGTACCTGGCTGTGACGCGAACGATACTATTAATCCCAGTTTTGCTATTAAAACTTGTGTCTTCCTCATGTTCTTGGTTCTCTGTTTTTGATTTGGTACGTTCTATAGGTTTTACAATTTGACTGAGTATGGGCCGCACAACAGAAACAATTTGCGACGAGATGCGACCGTCCGTTCTTCGTGGTCGTTCCCTTTCTTCCCTGCAAACTTTTTTTGGAAATCTATCTTCAATATTTCTGGTATGCCGCCGTTTTTGTGAGTCAGAGCGGGATGACTAGATTAAATTAAAATTCAGAACAGTCTTACGGTGAAATTTGGCTAAACGATTGAACGTGGAAGACGATCTAACCTGATATGTGGCCGATGACGTCGAAATCTTATTCCTCTGAGTCTTTTCTTCAGAAGCATGGAAATCTTGTTCTACTTCATCTCTAATATTCAGACAATCATCCTCCATATCCCCTTCAATGTTATGCTGCATATTTGCTGGAGGTAGTGAACGTAAAGAAACAGGTGTGGGTACATATTGTTCCTTAATATCATGATTTAACGGAACACTATGAGCTATAACGTTACACTGGGTTTCACTGTTCTTGCCCATCAACAACCCTGATGTTGGGTGAATTACTGTTGGGGATGAATTTTGAACTTTTACCGAAATGATGCCTGCTTCACTTCCTGGTTTCGGTACCACAGGAACCGCTTCTTTCGCTTTCTCAGAGGCATTGCTACTACCCACAAATGCTTCAAGTTTTTCAAGCACAACATGCAACCAATCTGTAAATTTGTCGGTATGACTTCCAAGAAAAAGAGAGAGTTCACTAGTCATTTGGCTCTTAGATCTTCTATTTGCAATCATCACCTAATGAACAAGCAAAAGTAAACAGAAAATGCTATGCCATTATGTAGAGAATATACATTTCGAATCCTACCATGATATAATCGGGTAGTTCTTCATCTACATAAGCTCCAATTTCTTGGAGCTTGGCTTTCACAGCGCATTTAATTTTGTTTCTGATTTCGTTTGTTACCCCTTCCATGATTGCTAAAAATAATTGGTCACGTTAACTAATCCCTTAACCTATAACTGAATACTCAGGTATTCCTTGTTTAGTCACTGATTTAAACCTTTCCCAAGGAAAAAACTTGTTCCTCTTTATTTTTTTCTTGTACGCTTGCAGCCGATGACTGTCCAGCACCGTATTCCTAAAACGGAAGAAGCCCCTTCTTTTCCTTCTTCTTTCTCCACACAGGGACAAGTCAGCGATTTTTACTTGAGTAGTTCAATGTTCTGTGTTGCTATCAACAAACATCTAAACGACGTGGGAAAAAAGCTTTTGCTAATACTTAAGACCCGAATCAACTACTTACGTATCAAGGTAAGCTAACCACGACGTCTTACTTTAAATACGTGTCTGTCGTAGATTTGAACCACAAGAAATAAATCGGGTCGAAAATAGGCAGTTGAAAGACTTTTAATAAATTCGTCATCTACCATACAAAGATTTGTTATTTACCAGAAATTACCTGGATTACAAAATATTACATTCGCAATGATATTTCACAAAAAACTTTGGCCTTCGTTAAATCACATGCGATATATGGCGACAGAAAATAATTGCTTGGATTTACCCTATCTGCCGAGTTCAAATGTCGCTACATGCATTCTGATAATGAAATGGCTTATACGGATTAAGCAGCCCACCGATATTTCACAAAACTACGAAACATGAAAGACGCGTAGGTTGGAGATCACATCACTGGATATAAAAAGGACTCAAACATTTCAGTTCCGTCACACACCTGTTTCGTTTCGTTCCGTAAGGTAAGAACCAGTTTAATATTTCTAATATTTCTTTGTCTTTGCCTTACTACAGTAAAATGTTGTCAATGATTTTCTATAGCATTTAAAATGGCAATTAAGAAACTCGAGCTTTTCATTTTCGTGTTGGCTGCCTTTCTGGTGGTTTCCACTTCTGCATTGCCCCGAGTTGCTCGCGCTGCTCCACAATGCCCAGCGAGTGACGTAGGAAGCGCTGTTTTCTTTCCAGATCCGACTAACTGCAAGTATGTATGATTCTGCAACAACACAAATTACTGTGCCTGTCTCTCCGTTGCTCGTCGTGGGCTATCGTCAATCGTAATGTCACATTACTGATTCTTTTTTTATTGCATGCTTTATTTCCAGGAACTATTACATGTGCTCGTGGGGCGTTGCCTATTTGAAATCGTGTCCTGACGATTTATATTGGAACAAGGCCATCAACGTCTGCGATTTCGCTAGCAATGTCGTTTGCTAGCTGAAGACACGCGAGGAGAAGAACGACGTCCATGAGCAACCTATATAAACTGCTCGAAAATCAATTGTATATGACGTCGATTAAATACAATAAGAAATCAGCATCAGAACGAATTAGCAAAAAACTTTGATATAGTAGTGCAGATTGCGTCCGTAATGTTTGGTTGACTAGTCAGAAACGATGATTCCCTCTTTGCGTTTGTTCTTTCAGAGAAATGGTATTGCTTCTAAACGTACCCACTTAAAAAAAAAAAAAAAAGATCAACTCTGCGAAGACAAAAGCGATATTAAGCTAAGATAAAAAAATATTTGGGAGGGCCATTAATGAATTCATGGACGTCATAGTAAAGCCGCAATAAGCCGCTCACACACCTACGTTTTATCCCGAAACAACAAACATTTATCACACAGTAAATTCAACCAAACTAAAACTGTCACTAATGTCTGTCGTAAGCAACTGCAGTAACAAAAAGGTAATTCTGCATTGGATTGTTCAACCTAATAACCTTTCTCGTTTAATACGAATGCCGTACGATTGAAATAAAACTGTGGAAAATATATAAAAATATATATATTTTTTGTTTTATATAATTTAGTGTGGTCTGTGATCCTGAAAGACTAGACGATGAGAGATTCGTCGGGGGAAAAAAAAAAACCTTTTTTTTTTTTTTTTTTTTTGTTGGGGGTCGGCAACAATAGCACGTAGACGCGAGTCTCATGATGACGAGAGAGACGCTGACATCGGGTCTCGGGCTGTCCTAAAGATTCCGTCACCGACTCGATACTTTTCTGATTGTGTGAATCGATTCGAAGAGAACGAATAGTAGAAGTGGCCGTTTCGGTCTGTTGTCTCTTGGCGGAACGCGTGCGCGGCTATTGCATGGATGACGAAGAAACGCGAGACTCCTGGCCACCTACCAACGAATAGTTGATAATTGTCTCGCGCAGCCCCAAAAAACCCACACCGCCGCCACTTTGATCGCGCTGCTGTTTTTTTTTTCAGAGGCAGAGATGGATGGGTGCATATTAATTCCCTCTGTTTTATAATTGACTATCTCTCTCATCTTTTACTTTTGAGTGCTATTTGTAGGAAAGGTGGATGTTCTCTAGAAGCATCCTGCTGGTTGCAAAAGGATTAACAAAGCATTGCCCAGCTGTTAATGCGTGGCACAAAAACATTGTAGGTAAAGAAATAAAAAAAGGCTAATGATGATAATAAATCATTAAGGCTATAATAGCAAGCGTTGCGGTATTTATCACGGATAAGTTTTGAAGGCTAAATATAGTAATGACATTTGTAAATATCGTACCTTGCTTGTGATAAATTTTGCCTCTATCTGTACATCATTCTCTTTCATTTTTTTTTTAATTTTGCTCCCCCCTTGTTTGCGTATTGATCTCGGACGGCAGCAACATCCAGCACCTGTTTACGCGTCTATAGATGCTCGTCTCACGTATAGGTGCCGTGTTGATGCGGCTGCGCTTGGCTTTTTGCTTAGGGTCCGACACGGGTCTCGACCCCTGCACGACAGGGAAAAAGAAGGGTGCCGCCGCCGCGAGATAATATATCGATTATTGATGCAGGTGAAATTGCAGGGTCATTTATCTTGAGTTCTGTGATAAGAAAAACAGAAAAAAAATAAATACCCTTTCATAGGCCGCCTTTTGTTGGTATGCTTATGTACTTACTATTAGCTACATACCACACACACAGCAGAGTATTAATCACGAGTTAAGCCATGGTGGCGCAGGCACACAGATCATTTGGCATAGTCCGGGGTGATTTATATTCAGTGAATAAAATTACCGTAAGCATTATACTGAAAGAAAATGTTTACATTGACGTACCTGAGGTAAAAGTATTATTATATAATACCAAAAACAGGCCCGCTTCGGCTCATCGTGAAAGGTAAATTCAATTCACCGAGGCTGGAAATAATCCAAAGTTTCGATGCCGCTGCGACTTTCCAACAAAGCTTAGTCGATATGCGTAGTCTGCGGGATTTGTGTTTTTTTTTTCTTCCACCTGCAGTGATGTTGTTTATGTTAAATAATACACAACGTGTAGACACAAGAGAACAGGACAGAACACACTGGTATAAATAAAAAAAAGATGCACCGTTCACAGGTAACGGTACATCATTCCTTTCGATAGGGAAAATAACCCCCCCGATTTCAATAATCTGCCGACAGAATCAGTTTTATTCTACTGGAGGGAGAGGAAATTCGACATCAAGAACAAGAATAGAGGGGAAAAAAAAAGGAAGAAAAAAAAAATAGAACCTGAAATCTTCTCCAAGCCTTGAGGTAGAGGTTTGTTTCTTTTCTTCCTGCCATGCTGGAATTTACCATACGGAGACGTGAAGAAGGGACCAAGAAGAAAGATGGAGTTCCCGATCTGATGGCTTTCGTTCTATTCAGAAGCAGCAGCTGTCTTTTCTCCCCTAAAAAGGATGGGGAATCGGAAAAAAAAAAAGTTCGATGGAAGAGGGTAATAAAGAAGAAAGAAAAGGAACAACTGGGCGGGTAAAGGGGAAAAGAAGAAGATACGATTGGGACAAAGTGTTGCGCTTGCATCGGCGTCGTGGCCCCTCGCGTTGAAGACGCCAATTTATTCAGATGGGACGGCAATATCTCTCACCCGGTGCCGCTCTCCCAGCTCGCTTCTCCGGATGCCATATATTCTCCTTTTCAGCTCCATATTGGCTCCTTCTTCAGAGCCAGCTCATTGGGCATTCACCTGGCGTAAAGAAAAAAAAAAAAAAAGGGGGACTTCTCCATAAAAATTTAGACTCATTTAGCATCATCCACCACGATGGGCGGGAGGTTCTGATTTACTTTTACAGGAAAAACGTTCGCCATAAACATTCGAATCCTCCGTTTTTTTTTTGAAGTGCAACGTTTCGTTGTAAGACTTCTTTCTTTTTTTTTTTTTGTTTGTTCTATTACAGCCCAACGTACCGGAGTACCTTTTCACTACAGTTGTGCATTGTAATAGGTTTTGGGTATATGCATCCTTTAGCCGCAATCTGAGGTTTTTTTTTTTTCTGTGCAAGGTAAAAAAGAATGACGGGACTTTACAGAAAAAGGTAGTTAGATGTTTGGATTTTTTTTTTTTTTTTCGTTTTTACAATGACAAAAGAAAACGGTGTATTTCAACTAATAATATCGTAAATCCACAGTCCATCAGCGTCCACACAATCTTTTTTTTGCTCTCGCTCGCTCGTTCCCTCTCAAAATCATTCCGGTATTTTTATTTAAACATATTCTTTTTGTATGTGTCTTGATTTTGGTTTCTCTTTGTATAATGCTCGCTGGAAAAAAAAAAAAAAAAAGAAAAATGTGTTTTTCTTTTTTTTTTTTTTAGCCGGTCGTGATACAGAAAGAAAAAAAAATGGAAGAGAGAGGAGGGGGGAAAAAAATGTTGGAAAATGTTTGTCTGTGTTTTTAGCGAGGCTAAAGGGTTTTGAATTTGGGTTGGACAGGTAGGAAAACGGAAGAAAAAAAAAGTTTTAAAAACGTAAAATGTACCCAAATCAAATATCTCATTTCCCTAAAGCCTATCTGCAAAACAAAAAAAAAAGAAACGGAACAAATGAACAAAACAAATTAGTTCGCATTCGATGTTGAAACAAGACAACAAAAACGAGATGTGCCGCCGATGCGACCGCACGTTTCATTGCTCTATGAGATTTTCTTCTTTTAAAAAATTTGTAATAGGAAGATGGGACGAAGGGAAACGGACGGGTTGAAAAAGGAATTTAAAAAAAAATAATAATAACAAAAAAAAAAACAAAAAAAACAAAGCAGAAGGACTTTGAGAGAGCAGCATCGAAACAAACTTGCTACTATAATACTACGCACACTATCGGAGGAGGAGAGAAAGAGAGAGAGAGACGAACAAGGTGAGTGAGAAACAAACAAACAAAACAATCGCCCCCAAAAAGATCTCACATGTTCGCAACTCGTGGAAATACTGCGGGCTATGTGTGTGCGTGTGTACTGTGGCCCTTCCGGAATGATTCACTTGTTACGGAATCCCATTCTTTTTAAAGACAGAGAGAGAGAAAGAGAGACAAACGTTCGAATAGACACAACAATATCAGATGGATTTAGGTAAAGGTATTTTCATGAAACGGGAACGGGATCTATTAGGCGAGGGAAATGGGCATAAAAATCGATAAAAAAAATAATGATAATAATAATAAAAAAAAAAAAAATGAGGATAAATTATTTTGGCCTTTACTGTTTTTTTTTTTCTCTTTGCGCAGCATTTTCATATTTCTTACATACACAACATGTACGCAAAATTCACGCAATCATTAACACACACACACACACACACACACACACGCACGCATAGTGAATTAAGTAAGATGACCGGCCCAAAAAAAAATTTCTATTAACGTCGCATACAAAAACAAACAAAAAAAAAAAAAAACTTTAATATTATTATGATTGTTTTTTGTTTCCTCCCCTTTTTTTTTTGTTTTTGCTTGCTTCTTAATAACCATCGAAAAAAAAAAATCAGAAAAAAAATCGAGATAGAGGGCGAAAGTGTGTGATGTTGGCGAGTAAATACCAAGACAAAAACACATTTTTAATATAAGATCGAGGGGCTGGAGGAAGGTACACAAGGACACTTAACAAAAAAAAAAGATAAAGAGGAAAAAAAAAAAAAGAAAATGTTTGAAACTTTTACATTTGTCATGGCCTCGGTTTACTTAATAATTCTTTTTTTTTTTAAGTGTGTATGTGTGTGTTTCACTTACTATTATATATATTGGATGAAACACAAAGCACAAAAAAAAAATCAAGTTGCATCAGACACGCCGCACTTTTTCTCGCTCTGCTGTCGTCTCCCATTATTTTTTATTAAGTTCTATACTTGGTATAGATATACATTTCTTTCTCGTTCCATTGCGACACGCTTCGTGAAAATCGGGGCGTCGCTGGAAAATGGTCGAGTAAGAACAACGGGGGCAAAAAAAAAAAAAAAAAAAAAAAAGGGAACGAATAGAAACGAATCGCGCCAAGATATACCGTGCAAAAAGCACAGCATAACAAGCGTGTCATCGTTCATCTTTCACGTTCGTTTTTTTTTTTTTTTTTTAAACTCTAGTCGCTGGGACGAGGGCATTTTGCCAATAAAAAGCTATCAAGCTTCAGGTGAGAGAGACGAACAGACAGATACCAAAAAAAGCGAGTGCCAGTCCTTAAAAAAAAAAAAAAGATATTACGGAATTATTGTAAGTAAATAGATCAGATCTAACACACATACACACAAAGGAGGGGGAGAGAGATGCCCGAGTATTTTGGGGAGAAAAAAAAAAACCTAGAAGGAAAAATGTGGGAGTGATGTGAGACGGAGGTGTCATCATCCAATTCGAAATGTTCAAATAAATTTGCATTTCTTTTCGATTTGAACGAACGACGGGAGCCTCTTCTCATTTCTGGAATAACGAGCAAAAAGGAAAACCATTTAAAAAAAAAAAAAAATGAGAGAGAAAAGGGCGAGGAAATGGACATGGTGGGTCTTTGAGATTGCGAGAAAGAGGGGAAAAAAAATGGGGGAGGGAATGATGACAAAAACAAAAATACCAACAGCATGTACACAACGCACGCAATACAAAATCGATCAAGAGAAATAGAAAACAAAACGCTGGCCGCTCGTGTCATGATTAAACAAAATACACAACGAGCTCTGTGTTCATCGATACTCTTCTCGAGAAGGTAAATTTTCAGGGTGGGGTCGATTTTTAGACACCAATCTACACACACACACACACACACACGCACGCTCGCACGCATACATGAGAAGTACAAGAGAGATAGAGAGAGAGGAAAGGTAGAAAATGAACGGAGGGCGGGAGTATGATAGGTTGGGAATGTTTTGTGTGTTTTTGCAATTTTTTGTCAGAATGTGATGGAATTTCGGCACGCAAAAGAGACACGATGGAGACAAAAAAAAAAAGAAAAGAAAATTAAACAGAATGAATGCAACACTTCTTTTGCTCTCACTCTCCAGCTTTTGAGGGAAAGAAAAGGAACAAGACAAAAAAAAAAAAAAAATATTAAGAGCTTAACAAACAAACAAATCAAATCACTGCTGCCTTCCGTGGTATCTCTTTTTTTCTTCGTGCGACATCACCTTCGGTACCGTTGTCGTTTCAAAAGAGTTCAACATTTTTTTTTTTTTTTTCCACATTATTATTAATTATTTTTTTTTTTTAATTCTTATAATCTTCATTTGTTGCTGTTGTTGTCTTTTTTTTCTTTTTGGCTGGTTGAGCACACCGAGAGGAAGTATCATTTTTTTTTATTTAAACATTTTTTTTTTTTGTGTGTTTTTTGAAGTTTTGCTGGCTAGGCTGGCTTGGCTGCGGCGTTTACATGTTTGCAGCAGTGATTTCATGCTTCATCTCTTCATCACCATTGATAATCATTCCTCTTCTTATTATGTTCACAGAAGAAAAAGGGGAAAGAAAAAAAAAAAACAACACCCAACAACAACAACAAGGAAAAAAAAAAATTAACACACATCTTGGCTTATTTTTCTTCTTCTTCTTCATTAACGATTCAAAAATCCTCGTTGTTGATTAGCTAATTACTACTGCCAACGCCCGGGCGCCTTTCCGGCTTTACTTCATTTCTGTTTGTCCATGTCTTTAGATTTCACGTCGGACATTGATGTCACCGACGTCGGGTACATCTTGTCGAGATATTTCAAAGACTCGTTCAAGAAGTTCTGCAAGCGTTCAAAGAAAACGAACGGAGAAAATCGATACCGAAATTAAATATCGCAAATGAATATTACAGACAGTGACCCGTATAGAACAAAAAAGGAAAAAAAAGACTTGAATAAAAATCATAAAAAAGCCGATCATATTTACCTGAATGGCGGTGAGGGCGGCGACAATGGCCGGGCTGCCGAATCCGTGGGTGATGAGCGAAAAGTGCGTCAAATGGCGCTGAATGTTTGGCTCCAAGATGATCTGCGGCCGCGTGTTGCATAGCGGAGATCGATCCTGGTTGAGCAAGTCCATCAGCTCTTTGGTGATTTGCCTATTTATAAAGAAAAAAGAAAAAAAAGAAAAAAAGAATGAGTACATGCGTGTAGTGCGGTAATTCGTTCAGAAAAAAATAAGTTCACAGTTCGCGTCTGCTCAAGTATTCAACGTGTTTTTTTTTCCCCTGAACGCCAATTACATTTTTTTCTTCCAATTCTTTTGTGTAACGTCTACACATACGACAGCCACTACTTGTGTAGGTGTATGTGTTGTAATACGCAAGTTTCCCTTGGAACCCAAAAGAAAAAGAGCGGCGCCGATACTCTAATGAGACCACTTGTTCTTTCTGACACGGCCGTTACCATTTTTTTTTTTTTTTTCCCTTCTTCTTCTTTCTTTTCTTTCCGACACTTTTCCCCTACGACAGACAGGAGGTGGTAGAGCAAGAAGGGGGGGGAGGAAAGAACACAGTCATCTCCCGCAGAGCATTGGCACATTTTACTCCGTGCTCTTCAATTATTACGCTCCACACACGTCGCCAGCACAACACGACACCCATCAACTTCCAAACTTCTTCTTCTTCTTTTATCCCCCCCTCTATTTTTGCCCGTTGAAAAAAAAAAAAAAAATGAAAGAAAAAATAGCGACTTGAATGCAAGAATGAAACATATCAACTACCCCCCCTTATCTTCCGTTACGCATCAAGACCCATCATCCCCCCCCCACTTCAGACCAAAAAAAGGAAAAAATGGTTCAAAAGAAAACTAACAAGGATATTACTATTATTATTAGATGCTACATCTAGACGTCTAGCGGTACAGACACACAGTTGTTCTTTTTTTTTTTTTTGTAATAATAATAATAATAATAAGGGCCTGATAATACTATGTGTATATACGTACTTGGTGGAGAGAATGAGTTCTTTTCGTCGGTACTGGTCACTAGGGTCCGTGTGCTGGCGGCACAGGTACTCGGCCACTTGTCGCGATGGGAACTCTGTCTCGCAGACGTAGCCGAAATCGCGGGCCAGGTGAATTGCCTCGCCTATTGAAAAATGAGAATAAATCAAATTTGAGTGTTTAATTTCACGGATTGAAAATAGCAAAAAACACGAATCGATAATAACCGAAATTTCAGTTGATCGTTAAAATGAGGCGGTTTACAAAATTCAACTGATTTTCTACAATTGTCGCCATGTTTACAAGTTACAGGTGAGCAGAGCGCAGTGAAAATGCACGTCTAAGTTCAAAGTGGTTGGTAGACATAATTTTTCTAATATTATAAAACATAATAGTAGCTTTTTTTTTTTTTTTTAATTTTAGGTGGAAGGGGGAGTGCACTTGCTTGCAAGGGCGCCTATGTTTTTGTTTTTTTCGGATGGGGTGGACGGGGGATTCGCGGGGTATTTCCGGAATGGAAGAGGCTAATTAGGGAAACACAGGGCAAGAATAAGAAAACTAAAAAAAAAAAAAAAATGAAATAAAATTTAAAAGAAAAGCCAAAACAACAACAACGGGAAGACGGCAATTTCATTTGTCCGCGTCTGTCGGGATTCCTACCCCACTCCTACACACTCGGCCCTCATTTTCAAGAAACAGCCTTCCCTCCCGACTCGCCCAAAAAGAAATGAAATAAAATGAAATAAAAGGAAAACAAAAGAAAATTGTGGTCAGATGAGAGAGTATATGGCCCACAATATCTTCTACATGGACAACAGCAAAAAAAAAAAAAAAAAAAAAAAAAAAAGAAGGGACGGGAAAGGAGAAGGGGGGGGGGGGGGGGGGGGGATACAAGGTAAATCAAGAGCACGTCGACAACGGGTTTGCTTTTTCTTTTTAGTATGTGGTAGTTTGTGCGTGCCGGCCCGTTTTTTTTTCTTTCGTTGTTGTTTTGTTTTCTGTTTGGATTGCACCAGCGTCCCCCCCCCCTCCCCTTCTTCTCCCAGTTCTCGGTTAGCCGGTTGAATGAATAAAGTAGGGCTGCGGTTTTCCAAAGAAACGCCACCATTTCTCCATTCGGTCGTGAAAGGAGTCCTCAAAAAAAAAAAAAAAAAAAAAAAAAAAAAAGGGCCCACACGTAGTTTTACTGAATTGGGTGGTGGTGGTGGGCGAGACGGGTGGGACATATGGGCAAAGGAGGAGAATTAAGAGACAGACGCAACACATTCGGTTACATCGAAAATGATGGAGAAACACACACACACACACACACACACACAAATTACAACCTGTTCGTGTTCGCGTATGTGGGCGCGGGTGGTAACTAAAAAAAAAAAAAGGGAAAAATCGGAAAAAGAGGATCGAAGTGGGGGGAGGAAAAAAAAAAGAAAAGCAGACAGACGACCAAAGAGTGTTTCCGGCACACACACGTGTGATGTTGCTGTCGTATAGTGTGTGTGTGTGTGTGTGTACGTATTGGGCGTGGAGAGTGGGCAACCCGAAAACCGCAAAACGTAATGACGGAAAATTCTTGTTCCCTTTTTTTTTTTTGGTTATTTTCTTGGCAATGCGGCGATTTCCTTTCGGGCAAGACCAGCGCAATGACCCACGTCAGCTTCAATAACCGAATACCTCCCTCTTACATTTTGTTTCGTGTTTAAGGACTCACGGAAAACGGGGAAAATCAAAACAGAAAAAAAAAGAAATTAAAATTGAATGGACGCATTTCATTCCTGATTTCACACTTTCCCAACAGGTGACAGTAGTTGACATGACAAATTGTTTTCCATTAATTAAATGGCAAAGTTTCTGATGGGCTTCTAATGGGGGGGGGGGATACTACCTCCTGTCTGACAAGATTCAGGTGGTGGTTGTTGTTATCGTCATTTGTTGTTGTTTTTTTTGGCCGTTTTTCTTCTTTTTGTTTTCATCATTTCGTAATTTATTGCGTCTTCCTTTTTTGTCTGGCTCTATACGACACCTAGACATGTAAAACGAGATAGGGAAATGAAGGGCCGTCAAAGAGCAAGCCCTAGAGAATGGTACCGAGTCCGGAGCAATCAAAACACACCTGCGCGTCCGCTAGATTTTTTTTTTATTTTTAGGATTTCGGTTATTTTAGGATTTTTATTACAAAAGCTTTGCCTTTTTTTCCCCCCCTTTTCGTTCGTCCTACACACTCGATGCTCGCACGTCCATTCTGTTTCTTTTTTTTTAAGGACGCTATTTCATTTTTTCTTTCTTATCATTTCATTTTCCCTTTTTTTTTTTTTATCTTCGTTCCTCCATTACACGGATGATCAATGTTTTATCTTTTTTCGGTGGCAAAAAAAAAAAAAAAAAAAAACGACGAAATCACCACGTGTGAGCAGACCGGAAGTGGTCGAGGGGGTCAAGCAAAAGAGAAGGAACATTCCATTCTACCACTGTGATTTCCTCCACATTTTCCTCCCGAAAAAAAAAAAAAAAGTACAAAGTAATTATTATCATCACAAAATGAAAGGGGAAAAGAAAAGCAAAAAGAAAAAAAAAAAAAAAATGAAATAGCCACCACTAAGAAAAGAAGAAGAAGGCCTTGGCTAGCTGTGGCTAACAACGCTCAAGAGGTCACACACTGCAGGAGACTGGACAGCGAAACACACACACACGTTATTTTTGTTCTCATTTTTTTTTGTGTGTGTGTGTGTGTGTGTATGTTATCTCTCAGCCACACTGTATGTTTTTTTTTTTTTTTTTTTCTTTCTTATAACAGAAAAGTCTTTTTGCTGCCATCCAATAAATTATTAGCAGACGTACTCGTACACAACACACACACACACACACAGTTCAGGAATCTCATTAAAGATTCTCTCTCTCTCTCTCTTTTTCTTTTGCTTCAAATTTCTCTTTCTGGAAAGAGTTATACTCGACGTATAGTCCTAGTAGCATACACTTGTTTTTTTTTTACCGCATATAAATATACCTGTGCTAGATAATCTGCTGCCGATCGCTGGAGAGCTATTATCAACAACGGCCAACGTCAGAACAACAACACCAACAACGAGAAAAGGAGCTGAAAACAAAAAGGCCAAAGAGGGTGGGAGTGGAGAGCGGGAGAGCACATCATTTCTCACGCTCCCCCCTCCGACAAAAAAAAAAAAGAAAAAAAAGAAAAAGAAAAGAAAGAACTCTTTACCGAGTGCCCCCATCGAGAGAAGCCAAAAAATGAAAACAGCTACTAGTACCAAAGAAATGGACTCCCTTGACTTTGGGTTCCCTTCTTCTTCCAAATTTTGTTTTAATATTCCTCAGCTTATTAGAGACCATTTAGAGAAGAGAGAGAACAAGGACTAGGAACAGAAGAAGAGAAGAGAGGGGGGGGGGGGATCCTGACTCGCATACGCGCAGACAAACCGAGGACGGTGCGCTCGTAAAGCAAAAAGACGCAACACACACACACACACAATGACCGTCAACTTACACGAAGAAAAAAAAAAAAAAAAGTCGAGTTGTTCTGGAACACATTCAACACGGCGGCAACAAAACAACAGAGAAGCCAAAAAAAAAAAAAAAATGAGTCAAAAAAACCAAAATAAACGAAGAAACGGGAAAATATGGAGGGCAAGAAAGAGAGAGGCAGAAGGGGGGGGGGGGGTCTCGTGTGTTTCTTCGTCTGCTGGTCTCTTTTTTTGTTTTTTTTTTGTTTTCCTTGTACATGTAAAATGCGGGCGCGGACCGAGAAAGGGAAGTACTTAACCGTCATTACATCTGGCCTTGGGAACAAATAAAAAGGAAGAAAAAAAAAAAAGAGAATATGATTTTCGACGAAGAAGAAGTGGAGGAGGAAGAAAACACGGCGCGTCGTTCAGAGGAGATTGTGTTCGCTCTCCCTTCCTGCCTTGTGTCCATTTTTGTTTTTCGTGTTAGAACGTCATTCGAAAAACCTCTTGGCTTCGCCCCCCCCCCCACCCTTATTTCCAGGTATTTTTACGGCGTTCGATTGTCGCGCCGTCATAAAAATCAGGAAGAAAAAGAAACGAAAAAAGATAAACAGAAAATAACGTTTGCCAGTGGAGAGCAAATGAAGAAAAAAGAAAAACCAAACCCTAACCTTGGCTCGTTTCTCTCTTCGTTCGTTTCGTAAAAAAAAAAGAAAGAAAGAAATGATATTACACACGACGTGGTGGACACACACACACACACACAAAATATAATACCTCTATTTGGTTATCCTTTTTTTTTTCGAAAATATTGACGAAGCGTCGTAGTTTGTATGTTTTTTTTTCTAGCTAGAAATCCTCGATTTCTTTAAATGTTATGCCGAACTATTTTTTTTTTTTTTTAGGGGAGAAAAAAAAATCGAATTCAAAAATCGTTTGAAAAAAAAAAAAAACTCCGGTGAAAACGACACGTGTAACCTTCTGACGACTTGACATTTGATGGAGTTTCTTGCATTTCTCGAAATAAACAGGACAAGAAAAAAAAAAAAAAAAAGAGACAAGACGTGATGACGACAGTGTGACGATGTTTCCTTGTGGGAAGGTTAGCCGTTTAGGCAATTCAAAATTCGCGGCGGGAAGTCCGACATCTGTCAATCATCTTCCCTCCCCATGAAAAACCAACTAACCCCTCAGTCAATCCACCCCTCGTATGTGTTTTTTTTTCTTTTCTATTATTACAAAAAAAAAAAAATAAAAAAAAAATGGAAATGTTTTAAATATAAAAAAGGAAACACGGGAGGGGGGGGGGCAGTTCTCTCTCATCTTTGTAGGAAAAAAAAAAATCGAATCTCGTCAAGTGAAGAACGAAAATGTGTGGAGCGAACAAAACTGATGGGACCCAAACACAACAGATGACACCGACAATGGGACAAGAATGAAAGAGGGGGGGGGGGCATGGGGCGTAGTCGGAACTTTAAAAAAAAAAAAAAAAAATCAAGCCGAGGGAAAATTGCCCGTCTCACTGTCACGTACGTAGAGGGACGGCCCGATTCCGTGTTTGTCGGCAGACCCCCCCCCCCCCCCCCATATTGAATACAAATCAATCGACTTCGCCATCCACACACACACACACACATATACACACCCCTAACGCCCCTCTCCTCCACTTCTTCTATTCAATTTGAACGATAAAGTCAAAATCGCTGAAAGAAACTAAGCGATTCTTGCCGGATGATTTGAAATTCCCGCTGACACTAGGGGGAATTTTCTTTTTTTTTTTTGAAAAAAAAAAAAAAAAGATTCACAAGTGGGTCGGTTCCATGTCCACAAAAAAAGATACAAGTGTCGCAAGAAAAAAAAAAAAAAAAAAAAAAGCGAGTGGTGATGGAAGAAATGGTGGGTTGGGAATCAATTGATAGGCAAACACAAAAGTTTTCGATCCTTCAAAACATCGTTGCTTTCCATATTTTCCCAAACTACTCCGGCGATACGGGTATCGAAAAATAAAGAAAGAAAGAAAGTGATGTGACGTGAAGATGAGAATAAAAATGTGATGTCGGTACAGTACCTTCGACTAAGGAGCTGAGTAGAGTGATGTTGGCCGCCTTCCGACGCCCCGCCGGCAGACTCAGTCCTATCCGCTCCAGACTCTCGCGCAACTCACGTCCACCGTTCTTCGATTTGGCTCTATAAAAGAGAGAGAGAGAGAGGGATGTATAAATATTTAATGCGTATAAATGTGATAAAAACGTTTCTAAAGATTTCACAGCAAAAAAAAAAAAAAGGGGAAATAAAAATAGCCGAGAGCAATAAGGAATATACGATCAACATCAAAACTCTAATCGCATTAAACTCTGATATTTTTCTCTCTTTGCCGCCTTTAACGTTTGGCGTGTTATGGATTTGATTTTTTCATACATAGAAAAGGAGAGCTCGCAATCTGTGAAACTGCAATCAGCGGTACTTTTTCGTCCTTCTTTTTTTTTTTTTTTTTTTTTTTTTTTTGTGTCCAAGCTTTTTAAAAGGAAAAGCTGATGACCACTACCAAACACCCACAACCAAACCACCATCTCAGCTATAAATATTTTTCTTCACTATTTTACTCGTTTTTATGACTCTATACCATTCCATATGCATTCATGATGCTACTAAAGGGGGGGGGGGGCGGGTAGGTGGTAGTGAGGTGCTATAATCAAGAGCCATCAGGTCAGAGAAAAAAAGAGAAGAAAATCGCCGTTTAAGCCACCCCGTTTTTTTTTTTGTTTTTTTTTTTTCCTTTTCTAAAGAAAAAGATTTGAGACTCTTTAATGTGCACTGAAGATATGTGTACACACGTTGGTTAAATTATTCAAAAGAGCCCTAACCAGACATTGTACATACATTTCAAGTGGGTAGGTAGAAAGAACAGACAGAGAAAGATAAATAAGCCAAGGAGCCTTCATTAGCGATAATCAAAAGAGTTTTCTTTTTTTTTTTTTTTTTTTCTTTCGGTAGGCGTTGCTTCGTCGTCCATCTCCTTCCATTTGGCTTCAAAATGAATGGAGAGAGATTGGGGGGGGGGGGTTCGGTAGTAACGCAAACGCACCGACGTTCGACCAACTCCTTTGCGATCGTTTCGTGATACGAGAGAGAGAGAGAGAGAGAGAAAAGAAAGGGAGAAATCATTGCCATTATGGTAGTCGTTTTCATAAGCAATGCTGCACAAAATGTCGTGTCGTCGCGTCGTGAGTTTTTTTTTTTCTTTTTCAAAAGTTATTCCGAGCCTCCCGCAAGACGGCCATGACGCAAGCGCAGCATTTTCCTATCGACTGTTTAAAAGACTAGTTTCTCATTGACTGGACACGCAGACTCCGCCCCCTTGGCGATACATTGTACAACATGAAAAGCCCAGTCAGTTGTTTGTTTGTTTTTTTTTTACTGCAATTTTCTTTAAGATAATCGACAAAAATGATTCTCTAACGTTTAGCAGCACACCCCAGGGTGAGCGATGTATATAAAAAAAAAGGGGGGGGGGGAGGAAATAAAAAAAAAAAAAAAAAAAAAACACGCCCTTAAATATCTGTGACGTGATGATTTCATCCGGATAAAAGGTCCGGAGAGAGCAAAAAAAAAAAAAAAAAAAAGGGTCAGGTGATTGAATCAAATCCCTGACAAACAATCGATCAGACTCTCCCTACACACTTCCACTAAACACTGGTTAGTAAAAAGATGGGGCAAAAAAAAAAAAAAAAAAAAAATATATGAAAAATGAAATAAAACGGGGGATAATCAATAGGACCCCCCGCCATCATCGAGAAGGCGAAAATGAGGGCGGAGTTGGGGAATCCATTGCCTTGGCAAACACCACCGGAATTGAATCAAGAGTCCCCGACACACATTGCAAGTGTGTGTGTCTCTCTCTCTCTCTCTCTCTCTCTCTTTCCCCTCTTTTTTTTTTTTTTTCATTTACTTGAATCGAGAAACACGGACCAAACCGGAACAGAAAGGGGGGGGGGGGGGGGGGGGGGGGGGGGAGGACAAAAAAAAACATAAACAGGCGACATAGAAAAAGACGACACATTTTCTAGCTGCTATTAACAAAACAGCGCTGTGGGCCATTGAAAACCAAAAAAAAAATATGTGGATAAAATTTCGAATAGCGTAAGAATGTACCCCCATAAACGTATGAAATGTTAAGTGGGTACTTGCTAACACTTGCGCAATTTAAACAGCGATTTTTTTTTTCAGGCCTTTAAAAAAAAAAAAAAAAATCAAATGAAACCCCGATGCAGATAAAAAAATCTTTATGACGCGTCCTCACGGATAAAAATTACGGGTAAAATAACATGTGGCTAATGCGATTGAAAATGTAATCGTTTCTCAATGAGTTTTTCGAAAAGAGATTTGTCGATAACGTGAAAGTGGACTTCGTCGGCGTTGTCCGGGAATATTAAAAACTGGCGCTGCCAAACGTAACAGATGCTAACCTCCCTAATCGATTTCATCAACTCTTCTGTTGCGCAGTAACGAACGCCCTCAGTACGGAGGGACTCTGTAAATAAAAAAAAAAAACGGCCAAACCTTTTTTTTTTTTTTTTTTTTTTTTTTAACCATAGTTCCACAAAACTAAAAAATTATGCATGATTACGAGGCCCGAAAACGGAAAGTGTGAATTATTAATGTTTAAGATGAGGTGAGTGGGCGAGGAGTTGTTAGTAATCAACGTTACCGAAAATAAAACACAAAAAAAAAAAAAAAAAAAAAAAAAAAAAAAAAATAGGTGAGATTTAAAAAAAGAAAAGAATAAAGAATGAAACTTTTGGGTGCCTTTAACGCTTTATATTCTCTATCCAATTGGAACCAGCCGAGTTCACTAGTAAACCATCGCGTGAGAGTAGCCCATCTCTGTCGATGAAGCTGGCGGAGGCTATTAGCGCTGTTTCCTTCCACCCACCCGAAGAAAAAGTTCGATGTAACGCTGCTGCTGCTGCTGCTGCTGCTACTACTACTACTACCACCACCACCACCACCAGCACACTTGTATTGTAATAAATAGCCTCTCTCCTTCTGTCTATTTTCATCGTGAATATTCATAAGGCTTCTACAACGGGCGAGCTACCCAGTTTCGGAGGGCGCCTTCAGACTCAATTTTTGTTTTTGTTTTTTCTTGCAATTCTTTACCTACTGTGTGATGTTGTAGAGAGGTACAACACACACAGTTTTTTTTCCAATGTTTGCGTTATAGCGGGGCAAAGAGTCAGCGTGTGAGAAGTTCGACTGCAGTTAATACGAAACGGACGGGGGGGGGGGGGGACTTTCTAACCGCAACAAATGCCAACCGTAAAAAAAGAGGTAAGGGAGAGAAAATAATCGAAGAGGATCATGCAAAACTGTGCCTCTTTTTTTTTTCTTTTTCTTTTTTAAAAAGGGAGGTACAATACGTAGGATGTTGCGTAATTAGGCTGTTAAAGAATAGCAGAAGACGCTACGAAAAATGATGACCAAAACAGAAAAGAGGGGGAGACTATCTTTCCATCATCTAAACCCAACGTTTCGTAAGGGGGTTGGAAGGGAATAAAAAGAAGGAAGAGAAAGATGAGCAAGTCGTTTAAGGGATGATGGGTAACATTGTCTCACTCCCGACGGCATCGTGCACGTCTTAACGCGATGAGAGCTGCCGAGCGGCCCGAACGTGTTCAGCGTTTCAAATGCGTATCATTCGTTAAGCAGACGGTTGAGGTTAAAAACGGGTGTTGGTCAGAGCCCGCATGTTCTCTTTAACGTTCGTGCAGAATAAGGAGAAAGACTACCATGTTCCATGGAGATCGTAGGGCAAGGTAATTGTTACACTAAAAAAAAAAAAAAAAAAAAAAAAAAACTGGACAGAACTGCAACATCAAATTTTTTTTTTTTTTTTTTCTTCTTGCTTTCGACGTGGCTCGTCCAATGTCCGTTTCTCGGGAAGAGAATTTATGGAAATTGGCCGAAACGGTCGGCAGAAGGGCGAGAATTTCGGGAATTGGCACGACCGCACAGAGCTACCACTTTTCTCTGAACTCAAAGAGTTATTTCCCTTTCTTGTATCTCCACCACCAAAAAAAGATCATTACACAGGCTAAAAAAAAAAAAAAATAAGAAGCACGAGCAGCAAAAAAAAAAGAAAAAGGGGCAGTTCGTTACGTGTGTGCGTTGTGCGCCAGACGAAAGGGCCTTGTAATACCGCAACGTTTAAATTGAAGACGGGATCCGACGTCGCGAAATCCCGAAAAAAAAAACTACCACCTCCCTACTCATCATTCTTTTCGTTCTCTCATCTCACACTCCCCTCCCCTCCACTCTTGTACAAAATGGTAGCATCGAAAAGAAAACATTGGTAATGAATACCAACCGAGTTTTCCTTTTTCCTAGTAAACACCACTACTTTTTCAGCGTCTCATTAACGGCAAAAAGCTTTTTCGCCGTTCTTTTCCCGACTTGCCGAATAGAAATGACCACATTTCCCACTTGGTCTACTACTTATTTATTATTTTTTTTTTTTCTATTTCTCTTTCTTCGTATGAGCTCTCTCAGTACGAAAAAAAAAAAACCCGCCCGAACCCCTCATTTTCAAGCCCTGAGCACCACCAATTTTGTTCTTCCTTTTTTCTTTTTTTTTTTTTGCGGGCCCCGAACTCCAAGGTGCATTCGATCCATCACAAACGCATTCATTTTTACACATTGACCATCAGCCGTTGTTTTTTTTTTTTTTTTTTTCTTCTTCCTGATGATAAGGCTTATGACGGCAACATAAAAAATAAATAAAAAAAAGCGAGTTTCAAAGAAAAAGAAAAAAAAAAAAAAAAAGATAATCATTCTCAAGAAAGAGAAAGAAAAAAAAAAGAGAGTGGAAGAAGAAGAAAAATATACAGCCAGTCTGTCAGTTCGCTCTGATTGCCAGGTGATTTGTGAGCCGTTGGGATGGATCCAGTTCTACTAGTAAATATATCTTTATGTTGTATTTTTTTTTTTACTCCGTTCCAGACACGCACTCTTGAACCCCCCTCTTCTTTTTTAAACTCAAATCGGCAAAACAACCAAGTCAGGTTGTATATATTTTTTTCTCTCTCTCTCTCTCAATTGATCTTCCAAGCCCGTAAAACATCAAAGCGCAAAATGGGATAGATATTAAAGAGACCATATGTGTGTGTGTGTGTGTGTGTGTGTGTGTGTTCCTATTGCGTAGAAGAGACGGTTCCATCTATTTTCTTCGGTCTATCTGTCGGCAAAAAGAGAGTCAATCGACCCGTTCGTTCTCTCTCTATATCCATGCATCCATCACCTCCCCCCCTCCCCCGTACGTTGTTTCTCATCCGATCTAGCTGGAGGCTGTAGAGCAAAATCAATCTCCGCTGGAAGCGCCTAGTCGCCATGGCAACTAAATGCAATCCGAAAAGCAAAAACTCGCTCGGTTTGCTCGTCAAGCCATTTCCCCGCCATTTTCTCCATACTCCTACACCCTGGCAAGTCTATCGTTATTCAACATCTATCTCGCGCGCCAGCGATAAGAGAAGAGCCCGCTCCTCCTTCGATGACATTATAAAAATAGATGAAATAATAATCTTTTTTTTTTAAAGAAAAGATTATTATTTCATCTTTTTATACATATATATATGTATAAAAACCTATCTTGTTTTTTTGTGGGCTATTAAAAATGTTTTTCTTAAGGATTCTGATTGGACGATTCAACGCTGTTTTTTGTTTTTTTAAGGTGTGCTTAGGCTAGTTGGAGAGGAACATGTTTCTTGTCTTGCCAACAAGAAACACAAAATAAGGCCATTCACTGTCACAGCCAGCTGAGCGAAATGATGAACCAGGCGGCAAATGAAGCAACAGACAAAAACACACACAAACACACACAAACTATGGTGTTCGGTTAAAAAAAAAGAAAAAAAAGAAAGGGAACCCATCCGTGCCGGAGAGTTTTGGTCGGTCGTCATCGTAATGTTATAACAACAAAAACAACAAGAAAAAAAAAAAAAATAAATAAATAGCCGGAGATGATAAGAGACCGTGTAGAAAAAAAAGAAACACAGGGGCGGCCATCAAACGAATCGACAACCCAAACTATTTAACGTTTCCTTCGGGAAAGAAAAAAAAAAAAATGTTCCCAGCAGCTCTTCGCGTTTTGCATTCTTTCATCACCATCAAAAGATGTAACAAATAAAAACAGACACTTGATTCGATTATGGATCAGATTTGGCCGCAAACGTTTTCTCGTAAAAATAAAAAATCAAATCAAATAAATAAATTGCCTCTTTGTAAAAAAAAAAATAATAAAATAAAGTGAGAGAAAAATCATTCGAATAAAAGAAAAATTGTGTGATAAGAATAGAGGGGACCAGTACGCTAGAGTCTCTATAAAAAAAAAACAACAATGGCATTGGGGGGGGAAAAAAAAAATTTGTACGAACGGACATGCGTCTTTTCATATGAGGATTACACGATAAAAAATTGCTATTCTTCTTTTCTCTTAAAAAAAAAAAAAAAAAAAAAAAAAAAATGGTTAAACTTGGCGGGCTGTCTTTCTCCTGCTTGGCTCAAGTGGAAGCTGAAGCTATCGACAGATGAGAGAGCAAGAACTCTATCGTGGCGCGTGACTCGGCACAGTCTATCCGCTTCTTTTTATTCCTCGATATTTGAAAAAATTCCCGATTTTGATTTTTCTTTTTACTCTTTACATTTGTCTGTGGTGACGAGGAATTAAAAGGAGGGGAAAAAAAAGACACACTCGCACACGCACAAGATACGCAAGAAAAGAAAAGAAAAGAAAAAAAAAAAACACGGGAGGGAATGAATCTCGTTATTCCCAACTCTTTTTGTTTGGCTATTGTTTGCAAGCTTTTGTTACATTTCGGGCTGCGCGGACGGGTCGCGGCCCGTCGTTCTAAAGTGTCCGTACGCACAGTGTGTAATGAAAATGTGTTGGAATGATATTCCAAACTTTTGGGGGCTCCTTCTTCGCGACGAAAAAAAACAAAAAAAAACAGCACAGAGACAAGCCGAAAAACCCCTCACGGAACATTTTTAAAGACAAAACAAAAAAAAAGGAGGGATATAGAGGAGCCAAAGAATTCAGATGATTGGTAAGAAAGAAAAAAAAAAAAAAAAAAAAAAGGGAGCGGGGAAGACAAGAGATAAGAGTGTGACTGGCGCCCCCCCCGACACAACAACAAGACAACAAAAACGAAACAAATCTGTTCCGCTGTCGTCTTTTTTTTGTTTTTTTTTGTTTTTTTTGGCTTTTCTTTTCCCGCGTGCTATTCAAGACATCAATAGAACGATCAACATAATCGAATCATTTGTTACCGCCCTTCATTCTTTTTCAGAGATTCCCGTTTGTTGCCGCTGTTCTATTCCTGCCACATTTGCCAACACACAAACATGCACCGAGATAGGTAAAGAAAAAAAAAAAACAAAAAAAAGAAAAGATAAACTTTATTCCAAACTCCACGTGATTCCGGATTCCTTTTTCTGTCATTCCAGTCCGACTCATTTCAATATCACAAGACAAAGACGGTCGCGGAAAAAAAAAAAAAGAGCAAAAAATTCAATCGAATTGGAGAGAGAGAGAGAGAGAGAAGAAAAAAAAGAAAAAGGGGGGAATGAGCCAACCCAAATTCCTATACGACGGCAGATTGGAAACGCGAAAAAAAATATCTTAGACTTCGCTACCCGACTGCTTCTTTACCTTTCAAAGTTATTATTACTTTTGCCTTTCTTTCTCGTTTTTCGAATGAGCAAAGAAAAATACTTATGTTTCCATCCTTTTCAAACTTCTATCCGTCAAACACAAACGAAGCGACAGGATCATCATTTTTTATTTCATTTCTAAAACCTCCCACCATTTCTTTTTGCCCCTTCCGAGTTTGTTTCGACCCACGCCACATCAAGTTGAAGAAAAAAAAAAAAAGCAGCAGCCACCTTTTCTTTTGCGGGCCGACTCCTCCTCCCAGCCCCCCCCCCCTTCTTCATCAAGACGAACGAAGCGAGCGATCGGACAGACAGCAGCGGTGGCCGTCGTCGTGAGGAATCAGAATAGGGAGGGAAACTGGCAGGCCAATTTGAATGTTGGCCCTTTTTTTTTTTCTTTCCCACTCGCTGGCTTATTTTTTTTTTTTCAATGTCGTTGCCAAGGCAATCAAAAGGCAAAAGAAGAAGGAGGAGGAGACATATGGACATGTTTCGAATGAGATACTGTATATGCTAATAGAAACGGAAAGAGAAGGGAAAAAATAATGTGTTGTGTTTTTTTTTTCTTACCTGCGAAGGACTCCGCCGAGAAGGGAGGCGTTGAGGCATTCGGGCGGTGAGAGGCGTCGCTGGACTTCGCCGACCGTCACCTTGTACTTGGACGTGGACGAAAGGAGAGACAGCCGACCGGGCACCGAGCAGAATACGTCCGTCGGGGAAACTGGGCCAGACAGCAACACATCTTTGGTTTTTTTTAATTATTACGATTCAAACAAAACAAAAAGAGAAAAAAAAAAAAATGGAAAGAACAGAAAAAAAAAACAAATAAATGAATTAATAAAAAAAAAAAATGAGGAAAAACAAATAGAAATGAAAATAAATAAATAAATAAATAAAAAACAAATAGTAGTCAACCGCAATGAGCTGACACGTAATAAAGCACGTCAGGAACAAGTCTTGGCGTGAAACAACAACTACCACTGCGTGCCATAACACGACACGCACCGCCTTTTTGGCATGACCTCCTTGAACTCTCCACACTCTTTTTTTTTTTTTTTTTTTTTATTTAAACCATCGCCCTACGAAGCGCAAGAGTTCAACAACACTATCCTTTCCTTTAGCGCATTTTTTTTTTTTTAGACTTCCACTTCAAAGAAAATTAGCCAAAAATGACCACCACTTTTACTGTTGTACTCGATCTTAATCGCGGAATTCTCTGACCCCCCCCCCTTTTTTTTTTTTTTTTTTTTAGCCTACAAGAGAAGAAAAGAAAAAAAAAAGAGCGGTGGCCAACATCCATTGAAATGAGGGTCATTTATTCTACAAGTGGCTGGCCGCCATTGTATTGCCCACCAAATGCCGCCCGCCCCGCATAAAAAAAGAAATACCCTTTTTGGAAAGCGGGCAGATAGCATCACTTGCAACGAGATTGACACACGACGCTTTACGTTATTATTACTAGCCCGCCAGGACAAATGATTAGGGGGCTACTCCCGTCTCATTAAAAAACGTAAAAGAAAAGGAAAAAAAATGTAGACGATCTGATTTTGTTTTCTTTTTTTTCCGTAAAAATGAAATCAAACCGACCGAAACGTAACAACATTTTTTTCATTTTCCCCTACAAAAGAAAGAATCTGCCAACAAGACAAGTGCTGTCTTTAACTATCTGTCTCACTTAACGTTGAGGCGACTCGTCTAACGGACGCACTGGAGCGTGCGTCAAGTGCGTAGCGCTGTTGGCTATTACGGACGCCACTACTACCCAAAGACGGGCGATGATCGTAAAAACACACACACGCACAGTCACAGTCACATACAAAAAAATTAACGAACCCCGACTAAGTTTTTTTTTTTTTTTTCTCGACCCATTCGCCTTTTTTTTTTTTTTATAACAAACATCAGATTTCCCGTTTTATAGCCTTTTTTTTTTTTTTTTTTTTTTTAAATTATGATTTCTTTGACAGCAGGTCCCTCTTCAAATCTCGATTTTTTAATATCACCGCGTTCTGTTTCTTTGGTAGGCTTTCAAAAGTTCCATTTCGACTATTTCCGAAGATGTTTTTTTTTTGCTTTCACTGGAGATTCGTCGTAACGTTTAACAAATAACAGCAATTTAAAAAAAAAAAAAAAAAAAAAAAAACTAAAAAATGTGAATCGCACGTAAATAGCGCGTGATGGCGTTCTTTTGCTTACCGAATTCTTTTTTGACGATGGACATCTGGTCGGTGGAAATGAAATTCGAATCGCTCTCGACGCTGGGAGTCTGTAAATAATAATAATAAAAAAAACAAATTCATTAATTAAAATGAAGAAGAAAAAAAAAAAAAAGAGTCGACTTGACAAGACGCAAACAGCGGGGGAAGTCGCGCCGAGTCTGTTGTGCGCGGTTGACATTGGCACGGACGTTCGGCTAAAATTTACGAGCAATTAATATCTATAAAAAAAAAAAAAAGCAAAGAGAGAGAGAGAAGGGCAAAAAAAAAAAAAAAAAAAAAAAAACACACCGTGTGCGTAAATTGCCGATAGAAAAAGACGGAGGGGGCAATCTTATAGTAACAGGCGGGGGGGGGGGGGATATATAATACGAACCTGTCGACTCCGGGAAAAAAAAAAAAAGGCCGCCCGCCCAAAGAGTTCGAGGACTCACGCAAGTCCCTTTTTTTTTGTTGTTGTTGTTGTTGTTTTGTTTGAGAAATTCGATTCAAAAGGAAAGTCTCCGCCTTTTCGAATCGCAAACACAACTGGGTCGGCCAATGAAAAGGGCGTACAAAAATGTTTTTTTCCAACGCAATAAAAATTGCCTCTCTCTCTCTCTCTCTCTCTATCCTTCTCCCCCCCCCCTTCCTTTCCACTGCGTGTACTATCTAGCCGAGTTTGGTGAATGTACACTTAATGAGTCTAGATGGACATTTTGATTGGAGTTGAAAAACTTGGCCAACCTTTCGCTGTGTCGTTGCGATTCGAAATAATGAAGTCATTGACTTGTCCAACAAACATTTCAGGCTCTGATATGATTTAGCATCAGCGTGTGTGTGTGTGTGTGTGTGTGTCTATGCAAATGTTTCTCTCTCTTTTTTTCTTCCGGATATCTATTTTATTTTTACGTAAAGGCATGAATTTCTACGAACCGTCGAGAAACGAGAAAGAAAAAAAAAAAGCCATTTCCATTTCAAAACACATCAATGGCAAAAAAAAAAAAAAAAAAAAACTCAACATTTCCCTCCCCAAAAAGATGTTATAACCGACGGGAGTAGGAATTTTACGACGTCGGACCCGAGACTTGTGAAATTTCTTTCCGTCCCGTCACTTCTTGCTTCGGCGCCCTCATCTCTTTTACGGAATCAAAGGAGAGGAGTAGATGGGACAACGAGCATCTTTTTTTTTTTAAATTTTATTTCCCCTTTTTTTTTTTTTTTCTTTTCTTTCCCAACTGACAGAGAAATGTCTATCTGTTGGTGCTGCTCAATCTACCGTAAAGGTTAAGTGCGCACGTTGGCTATCAACTCCTACCGCCACAGTACATATGTTGTCTTTTAACAGTCACGCTATTCAAACAAGAGCATCACAGCAGCAAAGTGGTGTGTGTATGCGTAGCCGTTATTTGATCTATTTCCCATTTAACGTTTTTGACTCAAGTGCCCTCCCCCCCCTTTTCTTTTTTAAAAGGCCTTTACGAATTCAAACGATTTATTATGTCTTTGATTGTGATATGAATTATAACGAAAAGCTTTCAGCAGTCGCAGAAAATGTTTTCATCCAAAGAAATTTAAAGAGAGATTCCCCTGACAAATGATCGCATTCTACTATTGGCTTTGACTCGGGGAAAAGCGGAGACGGGGAGACGTACTTAAATGTGGGATGGAATGAAAACAAAAGCAAACAGGCTATCGAGAAAAAAAAAAAAAAAAAAAAAAGAGTAAAGAGATTTGAATGTCTGATTTTTTGATGCCTTGATGATGATGATGATTTTGACTTTGGGGCCGGGTGATTTGTCGGCCAAGATTAAGATAGCCACGTTGATAATCTATTCACGAAGACTGCTCAACGGGCGTGCACGATGTTTGGGAAATAAGGGGAAGACGGAGCAAAAAACAACAACAACCTGAGGCTGTGTGTTGCCTGTATCCGTGATCCTCCCATTTTTTCCCTACGTCGTCGTAGGCCTATCATTTTCCCCCCGTTGGTCGGACAGTCCCAGCCACCAACACGTGAAGCGTGTCTTGCAATTTGAATAATACCGATGAGAAAAAAAAAAAAAAAAAATAAGAGAGCCACGGACATATTCTCCCCTATTTTTCTTGGACCCGACAACCAAGACTCGATAATGATAGCCATTGGCTCGTCAAGTGCCATTTTCTTTTTACCCAACGTCAGGATAAAAAAAAAAAAAAAACCTTAGCACACACACGCATTGAAGAAATATGAAATGTTTTTTTTTTTGGGGGGGGGATTCTTTTCAAACTGTTGGACTTACAACTACGAAAAAAAGGGAGAGATTTCAATGCTGTCTAGCACCTGATCATAGAATCAATCGACTACTTCACGATAATCCATCAAGCATTTTTTTTTGTTAGTCTTCTCACTTCATGGATACATTTTCTCCCCTTTTAAAGAAGGGGGAATTCATCTTCCTCTTGTTCCCTCAACCCTCCCAAGACGTATTTGGGCATCTCGAAAAAAAAAAAAAAAAAAAAACTCTTTTGACGATTGAACACGGAAAGTAAACACAAAATGTGGATCGTAACCGAGTCAGAATGGAACATGAAAAAGAAAAAAATCTCTTTTGATGTTTGTTTGGAGTTTTTTCTTACCTGTCCATCGTCGATATTGTGATGAGATGAAAGCGGTGTGGAGGCTAGATTGCCTGGAATGACGATCGTTTCGCCTGAATCCAGCACGTGATGACTGGCCTGAACGAGCACATCGGGCCGTCGGACAACGTTGTACTGGTTTCCTTCGCCTCGTCCACTGTTGCCTCCGCGGCCTCCCGACGGGTCGTAAGAAAAGTGAACATTGCCCGTCTGCGACACAAAAACGCACTTCACATTAAATGATGACAGCCTCTTTTTCATCGCTCAATTTCCTCATTCGACAGAGTACACAAAAAAAAAAAAAAAAAAAAAAAAAAAAGGGGAAGGGCTTATAAAAATTAGGCAAAACGGTTTCACGCTCATTAACGGCACGGATGTCGTGCCAAACGAGGGTGAAACCGGAAGGTGTGAAACATCTTCCGTGACGTTTTTTTTTTAAATGAAATTAAACGATCATTTTTGCTCATTTATTATTAATTTAAAAAAATAATAATAATAGA
Organism: Daphnia carinata; assembly: GCF_022539665.2. NCBI lineage: Eukaryota > Metazoa > Arthropoda > Branchiopoda > Diplostraca > Daphniidae > Daphnia > Daphnia carinata. Next base: position 7,703,018 of record NC_081333.1, read on the forward strand.
AAAGGATAAAGACTTACATCGAGGGCTTCATGTTCGGCGCGTCTGAGGACTTCATGAGTGCGCTGGATTTGGCTATGCGTCGAATAGTGGCTCTGATGGATCGTGTTGAGGCTGGAGTACGGGTCGTTGTTGCCCGACGAATTGCCCAATTGGACCGAGCCGGACGATGGGTGGAACTCGACGCCGACTTGCTGCTGTGGCGGGAACGGCGGCGGGAAATAGGGCGGCTGCACAAAATGGACCGAAATCGAATCCATTTACATAAGAAAAAGAAGAAAAAAAAAAAAAAAAAAAAGGGAAAAGAATTGAATATCAACCGGTTCAAATTAGCCAACATGTCACACGGACACACACACGAAAAAAAAAAACTTGATCGTTAGTTATCCACGAAGAACAACAACAAAAAAAAAAAAATGACGGGACTCGCCATTGAAAGGTGCCAAAGACTTATTTGGGCAATTTTCTTTATAAAAAACAAAACAAAAACTTGACTTAGGATTTAAAAAAAAACAAAAAAAACTAATACAAATACGCGCGCGCACACACAAAACACAATAACATACAAAAATAAAACCAGTTATGTCACAAGAAAAAAAAAGGAACAGTAAAAAAAAAAAAAAAAAAAAAACCCCGGAAGATAATAAAAACGAGAACGAAATTTCAAATTAAAATAGTGGTTAAAACAGGATAAATTGTGTGTGTCAGTTCAATCGCTGGAAAAATTTAAGAAGAACAAAAAATAAATAAGCGTATCGACAAGAAAAAGATGGAAACGGAAAATTAGATAAAAAAAAAAAAAAAAGGGGGGGGGGGCCAATTTAAAAGACAGTTCCAATATTCGTCCAATTCCGTCTATTCCATGAGTAGCGTGTGTTTTGTGCGTCGGGAATTTATAGACTACTCGTACCGGTATGTTTCTTATCTCTTTTTTTGTTCGTATTTTTGTCTTTCGGCTTCGTCTATTTAAACTAGATGAAAAACAAGCCGTTTATAATTTTATTTTATTATTTTTATTTATTTTTTTTTTTGAAATTTCTTTCTCCGAATAGGAAAGAAAAGACACGGAACCCATGACGTCAGAAACTGACATTCCATTCCGCACCACTTTTCTCAAATTCGACAACTTTGTGGAGTGTCTACGACGTCGCTATGTCTTTTCGATTGTTCGATTTTGCATGGACAAATTATTTTTGTAAAAAAAAACTGAGGACGACAAAAAAAAAAGAAAAAAAAAAAGAAAAAAGGGAACCGAAAAATTCTCTTTGCCCCAAAAAAAATCTCCTTACCATGTGCATGACATCGTGACCGCGGCCGGTCATGTGGTTGTGATGATTCCGGACCGACCAGTCGGCGGCCCGTTCGTGCAGAGCCCGTCGCTCGCACTGGAACAACATTTTGGGGTTTTCTTCGCCGTTCGACTATATATTTGTTATATATATATATATATATATATATATGTACGGAGTTGTACGGATATTAAGTCAAAAGAGTTTTGTAGAACGGATCGTCAAAATGTGCGAGTTTGCCAAGTCGAGTTAGGAAGAGATGAGTTAGAAGAAGGAATGATTTCCCCTAGTAGCCGAGTTGAGTTAGTCGGAGAGAACCAAATTGGAAGTGACCGCCACCGATATCAAACATGAAAGTCTGTCGCTCGCTTTTTGTTTTCTGTACGTGTCCAGCAACTTACTGTACCTCCATAACTGCAGACATGACGTCCGCCGGCATATACGAGAAGCTAAATGTGTCGATATCCGGCATAAGACGACCTGTCGTGTCACAATAGACACGTGCCCACTTTTGTCTTTCCTCGATTTATTTGGCGTTTCTCAGACGAATCGAATTCGCGTAGAGAGAAGGATATTTAAAAAAAAAAAAAAAAAAATAGAGCCACACGGCAAAAAGAAACTGAAATAGCCTCTTTGTGCGAATGATTTTTTAAAACAATAAGTCCTCTAAATCAATTTTTTGAAAAGAATGTCTTCTCTCCTTTTGGTTCGATCACGCTGCAAAACACCGGTATGAATTTCCAAAACAACTTCAAAAGAATCTTGTTTGTTTTTGGCTGTTCTGACACTAAGACAGCGCACTCGGTGTAGGTGGAGGGAAATGAATCACTGGCACCGCAAAACACATCGCTCACAAAGCACTGAGTGAAAAATAGTCGCAACAAACGGATAACATTCGAAATCGAATTCGATGTGTAAACACGCGCTAGTCGTCAAGTCTTTTTTTTCTGTTTTTGGCGATGATTGCCTTACTGTCCCGTCCTCTTATGACACCTGCGTTCGAGACGGATGCAGAGAGGGCTCTGAAGGCTCTACCAGGGTCGACTGCTACACTATACTTCCCCTCGTATATGTGTGTCTCTCGCCCCTCTTCCTCCTCTTTTACCCCACCCTATCCTACCCACCAACCTTTGGCTGCAATCGTACACTCAGGGGAGGAATCACATACATACAGTGGCGGACTCTGGTGTCGCTCACGCACACGGGGAGAGGAGGTGGCCCCTGAGGGCGGGCCTGTCCCGGAGAGAAGCTTATTTTTTTTTTTTTCTCGCTTTTTTTTTTTTTTTTTTATAGAGAGGGGAGATGGGAGGCGGGGGGGGGGGGGGGTCGATAACTAGGCGAGATAACAAGGACTTGCTCCCAGCCCTTGCCGTTGCAATTTACCTCTATATACCCTCCCTTCGTCCAGAGATTCGACGACGACGACGACGTCGTCGTCGGTGCTGGGCCACGGCACACGCACGCGCGGCCCTCACATGCACCGGCTTTCGTCGACGGGTGGAAGAGAGTAAAGTTTGTGCTCCGCCTCTTTCGGTCTTGAGTCAACCAATCGGGTGACTTGCCACTTAATTGGAACCCCCCCACCAAAGAGAGAGGCTACTTACTATTAGACCACTACTATTTTTCCTACATGTATTCACCGAGCAACATCGTTTCTTCTATCAAAGAAAATCATAATAATCGTCTCGCGTTCAATGGGCCTATGTGCGCATTCTTAAACTTTTTTTTTTTTTTTTGGCAACTTTTATTTATTTATTTTACGATTATTATGTTTTCTTTTTCAATGCGATACAAGCGACGTCTTTTTGCGGTGGCTTTCCTTTATGATAACCCCACCCTTTTCCAGTGCATCCCGAACAAATAACATAAAGAGGGAGCGTCTGATCGGGCCGGTAACGACCGGTCGTACAAACAAAAAATGCTCTCAAATAAAAAAATGATTTCAAAATGTTTGAACGACAAAGAGAAATAGAGGGGAAATTTCCACTCGGGGAGTTTCATGACAACGGCAATCATTTTGAATAATAATAACACACGACAAAAATCAAAATGTAAAACAACATGGGAAAGAAACGGAACAATTAAGAAAATATTTCCAAGAAAGAAAACAAAAAACTCAAAAAAAGCCGAAAATTCCATTTTTTTTTGTTTTCTTTTCTACTTATCAAAACAGAAAAGAAAAATAAATAAGAGTAAACTATCTATAGTGGTCACGGTGTGCGCTGAACGTCGGTGATGACGCTCTTGTCTACACCGGCCGACCCCACGATCTCCCCCTCCCCCAAACAGGAAAAGAATCAATGGGCGCCATAAACAAAACTTTGTCGCCCCTCTACTCTCGTTTGAAATGCGTCTCTTTCCGTCCCACATTTCTAACATATCCACACTCAGTTTCGGAGAAAAGAAAGGAAAATTAAAAAATAAATAAATAAAGAATCAGAATCAAAAATAAAGGTACGTCCGCCAAACGCTAGATGGCACTTTCCAATTCCTATTGTGTTGTTTGGCCCTTTCTTTTCCTCGACGTTTATTCTCCCCTTTTTTTTCCCAACAAGAAGAAAAAAAAAGTACATTTTTCTTACTTTTTCAAAAAGATAAAAAAAGAAAAAAAAAAACCGGAATGCCGCCAAGGTAAGTAGTCTTTCTTTTTTTTCTCTTTTTTTGTACCCTGAAATGCAGGTGCAGCAGCGCGGCGGCTAACGTATAATCAACGGCTCTCTCTCTCTCTCTCTCTCTCTCTCTCTCTCTCTCTCTCTCTCTCTCTCTCTCTCTCTCTCTCTCTCTTTCTTTCTTTCTTTCTTTCTGTAGGTAAAGAGTGTGTGCGGTGTGTACTCGATGTGTGTGTGTACGTGGACGTAGCCATGTCAAGACAGGGCCAGTCCGGTGATCCTTCATCATCTCGAGCACAGATGCACAGCAAATGGCCACAGCGCTATACACTGGAAGGCGGAGGTGCAATCACACACACACACACACACACAGACACAAGCACAAGAGTGAATGTAATCACAAGATTAAAAAAAAAAAAAAAAAAAAAAAAAAGAAAAAAAAAAAAAAAAAAAAAAAAAAAGAGAGGTAGGATAATCACAACAGCAACAGCAGCGATTTCCTGGAACGCTGCCAAGCTCTTTTCTTTCTTCGTCACATGAAAGAGATGGTGCTCGAGATAGGGCGGGAGAGTCTAGGAAGATGCATTAAGATCTCAAAGGACGATATATTTTTATTGCGCGCGCTCTTTTCCCTTCTTTTTTTTTCTTTTTCACCTGACGTCACTCGGTGCAACGCTCGCAATCATGCGCACACAAGTCGAAGAAAAGTCAACTCGGAAAGAAAGAAAAGCAATCAAAAGGGACCATTCACACCGACTCGTGAAACTTAACCGAACATTGACAATGACATCATCGTGAGACCGTGAGTTTTTGTCGGTTAGAGTCGGTATGGTACTACTAGTAGTCCTATCAAAAAGCGCGTAGGACGGCATCCAGACGGCCAACTCGAAATTGATCAACATCTCTTAAATGTACCTATTGCGCCTACTCAAGTCTTAAAGCGAGGGTGCATTTAGAGAGTGACTTTTTTCTTCTTCAGTTATTGCTTTACAAAAAAAAAAAAAAAAAATAAATAAATAAATAAATAAAATATTAAGACTGAAAAGAGATAAGGCGGATGGATGGTAACAACCCGGCAAAAAGAGCGACTGGACGCTCGGGAAAGGAATATATAAATAAAACCATAAAAAGAGATGGGGCAATCACGTGCAATCAACAGTTAAGTCACACAACAACAACAAAAAAAGCGAAAAAATAAAAATAAAAGATTGGAAAGAGAGAATAAAATAAAATGAAATTTTTTTTTCCCCAGTTTTTTGCGAGCGCGCGCGTGGATCGAACGTTATCGATCGTCACACCACAGATGACGCCAACTTCTTTTTCTTTTCCGAGAAAAGGTAAAGAAAGCAAGAAAAGAAAGAAAAAAACTAACATGGGGTAGTACAGTAGATTACGGAATCCAGACAGGTGGAATCGAGGCCGGATGGAAGGGGAAAAAAAACGAAAAAAAAAAAAACGAAACAAGACACAAAAGAAGAGGAAAAAGAAGGACGACTTGAACCTCCTCTCCATCCATTTCAAAATGTTCTTCAGACTTTTTTTTTTTGGGAGAGAACTCCCCTATATTTTTCTTTCATTCTCCTTGTATTCTTTTTACCTGGACGACGTGGAAAGAAAGGAGGGAAGAAGCGGAGGAGGGTGATTGGAAGTGGAGATAGAAGATGCGTATAACCTTGACGGCCCAGGTATCCCAACAACTCCCTCCCCCCGTTCTTTCTTTTTTTTTCTTCTTCTTCTTCCCTCCTCATATAGAAACCAAGGGCTTTTGTCCACACGCACATGCACGCGCGACGGACACTTTTTTTTAGGAAAAAAAAAAAGAATATAGAATCAACTGCCATCATTTTTTTTTTTTGTTCTTGCCTTTTCTCTTCCAAGTTCAGACGAGAAAACGTATTGGGAAAAGTTCCTCAGAAATGACCTTACATCGGAGGACATGTGGGCCGAAACGTTTCATTTTTTTTTCTCTCACCAATAAAATGTGGGCGGGGTCTTAATATTTGAAAAAAATAAAATCTGTTATTACGTTGCAGTGTCTAAGGTTAGCTGCCCTTGACGGCGTTGAAATTGCCAGGGAACCCACACACCAACCTGTTGCTTTAGAAAACACAAGGTGGACTAGCTTTTTTTTTTCTTTCCAAGTCAAACGAAACAAAAAGCGACAAAGACAAGGGCATTCAACACGGAATCCCTTGCAAACAAAAAGAGCAACCCCCGCCTAAAGGGGGAAAAAAAAAGAATTACTCAAAACGCTCGTAGAAAAAGAAAGAAAACAAAAACGGGCCTATTGGCATCACCAGTGTGAGCGGTCGGGACCAGCCGCCGCGAGCCAACAAGGTATCCCCCCCCTGTAACACACCGCTGTGTGTGTGTGTGTGTGATATTCTTTCCTTCGCCCTGTTTTTTCCAACATCAAAATAGCTTGTGGCACTACACGCGGCTTCGACACACGCGGTTCGAGACAACCGAACATTCCTTCATACTTTGAAATGAAAAGCAAAAATAAGAGTTGACAAACCTCGTCGACTTCGACAGCTTGATCGGCGTCGTCATGACCGGGACCGACTTCAGACGTGTCGATGAGGAAGACTGTGGCTACGTCGTTGTTGTTGTTGTTGAGCGGCCGTTTCTGAGGTGATAGAGCGTCGCCGTCAGTGTCTTGGTCGTCGATCGGTTGACCGTCATCGTCTGCTTCCATATGGCTTCCGTGCTGGTGGTGATTGTTCTCTTGCTGGTGATGGTGGTCTTCCAGAATCTGAACCATTTCGCGTTTGTGGACGACCAGCATAGGAATGCCCGCACCGGTTGAGCCGCCAGATCCAACAGAACCAGCAGATCCAGCCGGACTGTGATTGTTGTCGTTGTGATTCGTGTCCAAATCTTCAGCCATTGGACTCATGTCGGCCATTCTTTTCGCAACTTGTGTCTTTCTTCTGCTTCACACACACTCATACATACACCAACACTAAACACTTTTTGTTCGGCCGAAAGGTCTGTGATGCAATCAACAGGTGGATGAACAACACACGAAAAAATGATGCCAGATTTAAACTAGGAGTACGTGAGCCAGACACAAAGTCGTGTTGTTAAGGAAAAATGAAGATTATGGGGAAAAAAAATTGTAAATGTATCGACGAGAAGAAGGCAGGTGGGTTAGGGCCAAGATGGCGCCGACCAACACACAGCGCGCCAAAAGACTGAACAAATCCTCGTCGAAAGTCTTGGTGTACAAGTTCACTAAATGTTACACTAAAATAGAATCAATTCCGACAAACAAGTGTTTTCAAACGAGTCGTGAATCCATCGTTACCAGCAAGTTTTGCCACACACCATGGGTTTCTTCTTTTTCAAACCCTCCACCAAACTGTTGATATGTGTGTGTGTGTGTGTGTATTTTTTTCTTTTTCTGTCAGGGTCGGCTCCACACACACACATACAGTGCCACACTGCACACATACGACGTGATGGTGGCAGTTGTTGTCCGAACTGTGTTGGATTCGCTCTTGATTTAATCGTTTCCGCGCACACTACACAAATCTATTTGCACAAACACACGGAGGAGTGGGTGAAAAATATCAAAAGCGTGTGTGTGTATGCTAAAAAGTCATCGAGAGACACACAGAGAGAAAGAGAGGGGGAGATAGAGAACGACAACGTGGTGCGGCCGTTGCCGGAGGGAAAGCCTCGACGAACTTGACTGTGGCTGCGAACGCGCTCGCAAGACGATGGCTGTGCTGGGTCCGAGTTGTGCGGATCTGGCCGCAAGGGGGTCTTTGCCAAGCGGTTCGGCCTCGAGTTTCAAACCGCAACTGAGGAATGCAACAGTGCGCGCCACCAGTCTGTGTGTGTGTGAGAGTGGGGCTTTCCATTGAAGAAAAAAAAGGCAAATAAAAAATGGTGGTAGATATACATGAGAATGGTGGTGTGAATCCAAGTGGATGATGAAAATAGAGAAGAGGAGAGAGAGAGAACGCCAGCGACCTTTCCTCGCCCTTCTCTTTTTCCTTCTTTCTTTCTTTCCTTCTCTCTCTCTCTCTCTCTCTCTCTCTCTCTCTCTTGTGACTCGTTTTCTTTTTCTTCTCTTGTGTTGGAACATTTCTCATTTTATTCCTCCTCTTTGGCGTCTGGCAACAGCAGGTTTTCCCCTCCATTAGTTATTTGCAGCAGCGAGCCAAAAAGAACATGCATGTTCCTCTAGTATATTCTTTTTCCTGTCTCGTTGTTTTCGCCAAAAACAACCAAACAAAGATGGCCGATCGGGCTGGGAGAAATGCAATTTAGTGGACGTTTGCTATTTAGCACACTTTTCTCTCGAAAGGGGAGGGGGTTGATTTTATGACCTCTGTTGGAGAAAGGGAGAGATATCCCGAGACAGGTAATTATTATTCCATCCTTTCCTCTTTCTTTTTTTTTTCCCTCATTCAATTCTCTTTTCCTATGAAATCATTTTGGAATGTCGTGATTGCGCATCATCTCTTTACATTTTTTTTTTGTTCCAATTCGAAATAATAAAAACTGGCAAAAGTTTAAAAGATACAAAAAAAAAGGTGAGTGCTTTGAAATTACACGGCCTGTTTCCATTATTCGATTTTTTCTTTTACGTGCAAAGACGAAATTATAGAGTTGTGTAAAAAAAAAAAAAGAAAATGAAAATGAAAATGGAAGAAAAATGGTGGGAGGAATCGAGTTGAACGGTGCACACAGAAATCTCATTAGCAGATTGATTCGTTTTGGGAGCTCTAGCGATAAAAATCCGAACGGTATTTCCCACACTTTTTTCACGTGAGCGGCTCGTCACAAATCGTTCACATCTCGACTGAAATTATCTGAACTTTCATCGCAGATACAACAGATCTGCGTAGATGATGAGACTCTTTGAGTGAATGGAATTTTTCTTTTATTCATTTTCATTTTTTTTTACCAATTTTCGATCGTGACATTGTAGAAACATGAGAGCTTCGGGAGAATGACAATGCCAAACTGGCCAAAAAAAAAAAAAACTTAAACATTTTTCTACTCGTAACCGAAAAAGGGTAGGTTGACGAAGATTGTGTGGAATTTTTCATGTTTCCCTTTTTTTTTTTTCCTTCTCTTTTTAAAAAAGATGGTGTCCAGCTGCAGACGCAATCTGTCGCCGATTGATCGGGACAAATGGGGGACTGCATCTAAAAAGATTGACCGTTAAAAGTCCCATAAACTTTTAAGGCAAAAGAACGAAAAAAAAAAAAAACGTTCGTGTTAAAAAAAAAAAACAGAATCCAGACTGAAGCGAAAAAAGAATTTATTATTTTAAAAAATACGCAATATACACTTGGTGTGTGTTGTGTGTCTCATGTTATTTAGAAGGTCGCGGCTAGGAAGAGAAGGGATTGTATTACAACGTTGTATCTTCTCGAATGACAGTCCGATAGCCAGCGCTGCCTCTGTGTACATAATAAAAGAAGGACGAAAAATCTAAAAAAAAAAAAAAAAAAATAGTTTAAAATATTTTTAGATGAGGAGAGGCCGGGGACGACATACAACGACGGCGGGAGAAAGGTGGACGACGCCCAAGTTTTATATGTATCGACCTGATAGCAGTACTATTACATCTGCGCTATTATATACATTGTAGTGGAACCAACAACAAGTGGTTTAACTTCTATTTCTCGGTCGTGAGCAAGAGGGGGAAACTCAACCGGATAATTCCGCACACACAGACATACACACACATGTTATAACGTGAATTTTCATGTGAACGAAACAAGCCATTCATCGGAGACCAGCTGTGGTTTCGTGTTATGTGTGGAGACTCGCACAAATAATGATAAAAAGAAATAAGGGCGCAGAGAAATTGAATGATCAATGCAGCATCCAAAATAAGCGCTCGACTTGTTTTGAAAAGGGGTTCTTTTCCGTTGAATTTCTTGCCACATTGACGTCAGAGTCGTGTACCACTTGATGTTATACTGTTCACTTGTGTGATACAAAAAGAAGAAAAGAGGCAAGTACCCGTCATTTCATCGGCGACGAGGAAAGTGTGTTTGTAAGGAGAAAAAAACTCGTTTTTTCCTTGAATAAATCTTTGAATTAAAATGATGGGATTACACGAAACTTTGTCTCGAGTTAATCCGGGAAAAAAGGGAACGGGAAACATTTCAAAAATATTTTTTTTTTCTACCTTCTTGACAACGGTTTTTAACAGAGAGATTAAAAGAAGGTGAATCTGCTTTATAACAGCCCACAGGTGAAAGAGTTCATAAAAAGCCCCAAAAATTAATATTTTAAAAATAAAAAAAGAAAACAGAGAGAAACGGGCAGAAAGTAGTGAAACGATTAATAACCGAATCGAATGATCAATGCTCAACTTGCTCTTCCAAAAAAATATTGAAACGGCTTGCACCGCTGCTACGCTTGAAGTCTTTTTAATGCGATGAGGGTTAAGTTCTTTTTCACGAAAAAAAAAAAAAGAAAATGGCCAAAAAAATTATCAGTTTCCCATCTGCTGACTGGTGTTTTTTTTTTGTAGGTTACCGAAATGTGAAAATGCCTTTTAAAGAAACAACACCTTTGACACATTCGTATAGCAAGCGCCCCGATGAAATGATATCACCATATTCCATCATCTTTATTTCCCCCCTGCGATGCGGCAACAGATGGCCGGCCTGCTCTTCCAAAATCTCTTATAACTTTGTCGCCCCTTTTTATTTTTTTTTTTCTTCTTCTTCTCTTTAGCATATTCTTATTCTTTTTTTTTTTCCCTGACCAAGAGTTTTAACGCGAAGATGAAAAAATTCCAATGCAAAAATGTCCAGTTGGACCCCCCGCTCTGATCAATGCAAATATTATTATGTTTTGTTTTGTTTTTGTTTTGTTTTTCTAGTTCAAAACGAGTAGAGAGAGAGAGAGAGAATGGTCTTGAACACGAATCACCTGTCGGGACTGTGGGTGGAGGAAGACGAAGAAGAAGAAGAAAAAAAAAACAGGTGTAAGACTTCATGATCATTTATTCCATATGTATCCAGCGGTGCGAAGCGAAACCGAGTGCCGTGTCCCGGTGACTCGCGTGACGTCACAACTTATTTACATGATCCCAAAGCGTCTGTTGATGTGCCGTTTGTTATTCACATCCTTTCCCGACTTTTCCTTATTTTCTTTCTTCTTCTTCTTTTTTTTTTTTCATTAAAAGAATTTTAGGAGTTGCTTAATATTTGCTCGTGCACCGTGAATCAATATGGGCATGGAACACACACACACAGGGCCGCAATACATACACGACGATGATTCTACTGCTGACGACTTGCAATAGACACAACTCTCTGCCGAAGCTCGTCTTTCCAAAGTGTGTTCGGCTCGTTAGAAATCAATTTTTATCAGCTACATCGCCATGAAAATGTCAGCGTTTTTTTATTTTATGAACATCACAAATATTTCTTTCCTTCTCATTCGCATAAGTGCGGCCTCGCACACGAAATATTATTGACCTCTCGGTTAATCGAAATAATTCAGACGACAAACACAATTTTTTTTTTGAATTTTTAGCTACGGGGGGGCATAGTTGGATGAATGGCATAAACGTACTCAACGGTCATCTTCATTAACTTTAACGGCGGGTTAATAAATTTTCCAATCGAATTTGTGTAAGTGTTTAAAGCTTTTTCCTCCCCCCGGTTTATTTTCAAGGTGTTTTTCTCTAATTGGAACGAAGAGGTGGGATGAGTTGATGACTTTTCTCTTTTAATTGCATCAGGAAAAGGACTCAGCGCGTGGGTTTCGATTACACGGGGGGTTTCAAACGGATATCTAAATTTATGGCAACCGTCGAATTTGATCGACCCGCGTGCCCGTCAGGGAATCAACAAGCGAACACACACACACACAAAGGATTTTTTTTGTTTTTATTTGATGCTCATTTTTGTTTTTTCTTGTTCGCCATTTGAATTCCAAAAATATTTATTACTAGCGTCGGGTCAGGTCGTCTTTTTTTTCACAGCCGCCGTCGATATGTAGTTTGAGAGGTAACGCATCCAAATTAATTGGCCGTATTTCTTTGCACCTTTTTTTTTTATTACTATTGTAGCTTTCCATAATGGCATATTGTAATTAAATGTAATGTAATCAGCGCGAGCGCGCTATTCAAAAAAAAAAAATATTTGGAAAGTTCTTTCTTTTTCTCAGCGTTTCCAAGCAAAGGTGAAATCATAGGATATTTGATAGATTTTATTTTTAAAATTTTGTGAAAAAAAAAAAATGAAAAAAGGATATATGTATCACATAAATATACATGCGTTTAAGAAAAAGGAAATCTAGGTTAGAAGCGCGGGTTTCAAAAAAATGAACGGGCCTGGCGTACGAGCGCGCGGTTGTAGCGAGAGAGAAACAAGATTCCAAGAATTCTAATAACCACTCAAGAAAAAGAAAAACTTGTGTTCTATAAGTTCGTCATTGGTTAATATAAAAAGAAAAAGAGAAATAATTTGAACGCAACAATGGAAACAAATAGATAGTGACGTCACATGAATTTTCAAGTCGCTCGAGTCGTGTCTCGTGTTTTGTGTGTGATAGCCAAAACACAAGATGCCGAGTGTTGATAAGCGCATTACGTACGCATTATACGACGATGCATTCAACGTCAAACAAGTTGGATGCCAAAAGAATGAAAGGACAGTCGAGCAAAAAAGAGAAAAAAAAAACCGGATGAAAATGAATAAATGATTCGAAAATGACGGATAGAGATGTGCGCTTTTTTCCATCGTTTTGTGGGATCTCTCTGATGTTCATTTCTTTTCAAAACGCCAAACACAAACATTACCTGACGGACGTGAGCAACGCCACCTAGCGAACACTACATCTCTGATATCCCTATTTCTCACCGGAAGTAAAAACCCAATAAAAATCTACCGGGACTAATTTTTAAGCCTTTCCACGAATTCAGACCCCCATTCGCAAAACAGAAAAAATGTTGCAAAACCGAAGCGTGTAAATTATAAACATACCAATATGTATTTAAAATAAAAAACGCATCATTTTAAAATTCGGTTAAAGAGCGTACATCTTTTGCCGCCCTATAAAAAAAAAAGGAGAGCTAGAAGCTACTCCCGAGACAAAAATGATTAGCATATTCATCACGGGTTTCACCGTGCGTTCAAGAGCTCATCTTTCTTGTATAACATCTGCCGTCATCTTTTTCTTTTTCCATCTCCTCTTGCGCTAGAAAATGTTTTCTACCTTAAAAAAAAACCACCTGACATACAGCACAAGATTATCTGATTGCAGTTCCCAAGCCTCAAAAAACTTGGCTGCCGACTACGTACAGGTGGCTCTCTCGGTTTTGGCGTTATATTTTTCAATATGCTACACAGAACTTTACCCTTTTTTTTAAGGGAAATACGCGCGTAAAGACACTCGTTTTCAAGCCCAACGTAGTAATTCCTTCTTTGTTGTTTTGGTTATAAAAAAAAAAACAACTACAGAAAAAAGAATACGGCCCCCGTAATGTCGAGAAATTGTATGTCGTTTTGATGAGTTACACGAGTTCCAAACTCGTTAGCCCTTTTTTTTTTTTTTTATTTCGGTTTTTTTTTTTTTTGGTTTTTTAGGTCTTTTTTGTTTGTTTTGAGGCTTTTTGTCGACAGTTTTGCTTCACTTTTAATGGCCGCCAGGTAGTTTGGAGACTGTCTTAACGAGCAAAGGCTTGTGGACTGGTTTGCTTTGCCTCTATCTTTTTCGTTTCTTGTGTTTTCGAAAGAAAACAAAAAGACGCTTAAAACAACATCATCCTCTCCTTTTTTTTTTTTTGATTGATATACGCTTGCTAGATTGTTGTACAGAAATGGATTTATTGATGTGGTGGCGGCTCTGTCTTTAAAACTTATCCCGTGCCCCGATCAAACAAAAATCCGACGCCCCTTCCTCGCTCCCGAAGCGCACCTGACGGCGGCCAAAAAAACAAACAAAACATGCGCGTAGGCGTGACTTGAGCAGCTTCTTCTTCAACCTTTTGTTTGTTTGCCAACTCTTTTTTTTTGTTCTTTTTTAGAGGGGATACGTGTAAGGCTGTCAAATGGGGGTCCCGACCGATGAAGATGTCAAGCATTTTAAGACGTTTAAAAGAATGCCAAGAAAAAAAAAAAAAAAAAACTCTGTTCATTGAAAAACTGTGCGGAGGAACAACAAATCTCTTCGAAGAACAATCTGGAATTCAATGGGGGTCACATACTCTCATTTCTTTGGAATAATTTGGCCATTAATCAAGCAGGCAGAGATGCAAGAGGTTACACGGCGTTATAGAAAGCGGGCAGCAGATGCGTGATAAATCGGCTCTCTTTCAAACGCTCTTGCAAATAACTGTACGTGAAATTTTTTTTTTCAAACGAGGTCGCCATACCGCTAAATTGCCCGCTAAGGTTCAGCAACAACACGAGGAGAAATGTCGAATCAATAAGTTTAGCATTGCGCGCATACGAGCAAAAAGAAAAAAAAAAGAGAGGAGAAATGTGATTATTTTTAATAATAATAAAAAGGAAAAAAAAAAGAGGAGCCCACAAGAGAGTAGCCAGGGCTAATCGGATCGGGACCGGTGTGGCGTGATCTCAAACGAAACACGTAACGGTTCCATCTCTTTTCCAATGATGATGATGATCATCATCATTATCATACGTACGTACGATGCGAGTGTGCGTATAATTACACGATTTGAGAGAACTCGAGGGATGTTATAAGAGTCGAGAGTAAAGTCGAAAGATAGAGAGAGCTATGGGTCACGTGATGCGCAGAGGAGCTTCTCCTTTTTGTTATAACTGGCCACTTCGGTCGGTGCTCTCCTTTTCCTTTTCTTTTTTTTTTTTCTTTTTTTAAAAGTTATTATAGAGTTCGCGCGCCGCCCGCCGTCTTTGCGTGTAAAGTCCATCCCGCGCGTTTTTTGAAAAAAATTATTTTTAATTTTTCTTTTCTTTTAAAATATGAAAAACAGGTGAAAGGTTTTGCTCCGACTTGTTTTTCCCGCATGTTTTAAAGTTTTTTTTTTTTGTTTTCCTATTGAGCTTCACGCTCCATTTTTTTTTTTTTTTGCTCTCCTCCTCTTCAATTTCATCTCGTTGATGTTGAGTTGTTTCTTCTTTTTTTTCAACGGGAAATTAGCTACGCGGGCAGCTATGCAACTCTGGCTACGTGATGCTGATTTATATCATTTTCTCATTCGTGCGGGAGGCTGAAGCTACTACTGCTGCGGTTTGCCGCACTAACCACGCGGACAAAGTGTAATCAAAACGCGCATCTTTCTTTTTCGGACTGCTACACTTTTGTTTCATCCGTCGTCTGCATTCTTTCCATCGCCGAGATGATTAACTTTACTTCTGAGAATGATTAGTTACATAATGACGGTAGCTCCTGAATGTTACACGAAGGCAAATGAAACATGAGAACGAATTCAGAACAAAGGGGAAAAGTTTAAAATTAAAATTCACGTCCTTTCTTTTTTTTTTTTTTTTTATTTTGAATGGGGGGGAAAGCTGACGAAGAGTTGAACGCTAAGAGCCGATAGTTGCAGGTGGTAGCACACCATGTCATCTTGTTCGAACACGTAATTGATGTGAAATATATTTATAGAAGAGTGGCGCTCGGTTAGTGACCAGCAATCGAGACAAGTACGAAGACAAGAAAAAAATTCTGTTACCATAGTACTGTTATTAAAATTTTAAAATTCCTGGGCCCGATTAAGGAGACTTTTCTCATCTTTTGAAGAGAGGCAAAAAAACTGAAACAAAAGATACACGCCCTTAAGCGATTTTTTTAGAAGTCAAATGTTTTTTGTAACAAGGTACAATAGCAAAATAAAAAAAAAAAAAAAAAAAAACGAAAACTGCTTTAGATTTTTGTTTAGATTTTCGCGCCTCTTTGCGTGCAAAGCGACCGTTGTATCGAGTCAGGAGCATTGGCCAACAAACCGATAAGGATCGATTAACTAACCAAACAGCCATCCATCATCCCGACCGATTCCCCCTTCTATTTTTTTTTTTTCTTTTATTACATATATGGCGCTGTGTTCATTAAACTCCCCTTCCAAAATAGAATTCAAGTTTGAAAGCGAAAGAGAGAGCCAAAAATATGAAAATTATTAATAGCGATGCTATCCACACAATCCTTTTTCTTTTTGTTTAGTTATTGATTTATACAATGCAAATAGAAAAAAAATTCAAACATAAAAAAAAAAAAAAAAAACGTCAGCGGTCAAGATGATTTTTTCCCCTTGTTATTCCAGTTTCATATCAGTTAGGTCATTTAAATATCAAAATTATTATTTTTTTTTTTTTTCAAATTTCTCAGTTGTCTGTCCGCAATTGGATCATCTGGTGGTCTATTCGCATCGCTTTTGAAATCACATGTTTACCTCCAGTGCTACAATGGAAAAAGAACCGCACACAATTCACACACGCACAGGGATTGGGTTATGATTATTATCACATTGGTCTCTCGATTCGTTCTCAATTCGAAAATTGGTCGAGGTTGTCCCCGACCAATTGCTTTTCTTTCCCCGCCGTCCGCGTTTTTTTTTTTTTCTGTGTGAAACTTTTACTCGCGTCAGAGAATACCAAACACACACCCCTCACAGGCGGGGCACAACGTTTGCGGTATTTACCTATGCGGTCAACCTCGATCGGGGAGAAAATCCGGGTGCGTTCAACCTCTCCACGGAGATCGCCATATTTCCAATCAAAAAGCCAGTTCAAAACAATCGGGGTCACTGGGTGTATCTACTTCTTATTTTTGTCAACTGGGAAAAATGTTCTGAAATGGGAGGGACCATTGGCTGATCGTTGATACGAAACGGTTCATTTCCAAACACCAAATGAAGATAGTATAGTCAAATTTACGACCTCACATAACGTTTCTCTGTGTGTAGAGAACATATATCAAATACTCATCGAGTCAAAAAAACAAAAAAAAACAGTCCAGTACCTTCAATGAATTTTTTTTTGTTTTACATTTTTTTCAGGAGAGGGGAATAAGGACGGAATTGCGGAAGTGGGTTATCAACACGGTTTCAATGACCATTAATCATGTCGGCTGGCAGAAATCCACCCCCCCCCCCAAAAAAAAAGGAACGAGGGAACAGTTTAAAACACATAGACGAAAATGAACAAAAAAGAAATTGTTCGAATCTCTTTTTTTTTTTTTAATGTTCACATTCACCGAATGAAATACGACGCCAAACGATACGCGAGAATACTAAGTTTGTTCCCATCACCGAAGTGTAATCTATAGCATCATGAGCAACACCGATGATGGGTCTCTAAGAATACGAGAACCGTTACCGCAGTGTAACGAAATTAGCCGGCCATTTGTGTATGCACATCAGATCGTGCAAGTAACTTAAACAAAACAGACTCAATATTTGTTAAGCACATCTCTCTCTCCCCCACAATAACATAGTGGGAAATTCTCTATCATACACATATTTAAAAAAAAAAAAAAAAAAAAAAAGAAAAACGAAATAAATGTGTATACTATCTTATGATTTATTCATTCTAACGTGTGTATAGCCATTTCGGAATCCAGCAGCGGTGGCGGCGCGGCATCGGCGCCCATCTCCCGTTGTATCGCCTTTTACACAGGCTGGAGAAATTTCTTTTCTTTTTTTTTTTCTTTCGACCAATTTATCAACGGGAGATTAATTGCCGACGCCAGCCGGCGCGCGCGCGCTTCTCTTTTTGTTGTTCCCCTCATTCGTCTAGAACAAAAGAAGGACCAAACACGTTGAAACAAAAAAATTTTTCCTGAAACGAAACCACCAAACCAAATGATTGTGTGCGTTTTTTTTTTTCTTGTTAATAATAGCGGACGACACAGGTGACTCGGCGTGGAAAGAACAAGAAAAAAAAAAGTCAGGGTAGCGGTGATACTAGTGCGCTACTTTTCACGTCAAAACAACACAACACTCGTCGAGAAATGAAAGAAAAATACATGAAATATAAACGAGCTCTAATTGGGGTCTCTCTCAGTTATTTTAGTCATATTGAAAAGTAGCGTGACTCGTGAACGTGTACGCACACCTCTTCGTCCCTAACGCGTAAAGCGATGGGGATGGAAAAATGAGACCAGTTTTGAGAGAAACGGACAGCAAGACACATCAACATGCGTTGACCGAGTGTGTGGAAATACACCTGGAACAAAAAAAAAACGGTGCGAAACTGACCAAAACAATCCTTCAACTTGTTGCGTTTCTCATGTTTACATTTTTAAAAAGAATTTTTTTTTTTGTTAATTCGTGGGCAGCAAAAAAAAAAAGGGACTTGGAAGTTGTCAATCACACGTGTTGTTGGAGGGGGGTCGCTGAGGTGGGAGTGATGTCAGCAGGTGCGCCTGCACTTTGTATGACAGACGAGAGAAAACTTAGATAGGCATTGGATTTTTAACTCGGATGATCAACCCCCCAGAAATGCCATTGCGCTTTCACTGCAAATATTATCTTTTTTTTAAAAGAATTCATTATGCATTATTCATTTAAAAATAGAAGAAAAAAAAAAGGCGTGCGCAGCAGCTAGCCATAAGCACTTGCATTTTTTATTTTTATTGCCAATGAAATAAAAATTGGAAAGAAAACAAAATTGTTGACTTGTTCATCGTGTTTGAGTTAGATGACAATCACAACGATTTTCAGATATCCCTTATGTCGTGTTAGGGAAGACGCTGGTTGGGGGTGGCAAGAAAATAGAGACATTCGAAAGAGAAAGAAAAATACTTTGGACGTCGTACGGCCAGAGTTAGCTCGACATTTATATGTAGATTGAAATCTTTGGGTTGTTGTTGTTCGATAAAAAAAAAAAAAGAAAAAATTTGATGAGCCTCTTTGTGGTTCTTTGAGCTTTGGCTCCATTCATGGCAGGTACAATATCAGGACCATAACTTCCTCCCTCTCAAACATCATTGTGTTGTCAAAAGGACGATCCCCTGGACAGCTCGCAAACATGCAACCGGCCCTAGCTGCCGTATAATCCCTTTCTTCTATTGTCGGGAGATAAGTCTCTTAAATTTCTCCATTCGTGGCGTCTATCTTTATCATTTTTTATCCTTTTACCTTTTTCGTACAAAACGCGGAAGAGCAGCCAAATAAAACCGAGCAATAGCAAACGCGTACGCACACACACACACACACACACACCAGCAGGTGTGTAGTAGTATTGGGGTATCTGCGTGTATAATCGCGCATAAGCAAGTCGTCCATAATGCCGGGAAAAACGGGCGTTTGAACGGTCGAATTGGCCCGTTCCAAAATCAAAAAAAAAAATTGAACTATTGGGAACACGTCGAATTATTCATCAGCCATCCTTACGTGGCCCAACCTTGCGCCAATCGTAATTCTTTTTCGCCGTGTGAAGGTAAAAATGAACAAACGGAAAAAAAAAAATGCAGATTATCCATAAGTCATCCGACATGTTTTGTTTTTCACGATTAAAAAATGCTCTCGCGCGAGCTGCTCGCACCCGACTCGACGGGGGTTTCCGTGCCAACCAACGCCATCTATCACTCCCGTGTTGGTCGTCGGGGTCGATGGGGAAGGAAATGAGCAATCAGTTATGCGCAGCGAAGAATAAAAAAAAAATATATATAAAAAGAAATAAAATCGACAGTACGATTTGTTTTGTTCCACAACCCACCACCAATGCAGCCGGCGTCCTGGGCTACCTGTCAGGATTTATAATACGTGTTTGTAAAATATCGATTCCATCAGACGCACAACGATGAAGTCACACACACACAGCTTGTTTTTCTTCTCCTTTATTATCTTCTTTTTTTTTTTTTTTTTTTTTTTTTTTTTTTTTTTTTTAGAGCCCATGCGTTTAGACCAACAAAGAATATCTGTTGCATAAACGTCTGCGGAACATTCTGGCAAATGGCAAAGCAATGGGTTTTCGACTCGTCTTCCTATTTTGTCCAGTTTTTGATGGATGGCGTCTTGCCTGTTACACACACGCTCTTTTTCATCAATTGAAACAAACAACCCCTCACGCCTCGACTACCTATTGAAAAATAATCGACTCTTTTATATGTTGATTCAACGGGAGTTCTTTTTTTTTTGTTTTGTTTTTTTCAGAAAAAGTAAATAAACTCACGCTGCGCCGACAAACTGCCGATCGTCGTAGTCAGATTTCGTCTGTTTCTTATTCGCCCCCCTATTGAGATTTTTCGGCTAACTACTAGACGTACGATGTTCGATATCAATCGATTCAATTTTTTTATACTTCATTTTTTTTATTTTCAAATTAAAAACGATCAAATTTAAATCTCCCTATTTTAGGCTCTCATAAAAACAAACTCAGATGTTGGAATCGTTTAACCCACTCGAAAAAAAAAAAAAGACTACAAAAAAATCGATCGGAATGTAGCGACCGGCTACGAAATTCACGTACGCGCACAAGGAGACGAGCTTGTTGAAGAGAAAAAAAAAAACAAAATAAAAACAAGTCCCCATTTATTTGGAAGCGCATACTTTCTAAGGGCGTTCGTGTGCTGCCCACAAGTCCCCAATCTTCATCTACCTGCTATTTTCCTATACACTCAATTATTGCCCCCCTTTCCCCATTCTTCCTCGCACATCTTATTATTTATTCGTCAGGAAAGGAGGGGAATTCTATTTCTGTGGTCTCGACAAAGAAAAAGGAAAAAGTTCTTTTCATTCGTGGGCTCGATCCGATTTTTCTTGTTTTATTTTTTTACCTCCTTTAACGTGCACATAACAAACACGAGCGCGACGTCTTTTGGCTCTTTTGAATGTTATCATTTCCCACCCGTTTGGGGAGGAGGGGAAGCACGGACAGAGGAGGAGAAGAATTTTATTTTTTACGACATCCCAACCACACCGGGAACTCGCGTCTGACTTCTTTTCGTCCCGATTTTTATTTCTGAACTTTTTTTTTTTTTTCTTCTTTTTTACGATCCGCATTTCCAGCAGCGTGAATGCTAATAAAAAATCGTTCCGTCTCCCCGGCAAGAAAAAGGCCATCGTCTCTCTGGCAAGAGTCTGTTCGATTCTTTGGCTGGCGTTTGAATGCGCTCTTTTGGCCGCCCTCCCCCGCTGATATATGCGCGCGTCTCGTGCACTCCCCGCTAATTAAGGAGATGGGGGGCACAGCTTCATCGATCCCCGTGATGATAAGCGATCGCCTCTCTCCTAATAAAGCATAACAATTCAATAACTGACAAAACTTGAAATCAATCAACTCTTATGTTGCAATGGAAAAGTTGGCCCGTGAATTTGTCCCGATATACATTCTATAAAACAATTGATTTGAATTCACATCGAAAATGAAAAGCGGCGCATCGCTGATGACTCTATTCTGGTGCGGTAAATGACTTCAAATTTTATGACCTTTTATGGAGCGCGCATGTGTAATGGAATAACAGATTCGCTTGATTTATTGTTAGCCCGCATGATGAACGCACATTGCGTAAGCATTTCAACCATAAAACATACGCAGTCGTATAAAATTAAAACATTGGCAAAAGGCGTTGATTGCCTAGCGCATCTTAATGGAGGTGTTGACCTCTCTCCCCCTTTTCTTTTCTTTTTTCTTGGACGATGATTTGTAAGCTAAACATATCCTGCCTCATTGTCGTGATGTATGGTGGCGAACGTTGGCCGTTTTTCAAAAGCAAAAAAGCAAAAAGAATCGAGTGCAAGACGGGCCACTAAAATGATGGCCTGTTGCAATCGACCACTTCCAAATTTGTAATGTCCAACAAACTTTTTAAACAAACGGAGCTGATAAAATACACACACGAGAGACAGATCCATTCGAATAATGTTACGTAAGCGAAGAAAGGAAAATAAAAATGGCCAACGGGGGCCGATCGGAAAAGAGTTAATTTTTGTGTTTTGCTGCTTGTTTGGAGTTTCGCTGTGAAACGGAGCTATTCGTATGCTAATGGCGTGAGGCCGGAGTTTTTTTTTGTTTTGTTTTGTTTTTTTACAACAGCTCCCGAGAAACGGCGTGAGCCACACGGCACGCAAACAGCCGCCGCTGTACGTCACACATTTTTGTTTTTTTTTGTTTTTTAGATCCGTAGTTGCAACTGCGGCAGCGCCATAGAATCGACTTCATCACCATCATTCACAACGGAAATGCCAGCATACAAACACATGAACAAAAAAAAAAAAAAATATATAAAGGCCAGTAGGAGTACCGACTAAAAACAGCTGGACACTTTTTTCGATTACAACACTCGCACACGAAAATAAATAAACAAAAAAAAAAAAAAAATATATATATATATATATACATATAGTATAATAATAAAATTCAAGACAAATTGCAGCGCGGTCCGCTGAGAGAACGGGCCCAAACGGAATACAATTTAGAAACGAATTCAAATAAATTATCGGCCAGCCAGGCAGCGAAGATCTTCATCGCCAAACGTAAAAAAAGAAAAAAGCAATGGACTTTTCATCATCCCATCGCCTAAATTCATATTTATTTTATATTCCTTACTATTACAACAATAGCGTCGGTTAAGCCAAAAAAACAAAAATCGGAATGTCTCGCAGCTCTTTTTTTTTTTGTTTTTCCTTTGCCCCATCTAAATGCATATCATTCTGAGCTTTGAAAAAAAAAAAAACACAGCTGGCCTCGGACATGTGTCCAGACAATTATACAACAGCCACGGCAATAACTAGGCTTACTTTATACACACACACACACACACACAATGTGTGTAAAAAAATCGTATCTATTCAGTTTGGGATGAGCAACGAGACAAACAGTTATGGCCCTACGACACGAAGTTGGGCCAAAAAACGACAAGACGATTTTCAATGTTGATGAAACATTTCACGCGATCACGGCGCGCAATGGCTGGAATGTTAGGAACCATCCCCGGCACACCAGAAAAAAGAAGTGAACCATTATGCATTTAACGCCGGTTTGATGATGAGGCACGCGTGCGTGCGCTGGGAGGTTACCGCTAAGGACGGGAACATTTTCTCGCAATTCTTTTATTTAAAACAAAAAAAAAATCGTTTGTTTTTTTTTCTTCTTCGGTGATCGGACAAACAACTAAACAACAACAGGTGGTTGATTTATTTCATCCGACTGTAGTTCTTCATCATTCTCTCTCCTTTGGCACGGACAGGTTATTGTTCTTCTGAAAACAAAACGACGGACCAGGCGACCGAACGAAAAGATGACGCCAAAACAACAACAGCAGCCAAAAAAAAAAAAAAAAAAAAAAAAAAAAAAAAAAAAAAAAAAAATTATAGATATATATATATATATATATATATATATATAAGTAGATGTAGATCACGTTTATGTTTCACGCCCGGTTAAAATGGGGATGAACGAACTCTCTTCCTTCACATACATTTTTTTGCTGTGTGTCTTAAATAATCATTTCGTGAATAGGAACACACACACACACACACACAAACAAAAACGAATTGTAGTAGGTAGAGTTTTTTTTTGTTTTTTTTTTTGTTTTATTATTATTTGCATATTCGGATGCATCATCTATTATTCTTGGGTATAGATGGAATGCCGTGATTCAGATTCGAGATTCCCCCCGCTTTGTGTGAGTGGGTGTGTGGGTGTCGGCGCTCTCTTTTATTTTCGAACGGAACACGATAAAAAACAAAAGAGTATAGAAATGTTTGATTGCAACAAAAAAAAAAAAAAAAGAAATCTTTTTTTTTTCGGTTGTTGCATAAAAAAACTTTTTAGTTTTTTGCGTCCACTTTTAGTTACATATTTCAAACATAACTTTTTTTTTTTTTTTGTCTCTGCCAAAAAACTTTGATTTTTGTTCGGGTATTTTTAAAACTCAAACGCTTTGAGGCATTTAAAAAAATGTTCTGCCAAAACGATGGCGACAAGATCTCTATTGGATTTGCATGCGTAACATTGGAAAGAGAAAAGTTCATTTTGTTTTTTCCTACATTTTAAAAAGCCGATCGAGTCTTTAGAATAAAAAAAAAAAAAGGGACAAAAATTTGCGTCACGAACTTTTCGGGAACACATCCGCGTTCATCCATAGTTACTTCCACTACCACACACTTACAATCTTTCCTCAAGCCGTGGATAGTGAAAGAAAAAAAAAAAGAAGAAGAAGAAGAAGAAAACGATGAAAAATTCCAGTACGGCTCACACACGTTGCGCTTTTATTTTGCGGTCGATTGCGGCTCTCCCGGTCGCTCACGATGTGTTGGTATTTCTCCCGAAAAGAAAAAAAAAAATATTCTTTTGATTTCTTTTTCCTTGTGCATTGGACATATAAGGCACCGACTGACTGCCGTGAAATGATAGAAGAAAAAAAAAAAAAAAAAAAAAAGAATGGAGGGAGAATCAACACAGCGGAAAATATGGAAAACCAGGCCGATGTGGGCGGGCGAGAAAAATGGAAACATATGGAAACGCTCAATTAGCTGCTCAACTCGGCGTAATATTTTGATATTGAAAAATAAAAAAAATGTGTGTGACATTGAAAATGTAATTTGTTTGAAATATTTAAAATTCTGTAAATATTTTTTCTTTTTCTTTTTCGCTGGGGGTGGGGGGATAGGTAATTCATTTAAAATCGATTCATCAGAGCGGTTGATTATGAAAAGAAAAGAGCCGATGAATCACGAAAAGGCAGGCATTTACTCTGCCCCTCTCGTTCTCCCTTTCTTTTTTATTGCAATAATTCAGTGCGAGACACACACACACACACACACACAAAAAAAAAAACAAGGTTTCTGCAAGAAGAAAAAAGACGGTCGGTAAAATATCACGTGAGCAGGTCAAAACACCCATTGAACGAACGTTGGCTGGCAAACTGACGTCACATAAAAAAAAAAAAAACGAGACAAACCCTCGAAAAAAAAAAATGGGATTCTCTTTACAAAAAAAAAAAAAAAAAGACAATCTATAGCCACACGACGCTGCTAAACGAACTTCGGAACAATTGGCCGTACATGAAGTGTCGGTCACATCCGCACAGGTTTCCAGCCCCCCCCCCCTCCCGTCTTTCTTTTCTCTCTCAAAAGTTATAAGTTATTGCATCTGTCCAAGTGACCTCTTCCGGTGTGGCCAATTTAGAGGCGTTCCGATTTTTTTTTGGATGGAACTCGAATCCACACGACGAAGACAAGGCGGGAGGTAAGAATGGGAACCATAAAAAAAGAAAAGAAACAAACAAAAAAAAAACAAAAAAAAAAAAACGAGAGAAGAGCCGCCCTTTGTGACGAAATATGGGAACGTTGGAATCGGATTCGCTTCGCGGTCATTCAATTAAGGGCTCGAAACAGAGTAATCAGCGCACTTTCTTTTTATTCAACTCAAGAACCAAACCAAAATAATAAATAAAAAATCAGCTCACTTTCTGCTGTGGGAAACATTTTCTTCAATCATAATTGAGAACAACATTTTTTTTTTTTTTTTTTGTATTTTGCTTTCCTGGTTGCGTAAACTATTGTCGAATCGGATAAGGCAATTTCACGGCAAGGTCACTTTGAAAATTGGATTTCATCATAACGTTCAAACCGGACCAATTTGAAAAGGAAAAAAAAACTGACGGACAAGGTCAAGACATTCATCAACTAGTGTAAACAAACCATCTCGTGTCCCACACTAACACAACAACCCAAAAGTGGAGCAGAAAAATTAGAAAAACGACGTCATTGATTGGCCCACTGTCCGCGTTTCAAATGAGAAAAACCTACTAGCACGTCATCACGGATCGTGGTGACGTGACCCGTCTGACTGTCTGAATTATATCCACCTGTCACCACGCACTAACACACACACACACACACACCGTGGCATAAACTCGATTCCCCCCTCCATTTGTTTCTTTTTCTCTTCCTCCCAACAACTGATCGACTGCTGTGCGTAGCGTGCGTTCACTCGTCGTGAGTAGTAAAACACACATCATCACACGTACAGACGCACAAAGTTTTGTTTTCGTGAGTTCAAATTTTGTAGGCAACTGCCAAGCCACACATTTCGTTACGTAAATAAACGAATCGCCCCACTCACAACATCAGTATCTTTTTTTATTTTTTTAAACTCCCGCACAAACGTTTTGCCGCTCGGATTGCGCCATCGCGGGGGTTTTTGTTTGTCACTGTGTGTGTGTGTGTGTGTGTGTGTGTACCTGTGTGCGTTTGTATCAAATAGGCAAATGACTCCCCGCTGAGAGTTGATTCTTTGCCCCCTCCGTTTCATTTCATTTTACACGCTTGGCTTTTTTTTTCCAAACAGAAAAGAAAAAAAAAACGTTGTGTATACACACGTCTGTATGCGATGCCGACCAAAAGAGAGAGAGAAACGAGAACTGTTTTTTTTTTTTTTCCTTACCTCCTCATCTGCATATATTTATGATTAAACTGACCAAGTCGATGACAGATGATGTCTTATCGTAAAAAGACAAGAAATGATAATAACATGCGTTCAGACAGACAGTCAGAGAAAAAGAAAAGCAAACCCCCCCCCCTCTCCTGAAAAAAAAAACAAAACAAAAAAAAACTGTGAGTCTTTTTTTTTTTTTTTTTTTTTTTTTTTTTACAGGGGCTGCTATAATGGTGGATGGATGCGTAGTAGATGCTATTATATGCTCCCGCTGTTGCGCTGGCTGCTGCCGCTTTTTCGTAGCGTGCAACCAATCAGAAGAAAAGATGGCGGCTCCTTATAAACAACAACAAAAAAATCAAAACACACACACGGAAGAAGAAGAAGAAAAAAAAAATGGCTTCTCCTTGACGAAGACCGTTGACTGACAGTCGTACAACACGCAAGCGATTATTCTCACAAACACAAGAAGTAATGTATTTAATCTCGTGCGTATTGGTGGTCGAGCCGATCACCGTCGATCGGCCGAAATCAAACAACGCGCGGAATTCAAAATAAGATTTTTCAAATCAAACAGATGAAAATAAAATCAAATAAAAATCATTTTTCAGTGGCTTTTATCTAAAAAAACGAAAAAGAAAGAAAATGTTTGGTCGCCATCGTTTGCTACACCCCCCCCCCCCCCCCTCCCTTCGTTTCACTTCACACGGTTGGGGCGCGGACACAGGATGTCGCGCGAGACTCGGAACGAGGAAAATAGAAGCAACACGGCCAAATAATCGTACTATAAAAAAAAAACGGGGGGGGGGGGGGGGAGAAGACAAAAAAAGAAAAGAAAGAAAATAGCCACAACACAAGTCGGGGGGAAAGACGACGTGATTTTTATTAATTTTTTTTTTCTCTCTCGTTTAATAAATAAAATTTAAAAAAAAGACTCGGCATCAGTACACAGGTGTGTAAGGAAGAGAGGAAAGAAGAAAATAACCTCCTGCCGTGCGGCAACAGCAACTGGTTACACATTCTCTTCTATACTCTTTTCAACTTTAGATAATAACCTCCTCCCCTTCTTCGTTTCATTCCATTAGAAAAAAAAAAAAAAAAAAAATTTTTTATAAAGCTAATAACTTTTTGTAAAGAACCCCCCCCCCCCTCCACTCTTTTTATTTTCGTTGTTGTTGTTGTTGCTGACGGTAAAAAGGGGGAAAAAAGAAAAGTTCTTGTGTGTGAGATGCAAAGTAGGAGCTTCTCAACTTCCTTATAGAGTCCAACGAAATGAGCTTGATCGGAAGCTCTTTTAATGAAGTAGCCACAAAAAGAAAATATCATATAAATAATTTTATTTAAGGAAAAAAAAAAAAAAAAAAAAAAAAAAAAAAACAGATGGAAAACTTGGTGTGTAACAAAACGTTCGGATTCTTTCGCATATTCTAAATATCATAACAATCAACGTTTCGGCGCCGTCAATTTCAAATTTTTTTTTTTTTTTTTTTTTATCACTCTCAAGAAGGTGTTCCAGAACAAGCCGACGCTATTCAAATACCTCCATCGTACACGGACTTTCTCTCGATACAAAATAAAAATAGGCCTTCCAATTGTTGTTTTTATCAAAACATGGGCGCGTTATGTCGGTGTGTGTTTTGGTTCATCAAAAGAAAAACGTTTGTAGTGTCAAAAAAAAAAAAAAAAAAAAAAAAAAGCCAGGGAGTACTGATTTCTCGTGTAGATAAAATTTGATTAAGTATAAATAGAGTTCATTAAGTCAAACTCCCGCAGAGAAAGGGAAAAAAAAAATCCTTTTTTTTTTTCTTTCCAGTTTCTATCTAATGTCAGAGGCTTTTGAAATACTGTGTATGTATTTATACTTTAAAATTCAAAAAAAAAAAAATGTATTCTTTCTTTTAGGGAGATGAGATTCCAGCTCTTGTGTTCGACTTTGGAAAGAAAAGAAAATGTTTGATAACGAGCGGAGCTGACGAAAACTAGGGACCCCATTTCCCTCCCCCATTTTCAATGGGATCCTATTGTCCTGTGGTCTCCTTTTTTTTTTTTTTTTTTTTTCCTTCTTCTCCCGACTTGCCTTTTTCTTATTCGCTCTCGTTCACGTTATTTTGCCCGCATCACCGTCCCCAAAGTTATCTTACAAAACCAAGAATGGCATGTAACTATTACAACAACAAAACAATGCAAAGAGAAGGGAGCAACGATCGATACAATTTCTATCCGCACGGTCCGTGTTTTTCCCGCTACAAATCCGCGTTTTGAATGAATTACGAAATCGCTGAAACACGGCCATTTTCAGAGGGACACTAGAAGCGTTTTTTTTTTCGCTCACTCAGAGAAGTTCGTAATTGTTATTCGGTAATGGCAGTAGTAGAAGTAGCAGTTATTCGGTTTTAAGTGGCCGATTAAAAACCAAAAGGGAGTGAACGGAGGGGGGAGTGAGGAAAGGGGCGCATGAGGAGCCCCGTTCATGATTGCCGGACATAAAAACCCAATTAACAATCAAAACTATGAAGGAGGAAGAAAAGAAGAAAAACATTTAGACAACCCCACAGTCTATCGACACGCAGACACGGAGAGATACAACAGAATTTTACCTCAATTGGATTCGAATTGCATCGAAAGAAAAAAAAAAAAAAAGAAAAAGAAAATAAAATGGGCAGAACCCCCGAAAACGGTCAGCAGGCGAGAAGCTAATTCATAAAAACGTATGAAAGACGAGCTTGGGCGAGAGAAGAATATTGGTAGAGGGGGAGAGAAAAAGCGAAAAAACAAAAACAAAAAACAAGTGTGTGTAACAAAAACAAACGGAGAGGAAAAACTCCATCACGCGGCTCAAGTCATTATCTTGTCCCTAAACTTGGCTAATTGCTCTGGCCAGCTGTAATTATATATTCCTATATATCTTCTCTCTCTCTCTCTCTCTCTCTCTCTTTTGAAAAAAAAAAAGAACTTGTTTTAAAATATAAAAAAAAAAAAAAAAACTTGCAACAACAACGGACGCTTTTTAATACGTAGGCAGTGTACATCGAGATACGTCTACTGTGAGTGGAACCTATCCCCCCCCCCCCCCCCCCCAAAAAAAAAAAAAATTTGTTATTTCATACGAAAGGGAAACGAAAAAAAAAAAAAAAAAAAACTTTATTTAATCATTTTTCGTTCAAGTTTTTGTTGTGTTGCACGCGCCCAGAAGAGAGATAGATAACTGGTCTCGTAGATTAGTTATTGGGCAGTTCCTGCCAAACACGAAATGTTATTTTCCAGCAAAACTGGCTCAAGATGGACAGACAACGTAGACAGCCAACCTTTATAATAATAATCATAGCAACCCCAACAACGAACGAAAGAAAGAAAGAAAAAATGTTTCGTTCCATCTTCTCCAGGTTCAACTGAAATTAATAGAATAAAACGAATGTCGTCTTTTTGGCTCGACTCATTTTTTTTTTTTTTTTTTTTTGCCCGTCTTCGCCCGTCATGACCGAGTGGTTCCGATTCCTCCCCTTTTTTTTCTCCTTCCTCACAGATTTGTTTTTTTTCTTTTCTTCTTATATAACACGACACACCCAAGGAATTTAATTGGTGGGACGGCATGAGACAAAAAGATTTCAAAAGAAAAAAAAAATGCAATCAAGATGATTAGCTAACCGGTTAGACGAAATAAAAGTTCATTCACTTGTGGTTTGAACCACATAAAAAAAAAAAAAAAAAAAAAAAAAAAAGGATCGAGTCTTTTGATGGATGAACTTGATATTTCAACCTGATGATAATGATGATGATATTGTTTTGAAGTTTTTAGAGATAAGACTCTTATCGTTCCATCTTCTCTCTCTCCCCCATTCCACATGGAGAATCAAGCGGGCAAAAAAAAAAAAAAAAAAAAAGAGAAGGGAGGGATCCGGAAAAGCTCCTGCTGTTGCTGTGTCTATATTAAGATTTCGAAATTGCTATTGACCTACGAGCAGTTTGAATCTCTTGTGTCAACATTAGAAAAAGAACATGCAAGTCCTCCGCCACCCCACCCATTTTTTCTATTACAGACAGAATGCACATGTCGTATTGACAAACAAATGTAATAATCATAATAAAAAAAAAAAGGGTAAAATGGTAAACAGTGTCTCCTTGTTTTGTTTTTTTCCCTCCCCCTCCCAATAGCTTCCAGGTATCGTATGTTAGGGAGTACGCTGAACCGAAACAACAAAAAAAAAAAAAAAAAAAAACGGGAAAAATAGTAACGACAGCCAATCCCAATGGCTAAAGGGCTTAAAATGCGCCATCCGTGAAAGCATTAGAAATGAGCAATGTCTCTGGTAAAACAGTAAACAAGAGGATTTGTCGATGCGTCTTTCCTCCCCCCCCCCCACCCGACATCAGATTTCGTATTTTTTTATTCGATATGATTTGATACCAACTCCTGCGATTTCAATCATCTCGGTAGGTTGTAAGGCAAACAATAACGTTCGAGTGTAATATCTGGCCCATGTTGTTTTTCACGGCGAACGTCTGACGCAACAGCGATCCAATTTTCAATCAATTCATTTCAACCTCCGACAACAACAAGAACAGAAATCATAATAAAAAATGGGGAAAAAAAATAAAGCCGAATGATAATAACAGTAATTATTAACACTGAGCTGAGGCAAATCAATCCCGAAAAATGGAAAATAAAAAGAGGTAATCCAGTTGGTGCAGAGACATTATATGCGTATAGTCTGTTCCATACATAATTACTCGACTACATTTGAATAATTCGATGAAAAATGAAATCCACACCGTCATTATTGAAATTTCTTCTATTTTTACAAGATTTCTTTCCTTCTTCTTTTCAGATGTTGGATGAAATAAATCTGGTTTACTTCTTTTTACCACCTTTTTAACATAGTCCCCGGCCCCATTGCAAATGATATGGTGGGTAGCGTGGTGAGGTCGCCCCATTCTATTCCCCCCCCCCCCCTCCTTTTTTTTTCTTTTGATTGAACGGGCACAAAATATAAACCGGCCATGGCTTTATTTCCCGTTTGAACCGTCTCAGGTGTTCGAGAAGCAAAGAGAGTTCGCTTTGGCGTCCCAACCCATCGGCCCCGAAAAAAAATAAGGGGAAATAATCATCTCATTAAAAATTTGCATATTAGATTGCTTCAGACTCTCTCTCGTACAAAAAAGAGAAAAAAAAAGAGGAACAGAAAAGAAAACAAGGTACACACGATCAGGTTGAATCAAGTAGGACTCCAAACAATCAGGTGGACCAGAGAGGCGGAGGAGGATGTGGAGCACACGTGAGTCCCTCCTCTTTACACACACACACACACACACACAAAAAAAAAGAAAATCATCGCAATGCACACGGGACTTGATTGTTGCGTGAGCGTGATGACGATGATGAGTGCGGCTTTCATCATTCGTCTTTTCGTTTTTATTTTTTCGTTCTTGTTTAAAGAAAAAAAAATAGAGAACATTTGATGATTATTTTCGATTCTTTTTCTTTTTCCTACCTCGAACGTATGTATCTTTCGCTTATCTATTTACATTTCACGTTGTTTTCTTAAGCCTTAATCTCTTGACATCATCCGTGATGACAACAAGGTACTCGGCTCGGGTGGGCGGAGTATTAGCCGTCGGGGCATACAAAAACAAACGTCCACCGTTTGTAGATTATTTTTTTTTTTTAAGGGAAAAAGAGAACTAGAATCTCAAATACGTGTGTTAAACAGATTGTTTTTTGTTTTCAATCAGAAAAAAAAAAAAAATGAATCCCCCACGTATGCCTTTCCCGAGCCTACGGTTTTTTCAAAATGCATCACATTATCACGAAAATAATAACAATAAAAACAAAAGGCAGTAGCCATCACAGTCTTCTCTCTCTCTCTCTCTCTCTTCTTTTTATTATTTTTCTTTTAAAAAGGGGTTGAATAATGTCTTTTGGAAAAGAGAGAAAAGATCAGAGGAAAAGCAGCCGAGAAAAATCGGTGGGAAACGAGTGTTGATTGAACACCCGAAAATGTTTTATTCACGAAGCGGCATCGGGAATTAAAAAAAAACAAAAAACACCCGAACGAATAGTGTAGGTAAAAAGAAATTTTTCTTTGTCTCTCTCTCTCTCGTGTGTTTCATCAGCGTCTCTTTAGCAAGTTGAAACGCTTTACCGACAATTTTCTGGACGACGTGAACCTTTTGCTTTCGGGGGTCCCTTTTGACGGAGACGCCAATACGCGCCAACCCACACGAAGCTGATGGGGAGGGAAAAAAAAAGAAGAAAGCACAGCAGGTGCTTTCGTAATTAAGATTGTGCTGTGTGTCCTCTTTCCCACACACCTTCTGTATTCCCAATGAGACAAGAAGATCCTCCACGTTGGGGCTAAGTGCGAATCCATTAACCAATAAGAAAGGGCTCGATCGCTCAACTCATCGCGTTTTGTCGCACACGTTGCCGAATTGTTTTTCATCAATCAAAAACAAAAAACAAAAAACAAAAAACAAAAAAAAAAAAAAAATAATATGAAAAACTAAAATTTAAAAATTCATCAGCAACTTGCAAGTTAATCACCCCCCAAAAAAATTCGTAAACAAAAAAAAAAAAAATGATTTTTCATTCCAATTTTCAATCAAATAAAAAGACGTTTCTCTCCGTTTTTTTTTAAATATTCGAAAAGAAGAAGAGGAAGAATAATAACAGTAATCAAGGCGGAATCGGGCAGAGAAGAGAATTGTCGATGGTTTTTACTTCGACTGCCGCCGTTGCAGCCAACGAGCGCCGCCAGTCTTAATCTAATGAATAATGCAGTGCGTAATACAGCAGAAGAAATGGCTGTCTCTCCATATATGGTCAATATGTAATCACACACGCGCACATAAAGAAAATACACCAAACATGATTTCTCTTCCTTCTTCTTCTTCTTCTTCGACTTGTCTAACCAAATTCTATACAGTTGCGAGCGCCGAAATGATCGAAAGCCTATGCCCACCCTCAGTTGGATCATTAAAAAGCATCGACCCTTTGACGACCTTAACGAATAAAAATGTTCTGCTTCAATTGGCGCTATGATAATAAGCTTCTCCCCCATTTAACATTGAAAAAGAAAAAGAAAACGTTTCTCTCTCTCTCCCCCCCCCCCCTCTTTTTATTTTGTTTACATTTTGAAGGGGTTTATTAGCAGACAACAATAACGATGGACGCTTGAGCACGAACTCTGACCTTTGAAATTAAGGGCAACAACAACAACAACAAAAAGTGAAGTGGCGTGTATATATAGTCAACAGAAAGGGGAAATCATTCAGTCGTCTGATGCGCTGTAGCGCTTAATTAGTCCCGGCTATTATTTGATGAATCCACAAGTGCTCAAGACTGCGCCCAAACTGTGAAGTACATGGACGAGTAGGATAGACGCGCACACACACACACACATACACGCATATATTAAATACGTACATACATACACGCCATGCATAGACAGGGGGGGGGCTGAAAACTCGGTTGAAAATGGCAAGCAGCAAAGAGCTCCGTGAACTCCCCCCCCCCATCCCCCGTTGTTGTGAACAAACAGCGCGCCATCCGCGAGTAATTAGCTCTCTTGCCAAAAACCCTTCAGAGTTCCCCAAACTCTCCTTCTCCTCCTCCTCCCCCCCCCACGTATTTTTTTTTTCTTTTACTACTCCGCAACATCCATATATATATATCTGTGCCCTATGCACGCGTAGCCCATTTCTAGCTTACATGTTTAAATGATTTAAGGTTCATCTGATTGCACCACCGCATATAGATCGGAAAAGTGAAAAGAAGCACGTGCCCTTCTGTAACATCGTCAAACCATCTTCTCTCTTTTTTTTTCCCTTACACACACTGGGAGGGGGGAGGAGATGAATAGAGCAGAAAGAAAAAAAAAACAATGCGATATTGTGAGTTGTTGTCATGGGAACATGAAAGATCGTTCGCTAAACCCGCCAATCCCGACTCCCGCAGTGGGAGGAGTCAACGAGTCCGCATTGAACCCCGCACACGCTACTGAACGCGGGCAATAATACCCCGATGCTGTATAGTGTTAAAAAAAAAAAAAGGATGGAGGGAAACGAAATTCGCGTGGGAAGTTGAACAGCAGAGTTAACAATGCCGTTCGTCACATGTTTCCCTATTCATAATGTCCTAACATATTTTTCAGATGGGCTCCCTTTGACGTCGAAATGCACTTTGACCGGGGATGGCGAATGTAACATGGCTCCCTCTACTCTCTTTTATTTCAAAACAAAAAAAAACTTGTTTGAAAACAAGAAAAGAAAAATTCAAACGAAAAAAAAAAAAAATGAAATGGTGGGGTAAAAGTAAAAAAAAAAAAAAAAAAAAAAGAAGATGGCTAATAGCTAATGGAGAAGTTGCATGTCGGAGCACTCCCTTCTTCCCCTAGCTGCTACTACAACTACTACCTCTTTTGCATAGAATGCTATTGTTGTTATATATATATATATATATATATATATCTATTCGACTACTTTTTTTTTCCTTCTTCTCAAAAAGACGTTGTAGTGTTTGCACCGCTCACATTTTCAGTTTGTTGTTCTTTTTTTTTTTTTTTTTTTTTCTATTGGAGAGCCAAACGTCCTCGGTGAGGAGCAACAAACACGAAGTCGTTCATATCCACAGGTCTAAATTCATTTTTAATTGACTTGGCTGGCAGCGCACACAGCCCGCGCTCTTCATCACGTGCGATGGACCCCCCTCTCATCTTCTTTTTTTTTTTTTTTTTTTTGTTTCATAGACAACAACATATGGACCACATCAGAGAAGGGCTGATGGGAAGCAACACGAATAGACGCCAAAGAAGAAGAGGCAAAGGGGGCAGGACGGACACGCCGGACAGAGAGAAGAGTATTCCATCACATTCAAGTCAAAAGAACGCCTATCTCCACCCCATCGATACATTTTCTTGTGTGTCGAGATGTTTATGTATAGCTGCCGTGCTCTTCGAAAATAAAAGAAAAATCTCTCTCTCCTTCTCGGCGGTCAATCAACTCCGCGAAATCATCAGACTCCTCATCTCTTTTTCTAACAGAGAGCGAAGAAAAAAAAAATCTCAATTATAAATACATATATAATATATAGTCCGGAGAAATAAATAAGAGTTGGAATACAACCAAGAAAAAACAAAAATGTGAGGAAATGAGTTCACAGTCAACAGGTTTTTTTCCCCCCTTGTAACAATAAGGAAATCATCATCAAATTGCAAGCGCATTCAATGATGATAATCATCTCTAGACTATCAAAAATAAGAATTGAAATCAAAATTCACAAGGACGTGATTATGCAATGTTTTTTTTTTTTTAAACCGACAAGTGAACGATATGATCGATGATGGGGTCAAGTGTTATCGGTGTGTTAAAGTCAATCTTTCCTTAAAAGATGGCGGATCCCTTCATTCCTAAACGGACTTTTGGCTTTTAGTTTTTTTTTTGTTTTTTTTTTAAAGAAAATGTCGGGTTGATGTCTACGCGGACCAAAGTGAATAATTTGTCCGAAGCAAAACAATAGAGATGAAAAGATACGGGGTGGGAAATCGATCCCAGTGCGGGTGAAAAAACAAAACAATAAAGATAAAAATCGGCTTTAGAAATACAAGAAAAAAATGTTTCTACCGAAATTCTTTTTGGATAGAAACATTTCTGGGAAATGCATCTCCATTCGTCCCACTTTGTTCTCGGAAAAAAAAATGTTAATTTTGCTTTTCATTATCATCAGCATATTTCATGATGAGCCGACATGATTTACGGACTACGACACTCTGCTTCAACAAAAAAAAACTCCCCTTTCGTATTTTCCTAAAGTAAGAACAACAACGACTACAAAAATTATTTACATTTCCTGTTGTTGCTAAAACAAAAATCTTCAAACTTTTCATGATTTAGTGATTTAGGCCGTCCGTAAATCAAGATGACGACTCTGTTCAACGAGGGATGAAAAGGGGACTGGACACAAGAGGCCTGCGGTTCAACACACACACGAACACACACCCAGTTAGCACAACATGAACCAAGTGTGTCCAGTCCGTTTTTCATTACTGTAGACAGAGCTACTGCCAATTCAAAAGTCTCGGGTGCCGAGCTGACTTGCCGTGTTTATAATAATAACAATAATAGGACGAATGTAAGAAAACAAAAGAATTCAATTTTGATTTTGATTATTATTATTATTATTTAAAAAAAAAAAAAAAAAAAAAAAAAAACGGCTCGCTCACTAGGAGCCCGGCGACGTCACCCGTCGTTCTCCGTCATCTCACAGTTGGATGTTCTGCTAATCTTTTATTTTATTTTAGTCTCGTGAAGAGCTCCCAACCAAACAATCGAAAAAAAAGGGGGGAAGGGGGTTGGTTTATTTCAACAATTTATAAGAAAAAAAGCTGAAACGGCACCACTGTGAGCATTCCTGCACGCAAACTTTCATCTCTTTTTTTTTTTTTTTTTTCAATGTTTCAACTGATGTTTGAACATCTCGTCAGAAACGAACGCAAACTGGGCGCTCGTAAAAGAAAAAAAATATGAAAGATAGAAAAATGAGGGAGGAAAAAAAAAAGCGCGCACAACCAACCGTAAATCAAATTTCAAATATTAGAGAAATATATATGTATTATATTATTATTATTAGTTTTTTTTTTTTTTTTGGTTAAAATTTTTTTATATCGTTTTTTGAGGAGAGCGCGCGCGCGCGCGCTGGATAGAAAAGAGAGATTTTTTTATTTCCTACTTCATTGGTCGTCATCGTGTTTAACTACCGTTATAATCAACATTCGACCGTTTCTAGTGTTATTATCCACACAATCCTTTCGGTTAGACCGACGTGAAGGCCCCGTGCTGCCAGTTATTCTCGTCTATACGCACACAGTTGAGTATCACTCGTAAGGGCAAGAAACAAAATAAGGCTTCAGTTTCTCAAGAAAAAAAAAAGTCAATTTGAAAATGAGCTCGACTAATATGCGTCCATGTCGTCATCATTTTTTTTTGTTGTTGTCGACCACTAAAACATCAACTGTTGTTTTTTTTCTCTCTCTTTTTGGGGATGCGAATAAATTCCAGACGAAATTGAAAAAAAAAAAAGAAAAGAAATAAACCATCAGAGAGAGAGAGGATCCTACAGAATGACTACACATCCAACTATGAAAAATGTGAAAGAGAATAAGAAAAAAAAAAAAAAAAAAAAGGGGAACACAACATGATGGAGGGGGGAGGATAGTTGCCTTCAAATCGGGAACTGCCATCAAAAAAAAAAAAAAAAAATGGGCAGGACTCGCAGCAAAAAGTGTGAAATCATTTCTTCCTTCGTTTTTATCTTTTCGGAAAAAAGAAGAAACGTCCGCGTCAGATCGTCAATCCTCTTTGCGTATCCTGTCTCGCCCCACCCCAACCGAAAGAAAAATGAAATGAGTTTTGGCGTGTGTGCGAGCTGACCGCGGAAATTGCTAGACAACACCAAAACATTCTTATTCAATGGGGAAAAAAAAAATTATATAAAATAATTTTATTTTCCTTTTTCCAGCAGAAAACAAGAAAATTGGCACCAAAAAATCCCATTTTGTTTTTCAAATAAATAAAAATAAATTTCATTTTTGGTGGAAAAAAAATGTAAGCGTAGTTCCCTTTTTCCTCACGAAGAAAAACGAACAAAATGAAGAGACTTTAAAAGACAAACATTTTTTGATAATAGACACCTCTATCCAGTTCTTCCACCTTATTTTCAAGCGGCCATCCTCTTCCTTCACGTCTATCGAGGTAATTTTCTCGCATTTCTCGTCCTTTTTTTTTTTTTTTTTTTACCTTCCAACGGAGAAAAGAGGAACCCCAGTACCGATGATTATACCCCGCTTTGGTATCCCTCCATTTTCGGACGACGGCGGCGACGGCTAAAATCCCAAGCGTTCATTTTTAACTTTTCATTTTTTTTTTTTTTTCTTTTTTTCGCCCTTTTTTTTGTTTTCCTCCCTTGCGTTTTTTGGTTAATTTACTGAGAAAAAAAAAACTCCCCCTCCACACCAAATAAAGGAAAAGGTAAACACTAAATTATCAAATTACGCGTCGTCGACATAACAAGCGAGATCCGTCACAAGACGATGAAACCTTGATTTGTTACGTTCCAAAAATTATCTTTAACTCTTCAAAGAAAACAAAACAAAAACACCTGCGCAGAGACACTAAAAAATTCAAACATCAGCGCTGATGATATTAAAGCGAAATGTCCAATTCTTTTTTTTTTTTTTTTTTTAATAAAATTCGCAGGAGACACAATGACCAAATAACTATTCATTAGGTCAAAATAGTTCAAATGAAAATCGAGACTCGCTACTTGATTGATTTGCCACGGCGCTACGACGACGTTGACTTGATCTCTTCTGCCATAACATTTGATATTTATTTATATACGGACAGAGGAACTCTCTAATTGGATGGCCCCAACAACAACACACCACGAAGACGAGCGCAATTTTCTATTTATTTGATCTGTTCGTCTCTCCCTTTTAAAAGGAGACGCACGCAGCAAAAAAAAAAAAAAAAAGGAAAAATGCGTGCACGTCGTCCGCAGCCTGTGAACAAACGCCAATAGGAGAACGAAGATGCACAACAACAACAACAAAAAATTGGATGAATAAAAAAAAAAAAGAGACCCTCGTCAAAACTCTTGTTTCATATGAATGTGTGTACTTGTATCAAGAGACGACGGTACATACGAACGGCTGCTTCAAATTCTTTTTTTTTTCCCTCCTCTTTTTTATAATGATCTACAATAGCAACGATGATCTTTTATTCCTGATGTATCGCATTGTAAATCTATTCCATTTTATATCAAGAAAAAAAAAGAGGGGGGGAACAACAACGAGAGGAAAGAAGAAGAAAAAAACTGCCGGGTTACGATGACCCCGGAAAGTTGGCCGGCCAGCCAGCCAGCCACCACACACACACACACACACACACAGAACGCGCAAGATGAAGCCCCCAATTATTCAGACATGGTGTGTTTCTTATAGTGCGCACTGCTCTCGATCATCCGAAATGGCCTTTTTTTTTTTTTTTTTCTTTTTCTTTTTCTTTCATCTTCTCTTTTCCGTGGGTTATAATTATTGCCGATCCACATCACGGACAAAACACGAGAAATAAGAACAACGAGACTGTTTCTTTTTTTTTTTTTCTTTTTCGACGGCATTCCGTTGCCGGACCTATTAAAGTGAAATCAAGAACACCAACTCTTGTGCGTTCATTTCTTTTTTGAAAAAAGAAAAGAAAAAAAGGTGGAAATCAAAATGAGTGAAATGCTGTGGCGCACCATACGTATATATTCGAAAAAAGAGGTGGTCATTATTTATGGACGTATGGACGGTTACAATCTCTCCTTCATGTTAG
The DNA here is from genome assembly GCF_022539665.2 of Daphnia carinata. Taxonomy (NCBI): domain Eukaryota; kingdom Metazoa; phylum Arthropoda; class Branchiopoda; order Diplostraca; family Daphniidae; genus Daphnia; species Daphnia carinata. Next base: position 7,742,582 of record NC_081333.1, read on the forward strand.
CCGATTCGGATCAAACATTAGACATGGAACTCAATTCGTACAATACAATACGAAAAAGTAAAAAAAAAAAAACGACCAATGAGAGAAAGAGAAATTGTTTCAATTGGATGTCTGACGAATAATCGAGAGAAAGAAAATTTCGTTTGATTTGCGGGTTGTTGTTTTTTTTTTTTTTAGTCTTACAGTTACACAATTGGCTTCCTCAATCTTTTCTTTTCGTACGCCAATTGTACAACATTATTATTCACGTGTCTATACTTTTCTTTCTCGTTATTTATTTCTCACCGCATTTTTCAAAATGGCGCAACAGGTGCGATGGCTATGATTTTACGAGAGGAAATCAAAATCCAATTATTTCACCAATTTTTTTTTTCTCTTTCGTGAAATGTTCCCCTTTTTTTATGTCACCATAACCAGCGTTGCATTATGAAAATAAAAAATTTTTTAAACAAAAAAGATATTCGATTTACAATATTTTTTTTTGTGTTATTTTTTAGTTGCTCTCCATTTTTGGAATGGGAACTAATCGCCTGTCGCATTAAAATAGGGGAGAAAAAAATAAAAATTAAAAGAACAACGTAAACGTGGAAATGTTTTAACCAACATTTTTTTTTTTTTTTTTTTTTTTTTAACTTTCTGCCGTAAAAAAAAGGCAAACGGAGAAAGGTGGGACGAACGGTCTCACTTGTTACGGGCTTAAAAAATGAGCGGAAACGTGAAACAAAGCGGCGAAACAAAAAATGGTTAAAGATTTATTAGAGTTTAAGAGCTTTTGATGAAGCTCTGAAGTGTAGACAATTTGAAAGTAAAAAAGAAGGCGCTCATTTTCTCGAGAAGGATATGACGAGCAAAGTGAACGACCATTTCGCCATATTGCAAAGTGTAAAACGCGTAAAGAAAGATTTTTTTTTTTTCAATGATTGCTCCACGTTTTCATAACCCAAAAGGAAAAAGACAAAAAAAAAATGGCTCGTCTTTTTTACAAATTTCTATCACGGACGCGTTTCAACGATGTTCCCGCAGAGCGTTTTTTTTTTTTTTTAAACCCGCGTATGCAATGACGCACTCAACCCCCCCCCCCTTTATCTGCCACCAAATAAAACAACTGCCGCTGAAATAATATTTCGAAAAGAAAGGCGGTCCCTCAATTTTTTTTTTTTTTTTTTGTGCTGCTGTTGTTAGAGACTTAACTATGCAAATGGGGGGCATGTTATAATACCATAACCAGGCACCGCTAAAAATGGAGGAGAGGCAAACCGTCGCCACAAGGAACCGACGACAATGACCGCATCAAGCGAAATCCGGGCAAAAAAATATTTACGCAATAACCCGCCGACAATACAACAATAACAAAAAAAAAAAAAAAAAAGGGAATTTTTCAAAGAGCAATAAACGCTCACACATTCGGACACGGTTGGCAAAACTTTAACGAGAATCAATCATGTAGGTAGGGTTTCTTATAGCCACCTGGAAGCTTTTGCAACGTCGACATGACACGCCATTATTGGCGCAGCACGCAAATAGATTTTTTTGTTTTTTTTCTTTCTTTACTTTGTTTCCTTTCAACAAAAAGATTAAAATAATCAAAGTGAAAAAAAAAAAATCATTCATGCCTAACCTTTCTCGATTATTTATAATGAATACGAAATTTTGCTGTTGTTCATCATTCGCTCGTTGGTGTTTAAAACTAAGAGTCGTTCGCTTTTTTTTGTTATAATTATAGAAGAATCAAAAAGTATTCTACTTCGTTATTATCTTTTCAAGCTCCAGTGGCGTATTTTGTTCCCCTTTTGCTGTTTGTTTCCAAGAGATAGAGAGAGAGAGAGAGAGAGAGAGAGAAAAAGATGATGATGTCGCTGGCCCGTCGTTATACAAACAAGATATCGACCTGTGCCTTGCGGGCGGATCCTTTTCCCTTACACGCCTAGCAGACGTCGTGCAATAGTGACGTATTAGTGGGATCAGTGTCACGAACGACGATTCAAGAGGTTAGAGACACACAGAGAGAGAAAACTCATCAGTGCGGAATGGAACAAGTCAGAATTCTATCAACAACACCGGCAACGGTGCAGAATAATAAACAAGCCAACAATATAAAAAAAATAAATAAATAAATAAACGAAAAGAAAAAAGGGCTTCAAAAAGAGAAAAATAGAATAAAAAAAAAAAAAAAGGAGAGAGTTGCGATGAAAACAAATCATACACGAAATGGTGTCGTTACTGCGGTTTGGGTGTGTACGTGATTTGTCACGCGTGAAAACGGGCGCGCACGCGCCGCACCGAAACTAAGACGGCAGGCAATAATAAAACATCATCTTCACATACATGCCGTCATCCCTTCCGACCCATTCCCTGTGCTTTATACATTGCCTCCCCCCTTTTCCTCTTGTGTTTATGTTGCGCCAGTGGCGCGCTACTGATGATGTGCGGCCGAGCAAGACAACCATAAGAAAGCGCATGCGCTACAATCTCCCACACACACACACACGAGTGAACCGTATTCAAAAAATGAATATTATAATCATAAACAAGAACACATTTTTTTTTTCTCTATCAAATGAACATCCAGCCGATCACAATGATCCCATTCAACTCAAAAATCGATTTTTTCGTTTAACAATGCGAAAACAGGTTCGATTCGACAGATATGGTAACGAATCGATTCTAAAATTTGAAGACAAAAGGGAAAACAAATGGATGCGAATAGCACAAAAAGCCGAAACAATGCGAGTGAAATCATCTCTAATAAAATAAAAAATTCATTCGGCTCTATGTGTACCTGTCTTATATAGACCCGCACATAGAGAGAGTGCACGCATATAATAACAACAAAAATTCGAGTAAGAGCGTGAGAACAAAAATGTCCTATTGCCTATGCCCGAAAACGCTTCGATTCTAGGGGGTTATAATCCACAGCGTCACACTCAATATGTACGACGATTATCGGCTGCCGGTTGCACATCATAAAAAAAGAAAAGAAGGGAGCTTTATAGAATATAACCCGCAAGTACACACCACATCGTCAAATCCAGCGGAAAAAGCTAAAGCCAACGAAAGGGAACAGGGAAAGCAAAAAAAAAAAAAAAAAAAAGGGAGAGATGAAATAAGTTGGACGCGTGTCACGGCTGATTGGAAAGCCCCCCCCCCCTTGTTTTCTATACTTGGTTTGTTTACCCACTTTTTTCATCATCGTCTCTCTCTCGCTTGGCTCTGTCAACGAGATGAAAGTCGCTCTTCAATTGTGTACACAATAATATATCGAGACAAGAGGATATATATATATATTCAAACCTTTTCGGGTTGGCGCCACAATTTTTCCGCACGCATCGCATCGCACCGCAAAAGCCAAAAACAAAACACAGTCAGCTCGTTCGACTGAACACAAAATCATCTAATATTCTCCCCTCCCCTCCCCCCTTCCCTTTTTTTTTTTTTTTTTGTATATTGGATATCGACCAATATAAGAGTTATAAATATTGATTTTATTCTTTCCTTTTTTCCAGTTACTTTTCAACTCTCGTCAATCAAAGAGAAGGAAAAAAAAAAGGGGCAAAAGATTGTCGTGTCGGATCAATCGGAGATGAAAACAATTTACCCCTAAGCGGACATTGAAACAATTCCTACCCCTTTTTCTATTAAAATTAATTATTGTAAATCAGTCCTACCTTTGGTGGAGTGAACCAGGCGCCGTCGACAATAGAAGTCATGACAATGTCGTCCAGTTTAATCCTATAAAAATAAAAAAATAAGAAATCGTTAAGTGATGTAAGAGGGAAAAAAAACGTGCTTTATCGTGTCAAATCTTTTAGTCGATTGTGTTTTTTTTTTCTCTTTTACTGATGGCGTGCGCGTAGTAGGTGACCTTTCACGATATGGTATCTAGTGACTTGTAACAAAACCTAGCCCCCCCCCCCCCCCCCCCCTAAAAAAAAAAAGAAAAAGAAAAGGGAACTCTATCGAATTGGGCGCACGAATCAATAGAAGGCCAACGGGTGGGCCTGATGATGATCTTTAAATCATCGTCACCCTCGAGAAATCGCCCAACGGCGTCCTTATATTTTTTTTTCTTCGTCTTCTTTCTTCCATTGAAAAATCAAAGAATCCGCAATTCAAATTGTTCGACACGAAGCGGCATTACATAGATTTAAAACGATATTTATATCTATCCAAAAATTATACAAGGATATCACAAGAAAACAAAAGCTGAAATTGTGGATATCATGCAAATCTTCACGCTCTGTCAAATATTGTTTTTGTTTTTTGCTAAGGTTGTCCAATGTTTTTGGCCTCGAATCGTCAGGCTTTAAAATCGATACACCGTGACACGAGATTTCCCTCAGGCAATTGAATCCCGTAGTCTCCCCCCCCCCCCCCCCGGCTTTTGCCTTTAGTCTATGCTAATATCAACTCTGATCAAAACCGACAATTCGACATCATCTCCTTTTTCTTTTTTTTTTTTTAAACATTCCTACCATTTTTTTTTAAAACAAAATTGCGCGGCAAAGTTCATTCGGTGGTAAATACCCACGAAGAAAAAAGAAGAAGAAAAAAAAAAAGGCGGCACATCAACGATTTGAGGAGGATAAACCTCTGGTAATCAAGATGAATTAGCCGTCGACAGGTAAGAAGTGTATATACCACCGCCATATACATGTACGCTAAAAGCGGAGAAGGGAAGAAAACAGGTAGACAACAGGAAATGCTTCCCCTTCAAACGATTAACTTTGAAACATTCTTCACGTTGGAAATTCGAACAATGGAATGATGATTTTAAAGGTCTTATGGGTTTTTTTTTTTTATTACGCTTATACCCCCGTAATATACGTGACATAATGAGGCCTATAAAAACAAGGGACTTGACCAGTGGATCGTCGTAGAACATTTGACGAGGGGGGAATAAAGATCGGCCGTTATTGTAGATATCGAGCGGAAGTAGAGTGAGGAATATTACGTATGCATCATATAGGCCTGTATGGTGCGAGAAGGACAAGTACGGTGGTGTGCGAGAGAAATGGGAAAATGGCTCCATCCCGACAATATCACGCTCCATTTGCTTAAACCTCATCGGGGCTAAACATTTTTTTTTTTAACCCGAGAACATGGACCGCCATCAACGACCATCTCTCCCCCTCTCACAGTCGCAACCCCTTTTTAAAAGCCCTCTGGATCTATTTTCTTCTTTTATTTTGAAATGCAAATTGCAACAGCAGCAGCCACCCCACTTCTTTCCCATTTTCGATTTTCTTTTTATTTGATCTCTTTTCAATATTTTTTTTAAAGCTCTTCTCTCTAATTGAGTTATAGCGAAAAGCTTCTGGCGTTGGCTACAATTCCCTCGCACACCACCAAATCTTTTTTTTTTTTTTTTTTTTTTTAAATCACCAACTTCATTCCTATGTATATTTTACCCTTTCTATTCAAATGCTTTTCTTACTCAAAACGCACAACCGATACACGTATGGGAAAAAAAAAGTTCACTTTTAGTGCAGAGGAAAACGTCATTTCGAGCGGAAACTTGTCCATCATCTCGCCCCGTCGACACGTAGTTTCGTTTGTGTGCACACCTTTTAATACGATAGTTCATCATCGGTGCGGTGAGACAAGGTGCTCTCCCACTTTTTGTTTTTTTATTTACAAGTTCTATACACACACACACACACACACAGAGAAACGGGAGTGTATCTACTAATGGCTCTACTCTCTTTATTTACATGTAAGTAAATCTGTGAGGAGAGAGCGGGGGGTATATCTAAATATAGAAATAAATCGTATCCCCGTCGTATGCATAAAGAGGAACGCATCTCCGTATTTTACACTGGTGAAAATGTGATGTACTCGCACTTATCATCTTACATGTATCACAGATCCAGGAGTTGTGTGGGTGTGTGGGTGATAGAGCTAGGGGAAGTAAGAACGGGGGTTGATTCGCTCCGAGAGTTTCAATTTGGTTTTCAAATGAATTGAAATGCGGTTTCATCTTCCGCACAGGGACCCCCCTTCGAGGCAACTACCAACGGGACTGACGTACCACGATTCGATCGGGATTTCACATTTCAAACGCGCGCCTACATGTTAGACAAGTTCCCCCTCCATTTCCAACTTTTTTTTTTCGTGTGGAGAAATCCACTTGTCTTGTTTCAACCGTTTGACGATTGAACTCAACTACTACTGTGCGTATACCCTAAGAATTGATCGTCGTAAAAAAAAAAAAAAAATACGAGATGTCGGAAAAGAGATTTCACCCCCTCTTCCACAAAAAAAAAAAAAAAAAAAGCGACGTGATCATCACGCCCCTCAACCATCAACACACGGATGGATGGCGGTGTAGGCCTTCGACGCGATTCAAAACTCAAATGGAATTTTTTTTTTTTTTTTTTTTTTTTGGGTACATACACAGAGAAGGTATAATAATAATCATGATAATAAAATGGGGAATCCTCTTTACCCTCCTTTCACCAGCTAGTGGGGTGAAAAAAAAAATTCAGGTAAAAAAAAAAAGATTTGTGTGTGTGTGCCTAGACGTACAGACACAATGTGCGCAACCCTAGACAGTTATTACAGTTGAGCTAGATGTGTATAATCATCGCACGTCGTAGAGAAAAAAAAAAATTATTTTCTGGTCGAAATGAATCCGGCCGTGACAGTCAATCATAAACAGATAAAGATAAAGAAGCAGGTCGTATACATTTGCCTTCTGTATCGCTAGTAAAAGAGAGAGAGAGAGAGAGAGAGAGAGAGAAAAGAGAAAAAAAAAAAGACTCATCAAAATACATTTGTAGAGGATGACGAAATCAATGGTCCGTTTCTATTCGTCATAAAAAGAAAACCAAAAAAAAAAAAAAAAAAAAAAAAATGTAAAAAAATTTTAAAGATAGTAAAAGTTAATCAAAAAGAGATGCGTCAGAAAGGCATTGGCTAAGCGCAGGAAAAGTCCAAGATCCTCTTATTTGGTTCGTCTCGTTACGAGAATAATTCAAGAGATGCGTATACACTACGTGAACAATATAATCATTGTGTACACGTATCAGCCATTTATTCGAGTACAATTCAGTTTGAGGATGAGGCCAACAGAAAAACCAAGAAGCAGCACTCAACCGAATAGGGTTTCTAATGTCATCGTGTCTGTTCGGGGAACGCATGTAAAAGAAGAAGAAGAAAAAAGCCCAACTACCCAATTGGCAATTATAGAGAGATATGATAGTAATATCCTCTCTCTCTCTTTCACTACTGGACGTCAACAACAACACACACGTATTTCTATTTAGTAACTAGTACTAGTACATATATATATATATATATTCGGATGGAGGGGTTTATCTGGCTGCGGGGCACCTCTAGACACACTAGCAGCTACTGTACATAATAATACGACTACATATATATTATATCCATACATATATGTGTGTGTAGCGCAGCAGTAAATGTAACTTCATTTAGCCCGCACAACCCACCACCCCTCTTTGTATATATAAAAAAAAAACGTGCAGACGCATAATCCTCAATGGCTTCTACTTTTTTTTTCATGTGATTTCTTGGTAATATTTTTGGTGTTTTTTCTACCACACGAGAGCCCTCAACGCATTTTGTATTGTTACCCCCCTCTATGGTGCACGGCCTACTGATATCGTGTGCGAACAAGAGGGCGGATGCAGACGATGGAAATCACATGACGCAATACCCACCCGAAGAGAAACGGACATTTGCAAATACGACAATCTACTCGTCACGGGCAATTTTTCGTATGAGGTTAATAACTTTTAAACGTGATGGTATAAGCTCTTTTCTTTCCTCGGGGTCTTGTTCCATATAGCTTTCATGAAATTAACTAATGGACAATTCAATTCTTTTCTCATCCGAAAAGCTGCTTGGCTTAACAGACAGAGGGGAGAGACTTAATGCGATCAGAATAAAAAAACTAGCTCTCCCTCTGTAGTCCCGACACATCCAAAACGAGAGGATTTAAAGGTCAAGCGATGTCGATCGATAACTTTTTTTTTTAAACATAAGATGTACGTACACGATGTGTGTACTTTGTACGTCCCTTTACGAGTCGATAGGTACGCTGATAAACATTCTTTATTTTTAGCTATTGGTTTCTTGTATTTTCTAACCGACGCTCGGGACGATACCCTTTTTCTTGATATTTGTACCGACCGACTACTTCTGGCTTCCCAATTTATGTTGATGGGAAAAATTCAAACTGACACTCTACTTTTGGGTGGAGGGTGCCATAAAATAGATTTCAAAAAAAAAAAAAAAAAAAAAAAAAACTGGCTTGTTGTTCTGTGTTTTCAGGACTTGGCAACGTACGAGCATTTCTTCCCAAACGAACGAAAACTCGTTCGGTACGATTTCATTTCCCCAATGGACAACAACAATCTCATCCAATGGCCGTTATTTACGATCATTAGAGATTCCACTATTTTCTTTCTTAGTTGGATTCTTTTCTCTTCGGCGCGTCACATCACGCCTTGTCGGCACGTGCGTGTCGGGTCAATTTTCAAAACAAAACAAAAAGTTTCAAATAAAAAAAAATCGAAAAGAAAAAAAAAAGAAATCAAAAAAGGTCAGACCTTATCTGATTTCAGGTGTGGTTATAGTCAGTCATTTCTTACTACTATTGTTATTTGAAAATTATGATTGCGGTTGGTGCCGAGTAGCCGATCACGCTCTGTTGCCTCACAATCATCAATTTCTCTTTCAAATACTAAAGAAAAGAAAAAATTCTTACAACACACACAAATAAAATTTCATTTCGATAGGCCTAATAATAGAGGTCGATCAAGCGTGTGATGAAGGCAAAAAAAAAATGATTAGATAGCGATAGACAGACGAAGAAAAAAGAAATAATGTGGCCTGACTTGTTGATGATCGTAACGAGGTGGATGGAGTTACCCGCCCAATTTGTATTTTCTTCTTCTTCTTCTTATGTAACCCACAAAAAATCTCCACCTCGTCGTTCTTCCCCCCCCCCCCTTTTTCATAACGCCATATAACGCTAATGGCTCTCGGGCCGCACGTGTCAACCCCGGGATCACGAATCCTCCGCGCGCGCGCCCGGCCCCGCAAGGATGGCCATCAGCGACGGAACTTTTTTATTTTTTTGTGGGGGGTTGTTGTTATTGAAAAGAAAAAAGGGATTTATGTGAACAAAAAAAAACAGGGAACATACGAACAGTTATGGTCGACGTATTGTTATCTAGGCCTATGTGCATTGTAAACTATCTGAATTGAACGACAATTTAAGATTTCATGGAGACAAAAAGGATGGCTACCTAACTCAAAAGAAATGCCTTAGCTATGGGAGTATTTATAAGAGATAAGCTACGATGTTTTTTTTTTTTTTTTTTTTATTTTCATCCGATTGTGTCGCTCCCTCCCGCGTCGGAAAAGAAAAATTGGTCGGGAGAGCTTCCTGTCTCCCACACTCTCCCGATAGTTTGGACACCCTGCTGAGTTCTATATACTTTTCTTCCAAAAATCATTTAAATTTAAAAAAAAAAAAAAAAAGGCAAAAGAGAGAGAGAGAGACTTGGGAATTTTGTGTTGGAACTTTTGGCGTCGTGAGGAACGATTCGCTACACCTGTGACATCATCCTTTAGAAAATTATCTTTCCCTTTCCACGGTTGAAAATAAAAGTCGAATCCTATTTGAATCCCCCTTCAAAAAAAATCAACAATGTGATACCTATAAAGCGGATAACTTGCTCTATAATGAGTCTTCCTATCGCGTGCAATAAAAAAAAATATTTCCAAAGAAAAATAAAAAAAATGAAACATTTTTAAAGGGGTAACAGAACTATCGAGAAGCAGCCACACAAAAAGAGAACTCAAATTCAGAAATGGTCAACGAAATAATAATTTTTTTTTTTCGTCCATCTGCTTCGTCTTCCTCGAGAAAGAAACACGTAACATTCAGCATAATCAAAAGAGACGGTTGGTCTTTAAAAAAAAAAAAATGTTTTTTTTTTTTTTTTAGCCATATTAGGTGCATCAATTAAAAACCTCGATTCGGATGATATGCTGGAATTTTTGTTCGGGTGTTCTCTCTTGTAGCGAACCCCCGGTCTTCATTTGAATTTTATGACATCTTCAGAGAGCACCGATAGTAAAAAAAAGAAAAACGAAGGGGATAGAAAGACGAAAATGCGATTAAACAAGGTAGTAGTAGAAGTAGTAGTCGTACCGGCTAAAAGGAAAGAAAAAAAAAGTTTTTTTTTCTACTTCTTTCCTTTTTTTTTCCACATCGTTAAATAGGCTAACACACAAACTTATATTTTTTTTTTTTGTATTTTTATTTGTACTTTTCTGGTTAGATTTTTTTTTTCTCTCCCGCACTCCTTGATGGTTTCCTTTTAACGACGTTCTGATATGATTACGGCCATGTGAGAAACACCAGAAAAAAACGGAGCTAATCAACCAACGGCTTTCTGGGTACCTTTCGCTTCTTCCCCCGCACCAATTTGACCTTTCGCCCATAACCAAACAAGAAAAGAAAAAAGTACAAACTTCGTTGATCCTATAGAGAGGCCTGTTTACAATTTTTTTTTTCTTTCTTTCCCGCATAGGAAACAACTTTTCGAAAAGGTGGTAAACAAAATAATTGTTTTTAAAAGCGAAAAAAAAAAAGAGGAACCAAACCATAATCGCGTCAATTACACGACGACTCAAAGGGAAAGAAAGAAAGAAAAAAGTTCTGTTTGTGTATATTATCTTCCATGTGGAGCGCTAGGTTCGAGGGTGGTAAACACAACGATTCATAGGGAAATCTACGCTATACTTTTATGTATAGTGCGCAGATACGTATAATAATCATAAGCAAACGCACACAAGTCGGAAAAGAAATAAACAAGGCGACTGTCTGCAAAGCAAAAATTGTAATCACACCTTTCCTTCGAAAAAAAAAATGGGCGGCAAAAAGTTTTAGGCCAAGGTAACAGCCTTTGTAAGAGACATTGTGTATCTTAAACAGACACTTTATTTTTTAAAGAGAAAAACAACATGAGAAAACTGCTCTAGTGACACTAACCATGAATAGAAATGATCTTCTTTCAAGTTAGAAAAAAAAAAAAATAAATAACCCGACGCGAGACGCATATCTCGTACGAAATGAGCTGTCTGGTCATCAGAAACGAAAAAAAAAACCTAACGCTCAGCTGTGTTACCGCCTTGATGGATGAGGATGTAATTGTTATCCACGCAGCAGCAGCAACGATCTTTTGAATATGAAATACGAAAATGAGGACGAAAACGAGCTCTACGTCTAAACAGCAATGAACTACAATGCAGCCGTTGTGTGTCTATGACATTCAACTCATCTTCTTCTCGCCAAAATGTCTGCCGGCTGTATTTCAACTAGAATGCTCTCGTCTTTTCAAAACACGTATCCCACACACGCATGAACGGTCATTACCATCAATACCGTCAGTCCATTCGGCTACTGACCCTTTTTTTCTGCCCTTTTTCTAGAAAATAAAAGAATATCAGCATCCAAATGGAAGGACCTCCTCCCTCCCCCCCCCCCCCATTCATCTACATATTTCCAACTATTGCAACTTTTTGTTTCAAGTTCCTGGTATTTTTTCTTTCTCTTTGGCTTTGAAATTCTAATTTCGGCCCTTTCACTTAGATACCCCCTTTTTTCTCTATTTGTTCGTTTGAGTTTTGGTGTGTCGGCGGCCGTTTGAGTTTAACCGTGGCCAGAACAATCACACTTTGACTGCGGAGGATGAGTACGCATAGATAACCGGAAAAATGAAAAGAAAAGAAAAAAAAAGTTCTAACTGAAAGTCTCGTGTTTGGCGTGTTGCTGTCGATTCCCATGTCGCAACAGCTAGGCGCCCAAACTAAATCCAACAAGGGAAAAGAATTCCAAAACGAACTTGATTCATTGAATAGATGAAGATGGGGAGAAGAAACGGGAAAAAAAAGCAGAACGACAAGTTTTCTTTTGCTTGGCTTCGTGGAAACGATAAAATGCATCACTTGTCTGACATCTAGCGGCAATTATAGTAATTTTTGTCTTTCTTCCATTTTGAGAAATGGGCAAAAAGAGAAAGGGAAAGAAAAAAAAAAGGCGCCAAGTCGATGGGGGGCGATGAAAAAGGCGCCAAATCGATCGGAATGATGACAAAAAAAACTGTCTAATAACGGCTGAAACTGGGCTGGTGACAACCATGGCAGTTGCCCAAAATAGGATTTCAAGTTAATAATCATGAATATAAAACAAGCAAGCAAAGCGAGTAACGGACAATAAAGAATGATGGAGCACCAACCACGAAAGGTTGGATGTAAAAAGAAAAAAAGCGCTGCGATAAAGTTGCTAGTAGAGATTTTAGGATTTTTTTTTTGTTTAAATTATGGGTCGCTTGTACAGCTAAAGGTTGATAAGTCGAAGCAAATGCCATCTCATGGTGAAAAAAACAAACAAATTTCGAGCGCCAAATTGAAGCAAAATGGCTTCCGATATTAAATTTCTACAGTTGACTTAGGATAACCATAAAACGGCCGTCGTGAACCAGAGTACTTTTTGGGAAAAATTCTAAACTAAATAAAGAAATAAAAACTGACTTACCGTGATCAGGTGGATTCCCTCCTCGAGAGTAGCAATTAAAAACCTGCTAAACAGCAGGTTTTACCGACACCACTTTCACAGATTTTGTTAGTTTTGCACGATTCTCAAATTGAGTTTCCACAATAAAATATTCTCCTTAACGACAGCAAAATCAGTGAGTTATCTTCAGCATGAATGTAACTAAAATCTATGGGAGTGTCACAGATGGATCAAGAGCACTTTTTTACACCTTTTCAGAAGTTTGAAACCAAGGAATACCGCTGTTAACGCCGGTAGTTTAATCAATTACACGAATGTAGAATCGTAAGAAACTATTGTACCACAAGCACGTCTCGATTAACGAGCCAAACAAATCCCAGAAATGACCTTTTCTGAGCCATTCAAGGTGACTGACTAGGTGACTAACGCCCGCTGTACGGAGGAAGAAACTGCAACTTCACGTGGTGGAGCGACGTTGCCAAAAAATATTTCAAATGAAATTGTAAAAAATGTTACGGTTCAAATACTGATTTTTCAAATTAATTCACCATCAGCATAAAAATCTAACACCCAGATCAAAAGAAAGTCCTGCATTATAAATGAGTTGGTACAACCAGTTTGACTAGAATGAGGTAACTGTAAGATGATTTTTAATTACTAAGATACACTTACCTCCATCTACATCCGGTCTCTGTGTGGTGGAAAAATTTTTGGCGAGTTTTACTTTTATAAAGGGGTGTTTCCTACCCCATCCTTCTCCACAGCTAAAAAGAGGGATGATGTTGTTGAGGTAACATTAACTGCGAACAAAATGGCTGCGGTAATAAAAATTTCCCGCCATTCGGAGAGTTGGATGTTCACGGAAAGTGTACCATGAAACTGCATTCGGCTGCGCTGATTACTTTGAATTCTTGGTTAAGCAAATGACAAGTTTAAGGTCTTTCAATGAAGGGGTTATTTTTTTTTTTTTTTTTTCGAAATTTGACACTTTTTCAGGTGACTGAACGTTGTATTAAAAGATACCCTTTACTTGTTTTAACGGGAGACAAAACGTAATGCTATATCGTAAATAAATGACTCTGGCATAGTTAAACATCAATTTTAGAAGTTAAATATCTATGCTTGCCGCTTTAAACCATTAAAATATAGATATCTATATCTCTTAAATATAGCACTGTTCGCTTAACGAGAAACAATAAAAAACTGAACTTTTAAACGTTGTCAACGGGAGGTAAAAAGACATAGTATCGTACCATACTACGAGCATAGCTAAAAATTTCTAGTGATTATGCATGTTTATGTGTATGTCTTCATACGGCAGCATACCGGTCAGTTTTTGATGCAAGTCGATTCGGCTTTCTTTTTTTAACACTGCAATCGTCCAAAATTTTAAAAATATGTTAGGGATACTGAAAAAAAAAAGAAAAAATTATGACATCTGCATTACCCAACAGACGGCTGAAGATCTTGGCTGCCTCTATTCTGCTATAACTCGAGGGTGGAACAAGTTCCCGAAATGTAACGGTGTCCGAAATTTTATCAGTCTAACAAATCCTTTATATAAATTTCCTATTTTTTTTCAAGAAATTGAATGAAAACGTAATTACCAACGCATCGATCATGTTTAACAAATCACTATCTTCAGGAACTTCTGCTTGGGAAAAAGAAATTTCACGGTGATGTATGGTCATAGGAACGCTAGGAGATCCGCGAAATACTGCTTGTCCATTAGACGCTAGCAAATCTATTGAATGTGCATAAAAATAACGAAGTTTAACTTATTCAGATTCATCTGTTCACCCAATGAACATGCAAGCAAACCTTGTTTATCAACCGAAGTTTGAGGAATGTCTTCAAGAATAGGGGATGCTCCATCGGACGGGACAGAAGAATTGGTTTCTTTCTCAGCGATAGCACTAAGTGGTGCTGAAGGATGCGGGGCAAGTGTTTGATCAGTCACGGTGGCATTCGTACTGTCAACCAGAGTTTTTTCGTTTGAAGTAATAGGACGATTACTGTAAATTGGTTTCTTTAAACTACGTTCGAACGATAAAATATATCTGAATGCCTCACCAATCTTCGTTAGCCGAGCTTTTAGTTCCGCGGCTGTTTTCAACGGAGGCCTCTACAAGAGTATCCATACAGGGATTTTTGCCTCTTTGCCGCTCCGCGGGAGATGTGCGCGATATTTCAAGACCTGAATTGTCTCTGTTTGCAAATTTTGTATGTTTTTCAACAATTACTGTAGCTATTAATTTTGTATATGATGTGTACAAGTCATCTTTCACCTGTTAGTTAGGCTGCTTGTATTCAAAGAAAGGATCAAAGAAGCTTCATTGGATTGTCCGGCGCGAGCTCTTTCGACCTCCTCGAAGTTACCATCCATAACTGGAATGTTTTCGACCGTATTATTGACATTTTCTACACGTGGCGCCACTGGAATTTCATCATGCTTCTCGGTTGCTGGTGTCGTTAGGGGAACAGAGATGTTACTAGTAGAGCCGACACCCGATACATTGGCAATTCTCGATTCACGCTGCGTGCTGTTTTCCATACGAAGTGTCTACGCAATAACAAGAAAAACAATTACTTCTGTTTGTACATGAAGTAAGAAATGGAAAATTGCGCAAATTACACTATATACCAACCTTCGAAAATGGAACATCGAAGTGCGAATCGTCAAGTTGTCGCGTAATCATGTTTCTTGTTAAAAGATACGATAAAGGGCTTTGCATGTTTAAGACTGATGGGCGTTGCATTAAGTGATTAACGGTGGATTCAGCATATTGCGGGATTATTAAATCGTTCCTTGCATCCTGCAGGAAAAAGGTGGTTTTAGTCAATAAAGTATCCTGCGGTGTAATCACAAGGTGTTACAGCACGGGCTGAGCTTTTCTATGCTTCTAAATTTACAGACTAACTTACTGTAACCCTTAGGCTGTTTTCATAATTATTTAACTGCGAGCGGAAAATCTCCGCTGGAATGTTCGTTTCGGCATCAACCATCAAACGACGTCGTCTACGGCGCTGTGCTCTTATAGGCGAATCTTGAAGTGGTTCCAAAATAAAATCCATCTAACGAAGGTTAAGACAGATATTTTACACGTGAAAATTAATATAAAATATGATACGTACTGTCTCGTTTACAGCAGAGGCAAGAGCAGAAACAGGCTCCCTACGATCGGAACACATAAACATTCAAGATAATTGTGTTAACCTAATAGATTTGCGCTAGAGAAAATATTAGTTTTATACCCGGGTTGATCAATACGACTCTGTTTGCTCGGAACATCTTCCTCAACTGAACAACCATTGTGTACGCGCTTCGAATTGCTTCTTTGCAAATTTGGTCGCCCTATGCAGTGATCAGATTAAGTAGAAAGGAAAATGTTTCATGTCCAACAAACATCGTGAAATAGGCAGGCAACTTCATACCTGCTCCAAACGGATGGTCAGTTTCCATTGATTCTAGTACTGATGGCAATTCTTTAGTTCCCCATTCTGTGATATTTTCAGTACCTTCTTGGACAACACCAAAACTTTCATCAATCAGCTTATGAGGAATTTTAAAATGAAGACGATGCAAAATCATAAAGATGAAAAAAGTTATTTATCACCGAAGCAATTTTAATAAAGTTCTGAATTTTTTAAATACCTCTGGCAACATTCTCACAGCAGATTCTTCCTCTCTCATTGTGATTTCCTCTGGTGCAACAAAATTCCCATTAGGATTTTGAGAAGTTAGGTTGAAGTACTCTGCAAAATCTTTTTCAATTTCATCAACAGAGGTTGTTTGATTTAGTAGAAGTGGAGCTTCAGATAGTCCTAGAGGCAAAAATACAGCAGAATTATTATGATACTTCTTTTCCTCAGCCTTTACAAAATTGAAAATTACTATTTGCTGATTATTACCTTGTGGCGGGCTATTTTGGAGAGCAGATATCCTAAGGGCATCAACAACATCAACTAATTGCCCATACTCCCGTTGTTCCAAAGTTAATTTGTCACTTAACAAATTTTCTTCTGCTCCAACAACTACATCAGTCAGGTCTAGGCTACGTATTGGCAATAACATATTTTGGATTAATAACTAAGTTTTATACAAATTTTTTGTCTGCCAACTTACGCACTGCAGCTAATATTAGTCTCTTTTAAATTCTTAGCAATGTTGTGCTGCTGGAAAGTCAGTTGGAAATGAGCTAACACAGACAATTTGAAGCAAAAATGGAAACATAAATTCGTGAGTGAGGCTTCAAGCAAGTATGACTTACCAATGGTATGGGTCACTTGGCGATGATGAACTAAGACGGCGCCATGCGTAAGCATGGCAGAGAGATAGAGAGAAAATCGCGGGTTCGAACGTTGCGATAACCTTCCTTGATTTTCAAGTTTCACATGCCGTAATATATCTTGGCTACAGAATACGAAATCCCAAGTTAGCAATTAAGTAGGATAGGTCAGCTGAAAATTGTTAATTTTACCATATACGGTCGACTTGAACTTCGAGCACGAGGCGTAAATCTTTCTTAGAGCCGGCTCCTTTAACTCTTAGTTTTTGATTCGCTACTAGCCATATAACACCAAATTTCCCACCACGGCGGCTGAGAATATCTAGATTATAGAACATTTTAGTATTTCGTGGGTGGTTAATCCAAAGCAATTCTAGCAGTGAACTGCAAACTACAGTTCGAGAAAGGTCACCCTGACCAACTTTCAACAACTACAACCGATCAAGATTGACCACGAAACGGAAATGAAGACAGCACTGCCAAACCAGTGTTGTAAGCTTTATTTTATTTTTATTTTTTTAAATAATAAGTTACTGAGAACGCCGAGAAGTAACAATTAGATCAGAAAAACGAATTCTAATCTTCAACGGAAAGTTCCAACTCATTGGGCAGAGATTAATTTAAATTCAATCTTAACCATTTTTTTGCATGGAAATGTTCTTTTATAAGGTTTTAACTTTTAAGAGAACGTGAAATCGAATTGGATAGTTTGAAACTCAAGATGTGAAAAAGTATCCGATAATAATTTTTTGTGTACAAATTATTTGGATTTGAATCATTGTTCATCATTTACCTCTATAAATTGTATCTGCTTGCTATATTTCTAACGTTAAATTTGGAGACCTTATGCAATTATTTTAACGACGTTAATGATTAAGATCAAAGTTTGAATCTAAATTTCAAATTTGACTGAACTTCATTTTTCGTTACCGTTACATCATAAGACCGAAGTTGCAAGCTTAAAACAAAGTCATCTATTAGAAAAATATCTATTCAAAAGCTTACCTGTATGAATCAATTTTTTTTGTTACGCAGAAAAACTATTATTTTCTATTTTTATCAAACTGTGTTTAATGATTAATGAATTAAATAGTATATTTGTTGCTTAGGCAATGCTGCCCATTGCCTAATTGTAAGCTGTCAATTCCGTTGCTCATTGGTGATTCACTGTAGTCGTTTTTTTATTCTAGTTTTGCAATTCCGATAAACAACAGTGAAGTTCGCCAGTAATTTTTTAGGAACGTTTGATTCAGTGAAAATGAGTTTCCTCCAAAAAATGTTTGGAAGTGGGGGCAAGGATAAGGGCATGCCCACCACAGGTCAAGCCATACAAAAATTAAGAGAAACTGAAGAAATGTTGATTAAAAAGCAAGAATTTCTGGAAAAGAAAATTGAGCAAGAGTTGGATATTGCCAAGAAGAATGGAACAAAGAACAAACGAGGTATAAAATCAAACTGATGTATATTTTCTTTAGAATAAAATATTCCATTTTCCATTTTTACAGTTGCCATTCAGGCACTAAAACGGAAGAAGAGGTATGAAAAGCAACTCCAGCAGATCGATGGCACCATTTCAACTATTGAAATGCAGAGAGAAGCTTTGGAAGGAGCAAACACCAATACAGCGGTTCTTCAGACCATGGGCGATGCTGCTAAAGCACTCAAAGCAGCTCATCAGCACATGTATTTCTACACAATCTACCGCATTCACACAAAGATAATTATTCATTCCAAATTACAGGGATGTAGACAAGGTACACGACATGATGGATGACATTGCTGAGCAACAGGAAGTTGCAAGAGAAATCTCAGAAGCCATTTCTAATCCAGTGGCCTTTGGTCAATATATTGATGAAGTAAGTTTCCTTTTTATCTTTAGATTTGTCTATACATTGACCTACTTTTATTTGCCATTTAGGATGAATTGGAGAGAGAATTGGAAGAATTGGAACAGGAAGAGCTGGATAATGAATTGCTGAATGTCCCAGCAGCTGCAGCTCTGCCATCTGTGCCTACTGGTGAGCCAATTGCAAAAGTTCCGAGCCGAGCAGTACCCGCCCGTCCATCGCGTAAGTTAAATAATTAATGAAATCGTGCTCTAAAAAGCATTCAAGTTATCCATCATAAAATACTAGGAGCCAAAGCAGAAGAAGATGATGACGATATGAAGGAACTAGCTGCGTGGGCATCATAAAGTGGCTCAAGCAATCTGATACTTACAATCTTCAATTTTAAAGGCGCCCTAGTTGTGATGCCCTTCATGCTTTTCCTTTTCTCCACTTATACAATATAATTGTGACAATAACTGGCCTACCGGGAGTGTAAATAAAACAAAAACACCAATGCAGAATAGCTTTAATGAAGTATTGGCGAAATGATAATTGTGTAGACAAAATAAAATAAAATCAACAGTGCCTTCGAACTGGCACATAATTGTTCGGTGCGCCGTGATGAATCAAAAGTTAGCTATTCAGTTACTCTCCTTGTTAATGACATATCCGGATAGAAGATCGACCGGCTACTACAACTACTCCATCATCTTGCAAATCCTTCAATGCATCTTCGAACATTTCTCTGGTTATCATCTGCATAATAGACATTATCTTATTATAGTTATCGTTAAATAAAAATAAAACCGACGTACCACAGCAGATCCCGATTTGAATTCGTTGAAGGCCTTTTGATAATTCAATGTGCTAATTTTCCCTTTCGATTCAATCATTTTGCGAAGAGCGGCCGCAATATCTCCACGCTTCTTCCTTGCCATTGAACTCAGCCCAGTGGTGAGGATGTTGACATCAATTTTGCCTGACATGGGGTCAGTGGCAGACTGTTTCAACGCCTCGCGATGCAAGCTACATACGTAAACGAAAGAATAATAATAAGCGTCTTGTACAAGGTGATCCTATAAAATCTTACCGATATGCTTCTTCAACATCGTGAACTTCGACGACTTCAGAATATCGGACTTTAGCATGGGCTTCTGAAAGGCGTATAAGGGATTCCAGTTGTCGAGGGTATGCAGACACTTGGCCACGACCACTACCGATTCTTCTCATCTCCACATAGGCCTCAACCAGACGTACGGTGGCTGCGTCATTCAACATTGGATTAATATGCTCTTTTCCATAAGCCATGTAATCCCGCAAAACATCGAGATCCTAATAAGGCAAAATTAAACCTTAAAAGGCAACAAATAAGAAAAGCAAAAAATTTCATAGCACTGTACCAGGAAATCAGTTTCGTTCTCTTCAGCTGCACTGTAATACAAGGAAACCAAGTGACGAGCAAGGCGTTTGTCGTATAGCTCATCTTGAGGATCCAACATCAAAAAGATCAAGTCAAATCTGTTCAGTCACTCAAATTATAGGTTTAACTGAAAGTGAATTTTCATTCCACAGATTACCTTGATAATAGCGTATGTGGTAGTTCAATGTTCTCAATGATAGTTTTGTCTTTGTTCCACTGAGATTCGATTGGGTTCGCGCCAGCCAAGATAGATGTACGAGCATTTAGTTGACAGATAATGCCGGCTTTAGCAATACTCAAAGTTTGCTGCTCCATGACCTTAAACATAAAAATAGACATAATATGAGTTCATGCGTTTTTTAAATAAAAAAAAAATGTGTACTTCATGAAGGATACTGCGCGTGGCGTCCGACATTTTATCGAACTCGTCAATACAACAGATACCATTATCTGCCAAGACAAGAGCACCAGTCTGGAGCACGAGTTGCTTGGTTTCGGGGTCTTTGGTCACATATGCAGTAAGACCAACAGCTGAGCTTCCTTTGCCAGAAGTGTATTGTGACCGGGGAACCAAGTTAAAAATGTACTGCAGCAATTGAGACTTGCTGGTACCAGGGTCACCGCAGAGAAGGATGTTGATTTCGGAGCGGAAACCACCACGACCAACTTCCGTAAAGTCTTTCTTCGTACCCCCAAAGAGTTGAAGTAGTATACCCTTCTTAATATCTTCATTCTCGTAAATTGATGGAGCGATAGCACGAGCTAACCGTTCGTAGATATCCGGTTTCTTGGAAAGCTCATGGAGTAGAGCCTCTCGTTCAGCAGAAAAACGGGTTTCTTTCCTAAAGCAAATATATAATTTTGGAGCTAAGTGGGCAACTTTTTAAATAAAAAACTTCAAAATAAAACAAAAAATAATACCCTCGCTCGGTTTGATTGCGAAGACGGTGGGTATCAATTTTACGATAGTGCACAACATCGATGTGAGTTCGATAAACTGATTTCACATTGCTGGCAAGTGGATTGACGCGCAAAGAAACAGCACGATAAATACCAGTCACGGTAACACGGTCACCTGGTTGAACTTTGTCGACCAAGTCATTATGAGCAAAGACAAACACAGTGTGGGGTGTCTGTCCTGCTGGCATGTCATCTGTTTCCCCAGCAAGCGTACAGATTTAAATGAAATCAGACGAAATAGATAAATTTAAACCTATATTGTACCAGGTGATTCTTGAAGTTTAACCATTTGGCGATCAGAAAATTGCGATCGATTATGAATAATGGAAAATGAATATCCTGTGTTGCACATTGCGCAAAGAGTTGGTTCCAAGATTCGGCCACGATCAACTTCTACAGAAGCAGTATTACTGCAAACGTTGCAACGAAAAAAGGCTTCGCGCATTTCGGGAATGATGTTGCTCGTACGAATAACCATTCCACTGATAGTGATTAATTGATCAATATCTAAACGAATGAAACTTTAATAGAAATGTTTCTTTTTTGACGTCAATTGACTATACCTTCCGGATTTAATGCACGCATGTTCTTGGTTTTATCGGCACTATAGGGCCTGACTTGGATCTGATGCGGAAGAATGACATCTGGGTATTTCTCGAAGAACATTTCATTGACCGTCATGTCCAATGTTGGAATCACTTCTTGAGGATAACAAACCAACTGACGATAGAGATCTGGATCGAAAGCTTTTAGATGAGTACAGTTCAGGTTCAAGAATGGGTCCTCCAAATCAGCAATCTAAGTTGGGCACCGTTGTAATACAGAGGCTATTCATTTAAATTACACATCTATTATTACCTGCTGTAATTCTTGAAGGTAATATGGTTCATTAACATCCATGTTTTCTCCCAAATCCTCTTCATCACTTTGTAAGAATTGAGTGATGAAGCGGCGGAATTTTGTTTTACACTGGGAGACAACGACATCAGTACCCCAAATGACAAGCTG
The DNA here is from genome assembly GCF_022539665.2 of Daphnia carinata. Lineage (NCBI taxonomy): Eukaryota > Metazoa > Arthropoda > Branchiopoda > Diplostraca > Daphniidae > Daphnia > Daphnia carinata. Next base: position 7,764,641 of record NC_081333.1, read on the forward strand.
GGGCCCCTCTGATTCTGCTTGTTCTCTAATTGGAGTCAAATTTCCCTGCTGAAATTCAGATTAGGTCACATGAGTGATAGAATTGGCCATATGTGATTACCTCATTTGCTCCCAAATTTACTTGTCTGACTTTTCTATCAGAACGAACATCAGGACGCTGATGCATGGGAGTACCTCTAGCTCCAGAACGTGGGGTTCGTAGAGACGAAATTGAACTTGGAGTTCCATAGTTCAGTGGGGAGTTTAAATCCAATTCGCTAATGGCTACAAAATGCATGAAAGTGAAAGATCCAAGTTATGACTGTTTTACAACATATGTGTATACCTCCCCCAGGGCTCATTCCAATATCCAGATCATGGTCGCCATTACGAGATGGAGTAGACGGCAGAGGAGCAACATCAGAAACGTCAGACATCGCTAGAGTGGATGCAATAAATTTAGGAACCTTGATTCCACATAGATACACTTATATGTTTAATGAAAATTACCTCCTGCAGAACGACGCCGAGATCTTTTACTGTTTGAGGCACGGCTACTAGCATGACTTTTAGCAGGACTTGCCATTTTCACCAAGACTCAAACTTGTTACGACAGAAAAAATACAACAAACTTTTTCCTCAACAATTAACACATCAATCGGCACGCAAGCTCTTGATAGTGAAACACAGAGAAAGAGAATGCATTCGCGGGCAAAATGTTCTATGGGAGGAGCTTTCAGTAGAGCTATTGCCAAGTCACAAAGCTTCTTTTTTTAGCTTATAAGAAATTCATTTTGGAGCATAAATTAAACCCTATTAAAAAAGTTTTCTTAATGAACTTTGAAATATATGGTAATTTTATTTAACTTCATACCGAACAATGTTAAAGTTTTATTTATGATTGACATTTTTCCCGCCAGGGGAAAGGTATACAACATGGAGTCCAAGGCCTTAGACGTCAAAACGCCCAGCGTGATTTGTATATAAAGAATTATACAATGCTTTAAATCCAAGTTGGTTGCTCAAAAGGTATTAGCTTGTGTGAAATTTCGTGAAGCTTCCTTCGATTCTAATTGTCTCGAAATCTAGAGATCATTCGGTTGCTCATGTCATCTACGTGGTTTGTGACTAGTGCGTGCATCAAAATTCCTACACAGAGTTGTGACAGGTAAATACGACCGAAAATGCCTTGAAATAAAGTTATTAAAAATCATTGTAATGAGTGATAGCTTACGAGAGCGCTGGAAACATAGTTGTTGTTATTTTTTACCAGGTCTTACATGTAAGCACTAAAACCAACAAGAGTGGTTGTCATGTCATTATATGGTGCACTCTCAATATTGATAAAATGCTGTAGTTTTCTTTTTCACAAGAAAAGAAATTTGAACACAGTAGTTTCCAGAATTACTTTTTTGCTTTTGTTCTTATTGTGTCATGCAGATGGCTTGCTGTGTTTTTCCCTAACATTATAAGTACTGTGTTGAAAAATGGGTATACATTAATTTTCTAATTTGTTACTTTTCCCACAGAATATCCTTTGTTGGAGAAATCAGTTGGCCACCATGTCTCAAGAATTCCTTCCTTTGTGTGATGTGTTATTCAACATCATTTCGATGGCGTCGTATTTTTGCGACGTTGTGTTCGACGTAATCACTGCCTACACCTTATATCAGCAGCAGCAATATGTTTGGCTTACCCTGGCCGTACTATTCATCACCTCGTCATTGATTGTCAGTCAATTGCTCTCGGCCAAATGGTTCCTTGAGCGACATTCATCCTGCCAACCAACAAACAACGAGGATAATGATGAGAAGGATGTCAATAGAGGATCGCTAATAGCTATGCATTTAGCTGGAATAGGAGTCTTGTGGCGCTACTCCAAACTCTTCATCCCAGTGGACTTGCGGATTGTGAAACACGAAGTGCGTGATTTGTGCATGCTACGACTAGTTCATGCCTTTATCGAAGCCGCACCTATGTTGCTAGTGCAATTATACTTGATATGGCTCAAACCACATCGCGACGATGTCAAAGATTTGAACATAGTGTCTACGGTGTTGTCGCTGGTCAGCGTCTGTTGGGCTTTAGCCTCCTTCAACAAAAACGTTCGTCGCCAAAACGTTCACAAATTGGTACTCACCTGGCTGGGTGTCATCTTCCAATTCCTTTGGCGACTAGGAACCGTAACGTCAAGAGCGATCGCCTTAACTGTCTACGCCACTGTATATGGTTACTGGGTCTTTCTGGTGATCGGGCTTCATTGGCTCAGCATGTTTTTTTGGCTAATATCACCACGCAACGTCTTCCATGGTGACAAGATGTCCAAGATAAAGAAAGACGCCTATTGCGCTCTGATTGCTGTCGTCTACATCTTCTGCTACGTCAACTTGCAGCACGTAAATCCACGAATGAAGATGGCTGCATTTTACGTAACAATGTTTCTGGAGAACACCCTTCTAGTGGCCGTCTGGCTAATCGGCGTTCACCGCGATGAGCCTTGGTATCACGAGTTAGCTACTGTCACTATGTTTCTTTCATTCGTCGTCGGCGTTTTCTTCCTGGGCATTTATTATCGATACTTTCACGTCAAGCGGCTGAGTTACCCATCGACGGGGTCATACCCGACGAACAATAACCCACCCGAGCCATATTCTTACGTCACGCCTTCTGGCACCTACGTCGTTAGCGAAAGCATTTCAAATCCGGATGGTCTATCAAAGAACAATAGCAACAATCCAGTAAGTAGGAGTTGTTTCTTTTGTTCCGATCTTTTAAAATTGTTACTCTTTAAATTACTTACAGAATTCCGGGACGTTCATCAAGCAAAATGGCCATACAGTGTATTGCACTGATAATCCACACTACGTGCCCGGCGTGTTTAATTGCCGATTCAATCCCGCGATGATGCGCAAGAAGAAAAAGCCGACGACATTCGTCCCCCCACCCGTGCCAGTTTTACCTTCCATGACAGTGAACGGAGGAGGCAAAATGTCACAACCGTTCTGGAAACGGCCTTTGCATCCGCGTTCCGGCTCGAGTGAGAACGAAGGAAGTATTTGCTCTCGTATAGATATCCAGCTCAAGTTGCAGGAAAAGAAGCGCCAACAGCTGGCAGAGCTTCGTGTAATTGAAGAGGAAATCAAACAAGGAAAGCTCAAGAGGCCACCGCAGAGCGATGTCAGCGAGTCTGGCACGCTCAAGCAGCCCATCCCCCGCTCTAAAAAACAGCCGTGGCCCAGTGGTCCTTCGGTGCCCGAACCGCCCATCTTTGCCTACGGCTCTCAAGGTATTTACGACTATGGTTATCCCTAAATGTAATGACACATTTACGATCTCATGTTGATTGACACAGGTGAATCAGGACATCGAAAATACCGATCAAAGACTCCAGAAATCCTTCTATCAGCGCATCATTTGGAACATTCGCGAGTATATTACGATTATTGCGATCCCCGCTGGAGAAATGGGCCGTCATACCACCCGCAGGGCTCAGTGGAGTCTGGTACAGCTCAATGGGATCGAACGTACACGGTGACATCCGTGAGTTCCAAAAGCGGTGGCGGTGGCGGCGGTGTCATTTACAAATCCTACCGCAACCCGTCTGACATTGACAGTCAAATCTCACTGCCGCGGTCGTATACGCTGCCGCGTGAGTTCAAGTACAAGAAGCCAAAGTCCCGCAAAGCCATCCGCACGGAGCATTTTATTCATTCGACAAATTCCAGCGATGGTAAAGCTATTATTCTCTGCGTTCGGTTCATCGTGTTACTTCTTTACGATCATTTTATGTCTTTTTTTTTCTTCAGGTGACGTCGATTCGGCAGACGACAATGACGTGGACGAAACACCAGGTTCGGTTATGCCGCCTTCCCTGCCGCCTCATCCACACGCGCTTCCGTACGCTTACGGCAACCGCAATCAAATGCAATCACCCTTCAGAAGCTGGGGCTTGCCCAATCAGCACGAAACGAAGCTTTAAAAAATAAAAAAAACAACCGACAGGAAGACCTTTTCATTTCTGTAATACCAGACGCAATTACCCCAACAGAGAAGAAGAAAAACAAGAAAAAAACATGAAACATTAAAAACTCCACCGTGAAATGCTCACTCTCCGTTTACGGGTCGTCTCCAGGACTTGGTTCCTTTTGTTGTTGTTTATTGTTACCGCTCCCTTTTCCCTCATTCTCATCATCTTGTTTTTTTGTTGTTTTTTTTCCTTCACCTAAACTCAACCCACCTTGCACAATCCGTGAAAGATATTGACCAAAAGTTTACCTTTTTCTCGATTTTGACGCAATGTCATGAAAACGAAGTATTTTCGGCGAGGTTTTTGTTGTTTTGTTTCGAAAGTGATTGATTTTCATGCGTTTGTGTGATCAGCGGACAGGCATTGTTTTTTTTTTGTTTTTTTCCTGGAATTGGTTGTACAGTTCCGTCCATGATGACGTTTTGTGTTTATTTTCTACCGCATGCGCATTTTTTTTTTTTGACAATTTTGATTTTGCTACGAAGTTGTTATTGAAGGCCTTTTTTTTGTAAGCGCCGTGTTTCATACTTTCTGTAACCAGAAGTGCCACAGGTGAAAAGTTTGTTATTAATTCATTGTACCGTGTTTCTCTATCGACTGAGCCAACTGTATTTAAGACTACAACTCCAGAGACGGACAAAAAAAAAAACAGAAACTCACAACGAAAAGAAAAATGGCCGACCCCGACCAAAATTGTTTTTCTCTTCGTGCTACGCAAAAAGAAAATTAATAAATATTCGTTGTCGCTCTATTATTGCAATTCAGATGACGTGCTTTTTTTCAGTTGATTGTTTCCTGAATTATATCTATTGATGAATCAAATATGCATTTTGCCTTTCGTTTTTTTTTTTTTCGTTTGGCGTGCACGAAACCAGTTGAACGAGTTTGGCACGATGGAACGTGGAATGACTGGAAGGGTAAACAGCTGTGGGAGACTCGCTTTACAATTTCACTGGCATTTTTTTTTTGTCCTGTTCTCTGGTCGATATCGAAATATTTATTCGTTGAAAACCAGCGAGTGCTTTGCTTCAAATGTCAATTTTATTCAAATTTCTCTCGCCTCGTTTTTCCTTGTTCGTTTTCTTCCCCCTTTTTTTCCCATCGTTTTATCCAGCAGTGTCGAAGCACGGTTGTACGCACATCCATAGCGTGGGGACGGGCTGAATATTTGCCGCTTTGTATATACACCCACTCTACATATGCAGGCGATTTAGTGTGTTAGACTGTATTTCTTTTCTCCCCCCCCCCCACAAACCGTAGGCGGTGGGTGAGCATCGGTTTAACACAAGCCGGAAGAATCTTTAATTCTCTATACCCAGGAATAGGGGAAAGGAGTAAAAAAAAAAAAAAAATACCTCAAGAAGAGGACGAAGAAATAAGACAAAAAAAGAAACTGAAATGGGAAGAGACAATGATAAAAAAAAAGTGCCGACGCGAGGATGAAATGTATTGATGTACATGTGTATATTAGTAGAGATACACTGCGCCATGTGTATACCGAATCATGTTACTCGAAATCTAGAAAGGAAGAGAGAAAAGGGTTTTGGAAAGCGGGCAAAAAAAAAAATGTTTTATCAAGTCATCAGACACGCACCAGTGGATTTCGCGATTCTCCAGCGAGATGGAAACCCGGTTTCTCAAACATTCTAAGCCGAAAAACGCATACCTTCGTCCTCGTTATTTTGTTTGTTTGTTTTTTTTTCTCTTTCTCTTTCTCTCTCTCTCGTCTATATCAGTAGAGGGCTTTGTTGACAGCGTCAATGGAGCGGAAACATGTTTTTTCTTTCCCGAAAATCCAGGTGGATATTTTTTTTTGTGCCCTCGTTTGTTTGTTTTTTTCTGAAATTTAATACTTTTTGAAATGTTGGGATTGTTGTCTTCGTTATTTCTCGTTTCCTCTTTTGTTACATTTTTCTCGCATTTGTTAAATCGTAGTGCGACGCCGTGGAAAATAAAAATTCACAGAGTCATTTTCGTTATCAAATGCCGCCTACTGTGACGCAATAGTTCGGGCACGTACATTGGACGAGAATTTAATTGTGTGTGTGGTTGGTTGGTTGTTGTTTTTTTTTTTTCAACGTCGCCGCCGACTCTTTCGAATCATTTGTTTCTTTTCTGGAAATGATCAAGAGATTTCTTTTGTTTGATTCGGCAGCTTTCCCTATAACTTCTCTTTGCAATACACATTTACAGGCTCCCATTTTTGTTGTGTATTCTATAAACATCATCTATCTCTTCGACCGTTCGTGTGTGTGTGGGGGGGTCTCTATCTCGGTCTCATGTCGCTTATATTTTTATTTCATTTTTTTTAGTAGATCAGTGTCTTTGATTGTCGGCAGATGTTTTATACAGAAATAGAAGTTGTATATTATTTCTGTTGTTATTTTTGAATCGAACCAGAGGGCAAAAGCGCCGTAGCACAGGTTGGACATTCCTCTTAGTCGGTTGGTGGCGGTTTTTTTTTTTGGTTCCTCTTCTTTTATTCTCCTGTTCATTTTTGAATATATTTGTTTCGTCTCAGTTGATGTTGCAGGAAAAAGGAAAGAAAGAAAATGAAAGAGAGGGGGGAGAAAGATTTCTTATCATTATCAATTCAAAATGTCACAATGGACGGCTGCATCCCCTTCACGTGAATCGAAATGATTGTTACGTTTCAAGAGAGCGAGTCGGAGTTCAGGTAGACTGCTTCCCACCCCCCAAAAGAAAGAGAGATTAGGAAAAAAAACGAAATGTTTTAAACCATTCCGCTTAGTTATCGTCGTTTCTGCGATTTTGGAAATGTCGATGTTACAGTTCTTCCATCGTTGGGAAACCATTGCTATTGCGTTTGGCTGTTCTCCGAAACACTCCCATTGTTATGTAATCGTCCACGTTGGCTAATACCTGATAACGATCGTCACAGCGAAGTCGATTCGAATACATGGGCTGTTTTTACAACCGGACGGGCAACATCTCTTCGCCAAGGACGTGTCTTTCTCGGCGTCTCATTAATTTTTACAGCCTTTAATCAATTGTTACGTAAACGGAGCTTATAGGGAAGGGTTCTATCACGAACTATCGTGGTTCTTCAACGTTTTAAATCTTGATAGTTATGCAATCAGTTCCGGGAATGGCAATTTCTTGATCTTGACTTTTCGTTTGTCTTCGTTAAAACGTCCGTCTTTTATTCCGCATTTTCTACCTCCGTCCACAGATCTCTCGTAACGAGTGGAGTTGGCACTCTTCTTAGGTGACGTTGCACATCAAATCTCTTTCTCTGTAACTGATTACAGTTGGCTTCGTATTTTACAAAAGAGCCGATTTCCCTTTCGACGTTCGTTTTTCAATTCCGTGATTCTTTCGCTGTTGCGATCAGAGAGATAAATCGAAGGCTATCGCACGCTGTTCCAGCCGCTTTTTCGGCTAACATTCAAAGGGAAAACTTCTCTTTTTCTCAAACATGAAATAATGAAATGAAAAACAAAGAGAAAAGAAATATATTCAACGAAGTGTGGCGAAGCACAAAGTCGTTTCCAGCATTTGTGATTGTTTATTTTATTTCCTCTCCCTTTTCTTCCTCTTTTTATTTGTAGCCCTTCACATTTTCTGCTATTGTTGAATAAGTCAGAGACTATCAAGAGCAAAAAAAAAAAAAAAAAAAGCAACGAATAAGAAGTGAAAACCGGCGTCTCTTGTATATGTGTGTAGCACGAAGCCGCCATAGCGCTATAGTGATGGAAAAATTCAGCGTGACCGGCATCGGGAAAGATTCCCGCTGTGGTTCGTGATGAATGTCCCGCGGACCCGCTCCCTTATATATATTACGAATACGTAGATATCTAAATAGCTACAATAACTATTTATATCCGTGTGTGTAGACGAGTACAGCGTGTACTTGCACGTGATACGTGTATGCACGTCGTAACACTCCCATCCCGCAGTTCTCAATTCAAACTTTTAATCAGCAACGTAATTATGAATCATCCCTTCCTTTTTCAACAGCCTTTTCTTTGTTTTTTTTGTTTTTTTTTCCTGTCTTCCCCCCTTTCATTTCTATTTTCTCTTAGTTTTCGTGAAGCTATACCTTATTAGTCTTGGTCGCCTTTTTATGGAATCAGCCCTCATCGCATCTCTGAGAGGCTCCACTCTTTTCTTCAGTTTCTCGGCCCACCTTTCGACTATAGAACATCGACATTCTTTATTTTTTAAAGAACTAGAAAGGACAGAAGAGAGAGATCGAGATTGTAGTAGACGTATAAAATGTTTTCCCCCGGCTGATAGCACCGAAAATGAGGACGGCCATCCGTTTTCGGTCAATTTCGAATCGAGAAAAATAAAAGAAGAGAAAGAGAAGAAGATATGCGGCGTGTAAACAAGCATCGATAATGATTGAATGGGCTGTTAACGATGCGGCGGACGTGATAAATCAGTCGACGTCGCGTCGATGTGACGTTAATCAGCTTTGTGTGCGTATGAGAGAGGCCCGAACGAACCAACACAGCCTTTTAAACGAATACATTTCTTACAAGTCTTCTCCTTTTTTTTCCGAAGATCTGAGAATGAAAGAATGGAAAGAAATACACAAGAAAACAACAACAAGAGAAGGAAACTGATAAAAGGCGAGGATGCGAAGGAAAAAAAAATAATAAGAAAGGTTAAAAACGTTGAAAAATGAAAGAAGAATAAACGAAGAGAGGACGAAGGAGGAATCACAGGTGGCCTGGGTCTTGTGCGTAGAGAAGTTTGAAAATTCATGCGATGATCTGTCGCTTTCCACCTGGTCCGGAAAAAGAAAAAAGAGAGGGAAACGAATCAGCACACATCCATAGCCCGTGTGTACTAATATACAAGATTTTTCGAAGAAAGACCCTCGAGAGCTCTATTTCCTGAGCCCCACTTCTTGAAAGATCTTGAAGCATTGTCTGGACTGGTGAACAATAGTCCACTTTCTTCTAATGGTAATTGCCAATCTCGAAATGGCTTGCCGCTTTGGCTACCCTTTTTCCCTATTATTCGAGCCCCCGCTTGATTGATAGAGTCATGAAGTGGTTCTCGGAACTGGCCAAGACAAGGCCATGTTACATAGCCGTGCACGGCAATAGAAGAGACACCGACATTTTTTCCTCTTAAATGTTTATGCATCTAGCAGAGACTCTTTTCCCCTCAGAGAGGCTCCCAAAGCGAAAGGATTCACGCTCCAATCGGTTATTTAATGAAGTCTATAACGCCAAAATAGATTAAAGGCGCAACAAAGCGAAGAGAAAAAGAAATGAGAAGACGATTGAGAGAGAAATGCTATAGAATTTTTAGAATCAAAGACGGCCAAAAAAGAAGAAAAGAGCTGCCGGGGTCGTAGAAATTCATTTACGACGTTCATTAAGTGCTGCAAACGACCAATTACGACAGAGTTTCAAGGGGACTAACAGCACAAGGACCGCGCGGCGCTGTTGCGCAAATTATTACATATGCTTTTCGTTTTCTTTCCCTCCAAACCGGCTTGATGATGTCGGCTTCTGTCTGTGTCATTTACAACGCCCAGACACACACATCGAGTAGCAGCGGTTTAGACGTTGCGCACGCCAGCCACAAAAGAAAACTCGGACGAAGAAATCACGAAAAAGAAAAACAAAAGAAAAACGAAATTTTTCTTTCGCTTCACTTTTGATTGTTATGATTATTTAGACTCCAGGTGGGTACGAGTAGTAAGTCGTACGAAACGCGCTCGTTTGTCAGGTGCCGGGTGAAAGAGTATTTTTTTTTTTTTTCTTTTTCCCCCCATGAACGTCCTTTATTCACGCGCTGCGGGCATCTACCGTTAACGCGCACATAGTGTGGCTGAATGTGCACATAGAAGTGCACGGTAATGAACAAACGAGTCGTTGCGGCGCGGTTAAGTTTTTTAAATTTTTTTTATTATTTTCGTGCGCGGCTGCAATTATACGCCCCGAACCGAAGGAGAGCCGCGGCCGCAGTAAACGAGAACCCACATCCGAATTTGAAATCATTTTCAAAATGTACTTGGCTATTTTACAGATAGTTAGATTAGTAGAAAGTACTTTGCAATCGAGTGGCCATTCGTGCGACGCATTCAAAAGACAATCGTTTAATTGTTTTTCCTTTTCTTTTTTTTATTCCTCCCCTAGTTCTATAAACTGATAATCACAGAGTGTTTCATTTCAACTGCCTGTTATTAAAAACACGGCCATCCTTAAAAAAAAAAGGAAAAACCACTCGTTGATGTATAACCCATCGTATACAGTGGCGCTTGAATTTTTCTTTTGATTACATGATTGCGCACCTCCTCCGACCCTTCAACGCCTCCTTACCCGTCAACGCCTCTTTTTCCTTTTTTCTTTCACTTATTGTTTTCAACCGACCACTTCATTACCGACATAATGAAAGAGAGAATAAAAGAGGGTGGAAAGGAAAAAAAAAAAAAAGAACGACGAATTGCGTGACAGGACAAAACAGACATACTGTATTATTATGATAATCATCTTATTTATAATATATGCAACAAATGACAGAGAAATCACGTCGAAATGTACATAGTCTATCATGACGGGTTTGTTTTTTTTCCCAATAAAAAAAAACACAATTATTGGAATTTTGCATACGCAACAATGTCGAAACAACAAACATAAAGGTATTTTCATTTTTTCAAACGACAATCTCCAATCCCGTACTACTCGTCGTGCTCCCGGTGCTTATGGGAGTGCTGTACTGCACTACCGAAGGCGTACTGTACTGATGTTCAGTCACGGCCGTAGCGTTGGCCGATGATTTCTGATTCCGCTGGACGACGCTCAATTCTTTGACTGTCTGGCCAAGTCGGGGAGGAACTGTACAATATGCGCTGTAAACATCCTGAGCCCCTCCACCAGTCGCTTGGTGATGATGTCGATGTGGACGCATCAAATATTGGATTTGTCCAGCAGTCGATCCAGCGCAGATGGGAGAGCCACCGAGTCGCTTGACGATCCGCTTGCCCGTCCCGATAGCAGAGCCTCTTACCGTCCCGGTACCACTAGCGGCACCGGCCGGAAGTGGGCGTGTTTGCGGCTGATTAGCATTGACCAGCCAAGCCTGGACGTAATTCCACGGCGACGGGTCCGTGTTCTCCGACAAGAGACGCTCCATGCTCGGAATGCGAATTGGCGGCGGCCAAGTTGTGTACGTGGCGTCCGAGTCCAAGCTGCTGGTGGACGAGCCGTCGATGGAGCCGCTAGAACACGACGATGAAAGCGAACGTCTTCCTCCGGTGCACGTGACTTCCGTGTCCGACGGATAATTGGTGCTGCACATGGACGTCTCCAGTTGTTGATTGCGAGCCACGAGGCAAGTGGCCTTGTGACGCGACGGAAGCGTTTTGGATTTGACTCCGCTAGCCGTCGCCGCTTTTTTGGCCGCCATCGTTTGGCGTTTGCTCCGAACGCAGTTGGTCAACAACGGATCGTGAGCTCCGAGGCACTTGGCGCATCTGATCTGCAATTGGGGCTTGCCGGCGTCCGTGTCCGCGGTGGTGAACAAGCCGTGACTCAATCGGCCGGAAGAATTCCGGCCACCGCTCGTCAACGTTCCGCTCTTAGAGATGGCGTTCTCTTTAATGAGGATGCCCATTCCATAATCGTCAAAGATGCGGCAATGACAAGCTCCTTTAGAGCCACGCGGTTTACATCCGTGATGATTCTGATGAGTCCGGTGGCGACGACGATGACGGCCAGTCGTGTGGGCGGATCTGATTGCCGTTTTGCAAACTCCTCCTCGCAACGCGGACGATCGTGCTGATTTGATCATCAGAGACGATCCAAAGGAAGAGTTCCGGCGGAGCAATCGCGGAGTGGACGATAGCGGACAGCCGGATAAATAAGGCCGTTTCACCATGCCTTCCAGCTGTTGAGTTAGAATAGCTGAAGTCTTCGTCAGGCCGGCTGTGCCTATGGTTTTAGCCATGCGGTACGAATTCTGACTGGCCGTGAATGTGCTGGGATCTCTGAAAGGACTCGCTTGGTGGCTTCTGTGCTGGCCAGCAATCGGGTGAGTGACAGCTGGACTGGAAGAAGAAGCGATCAATGCACCACCATTACCACTGATGGCAACGTTGTAAAGCGGAGGGCTCGGACACGATCCTGATCCGCTTCCGGGACCCATCGTCAACGCTCCATCCATCGTGTTTGTATTGCGGCTGTTGGACGATTCGTCGTCGCAGACACTGATGGCCCTCTCCCAGGTAGTCTCTGGCGGCGGAGGTGGAGGCGGTTCCATCGGCGGATGACTGTGATTAGCCGCCATGTTAAGTGCTGCTTGTGTCAAGCGCGTCGTCGTCGTTCGCGGCGGGTGAACTTGAGCTACGACGGTACGCACTTCGCGTTGCTGGACGACAGAACAAGGCGGAATAAAAGGCCCAGCACTGATCGGTTTCAAAGACGACGTGTTGGATGAAGAAGCGGACAGCGACGTCGAATCGGAAGCCGTGAAATTGGTCCGGTTGGAAGTCAACGTCGCTGATGAACTCGATGATGAAGCGGACACTTCCTCATCGGGCCCTTGCGTCGAAGCGACAACACACAAGACACCCAAAGTTAAAGCGGCCGTGCAAGTGGCTAATGTCGTCAGACGGGCAACGGGAAGCACAAGGATGGAAGGCGGAGCGAAATGGAACCACAGGGTCAGCATGGCCGCATTCTCAACGCCGCTGATGCCGTAGTAGAGAGCAACAGCCACGGAACGGGGTTCGCCTCCCAATCCGACCACATCCAGCCATGATCCGACAGCCGGAACGATAGCCGCTGGATTGACAGCCTTATGACTGGCACTCCAACCGGAGTGTTTGGGCTGATAGCGCGGTGGCCAGTCAAAGACTAAAAGATAGGCAACTAAAGCCCGCCGGAAGAGCGAAACAGCTGGAGAAGGAGGAGCCGTAGCGTATCCGGAATGCGGCAATTCCGAAGCTGAATCTTGCAAGACCAACCAGAGTAGCGTGATGCACCAATGAACACCGAACACGATCAGCGTCCAGACGTGGAATTCCGTCATGAAAACGCCGACGGCGACGGTCCGGCACCAGAGCAAACAAATACTGCGGACGGCCGTGATTGTGCATTGATGGCCGCTGCATCCGCGCTCTTCCTTCTGGCGAAGCCGAGATGGGAAAGCTGCAATCATTTTCTCTTCATCGGAGCATTTGACGCTGGACGTGGCCAGCGGAGGAGGTGATGGAGCGGCTGCGATGATTCCGCTCGTCGGCATGGACAAGACCAACGTCGTCAAGGCGATCGTCGTCCCGGCAACGACCAATTGAGTGATGGCCAGTCCGATTGGAACGGCAGTCACGTCCGCGTTGAGCAATCCGTGCTGGTAGATGAGACAAGTCTGCAAGAGCAGCGAAGGCAGCGTTTGCAAGTGAACCTGTGAAGTTAATAAGAAACAATTAAATTGAATGTCGTTTTAACGTTGAGCTAAGTTTTAGAATTAAATTAAAAGATTTATTCATCCGGCATCGTTGGCCGGATTCCTCGAAATTCTGGACTTGTCTATAGTGCCGCCTACTCGCTTAGAATAAATAACGAAGTCCGTCTAGATATATGTATTGTATTATGATGCAAGATTTTTTTTTTTGAAGTTTTTTGGGTTTTTTCTTGAGTTTTTTGGAACCCCTTTTAAGGGTCTGGACATAACATTTTTTTTTTTTTCTCGACCCAATGAAAAACTTTTCCTTTTTCTTTCTCTCTACCCTTGTCCTCGCTAAACATTTTCTAGCTGTCCTATTTCTTTTTTGTACTATGTGTTTGGTGTGTGTAAACTGTTCGAACTCGACTCTTTATGCGTTTCGTGAGGTCATAAAACTTCGACAAATAAATATTTAAGAAAAAAAAAAAAAAAAACACAAAAAAGAGAGGCAGTGGAACTATGTTGCGTGTACGCAACAGGTCCGGCAACCCCTCAAAAAACCCCAAAGTCTTTCCAATAAATAATAAAAAGCAAATTTCGCTTCGGTTTTTCCTACCTGGACGAATCTGAGCAGTGCGAACTCTCGTAAATCGGTGCGGTCATAGAGGAAGGTCAGCTTGAGGAATCGCCAGACGATGCCGAGCAGGGAGAAGTGCATAACGTAGCAGAGGCACTGGCCGAACCACCTGTCGGCAAAGTCGAGGCCGCGCCGGACGCCGATGATGCTGGCCGCGTTGATGATGGCGACGGTGGCCGTGAGCAAAGCGGCCAGACCGGCCGCCCAGCGCGTCGTCAGCTGCCAATAGTGATGGATCAGGTAGATCTGCAAGGCCGTCTCCAGGACGTGACCCAAGACGAGGAGGACGCTGATCCATCGGTACGTGTGTTGCGGAGCAGTTGCGGCCACTTTAGCGCCATCAACGGCCGAAGTTGAACTATTGATTTTCTTCATCTTGGAATTTCGTTTGCGTGTCTACGTGTGTGTATGAGTGTGTCTGTGTGTGTGCGTTGATGATGATGTTTTTACGATGACGGCAAGTACCGGTATGGCGTTAGACCGCCTGAAGAGTCAGTCCAGCAGCAGCACGATCCAGTCACGATGGATAAACTGAAAAGAAAGAGAAAACAAAACTGATTAATTACCACCATTTCTACACGGGGCATTATTCTATTTCAACTCCGAAAAGAAGGATGGGAAACACAACGCCCCGTAGTATCTCGGGTGTAATAAGATAATAGAAGCCGGTGGTGCATCGTCATTCAATCCGAAAAAGTTCGGTTTCGTTAAGTTTTTCCCTTTGCCACACAATTTCTACACGCTGTCCATCGTGATAGGCTTAATGGTGATCGATGCGAGTGCCTTCCTCTTTAACAAGCCTTTGCGTGTCGAGACGACCTTTAATCATAAAAGAGGGAGGCGGGGCGCAAACGAACCGAAGAGTTTTAGAACACAAAAAAAAGAGAGGAAACAAGGACAGACAGATTGAAAAAAAAAAGAAATGATTATTACTTTAACTAAACAAACAAACAACCACCTGTCATTATTATCAACTTGAGGGGCCAGTGGTTTGTTTCTTTTCAATCCCTTCCTGCTTTTCACCACTCAAACGAAATGAGCTGCCGGGGTTTCCAGCAGTCCCATACATTTATGGAGAATTATTAAAGAATTCCTCCCACCTATCTCTCAACAGATGTTCTTATTACATCATTGCAAATGAAGTAAAAAGTCTTAATTTGACTTGATGATAGCAAAGAACTGGCCCATTGCCCAAACGAAATTCCATCCTCTTCGCATTTTTTTTTTTGTTCACATCCGCAACGTATGCATATGAGGGGGGGGGGGGATATACCCAACATCCCGACAGCAAAAAGAACCCAAGATTTAAAATTTCTTTTGCCCAAAAAGAAGGGGAGCTGGAACGCGGGGTGTGATGTGCCCGTTAAAATCAGGAATTCCTTCCTTCGTTCTCTCTGTACGAGGCGCATAGCGGGGCGCCTCGACCTGGCCTTCCCTCCGAACAGTTTCAAAAAAGCCAACAGGTGCCATCGTCTTCGTTATCATGAGGAGAGGGAAGGGAGAGGGAGGGAGGATGAAGGAGCATTCCGACTTGTTGCTCCGTCTTTCCACTAGCGTGTTGCGTCTAAATGCTGCAGGGGGTTCGCTGACGCTTCATCACACGTGCTTTTGTTGCCAGGGTCCCTCATTTCCATCATCATCGCTCTTTTATTATCTCAGGAGATGAGATGAGGGAGGGCGAGAGTTAGTCTCTTCGTCTCTCACAAGTGGTCATCATCAACGAGAAAAAGGAAAAGAAAAAAACGAAGAAACAATACATCTAATCCGGAGGTGTCAGACAGCTTTCTAGCTACCGTTATTACACGGAACTGTCACTTTTGTCGTACGCGGACGTGATGAATTAATGACCTTCCGTCTTCATCGCCCTTTTTTTCGTGCTCTTTTTTTTTTTTTTTTTGTTTCTTTTTTCTTGCTGACTCAACTACGACGCCATGAATCTTCGTCTTGATGCTTGTTTTGATTTTTCTATCTTCTTGTTTGGAGATTTTTTTTTTGTTTCTCTTATCACGCATTTATTGTTTTAGTTTTATTTTTCATTTGTTGTCGACATAGTTTTTCCTTTTTTTTTTTGTTTGTATATAAGCGATTGAATTTCGAGACGACAGAAGAAACTATAATGTATTCTGTAAGGTTTCACCCTGTAGCGCCTGGGCTTTCTTACGGGAAAATAATATACACAAAAAGGGCCAGTCGAAATTGTATATAGCAGGGGGGGGGGGGGGGGGGGTCGTACGATGTACCTTCATTTCTCTCTTCCGTCTGTATGTGTGTATATATATATATATATATAGAAGATTAGAATTTAAAAAAAAATAAAAAGACCGAAGGGAAAAACAATTAACTTTAACTAAAGGAGAACAACAACAAAAATGAGCATGAAGAAGTCGTAAAGAAAAAGAGAAAAATAAACCATCCGTCGACACATGAACTCCGGCCGCTGGCCATCAGTCTGTTTTTTGTTTTTTTCCTACACCGCGTGTCTTCACACACAGAGAAAAAGATGTGTTTTTTCAGCTTAAAAATTTCAAATAGCGAAAATAATGTCGTTCAAAACGAAATGATTAACGATCGCATTCATTGCGGTTTCTTTTGACTCGAATGGTTGAAAATCCTTTTTCGTGTGTAGGGGTAGGGAGAGAAGGAAACAAGCGTCGATGTATCGTAAACGAAAAAGAGAGAGATGCTGTGTGTTGTGTCGCTTTGATTGATCGAGTCTAATTGGCCGAGGGTGTTCTTTGCCTTGTCGAGCAAGACCGACCACTTTGTATATTTGGTGGCCAGGTTGTTGTCCTTCGTGACACACGCAATCGATTCGATTTCTCGGGCCGACCTTTTCTTTTGTTTTGTTTTTTCTTATTCGTTTTCTATATATATTTTGTTTTTCTTCTTTTTTTTTCCATCCCTTCGTCTTGCTGTTTAAATTCTCTGTTTCGCTTTCGGGCTTTGTCCTAACTGTTCAGACAGACCCATCTCGTACGAAACGGGCAAAAGATAAAAAAAAAAAAAAAAAGAAAATGAAAAGGAAAGAAGAAGGAGATGGAAAGAGGTAAAGGAAAAAAAGATAAAAGAAAATCCGGCGAGTTGATCAATGATTCAATGTCAAGGTGCGGGAGAGAGACCGATGTTATAAACAATCGCCGCCGCTCTGGCCGACGACGTATAAGACAAGCAAGACAACAAACCAGTTTCTCCTTATGGTTTAGAACGATTCGTATTTATTATTATGATTATATATATATTTTTTTTCTTTTAAAGTAGAAAAAAAAAAAATGCGCACGAAGAAAAAGACAATACAAATTCCTTCTAGTTGTTTTTTCTTTCATTATTAATGTGTTTATTATTAACTATCTCGAAAAGAAGAATGAAAAAATTAACGGGAAAAGAATAAGCTAGATTCTGCAGACGTCAGCAAATGTTAAGAATGCGTATGCAAATGAATTGGAAAAAAAGGTCGCTGTTAGATAATCAGGTGATATGACCGGTGAGGGGAGGCTGGTCGAATGTCAATCATCCGTTCGTAGAAAAATGTGTTGTTTTTTTTCCTTCGCATTTTAACCGATTGAATTAGCATAAATAAGCGATCGTTTGCAACATTTGCCTCAAAAACATTTATGGCAATGCAATAATGGAAACCAACAAAACCGGGGCAATTGCACCATGGCAAAGAATGGACAATTAAAGAGTCATTCTTCTAATCTCTTTTCCATTTACCTGTTTCCGCGTATCTATTTTTTTTTTTCAACATATAGCGGAATTCTCTATTTTCATTTGATTCTATAGAGACGCATTCTAGCCAGTGATGCCAGGTGTAAGAAGACTCAAAAAAAAAAAAAAGGATGGCATTCACATTTTGAAGAAAAAAATAAATAAATAAAATGAATAAAAATACTATTTATTATTATAGGTGCGTTTCTTTCGGCTATTCAAATAGCCGAATCGTCCTTGCCGCGCCTGTGTCTTCTGGCGTTATTATAATAGTGGACATTCTCTGTACAGACAGCTGTATATATATATATATATATTTTTTTTTAGTACGATGACGACTCTTCTAAAAAAAAAAATCAAGGCCCGAGTCATTGGATGTAAATCAACAAGAGAAAGACAAGGGATCCTTGATGCTCTTTTAGTTAAAGAAATACATAAAAAAAATTGTGAAGCGGAGAGTCAACATTACGTGCGACAGTCAAAGTCGAGGAATGCAAAAATAGAGTTGGTTTAAATGCTGAACGTCCTGTTTTGTTTCTTCTATTTCAGCTGCCTCTTCCCAGAGTTTTTAGTTTGAATTGAACTAAGCAAAACTCTCAGGTAACGACGAAAAGGGGAAAAAAGAAAAGCTGACTATTGTTACAGGTGTGCTAAGGCTGCTTTTATTCTTCTCAGGGCCTGTATGGCCTCGACAATTCTCAATTGTTCAGAGCCACTCAGCTGGGCCACCCTCCTATACCCCGTGGGCCGCTTTTCTCCGCATTTCGGACTATACATCATCATGACTATGGTGTCCGCATGGATTGTACTGTAACAAAACCACGGTACATAAGATACTGCGCATTATAATAATAAATAGCAACCGTGTGCGCTCGGGTCGCAACATTAAAGGACACGGAACCGTTTGAAAAAAAAAAGGGAACTCAATCGTTGAAAAGGAATCACACGCACAAAACGAAAATTGTACCCAAAAAGGTGGGAAGGATAAAAAAAAAAAAAATGGGGGGAGGAAAAGGGTATAGAAGTTTGGGCGGAGTTTTGTGCGAGCGAACCCCAACAGCAAATTCAAAGGGGACAGGTGTGACAATATCCAAGGGAAGAATTCCTCTCTTCAACCGTTACCAGGAAAGGGAGAAAAATAACACGGACACAACGTGGGACTAGAGAAAATGTTGGAGGGGAGTTTATCAAACGGAAACGAGTTAAAGAGTAGTAAAAAAAAAAAAACGATAGAGAGAGAGAGGTAAAATGAAATAAAGGAGCTAGTTATGTATACGACATTGGGTTTCTTACACGGTACGTACAAACTGTACTGCGACAGAGGAGTTTGTGTATCTACGGAGACGAGTTGTTAAGAGGAAAAAAAAAGGCCTTTTTTTGAATCGTACATGTCTATAAAATAGGAAGAAAAAAAAAATATTTTTTTTACACCCAAAAAGAAAAAAAAACAGTCGGAGGAAAATGTCTGCCGTGAGCGATTCGTAAAGGAAGGGGAAAAAAAATAGGGAGTTTTATTTTTCTTTAAAAAAAAAAAATAAATAAAAGGTAAAAAAGAGAGAAGGATGGCAGGGGGTCTCCTGTCCACTTGGCAACGTCCGTGGAAATACCTTTGTCATAAGCGCTCAGCTATATAGAGGCAACATATTTCCCTTCAACTTATTTTTTTTTCTTCTTCTTCTTCTTCGTCTTCTTCCTTTTTGTTTAAAATAAAAGTTTGAAACAAAAAAAAAAAGAAAGAAAAGAAAAATAGAAGGAACGAAAGATGAGGAGGCTCCTTCTTTAAATGTTGTGTTCCCCTTATTTTTCTTTTTTCTTTTCCAGGCAAGAAAGATGAAAACCCAAAGTAGAAAAGTACCCAAGAATAAAAAAAAAAAAAAAAGAAATGCCATAGACACAATACAAGGTCCACTCATTTTCTATTTCTTTTCACTTTGACAATCGATCCTGGCGATCGGAAAACCTGTCGATTCCATTCCGATGGCCCAGCTCATGCACTGACTGGAGTTTTCTGCTTCGTCCCCATTTCTTAAAAGCAAGGGGGGGGGTACCCCTGTGTCCTTTTACCTGCGCTAAGTGCAGTAGTGGAGCACACACTTAACGACATTTCAAATAGCGCGCGCACGCTCGCCCAAGGAAATTTGTCCGCGGTGGGGGTAAAGGTGCCCCCCCCCCTCATCTCTAGAGCGTCATCGTTGAAGAAACTCGTAAATCCTAATTTGCGCGACTGATTCAATTATTATAGCTCAAGGCGAAGATAGAAAAAAAAAAAGAAAACGAAAATATGGGCAAAAAACGCACGCCAACTCAAAAATAGGCAAACGAGATAAAAAAAAAAAGGGAAAGATAAATGTGTATGTTATGTAGAAGAAGAAGAAGAAGAAGAAAAATAAAGATCGGAAAAAGAGAGAGAGGATGCTTGAAGAAAAAAAAAAAAAAGGAGGAGGGAACATACGGCGAGAGAGATAAGCTCCGGAATGTTATTTTTATTTTCTTCTCTTTTGGTTATTTTTTTTTTCTTCTTCTTCTTCTTCTGGTTGGGGCTTCAGAAGGGGCCACCATCGCCGGGTGTTCCGGATAGGTGCGCCGCAAGGTCGAGACCTTCGACATACGCACCGGAGCGTTATATACGTGTGTAGAACCGAGAGTTTGTTATACACGGTACAACACACACATGGAGAGAGAGAGAGAAAGAGAGATAGGACGTACGAGAAATCAAACAAGAAAGTAAAGCGAGAAATAGACAACATTCGAAAAGTTATACGCAGAGCATGAGATGACGTGTGATTGGCAGTTCAAGCAGGAAGAGGGAAATAGCCACCCCTAACGCCAGGTGTGTACTGATACCCAACCATCTGACAAGAAAATACGTATATAGTCTAAAATAATAAAGACTATGTTTTTCTCTCTCTCCCTCTCTTTCTTCGTAATTCTTGTTTTTTTGAGTATTTTTAAGTTGAAAGAGTCTTTTTCGACTTTGTTTGGTATAAGAAAACGGATCGAGATTAGAAGGTCCCGGACAGCGACAGACCTATATCAACGTGTGTTACGATGTACAAATTTTTTTTTTTCCCCCTCCAAGACAAGCGGGTGAAACATAACAAGAGGAATGGATAGAAAATAAAGATATGGGGGTGGGAGACGTTTTTTTTTTTTTTGTCTTTCTTGACATTCAAATTGATGTACCTATTCAGGTTGAATTTCCTTTAACCTTGGCATGAAATTCGCATGGCTAAAAAAAAAAAAAAAAAATGAAACATCCGCCTGGATAAAAGCCACGTAATGGTACTGTAGTCGATTATTATTGTTTTCTTTCTTGGAAAGAGAGGCAGGGTGATCTTTTTATTTTATTATTTTTTTTTTTTACCTGAGTTTTTTACTCTTCCCCTACACTATGGAGAACATACCCCCCGTTTTAAACGTGCACACGCGGGGGCGTAGTAGATTTAACGATTTTTTTTTTCCTCCAAAGAAATAACAAAACATAAATACTAGAAAATTAGTTTTTTCCCTTTACTTTTTCTTTCTTTACAATACATCATCCCTTTTTTTTTTCTTTTTTGTTTTAATTTGTTTTTACGATCTCAACGGACTCTGAGGAACATTCCTTGGCTGCTGGCGATTGGCGCCCGCGCTGAACGACCGAGGCGCACGCGTTGTCAAACATGGAACGAACGCACACAAAAATACTCTCTCCTTGTTTTTTTTTTGTGTTTTTTTTTTTTTCATTCTTAGTTAAGGCGAATGATGCTGCGCAATATATACAGACGTAGCTATGCTTTCGCTCGATAGCCAACGCGAAATGAAAGTTTAGAAAGAAAAAAAAACAAACGAGAGTACACATCGATTTAAATAGCAAAGACATTTTCTTACCTGTTGATCGGTGATAGGCCGCATGAGGTAGCCGGTTGAAAGGGTCACCGGCGGATAAGGAACACTTCCGTTTTGTGTATACGAAATTCAAACGGAGAATGAAAAACAGGGGGGAAAACCAAAGTTGATTTGCGATTGAATTATCCGAATTGGGCAAAGCAGAAGATTATGAACGAACGAAAATGGATTGTGCGATCTCTTGGCGCATGTTATCTATCCACCACCACTTCCATCAGTTCCTTACTGGATGATGGCAATTTTCAATTGAAAAACAAAAAATTCACTTTCACGCACGTTGCAACAGGTGTCAAGCAATTGTTTCAATAGCGTCTGTTACTGTTGGCACTGAACTATTAAACTCTTGTCTCTTGTCTTTTGAATGTTTGAAAAAAAAAAAAGACGGCGATGCAAAAATGTGTTTCTTTAACCAACTGAAAGAAATGAAAATGGTTTTTGAAGAGAGCGGCAGGTGCATGCTAACGGGGCGGTGGTCTGTCCCCAACTGACTGGCTCTGGACCACCTCTTCCACGTTTTCTACCTTTTTATTTTTCCTTTTAACGGAGACCCTCTAGAGAGCGAGAGAGAGAGAGAGAGAAAGACCGAAGTTTTTTTTTTTTCGTCCTTCCCCCCTTCTTCTTACTTGTTTTACCTTCGGCTCTTCTGAAGCTCCGCCTGCTCTCCCGATACCTGGACGCACACATCCACAATATCTATACGCTCTCTTCTATTTATCATCTCATTCCTCTGTTTCGTTTTTGGCCTTTTGGCCTTCAATCCCACCAGGACAGCTTATATGCAGTTGATACTACGGCCCATATCTTTCGCCGTCAAAGACCTACTGTGACGACGACAAGGACGCCCTTTTCTCCCAACAGCCAAAAAAAAAAAAAGGGAGGAGAGAGGGGGAGCTTATTTGAAATAGACGAAAAAGAACCATTTTCGATTCTGCGGAATGCCTGGCCATCATGTGCTTTCCTATAAGCCGCACGAAACATTTGTTGTTTGTGTAGCTTTTGGAAGGTGGACGCTGGCTGGCCTACATCACGACGGCCATTTCAAACGTCTTCTATCTGTATCTATATCGAAATCTTGAATTAAAAAAAAAAAGAGACTCTCTGAATAAAAACGTCTCTTTATACCCCGCTTCTTTGTTGAGCTATTTTAGAACATTTTTTTTTTTCTTTCCCTTCAGCTCACTGGGCCCTGCGCACGTAGTACCCCACGTCGGGAATATCTACAAGACACGCAGCACACGAAAGAGAGAAAATGGCGATGTATAGATGGCAAGTCACTCATGCCAGCCCGAAGCCATATTTTGCTAGTCGGTTTCACTATGATAATAATAATGATAATAGTAATAATAACAAGATTGCTGGAGCCGAGGCAGAGAAAAGGCAAAAATATTCGATGAATTTAGTTTTTTTTTTTTTCAGGACTGTTCCCTTTTTTTTTGAGACTCGTACGTCTGTTATCTTTTTTATGGATCTTTTTTTTTTGACCATTTTCTTGTTTGTGCGTGTGTTTTTTTTTTGTTTTGAAAAACTTTTTTGAAATGATTATTATTATCGTTGTTATTATTCTGGCATCAACAGTTCTCGGCCATGTGAGAACGCAGAGACTAATGGAAATGCCAATTTGCATTGCGAAAAAGAGTTCCTTTCCGCCAGTGTGTCACCTCGCATAAATGTTTCTTTTGCTTTCGACATGATTTTTTCTTTTCATTTAAATTTTATATTCTTTAGTGTTGTACATGCTATACTATTACATTGACTACACTCCCGAAGCGCCGGCGTTTTCAAACACGGAAAAGAAAGTGAGGGAATCTGAAAAAAAGCCAATGATCGCATATCGACGTCACATTTAATTCATAAAACTTGTTTGCCAGTTAAAGTGCTTTGCTGTACAAGATTTAACAATAAACACGAAACAAAAAAATTGAGAGATGTGTCCCCTTGGAAACGAATAAAAAAGATATAGAAGCAAAGAATGTGTGTAAACGTATGTCGTCATTTTATTCTCGTATGATGCTCATAAGGTCCACTCGTCCGAGTATGAAACCCAAATGAGAGATCAAAAGAGACAAATAAAAAGAAAGCGATCAAAACATGAACTGGTTTAATTTATTTTCGAAATTGTTCTTATAGAGAAACTCAAGAAAACATATTAACGAATAAACAAAAAAAAAAAAAACCTAAAAACAAAAGAAATTCATGCAACAGGATTGACACATCGAACGTCGACTCTTCTTTATATACTTGTCATAATAACCGTAACCGGTCGACCAACACCGTCACGCAACACTTGTCATAAATCTTAAAAAAAAAAATCAAAGACAAAAAAAAAAAGCTGAACTATTTTTTGAATTCATCATCTCACTTCCTAATCCTACGATTTCACAACTGTCGAATGGTGAGAGGTTTCTAAGCGGGTCACATGTTGAAATTGAGCGCGTGCTCGTAACGTCTTCATGCGTGTAAAAAAATAAAAAAAGGGGGCAGACGTGAAAGTGAAGTTTTTCTTTTCGGGACTAATGCGATCAAAATACCGGCAAAAGAATGAAAGATAAATAAAAAACTGGGCAACATAAAAAAAAAAAAAGGGCAAGAAAGCAAAAGTTGAGAGAGTAAAATGAAAAGAACGCGGCGGCAACTATAAGCGTGTCTATATATACGCATACAGTAAATTAGGTTTACGGTCGTGAGGCATAAGAAGTTATTCCGATGCTGGTTATCGTTTCGTTTCTTTCCTTTTGGCTTTCCACTTCATCTCTTCGACCATCTTCTTTCCTCTTTTTTTTCTTCAAATAATAAATCCCGCCCGCTAAATGAACGGAGCTCCTGTAGTCTTCATCACTCACCTCTGCATAACTCCTCTCTGTTAGCCGATAAAGACAAAAGTGTTGGGAATTCTTCTTCCATTTTTTTTTTATGTTTAAGTGCTACGTTCATAAAATCCAGGTAGCTTCCCAGGGCCAATTATACGATACCAAGAAGTGCCCCCCCCCCCTCCACCGTCTCCTTACACACACCACGCAAACACATACTTATAGAGACACACACCTATCTTTAAAACCCCCCTCTCAAAGACAACCCCCTTCGCAACCCCTTTTATATCCTCCTCGTCTTCTTCTTTTTTTTTTTCAAATCTGTAGTGTTTCTTTTCGAGCCTGTGGCTATTTAATGCCCACCTGTGGTAATCACTATAAAAGGGAGGGAGAAACCGGTGGGTGGGGTTTGAGAGTTAAGGAAAAAAAAACAGCTACTATATGAACGATTATTCTAATCATGATTACCACAAGTGGATGATTGCAAGGTGTCACACAATAGCGAGTATTTTTTCAATCATTTTAATAAAAATGACGAGTTTTTGTGACTTTTCACGTCATCCGCTGTTTACTCTTTTGGAAGGGGGGGGGGGACGGGAAGGACGACGTCAAGTCTTTTTGCTATTTTTCTTTTTTGTTCACGGTAAAAAAAAAAAGGTTTACACTGACGATGGAGAAAAGGACTGGCGCCTCACGTGACGGGTGACGCTCGTTCCTCCCACCAAAAAAAGGAAGAGACACACAAAAACATTTGCATACAACCCAGTTTCAAATGATGTTTTTTTTTTTTTGTTTCTGAAATGTTTTGGCTCTTGCTGTCTGTCTGGTGACAGAAAAAAAACGTGTAAAAAAAAAAAAGACTCTGAATTGTGTGTCTCTTCTCCAATTCTTCAGGTGTGTGTGTGTGTAGTTGTCTTTCACGGTAAAAAAAAAAAAACAACAACGCGGAGACAGAGGTTTGATTTCCTTATCACGCTGCGTACATCAGGAAATGTGCCAGCCACACAACCAAAATGAAATCCCTTTCTTTTTAACAAAAATAAATCCATAGCAAATAAAATAAGAGTTCGACACACACACAAGTGGGAAATGTCGCGTCACGTGTCGCTATTTGACATTTAAAAAAGAATATGGTCGATACTATTTTTTGGGGGAATGCCTCTAATTTTAACTCGTGTATTTATTTGTCTAAGTTGCGCGTATCTCGTTCCTTATCTAACCGATTTCCATGACACTATAAGCAGTTCCACCTGCTCGCGTACCTTACACCAAGTTCTTTTGGCCCCACTATTTTTGTTTCTGTGGACTTGCCTGGAAAAAATCGTTGGGCTATTTATAAACATTTATAAGCTCCTCGCTGTGACTTATCGATTCGGCTTTCTCCGGTCGATTTGTTATTTAGCCAGCGCAGCAGCAGGGGCAAGAGATAAAGGAGAGAAAAATGATATATGAAAAGCACCGTAAGTATCCACCGTTGCAAGGATTGTCCAGGACTGGCTTAAAGCTTTTTGTCCTCACACCTTTCTGCTGATGCCTTTTATTATTATTCCCTTTTTTTCCCCCTTTAAGTTAGTCAGTTGATGAATGTCGATAACACTGAAGCAAAGACGACGAGTTCGCTGGGGGATTTTCAAACATTCAAATCACGCGCCAAAGCTTTCCGGTCTTCTGAGATCTCAGGCACACACGTTCACACAAAATGGGAAGGAATATGACAATAATAACAACAACAACAACAACAACAACGAATAAGAAAAATAGTTTAGAGGGGAGAAACCTCTTTTTCTTTCCCCCCCTTCGTGAAAGAAAAGCTATTCTTCTTCTTTTGCTGGTGTTGGAGGTTATTCAAAATGGCCCAACAGTTGCCTCGCAGCTAAAGAGTGACAATGTATTATACAGCCCCACCAGCGAGACACCTAAACCCAAAACAAGCCACAGCCAGTCACACAACAAGCAAAACGATCTGGCAATACCTAGAAGAATAGATTTTTTTTTTCCCCTTCAGGACTGAAAATGCTGGTCTAACTTTTGGTTTGGGACTCTCTTTCTCTCCTCTTCTATGTTGCGTGTAACCCTGGAAACGATTGTGTATAGCTGATGGTTCACCCCGTATACCCAAGGACAACAAAACGGCCACTGATACACAACAATACAAGAAAAAGAGATTCGGGAAATAGGTACGCACGATCGTTTCTTCTTTTTTCTTTTCCAGGTGGGGATCGATTTTGAACGGAGTTGCTAACCCGGAGAAAAGTTTTGAAAAAGAAAAGCTAAATGGGGGGGGGGGGGGGGGGGGTGAATCTCCATGACAATCTGTGTGGGAAGAAGACCCCCCTCCATTGGGGTCGTTTCTCCCTATACGGAGCCCTGGCCTAACCTGGAGGACACATTGCTTTTTAACTTTCTTTCGAGAGGCCTTTTGTTTAGCTATACGCAATGAATAACGAGTAAAAAAGAAAATTCAAATGGCACAAAAGAGATGAAACCTTTAGCTTATATACAAACTGCATCCACGCCACACGACGTAATAGCTGGCGGACATGTCGATGGATGGGAAAATAATTTATCGACAGTGAATTCAATAGCCTCAGACGGTTATTTTAGAAGAAAAAGAAAAAAACATTATGAAATATATACGTATAAGGAGGACGAAAAGATGACTTTTTTTTTTCTCGGTTGCTCGACACCTTGGGCCATATTGACACACACATTTTATCGACGGTACTGCCTGCGTGTCTCACGCGTTTTTCCCTTTTTTCTCTGAAAAGAAAACGTTCATGGAAGTGGCTCTTTTGTGTAACGAAGTCATCCGAGCTGTACGTGATCGTTTGTGAGGATTCAGTTCGACCGAACAAGAAAAAAAAAAGAAGGGCAGAAAGAAGGTTAGATTATCATAATGCTAAGGTGTTATATATATGTATATATATATAGGACTGCGTAACTTTAACTTCTCGCTTCGTTCGAGAGAGTCGTGAACTTGGGCTTGTGTGACGGCGGAAGAACACGGCCCGTTACACACACGCGGGACCAGGTGCGCCCAGCTGCGTGACTACGTAAGCTCGTAGTCGTCGTTGCCAAAATTACGGCGTCACATTCAATAGGGATAATGAAGTTCCGAAAAAAAAAACGGCACTCTAACCGTCTGCCTTTTTTTTTTTTTTCAGTGCCGCCACAGAGAATCAACTCTGGAGGACATTAGGCATCTCACATATTACAAATATTAAAAACTCTTCAAATCTCTTTTTTTTTTTTTTCGTATAGTAATATAAAGAAGGATGTACGTATATAACAGTCTTTTATTTTCCCATTTAAGAAAAAAGATTATTTCGATTTCCAGCCGGAGGAGTTTCGAAACAGCTGACTAAAGGTGGACGAACGGTCGTCTGTTTCATCAAATACGCCATTTTGCTATTTGTATATGCAGCATATTAAACCGAAAACTATAGCTGTGTGATTGCCTAACAAGATATTGAATCAACACACACGTAAGCAGCTCCGGGTTGCGAGGAACTGTTGCCGATCCGGCTGGATGGCCCTCATGCAACGTCAAATTTACTCTCCATTGGCTTCTCTTTGGTAGATATAAATGTATTCTACGTTCAGACCCGTTGTCAATGACGCTGATGGTGAAAGACACAAAAGATATTT
Organism: Daphnia carinata; assembly: GCF_022539665.2. NCBI lineage: Eukaryota > Metazoa > Arthropoda > Branchiopoda > Diplostraca > Daphniidae > Daphnia > Daphnia carinata. The sequence continues at coordinate 7,792,701 of NC_081333.1, forward strand.
GTGTACAAAATTATGGTTATTTGTGCATTTAAAAACTGTGGCTCTAAAGCGTTGCGTGTGTTTCGACGCAATCGAGTGACGAACTACAACAGTCATACGATTGTGTTTGTCGACGACCAACTAGAAAGAACCGGATGGCCTTGTTATCGAGAAACCACATTCTTCTTCTGATATGTGGAGAGCGTCATCATTTGATTCTTACTATACAACTCTTTCTGCTCGTGCTGTGCGTGCTAACTTGATTTCAAGTTTAGATAATTCCTCTTTCTTATATTTAAATTCCACCAAGTCTCTCAAGGTTAGCAAAAAGACGGCTGGGAATAAATAAAATAGATTCAGCTAAATAAAGAATGACGTAAAAGGCTTTTTCAATATCGAGATGGTCTATAGATATTCTCCGATTCACTGGTAGAAAAAAAAATCATTCATGCGTTCACGGACATTCAGACAGGTCTCACAAAGTCCGTGTCCTGGGATGTCCCGTCCCATACGGCAAGCAATCCAATGATTGTTGAGATGTAAAAGACCTATCATCCAGGTAGACGCCTCTTTTGCATTAGCACCTTACACTCTTCTGATGAAACTGGAAATGATGTTTTATTTTTGGACGAACGTGATCAAAGGCGCGTCTATAAGAGGTGAAATAAATGTAGCGATTTAAAAGGGAGTCGTTCGAAGAGCGTGAAGAGCGTGAATAGCTGGGTGATTTGATTCGATTGGAGATGTTGGCAAACAAACACGAGAGGCCATCAAGCTGAGATAGATTGATCCGATTGGAAATGCACTGACGAGATACAGCAGGGGCTTTTACATTTTTTTTTTTCTGGTTCTACACTCGTTCAACTGGTTCCCCAGTTGTGTGTCATCATCGTTTGCCTGAACGCGGACGACCGCGCCCTACTGAAGGGAAACACTCAAGACAGTCGCCCACTTAACATTGGAACCAACTTACGTGTATAGTAACGTTTTCTTTTCGTTTTATTTGACACATCAACGTTTCCTCTTAAATAATAGCACTAAACATCATCTTCTTGATGGACTTTTCTCATTAATTCCATTGGTGTTTCATTTAACAATCGTTTTTTTTTTCAAGAAATCGGGATTCGCCCATCAAGCTTTCTTAATTGAAAGTGCTTTTAATCCTTTATCCCCGTTATTTTGTCCCCATAATTGTCCTACTGTTTTTCCTTTTCCTTCGTTTCCTAGGAAATCTGCGTTAAAAATAAATTCTTTTTGACCACGGCTACCTCAAGCCAAGTTCTTTCCCGAAAAACAGCCGTTTCTCTTACAACAGTTTTTACTTTGACCGGTCGTCGATATATTCAGGTGGTCATTCGACTCCAATTATGATCAGCTGTTCACTGAAGTGGAGAACGATTGGGCAAGAGAGAACCATAGACGAGATTCAGCCTGCTGTGAAATTTCAACCAGTGTCGCCAGTTGCTTTCCCGATTCTCTTCAGCCCCGTGAACACGTCAGATTGGTCGGCCACGATTTCATCGTCTCGCAGACATCAAAACGGGCACAGAAATAAATAAAAAAGGGCTCTCGGGTTCCACGTTATCGTTCCACAACGTGATTCCTGAAAAAAAAAAAACAACACCAACAATCAAATTTTGTTTAGTTTCTTTCCATGTCAATCTAATAGGGTACTTTGCCCAAATTCGAAGATGTGATGTTCATGCGTCCCCAATCATGATCATGCTTAATACGATGAAAAACGAGTGAGGATGTACACAATCCTAGTCGCTGGATGGGAATTGATTAGTCACCTTTCGTGATGCAAATCAAAACAAGGAAAGACAGGAGGCTTCTTGTAACGCACTTGTCTGGACAGCACGATTCCCAAGTTAAACAATTTGCTCATTGTCCATATAAAATACAAGGAGCAAAATAAATCCTTGTCAAGTGATTCGGCTGCTTGTTCCCTACGACATTCTGAATCTTTTTTTAGAATTACCATCGACATGTAAAGCATTTTCCATGCATATTTTTTTTTTAACTAGACAAAATATATCCTTGTTAGCGCGTCTATTGTAACCCACAATGACGGAACAAGTCCCCCTCCCCTTATCATTCGTAAACTGTGTTACAATATGGGCCCAACTTGAATAATTATTATTATTTGAGAAAACCAAACCACAAAAGGATTTTTTACTTCGTTTTTTTTTCCTCTTCTCTTTCAAAGGGGCGTTTTTGATTATTCATTTTCAAGCTTTTTTTGGGTATGTAATAATGGAGGCCTGTGTTGCAAGAAGTCCATGCATATATATATAAATGGTACTGTATATACAATACCCCTATCGTTCCGGAAGTGTCATCCAGCTGCGAGGATTCTTTCGTGGGGGGAATGGGATATCACTCTATTGTTGTGTGTTTGCCCTCCAACTGCTGCTTGCTGCTTCTGGTCGTCTTCTATGGATGTGTGCAAAATGGGCGGAGGAAGAGAAAGCATAAAAAAAAAAAAATTAAATAAAGAAGTTTCCAAAAGGTGTTTGATGGCCGGGGACTTCTCCAGGCCCGTGGAAGACACATACACACACACAAAAAAAAAAAAAAAGAAGAAGAAGAAAAGACGGAAACAAGACGACCGAGAAAAGAAAGAGATAGGGGGAGGCGAAAAAGAGACCTGAAAAGTCAAAGAAAAAAAAGAAGAATAACGACCCAACCGGCCAGAAAGGATGTAAGCGTATCTTTCAATCCTGATTTATGGCATTCTCAATTCTCCTCCTTTTTTTTTTTGGAAAATTTCCTTTCCTTTTGCTTCCATATTCTCACCCCGTCTTCCATATCCACCGTCCTTTTTTTTTTTCTCCTTCCACCACACACAAACACACAGAGCAATAAACATCTTCGATTGAAAACCTTGAAAAATAAAAATTGCCGGCAAAAAAAAAAGAGACGTTCCAGGAAGTAACAGGACATCCATCACCGGATCATCAAAAGATGATATCAATTAATTCTTTGGATAAAAGTCGTCAGTTCCAGCCAGTTTTTTTTTTTTTTATAGTTTTCGTTCGTTTTCATCGTTGTGCGGCAGACTAGTGCGTCCGTACGCTTGTGCAAATAGATTCTGAGTGTGTGTGTGTCTACCTTTTTCTTAAAAAAAAAAAACTTGGAAAAGATTTACGAGCTTCACATTTATCACTTGGATGCGAGGAGGTCGCCATATCCAGCTATCAAAAGCCGTTCCCCAAAGTCGACCATCGTCGCCGTCTTCGGGGGCAATTTTCTTCGTTTTTATGTGTGTGTATTTTCTTGGAATATATATTTTCTTATTCGCCTTTCGACCCCCCACCTAACCCCCCCTACGTTTGAAATTATAAAGAGAAAATGTGGAAGCCAAGTCGAGGTGGTCTGGGCTATTAAGCAAACGAGAACAGAATGAGCTGGTGGTCTGCTCTCGTCAACCTTAAAGAAGACCTTTCTTTTTTTTTATAATTAAGAAAAGAAGATTCTTCTAATTGTTCAAATAAAAACATTAAATCGTATGTGGTGGTATACCATACAAGTGAGAGGTAAATATACAATGGCGGCTCACTGTCAAACAATATCCATAAATAGCCAAATGAAATAGCAGGACATTTAAATCTATACCACATTTTACAGCCCAATAGGTTTTGGCTTTTAATTGTATTAGTAAAAGAAAAAAAAAATAGATGGAGGGGGGGCAATGCTTAAAAGAGACAGGGAGGTCCTACCACCAAGCCCCCCAATGTGAGTGTCTTTGGTGGCTGAACATTTATCCGTAAGAAAGATCTGGTTAGAACTATGTCACAAGCAAAAGGATATGGAGAAAAGCAGGAGCAGACAGAGAGCAAGAAATCGATGCCTATTCTTCGATAAGAAGGACACCCACATACTTTCTATATCGAGTAAGTACTCCTGCATTGCTGATGCAAAAAAAAAAAAACGAAGCTCTATGTCTTTTCTCATCCGTCTTGTTAAAGCCATCCCAGGTAGCTCCAAACTGTCCAGCTGTCCACCCCAAATGTGCACCTTTCTCACTGCCGGGTGATTGTAAAAAAAAAGGGGGGGGGGGGGATAAAGAAAAGGGAGAGAACTTTGACATTATAGAAAAAGACGACAAGTATTTTCCAGAGCGAAGTAAATCGATAGAAAAAATGCATGGCAAGTAGCGCCTGCATAGTTTCCACGATTCCTCCGGACCCCCCTCCATTGCTTGTCTTTTCCACTGGTGCCCTTTGCGTTCCGGAATTCCAGAAAGCCCGCGCCAAAGAAATTTAAAAAAAAAAAAGATGTGTTTCTTTTCAAAAGACGTATAGGAGAGAAAAAAAAAAAGTAAAAATGCATTTATATAAAAAGAAAGGGTGACATTCTTGAGCCCTTGGAGGGGGGTTTCGAAAGGGATATGTGGGGCCCAGCTATATAAATATACCACACGAATATGTCTACCTATATATCTCTTGTGTTTTTCTTCTTCTCCCTAGCCATCCATTGAATAGACGCACCGGGGCTGCAGCTCCGTTTGTGTGTGTGTGTGTGTGTGCGTGTTTCGTCTTTGATGCGTGCGTTTGTTTCACCGTAGGCAAAGTAGCAAGGATTTCTCTTCGGTGTGGGAAATCTTTTGTCACATCTTATTGAGAGAGAAATTTCTGGAGAAAAACCCTAACGCAACGGGGGGATGTGAAAGAACAGGGGGGCAATCCGTTGAATGAACGAAGAACATGCCAGGGTTTAAGAAAGAAAAAATAAAAGAACAGGACATAGTTTCTAGAGTCATTTGGAGAATGAAATGTCTTTGCTATACATCGAATGTCGTCCCATTCTTACAATTCCTTCTTGCCTGTTCCGTCTCTTATTTTTTTTTTTTCCGGCCTTCGGACGGACGGAGGATTCCGGACATTCCTGACAATTTCTTTGCTCATTTTTTGTTTGTTTGTTTTCCTTTTTGGAGCTTGTCGGTACGTCTTTTTTTTTTCTTTTTATTCGTCGCTCCTGTTTGAAATCTCATCACATACGAACATAATAATTTTGACGCACACAATCCGCTGCTGGGCATTTGTTGTTGTAACAAACCGTAAAAGGATTTTTTTTTGAAATAAGAGAGCTTGAATGCATCCGGATCTGTGATGAAAAAAAATTCTTCTTTTATTTGTTCAATTTCCTGAAAAGAAATTGCTGAGGAAAAGGGGAGAAGAAAAAAAGGACATTCCAATCACTTGATGGAACGGCATGTATAAGCACCTTGGGTTCAGTCTGCGTACCCTTCTCTTCGGTGTTGACATTCGTTCCAACGTAGGAGGAAAAAAAAAAACACTTTCGTCAAAGATTTCCGTCTTCGCATGTCGTTGATGTCATCCGGATTTTCCTTCGAGAAATAGCTGCTGTTTAATGCTACTGCGGTCGAACGTGCAAAGACGAGGGGAAGAAGGCGACTGTGTATAACAACCGTGGCCCTTTATTCTTGTTCGAGTTATGCCGCGTTAACAGTCAGTACAATACGAAAAGAGATATATATTCAAATGGCCAAAAGCATATCCACATTTCTTAAACGCTCTACTAAAAGACCGGTGGGATTGAAAAGTACCGCTAAACAAAATTCCGCTTCTTTCTTTCGAAACCGGAATAATCGCTATTTGACCGAGCCACCGGGTCCACGCACACACAAAAAAAAAATACATCATTTTGCGCTCTTCGTCGTGGGACTAGCATTCATCGACAGTGTCCCATTCGTTCTGGGTATTTTTTTTTTCTTCTGGGAACTCGTAGCATTTTTTTTTTTTGTGGGTCCACTAAAAGCTTTAACAGCGTTGACATTATATTAGTGCACGTACCTGTAGTTGTATTGAAAAGATCAAATACGATGATCTGCCCTGTCCAGAAAAACTGCTTTAGCAAGAAGGGAAGCGGCGGCATTAACGGGTCGTTAGCCAAGATAAATACTTTAATAAGGACTGCGTAGTATTAGGCTATATAATTTAGCACAGCAGAAAATGTCTAGTATATAGACGCCTGTTAGACATCATAAAAAAAAAAAAGCAAACAACAAAAAGAGCACATCAACAGGTGGAGTCTACTCTGATGGGTAACGTCTAGGAAAAAAAATAAGAGAATGAGACATGAGCTAGAGAAAAAAAAAAAAGGTGAGCCATTTCCCACATTCATCAAGAGTGCTGTTCCAGTCGTCATAAAAAAAAGAGAGAAAAGATATGGTCCTTTATCTTTGGAGAACTCGGAGGGCCGAAGAGTAGCTTCTCCGGGCTACGTTGAGGACTTGTTTGATGTTATACTGATCCAGCACAAAGATAAAAGCAATATATACACCCAGAATCCATATTGGAACAAGAAAAGCTAGTCTAAAAACCAAACAAACAAAAAAAAAGATCACCTAACGTACGACGAACGTACGTAGGAAAAGAGGAGCAAAAAGAAAATGGAACTCGCTTGAAAAATTTGATGTCTTTTCACAATTTCCTGCGCCAGAGTCCTCCTCACCTGTCCCCCTGCAGAGCTTTGATCTTGATTGTCCTTTGACCTTTCCCTCTCATTCTTTTACAAAGATCGTGTAGGTCTCTCGACAGGGTCTTGTGATCCCTCGCCAATGTCCCAGGCACGACCTTTTTTTTTATGCGATTCCTCCACAAGGTTAAAAAAAAAAGCAAAAGAAAGGTAAAGAAAAACTCGACTCACAATCTGGAAGGCAAATCGCACTGGGAGATGTATTGAACTAGAAGACGAAAAGAAAAAGGCAGTGACACACAAGTGGCTTTTTCTCAGGTTTGGTCGCATTCCTTCTGGGACAAAAACAGCAGCAGCTCAAAGAAGAAGAAGAATTTTTTTTTTTGTCATGTCGTTTTTAGAGCCTCTGCCTGCAACTGCTCCTGCTGTCTTGTCGGTTGTTTTTGTTTGATATTATAACAAAAAGATTGGTATAATATACAGGAAGAAGGGGTTGGCTAGCGGCTAGCCAGCAGCTAGAGATCAGTTAGAGGAATGCCGGTAAAAATAGGGAAACATCTCGAATCATAAATCAAAATAACAAACAAAAAAAAAAAAAAAAAGAGAAAAGAAGAATCGTTCTTATCTTGTAGCAACTGCCATGCACACGAAACAATTCGAGGAACAAGGACTCCCCAAAAACAAAAGAAAACTACGCACAAGCCGTCCGAGCGAGACTTCAAAATAACTTTGGTATGAAATTAAAAAAAAAAAAAAGAGGAAAAGGACAGAGACGAGTGATACGACAGACCTGGAACGGTCATTTTTATTACAACCCGGTAGTTATCCTATGGTAACGTCCGTCTGCATAGTCTATAACAAGCAGAAGAACGAAAAGAACTGGGTCATATTTAAGCGATGCCCGTTTTCTTGAGATGAATACAAGATGGCTTTATCATCCTCATCATCGGCCTGTATGCGACTTTTGAAAAGTATTTGTAGCAGAATTGTTTGAGAGCTTTTGTTAGGGAGCACGTCCAATGAAGCACACGGATCGTTCCAGGGCAAAAATATGAAAAAAAAAAAAACAGTTGAAAATGAATCGGCAGGAAATCAGAGATGAAGTATCTCACTGAGAGGGAAGGAAAACAAGAGGATGAAACCAGGTGAAAAGATCTTCATCGTCATCCCTCGCATATGCTAAACAGAGATGGAAAAAATAAAAACAAAACGTCTAACTGCGTGCATCCGAAAAAAGATTGGACCTGTCCTGCTCATGGACGTGTCTCTTGTCTATCCCGGCGTGAATGACGCGGCAAGAAGATGGCGGTCGAGTCACTATATCTGTTTTAGATATACATTTGGTACGAAAAAAAAACATCTACCAGGAATAGTTTTAACAGTAGGATAAGTCTAAAACCATCGATAAATCACTGCCCGCGTGTCCCTTATGGAATGTCTTCATTATTCGGATTCTTCTTTTTCTTTCTGCGTCTCACAGTCATTTCTCTCCCGTTTGTTTAGGTTTTTTATTCCCCCCCCCCCCCCCCCGTTTCGGTGATTACAGTCGTACGGCTTGCGACGCAGATGATGGCGCTGCTTCTATATTTGTTTAGTCGTTTAGATTTCGCGGTAAAAGGAAGGAGAAAAAAAAAATAACCGTTTCATGGCGTGACACCTTATCGAGCTTTGATTTCTTATCGGCAGGCTTGGAGGGAAATTCTGTCCGTCACAAATGGGATGTCCATTAAATTACTTTTTCTTAAGAAAATGCAGTTTTTTTTTCTGTTCAGGCACTACCTTAAAATGAAAAAAAAAAAAAAAATGCCCGTGACGAGTTCGGGAGGTAGCTATAACACTCAGCCCCCAACAAGTTTTCAACAGTCGAGGGCTGATTGAGAGAATCATGTGAGAAGAGGAGAGACCAGTGACCTTTTAGTGGATCTAAGCAAATAAAAAAGACATGGACATCTTTTAAAACGCGATTAGTTTCCTTATATATTCTATTTTTTATTACACGCTTTTCCTCTGATTTTTTTTCTCTCTCCCTTGAAAGACCATCTGAATAGTAGGCATAATTGTCCCCGAAAAAAAAAAAAAATCTGTAAATTTTGCCCATTCGCCATTCCTGCGCGACTGAGTGAATGTTATTTGCTGTCCCCTTTTTTTTACTGCGTCGTTAATCAATGGCTCGCTTGACGTGAAGGTATTTTCGGACGGGGCCGAATGGACTCAGAGAATGTGCGCAGTCAAATAAAAACAAGACACACACACACACACAAAAAAAAATAGTAGGTAGCCTAACTCAACGCAAGTCGAAAGTCAAACAGGGAAAAGACGAGAGCAAAACGAATGTGGGGGTCCCGAGACAACATTTAAAACTGCTCCGTAGGTTACGTGTATAGGAGGGAAAAAAAAAAAAAAAACGTGCCTCTCTCTACGTATCTACGTTGTGTGTCTGATGGACCAACTTGGTAATAACGGCTATTTCGTGTTTACTGTCGTAATGGATGTTGCCGCGACGCCGTGCGGTCAAGCCTCACGATATTTCCGCACCGTCCGCTTCAGGTCAAGGTGACGTGATGGAAATAGTTTTTCTTTAAAAGATTCTTTAAAAGATGCTTTGGTGACCAAAAAAAAAACAAACAAGATTTTTAAAAAATATCTAAATGTGGAGGGAAAGAGAGGTGAATTGATAATAATAATAACATTTGAAAAGGGGACCCAAACGAGAAGATGATTTTCCAAAATAGGCTATAATAAGTAAAAAAAAAAAAAAAAAAAAAGAGAATATAAAAACATAGAGGACGAAGAAGGCGGAAATAGCGGAATGTTTTATTACAGCTGCGTGTGCGTAGCCTTTTGAAGAAAAAAAAACAAAAAATTGCGGCCAAAAAGAAAACGTTCGGCCCCACGGGTGACAATAATCAATAGACGCGCACACCTTTTTGCCTCTTCCCGTTCCATAGAGAGAAAGACGCACACGTACACACAAAGTCCTGATGATAATTTACTGCCGCCGAGATCATAAATCCCGACACACAGACACACACAATACAACAAAAAGGAAAAATAATAAAAATGAATAAATAAGGAGGCTCGGTCGATGGGCTCGTGTTTGTCGCCGGACAGCCACGACAAGCGGGCGGCTATTTTTTTTTTTCTCTTTCAAACAGAAGACAACAGTTTTTCTTTGCTTCGACAACCAGTCAGCAAAACAACAACAACAAAAGTCGTAAATTGTGCGACAATCATTTTTAACGGACGCCACAAGGCGGAAACAAAACAAACACCAAAAATAAAAGGATTTAGAAGGAGCGTGTGAGGCGGACATTGCCGGAATAGGCGATCCGTGGTGGTGTATACGCACCCGTATTGTATATCATTTGCATCACCAGCACACACACACACACACACAGCATCTTCTATAAGCAGGTGGTGGTCTATCTGCTTGTTTCTTATCGTTTCTTTTTCTTTACTCGTCCTCCATCACCCGCCAGAATCACCTGGTATGTACGGAGAAGATCCTATGATATTCGCTTCCTGTCAGTTCAAACTCCGTCTTTGTTGTTTAACTGTTTTTGTTCTGGATAGCGCGGAACTAGCGTTTAACGTGGCCAGTCGTTTTTGTGTCTGACCAATTGTTGTTGTTTTTTTTTTTTTTTTGGCTTTATGAATAAGTTGGGGGTCGAGCCTATTAAACTATGAGAAACAGATTTGCCGACAAATGCAAAAGTGCGGAAGCTTTCACTGTTCTCGCTTTTCCGTGTGTAATTGGCGTTCACTAGGTTTCGATTCTTTCAAAAAAGAAAAGAGTTTCGTTGTTCACGGTGAAAATGATGGAATCGTATCAGAAAAGGAAAACGTACAAAAGACAAACGAGATAACAACGGCAGAAAGCGGAAGATAATATTAAGGGAAAAGGAAAGAATAATAGCGGCATAGCTCAAAGGAGTTGGACAGTTATGCAGCCGACCAAACGCCAGTTTATATTTTCGGCCCTTTTTTTTTTTTTCTTCAGTCAGAAAGAGAAATATAATCATTTTCCATCGGTTTTCGGTTGTTGTTGTTTGGTGTGTCGTTGTGTTCCTTTCATTCTCTTCTCGTTTTAATCGAACGACGTATGTATACGTAACAAAACGAGAGTATCTAACAATAACAGTTTTCAAAAGAGAGAGAGAGAGGAAATGAGACCACCCATTCATTCTGGAATTCCATTTGTTTCATTAACTTTTTCTTATTCTCATTTCTCGAGTGGAGGCCAAGACAACGATCTTTATTCAAAAAAGAAAAACGATATGCTTTAATACCGCGGATGAATGTGGCATTTCCAGCGCAATAAAACAATGAGGAACAACTGCAATTTCCGGTGAAGTCCGGTTCCAATCCAAGCGTAGTTTATCGTGTTTAGTCTTTGATAAAGTTGTTGTTTTGAACAGTTGTGCTAAAACCACTTTGATTGCGGGTTACTCAAAAACCGTTGAATTGGCGTGAAATCTAAGATTTTATTCGGAATCAGCGTTTCATTTTGATTATAGGAGGTTAGATTTTAGCGAATTATAAGCCCAAATTTTTGTAGTCGGGCTTAAAAAGTCGGGCTTAAAATGCCGGGATTAAAATGTCGGGCTTCTTTAAAATGGATGCACTAAAACCATTGATTCCGTTTTCTTACGTCGTGATGAACTCGCTAACTACTCACATACTTATTTGGCGTTTAATTTTGCTCATCGTAGTGTGTTATACCTTAAATAGTAAAGTCAAATTGATTCCTTATGTGTTCTCTCTTTTCCAACGCAATAACATATTCATATTTTTTGAAGTGGGATGTTGATCCATTGAATTCTAACCGACACCACGAAGCAAGTTGGCCATGTAGCACAGACCTACTACGAAGAAAACGACGACGACGACTTGATGGATCGTAAAAACATCTTTGGCCGATGTGTCTCCCTTCTTCGTCTTCTTTGGCTCTCTCAATCCGTTTATGTTCACCTGGACATTTTCTTCAACGTCTCCTATGTCGCAAGGAAATTGACATATAGTCTCTGTGTGATTCTGTGAAAGATGGATGCCTTACCTTCCCGTTGCCCTCTTCTTTTATAGTGAAAAAAAAAAATTACATAGACACACACAAAACGTTGGTTGGAGGTGCATAGAAGAGAGACAAGTGGGCCCCACTCTCCAATGTGTTCAACCTCTTGGCTCAAGAGATTGATCCACTACGAAAGGTGCTGCGACAGCGACACATCGAGCTGGGCGGGCTCATAAAAAATAAAAAGGAAAAAGAAAAAAATATATATACACACAACAGAGCAGAGGGGGGTTTATAAATGTACAGGCAATCTTCGTCTTCTTCTTTAAAAACGAGGATCACCTCATCTCCGTCACCAGCAACCACACACACACACAGACAAGATATCCAAAGACAAAAAAAAAAAAGAAAGGAAAGAATAATACCTCCCTCTCCATCTCGGTTACCTCAAATTGACAAACAAGTTTCTTTCTCCAGTTGGTCGACGGATGACATCCTCCTCTTTTTTTTTCTCTTTCTTTTGGCCCGGCCCTTATTATCGTCTTTCTTCTTTTAGCTCTTCTTGGTTTGACTCTCATCTCTCAAGTTGTTCTTGAGAAAGAAGAAAAAAAAAATTCCTTATCAGTTGAAAAAGATCAACTAAGAAATTGAAATATGTCTGTCGCAGACATTCTTCTGCCCTGCTCTTCTTCTTTGTTGCACAAGTTTTCATGTGTCTGTTAAGAGGGGGAGTAGCGAGTGATGGGTTACCATTCTACGTATAGAATGTTTCATCCTCCTTATTAGATTAGATTGAAACAAGAGGAAAACATGATCGGAAATATGTCCCATAACTCTTTAAAAGGATTCACATTTCCACCAAGAGAAATGCTCTGTATGACAATCGAAAACTGACAGTCATTTTGCAATAAAGTTTTTTGAATTTGAGCTTATCGGAAGAGATCATGAACTAACCTCCATGTTTGTTTATTGTTAACATTCAGATCCCTTTTCTTGAATACGTACCAGATCTCGGTTTTGGTATCAGCGCAATGTATTGACAGTTACTTGATTAAATTCCTACAGTACCAGAGAATGCACGACAACCTGATGTTATAGGACCATTAAACTTAACATCCCAAAACAAACAGCGCTATCGTCGAAAACTATGCGTTAACAACCAATTATAAAGTCCTATACATCTTGTACGTGTGTGATTCCCGGCCTAAACTTAAGTTGGACAACAAGTTCCATTGATACATCTCCGTCATGGAAGTAGCAAACACCGGCACATCGCCCGATACTGATGCAGTATATTTCTAGACGAGTTTAATTTGCAACTAATCTTGAACGGTTCGTCGTTATAGAAGCGCAACTGCAGAAGGTGTGGCCGCGGGATGTCGATTTCCATTCGCGCACACGCAGGTTCTGGCCAATATGGAAAAAGCCAACAACAAAAAGGATCTTCTCCTTACCCCTCGTTTATGTTTTGTTGTGTAAAAGCAATAGTCAACGTGTGTGTCTCACGGATGCGCACGCGTCAACCTCCATTAGACATTCACATGGACATCTGAGGCCCGGCCCCGTGAGTTCCGATTTCTCTCACGTCGCTTCGTGCTGGCCGTCATCCTATGTGGTCGAGTCGGTAAAAATGAAAACAAAATTCTTTCATTTTCTTTTTCCTCGTCCTGTCCGATACCCAATTTTTATTTCTTGCCTTTTATTCGTCGTCTTTCCGTGTCCATATCCTTCTATTCCCTTTTTATTCGTTATTGACGTTGTGAGTTGCTTTTAACCGCAACTCCCCACACATTTTTTTTTTATTCCCTTTTTTTTATGAACAGACATATCGACTCTGCGTGTGACCTCGGCAAAATATTTCCAAAAAATATTTTCTTCTTTTCTTTTTTTTTTTTTTTTTTTTTGGTTTATTTTCCGCCCGTCTGGTTGGGTCGTATGAACGTGTATGGCCTTTATTTTTCAGACGGACGCATAGTCATCATCTTTTTGGGGAGGTACATCTTTTTTTTTTTCTCCCTTTTTGCTGTTTGTGTGTTTGCAGTCCATCATCAAAAAGAGTCGGCAAAAGCCGCAGGAAATAAAATAAAAAGAATGAAAAAAGAAACAGAGAGATAAGTCGATTTTGAGCATTTTTTAAAGAAGAACGACACGACACACGAAGAAAAAAAAAAGGCGTGCGTTTCGGGTGAGCATTTTTTTTTTTTGCAGTCTCGAAACAAACACATTTTTGTGGGAAATAGCGCAAGTGGGGGGTTCGTGTAAAGTTCTTGTTTATTCTTTCATTCTTTTCTTGCCCGATTTTTATGATACCTCTCAATAAAAGATAAGAAAAGGGCAAAACAAACAAAGAATAAGAGACGATCCCGGTCAGAGCCATTGTCATTCGCCCCCATCATCTCTGATAACGATACAATATTATTTTTTAATATTCCGTGTTGGGATAAAGAGAGTCTCCTAACAAAAATACGTGCAGCTCAATATAAATATCGATTACTCGTTTGTATAAGCAAAACCCCAGTTGTTATACGAGCGCGTTAAAGAAAAAGCAATAAATAAGAGAGAAAAGAGAAAGACACAATAAGACAGTTGGAGGATTCAGTTTTCGAAACTCCCGCACATTATTATTAAGGTCTTCTTCTATCCGTTTTGGAGGAAAAAAAAAATTAAATATCATTTTATTCATGCGGTCGACCCCCCACTGTTGAAAAAAAAAAAAGGAAATCGTTGATGCATAATTTTCTCGATGCTCTCTAGATGCAAGAAAGAAAAGACGGAGAAAGGGAGTTCAAACGAATACACGTAAAGGAGGAAAAGAGCGAAACCTATCAATGGTGATGAATCAGTTGGCCATTTGATTTCAACAATCCATCACCTGATGATCCGCTTTTTTTTTTCCCTCTACACGCAATTCCGATTTGTTCTACATACTTTCCTCGTTTCTCACAGAACGAACGAAGGAAGAAACACAAAACGTGTTTCAAATTCGAAAAGGTCACGTAGGGATCGAATTACACAGATGGATTGGTTTAACGTGACCAATAAAATTTCTTCTTCTTTTCCCCTTGTTCGCGTTGGCGACGTGCGTGTTAAGTGCGGTAAGAACAGACAGGTACGTTTTCGGTTGAAGGGCGCGATGCTGTCGCAAAGGATCGTGCATCCATAAATCCGACTGGAATTGACATTTTCTGTGTGTACGTGAGTACATATATAATAATGGCTATAAACATGTACAGTCAAATATGGCAGGGAATACGGTCGTTGTCTCTATGTCGTGCTGTACTTTTTACCGTGTTCAAACAGCGGGTAGAAAACCGTAATTTATTCAAATAAAACCTTCCAGTCTTTGATTCTTTTTTTTTTTTTTTTTTCCCTTTGCTTTTACTTATCCGACATTTTTGTTTGTTTGTGCTGTTTGCGTTGTTTGTCGAATTTATTTTTTTTTAGCCAATGAATATGAGCTTCCCAATGAATATAGTGACAAAAAAGATTATACCCAGAAAAGCTTGTTGGCAATGAACCACCAAAGGAGGAAAACGAGTGAACCTCCTTGGGCTTTTTGATGGATGGCTCTGTTTTCACCGGAATCAAGTCTCTGAAAGAACCAAGCGTTGGAAATGAATGTAAAAAATTATAAGCACATGACCACTGTAGCCAATGTTCTTCGCCCACCAGCTCGAACTATAAATGAAGTAGGAAAAAACAGAAATTGTCTTTGACAGTTAGACTATTGTGAAAATGTTTTTCTTGATTTTATTGTAAATGTTGCTGCATTCCTAATTACAGGATTTTTTCTTCAGGTTCATTTCTTCTATTCTTTTTTTTCCTCATAATAAATCTAGTTTTCTTTACTTCTTTTGTTTTTTTTTGTTTTTTTTTGAGGTTCCCAACCGCTATTATATCTCTTAGCCAAAAAGTATATATGAATAAATAAAAAAAAATGCCACAGGAGTTTTCATATTTTTTTGTTGTTGTTTTCTTTTCTGACTGATGGGATATTTCTTTTTTTTTTTTTTTGTGTACCTAAAGAAGAAAGACTTCTTCGCGGGAGCCCATCACTAAAAAAGGAGAGCGGACAAACATTCGTGATGCGCAAGGCTAATGTAATAATCTAGAGTGGATTTACATGTCGAGCCATTTGGCAAAGGAAAGGTGGAGTCGAGTCTTTTCTGGTTATTATATTCACATAGCAATACACATTTACGCCACCAACGATAATAGGGAGACCCGTCGGTCATCATTCCTGCCCCCCCCCCCCCCCATCCTCTCCAAAAAACTGCTTTTATTTCTTTCATCTTTTCTGTCGTTTTCTGTTTTTTTTTTTTTTTTTTATACATCACATATCTGCAACAAGAGCGCAACACCGTCGCGAACTTGCTCTGCCATCCATCATCGCTGGATAGGAGAAGAGTCGTATAAAATGATCATAAAAACAAAAAAATGGAATTTATAACGCAACGCATAGAGACAGACGCCAAAGGCTTAAAAGTTTAGGGTACCTATAAGTGAACACAAGCATAAGCGTAAGCACATACACAGTCCCGGATGTGTGTTTAAAGGTATAGCTTTTGCTATTCTTCTTCCTTGTCGCCATCTGTTCTGAAAGGTTTCCGTATGACGATGAGTGTGTTGCTGAAAAAAAAAAATTATAATCATTTAACTTTGGCTGAATGAAATGTTTTGAGATGAAGACACATGATTCGACTTGAAAAGTCATTGGGTGTGTGTGTGTGCAAGCATTTCCCCACCGCCACTTTTAGCATTGAGTACATCTTTATGGAAGGAGTGTGAAGATGCCAACTCATTGCGTGGCTTGTTAAAATAAATAAAAACGTTCAATCGGGGAAAGAGGAAAAAGAAAAAAAAACGATGAATGGAACAAGCGAAAATTGCCGAGAAAAAGGGCTCTATAATATTTTTTTTATGTGCACGCATAGTTTGGGGAAAATGTCCCTAAGTAGTGTGGGTCTGTCTCTCAACGCCGATTCGACAATATTTATTCGTCCACCCACTGGGCAACTGCCGCCAACACGATTTCTGCCCGCGCATTACACCAACTCGGGCCCGGGACGACGATGATGGAAAAGGTAGACGACACACTAGACGCGCACAATAAGAAAGAAAAAAAAAAAAGCTAACGCTGATACAGGGTTTTAGGTATAATGCCGTTGAAGTGCTGGTTGGCGTTTGAGGGCACGTAAAAGACACGTACGCATCGTCTTGGATTGGGCGTGAGCCAGGAAATATTTGGCGTCTCTATGTTGTCTGCTTCGACTGGGTGGGAATGTTCGTCTAGAATTTTTTTTTTTTTTTTTTTTTTTTTTAAGAAAAATAACTCGAGATGCAACTTGTTGTTGTTGTCCACTAGTGTCTTCAAATCTTCGTCGCTTGTTTGGTTAAGACTTGCTGACAATGTTGACCGAACGAGGAATCAAGAAAAGGTTCTTGTCGCAACATTCCTCCTTGCTGCCCACGTCTTTTTTTTCGTTTTTCTATCCTTTCCGGCGATCTTTTTTTTTTTCTCCTTCCAAGAAAACCCCCCTCACTTTTTTTTTTCGTGTGTTTTTTTTGTTTTTTTTTCGTCCCCATCCGCTTTGCTTTTCACCTGCAGTCACGGTCGAAATCGCAAAGGGAGAAGCGGATGAGGTGACGTCGGACGTACAGATATGGTGGCAACCCACCTGCAGGTAAGCAAAAAAAAAGAACGGGTATACACGTCTATAAATATATCTGGTTAGAAAAAGAAGAAGAAAATCTTCAGAGTGATCGAGAGATAGCGCCCAAGCGCACACAGGGATTTTGAACGCGTGCCTTTGCGATCGATCAAAAACAACAACAGGGGAATGTGTACAAGGCACCTTTTTTTTTTTGCTCTTCGGCGACACGGCGGGTGGTTGGGTTAGAGAAAGGTTTTTTTTTTTTTTTCTTGATTTTTACGCGTTCTGCCGGTTAAGAAAATCCCGAACCCCCAGCTGAAGACGAAAGAAAAAAAAAACAGCGACCGATAAATATGGCGGTGGGTTTTTATTTTTTTGTTAGAACGCAGAACGAGTAAGGACAGCAGGACGCATGATGGAACAACCCGCAACTTTGACGGATTCATTGATTTCTACTTTCTGATGGTTTATACAGAACATCGAGAGAAATACACTCTTTTTTTCTTTGCTTTGTTTGGAGCTGTAGCTCATCGTATCACGCCGGGATTTACAGAAAAAAACGGCGCCTGATATTTTCATTTCCCCCCCAAAAAAAAGGGACGTTTCATATTTTGAAGGCGATTCGCTTCATCTTCTTCATCAAATCTCCTGTACTTCTGCTTTTTGTACTTATACCCGTTCCTTTTTTTTATATGTATTCAGTATATATATGTGTGTTATCATCGTTTTTCGAATCCTGACGGGTTTTGACTGGCCAAAGCACTCCTCCCCCCCTCCTCACCGCACTCTTTGGTTGTATGTATAAGCCGATTAGAAATACGTCGTGCGTTATGTGCCCAGCAGCGAGGTCAACGACGAAACAGAGAGATAGAGTCGGCGAGACTTATGGGACGATTTGTTTTATCTCTTCCGCCGCTTCCATTTTTTTTTTCCCCTGAAATTTCCCACGGTCGTAAGATTTGCTTAAAAACGAATATCCATTTGCTGCGCATTTCTTAATGGCATTTCCCCCCCGTCATATTCAGCGCGTATCTCAATCTCGCATCACTGTTTAATAATGAGGCGGAAGCAAAAGGGCGGATTATGGACAATTTGTACACGTTGCAAGCTATCGAATCAGATAAGAAAAGAAAAAACAAGAGGAGAAAAGACTCGGAACTTTTATTCAAGAATTTTGATGACCTGCCTCCGCCCAATGTCTTCCGCAAAAGGAAATGGATTGCAGACTTGCCGGAACAAGTCCAAAGATGAAAACAAAGGCCGCTCTCACATCGATGGATAATAAAGAAAGATACTTTCTTTTTTTTTTCTTTAACAAAAAAAAAACAAAACAAGGCAGAGCGGTATGCTCTTTGTGACAACGATTAGGAGCTCGTAATCAATCCACTCTCTCTCTCATTATGGATGACTGTAAAGGCAGGCGCTATCTAGCCATTGTATAATAAGAACCAGGAGCTTTTGTTTGTTCCTTTTTTTTGTTTGACCTTTTGTTTGATTGCATACCGTTCGGTTACGTCATCCGGGACACACGTTACAAGAGGAGCGGGGTGAATGTTGGATTCGGCATGTCCCATCTAATGAACATTGAAAATCGGAGGAAAAAAAAAAAGACAAGTAGAGACAGATAGTTGTGAATGACATGAGTAAACAACATGGGTGGTATTGAACGGTGAATATGCGTATCAATAAAAAAAAAATAGGGGGGAGAGAAAACCCACAATACCGGAAATTGCGGAGGGTAAAAAAAAATGGTGATTCCATTAGACTGAACGTTATCGTCGTGTATGTTTTACGATTGTGCGGTATATCATCAGACATTGATACATAAAAAAAAGAAAAGAAGAAGATGAAGTCCTTGATCACTGTCATCCATATTCATCGTCAAGCACTGTAACGACACTGATTATGCCAATGAGCCAGGGGTCTTTCTCCGATTTGCGCATCTCATCCGCCATAGTATTAGCTTTTTTTTTATTCTAATCCTCCCCTATTTAAAGAGAGAACCCAGGAGAATATTAAATAAGTATTTGAGTATGTCACTGTTATTTAGCATCACAAAAAAAAAAAAAACATAGCCTCTCTTTAGATGTGTGATTTATTTGTCTCGCGGCAGTGGAGACGAAAAAAAGAATTTGAATAAAAGGGATCCTATTACTCAATACGTATATATATATATATATAACCCCGTTTTATTTTTGTTTGTTCGGTGAAGGGGGAGATTATACGAGTCTCATGGAAAGACGTGGAACAGGAAGGTCGTGCACATATAGAAAAGACAGCGGTGCTTCTCGGTCACGATTCTCACGTCCAGTCAGATTTATAGACACACCAACTACTACGAACGTACACGCAGAGGATACCGAAAAGAAAAGAATCGTATAAATAAATAAATAAAAGAATTATCCAAATGATCTTTTTTTTATATATATAATTAAAGAGCGAAAATGCAGTCACTCAACTTCTTTTTTGTGTGTGTGTGTGTGTGTGTGGATCGTATCTTCCTGATCGTTTGCATTTCGCGGGTTATTGCCGTCTTTCGTGTCCGTGGTTGTAACTGTTGTCTGTGTATGCGTACTCCATTAAACATTTGTGCACGTAGGACGATGATATCTGCATGAAACGGGTCGTCTGGTATGCAAAAGATGCATAACGGCTTTTTTTTTCCTTGCCTTGCGCTTACCCCCGCCGCGCATTTCAAATGTCATCCGGCGGGGACTTGAAAAAAAAACAAACTAACGCCGGCAATGTAATTATGTAATTCCCCGCTCGTATCAGAACACACTTTTTTTTCTCCTCTCATTTAATTAAAAGAAAACAATAATACTAAGACTATGTTAAAAAAAAAAGTCAAATTCCTGGCCGTCCAATTACGCGTCTGCAGCGACGATCGCTAGCGAAATGGAAGTTTCTGCAGGGAGTTTCGAATCGGCCTTTTTCTTTCCCTACGTACATAAATAGAGTACGTAGCATAATAGATGTAGTATATAGTATATGTGCGACAGTTTTACGAGCCTCTTCATCGCGACACCCACACGCACAAACGAGCAGCTCCCAGCGCCCCGTCCTTGCTAGCAAGACTGTTATGATAGTGTCTCTATACACGATTATACAGCAGCCAAGCGTACACACATATAATCTTCTTCTCTAGACACCCTCCTTCAGTCTCTCTTCTTTTTTTTAGCTCGACGTCCACCACAGATAAGACTAAAGTGTCTAACCCTCTCTCTCTCTCTCTTCTTTTCTCTCTGCCTTTCTCTGTGGTATAGGGGAAGGCGAGTGTGGCTGATATGATTATACTTTACATAATCATATAAATAAAAACGTACGCATAGATATGGCGCATTTTTTTTTTTTTTGTATTGCATAGTTTTCCCCCCGTTCTTGCGGCGACGGAACAAATCATTTCGTTTTCCAGCCGAATGCCTTGGCAAGTCGTGACGTCACATCAAGTGAAGATTTTTGTTGGATAGAGAACACACAAAAATAAAAAAAAAATGGGTTTGGGACCTGCACGATGTTGTTCTTTTTCAGAAACGTAAATTCAAACATCTTGGGTCTACGTCGTTTTAGTGCGTGGGGGGCTTTATATCAAGGCAACGATTGCATTAGCCGCCTTCATTGCTGAGCTGTTTTTCTTTCCTTAAACAGTCACTCAGCGGGACGTGTATATTTAGAAACCTTGACGGTCGATTGGGTCCGGCCAGAAGAGAAAGTGAGGCTGGAAAAAGGAAAAAATACTTGGGAAAACAACAACAACAACAACAGCGATGCTGAAATCGTTGTGAGTAAGCAGATTTCGTGCAACGTCTATGGAAATTCGGCAGTAGGATAATGAAAAAAAACAAAAAAAAAACAAGTCAACAGTAGCTAAATAAAAATCGAGGTAGAAAACGAGAAAGAGAAAGCGCCTTCTACGAAACCGACGACGTCGAAGCGCATTGTAAAAGGGCGAATGCGGAATATGACAATCGATTGCTATCTTAGATAGTAAATCCCTTGAGCCTCGTTCGTGAGTCTTCCCAGACAAGCGATGGAAATCAAGGGGGGGGGGGATGCCTTCCCATGTTGATTGGATATGACGAAAAGGGTGGAAATAAATCTAGCGAAGTTGGGCGCACAGTTCATCAAGACTATCTCAGGAAGTAAATCGTCGATGGTCTGATTAGCCCCGACGCTAGAGACACTACACCATCGATGATTGCACGCAAGGGGAATCTCGTGGCGAAAAGAAATCCCATTTGTTGGCTCAGTCCGACAAGTTGCCCATACACACACCCGCCTACCCACCGATGAAGGTAAAGAGACATCCAGCCGAGGATTTCGGCAGCGTCAACGACGTTGATGATCGGTTCGTAAACGAATAAGAATAGCGATTTACGAGGCTTGTTTCCACACTTGCCTTGCGGGGTTATCACGTTAGTGTGAGTCAAAGAAAAAAGGAAGATAAACTCTCGTCGGCCACTATCACGAGGCGTTGATTTGATTTCCCTTTAGCCCTGGCTTTTTTTTTTTTTTTCGTTCTGCTCCACCCGGCCACTTCATTTTTGTTTTTTTCCGTTTTGGAGGAGGCATAAAGGGAAAGGAAAAAGAGGAACAAGGACGGAGGCGCACAGCAAGAAATGAATGTTAAAGCAACAGGACAACCCCCCGTAGTCACACTTAATCAGCCCCTTCGAATTGTGTCTCGCAGCTGGGCCAAGGAGGTCGGCCAGAAAATGAAACGATTGAGGCTATATATCCAATCCCTTTTATATGTATAATCTCATTATGTAGCCGTATATGCGGTCGTATAAAACGCTACTCACTGCATAGCTTTAGAACAATAACCGAGAAACTCTTAAACAAAATTAAAAACTGAAAATCAAAAAAGAAATTTAAAGACAACAAAAAAAAAAAATAAATAAAGGGGGGGGGGGACGATGGGGGAAACAAAATTTGTTTCTTTGGGTTTTTTTCTCGCCATCAGCAGCGATGAAATAAAAACATATCGAGATGATGGTGATGGCCAGCTGATTGGCGTGTTAAATCGCCAAAAAATTCCGCGAAAAAATATAGACGAAGAAAGTTCGTGCAAACGTGATTCACGAAAAACTATTTAACGCATCAGCCTAATTAAGAAAGCCCGTTCGGTTTCGGTGTATGCCTTTAACTCACAAAGGTATATCCGTCAGCGCCGGTAGTGCCAGATAGTCGAGTCATCATCTCAATGAAGCGATAAAGAAAAACTTTCTTGGGCTTGATGACGGGAAATGGCCCGATAATATTAAATTGGCTTCCAAAATTTTCACCTTGGGATTCTTTTTTTTTTTTCTTTCGTTTTGATGATTAAAGAACATTATTCCCTTTCTCGTAGTTTTCTAAATATTTGATTTTTTTTTCTTTTTCATTTGTTGCCTGGGGTGGTGTTTGGAGCGGACAGGTGTCGTCGGTTCTTTTTCGTTCAGCAAATGTCCGTGTGTAAATTGTAATAAAAGCCGGGCCGCGACTTTCTTTGTAACATTCGGACTGAATAATAAAAAAAAAGACACAATTTCAAAGTATTTCTTTTATTTTCGTTTGGTCGAAAATATTTTAAAAAAAAAGAAGGAAACTCAGTTCCACATCGCCCCCAGTGGCGTTTCCTGCGTTCTGTTTGTACTTTTGTTCAACCGACTGTTCGGTCAAATCAAAGAGCCAACCGAAAGAATAAAATAAAAAGGGAACAGTGAGAGGGGGGAAAGAGAAGAACACATTCAAAAAGAGATCAAAAGGTCTCATATCTTTAATTTCAGTTTCTTTTTCAAATATTCTTTGCTTTTGGCCTGAGTTGCTACTGGCCAGACACTAGTCGAAGTAGATAAAAGCAAGCCATCGGCTATGTCATTGTAGAAAAGAAGAAAAACAAAAATGGTCAAGTGGCCTATATATACTGTATATAACCATGTTTTTAGGCCCAGCACATTTAGCCAGCCGTAGGGGGAAGCCGGCCAATATGCCTGGCTCGTTTTCTCCGATTCGGTTTGCACCGGCACTCCATATAGACGTCTAAATCCTCTTGATCTACATGCGGTTCAAAGGTCAATATAGGGCTCTAACTACTAGATATTTTGTGTATAGTATAGACTATAGAAGAGGCAACCAGCCTGCATAGGTTTCTATGAAAGAAGCTATTGTGTAGAGTCAGGAGCGTGTGTGTAAAATAGAATAAAAGCCATCCAGCACCTCCTCCTATACCTCGTCCAACTTTGTGTTGTGCATCTTTTCACGACAGCTGGTGCCTACACACTTATACCCACTAGGAGAAAAGTAATGCACAGTTCGATATTCAGACACCATTGCCGGAGAGAAATCGGACCAGTTCGTAACACATGTGGAGCTTTTATTAGCCCCCCCCCCCTTGACACGCAGTCCCCCCCTTTTTTTTTCTATAACCTGAGTCCAACCTTTTAGATGAGATGTTATAGCCCTCCATCATATCCCTGCGTCTATGCACATAACAAAACATTTCAAAAGAAAAATAGAATACAAAAAAAAAAAGAAAGAGAGAAGGGGCCTGCTGGTTGAACGAGTCTGTTAATCTTATAGCTGCGATCGAGTCAGTCAGTTACACATCAGCCACCGATAATCAGCTCTCTCTGATTTTCTCTTTTGGCTCTTTTGAAAAAAGCGCGTCGGTTGTTTTGTTGTTAGTTTTTGTTCTCTTTTTCCTATTCATTGCGTCTCTCTTTTTAACATGTCGATCGCCTTGTCAAAGCCACTTATGTAAGAGCGTTCCCTTTAGTTTTCCATCCCTCATCTTTTGTTGTTCAAACGGGCCTGCATCCTCTCTGTTCAATGTCGTCGACCATATGTCAACTGTTTGGCCGATTGAACACATGTACAGTCAACAAGATCGTTCGCTTTCACAATTCATTGGGTGTTTAAAGGCCGCCACTAAAGGACTTTGCCGACCCCCCCGTTCTTGTTTGGAATTTTGCGCTAAATTTTTTGCGATCATACCAGCGATGTTTATAGAAAGTGGTGTGAATCTCGATGTTGTTTGTTGAGATTATTCACGCGGCTGTGAGCATTCAATCAACGACACCTGCCCACCTTCCCAGCGGTTTTGCGGCATTCGGGAAAGAGAAACCCCTAAGAGGATTGGAGCCGATGAATTACAATCAGTGAATGGATGGCTGCACTTGTGATAAGTGAGAAAATAAAAAATGAATAAATGAAATCAATTTCAAGCTAATATATTATGATAACACGACACAGTTTCAATTTGGGCATTGTTCTTTTCTTTTTTTTTTTTTTCTTTTGTTTCCTGGAATTCGTCGGCTAAAAGGATGTAATACATTGAATAATCAACGGCTGTCTGAACGACTTGAATAGAGAGAGAGAAAATGAGAAACGCGGTGGTGGCGATGCGTATGGAAAAATTATACAAATTGAGACTGAAAGTAGTACGGGTCGTTATTTACACGCACGTAAACAAACTGACTAGATTAAATATTTGGTTTGTCCTGTTTGCTGAAAAGGTCGGACAAGAACGTCAACAACGTCAAAAAACAAAAAACAAAAGAGAAACGAAAACAAAACACAAATACAATGAAAACCAAAACCGGAATGGCCTTTCCCTTTTTTTTTTTTTTTGTTGTGTGTGTGTGTGTGTGTGTGTGTGTGTGTGTGTGTTTTCTCGTTTTCTTTTGTCGGTTGAAGAGATTCTAAATGTTTAATAGTTTGTGAAAGGGTTATTGACCATTGTTGGTAGTGATGGCCTTGCCTGCTGATGCGGATGGCGCGGGCGATGATTTATTGAGTAGCCCGGAGATAGCGAAACTGCCGCTGTTACTGCTGCTGCCGTTGCTCGATTCCGCGGCCAGCATTCCGCTTAAACAAACAGAATCCGCAGACGGCAATAATGGTGGTGATGTTTGCCCATTGGTCGCAGCGCTCGCCGTCGGAGTAGGACCGACGGGACTACGGTTGCCACTCGATTGCATGTTACTTCCAGGCGGATTGGTCATCATGGATGCGACGGAAGCCGGGATGGATAGTCCCGTCGTTTGGTTCATGTACGTGACGACCCTCCTCAGTTCGTCGAGGGCGTTCGCTTGCATCATGATGTAATTTTTGGCCAGCAGCAACGTCGCAATTTTAGATAATTTGCGCACCGATGGAGAGTGAGCGTACGGGATGACGCTTCGCAATTCATCCAGTGCATCGTTCAAGTCGTGCATCCGTCTTCGTTCGCGGGCGTTGATGCTTAGCCGGACAGCTTTGCCTTGTCGATTTTTCCTCGACGATCCGCCGACGGAGTTGTTCGGCACAAGTCCAGTGTTTCCGCTTACTGGCATTGCGGATCCTAAGTGTCCAGCAGAACCGGTTAAGCCCATAACAGTTTGGTGATGATGTGATGGACCTATCCTTCCGCCACCTCCACCGGATGTCTCCCCCTCTGACAGGCTGTGGTGTTCCAGTAACAGACCGCTATCATCCGGATGGTAGTGGTCATCGTCGCTACCTGCGTTCACGACGGGATTCGAAACAAAAGAAAACATTGAAAAATGAATTTTCTTTTTTTTTTTGTGAACAAAAACAAACAAAGTGTTGAGGAAGGAAGGCAAACACAATCAACACAGTGAGGGGAGAAATTCAATTACGTTGGTGGCGCCTCTCCTTCAACAAGCTATGAATTAAATTAAGAAGAAGATGGGTGACTCTCGCACCGTGTTCCATCTTTTGAAGGAAATTAGAGGGTCGAACAAAAGGTCAGAAGTTCATTTAAGTCTTTTCCTTTTGTTTCGCCTCTTTTTTCAACTCGCACACAATAACGTCAGTCAGACAAAACACCACCAGAGATTCTTTTTTTGAGAGTAGGCGGTCAGTTTTTGTAAATGAGCTGATAGGTAAAAAAAAAAAAAACAGATGGAGGGGTCTGTGGGTGGTTTAAATCATTTTTGTTCTTTTTTCTTTAAAAAAAAAAAAATAAATGTCTACCTGAAGCGGATTCGGACAACTGGCGCCTCTTCTTGTTGCTGCCGATCGGTTGCTGTTGTTGTTGCTGTTGCTGGATAAACCACGGTGATAGAGACGAATGCATTCCTCCGGTGCCGACTTCTTTGCCGCCAACAACCAGATTGAAATGATGCGAAATTGAAGCTGAGGAAGAGGAACAAACTGTCCGGCTCGGAGACAAGGCGGTTGCGGACGAAGAAGTTGGGGGAACTGCCGACTGTCTCAACTTGTTTAAATTCGAGCCGACGACATTGGTCAGACTCGAAGATGAAGAGATTCTTTCCACTTCGCTATTCAATCCGGCTTGACTCTTTTGAATGATTGACATCAGCTTGTGCGATGGCTGACTGCCGCCGGCCCCTCCTCCGCCGTAGTGGCCATGATGAGCCGGTTTCAGACTGTCGCTCATCGGTGAGAAGAGGCTGAGGTCGGCTGCAGCGGCCACGGCAGCCGTCGCCGAAGACGACGGATTGCCACCGTACGGACGGAATGAATCGGATCCTCCTGTCGCACTGCCGTGACCACTCAAATGATGATGATGATTGTGATGATGATACTGACTGGGCAGACACAAAGTCATCACAGATGGCTGAAATCCTCCAAAATCAGCCGTCTCCATGACTCTACGGGTGCCTTGCTGCAGCATCCGCAAACGTGGCCTTTCTTTAGTATTTTTTTTTACTTTTGTCCAATCAATCCGGCAATAAACTGTCAACGGGATCAAATGAAAAGAGCATTGTGTCAAAAGGTACAGGGAAAGGCTTGTGTGTATTATTGTTCGTTTTGACCCAAGAGAAATGGCGTACGGCAACGAGGGTTGAATGAACCGTAAAACCTTATGAATTTCAATTTTTATTGGGCATCAAGAAGAATCAGGTCATTTCAATGAGAGACAATGAACATGTTCATCTCTGCTCGTCCGGCTCTAGTGCAATTAAAAAGGGAGGAAAAGATGACCATTTCAAGGGAAAATGAAAAAGGGTAGTAAAGGAAAGTGGCAGGTGCTCTATTCATCAACTTCTTTTAATACGTTGGCCAAGCACAATTGAGCAGCGTACGCACAAAAAAAGTCAAAAGTGCTTTTTGCTACCGGAGGATTTTCATAAAAATTTTATTGTGCGGATCACACTAAAAGGACTTATCCTTTTGTCCCGGCTGTAAAATTTGAGAAAGAAAGACAATAAAAGAAGAATACTTTACCTCGAATTTCGATGGATTGGGTCCACACAGGTGACGATCGTTGTAAAAATTCACTGACGAAAGTGGTGGAATGTACTTTTTAAAAAAATATCCGTGTACAATAACCAGTTAAAGGTCAAATGATTTGTGTAAAATGTTGGCTTTTTATTTCCTTTTCAATAATTTAGTAGAAAAGGAAAAAAAAAAACAACTGATGAAGCCAGTCAAAATGGAAAACAGAGAGACGATAAGGTGCTGCTGGATTCTCTTTGATGCCAGCCGCAAATACATCACACATGGACGGTGGTACGTGCTCCGATTGTCTCTTCCCCCGACGTCTCCTCCTCTTCTTACCCATCCCTTTCATTTTTGGGTTGTACATATTCGCCTCTTGTTCCGGTTTCCTTGTGCTCTAGTACAACGTTTCTAACGAACGAGCCATCGCCGAGGATTAGACGCGCCTGCGCGTGCGGATGCAGGGAGGGATCAGGATTTCCGTGTCCCCCTCTCGTTTCCCTATCGGATGAATTCTAGCCGACACGGAGAGGATAATACCCGAGAATTTGGCGAGCCACGCCCATGATGGCGTTCCAAAAACCAATGGCCGACCTCGACAATTACACTGCCCGACATTATTATCGTCACCGCTTCCGCCTGCAGCTTCAACTCCGTCAAAATGAATTCGATTTAGCAACTGTACAGCTCAAGTTTACATTTCTCCCCCCGAAAATTGTTTACCACGGACGGCCGCCGTCGCGATCAAATTCAAGCGACATTACGCGCATTAAATCTATTTACATACTGTACATCTAGCGCTTTTATCCAATTGACGGTTCGTGGTACACGGATGAATCTTCTTGGCGTTGCATCGATGCTTCAACGGCGACAAGGAGACGTGGGCAAATGATGTCATTTGGTATTCAAGAGGAGCGCCAAAAGCCGTTACCGATTGCCGTAGCTTTTTCTCTCTTTCTTTTTATATATATGGCGTGTATAATGCGTAATGTGTCTATTTATATACGCTGCCGAAGCAGTCTTTTTATATATATATATTTTTTAAAGATATCTCTAAATAAAGAAATTCACGGTGCACCCCATCGTCGTCAGCGTCGTTTCAGATTTTATTTTTTTGAATGTTTTTTTTTTCTCTGGCTGCAATAGAAATAACCTCCGTCTTATATATATATTTTTTTTTCGGGTATTATGTTCACTCCCGGTACTTATTTCACGCTCCACTGGCATCGTCATATCATTCTAATATATTATGCCTTGATCACGAATTCTTTTTTCTTTCCCTTTTTTTTTCACTGTTGTTATTTTTGCCTAAATTTTTTATGCTGTTGGTTGTCTTGAACGAATCTGTTTATTTTTCTTTTTGCTATTTTTAAAGAAAGCTTTTCTTCTCTTATGTAGCATATTGTTATGATGTTTATTTTCGAAGCGCCATGACCAGGCAGCCGTGATGACCATCAGTTGAAATCAGTTGCAATACAACATTTGATAAAAGAGTAAAAAGGGTGTCGAGTAAACATTGAAAAAGGGAAATCACCGTCGCCTACAGACAACGTTTAAAAAAGATTTCTAGAATTCACCGCTTATGTTAAACCGTGTGTTAAAAAAAAAAAAATGCGCAGAGAGATCGAGTACACGTCTCATTAATCAACATCCATCGTTCGAATAGAATCAATTTTTTTTTAACACGGTGTTTGATTATCACGTCAACAAGCATTCCCTCAACTCTCCAAACACACACACACACGCAAGTCAATTTATATATTTATACTCTATGACTTTATATCCATCCATCGTCCCTGTTTCTCTTTCAAAGACCGACATGGGGGCGATAGGAGGGGAGATGCAATATAATAGCATAATGTGCGCGCGATGTGTTTGCGTTCGGTCGAACTGTTGATTGAATTACGGGCGCGATATCCCAACAACGAATGAAGCCTCCATCGTCTAAAGAAATCTTAACATCTGGTTGGATACGATCAACGGCTACACAAACGTATAGTGGATCTTATCGGCGAAGTCATTCAATTATAAGCCATCAGCTTTTGATGCGCATCTACAAAGCTGATGGTTTCACGTAGTTTTAACTAATGGCGTTACTATCTATTTGTTTAAAAGCGGGTTAAATCAGGCAATGATTTTCTTTTTTTCAAAGTCCACTTTGAAATATCTTTAATGCGCATTGACCTTTAGCAGCTAAACTATGTCGCGGGCGACACCGGAACTCACAGCCGAACTGAAACTTTATTAAAATATTCAAGCGTATCTGAAAACCAGCCATTGATTTTTGTTTTTCACTTGAACAGTGATAGAGCGAGTTACTCTGTGTGTGTGTATTTACAACGAGCCGTAACGAATCGATGGGATGTGGGAAGAGCGTGGGACGGATCGTCCCATATCGAATCGCTTGGCTCAAAGAGAAACTTGAACGCAAAAAGAATTATTCGTGGGATATATGATTCCGTTTGCTGTGGCGACAAACAATCGCGACATGCCCGCAAATTTGTGCTATCACGTGCCATCAACACAATGGCCGCTTTCCCATTGGGTGACGTCATTTGTTTGATCGCAAAATTCTTAGTTATCGGCTTTGATCATCTTTCCTCTCGTATATCTAGTAGGATAAATCCAGGTTCATGAATCATATTAAGTTTTTAATGTGAGTATGGTATTGGTTTAAGATGTACGATTGCCGTTCTGTTGTGTTGGTTACAGCAATAGAAATAATAATGTTATTAATAGGTAATAGCAACTTTGAGTTTGAATAATTAAAAAACTGCTTCGTTTTTTGCATTTATTTCAAAAACTATAAGCCTGCCGTAAAAACTAATATGATTTTCGTGATTTTCCTTCAATTTTGAATCGAAATCATGTATTTTAAACCAAATGTAAAATTTAGCCAAAACCGAAAAAGTGGGAAGGCTATAGCCTTCCTACTTTTGTCAAAATCGGCCAAAAATCGAAATCTCTTGAAATTCGATAAGAAAACACACGTTATACTCAAAATTTAACGCTGATTCTACGTGGCGTGTTAGTTTTCCTGTTAGTTATTCAGTTTCAGAAGAAATCGTAGTCAAAAGGGTTATAGAGTAACCACTTTTTGAAAATTCCACCGTTTTTTTTTGGAACTCAAAAACTGAAATTTCCACGTAAAAACGAGTTTGATTTTCTTGATTACCGTTTAATGTTTATTATAATTTATATATTGTTAGCTCAAACGTATTAAGAATGTCATGGGGAAAAGGGGAGTCTCCCTTTACCCTCCACGATATGACATCAAATAATAAAGACTCGTAGACCTCCAGTAAGACTTTATAGATAAATAGGCCTGTATTACAGTTAAAAGATCACGCAGCTTACGTGTATATACACGTCTATCATTACGCGTTGCGGCTTTTTTTTTCCCGGTGGATTGAAACTCTAGACGGCGAAGACGGGCGGCTTGGCCTATAAGAAAAGAGGAGGTTCCCTCCTTTTTAATTTTTTTTTTGGCTATAATTTGATATGATTATGAAACCCATCAAATGCAAATACGCAGCGGCCGAGTGGTACGACACACACACCATTGCGGTAAATACTTTTTTTTTTTTTCGTTCAGCCGGCCGAAGGGCGTGCTGTTTCTTCCGCCTCGGGTATATCATTGAAACATCGTAAAATAAGACACTGCAAAGGGGATGATAGCGCTAGTTTTTTTTCTCAAATGTTCCAAAGACTTGGTGTATAAATGTATACTCGATGGATATATTGACTGTCTATTTATTTATGTAAGAAGGATGGCGTAAAGTGTGAGGTCCCCCTTTGTTGCGTCCGAATCGTTTAGGATAAGTCTAGTCGAGCGGAAGATTCAATTTTCGCTGTCTCTTTCTACCGTAGACTTTTCGTATATTCGGCCAACGTCATCTCGTCATTCCATATCGAATCACCGAACCATTTCCTTTTTTTTTTCCCCCTACGAGATTCAGATTATTTACTTCGGCTCCTGCCTCATCACCCCACGATTTTTTCTTCTCTCTCACCCCACATCGACCTGAGTTAGAAACTATCCAACAAGCAAATAGAGTTATTCCTCATCGAGTTGCGATGGCAGAGAAGCTTTATCGCTTCTTTATCTCCTTATCTTCCATCTCTCACACTTCTCTTTAATAAAAAGAAAAAACAGAGATAGATTTATATAGAGAATGCCGTACATCTAAAAAAAGACACCGGTGGACTTGAATCGCTCACTGCTAGAAACTGGCCACACACATCGATTGGTTCTGCTGCAGCGCATATCAATGAGCAAACGGCCTCAATCTTATCTCTTTTCTTGTAAGGTCTCTTTCGGGAATGGATCAAAAAGATTTTCAGCCACTGATTGATGACAATCTTCAACTTGCTTTTCACTTTATTATCGATCTTCAGGAGACGGTCTTCTACGTAAAAGTAACCGCCTTTGTGTGTTGTTCGTGTTCGTATTGTAATTCATTTGAATGGAGCCGAACGAGAGCGATGAGCGATCAACTCGAATTTGATCGGATGCATAACAAATGACACGAATTTTTGAGTGTTTGGCTATGAAGCGTGATGCATCTATCGCTCTTGATCCTGTTTGTCTCTACAGAATGTTACAATAAAATATCTTTTTACGCAGGCAAACAACTTCAAATGGATCGAGTGATGAAAGAGTCGAGTCGACAGCGTTGGCAGTTCTCATTTTCTATGAGGAAATTATAAAGGGAAAAGGAAGAAAAAAAAAAGGCCGTCGTGTTTCTCGTGCGATGGATGGAAAGTGTTTGTCAGACCAGCAGGTCGTTTGTTAATGCGGCGCTAACACGAAGAGGGGAGGACTGACTTTTCCGATGTCGATCTCTTCCTCTAGTATGGTTTTCCTTCTTTCTCGCGGTCTCTCCTCTCTCGTGGATGCCCCAAACAAATATAATAAACGAAAAAGAGGGGCGAAGTATTATCAGTCTCGCAGGCTCGATTAATTCGTTAAGTGCCGCGCCCTGTCTGCTCGCTTCTCGGCTTCGGTTTGTCACCGTAAAGGCACCACCACTCCTTCTACGAAGACAGGGAATAAAATAAAAGGACCAAACGCTTGACGTGTTTTGGCTTTTGTGGCTGTTGCCCATTTTTTTCCGTTTCTCGACCGGTAACATCAGACGATCACCGAGCGTTCCCCAAACTTGAACTAACACAAAAGACGCTTGTGTTTGTTTAAGTAAAACAAATTGTGTACGTCTATAATAACTAATGAGGAAACGCTTAAAATGATAAGACATTCATGTTAACGATTTTTGTATACCTGTACCAGCATCGATTGTTTTCTTGTGTTTGTCTCTGCCATAAGCTTTCCCGTTACGTTCACCAACGTCCGATCCCAGCACGCGTTCGACATTTATACACGTCCTTTTTCTGTTATTTATTTCTATTTTTTTTTTTTTTTCTCAAAACAAAGTTAAATCACTCAAACTGATCATGTTGTATTGCTGGTGTTTGATCTGACCATCAGCCGATCATAGAAAAATCAAAATACCACGTTTATTTTCAACGTTACAAATATAGCAGCAGTTTTGAAATTGTCAACAAATGTTTTGTGTTTTTCCCTTTTTGCTTTTATCAAGATGGAAACTCACAGCACGTCTGTAGAGAAAGATGTAAAAGATAGATTGGAACGCACAGCATCGAGAAAGCCGAGATGTGAGTTGTTTGTTTGAATTGGTGACAAGGACCTGCTCAAAGATAAGCTATACGTGTACACATCTATAGTCTATAAAACAGCATAAAAATGATGATGAGTTAGAACTCTTTCTTTCTTTCTTTCTTGTCTTTGGGTATTCGTTGGCCAAGCAATAAATATTGATGTACACGTTTTTATGTACTATTCGTATATATGCATGTAGTATAGATAAGAAATAAACGTGTAGAGACAGAGATATTTTCGAGGGTCGATATCGTCCCGGTCTTTTCGAAATGCGGAGAAGAAAAATCATGTCACGGTCAATAATACACGGTTGGAATGTTTTGAGTCTTAGAGGGCCCCATGTTCCCTCTTTTGACTTGACAATCTCTTCGCCCTCGCTCGATAGACACACAGGTCAAATGTCTAACAATATAGTTTTGAGATCTTTCGAATATTTCTCTTTTTCTCTGTGTAGATTACTGGAGAAGACTACGAGACGAGTAACAAACGAGGAGAAATCATTCAGGTAGATCAACTGATGTAGTCCGACTTTTTGATTTTCTTTTCACATTTTTTCGTTTGGACATATTCTCTGGTGGGCTGTATGGCCGGCATTCTTCACCCCCCTGACTTTTTATACTCCCCCCCCCCTCTCTTTTATCTAATTCTTCCTTTCCATCTTTACATTTCCACATGGACCGCTTGGAGCTTAATCCATCCGCGCGGGTCTTGTTCCAACGAGGGGGTTGACGAAAAGATTCTTTAAGCTCCGGCGATCTGTCTGATTTCATAGGCCTACATTTTTCTTGTTAATAGTTAAAACTGTTATATTTTTGTCGCAGAATTCGTCATCACATGCCCTCAAATGTTGATGCTTATCAGCACGTAGTCGGACCGCATTATCGAAATGAGATTGGCCATGTCGGTTTCGAAATCCGAGGGGGTCTAAGAACAAGTTCAATCCAATTATATTCAACTGTTTTCCAACAATAATCCTGCACGTCAGATTTTTCAATTCCACGTTGGTGTTATAGTAGGAACTTGCACAGATGACGGGGCGGCAACGAAGAGCGAGTACATAATAGTTTTCAGAGGGGAGCGGGGGAGGATGTAGTATGAGAATATACATATATACAGGAAACTGTGGAGGGGGGGTCTATAAAAAGGCTCACCCTATATAGACAATTGTGGTTGTTCCAAAAGCTTTTCACGCTGATGAATAAATGTATCACGAAAGTTTTATAGGGCGGTGACAAGCGTTTGACACATCGCGGTTAGAGGGTCCGACAACATCCGAGGGTCCTCCGAAAGGTTCCCTTAGATCCAACCGGACTCTATGTGAGGGATTTTTATAGAGAGTTCTATAACCGACTTATTCCTATTCTGTAACGTTGACACGAGGCCATTAGCCGTATTGAGGCAAGCCAATAGAGGGGCCGACGACAGTTTCTGTTTATCCTTTTACGTCAAATACTTAATACTACTTTTCTTTTTTCGAAAAATGGAAGAGAAAATATATTATCTTTGTCGTCAAATATGATTTCATTTTCGGGACGCATTCACAACGACATGCAAGTTGCGCAGAAGAGAGCTGGACGTGTCTGCTGGCCGGTATAGAACCGCTTTGGGAATGGCACGATTGAATTTACGATTCACTTTGATTCTTTAGATTGGACACTCTTTCCATTCACTCGTGTCGCGGACATTTTCTTTATGATTTGATGGCCACCGAGATTCTCGAGAGCGGTAAAGGCTCGACCGGTTTTTATTGACTCGCTCTGCGTGATTGAGCCAGCCCATGGGGCACTCCAGACTCGTCAAAGTAATTCCAAAGGCGCCGCAACGTACCGCAACTAGTGCGGAACAAAGAATTGTCCTTTCTTTGTTTTGCATTTTTGTTTTGAATGAAGAAAAGATGGTTGTGAGTGAAGGTTGAAGAAGAAGAGCAAAGAAATAAGGGGATAATTGCAGTATAACATATGCAAATCTGTTTAACGGGAAATTATGACGAATGTGCCGATAAAGAATTCTTTTGGAGAGGGGGGGGGGGCGGTGGATTGTTTTTCTTCCGCCGGCCTCAGGTGCGACGAGGGGTGGTCTTTCCATGGATTCCCCAAAGCCCGGGTTTGCCCATTCTTGTAGTTCCTAAAAAATTCTTTTTACAAACTGAAATCGTTTTTGAGGGAAACAGGCAAAGGAGGTGCCACCTATTGAGTTACAACGCGAGCCGCTTGTAACTCGGGTGTAGTTTGGTGTAGGCAACACGGAAAAGCCCCTCCGCACTCCGTAAAGCAAGTGACCGGAATCGTCAATAGATTGCGCTGGAGAGGGCAATCCTGTATCAAATGTTGTGACGCAAAACAACCCGGGCGGAAACATCGGCGGAAAATGCGTCGCTTCCTTTTCGATGATTACAGCGCTCCCGGAAGAAAACCTTCGCTTTTTCCTTTTCTTTTTTTTTTCACATTTCCTGAATTTCTAACTTTATTTTGTCTTCTTTTTTGTTGCTTCGCTTTGTTGACAACGCTCGTTTTTATATCGCAATTGTGCCACCAACGTTTCTCGGCGCATTGACGCCCACGTTACCTGTCTATTGTATATACTCTGTTGCGTCAACTATTTCTTCATAACGGAGATTGGTTTATTTTTCATTCCTCTTTTTCGTTTCCCCGTTTGATGCTAGACTACCGCTAACGTCGCTGTGGCGACGCCAACCAACCGGAATGAAACGTGATATACCACTCTCCCTTTTAAATCCTCTTCCCTTCTTGGCCTCTCAGTGATGAGAGTTTTTCTTTTCTTCCCCCACGAAACCAACATAGTCAAATGTGTAATATTAGTATAACATGATTGCGTTTTGAATCATTGGCTCAATGTTATGATTAGGGTGAATCTCAACGAGGAAAGCAAGAGTGTTCCCTCTCTTAGTGTTTTTTTTATTGAACTGCTTGCGTTGTCTGGGCGGAAAAGAAAAAAAGGTGGAACAAGTTGATAAGACACAAGGAACTTTTCGATTTCCTGGTAACTCTCTTGTTTTTGCTACCAATTTGGCGTGCTTGATTGCAGAGTACATCTACGACGGAGAAGAGGGAAGGTACAAGCAGGGACAATCGGATGCCGTCAAGTGTAGTGGGCGCTGCAGGAGTAGACACGTATCATATATCACGGGACACGAATGGAAAGGGTGCTCCTTTGCTTGTATATCCGTCTCTCATCATGTAGAAAGACGGCCGGTCGTCATGGCAACACCACGTCTACTCTTCCGCTATTACCCATGCCCCTCACTTGGAATAGAGAGTAACAACGGGGGGAGGCTCTCTCTCTCTCTCTCTGTAGACGAGAGCAGTCTCATTTTGCGGTCCCACCGATCGATGACGGAGCACGAGAGAGAGAGAAAAGTTACCATAGCAACAATGAAGAGCGCTATCCGAATGGCGGCCGACTGAAGGCAAAGAAACTAAAATGCAATAAGAAATCAACACGCCAGACTCCTTTTGGTTTCCAAGTTTATTTTTAAACGAAAGCCAAACAAAAAAATCCAGCTTCCATTCACAGCTGTAATATTTCGATTGCAGAGTGAAGAACATCTGCAGGATTAAATATGGAATCAATTAAGCACTGTCTGGATGCGGAAGACGTGAAAATGAGAGACATTCACTGAAAAAGACAAGCAAAATAGTTAAGATAATGTATTTAAGGCTCCTGGAACTCGTGTGGCATCTCAATCAACTTCATTCGCTTCTCGGGCTTTCTGTCCTCGTTCCTGACGTCCCAATGGACTCCGATGTCATCAGAAGGCTCTTGTTCTTCAACAGTCGCTCTTTTTACAAAGTACCTCTTTTGTATCCTTCAATTTCTCGTGATGCGATCACCTTCAGTCCTTCACGGAAATCATATCAGTTTTCCGTACAAACGGAACTCGAAGGACTTCGGTATTTTGTGTTCTCTCAATGCGAGTGTCTCATAATCATTAGTTCTATGTACATGGTCCTTATCTTGACATAATAATTAGTTTTTTAATCATTACTTTGTCTTTATGGTTCCACTGCACGTACACATGGCGATTACAAGTTGCATTTCCAAAGTGGAAACTTACTGCGCAATCTCAATCCCGTAATGAATTAAAAGTCGAAAAGCGTTTTGAAATATAGATGTAATTCCTTTATTTGACTTAAGATTTATGTACATGTACCTATAAGCTTAGTTAAAAAAGAAATAGCCATATGGAACCGAAGAAGAACTGGTACGGTGTACGTGTACCACTGCGTGATTGTTTATTCAATAGACTTGAGAGTGTGTAGTGGCTGCTCACTGAAATATACAACAACTCTTTTCCACGGGGAATTTTCCTGGGGTGGCGGTTAACGTACGCAACTAAAGGCAAAAGAAGGAGAAGAAAAAAAAAGAACAAAACATAAAAAGGTATACAGTTGGCCAAGTTTTTATTTTTAGTGGAAAGCTCGGGAGTCGGGGATCGTCCGCGTCTAATTGCACCTTTGCATGGCTTGCATGGCTACGTAGTACGCACATTGAATTGTATACCACATTTAAAGCCAACTCCCTTGAAAACGGATACCTCGCAATGTATTTCTCCGTACTTGTAGATGATGAATAGAGATCGTGAAACATAACAAGCCGGCCTATTGTAGGACAAGTATTCAACGCAATAGATGTGCGAACGGTGCATTATGCATAAAGAGAAATGCATGAAGGAAGAAAGATTTTGGCTATAAATGTACATATATACCCACGAGCTATAAGCAGAAACGTTCGAATGTTGTGTTTGGCGGAAACAAAAGTAATAACCATGGCGTTGCTTAATCGATGAAAACGGACAGCTCCTCCTTCACGTGAAATTGTGTCTGCGTGCACCTGTGTAACGCACACATCAGACGCCCCCCCCCCCCCCATAGAGATCGATTGAACTTATTTCCCTAGTCACAAGGTCTAGTCTTATCGATAAAAATTCGACAAAAATAGAAACAATCGATGTATTGAACACTTTCCATTGGCAATGGCTGTTTCTATAGTTGATCAATTCGATAATGATCGCCACTGGAATGGCTAGGTCAACTGCAGCGCATTTATAGACTCGGTACCCTTTTTATTTAAAAGAAAGAATTACTCTAAATAACCGTTGTGACACACGTGCCATATCGTGCCACGCGCTCTATCGATTCCCATCAACTCGTCCGCATACCGTATATGCACTTGTAGTATATAATTATGGTGTATCCACATATCCTAGATAAAGCGTACACATACGGAAAAGAACTTTATGTTAAAGGTTGATGCGTCCAAAAGGCAAGAAATTTGCAATTCCAACGCAGTGCTGACCGTCAACTTGAAGTGTGACAAATCGTTCAAAATTCTGGTGCTATTCGTGATGAGTTTCTTATCACTTGAACGGCATGTATTGATATAAAGGATGAATATTTTCACTTTGCCGAGTGTAGACGACGAGGAGGAATAATAACAAGTATAGAGCTGTGTGTGTGTGTGTGTGTGTACCTCCCTTTTCAATTCCAGGAGACGATCGATCGAGCTGCTGCTGCGGAGATCTCTTCGTTCGCTTACAGGTTTAGTAACAAAGGTCCGCCAAAAAAACTAAGTTGATGCCTTTCCAAAATTTGAAATTTCTTTCTCGATGGCTTGTGAATTTACAGCGTAAAAAGAATTGCATTCTTCTGTGTTGACATCAATGAAAATTGAATTTTCACGTTCGTTTTTTTTTCACATGTCGAGCAAAAATGCGGAGAAACTTACATCAAGTTGTTCCTTTTTTCGCATGTCAATCCTGTCGATCGCAAGAAAAAATGCGACGACAAGTGGAAATCATTCTGTCGTGAATATACGCCCTGATAGGGAATAAATTCAACGTTCTGTGTTTGGCTCGCTTGTTTATTTTTTATTTTTTTTTTTGCTTCGTAAACACACGCCACTGGAATAATGATGCAACGACCTTTAGTGATGAATTTACCCTCGTAGAATGTAGAACACACAACGGCAGCCAGAAAGCAAAGACTTCTTTTGATGTTGAGAATAATTCTCTCTCTCTCTCTCTCTCTCCGGGAAAACTTTCCGTCTACACGATGAGCGGATTATTGAAGTTGGGTAGAGCGTTTGTGTTGTGCAGACGCAGAAATGAGGAGGATCTCATTATAGAACTGTGACGCTAAACTTCTCTTCTCCTTGTTCTCATTTCTCTTTGTTTACATCCCCTGTCTCATCACAGAGCAGCAACCCACTCCATCTCAAATAAGGAGACTCTGTTAAAAATGTTCCAAGCAGCGAAAAATAATTGAATAAAAAATGTAAAACAAGTTTCTGCACATGGGTCCCGTTTTCATTATCTACACTTATCTACGGATCAGAGCGTATGTAA
The DNA here is from genome assembly GCF_022539665.2 of Daphnia carinata. Classification (NCBI taxonomy): domain Eukaryota; kingdom Metazoa; phylum Arthropoda; class Branchiopoda; order Diplostraca; family Daphniidae; genus Daphnia; species Daphnia carinata. Next base: position 7,832,006 of record NC_081333.1, read on the forward strand.
TGCGCATCGTTGTTAAATATAACGCATCATTCAAGACGCTATTATATAGTTGCGTGTTTTAATCTAGAAGTTCGCGAATGTTTTATTTAGAAAAAAAACAGACTACCAAAGTTAACTTTGCTAAGCCTGTGGCGCAAGAGGTTTGAAAAAACAAAACAAAATCCAAATATAATTGGAGAAAAAAAGAATGATAATCCGGGCGTGTGAAAACGGAGGGTTATGCCATAGCGACTGTCACGTCAATTGCACACTTTTTGTTTCTGTTGTTTGGTCTAACTATTCTCCCTCGTGATTATGCCCTACTGCTGCACCCATCGGACGGGAGGGACGCGTGTCGGCGTATATATTTTAACGCACTTCAATAGATTATCCATTTGGTCTACATAGCGTATATATAAACTATATAGGGCTCATTGACGCTCGTGCATTATTATTGTCTATTTCTCATCCCGTTCCCGCCCGCCCCTCGTTCCCTCTTTTTTTTAACGTCTATTCTGGACTTATATAATAGATCCGCTTCCCCACCCTTTCACCAACCCCTCCTGAAAGGCTGCAATCCTCTCAACTGAGAGAGGCTTCAATTTCTCCCCACCTACACCGCTGGCTACTACTTAACACATTCGTGTCGGTTGAATTAATTCTATACACTCATATGCTTATGGTGCGTCATACAGAAGAAGAGGGGGGGGGGGCTTATGTATACATATATGATCCACCATTTGAACACATGAAAAGAAAACATTTTTCCATTTTGATCGACATTTTGTGTGCCGCGTGTATTTTTATAGCATCGCCATAAGGAAACAAATGACGAGCACATCATTTAGAACAACGTATAATTCAAAAACTACAACACAAGATTGGAATGGTTGGTTAAGATAAACATAAATCGAGGTAGAACGTTGAAAATGAATTGCAACAAAAAACAAAACATTGATCACAATTGATTTAATGATTTATAAAATGGTAGTAAATAAAACGTGATGGTTGGTTAATTACTGACGAATTTTAGGTCGCGCTCTTGGCATTCACCGCGTGCCTTATGATCCCGTTCAATAGTACAAAAGGCACAACAATGAACACGAGGAGAACTATGTGTTTTGTTGAATCGAAAACAGGCCGAGGAAACAGAAGGAACAACAGCGGAGTTTCAAGTCCTCCGATGAAGTCGTTCCCATCGACCATTTCGATCACATTCACGACCGAGAAATGTGTGAAAATAAACGAAACAAGTAACCACCATCACGGACGAATAGACGGGAATGCCAGCACTGGAGTCCACCGGTTAAAGATGCTTCCACTTCCAAGTCCGATTGCATCTCAAATGCGTGATGAGAGAACGAGAGAAGCCGACAGCTGATTGGTGCGACGTCTATCACGTGACTGACGGAAGAGCGGGACCGTCGCGCGAAGTGTAACGGCCGACGACTGGCGGTGGATGGTACGCATGGATAAGTCTGTCCCTCCCCCACCTCTTTTCTCCTCCTCCCTCCCCCTGTGCGCCATCTTTACCTCCTACCCTTCTATCAAACCCACCCACTCACTCCCCCCCTCCACCGAAAGCAAAAAAAGAAGAGGGGGAGACTCGATCAATACCATCAAATAACGGGCGCGGTATAGCGCCGCGACACTTGGCGCATTGACGGGACTGGCCTTTCCACCCCTCGGTCTCCCCACCCCCCTCCCCGTTCAACTGACGTCACACACATGCTCAATTGCTTGGCCGTGGACGCCCTTTTACTCTTACACGTAACTTACCTTTCTTACGGGCAAAAATCAAAACAATATGCACATAATGATACCTTGTTTTGCTCATTGATCTGTTGTCGGTGACGGGTCTGCGCACAATAACACAGATGTTTACTTTTCGAGTTCACAACTGCCAAACTGAAAAATGTTGTGTTATTTTTCCCTTTTTTTCTAATTTAGGGTGAATGTCAGGCCGACTTGCCGAGAAAAACTGGTGAAACGCACGTCAGTTGGATCGATGGCCAACGACCAAAACATAAAAAAAAACCAAACAGGATCAAATTGTTGAATTAGATGAACAAGGTGGAAAAACCTAACTTAGTTAATTAAAATTAACTTCATGCACAGAGGTACGTTGTAACGACACGGAACAAACGCAGAAGAAAACGGACGCAAATGTTGTTTTTTCCCCTTCACACTGGAAATGCATGCGCTCGTTTGATCAATGAGCTGAGGTACGACCGCGAGCAATGGCTTTAGTGAACCCCCAAACGAAAAACAGCTGCCGATCGTCCATCCAGTCGACACTACATAGTCTTATACGTACATGGATGAAAAGGTTTTTTTTATATAAGTACTAGTAAATAGTAGGGGGCGAAAAGGGAGGGAGGCATCCCTTATTACATAGTCAGCTGCAGTGTACAAAGTATAGACTCAATGACCCTGTGTAGAATGCCGAATCGCCGGATAGAAAGCAAAAAAAAAAAAAATAGAAATGAATTTGATAAGAGGCAATGATAAGCAGATGCACGTATTATTATGCATAGAAATTATGTAAATAGAATAAAAAGAGAATTCTAGTACGACGCTCATAACGGTCCAGTGGTATCGAGCTGGGAATTTTTTTTTTTGGCTACCGTGTCTCTTTAAACGAGTAATGGCGTCGCTTTTCATTTGGTTGGGGTGTGGAATTGAGGGACACAAGCAGAGAAATAAATATTTAAAAAAAAATCTTTGAATCCCCCCCCCCACTCTGGCGGGCGTCTCCCCCTCCTTTTGGAACTTGATTGGGTGACGCACAAACACGTACACAGTCATTCTCTCTTCAACAACGGTACCCCCTCCCATCACCCGACTACTCCCTCTTTACGTGTCTGTCTGCAACTACAAAAATCAATAGATTGAGAGACCCCGCGATAACTTTTTACTCTAACGGAGGTTCCCGTTTGTGGTGCGCATGCTCGGTGACGTAAGACGCCAGAGTCAGCCATTGCCATGTAGCACGCAATTTACTTTTTGTCGAGAGAAAACAAAAACTTTGCAATTTCTTATTTTCCTTTTAGCGTGGTTTAACGGTGAACGCTCACGCAAATGGCGCAATAAATCACGCATGAAATTATGAATATTCTAAGTTTAGTATCTAGCAGTTCGATTTTCTGAACCGCAATCGATTGACGGGTAAAAATTAAAAAAAAAACGGATGTGACGTCTTTGCGTGTGAAAATCGAACGTTAGAGAAACAAAAGACACGACACGAAAAGTAAAATAATCAAATATTTGGGTGAAATGCAGATGCAAACCGGTCTGTGCGGATGGCGGTGCCCGCAAGCTCGGATTTCCGGTTAAAATGAAAAGCCAAAATAACTCCGAGCGGCATCGCCGCGCATCCACTTAGAAGACAAAAGGAACAAAAGAGGCAACGAGACAAATAATCTTCCAATTCTACGATTAATTTCAATAAAAATAGAATTAAAAAAGAAATTTGACCGGATATGTTATGTGAAGACCGGGAAGCTTGTAGACGATGACACGTCACGTCCAGTTGACCGGAATGGCGGATGCTAATGTGCCGTTTTTTTGTGTGTGTTTGGTTGTTGAATTCTTTCCAAAAAAATTTTTTGGGCTGAAGATGATGACGTCAGTTGAGTTGGACTCGGACCCCGTTACGACCCACCCGAATAGAAAAAAAAAAAAGTCAGGGAGCTTCAACTGGATGCGACCGACCAGCGACGCCGGCAGCCAACGACTTGTACCGACGTTGGACTCGCACCACTCCACATCGGCGTCGCGAGGGGAAGAATAGAGGGAGGAAGGGAAATTTTGTTCCTTTTTTTTTTTCCTTCTCCTCTATCGATCCATCAACCCCCTTTCACTCTCCCCCCTCACCACCACCCGTTCTTTTCACGCATGCTCCCAACGGATACATCCAAATACACGCATCTGTATATAAACGAAACTCTCTGATATTTAAAAGGAATGGAAGAGACGTTTTTTTTTCCCTTTTTGTATGTGTCCGTTTGGTTGCTCCTGACTCCTCTTTACCCACCCACACCTCCCACATCTACCCTTTTGTGAATTAGCAGATGGGGACGATACGTGCAGCGCAGCCATCGGTGGGAGAAGCGACCCTTCTCTTTTCTTTGGGTGGAAGGGGAGGTGAGGTGGAGGAATAGCCCCAATGTATAGTATATAGATAGATATATCTCTTATTTGATATAGAGGAAAGGGGGGAACCGTTGTGCTGGGATGTCCTGTGTATATTTCGATATCTAACAGAATTGGCGGATGCTGAGCTAGTGCTGAGCAAAAGATGAAAGCGACCAAACACACACAAACAGGCACCAGAGAGAATAGAAGAAAACCTTCTTGATTATATATGGAAATTGAGAATAAAGGAGAGCTGAAGCGAAGCCAGCTCTTGTAGAGAGAAAGAAACAAGGCACCTCCGGGGATCCCAACAAACTTGCAAAGCTGATTCTCACTTCTCATTTTCCGGCTCCCAAATTTGACGCGTTTGAAATATTCAAGAGATGAACGTTCACATTTCCAGCCAAACTTTTCAGATGAAACATTATGAATATATATTTTCTGATATTAAGGATTCCAATCCTATTAGAACTGACGTTATTGCTCACAGCGTCGATGTGAGGCATCCAATTGTCTAAGCGAGGAATTATGTCGTGCGCAGTTTTAGGCGTCTCTTCATAACGAGACGTTTATCTAAGTGGCTTTACTTTATCAGTTAACGTTCCTTTATATTTAAAACTGTCTGACGTGTCCCCCGTTTAAAAAAAATGATACTGTAACTCGCTATCCAATTGTACATCAATTTGGTCCGATCCGATAAAGTTTTCTTGCCTGACTTGTTGACGATACACACTCCCGCAACAACTTATTTGTTTTTGGTTTGTGTCCTCCATCGCCAATAGCTCCCCCGCTGGCACTACCTAACACCCAACCATGACTTGTTATCACCACTTTTTTCTGTAAATAGTAAAGTATTTCATTGACGTTGGCAATGATTTTTCATTTGGGCACTGCTCTACGCAAAACGTTTTAAGAGCAAATAATTTTTTGTTTTACTTGTTTGCGAATCGATCCTTTCGTTCGGCGACAGTTTCTCCGCACTTTTGTTTGCCCTTTAAAATGATGAACGACAAAATAAAAAAAAAAGCCAAAGAAACTTTGGGATTTCTGTGGCTGTTGGATGCAGATGTGTGAAAAAAAGGGAGACTATTGCACTGGAGGAAGAAGAAGAGAACTGTTAGAAGTTGTGGCGCTCAAAGAGTCGGTCGAATCAATACGACGTACGTCGTCGTGCTGTTACAGCCTCTGGTTCCTGGCTAGATCCTGATACTATTGAATCAAGAGGAACGAGTCTTGTGCAGCATCCCTGCAGCAGAGAGAATAGACGGAGGGGAATATATATAAGAGATGAAGGGGGGGGGGGGTGACTGTGTGTATAGGTTGTTGTTAATAGAACAAAAAAAAAAAAAGAGAAAAAAAACTAGGAGGGAGAGGGATGCTGCTTGTGTTCCTGGACCCAACTAATCGATACTTGATACCCCTCTTCGTCTCTCTTATTTTGTCTTTTTTTTTTATCTTTCTCTCTCTTCTGCAACTCTCGATGGCGCATTTTCATTCTGTGTAACATCAGTTGGATACCAATCGATACTCTAACATCAATCACTGCTTTTGATATACAGCCTACGTAGACACTATGTGTGCAGTTTATTCAGCTTTTTTTTTTCACTCTCACTCCGTATCCTTATTCTTCTAACTTCTTTCATGTTACACACGTTCGTTGACGGAGAGCTAAAGAGTAAAAAAAAGACAAACAACAAAAGTTTGTACCATAATATAAAGCCAAAGCAATGATTTTTCGCAATGTGATCTCAATAATCGATGCCATACAATCGAAAGGTAAAGAAATGAAAATAAGAAAATCAAAACTGTGGGGAAAAGATATATAAGCTATAATCATGATGCTGACGTTCAGAGCTTATTTCTGTTCCTTTTTTCTATTTCCTTTTAATGCTATAGGGAAAGAAGCCGATAAAGCAAATCATTTTGGCTTTTTTTCTATTTATTAAATGCGGTTTCTAATAAGGAAAAAAGAAAATCAATTTCTAAGCTGCGCTGATCGTTTTTTCTTTCGTAATTGATTTCACAGCACTATGCTAAGTAATGAAGGAAAATCTTTTCACGTCTTTTGCAATACGTTGTCAATTAAAATCCACATCGTGTCAATTTGTTGTGCTCGACTGGCAATGACGTGTAGCCCATAATGCGATCGATTCGTCAGCTACGTATTTTAGCTGTTGCTGACGCATCATCATCCATCCATCCCTGCAGGAAAAAGCAAAAAAAAAACATATGGGTTCTCTCTCTTTTCCATCCGTCGCTCATTTTTGCTGTAGCTACTATATAATAATAATATACAAGAGTCTAATTTCCTATCCCATCTCTCTTTTGCCCAGCACCCATTTCTTCCTCTTTTCTCTCCGCTGACGCCTGCAGCGGTCCCTTCCGTCGAATTTCCTGGCTTTTTTTGGCATCCTGCTGTCACCGCGACGACAAAACATTAATTAAGCCAACTCATACATGTGTGTCATAACGCCAGAGGGAACACATTCGACATGAAATCAGGTCTGAACGCTCCTCCAATCTAATGGCGTATTCTTTTTCCTTGTACTACGTTTCTCGATTTTGTACTCGTACCAATAATGACAGACTAGTTGTATTATCTGTAATACATATGGCTATATGATGTGGGATTATGCATTTCAATTTCGCGCCTGATCGAAGTGTCTATATAGGACGTCTTGTACATATTGACTCGCGCAGGTTGTGTCGACAAGTTGATTTGCACTTGGCTCCCACTTTTCCTGTGCGTGTATTGTCGATATCGGAAACGACTTCTTTTTATTTTCTTCTCGTTCCTAAAATCGATACCAAGCAAGGAACAACCTCGGCGAAGAAGAATATATGGAAATGGAGGGAGAAGAAAACGAAAAAGATTTTTTTTCATAACGTCTTCCCAGTTGGCTTTCCTCCATCACCCGAAAGGCAGCAGCCAATCGGGATGGGATCTTGAACGAAGCGAGCCGTTGGCAGCGTGAGCCAATGGCGTTCGGCGTGAAAGGCGGGGCCTTTTCGCTTGTCGGCTGTGTAGACACGCAGGCCACTAGATCCTATATACCGTCCTTTTGCGCCGCTACAGTAGCGCAGCAGCGCTCCGAAAATATGAAATCCCCTTTTCCTAATAACCTCTGCGCTACGCAATATCCAAAAGCCCCCTATAATATAATAACAATCAGCCATCTTGGCGTGTGCATCCTCTCAGCAACGTACATCATCCTTTACACATTTGGACACGATGATATTCCGCTTCTCTATACACTTTGTAAAACAGCTGAGGGATGTTTATTCAGAGTGTTTGCATATCTACGTGTAGTAGAGGACGATTTCGTTATAACAAAAGGCTGTTACGTAAAGATCTTTTTTTCCTTCAAAGTATATACAAACAAAATCGGTATCCGTAGGATTCTTATTCATATTAAAGTAGACGGTGTAGGCGAAGAACGTGGGTAGCTACATGAGGATTTTTGAGGAGCACATCAACAGATGTATTTTCCAGGAAAAGACCATCAGCGTATAGCTGACAAAACATAACGAAATACGACACCTAATCCCTTGCTTCCATCTAAAGGGTTTTTGTATGCACATTTATGTTTGAATATGAATAATTTCAAAAATAGAAATGTGTGCGATCGCCATAATATTTAAAGCGTAGCGCTATGAAAAGGAATCATTTACTGGTTTATTCGATTTCAAGCACCGTATAGCCCCCCAGCGACTGTTATTACACGCCATTTGATAAATACAAGAGGAGTGGAGTGTACTAAAACAATCATTGCAGAACTATTGAATAAGTGGTCGGCAAGTCGGAGGCTTCTGTTGCAAAATTCAGTCACAAAGGTGACGTAATTTTCTTTGTTATCGATTATAAAAATGGGATTTCTTTTCCTTCAGCTGACTAGGCCAACTCGTAACCATTTGTCAGGAAAGAAAATGAAAAAAAAAGAGATTAAAATACAGCCGATAGAACAAAAGTTGAACTGATGGCTTATTCAAGTGAAAGTACTTTTACAAACGAATAACGCATACGCTAGAGACTTATTTCTGGCATGCCAACGACTCCCCGTTGAGTCGAATAGAAAATGGTTACGTCGAATCAACGGAGCGGCAATGACACGCTCGACACCCGGCCATCACAACTGCACACATACGACGACGAATTATCCGTTTTAAATAAGAGCTTAACAGAAAAATTGGGAGGGAAATGATTCGACAGCATCAGAGCGTCCAGTAATGTATGGACATTGAATTCTATGAACAACATCTCTACCGGCAATATAGTTTGTGGCAGTAAAAAATTTATAAAGCCATAGGACAAATCGATGTGAATTCGTGGAACCACAGCGTTATATGAAATTATTGTGCTACGCATCAGTCTGCGTATGCCTTCGCGTGGTGTTCATAACAATTGAGAAAATGACTCTTGTAATTGATGGATGTGGGTTGTGTTGGGTTTGCGGTGCTACTATTCTCTTATCCTACACGATGTCACTGAGCAGCCATTATCATCCGATATATTGGTTACAGGGGAGAGGAAAAACCAGAGAAAATAGAAGAAAACAACAACAACTACGAACTATACGATGTTTTTTTTTTTTTATATGGAGAGTAGCCTACATTTATGCTTTGTAATATTGAGTGTAGGCTACTACTGTGTATACAGCGATGGAGCTGCAGGGCCAAGACATGAGGAGGATAACAAACAGTGAAACGGGGCGTACGGAGGGGGGATGGAGAGAAAGGGAAACGGATCAATACATCCAGCATCCAGCAAAAGCAGCGACCCGGCAACACTCCCCTCCTAGAGCAAAGAGCAAGGACTTGTATGCGATGGCCGACTCTTTGCTCTATTGACGAGTTTTACATTTTGCGACGTGCCTGAATCAAGAGTGAAAAGATGGCAGACGAGGGGGGGGGATTAACATGCGGCAACACTCCATCATATCAAAAGGCATATGCGTAGAAGACAAAAGACATTCGCATTATACGTTACGCTGAAATAACATTACAAACAAACATAAAATGAGGCGTATTATTGGAGTTTGTACCTCAATTGAATGCGGTGAAATTAAGTTTAAACTTCTTCCGTTTTATCTACTTGCATGGTGTCTCATATAATTCCATGGCTGGATCATGAACATTCTCTGAATTGGTTTCTGGATCGTACGACGGTCGTATGGTGGTAGGTAATAAACATTATAGCAACTCGTAGACGCAATACGACAGAGGCTAACTCAATTCCCAAGTTCACTGTATTCCAGCGGTGAACGTATCACAGCTGAAATTCACGAATTTCTGCACGTTCGTCCAATATATCTGTCGACTGCTGTTGACATACAGTCAGGCAATCAACATCATTCCCAGATGTATGTAAATCTGCAGTAGGAAAGTTGTTTTTCATACTCGCTGCCATTCTTACCATGAAAATTGTTGAACAAGTTTGTGATGGCTTGCAGTTATGTCACCAACGGGCACGAGCAACGCTGATGTGGACGATGTATTGACATTTTGCTGGCTATTTATTCGTATCACGGCCAGACAGGATGCAGCCTAAACCAAGTGCGTTGGTGTTGATTGAATACACACTCAATCCCATCGTGTGTGCAACAAAATAGTGGCCCAAGTGACATCCCAACCAGCGAATGGAAAAGTTGGACTACACAGAAGTTCTATCCAGCGAACAATAACACAAAAATGCACCTTTTATGGTCAATAAAAGAATAGCCGAATAACGCAGTTCTCTTGGAGTGTATTATATCACTCAAAGAATATGGTCATTAAACGTAGAATGACGTCAGAGACGCTATAGTCTCTCCCTTTTTTATTTGAAAAAGGGGAGTTTTCAAAATCTAATCGGATTTGTTTGGCATTGGACAATCAGGGAAGAAGGTCGTAGAAATCTTTTTTATTTCATGTATTTCATCAGTTGGTTTAGACTATTGGGCTGTATTACTAACATAAACGATAAGTTGATTGTGTATTCGCAATGGAGTCGTATACACCACCACTCTGATACAGCGCCCGTAATCTGATAAGGCTTTTTCTTAAATAATCGAATGCCTCGACGGGTAATTACGACGAATAGTCCCCGTGTGTGTGTGTAACGTGTTGTCTTGCACGGCAATCCATCAATGGCAAACGTTGACCTCTAGATTTTCTCTTTCCCAACACGGACCAAACTTACTGCTATACGTAGCATCATAAGAATTGAAAGCTTCTCGGTGAAGTAGCAAAGGTAAGGCAGCTCGAAGGCTAATTTTGGTATAGCGAAAATGCTGCAAACAGAATAACTAGTGACGCTTTTAACAATCTCTCGTGTGACTATGCAAATGTAAGAATTTCATCAGCAACATCTTATACGAAGCTTTCTTTCAACCAAAAAGCCTGGATCGTCAAGGATTCATTTAAAAAACAACCATAAGCTCAATCATTCATCCCAGTTCTCTTAGCACTATTATTAAAGCGCCATAATTCGACCAAGTGAATTGTATGCAGAATTGTTTGGCGAGGATCGGGCCATATAGCCTAGTTCATCGCTATCAAGGCAAACCACTCGAAGTATAATCACCGCCTGCGAGATTTCCCAATAAGTATAGCCTATTAGAGAAATGCTGATTGGATGACAGAAAAACCCCCAACCCTTATTCTTCATTTTATGTTCCATCAACGAGAAAAAGAAGAGCCTGATGCATGAATGAGAAAGCCATTCGATGTATGTATAACAGCCAAAGCGATTTACAAATGAAAGAACTGTGTTTCCTCCGGCAGCGCTCTGCCTTTGCCAAAGAGGGGTTCGAAACCAATAAAAGAAAATCAATAAAGAAAAGAAGTGTGCCTAGAGCTGTGTTCAAGTGGCGTGAGTATATATAGCAGAAGAATAAGAGCCCCCTCTATCGTCCAACTATACTCTCCCGGCGGCTGTTTCACGACAGCACAAGCTTCAAAAATCTTGATTGGCATCGTCAGTCTTCGCTCTTTTCCTATCGTTATGTTGTATATGGAACTCCTGCGGCCTTCTGTGTGTTTCTACATGCATTCGATCCGACGATGGAAAGAGCGATTTTCCTTGTTTTTCTTCTTCTTCTTCTTCTTCTTCGTCTCATTTTTCTTTCTTTGGCTCTCTCGTCCCGAGCATCTCAATTTTCTTTTTGTACGGCAACCTTTTTTTTTCGTTTTCTCCGGTTAGGTTGTCGACGAGGAGGGAAGAACCTGCGTCGTCGACTTAGAGCGTCGATGCAAGCCGCATTGCTATTGGCTGTCGCTTGCGCTGCATGATGGAGCAAGAAAAGGATGCAGGGGAGCTCGCCGATCAATACATTCTGCAGCAGCAGGTTTCTCATATCTGCCTGTCTTCCATTTTTTTTTTTTTTACTCTCATCGACCAGCAGCTACACGAGCTACGGCTACTGCGTAGTTTCTTCCGCTCCCTTGGCAATCCTTCTGTGACTCCATTTTCCCCCTTCGAAACTCCTCATCTTCAATCCGTACACACACCACGTATATTTTTATACATGTTTAATGAACGGACTACGTATTAGGACTTGCCTCTTAAGTAGTACATGTACATAAGACGGAGAGACGTCATCAACCCATGTTTTCCCGTAACGCTATACATACAGGGCGTGTGTTCTCAGAGTTTGCACAATGTTAATGTCCGTATGATTTTTGGGCTGATTGATTCTAGTCGGCAGAAGACAAGTCGATTTATTTCCAGTTTTTTTTTTTTTGCAGATGAACAAAGAAGGCTTCCTTTTTCTTTTAAATAAAGCAGCAATGTGAGCCTTATGACTTACTAGTGTATAATACGCATGGATTCGTAGAAGATAGCCATCGGCTAGGAAAACTGGCCGCATCTTTTAAAGTCATCGTATCTTTTCACGATGTTCACATTATGTTGTACACACGGATGGCCTAAGACTACCGTGCGGGGGAGGTTTTCGTATATTGACGTCTAGAAAAACTAATACGCCAAATATATACATCAACAATATGTATGTAAAAGGAAAAGTTACATTGATGTGAGATTGAACTGAAACTGTTACGTGGATTTCAGCGAAAGCTCACGTGAAGGAGTAGAAATGAATGTTTGAACTATAATCTGGTCATCTATACAAAATGACATATGCTCACACACGACTAGGTTATACGTAGGGCAGATTATGTGCCACTAGGAAAATAACACATGAAAGAAAAATGAAGCTTTTCTCAGACGATTAAAATGAACCAAAAATGTTTTAGTTTTCCAGATTATTTTAGTCGGATTCGTTGCCGGATTTCAAGTAAGCGCTCGTGTTCATCATCAAATCTTCAGATTCATCGTCAGCACTGCTGTTGCTATCGTCTGTCTGACTGATCACAGCAGCATTACCGGTGCGTGACAAATTTAGAACTTGATCCTCGTTGCTGGCACTGCTCTCACTTCCGCCACTGGCTTTACTCATAGGTACCCGGTGATCCTGAACTCCATTCCTGTCGCAACACACGCATACATAACATAGCATTTAATGAATATACATGAACAATATTTATTATATGCTTCGTGTGTTGGTCACTTGCACCGACAGCGCACAATCGCATTTTTTTACCGGCCAAAAATCTCTGCCAATTCTATAAGGAACTTTTAATGGATCTTTTTGTCCCAACGCGTAACACAATTTCATCAGAATAAGAAAAGAACTATTCATGCTCCGGTGAAATGCAATTCTGTGTTGTCTAGAATCTTTTGAACGGACAAAAAGAATGCGGCCGGGGATTTGCGGTTCATTGGTTTCAGCGTAAGTACATAAAACTAGCATACGGTTGCCTATCGTTAATGTAACCATCGAATGTACTTTTAGAAGTCGTTGATCGCTTTTTTCCCTAGCTTATCCATCAATCGATTGAATTGTGCCAATAAAAAAAATTGTGAGAAATACTCACTCAGAAGGGGAGGCCAGAAGCAGAGCTTCAGTTCTGTTCGGAGTGGAATCCAAGCAGCCGAATGGTGACGGGCCCGTTCCAGCGCTTCCAGCTGAAGTTCACACGACAACAATACAAAGAAGTGGCTCAATTAGATTGGTTGTGTGTGTGTGTGTGTATAGTGGGCGTGTTGAGAATTTCATCGTTTCTAGTTGCACGTTACGCGGGTTAAGTTAAACTTTAGGGTTGTGCGTGTTCCCATTTGTAATTTTGACTAGAGTTTAAGGATTGAGAGCCACCTATCAACAACATTCATACCAACAGGAACAGGATCGTATCCACAATGGCCAAATTTTTGTTCGAAAGTCGGGCTTAAAAAGTCGGGCTTAAAAAGTCGGGCTTAAATTTTAGCTTTTTTTTTTTACTTATTATATAGAAAACCATGCATGATTCCGGTTTTAAATTATACGAGGATCATGAAATCATCATCTACTTTGCTTTTACGTAAGGCTAATAGTTTTTGAGTTATTCGAATTAATAGATGTGGGGCTTAAGGCAATTTGATTCTGTTTTGTTAGAAAAATTTACCTAACTAACGCATTGTCTATAAATGAAAGGGGGTCATATTCAGTAGCTAGTGCCCTAAAAATTCATCAATTCTAAAATAAAATATCGGTTCGATCTGGAATTAATGTTAAACATGTTAAAGCGAGAAGTGAATCCAAATTTACCTGGGAGAGATGGTAAGGAAAGCCACGGTAAGCCTAAATTGAATCCAAGCTGCAGATACCTGACACGCGAAATATGAACATTAAAAACTGTTTTAGGTTTTCATTTGGCATCAATGATACCTCAGTGCTGGCCGTTGCCAATGGTCCGTTGACTGTTGATGTTGTTGAGTTCGGGACCATTGCATCCGGGCTGTTTTGCGCCTGTAAATGCAAATCTGGAGTTAGCTGAGTATAAAAGTATTCCTATTTAACTATGTTTAGTTGATCTTTACCATTTTGCTCGTCGATTTTGAAACCAGACCTGTGATAGAGAAAGAAATGTTCAGAGCATCAATCAAAGCTATTCAAGTTATAGGATTCAATAACTGCAACCTTGTAGTATGCATAGTATAGTTTATAAACAATAAGCCAATGAGGTGGATTAATCTTTCGCACAAGTTTTGAAATGAAACTAATTTGTGCGTAGGGAAATGTTGTGTTGGTTGATACGTATTCGAACGAGCTTAAACTTTGCAGTTATTCTATCCCTAAATCACAGTGCCAATACAACGAGAAGTCGAAAAGGATTGAATTGAATCAGATGCTTAGTTCAAAGCTTTCGATTGTATGGATAGTACGTAGTATGGGAAAACAATGAAGATATTCAGTTGATATATGATTCGTCAATACAGATGTAGCAACAATGGTAAGATGCATTTTCATCAACCGCCGCACTTGCTATAGTGCATTCAACAATTGCGTCCATGAAAGGCGATGTGCAATCGGATTCGAGACAGCATACATCTCAGGTCTTAATAGTATGATTAAATTTCGTCGATCTTGTATTCGTCCCAAAGTCAGGACATTGGGATATTGTTTGACATCCATAATTCCGAATGCTTGATGATGATTTGATAATTGCATTCATGGCTCTATGAAACGTCAATTAGGGCTGGCATATCTCCTTTTCAATATGGGAAATTTAGTTTGTCTGCTATAAAAATATTAACTTTCTTTTTTAAATGTCTCAAAAGTAATTAAGCTTTTTGTCAGCTTCCACGAAACGAAAGGACTATGTAACTGAAAAAATTTGTGGTGATTTTCTTCGGCCAAGTTTCCTCTTAATTTGAATAAATTTCGCTTGGCCATCGTTGAACTGATTGAAATCGTTTGAACTGATTTCCTATATGTTTTAACTTTAATCTTGTTTACAGAGGAACTAAAAATACCTGCACGCGTGCTTCGGTTAGCCCTGTTCGGGATGCCACGTCTTCTCGATGAATTCTGCGAAAATGTAAGTAATTTGTTAGTTAATAATATCATCTACAAGAAAATCAAATTCTATTTACACATCTGGGTAACGGGTCTTCTGAAAAAGCGATTCTAGCTCTTGGAGCTGTTGCGGAGAAAATGTTGTCCGATTCCTCCTCTGAAAATGCCAAGTGAATAAATTGGCAATAGCAAAAAATGTTTATGCACAACGTACACCTAGAACAAGAGTAATTTTGCAATGAAGAAAATCTAACCTGTCGTCTTCGTCCTGACATGTAGTCATCGACCAATTCCGGATCGATATGCTGAAATCTGGTCAGCAGGTGGTCTTCCATCCGGCTCATGTTGCTGCTGTTAAGGAGAACGGACGTTGCTACAGCCACTGACGGTGGTGGCGATATGGACATTCCTCTATAGTAAACTAGCGACACCTTCGTTGATTGATTTACTGCTTTTCGATATTGGGTTTCGAGATTGAATCAACAACCCGAACTGCGTTCAGGTCAAAGAACGGACAGAGTGAGCAGCCTTCGAGTTGTTGGCATCTCTTTTATAAGCAGAGGACAGCTAAGAATGGATGATGAGGATGACGAGTCTCGTACCCCGTTAGATTTCGTAGATATTCATCAATGTTCCAGCTCTATGAACCATAGCCTGCTGAACCTGAAACACGAACACAATCCCTTCCCATTCCTCCTATAGTTCTCTATTGTCTCTTTGCCCGATGAAGAGGATTTCAATTCATAGTCAACACAACAAACACAACAAACAACAAACCACCCTTCCTCCCCCCCTACCCCCCTGCAGCAAAGCCGAAACAGCAGCTTTTTCAACGATATTCCTATATAGTACACGCGCTTTATAATTAATATGGACCGAAAAGGAAAAGTCATTGATGAGCGAGGCATCTATATCTGTCAAAAGAAGCTATTCTTTTCTTTCTTTTTTTTTCAGACATTATTCCCACTCCTATTCTAATGTAACGCCCTACCGATCTGTGTGCCCGCGGTGTGAGGTATATAATATTCATCAAGGTTTTGTTCCCCTTATGGGCTGGTTTTTGCGTCTATATACGCATGTAATTGGACAAATTAGTCCGCTTTCTATATCAACCCCGTTTTTTTTTCTTCATATGCACTCGGTATTGAAGGCAAGGGCGTATAGTTTGGTACATAGGGAACTTTCGATCCATTGTTGAGTTCGAAGAAATGAACCAACGATTCAGACAGATGTTGAATCACATCCCATCCCTCTTTATTTCTCTTTTCTCTTTTGCTCTCTTTTTTTTTGTTAGCTGTTGTAATATTGGTGGCGCAAAAAATATCACGGGCTTCCTGTGTTTGGCGACACCAAACGCGGATCTTTCACAAAAGAAAACAAAACACCAAAGCTGTCAAACTCATCACGAGTTGGATCATTCCGTGTTGCGCTTCTTTTTAATTATCGTCATTCGCCTCTTGATGTCTTTTGTGTGTACAGAGTTATCTTTGTGATGAACCTAGTGTTGAACAACAATGGTGGAAAGATCAATTAGTTAATGCAGCATGTCTGTACCATTGCTATGTATATTGTTACGATTCGGACCCTTTCCTCCCAGACTTCATTGAAAGGTTGGTTTCCTATCTCGGTGAGGATTTCGTCCATTTGACTAACAAGAAAGTTGATAGACCGTAAGTCTGTTCAATTTCTAACTTAAGATAATTCCGAGTTGTTGCTTTTGTGTTTGCTTGCTTTGTCTTAGCGTTTGCATTGTGCCCTTGTGACAAGGTTGTCAATGGAACAACACACAGAGGCGAGCGAGAAATGAACAAAATAAATAAATCTTTGAGACATTCGTGTTCAAAACAATCGTCGACATTCAATTTGCTGTTAATGTGAAAACAAAATAATAATAATAAAAAAAAACTTGAAGCAATCTCTAGCGTGGCATGTCAATGGAAAGGTCGGCGACAACATAGGCCGCAGCTGCCCAGAGAGCTGTGCACATGTCGAGATTCGTAGGATCCTCTACTGTCATACGGTCGCCTTGGCTATGGTGGTACCAAAAATAACGTTCGTTGGCGTTGAGCAACGCAGCCCCTGGGATTCCGATGTTAGTGAAAAACTCAATATCCGGACCACCGTCCATTGGGGAAGCGAACTGAGTAGCGTTCAAAGGGCGCATCAGTTTCAAGATTTCCTTTAAGATACAACCGGCTTCGCTGCTGCCAGAGAATGAGAGGCCAAGCGGCTGAAAAGTTCCCTCGTCCGACTCCATTACGAAATCAAATGCAGCAGTGTTATTACGGTGATCGTGAAAATATGCAGCTGCCCCAACCAAACCTTCCTCCTCAGCTGTCCATAATATAGAACGTAAAGTTCGACGAGGACGTAAACCAAGCACCTTAAGTAAAGCCAGGGCGTTCCACGAGATGAAAGCACCTCCTCCGTCTTAAAAGGTTTCAACAACGAACAACAACATGAAAAAAATATCAGTCAAATGCCCCTGTTCATCTTAATAAGTCTTTCTCACCGTCCATAGCTCCTTGGCCAACATCCCAACTATCCAAATGTCCAGAAACAATGACCACTTTTTCCGGATGCTGATGACCTGTGATTTCACCTATGGTGTTACGAGACATGACAGGAGGTAAATTGCGCGCCTCCATGTATAGATAAATCAAAATATCGTCGCCTGCTTGGTACATCCGCTGCAACGTTTCCGCCATTTCGATACTAATAGCTGCCGTTGGTATCTGAGTTACGTTTTCTTGATAGTGTTGCCATCCAGTGTGCTGAATAATAGAATGGATAAACTAACTTGTCAAAACCAGGAATTTTCAGTACCGACCGGGGAATCGATAGAGAAGGGAGTAACTGATCGAATCAAGGTGGCAACAGCTCCCAGCTTGGCGGCTTCAATGGCTCCATAACCACGGTATTTCACCGTTTTCTCATAAGAAATATATGGCTCGTTGAAAACCACAATTTTACCATCGACCTGATATCCAAACACGGCATTATACAAGACTTTTATATATTAAATAAGCAAATAAAAAAGTAAAATACACAAATTAATGAATAAAAAACAACAAAAACAAGCAAACAAACAAAGAAAAAAAACCCAAAAAACAAATAAAAACAAAATCCATAAAAAACGAACAAACAGAGAGTTCTCACCACTTCTCCAAGTTTTGTAAGTTCTTCAAAACTCTCAACAACAACAGCATGTGCAGTTATGCCTTTGGCTGGAGTTCCTATGCTTGACCCCAAACCAAGGATGCTCAACTTCTCTAGACGAGGAGAGACCATCCAGCATGATTCTTTTCCTCTGACCCATTTAGGGACAAGTGCTGGCTCTGTATGAACATTGTCTAACTGATTTTTTTTCAAAAGATCAACCATGTAATCAATAGAATTTTCTAAGTTGTCAGACCCAGCTATTCTAGAGCCAAATTTGTCTACAAATCTGGCCAATGTTCTCCACGTTCTTTTCTTGAAAATTCCATTGACTGATGCGTTGATGATTCCTTCAACGATTGGTTTATAACGCGAAATTTCTTCGGCTAATTCACCAGGGAGATTACATTCGTCGCGTAAAATAGAATTCGAAAGACTGCTTGTACTTCGGTTAAACGTTTTTTTAGGATCAAGCTTATTGGTAAATCCTACAAACCCATTTTTCTTGCCGGCTGCGTCAATATTTGCCACACTGAAACATATAATAAGCAAAGACAGAATCACGTTTAAACCCATTATTTTTTTTTCGAACTAACGACCAACTGATGTCAACAATCGTTCAGGTGATCGACCAGGGGGCGTTGCCAATTTGAAGAGCTAGTTAGCAGCTAACTAGTAAGAGCTAGTTTTTCAGTAACGAATTCATTTTAAAATTGTCTAATTTAACAAATAAGAACAGAAAATTTCAAGCAAAAAAGTCTTCAGAAAAATTAGTTTAAAACATAAAATCAATATTTGAAATAAGAGTTCTCAGGTGGCGCTAGTTGTAGATCGAATGATTCTTATCGTTTATTTACGTCATCATAACGTTATACAGATCTTACCAGTTGAATACTTGATAAGGAATCACGAACTTCTAGAACAACAAGAGTAACAGGATTCTGTTATTACCGTTTTGGTAAACATGGCGTCAACGACTAACCGCCGAACATCATTTTCCATTAATGCTGCTATTCGAAATTTTAATTCGACACTGTAAGTTTTGATGAAGCCGTACAAAATTGGCGAAATTTCATTATTCACAAACTTTCGCATTTACAGAGAGCCCGGAATTCAGCATCATCTTAAACAAGTTTACACTTGTTTGACTATGTCAACTTTATCAGCAGCTGTGGGAGCTTATGTTCATCTATTCACCAACATCTTGTCTGGAAACTTCCTTACATCATTTGTGGCAATTGGATTTTTGTTGACTCTGTTTGCCACTCCTGATGAAAGTGGGAAAAATGCCAAAACAAGGATTGGTTTGTTATTGGGATTTTCATTCTGTACTGGTATGTTATGTTCTTGTTAAAAAAAAAGGTAATTGTTGGGTTCTCATATAGTTCACATTTAAAACCAAAACAGGTTTAGGACTTGGGCCCCTGCTGGATACAGTAATTCGCATCAATCCGGCAATCATTTCCACAGCCTTCTTATCAACTGCTCTGATTTTCACTTGCTTCTCTCTCTGTGCCCTATTATCACCTCGTGGACAATACTTGTTTCTTGGAGCACCACTGCTCTCAATTTTTTCATTGCTGAGCATTCTTTTCTTGGCAAATATTTTCATTGGATCAGTCCTGGTTTTTCAGGTATAGTCCAGTTCGCCAAAAGATGAAACAAGATTTACAATTTTTATTTGATAGGCCTACCTGTACTTGGGATTTGCCGTCATGTGTGGATTTGTTCTATATGATACTCAATTGATCATTGAAAAACGCCGCATCGGAGACAAGGATTACGTTTGGCATTCAGTAGACCTATTCATCGACTTCGTCAATATTTTCCGGTATCTCCTGATCATTCTTGCTCAGAAGGTAAGATGATGTTGGAAGGAATTCAGATTTGATATGCTCAAGCTAATTCTTTTTCTTTAGGAAGACAACCAGAGCAAGAAGCGCAAGAACTAAAAAAAGAAAAAATGCCTGGATGGATTAATGGGTAAATCCTGTTGATAAACAGCAAAAAAAAAAAAAATAATAATGAAATATATGAAATTAATTAGCGAACAGGTATTGTTTCCCTGCCTCTGAGCATATGTGTGTTTATTGATAACGAAATATCCGATAATACAAAGTTAACCGAAATGCATGTCTTCGTTATCTGTATTTACTTCCACAATTAAAGTGTTTTGTCGTTTTGGGCATCTACACTTTCTAAAACTACCGTTTCTCCCGTGATTTCTTGGTTAACGTCATCTTCTGAACCACTTTTTTGAACAGCAATTTCTTGGGTAACAACTTCAGAAACATTTTCTTCGACAGCTATTTCCTGGGTAACATCCTTCTTAATCGGAACCATTTTTTCTTCATTGGCAACGTTCTCTGTATTCATGAGGGTTTCGTCATTGTGGTCGTTTTCTTCGGGGTTGTTGGCGACTTCATTGTCCTTGACAGCAAATTTGTTTACCTCTTGAATATACAATAGAAACCATGGTAAAAACCATTTTGCTCAATATACACTATACAAAAAACTACCAAATTTGGAGAGGTCAGCTCCACACAGGCGCAAATAATGGATGCGATCACACTTCGCGACGTACGCTCTGACCGAAGTTTTCCCCTTCCAAGCGACCACAACTATGTGAAGTCCGTCTTCGTAACACTCCATCAGCGTGCTGCCAGTTTCTTTTCGTTTTACAAAAGTCACTTAACACTATTTTTAATTTCATGCCGTAAAAAGAAAATTCATACCAATCTCGTGCAATTGTTTAGCTGCATCAGGACTAAATTTGTGGATTTCAGGTGGTGTGTCCATATCATCATTCAAAAGCATCAGAATCATATCTTCCTTTGTGACGACCACTCGCCGTTTCGTCATGTACTCCATGAGGGCCAATGCACCCTTTAAATAAAATCAAAAGTTTGTAGGTAATTACAACTACCTCCCCCTCCCCCGCCAATGTTGGAGGGGTCCAACATACCTCCTGCGCGATTCGGAAGCCGCAGTCAGCACCCTTGTTATCACTGCGTGCAAACATCTTAATTCCTGTATTTATGATCTGAAATAGAGATACGGTTAAGAAAGAAAAGCTTCATGACAAGAAAACCAAACAAAATGAGTTTTTACAATATTTACCGTTAATCTGTCAACATTTATTCTAGTCAAGTCCCGAACGGTAGGACTGGTGAAGTAGATATTCTTCTTCTTCCCCTCTTTGCAGCGAGTTAATAGTAACTTGGGGTCCATCTCATCATTCAACCCATAGAATTTTCTGGTTGAAAGAAGAACGTGTGAAATTATGAATAGCTAATAATAATAAATATTACTTGATTGGGGGCCACAACTCTTCATCTTCGTCGAAGAAAAGATACGGGTCTTCTTTAAATCCACGGATTTTTTGCCTCTTCCGTGCAGGCGAGCGGGGCTCGTTGTCCCTTCCTGACTCCACTGATTCAACTGGCATCACCAGACTATCAGCAGAAGAAATTTCAGGAACGGGTTTTCTTTCTGTTTGCGATTCCCATGGAAGTAGGGCAACCTTCTTCAATACGGAAACAAAAAATCCACCCGTGTTCTGATGGTGTGGCAGAATCCGTAAACATCTTTCCAGGTGAAATTTATCAGCATCTTCAACTTTTGGTGGGAATAGTGATGCACGTAGAATGTGCTTCATGGATTCAGGAACTTCTTCCGGTGTTGAATAGGCAGTCAAATCACGGGACATAACGATCCAGCGAGATAAACCACGAACAAATTTGAGTCCCGGTAGCTTTTCGCTCACTTCTTCCAATTCTAAAGATCCTTTCGCTTCGGCCAATAAACGATGAAGAACTGCTTCGTCTTCAATGGGATTCAGTGAACATGTTGAATAGACCATTTTTCCACCCACGGTAAGCATTTCAGCTCCTCGGCGCACAATTCGATACTGTAAACTAAGTGAGCGGGTCCACAATCACTATAAGATGCATTACCAGATCGGCTAGAAAATAGTATGAAGTAAGGTTGAATACCCGTGAAGACTTGCTCCATTGGCTGCATTCCATTTCATCCAAACATCAAAATTTTTACGTAAAGTACCATCTCCAGAACAAGGTACGTCGCATAAAATACGATCAAATTTCAGAATTTCTTTTCCTATAAATTGAAGTACGAAGTAACGCTTTTCGTTCGAAAGCGCTTTTTAAATAAAATTACCTCCACCGGGCGTAGGCATATGGAAATTGGGCATAATTGAAGCATCATGATTGGTTATTATTAAATTAGGACTTGGCAATCTCTTCAACTGATGAGTTAAGAGATAGCACCGTTTGTTATTTGAATCGTTTGCTATCACCAGACCTTCTAAAAAGACAAAAATACTAAATAACACCCAATAAAATTTAAAAGTGTAATGTTTATAGATGGAAAGTATGCCTGGTATTTTTCCCTCCTCTGCATGCAACATTTCTACTAGCTGCGTAGTTTTGGAGCCTGGTGCCGCACACATATCAAAGACCTGAAATAGATGTATGGGCATGAAAATTCGGTCAGAGCTTAAGCCAAATTTTTGTAGTATACCTTGTGATGAGGTTGGACATCAAGTACCAATGGTGGAATCATACTCACAGTTTCTTTAAACATAAAGCAAAATATAACAACAAATTGTAAAAAAACCCTAATAAATAAGAACATGACTGTCTAAAATACCTTGCCGACTTATATTTCCTGCCTCTGTTTCAGACACCAAAAAGTTGTGAAGTTTCACGTTGGCTTCCGATTTACGGATATCTTTTCTAGTCAGACTTAACTGCCATGCAAGATTTTCGGGATACCAAGAAAGACATTCAGGTTTTGCTTGCTCTTCAGTTAACGCCTTAAAATATTCCCCTTCCATGATCTTCAAGATTGCTTTTCCTTGGTTACGGTGCCCAGAAATTCTAAATGATGCTGGTAGTGGCTCTTTAAAATGAGACATAAATGAATCCCACTCATCCTGAGGAACAATTTTTTGGGCCTGCGGTGATGAAAATATTTGAGAAGCAATGAATTTAAGAAACAAAAGTATTTGACAATGAAACAAACTTTGTAATAAGTTTCAAACGCTGGATTTTCTTTGACAACTACATCATATCCTTCGCGTTTGTTTTTGGTTCCCTTTGAATAACAAGAATTCTATGAAACATGTTCCAAGCAGTGCACATACGTGAATCGGCTTACCCAACTTAGGTCTCCCGTTTTCTCATTCTTTTTTTCTCGCTTACTTTTTCTTCCCATTCGACCCATGTTAACGTAAATAAATTCAAATGTCTAGTAGTCGGAGAAAGAATTGTATCACACAGTAGAACACGTGGATTCAGAAAATCAGTCCAAAACTTACGTACTAATGCGAATGGCAAAGGAGATGCGCTAAAGTGTAAACTTCAAATGTCAAAACTTCGCAGATAGGAATCGGCCCCGATTGGCTCTAATCGGGGTCGCCGCCCCTTCCCCGAAACCCCGTCGCCCTTCTAAAAGATGACTATTGTTGCAGTTTCAGCGTTTCAGGAGAAATATCGGATGGGCGAGTAGAATGAGGCATAATTGAGGTAGTAATCGAGATGATCGGGGCGAAAAATTCATATAGTTAGATATATTGAACAAAGTGAAATTTCATTAACGTGGTAACACAAGACCAGCGCTGATTTGGTCCAATTATCCTTTTTTCGGTGCTGGCGATGCGAGACGCTGGACTGAAGCTGATTGGAGCTGAGCCCAAGAGCTGTCAAGTGCCAACATTGATATAGTTCATACCATCTCTGGTTCATACTCGCATAAGTTCGTGGATAATAGACATTGACAATATCTTAGGTAAAACGCTATGGCAATACTTAAGCTCTTAGGAAATATTGTAAAAAATGTCTAAAGAGTGAACCTTTTAAAGAAACCTAGGAGTATAGCCATAGACATTTCAGAGTTATATTTGCATACCACTGCCTTCATACGATACCGGTGTTCTGATAAGGCAACCACGGTGACGGCAATTAGTAATTATCTCCTCCGTGATTTGCGTCACTCTTACACCATTCTTGCACCACTCTTACACTACTCTTACACCATTCGTACATCACACTCTTACACCACCCTTACATCGATCTTACACCACTCTTAGACCACTCTTACACCTAACATATACCACTCATATACCACTCTTATACCACTCTTATACCACTCTTACACTACCCTTGCAACCCACTTGCATTACTTGTCACACTACTGTAACATCTAACACAGGTGTCAAACACATAACAAAATTGTATAAAGAGTCACTTTATGAAGTGTGTACGTGGAAGTTGTCTGAAATTTTATAGCCTATATTTTTTTATTGAAATTCTAGGTCAAGTGCAGCACACCATTAAGAGTACTAAATCATGGCATCAGCTGAAGAGTCGGTGAATGAAATTCAAAAATTTTGGAAAACTATTTTTCAACAAACGGATTTCACCCAACAACTGATGAACATTGCCGAAAATAATAACCCATTGACTAATTTTGAATTTTATCTATCTTGTTATGGCAAAGTATGGATTACTGCCAAACCTGCTGTACCGTTGGGGACAAATTTCATGAGTGATGTGTTTATTACTGATGCCTCTGTTGAAATTGGAGGTCAGTATACAGGATTTGTGAAGGTGAGCTGAAAATATATATGATTCTAGATAATAAGATAAAATAAATCATTAGTGAATTTTCAATAGGTTCTTCCATCCAATCCATCTAGATTAGCAGCTGGTTTTATTGGAGGCTCATATCAAAGGGAATCAATAGTTTATCAACAATGGCTCCCTGAGCTAAAAGAAATTAGAAATTCAAAGAATCTGACCAACTCTGAAGTACCACTTAACGTTGCAGAGGCTTATTTTGTAAACCTTGCTTTGTCTAACGATGGCAATCGTTTAGAAAATGAAACTGTGTGTGTTTTGGAAGATTTGAAAAGGAAAGGCTACCGTATGACGTCGTCCGCCAGATCAACCGATGGAATCGATTTTAATCATGCGAAAGTTGCACTTGTTACTTATGCCAATTATCATGCCCTGAGCGTGGCAAACCAACGTAGATTTGTAAAGAGCGATGGATCACCCGATTCTCCTTCATCGTACGAAATTTTTCGAAAGGATCCAAATTATATTAACCCAGCAGTTGTCTATCGGACGATAGTTTTGCCCCAGTATATAAAGGTTTTGCATCACTTTCAGAAGGGAGAAGTAAGTACGTTGGGTTGCTTACAATTTATTAACTATTGCAGATTGTCTCATTTAATATCTGCTGGAACAAGTAAGGTTGCCGATTGGCTGGACGGACTGTTGCCCGATCTTGAAAAAATATGGAGCTGGGAGTCATTTGTGGATAGCGGCCCCCTGACGTGTTTGTTACACGGTGATTCATGGAACAACAATATTCTCTTTCGTTATCCAAGCGAAACAAGCAATGAACCGGAAGAAATGGTGCTCATTGACTGGCAAATTGCACGCTATGGACATCCTTCGCACGATCTTGGCTACTTTTTGTTCTCGAGCACATCATCAAATTTCCGCAAACAACACTTAGATGAACTGTTTAAAGAATATTTTACTGCGCTTTCTATCGCACTAGGAAAATTGGGTATTGACCTGAGCAAGGAAAGCTATAACCAGGCGAAATTTTTGGAGGAAGTTAAGCAACGCTATATCCTTATGATGATGATTGCTCTCTTCATCTTACCCATTTTGCTTGATGACTCCAAAGCAAAAGATCATACTCTGAAAAACGAAAACACCATTTCTAAGGATTCCAATAAGCCTGTCCAGGAAGGTATGGGAAAATGGGAGACATAAATTTCATTTTTTTTTTTTCGCTGTCATCCATATGCTAATTCCGCTTTTAGATCAGTCCAAAGAACTGGATGAAGAAGGAACGAAAAATGGATGGCAGAGCCTGTTTGAATTTAATTCAGTCATTTCGAACCCTCTTCTCAGTAAAAGGATCGTTGAACTGATAACTGATGTGAAGGAAATGGTGCAAAAAACGAATTAAGCAGCTACCGAGTCATTTCCAGATTAGATCAATACTTATTCACTGCTCTTCATTGTACGTCGCTATAATGCATGTATGGTTGAATTAAAGACAAATAATATAATAGGTAAAAATTCTGCTTCACTTAAATGAATTGTATTCTAAGCTGGTATCATCAAATCAAAACTTTCTTGTACAATTCGTGGTTAAGAAAATTTCAAGTTGCTATCAACATACGACATACGGTTAAAATGATTTTCCAAACTTAATAAAAAAATTTTCATATATATGCTTCTTGTATATGACCGAATATTTGACACAATGCTAGCGCGCCAGTACTCAACAGCGCTGGCACGATGCAGCAAAAATATTTGGTGCATTTCTAAAATGGTTGACTTGATGAAAAAAATAACAATTTTATCGGAATCAGCATTCAATTTTGAATATACCCGGTGATATTCAACCAATTCTGATGAGTGTCGGTTTTTGCAGAAAAAAAATTTAAGCCCGACTAAGTAAGCCCGACTAAATAAGCCCAACTAGAATATATGAAGTTGTCTTAGAGAATTAAATAGAAATCTGACCGTTAGATGGCAAAAGCAGTAAAACAGAAAAAGAGCCATTTTTTTTTAAAGGGGATAAAACGGATTGCATAACCTTTATCGTTACATATTATGGCAATATGGCAATCCGTATGGCATTATGGCAATCCGTTTTACATGAAAAAAAAAAAGAAAATGGCGGAAAAAAAAAAAAAAAATCACACTTTTTTCTCTTTTTTCTACCCGTAGCCATCTATCAGTCGGTTTCGATATGACAGGCATGTAAGCAATTTCAGTTAATTGTATCCCATTAGCAGTTAATGGAGTAGCGTGGCTGGAGAACAACGCGTGGCTGGAGGATCAATTGAAAAATGGATAAGATAATAAAACAAAAAAATGGTAAGTATAAACATTATTATATTGGTTTTCAATTATTAATTATTGTTTATTAGATCAAATAATGAAGCTGCAGGCCCAGTTATTGGAACAACACAAAATATTAGATAACAACGAAACTAAGGATGGTAGGCCTAATACGTAATGATTCTATTTATTTGCTTTTATTCATTCGTGTTTTGTAGCTCAAATTTTTGAGTCTACAAGCTCAGCTAGGGGAAAAGAACAAATTGGAACAAAACAGTTTCCAAACAGTGAAGGAGGTTTTTCAAAACTCATCCCTAACTGAACGTGAGGATGAGTTGGCATTAGGTGAACACAGTCAGGTGCCTAAACTTTCCAAATAAGAATTCCAAATAAATATAGAATTTTAACAAACAATTATTTATTGTTTAGTTATTCAGTCCACCACCTGACAGTGTGTTAAATTTAAATTCTGTTAGTGCTGCACTAAAAGAATTGTTAGTAATAAGTCCATGCAGCGAAGGAACTGAAGAATTGTGGTACTGTATTTGGGCGGAAAATGGGTGTGGTGTGGAAACACAGAAATGGCATGAGTTCAACCTAAAACATGGATTAGGTACTTCCCCGTTCTTTGTCTATCGAAAAAGTATTTTTAATGCTATTATTTTGCATTCACAGATTTTAACGGGGGATCAAGTAAAATCTGGAAGTGTTACAAGATGGAAGAGTGAGCCTACAGATGAAAAAACACTGAGAGTGCATTACCGTAAGGTGTGAGGTAAATTAATAGAGTAATGCAAATTGCCTAATGAGAAGTACCATCTTGTGTTAATGAATCCAGTACAACAGCAATCCTTTATAGTTCTGTCACAGCTAGAAGCCTCAAATAATTCTGCTTCTCTGTCTAAAGAACAACTTGTCCTTTACGTTCAGAGTGTTGGGGAAACTGGGTACTTAAATGGCCCTAAAGATGTTTTAATTTTGCTGCTATTGCAGAGATGAACATCATACATGGACTCTTTAGGTATGAAAGGATTTTTCTTCAAATAATTTTGAATTTATGACGAAGAATTTCTCCTCCTTTTTGCCAACCAGGTCTTATCTACCAAAAAAAAATTTATCCAATAGGAAAGGATTTTCATGTACTGGGAACACAACTATCAACAATGCAACATTCTACAGGTGCTAGTTTATCATTCAAGAGCCTTATACAATGAAGTTAATCTGCAATTTGTATGTCCTTTCCCAAGCTTCCACCAGAAGTTGAATCTATGAGTCATGTAAGTTCCATGATCAACAATTGATGTGTTTAACGGTGTTGTTTTTCTTTTCTCAATATAGGTTAATAGTAACATTGGATCTGAAAAGATTCTTGGTTGGGGCAAGACACTGAATAAATTGTATTGATTGGATGGATGACATGACATTTCTATACTTAATTCGGATTCCCCAGACGGTATTTGATATTAAAAAAATTGAAGTGCATATCTGGGCTCCCTTCTTTTCTGAAGCCCCGTTTCCCCTTGACTCATAATAAGCCCGTAGGGGGTCATGCCCCTACTGTACGGTATATATAAAAACAACATATACCGAGGTTTGGAGGGCTCTGGCCGGAAAGGGGACGTGGGGTGCCGCTTCGTCCGATGATGTGTTCACGGAGGGTGACGTGGCTGCCCACAAATCCGAACTAAAGGTTAATCGCTCCTGTAAAAATGTTCCAAATCTTCAGCTCTTCTTCCGGCTTCTCTTAGCCAATCACCGGGTAATCTCCCCGGTGGGTCAACAAGGCAGTGTCTCCCCCTGCCTGGGTTGACGGCAACTTTTGAAAGGGCTATTGTGCCTTTTTAAAGTTGCAAAAATAATTGTGATGTGCAGAGAATTGTCAATAAATTTTTTTTTATAAAATGTTTTTTGCAAAATTCTTTTCTTTCATTGTCTGTGTTCGCTTTGTTCACACATTACATTTATCAACTTTTTTTTTATTTAGCTTGCTCAATTCATTTTTATGGTTTTTGCCACCGTTGTATCGCTTATCTGTTAGTATTCAATTATTATTTATTACACTTCTTGAATTCATGAACTTAGACAAGGAACAGCGTGTAATACCTGGATATTTTCTGAAGTAATTTTATATTTGTATATTGTTTTACTGGTATGGGAATCGATCCCCAGATATTCAGCGTGCAACGCCGATGCTCTAACATTGAGCCACGAGATATATCTATCATATCTATTATCGCATATCATATGTTATAGTCTAGGATGTTTATGTAGTCTTTCACAACTATATATTTATCTTTTTATAGCTTTCATAAGGTTCATAGCTCTGTGGTAGAGCATTCAGCTGCGGTAACTGTTACCCTGGGTTCAAACCTTAGTAGATGTATAAAGATCTACGTTTCAATTTTATTCAAAGTGTAAATGCAAGTCCGCAAGTGACTAGAAAAAAGCTAACCTGACATCATATGATTCATGGCTCATTGGTATAGCATCGGCGCGGTATGCCGAACATCCAGGGTTCGATCCCTGGATAATAATTGAATGCTTACAGATAAACGATAAACCAATGGAAACAATGCTTACCATCAAAGGTGGCATAAACAATAAAGGTGAATTGAGCAAGCTAAATAAAAAAAAGTTGATAAATGTAATGTGTGAACACAGACAATGAAAGAAAAAATTTTTGCAAAAACATTTTATAAAAAAAAATTTATTGACCATTCTCTGCACATCACAATTATTTTTGCAACTTTAAAAAGGCACAATAGCCCTTTCAAAAGTTGCCGTCAACCCAGGCAGGGGGAGACACTGCCTTGTTGACCCACCGGGGAGATTACCCGGTGATTGGCTAAGAGAAGCCGGAAGAAGAGCTGAAGATTTGGAACATTTTTACAGGAGCGATTAACCTTTAGTTCGGATTTGTGGGTAGCCACGTCGCCCTCCGTGAACACATCATCGGACGAAGCGGCACCCCACGTCCCCTTTCCGGCCAGAGCCCTCCAAACCTCGGTATATGTTGTTTTTATATATACCGTACAGTAGGGGCATGACCCCCTACGGGCTTATTACGAGTCAAGGGGAAACGGGGCTACGGAAAGGAAGGGAGCCCAGATATGCACTTCAATTTTTTAAACATAAAATACCGTCTCGGGAATCCAAATTAAGTATAGAAATGTCATGTCATCCATTCAATCATTACAATTTATTCAGTGTCTTGCCCCAACCAAGAATCTTTTCAGATCCAATGTTACTATTAACCTATGCTGAGAAAAGAAAAACACCATTAAGCATCTCAATTGTTGCTCATGTGACTTACATGACTTATAGATTCAATTTCTGGCAGAAGCTTGGGAAAGGCCATACAAATTGCAGATGAAAATCATTGTATAAGGCTCTTAAATGATAAAATAGCACCCCTAGAATGTTGCATTGTTGATAGTTGTGTTCCCAGTATGCTGAAAATCCTTTCCTATTGGATAAAATTTTTTTTTTTTAGATTAGACATGGTTGGCAAAAAGTAGGAGAAATGCTTTGTCATAAATTCTAAAAATTTTCAAGAAAATTCCTTTCATACCTAAAAAGTCCATGTATGATGTTCATCGCTGCAATGCCAACGAAATGAAACATCTTTAGGGCCATTTAAGTACCCAGCTTCACCAACACTCTGAATGTAAAGGACAAGTTGTTCTTTAGCAAGAGAAGCAGAATTATTTGAGGCTTCTAGCTGTGACAGAACTATAAAGGATTGCTGTGACAGAACTATAAAAGATTGCTGTGACAGAACTATAAAAGATTGCTGTTACACAGGATTCATTCACACAAGATGGTACTTCTCATTAGACAATTTGCATACTCTATTACTTTACCTCATACCTTAATGGTAATGCGCTTTCAGTGTTTTTCAACTGTAGGCTCACTCTTCCATCCTGTAACACTTCCAGACTTGACTTGATCCCCCACTAAAATTCTGTGAATGCAAAATAATAGCATTAAAAATACTTTTTCGATAGACAAAAAACCGAAAAGTACCTAATTCATGTTTTACGTTGAACTCGTGCTATTTCTGGGTTTCCTTACCACACCCATTTTTCAGCCCAAATACGGTCCCACAATTGTTCACTTCCGTCGCTGCATGGACTTATTACTAACAATTCTTTTAGTGCAGCACTAAGAGAATTTAACTTTAACACACTGTCAGGTGGACTGAATAACTAAACAATAAATAATTGTTTGTTAAAATTCTATACTTATTTTGAATTCTTATTTGAAAAGTTTAGGTACCTGACTGTGTTCGCCTAATGCCAACTCATCCTCATGTTCAGTTAGGGATGAGTTTGGAAAAACCTCCTTCACTGTTTGGAAACTGTTCCGTTCCAATTTGTTCTTTTCCCCTAGCTGAGCTTGTAGACTCAAAATTTGAGCTACAAAACACAAATGAATAAAAGCAAATAAATAGAATCATTACGGCCTTACCATCCTTAGTTTCGTTGTTATCTAATATTTTGTGTTGTTCCAATAATTGGGCCTGCAGCTTCATAATTTGATCTAATAAACAATAATTAATAATTGAAAACCAATATAATAATGTTTATACTTACTATCCTTTTGTTGTATTATCTTATCCATTTTTCAATTGTTCCTCCAGCCACGCGTTATTCTCCATCCACGCTACTGAACTAACTGCGAATGGCATCCAATGGACTGAAATTGCCTACGCCAGTAATAACGAGTCTGAGCGGTAGATGGCTACGTGTCGGAAAAAAAAGAAAAAGTGTGATTTTTTTTTTTTTTTGGCGAAATTTTTTTTTTTTTGTGTAAAACGGATTGCCATAGTTACACGACAAAATTGCTTTGGAAGGAATCATGTTGTTTTGTTTTTGAACTTAAAATTATAACTTATTTTACCTTCAATAATTAGTTGAACAGAAGCATAGAACTAAGCCATATTGGCCGAAATCCCAAGACAGTATTATTTTCACATTGGATTTAACGTTAACAAATTGATTTTATCTATAATTTCAATATCAATTATTAAATATTTGTTTAAAAAAGCTTACAAGGTATGTTTGGCAACCGATTTGCGCAACGTTGCCGCTCCGCAGAAAACCTTACCGGTAAATTCCAGAGCTGACGTGTCTTTCCAATTTTTGTGTTGTTTTCCTTCTGCTGTAGCATCGGGATTATTGTTTAAATAGATCTGTTTTATTGTTTTTCACGTGTTTGCAATGGATCTTCGGTCTATAATTTTGTTCGCCTTCTTTCTCGTCTCAACTGTTCAAGGACTTATGTTTGAATTACAACCGAATGGCAGAAAATGCTTAAGAGAAGAAGTACAGAAAGATGTTCTCGTCACCGGAGAATATGAGGTGTCTGAGGTTCCTGGCCAAAGAACGGATGTGAAAGTATGAATCATTAATTAATTACATGTTAGCTGTGTTTGAGAATACTATTTTGTTGGGCTAATAACAGGTAACAGATATCAAGGGACACACTTTGGTGAGCCATGAAGATAAAAGTAAAGGAAAATTTGCATTCACAACTGATGATTATGAAGTCTATGAAATTTGCTTTTTGTCCAAAGTCCCTCCTAGTAAGTTTCACAACAAAAAATTTTTAACTGTAAAGATAGTGACAACAAAATAATGATAAAGCTAAATAATCAATTTTCTTTTTCAGATCTGAGAGGGCAAAAACATGAGGTGGAGGTTACCATCAAAATGGGACTTGAAGCCAAAAATTATGAAACTGTAAGTTGGTTTGTTCATCTGAAAGCTGTGTTATTGTTGGTAACTAAACAATTATCGACTTAACCAATGTTGTATCTTTAGTTGGGAGAAGCTGCAAGATTAAAACCCCTTGAAGTGGAACTTAAACGATTGGAAGACTTGTCTGAGGCAATTGTGCAAGATTTTGCATACATGAGACAAAGAGAGGAAGAGATGAGGGATACCAATGGTAACTATTGTTTGATTCTGCTTGATACAAGAAGGTTTTTTAAATCCTGTTTAAAAATTCCTCTCTGCAGAATCCACCAATTCCAGAGTATTGTATTTCAGTGTTTTCAGTATGTTGTGTTTGGTTGCCTTGGCTACTTGGCAGGTGTTATATCTCCGCCGCTTTTTCAAAGCCAAAAAATTGATTGAATAAAATTATTTCATTAAGTGTTTGACAATAAAGATGCCAGCGAAACCGAACAACTGTTCAACCAAACGAACTCGTCCTGGTGTCAATGGTTGTGTGTAATAACAGAAAAAGAAAATTTGCTCCAATCTCCGTTAATGCGTTTAAATTTAATTGTCAACTTTCAAAAAAATGTCTTGTTTTCGTCCTTCGAACGTCCAGTGCTATAAATTTTTGCATATTGCACTTTTATGGCATCGCAGTAAAGCACTTCTAGTTGGATAATCGTAAATTGTTGGAAATCATGATAGAGTAACCATGATTTTCATCATGCTGGATGAGACCCATTCAAATGTAAATAAGCTGACAGTAGATCAAAGGTTTAAAAGTTTACCAATGGCATTTCGCGCTTGACCGTCTCAATAGAAATGTTTCCACGCATCAAACCTGAAATCGCGAGTGAAAACGCTGAAACATAAAACGAGAATTGGCACTGTGCTAGCACAGTCTCACTTATTTTAGTTTACTGACGAATACATTTATTTGGGATGAATACAAACCATAATAGAGCGTAATGGAAATTCCTGTTGTGCTATTTTAAGTCGAGACAAAATAACTGGAATTTCATGCGCTTTTCGAAGTTCATTAGGATTCTGTTATGTGACCTGGGCAAGAAAAAATTATATTCACCCCTTGTCGACTTATTGTATAAAAGCATGCATCTATAAAACACTTACTCAATACTGTTTTCTGTCGTAAGTGGCGGTATCATGTCGGCTGCTTCAGAAAAAGGATTGACAGGCTCCGAACGCATATCATTGGAATGCTTCCTGACCCTTAGGCATGCTCTAGATAAGGCGGCAACGTCTGCTGATGCTTGAAGTGCTCCGCTCTCGGAGAATTTGTTGACGCAGGAAAATAACCGTCCCAATTCTGCTGCCACCTCACGCACAACTCTTTCGAGAATACGAGACACTAGTGAAGGGCTAACCTATAGAGCAATGTGTTTAGTTCTATATAGGCTTAACCTACAGAAATTATGTTTTCAAATACTTGGGCAACTTCAGCATGAACAGCAATCATGTTCATAATTATTTCTTTGCAGTAGGGCCGAATATCATTGGTGATAGGAAGATTCTTGTTCCAATCAAAGCGCCCTGCATACATAGAAGGTTCCACAATTCCGATTAGGGGCTCAACCTTCTCTTCTAGGTAGGCTTCCATTAATCGCTCTTCGGTTTTCGTCAGTAATTCCTTTGCCGCCTGAATGGCAGCCGAAAGATCAGGGTAGCCCAGTTTATTCCAATGTTCTTTCAATCTTGGGGAAAAAGGCACCATGACTATTGGGCTATCAGTTATCTATGCGTCAAATATCATGTGTACCTGGGCAAAATGTAAAGCATTGTATACTGGCAATTACTGAGCCCCAGCAACAACTTCATTTCGCGAGTTATATCTTCCGTATGATTCTGGTCTGAAGACGCCAAACGTTCTGTGCTACGTGCAAAACTGAATAATAATTTTTGCACTAGGAGATTCAAGTCGCTGAGCACAGATGAATTTTCCATTAAGTTAGTTTCACGTTGTTCTGATTGGAATACTGTCTCCTTCACTAGTTGCAAGCATTCGATGA
Organism: Daphnia carinata; assembly: GCF_022539665.2. Lineage (NCBI taxonomy): Eukaryota > Metazoa > Arthropoda > Branchiopoda > Diplostraca > Daphniidae > Daphnia > Daphnia carinata. Next base: position 7,866,802 of record NC_081333.1, read on the forward strand.
CTTGCGTTTCAAACACATGAGGCTGACAATCAGAAAACGAAAAAAAAAAATAAATAAAAATTTAAATAAACATTCATCATTGAACATTTGCGTATGAACATCAATACCAACTGAGTGATGGATCCATGTGATTCAATAAACTCTAATTTCCAGTTCTCTTGGCTGGCCAGATGTGTGACGTTTTCAGCGGCTTGCATTAATAGGCTCCTCATGCAATGGACCCTTAAAAACACAATATGAGATAATAACTAATTCGTTAAAACATGTCCAGTACCTCAAATCGTGAAGCAGGTCACGAATTACATCAATGGCTTCTGTAGGCAAATCAAGTGTCAGCAATTCGGCGTAGCAGGTCCGAACAGTTCGAAGACAAAGTACAAACCAGGACCCTATTCCTTCTGAAGATGGATTTGAAATGTACGTTTTTTTGTTTATTCAAGTAGGATCCTATAATCTTATGAGGTAAAAACGTATCAAAGTACCATGATCCGAAAATATACCACTGAAGGGTTGCCAAATACCAAACTGAGCTCTATGTGGAGATTGGCGGTCCAGTGTATGAGGAACAAGGGCAGCTCTGATAAGCTGGCTAAAAATTGTTACCACGTCCAACACCATTTTCTAGATTTGATTATTAAAGAAATATATATATCATATATCTGCAAACCCCTTCCTTTATAAATTGAGTAATTACTTTAAATTCATCCTTTTTCAACGCGTCCGTCCGAACAAATAATTCTCCAGCAAAATAGGCTTGACCAAGTCTCCAAAGTTCTGGGAATACGGACATAAATCGATCATTCAGCTCTTCGAGAAATGTTACCCTTCCCGGTGTGCTATTAGGTAGAGGTTCGGCAGAACTAGAAGATGGTAATACGAGGTTGTTTGATCGCTTTCCTTTTGATGGCCCAGATTTCACTAGTAAAAAGCAGTAGCATTTAAAACATTAAAAGAAAATAACTTTGGTAATCACTTACCTATTTCTTCTTGTTCCAATCCCAGGTATTTATCCTTACATTGGAACAAAACCTGAGAACAGTGCTTGTATTGACCTGCGATACAAAGCCAAGCTGGATCATTGGGACATTCAAGGTTTGTCAAGTTTCTGCGGGAAAAAGATAAGCAGATCAGCGAAACTATGGTATAATCGGTAAAAGGGCAATTTTCAAGACCCAACACAACATGCGTGTGAAATTTTCTGACCTGATAATTTTTTTTTGTTCTTCGAGTGAAGTGGGATACTGCTGCAGCTTCTCTTGAAGAACCTCTCTAAGGTTTAAAATTTGCTGTTCTGCTTCTTGCAACACTCTTTTAAAAACCTTAAAACACAGGGCAGCTAGGTAATGGTTTGTTTTGAATTGACAAAAAAAGTTGAATGTAATAAATAGATAACATACCTGTACTTCGGTATTTCTAAACAAAGCTTTTGCTCTTGCATAATCATTGATTACTAAATCATAGTCAGCTTTCTGAATGTTTTTATCAAGAGTGGAGGGTAAGTGAAACAGAAATCGGAATCTTTGTAAAATTCCTAGAGCATTTCTTGTTCCATCAGCCTGCTCTTTACGTTTGAGAACATCGTCAAATAGCCGACCAGCTTCGGTTTTCGCGCCTGTAAAACAGAATTATTTCATCATAAATATGCGCTAGTAACGCGAAAAGAATTTGCGTACTCAAGATGGAATTTTCCAGCGAGGCTGTCATATCCGGTCCATATTTTGTTTTATTGTCTTCCACAACCTTTTTTAACGTCAACAATGTATCCATCTGTTCTATTACCGAACCTGCATGAGTCTTCAAAAGTTAACAATTAGGTGCATATTGTAGAAGATACATTGACAGAAAACCATACTTTTAAAAAAGATATTTGTCCTTCCTTTTGAGCTTCAACTCTACGTTTAAGAAAGCTTAGCCCAGCTTTCAAATCATCAAACCCAGTGCTATGGTGATGTTGTAATAAGAACCAAGATGGTGAAAAATGTTCACTCCCAAGCTCTCCATTTGATTCAGGAAACAATTCTTGTAGTTCTTCTTCTGGGTACTTTTTCCTAGATAAAAAAAGTTAATTAATGTGAAGATTAAATACAAAGGGCAGGAATAAGTACACAGCATTTTCAACTGACAGCCCCAATGGATCATCTTGTTGATAGCTAGAAGGAATTAGAGCTCTATGTCTCCCTAGCCCAGTCAAATGTGATTCATCAACCCAAACTGCACTTTCTTTCAAAGGCCCTATTGTTTCATGATAGCCTCTAAACTGGACTGTACATGAACCTTTTCCTCCAGATTTAGTGATGATAATTATATCCCCCTTGCTCTTCCCCGGGCCTGATCTGGCAACAATTTTATTACTGGAAACCCACTCAGCAGACAGTAAGCAATCTGAGTTGCAAATAATAAGGCCTAAAGTAACGACAGAAAATATATGAAGACTATATTAATCGTCAGTGGTTAACGGCATTCGTCCAATAATACCAATAATATCGTCAGGTCCACTGCCAAAATTTTCTCCTCGTATAGTGACTCGAGTTCCTGGGGGCCCTTCCTTGGGCGAAACTCCCGTCACAATAGGCGGTAAACCCATTGTATATCACCACACTAATCATAAAAATTATCATTTCAGTGATATTTTCCAATTCAAGAGCACTTTACCTTTGATATGTTTGTATGAATGTGGGGTTTTACAGCTCTATTGGCCAATCTTAGAAAGAATTACGGCCCCAAATGGTAACACATTACTTCGAAGTAAGTTGTGTCAAAAACAGAATAGCAGACGAATTTTACAGCAATTGGCCTGACATTCGTTATTTGCCTTGCGCAAATTTGAGGTTGAATTTTCCAAAGGGTATAGGGCGAAAAGTAAAAACTGAACTACTGGAGCGAATAATATCCGAAAGAAATTAAGTTTGTCCCTAAGTTACTAAGATTGGCCAAGCCGATTTCGATGACGAATTTATAAACGGAAAAAAAAAGAATGAATATGACACAAGATTATCACAAACCACTTCAGACCTTTATTCAAGATAATTCACCATCTCAAAGGATCACATTTTCTTATTTTAGACACCATTACTTCATGCGATATTTTTTGAACAAAGGGTGTTTAGATAAGTTACTGGAAGCTGACGGGCGTTTGTACTCCATGTACACTGCATCATCAGCACCACTCATCGAAGCCATAGTTCCAGTGCGACGTCCGAACGCGGATGGTCGACCTCCAATTTCGCCTGGAACACGTTCCTCGTCAGCATCCATGTCGGATGCAGTAAGGACTAGTTGCAATAGCTTGGTTTGCTCTTCTTTGGTCTTATAATGCAATTCTTGATCTTGATCCATTCCCGCCATGCGAGTGATGACTTTGTAACTATAGCCTTGATTCACCAAAAAACGTTGGCGTTTACGAGAGAAACTCATTTCCATAGTGTCTTGTGACACTAAGGTGTAGAAAAATGCGTTATACTCCTCCGCAATGGCACCCTTTTTTGCTCGCAGAATACGACCAAGGCGTTGGGCTTCTTGACGACGTGAGCCACCGTGCGAGGAGATCTGAATCAAAACATTTGCATCCGGCAAATCAAATGAAGTATCGGCGACTTTACTGACAAAGATGGTGTTGACTTTAGGATTGAGTTTGAAATTTTGAAGAATCTGAAGCCTTTCATTTTGTGAAGTTGGGCCATAAATAAACGGTTTGTTCATCGTAAGCGCAAAATGTTTGAGGGCATAGACATTATCAGAAAAGACGATGATTTTGTCATTCCTCCGCTCGTGATAGCGGATAAGAAATTGACAAGCTCTGAATTTGTTAGGATTCATGACAAAAAGCAGCATTTTCTTTGCCGATTTGCATGCGAGATACTCGCGATAAAATTCGGGACTCATAGGACACCACACTTCAGCGCACTGCACACGAGCAATAAATCCGCGCTTCTGTAACTCCAACCAATTAGCTTCGTACAACTTTGGTCCGATTAAAAAATTTAAATCTGCAATTTTGTCTAAAAACGAAAATAATCGTTAATGAAAATACCTAGGTGAAACCGATAAATATTTCAATATGTATAAAGGAATCAGTACCGTCTTCACGAACGAGAGTAGCTGTCAAACCAAGCTTGCAATGAGCTTGTACAATCGTCAGCACACGACGAAACATGCGTGCTGGGATAGTGTGCACTTCATCTAGAACCATGATTCCCCACTCTTGTTCTTGAAGCCATTTCATCGTCTGATCAGCTTCATACGATCGCTTTTGTTGATGTGTTATCATGTTAAAAGTGGTGATCATAATGCTACATCCATGAGGTTTGTCTTTAGCGTCTGATGTAAAACGGCAGATCATACCTGGGATTGCACATATTATTTAATAAACCAAAAAGAAAATCGTTTAAGGAGTTGGTTACTATCGTCAGCTGTCGACCACATCTTGAATTGTGCTTTCCATTGTTCAACTGAAACTCCAGAATTGCAAAGAACTAGGGCTCTTTTACGAACAGTGCAGCAAGCAGTTACGCCCACTAAACTTTTACCGGCACCACAAGGTAGGACGATGAGTCCAGAGCGAGCTCGGCCATTTCCAAACATTTTGCGCAGACTTTTTTCTTGATAAGGTCTCAGTACAGCAGCAGGTTTCAAATCAATGTTGATATCTTGATTATGAGTGTCGTTCCGGAAATCGTATTCGGCTAGTAAAGGGTACTCTAGCTGAATACATCGTTTTTGTATAGTTTCAATTTTTTCCTGGTTGACCTCGAATGCAACCGTTTGAAGGGAACCGTCATCGTCATCATCTTCGTCTTTATCCATTTTATCATAGAAATTTGTGATGTCATCTGGCACTTGCTTGCTGCTTCCCTCTGCATCTTCTGCTGCATCCTCTCCTGATGTGCCTTTTCCAAATTGAATGGATGTTGCTTTAGATTGCACTTGGGTGATTAGCCCATCAGTAGTTGTTTCAACACTATGACGGAGTCGGCATTCTTGAATCACAGGATCTTTTAACAATTTTTGGATCACATCCGGATATTGTGACTCCACAAAATAGCGGTTGTGCTTTAACACAAGCTTCACTTTGCCATAAGAAAGTGTTGAAATTTTGATGAAGTCAATAATTCCATCTGGAACTGCTGTTTTACTTAGTCTTTTCAAGTATTCTATGATGTCATGTGTTTGTAAACCAACACTCACAGCAGCATACAATGAATATGATGTCAACTTATACTCATGGATGTGTTCTGGACGGCAGACTGGTTCACTAATAGCAATCAAAAAATCATGTGCATGTTTATAGACTGGTGAGAAAGATTCCAAAAAGATGTGCCCATTCGGGGCAACCCATAATGGTCTGGACATGTGATCAGGCTTGAGTTGCAAGTCCCGGTAATCTTTTGCACCATATTCATCCTCTCCTTGTTTCTCGCCTTCAGTTTCTATGTTATGCTTTGCAGCTTCAGGTACACCTTCAGCTTCATTTCCATCAGGGATTCCTTCGTCGTAATTTCCTTCATCTTCAAATTCTTTACGTTTCTTGCCGGCAAATTTTTTTTTTGATCCATCGTAACGATCCCCATCTTTCTTACCATATTTACGATTTCCTCCAGCCATGTTGCACGTGTAAAACCAGAACGGCAAACCGTTTTTCAGTTTCAACGTATTAAATGGAGTACTTCCTGTCGGCAATGTTATTTTGTTACGAATTTTGACTAAACAAAACTTTCACCACTGTTTTTTAGAGTCAGTCACCAGCAATTCAGTAAGTTTCGCCAGGTTTCTCTGTACGCTGTTAACTAACAAAAAAAAACCTCCGTAGTGGGAAAACAACATAAATAAGGATGTGACGAAGAAGCTCCATCTGAAGGTGTAATTAGACAACCGAATTTACTGTATGATTGAAATAAAAATTGATATTATACAAAAAACATGTTAAGTGAACTTTTTGCGTCAGAATTTTGTCGTTTATATTTGGAATTTGAATGCAAATTTCGTTGGTGCAAAAAAAAATATATATTATTAATATTATTAAACACCAGATGCCGTTTTCTCTCCAATCTGCTTCAGTCGTCTGTTTTCGCCTTTGCTGTTTGGCATTGGATTCATTTTCGTTTTCTGCCATGACAGTATAAGCTGAATTTAATTAAACTCAACTGAGACTCAGCTCATTGTCAACTACACATCACCATCTGGATTTCCATTCTGCCATCATTTCTGGTGGTAGAAGATGAACCCTCTAACGTAAGTAAAGTCGTGTCTTTGTACAAGGCACACAGTGTGAGGCGGAACATAATATTCGTAAAGTATTTCACTGAATAATGTAGAGCTTATGGTCAAATTATCATGTTGTTTGAAGTTATTGTGACGTTTTGGAGTCAATTGTGTGTTTTATACATAGGTATTTATCATAATTTTTCCAGGAATGTGAAAAACATCAAGAAACTTAGTGAGACGGAACTCAAGTATAACATATCTGGGAAGGCTTCATGGCACTATCAATACAAAGACAGTGCTTGGATTTTTATTGGAGGATTACCTTATGACTTATCTGAGGGTGATGTCATCTGCATATTTTCACAGTAGGTTTCATATTGTTAAAATCTGTTTTGTACTGTTTGTATGGACTGTTAACAGTGTGAATTGTTATGCAGGTATGGAGAGGTTGCTAACATCAATTTAGTGAGAGACAGGGTTACTGGTAAATCTAAAGGCTTTTGTTTTTTATGCTATGAAGACCAGAGATCAACAATTCTGTCAGTTGATAACTTAAATAGTATCAAGGTAACTTTTCAATAAACTTCATTGTATGTACGTGTTTCATTGCTTAAAAATTTCGTTAGGTCTGTGGAAGAACTCTGCGTGTCGATCACGTCGAGCAATACAAGATTCCTAAAGATCCCGACAAGCTCGATGAAGATGCATTGAGGATTCTCCAGGAAGGATGTGGTCCGGAATCGTCAGTCATTAAATCTTTAATGAATTCCACTATCGGAAAGGATCTCGCGACACAAGAGAACACTTTAACAACCGAAGTTCAAGTTAAAAAAACAGAAATGAGTGTAGAATCACATCGCAGCAATGGAGAGGGAAGAGGAAAAGAAAGGCGCCGTTCACGAAGCCCTAAACGTAGGCGCAGTGCTGAGAGGGACTACGCGGACTATAGAAGCCGACCATATGACAAAGAGAGGTCAAACCGTTATGATAAAACCAAGAAAAATAGGGAACATTCACCAAGGAGCGATCGATCGCGCGACAGGGACAAGAAACGTGAAAGACGTTGATCGAACTATTATACTTTTTTCGTCTTCGTTCTTTTTGAATAAAATGTCATTTCAACGATATTGAATTATAGCATCAATGTAAAGTGAATTTAGTCATACTGTATTGCCGCATTAACAAAACCATGCAGGCATGTTTATCCAACGGGAAGAAACTGTACCAATCGCAGTAAGCTTTTTGGTGTGTTTCCTTGGATAATGGCAAAAACAAACCAAATCAAGGGGTGATTCTTTTTGGGTCACGGGGAAACATGGACGTTTTCCGAATGTTATCCAATCCCAAGAAGAGCATAGCTACACGTTCCATGCCAATACCACCACCGGCGTGCGGTGGGCACCCGTAGCGGAAAGAGTCGATGTAAGCCTTAATTTTTGATAAATCTAGGGCAAGAAAATCATACTAAGATAGCTATTACATCCGAAGATATTGAGTATATTTTACCAATGTTATGGTGTCTGGCTCGCTCCGACAGGAATTCGGGATCGTGAATACGCTGAGCTCCAGACATTATTTCTTCTCCACGCATAAAAATGTCGTAAGAATTCGAATATTTCTAGTTTTGCAGAAAGTGAAAAATCAACAAAAAATCAAATACCAGAATTTTGACTGATAACTGCTACCTTATTCTTAGGATCCGGCATCGTGTAGAACGGACGAACGGCTAGCGGATATTTGTCCAGAATATAGAAATCGGTTCCGTACTATTAGAAAGATTGGTATATAATAAAGAAAAAAATTACGACTTGGCTCATTGCTGGCTAAATATCGTTAATACTTTGGCTTTCACTAATCTGCCCAACAATTTCTCCATGGGTGTACTTAAATCGTCCTCGTCGCCAATTTGTTCTCCTGCCTGGCGAAGCATCTCAACTCCTTCTGGAAACTCTAGGCGCAATGGAGGATCCAGAAAGGTAAACGGTTCTGACGGAAATTGACGATTAACAGTTGCAATTTCCTGCATACATCTGTGAAACAGGAGAGGGTCGCAGGAGTTAAGAATTATGGTGCCTTCGCAGAAATGAAAATGAACGGCACTTACTGTTTTTGGAGACCACGGAAAACTTCGGTCAAAACGACGCCAATAGTGTCTAACACTTCGTGATAGTGAGAATGGAAAGCCATTTCTAAATCCAGTCCGACAAATTCTGTCAAGTGACGATGAGTATTGCTGTCTTCCGCTCGAAAGACTGTAATAAAAATGATAAAAAAAAAACTACAAAATCGGAACGTTGATGTACAGTATTAGATACGAACCAGCTCCAATAGTGTAAACTTTTTCAAAATCGGCAGCAATGGCCATTTGTTTGTATAGTTGTGGGGACTGCGCCAAATAAGCAGAGCCTTTGAAGTACGAGACGGTGAAAACATTGGCACCTCCTTCACTGGCTGCCGAAATAATTTTTGGTGTGTGGATCTCTACAAATTTCTAGAAAAGCAAATTTTTAATTAATTTTATTATTCTACTTAATAGGCTGAGAAATTATTAATGTTTAGTCGTATTACCCGTTGATCAAGCGCCTCACGGAAAAGTCGGCAAACAGCAGCTTGAATTCGAAATATCGCCTGATTTGTAGGTGTGCGCAAATCTAATACACGGTTATCTAGCCGTGTTTCCTGGTTAACTCTTATGGCTAGTTCTCCTTCTTTGTCCTATAAAACAATGGGTATTACTATTAATAAAACCAATAGACTTAATAAGCAGATATTGTACTTCTTCAGGGCGAGAAGCATCTTCGATCTGAAGAGGGAGCCGCGGTTCAGCAGCACTAACAACCCATAGTTGGATTACATGAAGTTCTACATCTTGCTGTGTTGCTCCTTCAATCTTCTGTGGGACAGAACGGACAATCCCCTCAACATCAATAACTGATTCTTTGGTGATGCTACAGGTACACACCAGAAATGAATATTTTTTTTTTACCATGTTGATTCCCAAATATTATCCATTACCCAGCAGTAAATTTAACAAATGCTTTACTGATAGACTCCGACACAGCCAAAAGGCACTGCACAGTTGACTGCTGCTGACGAAGCAAGAAGAAGCATTGTTTTCCTTTGGCTCTGCTGGTGTGTAGTCTACCTCTAGCCCAGATTTTTGATTCAATGAGAGACAATCCAATGTCCTCAACTCTTATGGTAGATAGTTCCAGCTTTTCTTGACTTTGGTTCATAACAGCATTACCGTAACAGCCAGAGGAATAGTCCACCTCCTCCACTGAAGCTACATCCTTGAATGAAGTATTAAAAGTATTAGGTAAACTATGACACATATTTAATGTACAGGATTACAATTGCTGCTTTCTTTTCTTCTTTTTTTGCAGCTTTTGCAGCTTCCTTTGCCTCTTTCTTTGCTGCTTTCTTTGACTTCCCCTGCTCACTAGACAAAAGTAGAACAATTATAGAATTCAGAATTAAGAAGGGGATGATGCGTAAGATTTCACTTATTTCCTTAAATTACCCAGCGGTTTCCGCAATATTTTTATCTGAAGTCATTTTGTGATTTTCCTTAGACTGTAGATGTTTCTAGCAAGCCTGCTTTAAGGACAACAATTATGTTCCCAGAAACTCTGAGCACGAATTTATCTCAAAGCTCTCTAGCAGAAGGCAACTCGTGTAAAGAGAAATGACCGAGAGAGATAACAGAGGTAAGCGGGAGTGGGCGGAACTGAATGTAAAAAAGGGACATCTGTAGGGAGAATTTAGGAGCAGATCGCGGTTACCTAAAGGGCTCTTTCGTTAAGTAGAATGTGATTATAGGGGCCTTATTGTACTGTACTTTAAACTTTACCGTTCATATTTTAGAAGTTCACCATTGTCGTAACGTTTAGTATTGGAGGCTGAACGACATATGCAATTTCCTTCCTGGGGAGATGTTTTGTTCAAGGATGCAGCATTGGAATATGTTTATCATTCTATCCGGCTTGTATTTACTGCAAATATCGTACTCTAAAAGAAAAGCTGTGCAATGTGGCCATGTAGAGCCAGATTTGCGGAAACTGTGAAGCATGTGTTTCCGGTTACCATCAGGGCTAAACTAATCTAATGTTCACAACAGCGCAGTATTTTGCTTCAAACAAACGACGTTATTGCGTATACATCCTCCATCTGTGCTGATTTTTACATAGTCTGGTTGCTCTGCAAACAGCAGTTTATTTCAGGTAAGTAGGCTACTACAAAATACTTTCATGCATAAACCTAGCGACTGTTAAACTAAAAGATATTGTACATTCTATTAGTAAACCTCAATTCAACGTCCACAGTTTAATGGTTGGTTGCTGTAAATAACAAGATTTCATCTTCCGCCCAATTTAAAAACGGGGGTATCTTTCGGTAGAGACATATAATAGGAAACATTAGGGAGTTTTAGAAGCTTCAGCAATTTTTAAACGTTTTCTGAACCACTATCGGAGTCTATTGTTTGTCCATGTGTATTTTTGCGCACAGGCCTCTAAGGTTGATACGAAGATAGCGAAGTACGTTTGACTTCAGCTACGAAACATGCAGAAAAACTCTGCCACAACAAACAGCTGTACATGAAGCGTAAACCATGCGAGTGAAGCGGTGTCTGGAATTTGTAAATGCAGTTCGCGACGATAGAATAAGCCATATTAGTGCGACCATTGTGAATTCTATCGTGGTCTGAACTTCATTGAGACCTATGTCTGTTCCAAAATCTGTCGTCTTAAGGGCTTATCTTAGAACTAGGGATACTGGTACCATATAGCAATGACCTTTTTAGACACCATTCAAATGACAAGCCATTCGCAAAATAAATTCGATAGTGCAACACTAGGTTGAATTAAGGAACGATGAAACTGTTTAGACGCTCATCAAGAAGAGGAGGATACGAAATCAATAGAAATTGCACGTATAACAGAAAGTACGACTGGGTAATGTGGTTTTCATCGAGAGCAAGCAGTCTGAGACGACGAATAAACGTGTTTGCAGAATTTCAGCAGCAATGATGGCGATTAGGCGAGAGACACATTACTCTGCAGAAATTTCAATATACAGTTACTTTCTGTTTGTTAACTGGTATTTGACTTACGAGGCACTTTTACTCTAAATTTATTTTCCAAAACAAATTTTGAAACTAGTGTAACAGGGTCCCTAAGTAAGAGAAAGAGTTCAAACTTTTTTATCGCGTGTTTGCGATCACGGACACCTAATTTTGACAGGTGAGGAAGGCATAGTGCATTGGTATCAAAGTCAAATAATGCAACACTAGGATAACTTTAGACATCACAAATACCATTCGAATACGAATGCAGATATGCTTCTATAGCGCTCAGTGAACTTCAAACAATAGCTGTGGTCTTTGATGCAACTCTATCAACAACAATCTTATCGCATTGTCCTTCAAATGGGTAGTCGTGTTTATATCTTAGTAACGCACTGTGGTGGACAAGATGTCTCCACAGACGGATGAAGTTGCGAGCAGCTCCAAAGAAAACTCTTTTAGAAAGCAAGGACGTGCAAAAACCAGCCATGAAGGTACAATAATGTAGTAACTAATTGCGGCCACCTCTATTCAGCTTTTCTTTTCGAATGTGCACACCTGTCAGTGATGTCATATTGTTTGATTTACGTCTTATTATAATAGTTCTAACCCATTACTTTACCGCCTGATACTACTACTGCCTGATGTGCAATATTAACGATAATTTTAATTTAATTATGGTACTCAATATTTCATTAATACCTTCCTGATAAAGGTGCAGCAAGACGCAACAAAGGATTCACCAGGGCCGAAAGTTCCAGCCAGGATTCTCACTCCAGCGATAGTTCAGCGTCGCAGAACGTTGATGCTAAATATGTCAACCTAGGCGAGGAAGATCAAATGGTAAGCAGCATACCATCGTCCGTGTACAAAAACAAAGCAAATATTGGCTACGGTGCTGTGCATTGAATTACAAAATATTTCTCCCACGTGCAACGCAGGAAATCCACGGATACCGTCGGTCGGTTTTCTGGACTACAGTTACATGGTTTTTCATCGTCATAACTGTTGGAATACTGCGGATGGTCTATCACTGGTTTCCGGAGTGGTTTCTGAACTGCACACATACAAAATGTCCCTTGGAAGTTGCCGAAAAGGTGTTGCTAGTGGTAAGTTGAAATGATATTTGACTGTTAAGAATTCAGAGCATTTAAAACGATAACGATTTTCTACCTTAAAAAAAATAGGAGATTTGCCAGGAAAAGTATAGGAAAATACATATTCGAACCATAATTCACCAGACAGCTCTGCAGGCTATGTAAGATGCTCAGCACATTCGACGCCAATCTAAAATGTTAAAACTTTCCTATGTTTTAATCTCGTATCCTTTCAGAACTGTTGCCAATCAGGAGGAACTTAGCACGAATAATAAAAATCACACCGAAGATCATGTCATGGAAGAGTTTAACAAAGCGACAGAAGCGTTGTCCCTTCCACTCCCGAATCCCGATGGCACGTTTAACGGCAAGTAACTTGTTGATGAATAACAGACGGAAATAACTTAACAATCACGTTCGGAAATTTTCTTTTTTTTAGAAGTAGAAAACATGCGTTTGTTTACCTGCAAGAAGTTGCGTTACGTATGGAACGAAAGGTCAAAAGAATTCTTCAAACTTAAAAGCCTGGGCCCCGGAATACCAACTTCATCTCTCCACTGTCCGGATGCGCAACAAGGTCACGCCGGACTTTCCACCATCGAACAACAGAAAAGGTAATTCCGTTTTTTGCACGAGAATATTAGGCATCGCAATGGCATTCAAAGTTTCAATTACATTTTACAGACGTGCAGTCTACGGAAGAAATACTATTTACGTACCAGTTAGACCGATTCTCGAGCTCCTCTTGCTTGAAGTCATTAATCCATTCTACATCTTCCAAGTTGCCTCAATTTTGATCTGGATTGCGATTTGGTACTACTTCTATGCTGCAGCCATTGCCGTAATGTCCATAGCTGGAATTATAATCACCATTAGCCAAACAAGAAAAGTAGCCACTAACTAACAATAGTTATTTTGACGCATTGAGATCTAAAAAATGTCATCTCGTTTTTTTTTTTTACAGAACCAGCGAAAGCTCAGAAACACAGTTCGCGGTAATGATATTATTACCGTGTGCAGGGGAAATGGAAATTACCACACCGTAAGAACGGAAGATCTAGTTCCAGGAGATGTAATGGTAATTCCACCAGCGGGCTGCGTCTTGCATTGCGACGCCGTTCTTCTTTTTGGCACCTGTATCGTCAATGAAAGCATGTTAACAGGTAGGATAAATCCATTTTCGTTAATTTAAAAATATTAATTGACCACTAATAAAGGTGAATCGGTTCCTGTGACTAAAACGCCACTGCCAATGAGGAACGATGTCCTTTACAACCCGAAAGAACACGCAAGACATACTTTATTCAGCGGTACCCGCGTAGTCCAAACTCGCTTTTACGACGACGAAAAGGTGCTTTGCATTTCCCACATTTCCTATTTACGTTAAATTATCATAAACAACTAGCAAGCGCGTTCATATTAGGTGATGGCGGTTGTTACAGCGACTGGCTTTCTGACTGCTAAAGGGACACTTGTATCTTCGATCATGTACCCTCCACCTGCAGACTATAAATTCGAAAGAGACAGCTACAAGTTTATCGGATTTTTGGCTTCTTTAGCCTCAATCGGATTCATCTACAGCACGGTTACAAAGGTAAACGTCTTTCTTAAAAAAGACGTGGATGAAACACGATGTTTGATGTAGATGTACCGATCATTTAGATCATGAATGGTGACACTGGCTTGCAAGTCATTCTACACAGCTTTGACTTGATTACTGTCTGCGTTCCTCCCGCACTACCTGCCGCAATGGCGGCTGGAATTATCTTAGCTCAAAGACGACTTGAGTTGCGAAATATCTTTTGCATATCACCAAGAGCAATCAACGTATCAGGTATTCTGCATAAACGACTTACCTCCCATTATTTCCGAGCAGTGCTTTGACATCTGGATGTCGATGAACAGGATCCATCAATTGTGTTTGCTTCGATAAAACTGGAACTTTAACCGAAGAAGGCTTGGATCTCTGGGGTGTAGTGCCGGTTGCCAGAATTGCCAATTTCCTTCGTGTTCTTTCACCAGTCACGAGTAAGTGAATAGCGATAGTTCTAAGGGAAATTCCAAGTATACATAATTATTTGTCCTTAATCATTTCGAAAGAACCTTGTACACTACCTGGGGCCGTGTCTACGGTGACTGGAAGCGAGATGAGCCACGAAGATCCAAAGAAGGAACTACCTTATTTGCTGTTTAAAGGGATGGCTACTTGCCATTCATTAACCATCATTGATGGCACTTTGAACGGCGATCCCCTTGATCTTAAAGTAATAAACCGTTCGTTTTACCTGTGGCGAATATAGATAGGAAAAAAGCCATAATAAAACATGATTATTCTGTAGATGTTTGAATCGACCGGATGGAATTTGATAGAGCCATCACATGACGACACTCACAAATATGACAATCTCTGCCCAACAGTTGTGACGTGGACTCCGAACGAAGGCGACAAACATTCCAAAGTATTCAATTTGGTGTAGTTGTGCATAAGACGAGCTAATTGCAACTAACAAATTTACAGGTGGAAGTGGGAATTGTCAGACAGTTCCCCTTTAGTTCTGCTCTACAACGAATGGTATGGCTACTTTACATTGCTATAAAACGATCTTCTTCTTTTAAATAGTGTTATTGTAGGCTGTCTTATGCAAAGAAATGGGAAAAGATCAAATGCACTTCTTCTGTAAAGGATCACCTGAGATGATTCAGTCCTTATCGCTTCCCGAAACTGGTAGGTTACGTTATTACATTCACGCAAACTACTAATTAACCATTAAACCGTAAACAGTGCCTGAAAATTATAATAAGCTGTTGGAATCATACACCAAGCAAGGATTCCGCGTCATCGCTCTTGGCCATCGCTTGGTAGAATCCCAGTCCATCAATAAGCTGCAAAAAGTTCAGAGAGAAGATTTAGAACACGGATTAACATTTCTGGGTACGTTATTAAACTGACCTCCGTACAAGAAATTTCATTTCAACTGTCGGACATGGAACAGGTCTTGTCGTCTTGGAGAACAGATTGAAGCCTGATAGTGCCGAAGTCTTAGCCGAATTGGCCTCTGCTGCTGTGCGAACCATTATGGTTACTGGTACAAAAATAGTCATTTATCATATAAAGGATGCTGTTTAAATATTTTTTGTAATCTAGGTGACAACTTACTCACGGCCATCAGCGTTGCTCGAGGTGAGTTATGACGTAGCTCTTGAAATCACGAAAAGTCCTGATATTTGAATTTGAATTCCGCGCTTCAGATTGTGAGATGGTAGGAGAAAACGAAGAAATTGTCATTGTCAATTGCGATGAAACAACGCTTTCTGAAGATAAGCCTCGCCTAACTTTTACTTTAGCAGAAAAAGTATCTCGTCAGGTACGTATTCAAAAAATGATTTGGCAAAAGTGGAATTTCTTGTAAAACATTCACCTTTAATTGAATGAAATAGCTGACTGGTAGTCCAACTGCAACACGAGCAAATTTGAGTATTGCTGAAGATGTCATCTTAAGTATGCCGGACGCGGTGAGAACAGCATAGCCATATTTCTGCACAAGTTCGTGTTGTAATAGAATCATGGTTCTTCTCCATTCTTTAAAAGGGGACCCATTATGGCCGCTATCACTTAGCAAT
This sequence comes from Daphnia carinata, assembly GCF_022539665.2. NCBI lineage: Eukaryota > Metazoa > Arthropoda > Branchiopoda > Diplostraca > Daphniidae > Daphnia > Daphnia carinata. Next base: position 7,882,786 of record NC_081333.1, read on the forward strand.
TACCGGAAAAAGTTGGTCAGTTATCCAAGAACACTATCCCGAACTGATACCGAACTCTGTCGTTAAAGGAACAATCTTCGCCAGGATGTCACCTGATCAGAAACAGCAATTAGTGACTGCATTGCAAAAGACTGGCTATTTCGTTGGTCAGTTATCTTTAAAGAATACTTACGGAATTCACAATAATTTGAACTTCAAATTCTTTTCTCACAGGAATGTGTGGTGATGGAGCTAATGATTGCGGTGCTCTGAAAGCAGCTCACGCTGGAATCGCCCTGACCGACTCGGAAGCATCGGTAGCGTCTCCTTTTACATCGAAAGAGCCCAGTATTTCTTGCGTACCCGAGCTCATTCGTCAGGGCCGTTGCGCTTTGGTCACTTCTTTCGGCATTTTCAACTACATGGCTATCTACGCATTGATTCAATTCTTTTCCGTCATGATCCTTTTCGAAGTGGGAACAAATTTGTCAGATTTCCAATTCCTTTACGTCGATTTCTTCATCATTTGTTCTCTTTCGGCTTTCTTCGGACAAACGCAACCTTACCCGGGAAAACTCTTTAAACGTCCTCCTTTAACATCTCTCTTGTCTCTGCCTCCAGTTGGATCGCTTGTCATTCAAGCGGCAATTATCTTGTTAATACAACTCACGAGCTTGTTCGTAACGCAGCAACAAGATTGGTTCGTGCCGTACTTGAACATCACGAATGGAACTTTGGGCACGGAATTAGCCGAGTACGCCTGTAGCGAAAACTACGCCGTGGTCGGTGTCTCGTTTAGCCAGTACATTTTCTTGGCTTTGGCTTACTCGAAAGGTAAACCGTACAGGAAAATGTTCTTGACAAATTATGGATTCACAGCTTCGTTGGCCATCTGGACCGGATTTTCTTTATATCTACTCATCGAACCAAACGACTATTTCAAAGAACTCTTTGAACTAGAAATGCCACCGGAATTTTCCTTCCGGTTCGTCATCGTTGGCTTCTCTATTCTTCAGGTGAGTTCTGCTTTTGTTCTTTCTTCCACTCTTTTGCGTGGTTCATGAAATTGAAACTCAATTTCAGGTAGCACTTTGTTTACTGATTGAAGCGTTTTTGGTTGATCGAGGACTTCTGGCTATGATGAATTCGTCTTGGTGGCTAAAGTTACGACCTCGTCAAGAAATGTACCTGGAAGTCGAAGAAAAACTGTCCACATCGCGATGGCCGCTCGTTAGCAATTACGATGAAGAACCACCTCCAGAAGCCCTTTCAGCACTCCGGGCAAAATCTTGAGGGAGCCACATTTCACGAATGGTTCACAATTGCCGTTTTTTTTCTAAATCAACTATAACTTATGCATATGTAAAGAAATTTCATGCGCCAGCTCCACTGCTTTACAGCATGAAATTCTTTACGCCGGGTGGTGGGTGATTTGATGGGTCTACTCTTTGGCCATCATTAAAATAACCATTTAGCTCTTTTTCTTGTTTTTTGCATGGCTAGAAGATTAAGAAGAAAAGATATCATGTTATATCCTATTTTAACTAGGGCAGAAATCATATAACTTTAGTATCTGCAGCACTTCAAGGGATTTAAAAAAATACATATTACTTAATTTTATATCAACTGTGTACATTTAATTATTTCGACGCATACCGTACAGATCAATGTCGTTTCTTATTTACAGCAAAGGGGGTGGGCTGTTGCTTTCCGGGCCCTACAGTCAGGCAGAAAATCAACAAGCATATTATTTATAAAAAAAGACAGTTAAAATGTCAAAATTTGCAGTTAAATCACTTGGCCCCGCAAAATGGGGAGAGGGGATTATTCACATGATAAACCTTCAGTTATCCCAGGAATGTTTTTTAAGGCTCAGAAAGGAGAAAGGCGTCGATCAAGTGCTCAAACGCATTCAAAAATAAAAGAGACTTGAAGGAACGATGCCTTTGATAGTGCAATCACAGCTCTGCTCCGGCAGATATCGATTGATTCGAATTTAAGGAATAATTAATGGTTGTAACATCTCGAATGTACAAGTACAGTAAAAACGTACAATCCCCCGAAATCCATTGACGGGATCTTTCTCTGGAAGTTTCCTACGTCGTAAAAAGAAAATAAAAGTGATTACGCCATTACGAAACCGTTGACAGTGACGCCGTTGACGGTGACTCCCGGAAGAGGTGAAGGTGGCGGCGAACTGTTGGAAGCCGGAAGAGGTTGGATCGCTCGGTTCTTCCGGGTGCTCGCCGTATCCTCATAAGTTAGATCGTACATGTGATGGTTCTCTCCTGGTAGGTGCTCGTAGATGTCATTGGTGCTCGAATAGAGACTATTTCCGTTGAGACTGACGGGCAGCGTCTGCATCTGATGATTATGTGAATAGATGGGCGATTGATGGCCTACGGGGCTAGAGAAATGCGTTTGCGGTGTCGGTGGCAACGGGATGTTGGGTGGGACCATCGTCACGGCCTGCTTCTTGTTGTTTCCGGCCGAGCCATTCTGTTTGACGTTGGGTGCGTCCCAGATCCAGGAACCTCGTTTCCTGTTGAAAATACATCAGGGTCAATCCTTGCGTGGAATCAGAATGAACTATGAGAATATTGTTGGTCTTACACTTTGCAATAAAAGAGCGCAATGATGACGAAGAGGACCAAGACGATTCCAGTTCCAACACCAATCCACACTCCTGATCCACTAGTTTGTCTTCCGGATGACAAACTATCCAGTCCGTTGTCTTGTAGAGGAGTTATTGCTTTGCCTTCTTCTGTATAATAAAGAAATATTTCCTCGTGAAAGATAAATTTGATTGAAATGGAAATACAATTCACTTGATTTTTACCTATGCATAGCGGGATAAGACCAGCCCATCGACCATCAGCACCGCACTTCCGGCTGAAATGCCCTGATCGCTGGAAACTGGGTAGACAATGATATTCCGCTACGCTACCGAATATGGTAGTGCCATTAACGAGGAAGACACGGCCATTTTCAACTTCTTCCGGTTGACTGCAATCCACCCCTGGAAATTAAATTGTTTATTGCATATTTCAACATGACACTATATTTCAAAATCTTACATTCACAATCGGGTTGACTTCCTTCCCAAAGACCAGAAATCAGGCACTTGCGTGAAGATTGGCCAACAAGTCGTCGACCTTCGTGGCAACTGTACACAGCCTGACTACCCACGGTTGATGACATAACAGTTACCAAGACGCCAGAGTCATCAGCAGCTGCGGGAGCAGCACAGGTAATTTCTAGAATAACCAAAAAATTAAAATCTGCTCATTCAAAACTTCACGCTCGATTCACGAATACCTTTGCAGTTGGGCGGAGAGCCACTCCACGAGCCATTTTCTAAACACATGCGACGTTCAAAGCCTTCTAGCTTGTAATTTGTTTCACAAGCGTACTGAGCATAAGAAGATAGGTAAGTCGTGTTGCCCGGAAGACTAACGGTTCCATGGGCAGTTTCTTCCGGCGATCCGCAATCGACAACTGTCAGTTTGCAAAACAATTTTTTATCAATTAACCCAGTTGAGCAATATAAAAGGATTTTCTTACATGTGCAGACAGCGACTTCACCGGTCCACTGACCGGATTCATCACAAGTGCGGGAATTTTTGCCATCCAACCGGAACCCACGTTCGCACTTGTAGATAACATTCGAACCGATACGGAATGTACTGCTGGAAGAGGTTTCACCGCGATCCGAATTACGCAACAGCGTGACAGCGCGTAGGCGATCCGAGCTGGAAATGCTAAGCACAACCCCATCCGGCCGTTCCGGCATCGGACAGCGGATTTCGCGGCATTGCGGAGCAACACCAGACCATTTTCCATCTTCTCCGCAGATCCGTGATGATGAAGATCCTTCCAGTCGATAATTTTGAATGCAGTCGTAAACCACTTCGCTGCCGAGATGGGACGTTCCATTGATGTAATGAACTTGGCCGTTAGCGATCTCAGTCAGCGCACCGCAGTCGATATCTGTTACAAGCGAATACGTAACGCAATTAGCTTCTGCTCATTAAGCAACAACATTTGCAAATGACTCACAAGTGCAAGTGGGTGCTGAATCGGACCAAAAACCTGTGCGGAGACACTTTCTCTTTGAATCCCCGCTCATCAGATGGCCCTTTTCGCAATAGTAGCGAATCTCCCTGTGGATGGTGAAATCGGTTCCAGTGACGTAACTACCAGCTGGAATATCCGGCTCTTCACATTCGATTACTAACCAACGACAAGAGTAAAACACTGCTTTAAAAATAAAGTGTCAAAATACAGTCTTACGTTTGCACGATGGTGTAGTAGATGACCAACTGCCATCCTCTTGACACAACCGAGTGTTGCGTCCTTGCAAGCGATAATCAGATCCGCATGTATACGTAGCCTGGCTGGAAAACGTAGTAGTACCATTGACAAGCCAGACAGAACCATGTTCAGGTTCGGGTGGCGGCCCACAATCGACAAATTGGCACGTAGGTGGAGAAGCAGACCAAGTACCACCAAGTAGACAGGTAAGAACCTTTGTACCAACCAATTTATGACCCAATTGGCAAGAATACGTAGCCGTATCGTTTGCTTTGAGACCCGACACGGCTATCGCACCGCGTTCGAATGGGGGCAATTCCGGACAGCGTCCATCTGAAAATACGCCATTAATATTAATTAGAGCAGTAAAGGAAAAAAAATAAAAGACGTAAATCTGGAACTGAATATACATACATAAACACTTTGGTTCCTCTGGTTCCCAATTGCCTTCCGTAGCGCAAACGCGCTGGTTTGTTCCGACGAGCGTGTAATTTTCGGCACAAGTATATTTGACGCTAGCACCGAAAGTAGTGCGGCCATCAACAATAATCAACTCACCGTCCTTGATGCCTTTTAATGGACCGCAATCCACGTCTATTGAATGAAAAGCTCATTAGATTTTATTCTAACGGAAAATAACCACAAAAGAGCTGATAATGCTTCACGTTTGCAAGTAGGTGATTCGTCGCTCCAAAGGCCATTGGGTTGGCACGATCTGGTGGTTGGGCCTAAAGTCACGCTACCCGTCGGACATCGATACTCGATCGAAGCGCCCATTGTATAATTTTTGCCAACGACCGTGCTGTTGACTCGCCGGTCCGGATGACCGCAAGAGAGGGGCGCTGTTATACAATGTAAACAATTTGAAACATTATTTGCATAACTATGCGTTTCGAAATGCTTTATAGCGGTCTAAATAATACTTACAAAATTTACAGATCCAATGGATTTGATCTAAATTACAGCCGACGTCGTTCCAGAGCCAGTCACGACCGCCGTCCAGCACGACGCAGTTCTGCTCTCCGTTGTAGTTGTTGGGCTGTTCACGGCCCCAAGGCGGCCGTTCGACCACATTACCCGTCACCCATCTCCAGGTGCGTGAGGTGAATGAGGCCTCTTTTTGTGCACCCATCCAGATCATCTGAGACTGTGACGGATTGATAAAAGTGGGTCGTTATTTAACGCTAAAAGTGTTCATCATAAGTGGCACAGCGAAACATTTTTCAAGTGTAAACTGTTCACTTGTATAAATGTAACGCCACGTCTCTTAAAGATTGTGACGTCTGCACGTAAAGTTGTTGCGGAGAATTGCATGTAAATTAACCGCTGCTTTCTCTATAATTTCAATAAAATTTTGTGGTGTTTGAAACGATCAAAATCAACAAAGAAAAATAGTGCAAAGCCACATACGCGCTATTGATGGCAGTCCATTGACACCAAACAAACACTTAACACAGTGCCTGGAGTTATAAATTACCTTCATAGTGTGTTTCTTGCGTTCCAGTTCGCGGGTGATGAGCTCCAAAGTGCTGCGAGCGACGTTGTTCCACAAGTCGCCTCTCTGTTTCAAACAACTGCCTCGCGCCTTGGCGAATGTATTGCCCTCAGTCAATTGCAGGTCATAGCAGGTTCGGTTGAAAGCCACCACTTTGTCAAGTGCGGCCGAGTCCGTACAACTCTCCCGCGGGATATCTTGAAAAAGAAACGTCCATTATAGAACGGGCTGTCAATCACAGGAATGATACTCATCCAAGAAGACTCGAAATTTAAGTTTGAGAAAATAGCACAAGAAAGATTAGCTTTGCTCAAGACTGTCGATCGTCGTATTGGAATGAAGGTAAACAAGTATGTAACATGCCCATCAGTTTTCTAGAATTCCCAATCAGTGAAGTAGTCCATCAAGTTTACAAGCCGCATTTTAATAAAACATTTTAATCAAGTTGCGCGGTCAAACCAGAGATTGAAACAAATTTCACCGTTACGCATACCTGCGCCAGCGGAGAAAACTTCGACTTCGCACAATGACAGACTGCTCTCGACGCCGACCATTTGCACGAAAACGAATTGGCCGACGAGAACTTTAGCACACTGGAAAAGTTTTGTTTCAGCATCGCCTATTGTAATGTCCATACCAAATTAAGATGAATGTTATCGTTAGAGAGTTGAAAAGAGAAAACATGCTAATCATTGTAACAAATGAAGTGGGAACAAGTCTTACCAACTGAGCCGGGGAACCAAGCGCAAAGAGGGTTGCGTTGAGGGGCAGTATTGTTACCCACTCTGATCTCGAGGTCATGTAGCTTGAAATCTATTATTTAAATGATTATAATCCATCATCGAGCATAAGATAGGTTAGGCTAAAACTTACCGCAACAGGTTCGTGTAGTGACACGTACAGCGTTGACCGCCGTGGGTCTCATCAAATCAGCCATCCACCATGGACTTGCTTCTTTCGACGTCTCCGCACAACGGCCACCTGTGCCACCAACATCGTGAAATGTGCTGCGATCTCCGTCGATAGCGTTGAGAGCCGATCCCCCTCTTGCCGTGCTGGACTGGTTGGCCGACTTGCGTAATGCCACATTCGTCGCTATCATAGAAAACAATTTGATTTGTTACAAGTGGAACATAAGTAAAACCAGGCTTCATAATGTTTCCCGTTAGGTTGGAAATTTTAAGATTTTCTTGTTTTGCCGTTGTCAGTCACTTCCGCGTCCTATTGTGCAATAGATGAGCTGGAAAGACAGCCTTTTGTTCCAGTCCGCTATCCATTTTAGATGTAGGTCTGATATTAATCAGTAGCCACAACATCTGCTGGCGGTTCCCATTCAATCGAGCCTCAAACGAGTCTTCACACAATTTCTCCAGGAAGAAGAATTGAGGCAAGTAGTAACGCTACTTAAAATCTAACTTTACCTTGTATCAAAACAATGAAAAAAAAAAAGAAAGACGGAAGGCCTGGAGGACTGGGAAGTATGCGAGTAATAACTACACTATTTTTCTTCCTCCCCCCATTGAATTCCCAAATTTTCTCTTGCCCAGGGTAAAATACTTAAAGATCTAGGAGCTGGTCAGTTGGGTGACGCTACGTGAAATTTCTGTCATTTTTCTTTTCCAGGAAAGAAACAAAGGGCCAAAAACAATAATGGTGGGAGTTGGGGTTCAATAGTACTTTTCTATTTTATTCTTTCCCTATTTCCATAAAAGTACACAAACTTCACCCTTCCCTTTCTATTTTTCTCTGTCATTACGTTCGAATACACCCACAAAAGAACGTACTAGGAATTCCACACAAAAAAAAGAAAGGTGAACAAAGAAAAAGTAAATAGCACACGCGATACACCATGGCATTTCGTTTTAAAAGAAAAAGCCAGGGTGAAACTTTCACGGCTTTCGGGCGTGAAAGAAAAAGCGTCATAGTAAGAGGGAGGAAACAGAAGGTGTAGAACACACGTTTCTCAGCGTGAAACTATACAGCCTTTCCCAAACGCACAAACGAGATAAGAATTTTTTTTTTTCACTAGCGATACTATCTTTCCTAAGTACTAATAAGTGGTTTAGTTTCCAACAACGTCCCACACGTTTGTTCGAAACTCCCGCGGACGTCAGAAAAAGTCGAAATTATCCGCAATAAACAAGGACAATTTTTCTACGTTGACCGAATAGGGGAATGGTCGTTTCTTGCTTCTAACTTGTTGGGAGGGAATAAAACACGAAAAGAACGTAGCCCCCCAAAAAAGGAGATTGAATAATGAGCAAGTGCATTTCTGGCCTTGATCCAAGATGACAATCTCATCCGTGACTCCATTCCTCAAACGAAATGGAAACTTGCTCGACTTGTTACCATCTGTCTGTTCTCTATTCTTATTTATTTGAATTCTGTTGTAGAATGAAAGTGAAACTTGGGTAGGTACATTTAGATAATTCGTTAATGTAAAGAAAAGGTTGCGGTCGTTGGAGGTGAGTCACGCAGGGGCGTGGTGAACGTTTGCTGTTGATTTTTCGTGAAGCTTCCACGGCCTCCCATCCCATTTGACAAAAATCCAGCTGTACACCATTTAGGGTCTTAGAGAGGCCAAAAATGATAAATGTTGTAAGACTAGATATCGTCACGACTATTGGCAACATCTAGCCTCTGTCGTATGCCTCTGTCTTTATCCTTGGCTTTTACTACTCATTTTCTACATTGTAATTTGTGATTCCCATTCCTATGCTAGTCTAGTCTCCTGAGTGATGATGACGCAATCATCAGTTTTCGTGGGTTTTTTTTGGCTCAATAACAGAATTGTTCTCAGGTGTGTTCTTATTATTCCTTGCATCTACTTTAGCCACGCCAGAAAACAACTGGTTATTCTAATCCAAACATCCGCCAATTGACCTTATTCGATCGGCCATGAAACCGAGTTACAAATGACCAGAGCATTTACGAATAATATCCTCTGGATTCACCTGGAATCCATTGGAAGGTGAAACAATACGGAACAAAAAGGGTCTTACCACAGATGGCCACGTCCCCTTGCCACCGGCCGTCACTGCCACAACTGATAGTCGGGTTCCTGTCCGGAAGATACAAATAAAAAAGCATTTGCATGAGAAACCAGCTGTTTTGAATTAACAATAGAATATAAACTAAAAAAAGGGAAAAGTTTTCCAATTCAAAAATCAAATGGCAACATGTATAACGTAGGAAAAGAGAAAGACAGAAAAGGAAAACCTTTCACGTGTCTATACTTGGCTTTAGGAGTCAGGAAAAAAAAATTTGCTGAACGAATGAACGAGCGCAAGATGCGGACAGACCGAACCCACACAACAACGAAAAAAAAAACGAAAGGAAATGCTAGCGAAAGGAGACGTAAAAGGAATATGGCATTAAAAAAGAGAATGAAAGGAGAAGAAAATTACTGTGCATATTAGAAGCGGGTTGACCTCCTCTTGGCCCTCCTTGTTTTTTAGTGAACGTTCGTGAAACCGCTAGCACAGGACGAATGGAACGAGAAAAAGAGAGAATGGTTGAAAAACTTAGCAACGGTCCCACTTTCCTTTTTCACGGCGCGATTACGAGCCAAACGAACGAATGCAAAATGAAAGAAACTTGAAAGAGAGAACTCTCTTTTATCATCTTTCTTATTCCACCTCCCCCACTTTGTGTACCCTTCCCTGGCAATGAGATCAGTCTGCAGATCTTTTTTTTTTTTTGTTCCAAAAAAGCCTTCTCTGCCCCACTAGAAAAAAGTAAAAGTGATCAAGGTAAAAAGCAGAAAAAGTTCGTTGCTAGGCGTCTTACGTAGTCCCTTCCCCACGCTAATAAGCAAAACGCAAAATATGAAAGCTTTCACACTGTCTTGAATTTTTTTTTTTCCTGCCGTTTCACTCATTTGTCTGCTAAACAACTTTGGGGTTATTGTCGTGCTGATTATTCTTTCTCTTTTCGCTTTTTTTTTTCCCTTTCTTTTGGCTTCCACCTTTTCCCTCGATTACGATTTGCTCGTCTTTTATTTGAGAGAATCACTTTGCGCGATAGAGGCGTCGTCTTTGCCCGTCTAATAACGGCTTTTCACTTCACGCGGTCGATCAGTCTTTCACCAAGTCGGGAGAACGCGAGAGAAAAGAAAACAAATACAAGGAATGTCTGGAATAGAAAAGGAGAAACATTGGAAAAGCAAACAACGAATTGTCCCCAAACCCGCATTTTGTTTTGTCTCGTCCTTTTTTTCTATAAAGAAAGCTATATAAGTGCTCTTCGATTTCGGTTCAATCGGCCATTGTTTTCTTCCTAGTACGTTACGGCACCATTTGCATGACACTGAGCGTACCGCATAAGTAAGCAAAAGAAGGCAGATGCAACGAGATACGGGCCCCCGTTTTGAGAAAACACCAGATTGCTCATGCAGAGGGAAAATCACAATAACCAAAGTATATGGAACCTTTCTCTTCCGTTACACAATCGATATTCCAATTCAACAATGGCAACGTATCGTGTGAGAGCTATAATTTGACATGCATGTCATGTTCCAATGCGCACAATTTCTTTCCCTTTAAGAAAATTGTCTTAAAATTTCCTTCCTCTGATTTCAATCGCTAATTCGGTAGTCGAGCGTGTCAGCTCTTAATTAAGATTTAATGATGGTAGATAAGAGTGTCCGAGAGAACAGAAAAAGACAGTCAAAGATGTAGATCGAAGGTCTTTTCGTATACACAAATAGAATGAATGATTTTACCCGATGAGTTCGAATCCAGGATCGCAGACGTAAGTGACAGAGGCCGAGGTCCCGTGCTGTTGATTTGGGTCGTCGCTAATCTGGTCCGACCCTCCGAGCACCATCTTGGAATTGAGCGGCGCCGGCGGTGGACCGCACTGCAGACCACCTGATGTGCGTGATTCCGATAAGAAAATGTAAACAAAAGACATTCAATTAATAATACATCGAGGGGAAAAAAGTGAGTCACCATTTCGAAACCCACTATGCTCTGCTTTCTTTTATAAATAAATGTGTGCGCGACAGGGAAAAAGTCAGTGGCATTTTAAGTGTTATTTCAAGTAGGGTGGAGGAAAGCCAGTATTTTCCCCGTGCTTCGTGCGAAAATGTTGAACGAACAGGCCACCGATGGGCGGTCGAATTCGGCAACAATGGCCGATTTTGGGGGGTGCGATGACGATGCCATTGCACGAAATAAAAATAAGAAATGTGTGCCAGTCATTATAGGTGACGAAAAAACGGTAAGGCAGTGGTACAAAACTAGGCCAGTCGGCTGTCAGGGAATATAGCGCACAAGCGGGTAGCATCAGGTGTTCGACAGCACCTGATCATTACGAGCTCACAAAGGAAAAATGTACAACGGTACACACAACTACGGAAGGCTCTACGTTTCTTTCGATGCCAGGGTATACCAGTTGACACACAATCGTTTTCTTTTTTTCTCGATAATCGCCAAACGAATGCTGCCCTGCCATTACTTTTCTTTAGTTGCCCACGACAGAAACCCTATTAATACCGGTGGTTAGGGCAATCAAAGTGAAAGAAAGAAAACCTGGAGAATGGGAAAGCAATTTCTATCAAAAGATACCGGTTTCAGAATGATAGACAGGACGCAACAATATGCCGTCAGCGCAAATAACAACGGTCAAATAGATAGTGCACGCAACAACACGGTCTATTGAAGTCTGAAACAGCACAGTTAAACCCTCAGCACGCTACGTTAAGCTTTAAAATATTGGCACGACGACCGACTTTTTATTTTCTTTTACTTTGTCAAGTGTGGTTCGTTGTGTTACCTGGAAATTCAATCGCAGCAAAGAAACAAGGCATAACCTTAGCGAATTTGAAGGCTATGACAATGGCGGAAACGGGGGATTGATGGGATTTGACGATAATAACAAACAAAACATTAACAGCCACACCCAGTTTGTCGTTATTTCTGTCTTTTTTTTATGGTCTTTGATCTTTGGTTTGAAAAATAAAATGTTTTGATGTCTAGAAAAGCCTCGTAAACTACGAAGAGGTTAAAGCCCGTAGGTGAAAACGGGTTGAAGAAATCCTTATTTACGTAGCAGAGAAATAAACGGCAGCGTCGGGAATAATCGTGAACTGAGCGCTTTGGCACGATCGCCCGCTGTAAGGTAGAGCCAAGGTTTCTCCGCTTTGCGTGACGGCTCTGCAAGTCGATTAACCTGGCAGACTTTTTTTTTTGCCATTCACTCGGTCATAATTTTCCTCGTTTCTTTCTGCCATTTCTACGCCAATTCGAAAGTGACAGTCACTAGCAGACTTTTTGCATGCACCGTGTCCAACGTGAGCAGTCAATCAATCTCTGTATCATCGGGTGACGTCAACAACTCAACTGTCCTTGACGCAGTCGAGGGCACACTACATCTACCATCTGGCACGATTTGGGACCAGACCTCGTCAAAGAAATCCAAGAAAATCTACAGCAAAATATGTTCACTAACGATTACCTGGTATAAGATACTAGTTATGGATTTCCGACGAAAAAAAATGCGTAATCGAGTCGATCATGGAGATTGATATACTGTTATTCTGCAGCGTTGATTTTGCTATCAGATCAGAACAACCGGCAGGGGTGGAGGATGGCTGTGAATATTTTTGAAATAGTAATTGGGAAACAGGACATTTGATTTCCAAGGTTTTTACGCTCAGGTTCTCACTAACTTCTTCTAAACTTAACCAATTCCCACTCAAAGTTTCCCCATTTGAATTTTGCTTTTATTATTTAAATTACAAATCTATTATTTTCATCCCTTGCAACAGGTGAATATGACTTGCCCTTTTCACGTTTTACTTCTCGAAGGGATGTGATGGTTTCGCAAAATACAAAAACACTCATCGGACAATGGAGGAATAATGCATTGGCGTAAATGCTTCTTGTTATTCGAGGACGAGTGCGTTCGTTCAGACACGGAACGTTAAATCCGTTGAATGAACGCCCTCCATCTCTTACCCTATTTCTCTCTCTATCAGTCACTTTTTCGAGACTAGAAAAAGAATTTTAACAAGTGCAGACACACAAATCAACAACCGGTGCAAAGAAAATTTGGAGGCCACAGCCAGGGATCCGTGAAGGCGTTCAGTAGTTATCAAAAGAAATTTCTGGAAAAGGAATCGTAATAGAAGACCGCAGAAATCAAAGCATGATAAAGAAAGAAACGAAGGAAAAATTGTGATAACAAACTCGTTGTGGAATTTTGTCGCATTATTTTTTCTTTTTCATGAAATGCCCGTCGTTGTTGACTAGTGTATAGTGACCAATGCTGATGGGCCTTTCACCTGCGGCAGGACGTTACCCACTGTTGTATTTGAAAATGCCGCCCTAATGACCTACATCGGCCCCTCTCTCCCCGTGGGTATTTTCTCTACACTTTTTTTCGAATTTTTTTGTTGCTTCCCCGTCCTCTTCTACCCATTCCAATGGACAGATTATTCAACCGGCTCTGTAGTCGTCAGAGGTTTTTCATTCCGGTTAACACATGTGTGGCGTGACTCACCCAACGGGCGATTTGATGAACCCAAAAGGGAACCTTCATCTTCTTCTTCTTGTTTTTTTTTCCCTCGTCATCAAATTCAACCATCCCCCTCTCTCTCTCTCTCTCTCTACGTTTTTGTTTCGAAATAAAACGAATAGTTTCACGGTGCTCTAAGCACGTGACCCCATTTAAAATGCCAAAGCGTCCCCCTTGCGCACCTGTCTAGAACCATTTAAAATACGATGTTTTTATTGGTCCTTTTCGTTCGTTCAAACAACCAGTATACAGAAACCGGTCAAATTAATATGACGACCTGCACCGACTCCCGCACTTTGTCTCTTACGCCAATCATTCTAATTGAAACCTTAAGAGTTCGACAATGATTGCATCGACGTCTGCATTTCATCATTAATGGCTATGTCGAAAAATGGCGATAAGATTAAATGCGTGCATTTAGACCCGTTTCATGTTACTTACTTACTCTTTTCCTAATTAAATGCATCATAACCGAGTACCGTTGGTACGTCTGTTTCTCATTTGGTCTTACTTCAATGTCAAATGAGACTCTCTGATTTTTGGTTGGTATCAAACAAAACATTACAGATCTTCCCATTTTGTCATCGATTGATTTACGGTTGCAAATATATAAATAAACATTATTTTGAAATAGTGGGCACTGAATAGGCAGGTAAAAAAAACACCCCTACCGAAATAGCGCAGGGCGATTAAAAGATTGATTACGACACGAATCAAGTTTTGAATTTTTCCCATTAAAGCATACCGTTGAATACGATAATCACCAAGGTTTCGGAATAAATAAAAGTAAAAAAAGGGGCATATTACCTGTCACAGGAATAATTGCAATCCATCCCAAGGTAAGCAACAGAGTTAGCCGTTGGCGATTTGTGTAACGTGTCATGATATCGATCGATACGTTTAGATCACAACGGTCAACTCCACTTTCGCTTCGTTTAATCCAGCAGGTGGCGAGAGGTGCGTCTCTCAAAACTTGACGCAAAATTACACAACTGCTATTCCAAACGTAATCAACTAAGAATTCAAGCACACTTATGACTGGAAATATGCACAAGTCAAACCAAAATGATCAATCTTGGCATTTTGTAACTTTCTTTCACTTTGTGCAAATGTTCAACTTTGTCGAAGAAGCAAGAAATGAATTTACTAGAAAAAACAAAACAAAAACAAAACAAAAACAAGCAGACGGAGCAGACCAGGATCACAACTCGACTGGCTCGTTGCGAGCGAGAGACTGACGCCTTTGATGGCGAGGCTAAGCGAAAGTTGTTGCAGCAGCAGCTACTACCACCTTTCCCTCGGAGCATTATTCTATAGCTCGATAGCCATTGGGAACTGTGTTACCAGTGCTCACTCTCTGTGTGTGTGTGTTCACCAAGTATGCGTGACTAGACAAGCCGAGCCCTGCATGCACGAACAGAGCTCGAGTTTTTTTCGGCAAACCCCCAGCGGGTTCTTACATACGAGGCCACCTGTCCTCCTCTAATTCGATCTTCCTTTGCACAAGCGGCACGGCTATAGTTTGCTTCTCATAACACCCATGTGTGTGTGTGTGTGTTTGTTTAACGAAAGGTGGCGTCTTCCTGGTGATTTCTCAAGGACTTGCTATAAAATAGCTGAATGTTTTCTTGGCATTTGTTGCATGTATTGCTTCACATTTCGCCATGCATGGTTAGAAGCATATAAAGAAGCATTATGCAGATTTATTTTCGAAATCAATAAACGATTGGCGAATCGCAAACATTCTCGGGGACGAATCCGTTCTTTTGAATGATTCGGGCGTAGTAGTTTGCCGAACTCTTGGGAACGCGAGGCTTGGCCGGATCCGTAAAGTTGACGTAATGCATTCCAAATCTTTCTCTGTTTTTTTTAACGGTTGTGAAGAAAGAAAAACAAGAATAATAACTAGGTCAAACCATCTGAAATCAAAATCATGATTACAAATATCCACGTTCCCACTCAAAGTTGTCCATCAGGCTCCAGGCTGTATAGCCAATGACGTTTGCCCCATCTTGGATGGCTAAATATACATAAAATATGAGAAGAAAAAACAAGTTGATAAGAAATTCGTGAATCTCTTGACGTTTCTGGATTAGTAGATAGTTACCTTTGAGAACGTTGTTGATGTAATACTTGCTGCACGAAAAGAAAATATTTGTGTTATCACGCAGAGAATGAAAATCAAATGCGACCAATGCAATTATGCTCACTAATAATAGATCCTCATCGAGTCGTCGAGATATCCATTGCGGTCACTCAATCCGTTTTCCGTGATAATAACATCGGGGTTGTTGTACCGATCTTTGATCCAGTTCAACATTCGGCGGATGCCCCATGGAGTGATTCGTAGCCAAGAAGATGCTGATCTGTTTTGAAAACATAGACCGCGTAAAAGAAAATTGTACGAGAGAAAAAGTTTTTTTTAGAAAATCCGGTATATCCTTTCACGTCTCGAAAGAAAAAGTTTGCCATGGGATTATTTTTTGGAGGGGGGCTGTGTGCGTTGATGCCAGCAGTTCTGACGTAATTTGAGTGAAAGTCTCCACAATTCTTCCGATCATTCAATATGTTATTCACCTTCGGATGGACTACGTCACTTTCGCTTCAACTCAACCAATGTGTGTGCGTGTAAAAAAAAAAAGAGAAAAGTGCAACAAACTGAAAAATAGGACGCACACGCATGTGTAAGAATCAAATCTACACCGCGATTCTCTCGCGGCTTCCTGGTCCGTTTTTCCTTGATGCGTCAAAACCTTTCCTTCTTGGAATTGCATGATCACTTCTGGGTTTCTTAATGTCTTGCGAAATTTATATCACGGGATTTTTACTCAGCTGAATTAGTTCAACGTTTCGAATGATACGAGAAACTGGATTTGAAGAGGTTTGAAAATGAATGGCGTTATTTGAAATTCATATCTAATCGTGGTGTTTTTCTACTGTCTTGGCTGCATTCTGATTGGCTATTAAATCGATGGTTAGTGGGTCACAAGATCTCATCAACCCAAATATCAAGACTAATTTGACGGTCTCACTTAAAACGAAGACAGATGACATACCCGCTACATTAAAGTGCAGAACGTCCTAGATTGGGAAAAAACTCGCGAGAAAAATGATCACAATTTCAAGGTTAACAACCGATACCATTTCAAGGAGGACCTTGAGCTGATGAACACCTTCGCCAAAAATGGGTAACCAACGAAAACAAAAAAAAGGGCGTAACTCTTACCCGTACCAGTTCTCCTTGTCTTGATACGCAACTACATCTTTGTCTGTGTAATAGTTGACCAGCGTATCATCAAACAATTCTTCTTTGACGATTTCAGATGAATAAAAATTCAGGCCAAAAAAATCGGCAGAACCTCTAAGCTCTGTTTTCTCAGTTTCAGTGAAAACGGGAAGACGAGATTGGGGGAGACCCGCAGCTGTGCTTTTTCGAGCAATCTGCGATAAGTTTCAAAAACCATAAAAATAAATTTCTTACAAAAAAATAATATGAAAAAAAAAATCGAATATTACCAAATCAATCATAACTTGTGGATAGTCTCCGTTTCCCCAGATTGGATTGGCGAACCACCCACCGGCAAACTGCATGGAACGTTCGGCAGCGTCGATAGATGCAGTGCTGTTATCTTCTGGTTCTCCCCAGCTAATATTCAAGGTTATGCCCACTTTTCCTGTAACGTTGGCCAAGTATTGTCGAGTTTAATGATTCCTCCCTATACGCCAAGGCTTGAGAAAATGTTTACCATTCTGGGTTTGCTTGTACTTCAGCTCGTACAACCGATAAGCTTTGGCGTGTGACCGCAATTGGTTATGCGCGGCTATGTAGTCTTTAGTTCCGGACTCTGTGATGCCTGGAGCCTTCGATCCAGTGCCATATCCTAAATGTTTTGCGATTAATAAAGAATGTCGTCGACAACTAGTCGCCTATAAAGACACTCCTACGTACCTAGATAAGCCTGACACCAGGGCTCGTTGAAGGTGATCCAGTATTCCACCTGCGACGTGTTGGATTAAGAATTTGTTTTTGACTAGTTGGACGAAATGAAGAGTTAACTTACGTCAGCACCAAATTGCTCGAAGCAAAGATCTGCGTAAGCTTCGAACCAGGTAGCGATGTCTGGGTTCTGCCAACCGCCTTGGTCTTCTAGAACTTGCGGGAGATCCCAATGGTACAGCGTCACCTTCCAAAAACAATGGGTTTTCCAAACACAACTCATTTCAATTAAAACAAGAATAAGTCTCACCATAGGTTTGATTCCTGCGGCTTTAAGGGCTGCAATCAGATTTTTGTAGTACTGAATGCCTAGAGGATTGGACGCGCCCACTCCGTTCGGGATCACACGAGACCATGAAATTGAGAAACGGTAGTGACTTACCTGAAATAGGTCAAATCATTAGCCCGATAAAGTATAAAGCTATCATTTTTGTTTCGTTGAGAGTCTTACACCCATGTTTTTCAGCAACTGTATATCTTGTTCGTAAAGATAATAGCTAAGACAGGCGTCATCTCCGGTTGATCCATCGGCAATCATACCCGGAGTCCTGACATAAGTGTCCCAGATGCTCGGTGTGCGACCTGAAACATAAAAGATTTCATTTAGCTATAGAACATTATTAGAATGCTAATAATAGCAAACGAATATCACCATCAACGTTCCAGGCACCCTCTACTTGGTAAGATGCCGTAGCAGCGGCCCAGATGAAACCTGGAGGGAAACTACCATAGGTAATTGTATCATCAATGAACTCTGCCCGGCTCAAGAAGCCGAGGCAGCTCAGGAAGCAAAGAATGAAGACCGCCCGCATTGTTCAGTACAACCAAGTTGAAATCCAAACTAAACTGCCGTCTGCATTTGAAAGTCCTGTATTTATAGCTGTAAATAGGATAGCAGCTTCCTATCGCAGAAGTTTCACTGCTGTTTGCTCAAAAAAGTACGTACGTGATGGTTTTAATTTCCTAGCGCGTTTGCGTGGTGTCGCAGCATTTTAGAAACCGTTAAATCATAATTTTGACATGTTTTTTAACTACAAAGGATTACAGTGAGAGATAAGCATATCTTTCACGCGTCTGAGAGCACATATTCTTAATCTTTGGTTGAGAGACTTTGACTCGATAATTTGCAGCGTGATGCAGCTCATATATTCCTCATCGGCAGAGTCCAGAGAAAGGAACGATTGTACTCCATTTGTTCACCAATGATGCTGATTATATTCTGAAGTACCGTCAAAGCAACGTTGAAAGTTTTACAAGCTGGCATACCACAGTACAACTCACGATTCACAATCATGCGCATAAAACTGCCTTTACCAACAGATGAGCGATAAATGCAGTCGGCTTTCTGATAACCATGATTTCAATCAACCATTGCTGGCAGTTTCTCCCTAGTTATGCAATTTTGTGGCTAGACCTGAAGGACATGATATGAGCTTGGCCGTTAGAGCAAAATAGTACCTTGTAGATCCTTTTTTTTTCTTTATTTGAGTCCCATACTGTCCTCGCACGTCCTAATGACAGACTTCCCATGTCCTTATATCCACAGTTGGCCATCAACACACAACGGAAGATATTAATGTCAATCAAGAAAAAGAAATGACATCCTGGAGACGTAGAATTAAAACAAAAAGTGTGAGCTTGCTCATTTTTTAAATCGCAGGATATCAAGGCGGTAATTACCGGATGTCACGAATACCAACGAGGACACCGAGTCAAGAACAATATGGATACTAACAGAAAACTGTAAAAAATTCAGGCTGCGACATTTCTGCGATACATAGCAACGCTAAAGGCCACCAGCGCCTAGTTAGTCTGAAACCAAAAAAGGACAAGACAATTTGGTTGCGCTAAAATATCGGTTTTAGTAGGAAAGGCTGCAAATGTCAGCGTATGGTAGTTTCGAATTGTTGTTTCCTTGCAATTTATGAAACAAATCTTATTCGATGCTCATGCCAGACGCTTTTGAGTCACCACTTCTCGTTTCACATAACATCTCCATCCAATTTCCTTTGTAAGGTGATGTTTTCCCACAACACGCACCCCCCAGGTTGAGAAAAAGTCTTGGGCTTATTATTTTTTTTATAGCTGTATTATTGCAGCATTCACTAGAAATATGGGTGATGGCGAGAAAAGCCATGTCGGGGGCGAGGTGACGTTCGAGATGATTTACCTTTTCATAGAAACAACAGAGCAAGAATAGCGTGAGTAGACATTTTCGCGCAATTTTGAGGTGAACCATAGGAAATGCTCTTTTTCTCTGCTCAAAATGTCAGTCGTTCAATTCTCACACCCGCCAACGGCAAAGACTTTGTCTACAAGACACATAAGGCGAATAGCAAAGCGTGGAGTGAAATCGGCTAAATATTCGTCATCACGATTGCCTTCTCTCTTTCACCATGATTATTGACCACAGCTAAGAAAGTCGTAGAGAATGCTCGATCATGAACGAATTTCTTTCCGACGCCTCGATCAACATTCGTGGGCATCCCATAGAACAATTTCCTTGTTCAATGGTAGTGCACAATCAATTTCAATAACCACTGAAAAAAAAAGGCGTTTAAAATAGGAAATTTAGTTAGCTTCGGAACACTGAAGATAACTGAATACATATCCAAAATCAATTTCTTTCGTGTATATTCGATGTTGTTGTGACTTTATGACATGGTACTTGTTGGAATAGGTCGAACGAGGGGGGATAATCAAAATTGCACAAGGTGGCTATGACGCATTTTTGGAACTCTTATGTTCGACATGCCCACTGCAATGGTCACACTCGTCTTCTTCAGACTCTGAGGAGCTCTCACCGAACTTGTGTGGTTTTTTATACACACAGCAACCTGAAAATTAGGAAAAATCAGCGGCCAAAAACCTTTAATAAAAAAAGAAAACAAAACTTTGGCGGCTTTCTCGCCCTTACACTTAGATTTCTTTCTGCCTAGATGTTCGTTGTCGACAGTATCTTGAGCCCATCCCACTTTTTTAGAGGTTTCAGGTTTCTTTAAAGTTAGTACCACGGTAGATTCCTGGAAGAAAAAAAAACACGCTTGAAATGATTTCCTAGCAAAATATTTCCTAATCTAATGCACTACCAATTAATATTAATTAGTGAAAGAGGAAGTAAAAAGAAATAGTATAACCCTTCGTATTTATTCTGATCCCAACGTAAAAATTTACAAATCAATACTGCAACTAATTTACAACGCCAATATCTCTGAGTTGCTGTATCTGAGTTAAAGAGTAACCCAGTCGTTCTCGAAGAACGGATTCCGTATGCTGGCCCAGTTCTGGGGGTGGAAGACGAATACGATTGCCCGTCCCGCTGAACTTCACTGGTGGTCCGACAAGTTTCAACGTCCCGGCGGAAGGATGATTAATTTCTTGAACCATTTCATTATATTGCACTTGAGGATCTGCAAAAACCTCCGACAATGAATTGATGGGCCCGTAAGAAAAATGTGCACCCTGAAATAATTCTAGCCATTCTGCGTTGGTTTTTGTTGAAAGGGTCTTGCCAAGTTCTTCGACAAGCTCTCTTCTATGCTCGACGCGTAAAGCATTCGTCAGATATTTAGGATCTGACGACAACTGCACACGTTTGATCCTAGAGCAAAGCTCACGAAATTGACGATCATTGGTTCCACCAATCGTTATATAGCCGTCGGAGGTAGCGAATGCCTGGTAAGGTACAATACTTTCGTGCGCTGTGCCCCAGCGTTTGGCTTCTTGGCCAGCCATTAGGTAGTTGGAGCCAAGGTTTACTAAGCAAGCAACTTGTGTCGACAGCAAATTTGCGGATATTCGTTGCCCGCATCCCGTTTTCTGCCGTTGAAACAATGCTGCCATGATGGCCCCGTGAGCGTATAATCCCGTTGCCAAGTCCGTTAAAGCTACACCCGTTTTGCACGGCGCTCCATCTTCTGGCCCCGTAACGTATATCAGGCCTCCCATGGACGAAGCTATAACGTCGTAACCGGGACGAGAAGCATAAGGGCCAGAGCTGCCATAGCCAGTAATTGAGCAATAGATAAGTTGTGGATTAATTGCCTTTAGATCTTCATATCCCAAGCCATATTCTTCCATTTTTCCAGGAAGGTAGTTTTCCACCAGAACATCACTTTGCTTTGCCAATTCTTGGATGATCTTCATTCCATCATGAGATTTTAAATCAACACAAATACTTTTTTTATTGCGATTGATGCTGATGAAATAGCAGCTAGTATTACCCACAAATGGGGGACCCCAGCTTCTTGTGTCATCACCCACCTTGAGACGTTCTACTTTTAAAATATCAGCCCCTAAGTCACCCAGAATTTGCGTACAGTAAGGACCAGCTAAAACACGAGTAAGGTCCAGTACTTTTACACCTGACAGAGCATCAGCAGAAGAACTGCATTTGGATACTGGTATTGTTTTCCTCAAAAATTTCCTCTGAAAAAAGTCGGCGCATAGTAAACGGAACATTTTCGATCAAAGAACGGAGTCGGAGACAACACCAACAAAAAAAGACTGTCTATAGAAACCACTACACTGTCTCAGTTGCTCACCTCCCGTTTTTCAGTCGAAGTTTCTGTTTGTCCAGAAATTTGGTTGGTGTCCATGTTCCTTGAAGCCATAATCCGATCCAGACGGTTTGTGTGTTCAAGAAATTATACGTTTTGGCCAAATAGAATTGAAAATTGAAATACACAACACAACACGAGCAAGAAAAAATAAGAGATTTCAACTACGGGCTTGATGGCACGTTAAAGTACCGTCTGTGAGGCCAATTGAAAAAGAATTTTCATTATTTACAAAAATTTAGATCTATGACGATAGATTTTTCTAATATACTATGATACAAGTGTGATGGACTGTTTCAGAAGTTTATTCTTACAAATTGCCATTTATGTATATATTAATGTATGAAAGCCACCATTGGAGGCGCTTAACAACATAGCAGACGAAGCTAGGTTTTTTATTTGATGGAAATCTGAAGCACGTGGCGTTGTTCGACAATATAGCCTTCTTCTCAAAATTTGACGTTTAAACCTCGTTTGGAAAATGACTGACGTGTTAAAGGTAACCAAAAAATCCGAGAAGAAGAAAACCGTTGCAAAGCCTGTGAAGTCAGACGAAACATTGTTAAAAGATGCCAAGAAAAGAATTATGGGTCTTCAGGTTTGTCTTTAATTTACTCTAATCTGTTCATACTCTTTTCAAAAGTTTTATTTAAAAAGTATTTGAGTAATTTTGTTTCTTTGCATTTTTCCATTTAATTTTCCTCTGTTCTTTAGAAAAAAAGCAAAGGAAAGCCTGTGCAAAAGGGAGAAGGTTCTGTTAAGAAGACTAAGAAATACACGAAAAATGCACAAAAACGTGGAGTTGTCTATCTTGGCCACCTTCCTCATGGTTTCTATGAAGAAGAATTGAGAGGATTCTTTTCACAGTTTGGAAAAGTTGCAAGAGTTAAAGTTTCTAGGAGTTCTAAGGTACAAAATCAAAATATTATTCATTAAATTGTATACTATGACCTTGTTATTTAAAAGACAGGGAAAAGCAAAGGATATGCTTTTGTTGAATTTGCCTTCAATGATGTTGCCAAAATTGTGGCGGAGACCATGAACAATTATCTCATGTTTGAAAGACTTGTTAAAGGTATGGAAAAACAAATTACCTGCATGTCTTGAAATGGAAACTAAAAATATTAATTTTCTTTAGCTCAGTACATTCCACCAGAGAAGGTTCATTCAAAAATGTTTCCCTCCCGTTTTATGACATCAGAAGTTTATCCAACAGTCGTTCGTAGAAATCGTCTGATGGCAAAACAAGAAAAAACACCTACAGAAAAAGATAAGCAAAAGCACCGTGGTCGCATTCTATTCAAGATAACGAGGGCTGTGAGTGCCCTCAAAGAAATGGGCATCGACCACCAACCTCAAATTTATGATCCTGAAGCTGGTGCAAGTATGAATGACGATGTTTCTCTGACTAACAGTGACGAAGTTCCTCAGTTAGTTGCAATTCAAACCGCAATTCCTGATTCAAAATCATCGAAGAAAAATCTTAAAGCAAAACACAAAAAGAACAATAATGCCGCGGACGTTAAACTTGCAACAGATTCCACGCCGACTAAAGGGGGTGCAGGCTTTCAGTCAATTGGAGCTCAATCGTCAGCGCCTACAGATTCGTCACCAAAGTTAACACGGAATCAACGTAAAGCTGCGCTCAAAAAGAACAAAGCTAATGTTGAAGTTACTTCTCCTGTTGATGATGCACCTTCACACTCCCCCAGTAAACGGTTGAAACAATCCCCGAAGCCCCCTGCAAAATCGGCTGCCACCCCTTCGAAAAAAAGTTCTGAGGCCTCGGTTAAACCTTCCCCTCAATCAGTTAAAGTATCAGGAGCCTCTCCAAAACCAGATTCGAAGAAAGCCAAGGCCAATACTTTTGGCAAAGAAGTCGCTGCGCCCTCAAAATTACCGATTCGTTCCGTTAAGGGAAAGAAGCCTGTTTAAATCTTTTCGGAAAATAAACAACAGTTCTAATCGTAAATTTTTTTGTGTTTTGTTTTATCTCTGTGTTTAAAGCTTACGTGGAGAGAGTACCATGGAATCTAAGAAAAGTATCTTGTTAGTAATGTGAAGAATCTAAGTACTCATCGTTTTCATTATGTATGATTTTTTAACCGAAAATCCCCACGGTCGTTAGGAAACATGTCCTCTGACATTTGAGAGATCTGACGTGGAGTCAAAAACAAGTTAGGGAAAAGTGAGAAATAAAACTATCTGGGAAACTAACGTTAATGATCAGAGGGGTGAATGTAGTCGTCCGGAGCATTTTTCTCGTGTGAGCATTTCACGTTACGGGTGTTGAAATTTGACTAATTTGTTCTAGAGATAAACTTTCTCACAGTATAATGGTAAATAGGGGAAGAAGTGGCTGTGCATTATGAAAGGTAAGTTAATCGCTAGTTAGCGACAACTGCAATATTTCTAGATCACATTTCATGATTAGCCCAAACCACAGAATAAGTGGGAGCTATTTTGTTTGTTGATTTGTTGTGTTGAGTGTCAGCGATCCAATGATGGTTATGGTCTAGTTGTGTAGGGGAAAGAAAAGAGGGCGGGAGTGAAAAATCACTGTTTGGCTAACTGAGCTTCTGGATAGCGGCCAATGTTTAGCTTGCGCCCTCAAACCCCAAATGTGGGCGCTCCTTTCAAATATTCTTGATGGCTCTGCCAGGTGGTGCTTCTTCATTCCAAGCCCTCAGTACCACAAGAAGAAACAAGGAGGAAAAACGAAGTCCGGCTCAGTCCTGCGAAACTCATCAAAAGCACCATCGCTCCGGCGGACGCCGATATCCTGCTCCCTATGTTTCTCTCTTTCACTGCCCTTGTGGTTGTTTTGCCTTTCGGTGGTTTTTTTTTTCTTTTCACTGGAGACATCAACTACATTGTTGACCATCGTCTCTAATGGGATGCGTCGTCTCTGGCTGAGTCAACACACTAGCTACTGTGTTGCCTGAGAATTCACGACGTTTCGGCTAAGTTAAATAAATAAGCACAAGTGAAGACCAAAAATGTAGTCTAGGGCAATGTATCTTTTTTTTTCAATTATTAGTTTATTTACCGACAGCTAACAGAGCTTCGATGTTTTTTCTTTAAACATTGGTTTGTTAAATTTTTAATCGTAATGAATGGCTGAACGTATAATGTTATAGCTCAAGCAATGCAATGTATTAAGGTTAATGTTCGGTTTTTTTATGCGCTGATAAGCCGTCTAGCAACCTAAAATGTTGCAAACGATGTGTGGGCGTTTTCACTTTGGGACATTTAATTTCTTAAACTACGATAATTTTATAAATCCCAGATGCAAGATCGAAACTATCTGGCAGGCGAGTCAGTTCTTGATGACTGTCTAAAATTTATGACTGCCAACCATTCATGAATTTGTAAGAAAAAAAAAGTTCAGGTCTCGTGATGAATGGGTGCACATTTTAAAATCCCTCGGATGCTCTGCAAAACAGTTTTAGAGTCACAATGTAATAAAAGAGTAAAAACATCAAACGGATTCTGACCGCCATGTCAGGATTTAAAATGGAAAACTACTTCCTCTTGTTAAGTTAGTTTTTCCGTTTATACAAACAAAAATCGGCAACCCTTTTGGTAGTACGAAATTGTTTGGAAGACTCACTTGCTAGGCAATGATACAAAATTATGAGAAACAGCCCTTTAGTTTGGAGAATATGTTGCTTCTTTGAAATAAAACGGATGTACCAGGATCGTTGAAAAAGGATTATTAGATTGGGTCTAACGTAATAGTTTCGTGATCTCCGTTTGATTTCAAATCGAAATAATGCATAGTTTACTATATATCGATTTTAACAAAAAAAGAAACAAGCCAAAATATAAGCCCGACTTTTTAAGCCCGACTCTGTGCTAACTGTCAAATGGCGTTTCTTAGCTGAATGAACGGAAGTGGACAAACACGTCTAATACTTGCGAAAGAGTTCCTCAGTAATCGCGAAGAAGGGTAAAATATACGAACAGAAGGGGAAAATAAACGAAAAGGGAAAATATACTTTGTTACGACTTGACCCTCTCTACGAAATTTTATTGAATCCACAAATGCTTGTATGTGAAAATCGTTTTTTATGGCAACGTTTTGTTTTTTGAATTTTATTTTTATAACTATAGCATCCAACAGCTTCCTGGGAGTTGGAGAAGAAGGCTGAGTTTCCTGTCGGTTAATGGGGCGCGAAATGTGAAACCTGCCGTCTTCACTGCTACTCCCAGTGTCGAGCGAAGCTATTTAGTTACGGCTCAAGTGTGAGCAGGCTTCGCCCATTCATTAGACCTTCACAACTGGACCATCGGCCAGTTGTGTAGTAAAACACATAAAGTAAGAAGAAGGAAATGGGGATGTTGCTTTGAACCTGCCAGACTGCTTGGCGCCGAAGCTGAGACAGGGAATCTCTGAAGGTGGGAAATAGTAGGGAGGGGGCCTGTCAACGTAAATTGATACCCGAACCGGAGAAGGCGTTGGCCGCGATGAAAAGACTTTTGCCCTTTTCTCGTCTCACCACCTATGGCGATCTACAGTATTCGACTAAAAGTGCAAAAGAATGTAACAACATTTACAAATAAAGACAAGTTTCGTCTTGTGTTTGAGGATTGCTTAGCTACTGTTACGAAACTTTTAGTATTAAAAAAAAAATAATTTAGAAATTACAACAGAAAACTAAAACTGATAAGGAGGTCTGGTTGTAAGTCAGAAATGTTATCTATCTTTTTGGCAATAACGAAAAAAGTAACAACTGGTTGCGAATAACAAACCATTACTTAAAGCAAGAAGTCTCGTCGAAGACGTAGAACATGAGGATGAACCAAAAGGGAAAAGAAACGCCACATAAACACAACTAGAACCCTGACACCGGTAAACACAACTAGAACCCTGACACCGGTAAAAGGGGGTCCTAGATGCTGGCAGACAGCCTGGCGCCTCTATGGACTGCTTCCTCCACGGCAATGATTGGTGGAGGAACTATTCGGATGCCAGTGTTAAATTCGAAATGCTTAAACATGTTCACCTTAGTTTTGACATCATAACTGTAAAATCAAAGTTTGACTCATACAGTATGCATTTTTCCCTTCCATTTGGACTTGATGATTTATAATCGCAAGTCCAGGTTTCCTCGACTTGCGATGTCAATATGGATCTCTACAACTTCGATAGTGAATGGTCTTGACGGAAATTATATGCAATAGAAAGTGCTGTGCGAAACGCAGAAAGATTGCTATTGTCAAATCATTCCATAAGTGAAATATCGAATTTCAAATTGGATTAAGATTGATGTATCGGGAACGGCATCCTAGACAGCTGAGCAAATAAAAGAAAGGTGCCGCAACAGGATTCGGAGCGAAAGACGACAACTGGAAGATGGAGGGAGAGTAAGGAAAACTACAGCCAATCAGCAAGCACAGACACCACTCAAGTCTCCGCCTTTACTCCTCGTTCCCTTCAGTTTGCCCGAACGGCATCAAGCTGGATTTAGATGAAGATGTCTAGTTGTTTAGGCCATTCGTTCCACAGTCGATATTTGACGGTGGACTCGAGTTGTTGGTAACAGCCCAACTTTTCACCTACGCTAACCATCCCTTTTTTTAAATCTTAAAGCGCTCTACAAGTTGAATTTGAGATGAGTCTTTATTACTCACCTACCCAGCCTCGGCAACCTCACAACAGCTACAATAACATCACAGATCCGGGAACGAGTTTCAGGCTTACCTGCGTCAATGTGAATCATGTTACGTACAATTATCTCATGGACAACGCAACGCCCAATACAACAGACAGTGCCGCATACAATTATGCACACGGGTGCGGAGGATCCTTACCTTGTTATCAAAGTCTAACATCTACGCTACAACAGTCTCACGATGATTCCGTTTGCGGAGTAACAGGAACTAGACCTTTTTCCTTGCCGTCGTCCTGCGAGTCGCCTATGTCACTTCCTGCCTTTTCCCCACCGACTAATCAGTCCTTTATTGGACATCACAATCACTATCAACAACAGCCATGTTCGGGTATTAACTTGTTCCACGACGATGTGCCTCCAATCACGTCAACCATCTCATCTGCTATTGAAGATTTCAACTTGGATGAGGATTTTTCGCTCGATCTAGCGGGAGCTGCCAGCTCAGAAGATGGTAAGATTATCTTATGAATACGATGAAACAGCAAAGGACCCGTAGAAACAGTTTTATTTCGACAGAAGAATCAAGTAACGGGGATCCAACTTCAAATAAACCAAGAAAAGAGCGCACTGCTTTCACAAAACAGCAGATACGCGAGCTGGAGAATGAATTCGCCCATTCCAATTATTTGACGCGACTACGTCGTTACGAAATCGCTGTTGCCCTCGACCTTACAGAACGGCAGGCAAGTTAAAAATTCTAGACTCGGTCAAGCACGAAAAAAATTAAAGCGAAAATGAATATGCGACTTGGACGACTGCTGACATGAATCTTTAAATTTCAGGTCAAGGTGTGGTTCCAAAATCGAAGGATGAAGTGGAAACGGACAAAAGGGGGCAGTCCATCGATCAAGCACAAGAAAGAATCAGCAAAATCTAAACATTGAATATAATAGAGATTACTGACTGCTTTACCAAAACCTACGAAGAATTGTCGTTCTTCTTTCACAAATGAAAAGCCGTATTTGCTCTTATCTGATTTTACACCTATGCAAATTTCTAAAGTTCTTCCGTAAGGCATAAATATTTCCATAAAAAAAAAAAAAATACGATCCTTATTTCCCCATGTCACTTGTGTCCATAACTGTTTTTGATAATTGCTCGTTTTATAGTATTAAAATGTGGCCAAATACATCGGGTCAATCGGTATTACGCATTAACGATTTTGTGACTTCGGGAACCTAACACGGAATTTGTGCACTTGTTTCACACAGAGAAAAACTTACCATTGAAAAGAGGATATATTGGGTTGCCAAACACGTTATCAATCTGTAAACTGTGAATTTAGATAGCGAGACAAGAAAAGCCAATATTGGCGGCGAATGGGATCCACTTTCGTTGCTAATACTTGAAGTATCTGAGGGGAAAAAAGATAGGTTAGATTTTGTAGAACTGGGGAATTTAAAAGGTATTCTAACCTCATCTGCTTTGGGTAAAAGCACTTGGCGTTTTGAACCATCTGACTGCATCAATTCTTCCATTCTGTCAACTAAAAAAGCAAAATAATACGGCGATTCACTTTTGTTATCGTCCAAAAATTGGCAGAGTTCCTCAACAATTGGATGGCCGTTAAGTCCACTTGGATAATGCGCGAGAATACTGCGTCAAAAACACATTTATATGGCATTTTAAATACGAAAATAAGTCATATTAACAGTAAATTTGTCGTTCTCTTACCCTCTTAAGTAGTTCCAGGCGCTTTCGTTGTTACAAACCTTCTTGATACTGTTGACAGAAAATGTCAATTCACGATTGATAATGTCTTCGCTAAAGCCTGATGTCTGTTTCACGACGAAATACCGTTGGTTCCAAGCTGAGTTATTGCGAATATCATCTTCGAGCAGGCGTTCGACAAACTCTAGCTCATGATCAAATAGCTTGAAGGTATCTAACACCCATTGTCTATGTTGCCATGCATGGTAATTCTTGGCATCCTGAGCTAGCACTATCTCTGTAAGCCTAAGTTCACTAGATGAGTCTCCTGACCATTCTACTAGCACTCGGCGATGGTGCCTTTATAAAAAAAAAAAAAATGGTATACTGAACATCCATTCTGACAAATAAAATTTAAAATATACATACCAAACTTGATAATTTTTGGGGTGGTCTTCAATTATTCTTCTTACAAATGTCAGTTCCTTTTGTATATTTTTGTCCAATCCTTTAAGAACAGTTCGTCTGTGATGTAGGGAAAATAAAGGATTATACAACAATATAGACTATCTTTTTAACAACTCTTTACCTGTACTGCCAGACTGTGTAATTGGCTGGATTTAGCTCAAGTGCATCACTAGTTAACTCAAATGCCCTTTCTGAGATCTCATTCTTTAAGACAATTGCTCGGAAATAGTTAAAAATGTCTTTAACTAAAGAAAAAGGGAAATAAATAAAGGTATTGATTTAACCAAAACGATAACAAAATAGTCACATCGTTCGGAATATGCAATAGCGACGACCGGAAAAGGTCCTTCGTTTAATTCGACGGGAACGACATCGTTCCATTCTGGGCGATCACGGTAGTATATCCAAGTAGGCTCCTGGTCAGAACACTCATCAGATGAATCAGACAGCGGTTCTTTTGACTCTTCACCGGCCATCCTTAAATTACTACTTTATCAAAGAAGAACTCTGTTTCGAACAACAACACATTAGCAACCTGCTTTGCAAAACGAACGTGTATTTCGTCTGCTCTTTTCGAACTCCAAGGATTTTCCAGTATTGTCACATCAGAGGCCCAAGCGGTTCTACGAGTTCTACGATACCCGATTCTAAAATCAGTTAGCACCGGTTCCAACTGCGCTTACCCACATTTTTTACTGTGAAACCGACACAATTTTTACCCTAGCTTAGCCACAATATGGCTTTAGAAAAATATAGAGTTGTACCCTAATGTGAAATATGTCATACTTTCCCCTAAGAAGTGCTCAAATGAAGGAGACCTGAGTCCGTTAACGTAGTTATCAAACAAACCATAACAGCACTGATTGGCTTTCTGTCGTTGTGAGATTTTAGTATATTAGTAGCTAATGTGAATTTAGAGTGAAAAATTTAAATCAAGCATATATTAAACTTTTTGATTTACCAATAATTTGTAAAGTTAATAAAGGATAAGTCAATTATTTCTATTATCCCATTTTGGCAATGCTGTTTTTATTTGTTTGTGATTCTGCTTCGGCTGTCATCGCTATTCCGCAGTACAAGAAATTAGTCACTAAATGCAGCTATTTCAATGGACCAGCGTTTGAAAGATTTATAAGTAAAAAATAACTTTCTGATAGGAATGAAACTAATGGGTTTGTTTTTTAACCAGACTTTCCAACCTCGGTCGAAGAACGTTGAGAGGTGTCAAGCCATGTCCGAAATGTGGAACTTACAATGGGACCAGAGGATTTAGTTGTAAAAACAAATCATGTGATGTCGTCTTTAAAGCCGCTGATGACCGTAAAAAGAAAACTACTGAAGCTTGTCGGATAAGCACTGAAAACCAAAACGCACAAGTATATTTTAGAATTTTACTCAACATGTTGGCGTTTTTAACAATGTATGTTTTTGTCAAATCAGGTGTTTTCTGTTCGTTTACGTGACAAAGGACCTGACTATAGGTATGAAATTAAAATATTTTATTTTAGGATGAAGTTGTAAAACCACTTTTTATCCAGAGATTTTGTGCAGCTAACTACAGAATTAGTAGATGCTGGGGATGGGAACTTTACAACTGCTCAAAATGCTGAATGTTATGTTGAGAGTTGTTCCAATAAGAATGACACGTTCAACCTCTTGACAATTACAGCATGCCAGCATATTCAAGCAACTCTGAATTGTCATTCAGAGTCAGAGATTTTACCAATCAAAGCATCACTAATTCATTCTCTTAACATTCCATCAGATCTAAAAGATGAATTGTGGAACATGTCTACTGAAGACAACCAAGGGTAATGCACATTATAGAACTAAATTAGTAGCAATAAAACATTAAAAGTTCTTGAATTGTGGGTTATTAGGTTGCAGATGCCTATTGTCCAGCGGGTTTCAAAAACCATATTTGTAGTAAAATGTGCAGTTTCGAACAAATTTTCGTTGGGTTTTCTTCATTGTTCAGTTATTGAAACTCGTAACAAAACGGGAACATTGGAACGAAAGTTCATCTGTCCATGTCGTAAGTTGAAGGCTCCAAACTCATCAGAAATATCAAATAAGGAGTGTGTCCATTTCTATGCGTGCATTTTGGCATTCATCAGTGACGAGAAGTTCATGAATGAATTCTCTTACCACATTCAGGTACACTTTAAGTTGGTCCATGTTGAACTTTTAATGCCTTTATTTTCTTTTGTTATTAATTAACATTTGTTTCTTTCTTTCAGGCGTCCAACGTGCTTTCTGTTTCATTGGACAGCATTGAGGAAATGACAGAGCGGCAGTTAGTGGTGCACTTTGAAGTAATGCCACAAGTATCGGATGAAACCGATCTTCTTGGCGATGTTAGGGTACTAGATTCTTTAGTTCTAGCCACCGACGACGGTTCTTCGGGTTTTGCTGATGATGTTTCAGCAACGGGAAACGTCAACTTGACGTTGCCGGTTGGTATTAACATGAGCGAGCTGTTAAATGGAACGTTAGAAGTGGTTCCCCAGATGACCTGTCACACTGCCCCCGTTATAAGCGCAGAGGAGGCTGCGCAAATCCAGAGAGGAAAGATCAAAATAGCACCTCTCAAAAGACCACGCAAATTAATTTCAGAAACAAGCAACCATCAACATCAGACCCAACTAACGACCGAAACTATCCCCAAGCGTACACCTTCTTTGGAAGAAGTCACGAGCTCTCTCTTGTTCGAACAATGGCTATCCTCTGTTACGGAACGAATCAACCAGACCATGCATTTTGGAATGCCCGGTAATCCGGATCCGCTAGTCTACCAGATACCCCATTCGTTTTTCGAATGTCTTCGTGAGCGAATTTCTACAAATGGGAGAAAGAAGCGTCTACCCAATAGCACCGTTGTCTTCCAACGTAAGGACCGGCCACCATTTGTCACACTGACCAAATATACTTGGCATCTCAACAATCCTATGCACGTGAAACATATCTTCGACACTTCTCTGGTAACGCGATATCCCATCAGTTGAATTTTCAAAGAAATGACAACGTTTACTTACAGGTTCAACTAGAACTTACACGAAGTTTTGTTGAGAATCAAGATGGAACATTCGATTTATACGTTCCAAAAAACATTGACACGGCCGGATCTGGGGCAGACTGCTCCGGTTTACCGACGCTCAGACCATTGGAACTCCAGACTTACCTAATAATTGGTAACATCTGTCTGTCTTTCAAAGTGAGCTTCGTCTTCATTACTTGTGTAATGTATTAGGACATGGTAACACCAATACAGACGGTGATTGTTCCTGCCCATTTACCATCGAATGGATCCCAGATGTTCTCTTACAATCCAAATTTGGTGAGTTGAGTCTACAGTTTCAATTCGGACACCAGAGACATCCATTGGGATTGCTGTCAGAGCGGAGTGGCAACAAACGGCTGATAAACGGAATGGCCAGCACAACTACTCTGACAAATAGTATCGCCTCACGTCGTAAGAAACTCAAAGTGGTCGCTGTTCCTGACTCGGATGCCAAAGATCTACAAAACTTAAATAACATCGAGCTCGACTTTGATGGAGTCGCTCCTTTAAACGATAGTGAGTTCCAAGAACTCACTAAATCGGTCCCTTGAAATGTATAAGGGAAGACAAAGCACCTTGGTGCGCAGAGTCTCCCCCAACAGGCTGTGCTTCCTTCATTTTATCCATCACTGTTTCCCACCAGCGTACCTATTGCCATCTCTTTATAGAGAACAAGATCTTAAGCAACTCCTAAGATGCTCCCCACGTCACTTCATGTTTGTTCTAGCCATTTGCACTCATCCAGCAACACGAAAGCAAGGGATGACGTTTGATGGGCGAAGGAATACGATTTCGTGCATTCGTACTGTTTTTGAAGGAAAGATGCCTCATTATTATTTCTAAAGGAAAGTCATACGACAGTTCCAATAATTGACTTAACTCTGTTTTGTTCCGGTTGTCCCTTATTTCCCTTATCGCTTTTTTTTTGCGTTGGAGTTATATTCCGACCATAAATGGAAATAGTAAACTGTATATCGCTCGATTCACAATGAAATTCTTTTTTACGGATTGTATGGATTTGAAACCAGGTAAAAGACAAATTAATTGGAAACAAACACACGACAGACGAGACAGAAAATTAAGAGCTTAAAAGGCACTAAACGGTAGCCATTAATTAAAAATGAATCAAATTAAATACATGGAAAAGAGTACACGAGTACTGGTGGCACTGGCTGCGGAATTCTTCATAATATTATGTCTTGCCGCACAAAAAAAAAATCACATCCAAATTCCGTATACTATTTACTGAAATCGTCAGAAGATTCGCCAATGGGACTGGTCTTAATTGGTTGGGGAGGGAAAAAGTCGCGAAAATTCGGTGTTTGGTCCTCGTGAAATCCCGTCGATGTTGGCCCTTTGTTGAAACTCGAGTTAAAGAATGGATCTGCGCTGTAGCTGCTAACAAAGTTGCTTCCTCCTCCAGGATTGTTATTGTTGTAATAGCTCGTGGCGTACGTGGCGCCCGTATTGCTGTTGCCACTACAGGCCGTATTGCAATAGTCGTAAGTGGTGGCCGGAGCTGCCCAGTCTTGACTGTGACTGGCTGTATTGTAAGAAGAGAAAGAAGCAAAGGGAGGCAGAAGCGAGCTAAAGCCACCCGTTCCGCTTGCGTTGTGATGGAGGGTCGAAGACGAGGAACAGGTGGAAGTAGTGCTGACCGCGACTGCGTTGTTGGTCGTCCCGCTGCTGTTGTTGGCGTGATGATGAACGTGGTGTTGTTGCTGCTGGAACTTACGTGGCGGCTCACGCTTTCTCCACTTGGCCCGCCGATTCTGGAACCAAACTTGAACGCGGGACTCACTCAACTGCAAACGTAGAGCCAGTTCTTCCCTAGCAAAGACATCCGGATAAGGTGCTCTTTCAAAGGCTCTCTCCAGTTCTTCCAGTTGGTAAGGAGTAAAAGTTGTCCTACAATTAAGAAAATTGATTTTTTCTTTTAATACAACCACTCGCAATGAAATCTGTTCCATCAAAAGGCGAACCTCGTTTTCTTTTTCTTTGTGGCGGAGTTGTTAGCAGATTCATTAGCACTTTTTTTGCTGTTCTTGTTCTCGTTCTTTTTGCCACTCGTTGTCGAAGTCACCGATGCGGTATTTAAAGTTGTTTGCTGAGCGCACGAGGGCCAACCGGCCGAAGTTGGAGGAGCCGATGTGGAAGCCAGGTCGTGAACATCATCGTGATGGAACTCATGCGGAAAGTTGAGGTCGCCATGCTGGAAGCCCAACATTACCTAGAAGAAGAACGATAGTTTTACGGGTGTCATCGTAAACGTGATGTTGAACGTATTCCAATTACTTGAATCGAATGAAAGTTCCCTCTTGTTTCAGCTTGCGCTTTTGCTACAACTTGCGTCGAATTGAGCGCCATTCTTGCTGATGTGCACGGGAGGAAAAGCGCCAGTGCACAGCCGGAGATGTTGGCAACAAGTGGTCTCCGCTTCATCCATAGTTTTCAGTTTATATAGCAGCAGCTGCCTTTCGATTTTTCGAGGGAGGGGTCAAAAAATGTAATACGCACACACACACACACAAAAAAAAGAAACAATAAATTCATGGAAAAAAAAGAAAGAATGTCGGAGGGGGGCAGATGAGAAGCTGAGTATGTATGGGTCACGTGACTACCGCGCTCATCCGTCGTTTATGGCGA
Organism: Daphnia carinata; assembly: GCF_022539665.2. Taxonomy (NCBI): domain Eukaryota; kingdom Metazoa; phylum Arthropoda; class Branchiopoda; order Diplostraca; family Daphniidae; genus Daphnia; species Daphnia carinata. The sequence goes on from NC_081333.1 coordinate 7,918,154, forward strand.
CGCAACAAGGCTCAATTGGAACCAATTGAGCGAGTTAACAAGACAAATCGACGGGCCACTTTATATCCAATCATTGACGACTTCCTCTTTAAGACAAGTGATGATGAATCCTCTCGCTGTCAATTCACTCACAACGCAATTGAAATTTAGCGCAATCAGTCTTAACTCGATCAAATCCTCTCGCCATGCTTGCAGTATTGTTTTAAATACTTTGATGGTCATACCGTATCCGCGCGTGTGTAATGTTTTGATTATTGCAGATCGACAGAGTAAATAATAGAGCTTCGGTCCGACTGTGACTCCAATTGATCATCATCATTAAAGGCAATCATTCGCTCAACAGATGCGAACGACTTTAATCAGCGGAACCAAAATAAAATGTGAAGCTGCAAGCCTCATACATTCATCAGCTGCAGTTGTTGATGAAGAGAAAAAAACATATATATAAATAAAAATAATATAAAATTTTTCTTGTGCAATTCGTTGCGGTCACTTTCAATAGACAACACAATGAAATAGGATCAAGGTGGGAGCGATAGCGTACAACTGTCCGCATAAAGGGAAGGGGTGCAATGCGAAACAGAGAAGGGGGCCTCCCGCTGTGGTGGAACTGTCGGGAAAAAAATGGGCGCGTGCTGCCGATCCGACCCTTCTATTGTTTGAAGTTGTCTTTTCGTTTTGTTCTTTCCCACCCACGCCAACGCTCGCAACCCATGTTGTACGGTGAAGGGTCACGTGACCACCACTATCCTCTTGTCTTTTTTTAACCCCACGTTGAACGGCGAGAGCGCAAGAGTGCGCCCCATGATAAACCATCGTCAGAAATTCTATATGTTATCCAAAACTTTGTGGAATAATAGAAGACGAGGAGGGGGCGGTAGAGAAACAAACATTTATAACCGAGGCACCAAAAGATAACCACAGGACCGCGAAGAGAGAACTCGAGTAGACAAAACCTATCGCTTGATCGACAGATCTACTGCCCGATGGTTATCGACGTGATAGACATTTTTTCCTTTTTCCTGCTTTGCTTTTACTGATTGTTTTTTATTTCATTTTTTTTTCTGTTCGTTTTTTTTCACAACGGCCAAAATGTGGGACTGACTTTCCATCCATCGAATCGTGGGAATGGTAAGTTGAACAGCTTTTCATGCTTCCGGATGAGCGTCATCATAACAGTTCAATATTGCATACAAATACCGAATAATGCGTACTTGACTTTTAAGGGATTCTCTAATGGATACTTTGGACATTGTTTAATACTATTACATGAAAGAGAGGACATAAAAGAAATCTTGTTTGGTCACAAAGAATAAAATGTAGCCTAATAGAACTTTAGGTTAGGTTTATCAAGGGAAATGGTTAGGGGTGATTCAATCACAGAAGTCTTGTGACCATTGTCGTGTAAAGAAATTATTGCAAATGGCTAACTTTAATTGTCGCCCCTTCCAGCACTGAGCCAATGGAGGATAGAAATGAGGAAATATGATGACAATATTAAGCCCGAACTGCTACTAGGGTCTCGGCGAAGGTTTTGATATTGACGTGTATATCTATGTCTTTATGAGGGCGTCTTCATCGGCACGGATAGCATCGTGGCCGGCGAAGATGATAAAGATTCATCGGTCTGCCTGTCTGTTTTCGCCAGTCTGTTTGGCTTGCCATGATGGTTATCTGGAGGATCACGTTCGCCAGCAGTGTTTTTGTACCGCGAAACTTCTAATTTATCGAGGTCAGTATTACATGGTCAGACTGGTTGTATTAAATCACAGCGATCAAACAATTTAACAGAAATGTAGTATCAACGGTGACCAAGCGCAGATGTGGCTCTAAACATTGCTAAACATTTGATACCAGACAAGGAGAGGGCAATATAAATGGCGACATTTAAAATTTGGATGAAATAAATGCATTACTCAGCACGGCCAGCAAGCACGGCCGCTATTTAGATATACCTTGCCAAGTTCTAATTCTGGTCTCCTCTCACTTGCGTCGTTGCCAAAGAATCCAAGCAGATCCAAGTGAAGAATGGAGCATAAGGTGTGGGTTTCCAAAATGGAAGGAGCACAATAAAAACTGAGAAAACGATTATGTCGATATCGTAGCTGCCGAAGAAAGAAATGGTAGAGCATCTCTCTTACGTTTACTTCTTTCCTGCTTAGGCAAACAAACATTTCGATAAAGATTAAACATTTTATTCTGATACGTTAACATTCTTAAATACCCTTTCCGTCTTTCTTGTCTCCCTTGCCATCTTTTTTGTCTCCTCCTTTCTAAGAATCAAAACAACAGCGAAAGAAATTCACTCTATATTTGTAAACACAAAAACACGCTCTAAAGGCAATCGATACTTACATCTCCGCCTTTGCCGCCTTTATTGTCACCGCCTGGGGAGAAATCAATAGAGAAATTGCACGAGTTTTAAAAAGATCAATTGTATTATTTAATAGTAATAAACGTACCTTTCTTGGGAGGCATTAGGTAGATTGTGTGCGTCTGAAGGGATGCGAGCTACTAGGTTCCAGTCCAGTCTGGCTACGAATGAGTTTTCTTCGATTTAACTGGAGCCGATTCACAACAAATACTGTAGTCTGGGTAGCGAAGACGACGTGCCCGATATGTTACACGAGCACGCACCGTTGAAAGGAGGAGTCCAATCACATGATCATAGCATCCAGACTTCCCCATTGGTCCAAATATAGCACACATCCAGATTGTTCCGGAGAAAATAGGGTGTGTAAAAGCACATTTTTCTTTAATGTAAAATCAATCGGTTAAAACGAAATTTCAATACCGAATTTTCAAACGTCTGCCTTTCCAACGATTGATTTTCTAGTATCAATATATCAACATATAGGCGTTTCCGGGAAGGCATTGGCAATAACAAGTCGATACAGATATACAGTAGTTTATTAAAATATTTATTAGAGGGATCGATCCTTGCATGCAGGGACGGAGTTATGGGCTGTCCGACTTTACATAGATCTAAAAAGGTCGAAAGCAATACGGCATGTATGTTTCTTGCTCCTCCTGTTTGTAAATAGCTGCACGAGGGACGGCAAACTCCGGTTTCAACTGGATTTCCAAGATATGCTTCCCGCTAGGACTTTTGCTATTCTGAGTTGTAGGCTGCGTATTGATCCGGCAGTCAGTGGACACGTCGTAGCTCAGATCTAGGCGGAATAGACCGTAAAAAACAAAAAAGTGCAAGCTCAAAGCGCATCCGGTTGAATAAAACAAACGATTTTGAGACTAGTTACTATTTTACCAGCAACAAATAATTTTTTTTTTTTTTCTATTTAATAAGAACTTACTGGTTCTCAAAACACTTTTTTTCACCATAGAACGAGCTCACGGGAAAATGTAACTACGTCACATGAGTCCACAAGTAGCTCGTGCAAGCCAGCCGGAAGGTTGTTGCTGTTAGCATAACGTATTGTGAAGAAGCAACGAGCAATCAAACTTCTTTCGAATAAAAGAAAGACAATACAAAACATTTAAAAACAAACAACAATGTATATCATAACACGCTTCAATGTCCACGCAAGGAAACGTGTGGACTCTGCTTCATTGTTATTTCAACAAGTAGTCGCTTTTTTGTTTTCATCTTGATGCAACCGTAAAAAAGGGAAAAAAGAAACGCAAAAACATAATCGATCAATCAATCCTCATCGTATTCCTTACTCGTGAACGTCAGATTATAGATGACTACAGCGTCACCATTAATTACGATTTATTTTCAGTGGTTATAGACCACCTCCGACTTCACTTGCGCAACTGACAACTTTTCTACCGATTGTCACAAAGCGTGAGGTATTGATTTGGGCTTTAAGTATACATTGTATTTTACACCTTCCAGGATTTGGTGGTTTTTGTTTGAGAAAATGGAATTGTTGGAAATCTCTAGAGTGAATGTTGACATTTAATCGAACTTCGGTCAATCGATTTTCAAGTCAGTATTGCGCACTTAGTAGAGGGCGATAGTCACGTAAAAAAAGCAGTAAAACAATTCGTTGTGAAACTTATTTTTGATAGCAAAATCGCATAAAGCTTTGGCTGTTAAGCGCGCATCACAGCCAATCCCCCTGGTCATAAGATACGGAAAAACAAAACAAAAATGAAACGCCCAAAAACTAGTAATAACAAGTTTGCAAACTTTTTGTTGTGCCATTGCTTTGCAACGCAATTTATGGCATCTAATTCAGCCTACCCGATCTATGCTAAGAGTGGGAACTACAACGTATTCAATTTTCTACATGTTATAGCGATCTTCAGGAAGCAATGCAAGTCAATCAAATGAAAATCAAGCAAAAAGCGTTGTAATAGAAGACAAGCTAGTCGGTGTTCACTGTTGAGCGTCCTTGTTATAAAGAATGTTCTAGAACATTCTAAGGAACATTTTGTCACGTGACTAAATATTAACCCGGTGAGAACCGCATCAGCCAATGGTAAGCCCGGGAAAAGTCTACTATATAAGGACCCCTCTCCCTGGGTCTGTCAAACGCGCAGTTCCTAGCACAATCACAAACCTTACTTCGTCTCTCAACAGATATCCATTTGATTAAACATGCCGAAGAAAGGAGACAGCAAACCTAAAGCCGAAGCGGTAAGTCAAGTGCAAATTATCAAGTGTTTTCTATTTAATAACGTTCGATGTTACTTGTCTTTGAAAACCTGTTAGAAAGGGACGGAGGAAAAGAAAGTCGAAAAGAAGGAGGACGCAAAAAAAGATGGCAAGAAGAAATGAGACTGATTACGCTCTTCACGGTGATGCTCGCAGCAAAAACGCAGGCCGCTCTCATTTAATTACATCCTGAAAATTGCCGCAAAGGATGTCGAGAGCATCGTCGTTCTTATTTGACTTTGAAATGAACTTGATTTTATATCGAAAAATTTTTATGTTTAAAATCGATCATTCCAAATACATGACTTAAACCTTTCCGTAAAAATTGGCTTCTGGTGTTTTTCTTTTCTAAATCAACACCCTTTGTGAAAGTAAATTGCTTTGGATATAATCGATGTGTGTAAATAGGTCTTGCTAATCGAACAGCCAAAGTTCGTCCTCCGCCATGCGATTGACCGTGGTGATTATGCCAAGGGTATCGTACTACGTACGGTAAATGCCATTCCTATATCTTAGCTATATATCAAAATTTGACGAGCTACAGTTCCAGTCATTCCTGGTTAACTAACGCCATGAAAACAAATACAATGGTAAAAAATAAACTTTAATTTACACCAAAATACTAAGATCATACGGACACCATAGCTCTGTTAGAATTGTTGAAAATATGGAATGCTTTGACGACTTATAAACATGAGGTGAGGATGCAACTCCAATTGTTCATCATACCCGTAGACCTAAGGGTAAGTTGGCTGTTATGGATTATAATTAAAAGCCTAACAGACATAGGATTCTACATCTTTACGTGTGTCACCAGACATCCATATACTACTCCGGGATACGCATATTCTTTGGCTGCTAGCCAACAAAAAAGACATTGTACTGACACACGGGATACTGTATTTTCTTTTGTTCTCACTACATGTGACATCTGAAATGCAGATCACATTTTCTTTGTTACAGCAACAAAATCAATGGGTAAAAATAAAACTTGATTTTTTAATATCTGAAAGTTTGAAGTGTGTGAACAGTCGGAATACTTGGGCAGTGCAACAGTTACAGAACTTGACAAGATTTTCGGAGCAGCCCTTAGGAATCAAAAACCCAACCGTTGAAACAAAACACATCCATAAAGTTTTGCTTATGTATAATATGTGTTACAATATATATTTATGGCTCTGATAATTCTGTATTTGGACTTGGCTGGGTGGAATTGACGTGGATAGGGAAATGAATGGTACACTGGGAGGCGTAGGGACTGGTGAGCAGTTGTTGCCACGGCATTTCCAACTGGTAGCATCCATCAATCCTATTAGCTTGATGATTTAGTTTATCAACACTTACATGATTTGGTGGAACGCGTACATCGCGCCGTGAATACTGGCTATGACTAGAGGATGAAATAGTGTTAAGATTGGAGCAGCAGGGCTCAACTTCCTTCAGCTCAGAATTGAGCAGCAGGCTCCATTCCATTGGTCACAAATCAGGAAATCTATCATTTTGGAGCATCGCATGACATTTTGCGTAACACATTTGATCGTCTTATTTTATACCTGCCGGGGTTTTCAGTGTAATCTTTCGGTATCTGGAACAATGTATCCGGCATGTTGTTGCGAAATTCAAAATCTTGGAAATTAACTCGGGTTGTAATGGTCGGTAAAATTGGAATGTCCACTTTCACTGGAAAACCTGGGGGTAACTTCATTTCGACAAACTCACGAAGTTTACTAAAATGCTTGACAGGGGCAACAACTTCCAACACATCTAGTAGCATCGCTTTAGACAAAGGAAAATCCTGGCACTTGAAAAAAATGATATAATGACATTTTAAATGATTGACTAAAATGTAGATTGAAATAAGACGATACCATGGCAACGGTAGCTCGGAACGTTTTAGACACATCCTTGCACGCAAGTAGTCTCCCTAAGTGTGGTTGATGACTGCTGTTAATGTAATCATTCCAACTAAGGTTGTTTTTAACCGGTGGCGGTAAAGAACCTCTTCGTATAGGCTCACTGTTGCTAGTGTCAGTCAGACTCGAACTAGAGCCTTTGGTAAGTGTTTCCATTAAGGCCTTATTCTTTTTTAGGTCTTCTTGAGTCAAGTGTTCCCTTCTTTTGCGTGACTCGAACACCAAGCCACCGATAGAAAAAAAATCTGCATGATAGGGGCCCACCATTTCCTACGTAGAAATGATCCATAAGCAGACGAAGTTGTCGAATAATGAAAAACATTTATGATTACTGTTTTATCGGCACGAAAAAAGAAACCAGTTTGAGCTCGGTTAAACGTAATGAAACGTGTTGACATCTGGACCGCTACTATGTCGTTGCTCATAAGTATATCAACTTCATCTTCTATCTCACTTTCTGATTCCTGCTTCCACAGCAAATCAAAACAATTAACTGAACGCTTTTGATAAGGTTAATTGAAAAACAGTTTTACCTGATATCGAATTTGTTGATAGACTTTTTGTTTGTTATCTAATATAAAAAGCGATTGTTGCCTTTCGGCTTCCCCATTGAAAACAATACTAATGTCACCCCGTTCCCAATGCATATCAGTAAAATCGACTAGCGTAGTATCAACTCGAATTTTTGAGCCTTTTTTATGGATACGACAAATATCAGAGGGAAGTATACGTGATACCAATGGAACTATATTTAAATGAAAAGATTATTTTTTCTTGTGTTAAGTTATGATAAAAATATAAAATTATACCCCAGCTTTGGAAATCCCATTTCAGTTGCAAATAAAAATCTCCCATTTGCTTCAGTGCCTGTATCAGTTTTGGTCTCCTTTCTTCCAGCTGTTCTTTACTCTGTTGTTTTAATTTCCTCAATAACAGCAAAACTAGAGTAATAAGTGCATTTGTATTATTCAATTAGGACAAGTAGTATTAAAAGAGGTAGTTAAACTAACTTGTTTGACGATCACCAAAGCTGATTGCCTCAGCAAGTGGATTCCAACCAAGTCCATTTTTTATTTTAACCTGTGCATTGTGTGCTAATAATAAATGTATACATTCTAGGAGAAGTTTCGGATTAGATTAGCTTTTTTTTTTGTAAATCCTGCTTCTTTGTTAAAAATTACCTTTGTGGCCCAGCATAACAGCCAAATGAAGAGCTGTATTACCTATAGTAACAAAAAAATATTTAGTTCACATAATCGCCTTCCTTATTGCAATTATATGATAATCGACCATCGCTGGTACAGAGGGGAGCTTCGTGATTCTCATTACGAATGTATGAAATTATATATTTTTTTTTAATACCGAAAAACCGTATTATAAAAAATCCAGAAAATTACCATGTTTATCTTTTTGGTTTATATCCGTGGTCCGCAACAATGAAGAAAGCTGGCGTATGTCATTACGATAAACACACTCGTGTAAAGGGAATGAACTCAAATCGGCCATTTTTCATGTTTACTTTTTGCTCCGCTTATAAAAAAACAGACAATAGTGGTTAGCAAGATAAACATGACCACTGAAATCTTCTGTGTCACTAGCGCTTTGGTAGCGGGATTCCTAACTATACCAAACTAGCCGGTAAAAAACACGAAGCCCAAAGATGTTCCATCCCCAGCCGCAAGGTTGTACCATGAAAACATCAAGTACTACATGGGTCTTTCTAGCTTTATCTCTGTTCTCTGTTATCTGTTGTTTTACAACGTTAAAAAAGAATTAAGAAATTTATTTATAAAACCAAATTTGATCGAGAAATAAAAGTATATTTGACCACGATACATGAACAATGTTATAGTTTATTTAAATTTTTTTTTTAATTTTATAATCCAAATAACTTCACATTTTTTCCAGTCTGACATCCTTCCCACCATTGGCGCGACAATGGAGGCGCTGGTTGCCTGTATCTGAAAATTTGTGTTATATGTTGGTCGATCTTAACTGATTACGAGACATGATTAATTAGGTGAGTATAACTCATGGGAGAATTTCTAAAAATGTTTTTGCTAATTTTTACCTTCTTTTCTATATATATCGTTATTGTTCATGTACATTGTTCTTCAAGAATTAAAATTGTTTATAAAGCTGAGATGTTTATTCCCACTGTCCTGACCCAGCAAATTATTTACTTTATTATTATGCCTACCTACCAAAAATTGATTATCATGTTCTTTAAATTATAATTACATTATGATTGATTATTATAGGTATATTCACCCTGCACTGCTAGTTTACAATATCATACAATGCGTGCCCAGTGCTCTGTCTGCCAGGAGCTCTTTGGTGACTCTGATGTTGTGATGGCTCCACAGTGTGGTCACACATTCCATAGCACCTGCATCACACAATGGCTTGGGTAATATCACCAGCAAAAATATTTTAGCCAGCTGATTTCTTTTCATGTACTATTCATTAATCATAGAACTAAAAAATCTTGCCCTACGTGTCGTCAAACAACATCTGTTGACAAGCTTGTGCGGATCTTCTTTGACATTGCTTTCACTGCTGATGTTGATTCAGCAGACCTGCAGCAGAAGATGGATGAAATGTCTTTAGAGTTTCAAGTTGTTCAGCGTGAATTACGAGAAGTCAGACAAGAGAACGTAACTTTAAAGAAAAAGTCCAATAAGTATTGTAAAGAAAAAAAAGAAGCTCTAGAAAAAGTTCGCGACTCGGAAATCGCCATCAACAATCTACAACAAAGGGTCGAATTTCTAAATAAGCAAGTAAAGAATTTTGGCATCGTGGAAGATGAGCTGAGAACATGCAAAGAAAAGCTTAAGCTGATGGAGAACGTCCAGCAGATTGTTAACTCTACTCATGAAGAAGTTCAAGAAATGCTAGAGCAGTATGGTGATCATTCGGAAACGGCGAGGTCATTAAGTACTCAATGCGTAATCCTAAGCAGGTAGCAAGAAACATGACTGACTTTTTACAATATTTGCCTACATAAAGTTCATATTTGAAAGGGAGCTAAATGCTAAAGTACTACTAAAACAGAAAGCCGAGGAAGATCTAAGGAAATGCCGGCGACTGCTAAGCACTTTCCGCGTTGAATTGCAACAAACCAAAAAGGAGTTGAAAGAAAAAGAAGAGCAGTCTTGCTTGGCAGAAGAAGATATAAAGAGATATACTACAGAAAATTCAAAGTTGCAAGAAAAGCTCAAGGCTCTCACAGAATCAATTTCTTCACCCAGTGGTGATCCTCGCAATTCGGCCTTGTCGCGTTTACTCAATGAAAGCCCGGCCCCTGTTAATCTTCGCATGTCAAACCTTCTTGCTGCAACACCAGCGACGCCGTCGACGCCTCTAGTGCCACTCAGAGTGAAAGGTGCAAACGTTCCCTCGTCCAGACTCATCTTATCATCCCAAAATATGTCGAATATGCAGCCGAAACTTAGCAATCCTGAACAAGAACAGGCAACCGGTAGTAATGAGCGAAAGGAAGGTCGCAAAGCAGATAGTTTATCCGCACCCATTGATCCTGAATCTCTGAAATTTAAGCGAATGAAAGTCGATCCAGTTCCGTCAACAAGTGGATATTTCTATGATGGCTTTGGAGGTCACTCTAAACCAGATATTTATCCAAGAGGTGCATCTAGTTCGTCGTTTTCGGCTACCGCCAAGAAGAAGAGAGGACCAGTAACCATGAAAATCAAAGGTACAACATGTCGCTATAACCTAAACAAAGTAATCTTTGCTATGGTTTTCTGTCTAGGTAAAACTCAAACCACAACATTAGACTACTTTTATTCTCAATAATGTGCCGTATTTGTTTTTGTCAAAGATATATTGTACCAAAATACAAATTATATTTTGTACCATTTTCTGTAGCACTTCAAATGCCATGCAACTTTTGATGAATCAAGAAATGAAGTAATTTAGTATATAGTTGAACCATGAACTATCTGCAAATAAAACCACTAACAATCAGGTAATTAGCAGCAATGAATGAACAAGTAAATTGAATCAAGAATTTGTATTCAAGTACATTATTTCCGTACACAAACAAAAACTCAATCCACAAGAATTTGAGAAACTATTTTGCGGCTTGCTCCTTGCGATACTTGGCGACAATCAACTGCTTGGCAGTACTCAAGTTGCGCGCGCGGGATTTTTTCATGTTTCTCAAGAATTTACGATCAACCTGAAAGATAAAAATTTGTAAGGTACACTGCTTTGTCAGCCGTAACACAAAAAGATGAAAAGGAATTTGAAACCAATTGGAAATATCAACTGTCAAAGGCAGCCACATCTATAAGACAGTCACCTTCTTGACCTTTAAAGGAATGCATATAACAAAACTATCGAAGCTGTAGATTTTCCTTTTTCAGCTTTTAATTAACTAACAATCACCCATACAGCACCCCCACAAAAATGGAAAACACTTTACCCCTTTATTGGATGGACACTTGTGGGCCTGAGGTTTCTTGATGCCATTGCGATGATGTTTTCGGTCTTAAAAAAAAAAGTAACGTTAAATATTTCTTTCTTAAATCGCTTGACAAGCAATCTTACTTTGGTTGTGATTTGTGTGATTCTTGGACTTAGCCATTTTATTTAGTTGGTGTGGCTAGATAGTCCTGGGCAAAAACAAAAATTTATTAGTTATTAAAGGCCACAAAATCTTGGAAATTTTAACTGGATAATACGAGAATAAAATATTTCATTGTGTTTGCACATTTATAGTAAAAAAATATTCAGATGAAAGAGGATAAAAACTCACTAGGCAATTGACCGTCAGAAACGAAATGAACGAATACAGCAGCTACTGCTGCCAGGAGAAAGCTCCTACGATCACTGCCACCTTTTGGCACTTTTGCACACTAAAACCGGGTCCAACAGTGGGTGAGACAGGGGTTTACTTTCTTAATGACAAAGACAATGATGAACGTGGGAGGCTGAGACTGAGAGCGTGCCAGACTGTTAGCTATGGCTAGCTGAGGGAAATGGCTTGTGTAGTACTGAGAATTATGAGGAGCAAAGCAATACTTGATTTTTCTTAGGGAATGTAAATATGTTAAGTTGCTGGAATTGTACCTGGGTGAAATTTTGATCAAGAGCGAATGTGATAAATCATTTATAAAGTTTTTAGAGTATCACACATTGGAACAGATTTGGTTTCACGTGAAAATGGAATGGTTTACATTTAGTTCTTAGAAATTTATTGTATGTTAATTAATTTCAATGTTAGAATGAATGTTGAAAGCCATATGATAGACAAGTAGGATTCAAAAGGATGTGCTGTTAAAAACTGCCTGATAACCAATTGAGGTACGAAAGGAATTGTTTCTCATCAAATTACTAGTCGAATGCTGTACACATCATCAATCCTTCTGGAGAAGAGGTAAATATAGATCATGGTATATAACTAGTGTGATTACATAAGTTTTTTCCAAGCTGCTTCAAATGACCTTTTTTTATGTGTTTTGATCTGTCTTTTAAAGAATGACCTTTGTTAGGGATGTGGGTTGGTAAATTGTCCCACATTGATGACACATCACCACAAAACCAAGAAAAAAATTGTATCAGGAAACGATCATTCTGGAGTCTTCTCGTCGGGAAATCAAACCATTAACCCTGCTTGACAGGTTTCCACGATTGATTCCTCATCATAACGACAGTCAACAAAATTTTATGAAAAACTCCAATTGCCAAAAGGTTTTTCGTCCAACGAGATCGAATTGAAACACCTCGCTGAAATCTGGTTTACTTTTATAACCGATTGCTAAGACAGATCGTTGATTTCGGAAATATTAGTGCCAGTAAAATTTTCTTCGCTTCTACCTTTTATTTGCAAGGGAAATGCTACGTTTTTTTTATATAATTTTTTATTTAACCCAAAGCCTCGCTGGATCAAAACATGTGGCATGATAGCAGCCTCCTGCTGTTATATTCTTATTTTTGTCTCGTTATCGGGGGTGTCTGTTTTACAAGATCAGTGTGTTGTAAAGCGATATTGGGGCTTCAACCGTGTTGAATTGTTCATTCCTCAACGAAGTAAAAAAAAATAACAATGAAATTATTATTGATATGGATGGCTTTACGTGTCCCGGTCAACGTAGTCAACCTACACAGGTGATTAGATTCGTGATCGGCTCACGGTTTTTTCCGTTTCTTAGGTGTAATAGGTAATAGTTATTGATAACCGAAAAAATTACAAACTGTTTCTGTAGTTACTGATATGCTGTGATTATCACCTGTCACCCCCTTTTAAAGCAAATTGTGCAGTACCAATTCTGTGAGGTACACACAGTTTTACGATCAAAGCCTTTGTGATGTTATAATTTTTTTTATTTATTTAAATTTTGTTACTAGTTTCCATAATCAATTTACAAATAAAGGCGATTTTGTCATATTGTGTAACGTCAGCGTTAGCTGTCCGTTCTCCACTAATCGTAGGAATCGAACCCGGGTCTTCCGATTACAAGGGAGTGGCGATAACCACTGTGCCAGGACCGCACATCCAAATCAAAACAATATTTGCTGGTCACCTGTTCAAGTACGTATAGCTATAACAATGCATATTGGTTACTTAAGTATAGCGCTGTGGTATAGCTTGGAGCTCACATTCGTATTACTCAGGTTCGATTCTATTGGATTTTATTTTTTTAACGTGGTAATTAATGTAAATAATGAACCCAGCTAATGTGATCTCGAATTATTGTTTTTTTGCCTTATTCCATCGATATTTGTTTATTTTTTAAATATGTTTTTTATATCACAATTTCGAGAGGTTGCCAATTTTCTAGATAACGAATACAACAGCGCATCCGAACCTGGGGGAAGGGACCGCCTTTTTTATCCCATTTACGCAGTTTAGTCCTCCACAACCCCATCCCACCAATTCACTGTAGCAGACGGCGGATTTGGCGCGAGCCGACAGAACAAATGCACAGCGTGACAGACTCCTCCTCCAATTTCCTTGTTTTTTTATAGAGTATAGATTTTCTTTAAAGAAAAGCGCGTTAGATTTCAATTAACTTCTTTAAATTAACTTAACTATCGCAAATTATGCATGAATTATGTTCGAAATTATTTGAGGATGAAGAAAATAACATTTATTTTAATCTAACTTACATAGTTTTTGAGTTATTCAAGTTAAAGTAGATTTTCTTTAAGGAAAAGGTTGTTTGATTTAAATTAACTTCTTTAAATTATCGTAATTATTACAAATTATACACGAAATATGTTTGAAATTAATTAAGAATGAAGAAAATAACATTGATTTTAATCTAAATTACATAGTTTTTGAGTTATTCAAGTTAAAGTAGATTTTCTTTAAAGAAAAGGTTGTTTGATTTCAATTAACTTCTTTAAATTAACGTAATTATTGCAAATTATACACGAAATATGTTCGATATTAATTAAGGATGAAGAAAATAACCTTGATTTTAATATAAATTACATAGTTTTTGAGTTATTCAAGTAAAAGTATATTTTCTTTAAAGAAAAGGTTGTTTGATTTCAATTAACTTCTTTAAATTAACTTAACTATCGCAAATTATGCATGAATTATGTTCGAAATCATTTAAGGATGAAGAAAATAACATTTATTTTAATCTAAATTTTATAGTTTTTAAGTTATTCAAATTAAAGTAAAATTTCTTTAAAGAAAAGGTTGTTTGATTTCAATTAACTTCTTTAAATTAACTTAAATATGGCAAATTATGCATGAAATATGTTCGCAATTAATTAAGGAGGAAGAAAATAACATTTATTTTAATCTAACTTACATAGTTTTTGAGTTATTCAAGTTAAAGTAGAATTTCTTTAAAGGAAAGCGCGTTTGATTTCAATTAACTTCTTTAAATAAACTTAAATATGGCAAATTATGCATGAAATATGTTCGCAATTAATTAAGGAGGAAGAAAATAACATTTATTTTAATGTAACTTACATAGTTTTTGAGTTATTCAAGTTAAAGTAGATTTTCTTTAAAGAAAAGGTTGTTTGATTTAAATTAACTTCTTTAAATTATCGTAATTATTACAAATTATACACGAAATGTGTTCGTTATTAATTAAGGATGAAGAAAATAACATTGAATTTAATATAGATTACATAGTTTTTGAGTTATTCAAGTTAAAGTAGAATTTCTTTAAAGGAAAGCGCGTTTGATTTCAATTAACTTCTTTAAATTAACTTAAATGTGGCAAATTATGCATGAAATATGTTCGAAATTATTTGAGGATGAAGAAAATAACATTGATTTTAATCTAAATTACATAGTTTTTGAGTTATTCAAGTTAAAGTAGATTTTCTTTAAAGAAAAGGTTGTTTGATTTCAATTAACTTCTTTAAATTAACTTAATTATGGCAAATTATGCATGAAATATATTCGAAATTAATTAAAGATGAAGAAAACAACATTTATTTTAATCTAACTTACATAGTTTTTGAGTTATTCAAGTTAAAGTAGATTTTCTTTAAGGAACAGACCGTTTGGTTTCAATTAACTTCTTTAAATTAACTTAACTATCGCCAATTATGCATGAATTATGTTCGAAATTAATTAAGAATGAAGAAAATATTATTTATTTTAATCTAAATTACATAGTTTTTGAGTTATTCAAGTTAAAGTAGATTTTCTTTAAAGAAAAGGTTGTTTGATTTCAATTAACTTCTTTAAATTAACGTAATTATTGCAAATTATACACGAAATATGTTTGAAATTAATTAAGAATGAAGAAAATAACATTGATTTTAATCTAAATTACATAGTTTTTGAGTTATTCAAGTTAAAGTAGATTTTCTTTAAAGAAAAGGTTGTTTGATTCCAATTTACTTCTTTAAATTAACTTAACTATCGCAAATTATGCATGGGATATGTTCAAAATTAATTAAGAATGAAGAAAATAACATTTATTTAATTCTAACTTACATAGTTTTTGAGTTATTCAAGTTAAAGTAGATTTTCTTTAAAGAAAAGATTGTTTGATTTCAATTAACTTCTTTAAATTAACTTAACTATCGCAAATTATGCATGAATTATGTTCGAAATTATTTGAGGATGAAGAATATAATATTTATTTTAATCTAAATTTCATGGTTATTAAGTTATTCAAATTAACGTAGAATTTCTTTAAAGAAAAGCGCGTTTGATTTCAATTAACTTCTTTAAATTAACTTAAATAAGGCAAATTATGCATGGGATATGTTCGAAATTAATTAAGAATGAAGAAAATAATATTCATTTTAATCAAAGTTACATAGTTTTTAAGTTATTCAAATTAAAGTAGAATTTCTTTAAAGAAAAGCGCGTTTGATTTCAATTAACTTCTTTAAATTAACTTAAATATGGCAAATTATGCATGAAATATGTTCGCAATTAATTAAGGAGGAAGAAAATAACATTTATTTTAATGTAACTTACATAGTTTTTGAGTTATTCAAGTTAAAGTAGATTTTCTTTAAAGAAAAGGTTGTTTGATTTCAATTAACTTCTTTAAATAAACTTAAATATGGCAAATTATGCATGAAATATGTTCGCAATTAATTAAGGAGGAAGAAAATAACATTTATTTTAATGTAACTTACATAGTTTTTGAGTTATTCAAGTTAAAGTAGATTTTCTTTAAAGAAAAGGTTGTTTGATTTAAATTAACTTCTTTAAATTATCGTAATTATTACAAATTATACACGAAATGTGTTCGTTATTAATTAAGGATGAAGAAAATAACATTGAATTTAATATAGATTACATAGTTTTTGAGTTATTCAAGTTAAAGTAGAATTTCTTTAAAGGAAAGCGCGTTTGATTTCAATTAACTTCTTTAAATTAACTTAAATGTGGCAAATTATGCATGAAATATGTTCGAAATTATTTGAGGATGAAGAAAATAACATTGATTTTAATCTAAATTACATAGTTTTTGAGTTATTCAAGTTAAAGTAGATTTTCTTTAAAGAAAAGGTTGTTTGATTTCAATTAACTTCTTTAAATTAACTTAATTATGGCAAATTATGCATGAAATATATTCGAAATTAATTAAAGATGAAGAAAACAACATTTATTTTAATCTAACTTACATAGTTTTTGAGTTATTCAAGTTAAAGTAGATTTTCTTTAAGGAACAGACCGTTTGGTTTCAATTAACTTCTTTAAATTAACTTAACTATCGCCAATTATGCATGAATTATGTTCGAAATTAATTAAGAATGAAGAAAATATTATTTATTTTAATCTAAATTACATAGTTTTTGAGTTATTCAAGTTAAATTAGATTTTCTTTAAAGAAAAGGTTGTTTGATTTCAATTAACTTCTTTAAATTAACGTAATTATTGCAAATTATACACGAAATATGTTTGAAATTAATTAAGAATGAAGAAAATAACATTGATTTTAATCTAAATTACATAGTTTTTGAGTTATTCAAGTTAAAGTAGATTTTCTTTAAAGAAAAGGTTGTTTGATTCCAATTTACTTCTTTAAATTAACTTAACTATCGCAAATTATGCATGGGATATGTTCAAAATTAATTAAGAATGAAGAAAATAACATTTATTTTAATCTAACTTACATAGTTTTTGAGTTATTCAAGTTAAAGTAGATTTTCTTTAAAGAAAAGATTGTTTGATTTCAATTAACTTCTTTAAATTAACTTAACTATCGCAAATTATGCATGAATTATGTTCGAAATTATTTGAGGATGAAGAATATAATATTTATTTTAATCTAAATTTCATGGTTATTAAGTTATTCAAAAATTAACGTAGAATTTCTTTAAAGAAAAGCGCGTTTGATTTCAATTAACTTCTTTAAATTAACTTAAATAAGGCAAATTATGCATGGGATATGTTCGAAATTAATTAAGAATGAAGAAAATAACATTCATTTTAATCAAAGTTACATAGTTTTTAAGTTATTCAAATTAAAGTAGAATTTCTTTAAAGAAAAGCGCGTTTGATTTCAATTAACTTCTTTAAATTAACTTAACTATCGCAAATTATGCATGAATTATGTTCGAAATAATTTAAGGATGAAGAAAATAACATTGATTTTAATCTAAATTTTATAATTTTTAAGTTATTCAAATTAAAGTAGAATTTCTTTAAAGAAAAGGTTGTTTGATTTCAATTAACTTCTTTAAATTAAGTTAACTATGGCAAAGTATGCAATGAAATATGTTCAAAATTATTGAAGGATGAAGAAAATAACATTTATTTTAATCTAACTTACATATTTTTTTAGTTATTCAAGTTAAAGTAGATTTTCTTTAAGGAAAAGCCCATTTGGTTTCCATTAACTTCTTTAAATTAACTTAACTATCGCAAATTATGCATGAAATATGTTCGAAATTAGTTAAGGATGAATAAAATAACATTTATTTTAATCTAACTTACATAGTTTTTAAGTTATTCAAGTTAAAGTAGATTTCCTTTAAAGGAAAGCGCGTTTGATTGCAATTAACTTCTTTAAATTAACTTAAATATGGCAAATTATGCATGAAATATATATGCAATTAATTAAGGAGGAAGAAAATAATATTTATTTTAATCTAACTTACATAGTTTTTGAGTTATTCAAGTTAAAGTAGATTTTCTTTAAAGAAAAGGTTGTTTGATTTCCATTAACTTCTTTAAATTAACTTAACTATCACAAATTATGCATGAATTATGTTCGAAATCATTTAAGGATGAAGAAAATAACATTTATTTTAACCTAAATTACATAGTTTTTGAGTTATTCAAGTTAAAGTAGAATTTCTTTTAAAAAACCGAGTTTGATTTCAATTAACTTCTTTAAATTAAGTTAACTATGGCAAATTATGCAATGAAATATGTTCAAAATTATTTAAGGATGAAGAAAATAACATTGATTTTAATCTAAATTATTTAGTTTTTGAGTTATTCAAGTTAAAGTAGATTTTTTTTAAAGAAAAGCGCGTTTGATTTCAATTATCTTATTTATATTGACTTAACTATGTCAAATTATGCATGAATTAGGTTTGGAATCAATCAAGGATGAGAAAACAGCCTTTTTTAAAATTTAGATTAGGCTACATAGTTTTCGAGTTATTCAAGTTAAAGTATATTGGCGTTAGAGAAAAGCGTTTTTGATTATAATTATCTTCTTTAAATTATTTTCACTATGGCAAATTATGCATGAATTAGGTTCGAAATTGATTAAGAATGAAGAAAATAATCTTTATTGTAATCTAAATTACATAGTTTTTTAGTTATTCAAATCAACGCACCATTCAACTGTTTTGGAGCGCTAGCGTGATGCAGCACAAATATTCGGTGTATTTTTTAAACGGTTCGTCTAATGGAAAAACCATTAGCTGAACTTAAATCAGCGTTCAATTTTCATTATACTGTGTGAGTTTCATTTAATTCCAAGAAATGTCGTTTTTGGCCGATTTTGGCAAAAGTGGTAAGGCTATAGCCTTCCCACTTTTTCATTTTTGGTCAAATTTTAAATTTTTCTTAAAATACATGTTTTCGATTCAGAAATGAATGACAATCATTGAAATCAGATTTATTTTTCAATTGGCCTCATGGTTTTTTAATAAAACGTAAAAAACACGAAAAAAATAAGAAATGTCGGGCTAAATAAGCCTGAGTCGGGCTTATTTAGTCGGGCTTAAAAAATTTTCTGCAAAACCTGGTACTCATCGGAATTGGTTGAATATCACAGCGTATACTCAAACATAAATGCTGATTCCGCGAGAATTGCTATTTGTTTCATTAAGTTAATCGTTTTCGAAATACATCAAATATTTAACACGATGTTAGCGCGCCAGTACGCTACAACGCTGGCGCGATGTAGCACAACTTTCCGGTTGAAAGCGCGTTTGCTTTCAATTATTTTCTTTAAATTAACTTAACTATCGCAAATTATGCATGAATTACGTTCGAAATTATTTGAGGATGAAGAAAATAACATTGATTTTAATCTAAATTACATAGTTTTTGAGTTATTCAAGTTAAAGTAGATTTTCTTTAAAGAAAAGATTGTTTGATTTCAATTAACTTCTTTAAATTAAGTTAACTATGGCAAATTATGCAATGAAATATGTTCAAAATTATTTAAGGATGAAGAAAATAACATTTTAAAAAATCTAACTTACATAGTTTTTGAGTTATTCAAGTTAAAGTAGATTTTCTTTAAGGAAAAGCCCATTTGGTTTCAATTAACTTCTTTAAATTAACTTAACTATCGCAAATTATGCATGAATTATGTTCGAAATCATTTAAGGATGAAGAAAATAACATTTATTTTAATCTAAATTTTATAGTTTTTAAGTTATTCAAATTAAAGTAAAATTTCTTTAAAGAAAAGGTTGTTTGATTTCAATTAACTTCTTTAAATTAACTTAAATATGGCAAATTATGCATGAAATATGTTCGCAATTAATTAAGGAGGAAGAAAATAACATTTATTTTAATCTAACTTACATAGTTTTTGAGTTATTCAAGTTAAAGTAGAATTTCTTTAAAGGAAAGCGCGTTTGATTTCAATTAACTTCTTTAAATTAACGTAATTATTACAAATTATACACGAAATATGTTCGTTATTAATTAAGGATGAAGAAAATAACATTGATTTTAATATAGATTACATAGTTTTTGAGTTATTCAAGTTAAAGAAGATTTTCTTTAAAGAAAAGGTTGTTTGATTTAAATTAACTTCTTTAAATTATCGTAATTATTACAAATTATACACGAAATGTGTTCGTTATTAATTAAGGATGAAGAAAATAACATTGATTTTAATCTAAATTACATAGTTTTTGAGTTATTCAAGTTAAAGTAGATTTTCTTTAAAGAAAAGGTTGTTTGATTTCAATTAACTTCTTTAAATTAACTTAATTATGGCAAATTATGCATGAAATATATTCGAAATTAATTAAGGATGAAGAAAACAACATTTATTTTAATCTAACTTACATAGTTTTTGAGTTATTCAAGTTAAAGTAGATTTTCTTTAAGGAAAAGACCGTTTGGTTTCAATTAACTTCTTTAAATTAACTTAACTATCGCAAATTGTGCATGAATTATGTTCGAAATTAATTAAGAATGAATAAATAACATTTATTTTAATCTAAATTACATAGTTTTTTAGTTATTCAAATCAACGCACCATTCAACTGTTTTGGAGCGCTAGCGTGATGCAGCACAAATATTCGGTGTATTTTTTAAACGGTTCGTCTAATGGAAAAACCATTAGCTGAATTTAAATCAGCGTTCAATTTTCATTATACTGTGTGAGTTTCATTTAATTCCAAGAAATGTCGTTTTTGGCCGATTTTGGCAAAAGTGGTAAGGCTATAGCCTTCCCACTTTTTCATTTTTGGTCAAATTTTAAATTTTGCTTAAAATACATGTTTTCGATTCAGAATTGAATGACAATCATTGAAATCAGATTTATTTTTCAATTGGACTCATGATTTTTTAATTAAACGTAAAAAACGAAAAAATAAGGAAAAAAAATAAGAAAAGTCGGGCTTATTTAGTCGGGCTTAAAATTTTTTCCTGACACTCATCGGAATAGGTTGAACATCATCCGATATATTCGAAATTGAATGCTGATACCGGAAAAATTGCAATTTTTCTCACGAAGTTAATCGTTTCTGAAATACACCAAATATTTGACGGAATGCTAGCGCGCCAATACGCTATAGCGCTAGCGCGATGCAGGAGAAATATTCGGTGTACTTCCAAAATGGCTGAGTTGAAGCAGATGTTTTTTAAGAGACGTTTTTTAGAATTTAGGTCTGTTGCATGATTGCGCTATACCGTACTGGCGAGCCAACGGCGTCTTCCCCTTTATTTCGGAAAGTCGGGCTTATTTTGTCAGGTTTATTTTCAAGCTCAGCAGTTTGACGAAAAAAGTATACGTACCACTATGAATTCTACAACACATTATACAGATTACTCACAATTTAACACTGGTTTTATTCCTTTATTCTCCTTATTCCTTTTCTCGTCAAAACAGCTATTTTTAAAACATATGAAACATATGTCTGTAGCACGATTGCGCTGTACCGTGCTGGTGCGCCAACATTTACTACCGTTTTCCCGTTGATTTCCAAAAGTCGGGCTTAATTTGTAGGGCTTATTTTCAAACCCAATAATTTGATGAAGACGGTATGCCACTTGAAATTCTATAAAAATTACAGGTTAGACTCAAAATTAAACAATAATTTTAGGAAAATCATTCGTTTTCTCTTCAAGCCAGCTGCTTTTCTAAATATAGTAAATTTCTCGGTAGGGCTTCTGTCTGGATGAGATGTTATGGTACATCATCGACCCGGTCTTTTACGATATTTCTCTCAATAGTCTTTTTTTTTGTTTCGGATTTTGACAAAAATTATGAACGGCGAGTCAAAAAATACTATTAGTGTTCTCGTCACACCAGCAGTTTGTGGAATAATTGGAACAACGTAGTGTTAGCGCGTAGCAAGCACACCGTTTCGAAAACGAAGATAAGACGACAAATGGAATGAAAAACGTCAGAAATCGAGCATGAACTAATTTGTCTAGGCACTTTAATTTTCAAAGCAAACCGAGACAATTGTAATGAAACCATCTGGACTTTCGGGTATTCAGAGACTAATTAAATGCAAACAACACAAAAAAGTATTTATAGGTATCAAACACCAAATCTAATATTTCCCCCGGCTACTAAGCTGATAGGTGTTTGTGTGTTTGCTCATTACCATAAATCTTGGGATTAAATAAAAAGAGGAACGTCCAAGTTGGGAGCAAAACTGACAGCCTTGTGAAGCTCAGCGGCCGTACAGCAGAATGTGTAACCTTTAGCAATATTTGTCAATCCGAAAATTGCGTCATTCACCCAAGGAATCTGTGCGCACACATCGGGACATATGATATCTTCTGGCATCACAGGGTCTAAATAAGGACTGTTAATTCCAATAACAGCAGTGGCAGTATTCGAAATGGGTTCATGGATTAATTTCCAGAAGTATTTTGGAGCTGGCAGTAAACCGTTGTTATTGGCATCGAATGCGAGGTAAATAGGTTGCTGAACACCGTTGATATCAGCCAGTGTCATGACAGAAAACGTTCCTGTGTAAATCGTCAAATCAAGTTGACGCGCAAGTGCTTCATTACGGACGCCAATCTCTAAATATCTGTTTTAAAACATTTTAAAAATAAATGTAGACACACGCAAAAGTGCAAAATGGATAAAGATAACATACTTCCAGTTTCCGTTGTTAAATGTTTGAAATTGCGGAGCCGTATTCATGAAATAGTAGCTTGCATCTTGACTAGCAGCATCAATAAAATCTCCATCCGGAGCCATGTGTCCGCGTGACAAGTAATATTCTGTGTTCGGCCTGATATATTGGGCAGCTAATTCTTGGGAACCAACAATCATGGCAATTGTTTTGGTTTGTTCTGCTTGAGTGTAAAGGGTGTTAACGCTTAGACCGGGGTAGTAAACGTCTTGGCTAAAGGATGGTCTATCGTTGCCCTTGTCGTCTGCGTTAGCTGAACGGCCGAAAACTGTGTCGATAGAGTAGTAATTCAAGGCCAATGCTTCGTCATGGCACATGTCAAAAAGTGGAATAAAATCAGCTCCAAATTGCCATCCGTTGCGGATAAACGTGCCCGGTCCGTTGGCGCACGTTCCCTGTTCTACCAGAATTTCTTTGTTTTGCTTAAGGCAGCCTAACTGGCCGTAAGAGAATTCGGTTCCATCTGACAGCTGCAAATTGGAACTGGCCATGCATGTGGCCGGATTGAGCTGCAAGCCAGTCGCAAGCAGTGAATTTCCAGTTCCTAGGCAGCTAACTGTAACTTGCTGGCCTTCGCTTAGGTTTATGATTCTGGCTGTGCCTTCTATGACTGGCAATACAATTTTCTTATTGCCATCAACCAGATGAGGAGGAAAAGTGGGTGAGCTGATGTCCAAGTTGAATGCACATCCTAACAAAATATTGATAGGAAACATTATTTGAATCAAAAAGACACATGGATTAAAACTATGTAATTTTTTACAAACCTGCTTTGTTGGCTCTCTGCAGGGAATAGCCGAAGCTCGCGTTGAGTTGCAAAGAAATTAGTAAAACCAATCCAAAGAGACGCATTTTCCAAGATTTTCTTCTCTCCAAGTACTTCTGATATTGCTTCTAACTTCATTATATAGTAAGCGTATATCCATTGAAAACGGAACTAAGTCCATCGTGCGATTTCATATCTTAGGTTGACAGTTTAATAACTTATACCTCTATCTCGCTGAAGCCATCGGGTCTACCGCCATGGTATCCATATTTGTTTTTACGTATCTCATGCTATGGTTTGGTCCGACTATTTACCAAACTGAAATTAATCTCGGCTGTGCTTTGACGCAGCGACACCAAAACGTCCGTTTGATGTGTCGGGGTGGAAATGCATAGAACGTCGTCGTCAGCAAGATTATCATTCAGGTGTTATCGCAGAAGTTGCACAAGCGTAAAACATAATCCTGGGCGAAGAAATTTATGAACCATGCATTGGACCTAAGACTCAATTACCTGCATTCGTAAGCCAATAGCAAACAAGAGATACAACATGCACGCATAGGTGTATACTACAACTCTGTTGTGGACAATTTTTGTCGTCAAATAAAAATTATAAATAAAACCAGAAGATTATGGTAGCTGGATTTCAATGCAAACGATTTGTTTGTCAGTGGTAGGTTGTTGGTTAACTAGATATGATTGAGTCAGATAGACAAAAATTTCTTAACAGTTTCAATCCAAACTTTGGAAGCAAGCGGGTGGCGATTATACAAGCGAAAATGCGTCAAGTAGATATGCTACCTACAAAACACCAATAAAAATCTTATCCGATATGAAGCCAAAAATGAACTTGTTTCGTATTTTTGACCCATTCATGAACGTGCAGGTAAGAAAATTCTTACCAACAGAGAGAACTAAATTTTATAATAAATCTAAAGGAAGGATCAGCTAATGACCGAATGCTCCTTAGGAAATGCTGCTTTATCTCTCTTCTTCTCTATCTTTCTGGAAACTTTCTAACTTTATCGATCTAAAATAATTTATTAAAAAACGCAAGCCGACGAAAAAAAATTGATAAATTAAAATGGCAAGGTTGGATTCAAAGACACTTCAGAGCATAGGTAACGTCGTCAATTCCGATATTCAGTCGTACCTTTTGGCGGATATCGTTCCGGCCATGCTCAGATAGTATTAATCGACTGCTACATAACGAAGCGCAGACTGACAGCAACTCTGACACATTTGGTCTTGACATTCCTTAACAATTTCGTAAAGTATGAGTCAACAAGTGACTAGTCTAACAGTAAAAAAAAGTGGTACCTTCTAAATCACACAGCGTATAATGCTGTCGAATTACTTGGTCGAAAACCGATTCCTCCACACCTGTCCGATTGAACTCTTGCACAAGGGCGTTGAGGAATAATTGCTCGTGCAAACTGCATGCCTAAACATGAATACGTGTTTGTATTATAACAAATGATTCCTAATGGTTCTATGATTCATACCTGAATGGCCAATAATTTCGGCGACGAAAACATTTCCTCAATTGCGGCTTGGACATGTTGCATCGTGACCGTTGATTTGCTGAAATGCGCCCCTCTCTTTGATGGTGATTTGGTTGGACTGCTACTGAATTGAATACAATTATTGTCAAAACATTTTTAACAAAATTGAAACGGAATGACAGCTATACATATTGTGGTTTCCCTTCTCAGCCAATTCTGCAGCTCTTCGAGAAATATCAAGCGCGCGTCGAGCATCCCCTGAAGCAGCAGACACCTTTCTAGCAATAAACTCTACTGCCTCTGGTTCAAAGGATACCACATTTTCCAGTCTAAACAGAAAATGGGGATGCAAAATATGTTTGACATACCCTGTATTTTTCCACATACCTTGACGAGATAATCGTTTGAAGCTGTTTCACTTTGTAAGGCTGAAACGTTAATCGAGTCAATCCCATTCGTGACGAGACTCTGTTCATCAACAATCTTTCCGGCAAATCCATCGTATTTGCGATAGCTAGCACGGTAAGCTGAGCTTTGGGTCGGTTAGGCCATTCAAAAATACTACGTGGTAACAAGTTAGGAAAAGTTCACCAACAAATGGTAGAAAAAACTTACTTGTATAGAACATCCTGCTGTCTAGTCCACAGCAGATCGAGCTCGTCAACAATCAGGACAGTTGGCCGATGACGTGGTCCGTTAGTCGAAAACTTAGCGTGGAGCAATTTTGCGGCTTTATCAGCCGTTACTTTACTCCCTGTTAGCTGGTTCCAAATCTGGACATAGATCTGTTGGGGTGCCGTCAATTTCATGCCGTTGACTTCAATAAGCTTGAAATCAGGAAGATCTCCTTCAGTTTGGCTCTCTTTTAACACCCGTATCACCTCATTGACGGTGGCTGTTTTTCCAGTACCTGGCACGCCACTGATGTACATACATCCGCCGATTCCATCAGCCAATTTTCCTAATTGGACAAGTTATTACAATATGGAATGCACAAAGCAATTATTAAAATACCTTCTACATAATTGTAGATGTGATCGAATTCGTCTTCTCGGCATGGTAAGGTCTGAGGCACAGCAGCAACATGAAGACGACGCCGAATTTCGCCAAGGGGCGAAGTAGGCTCGGTTACGTTACCGGAACGCGAAGAAATCGCAGGTGTTAACCTCAATCGCTTCTTCTGCGTTGAACAAGGCGTTGCTGATCCAGCCCTCTTTGGTTTTTTCGGAGTTTTCTCTTCTACTGCCTTCAAAAACAAGCCAGTCAATATAAACGTAACTCTTTAAAGCGTGTACAACACCACAAATTGAAGTATTGCAAATGCTGCCCAAATTATTTTTTACCGGGATAGTTAAACAGAAATATGCTTACCTTTGCCGGCGTCCCAGGTGTTTCTAAATCCAGTTTTTTCCTTGCTTTGACCTTGCTAGTTTGATCCTGCTCTTTAGCAGATATTTCTTTATTTGGAGTGACTTTGCACCTTTGAATCACAATGCAGAGCTCTTTAGTTTTGTTGCTGCTAATGCTAAATGTGGAATTTTTTAGTGGACTTGGGAGAGTTTCGTCTAGGCAACGGGGTTTAATCCGCTTGCTTGATCGAGGAGTATTAACAGGCCCAGTAGGTACATTAGATTCATTGTCTTCGTTATCCACTGACAATGACGGCTCTCTATTTCTCCTGCTTGATCGAGGCGTATTAATGGATGCCGAGGGAACGCAAGATTCATTTTTGTCATTATCCAATTGACGTGGAGCTTGTCTATTTCTTGTGCTTGATCGCGGGGTATTAAGCAGCTCTGGATATAAGCCAGAATAATTATTTTCGTTCTCTGACATCTTCCGACATCTTGTTGATACTCTTCGCGGCGTCATTGGCTCTTTATCACTTTGGTTGATTGCAGAAGACGAATCTACTAATGTCTTGGCAGTGATGTCTGCCACCTGTTTCGCTAAAGATTCTTTAACCGAAATAAGATCGCGCGAGTTCTTCGGACCAAGCGCAAAGCGACAGAAGAAGGTGCACAACTTTTTTTGTTTTCCAACACCTCTAGGAACTTCATTTTCTTCGCAGATCAAAACACTACATTTGTCAAAAATGGTTTCAATGCTGATATCCCCTTTGTATCGTTGCCCTTCATGAACTAACTCCCATGCATCATCAAGTGGTGGATGAACACTATCTTTTCTGAAGTTCTTTGAAAGCTGTTCTACTCTTGAATACCATTGAACTTGGGCTCTGAAAGGGTCTTTTTTGTTAGATTCTAGATAATGAAATACATTTAAAATGAAGCAATGACATAACTAAATTTAAAGGGCTTACTCATTTCATACATGTAGACTAGTGATGCCACATAGCAATAACAGAATGATTCTGGGTCGTCAGCCTCTGAATTTGCAATTAGAACATGGTCACCAATATTATATTCTGTTCCTAAATATTTGCATGTCCTATAATAATGTTGAGTTATTATTCAAAGGTTTCCAAGTAAAATTGTAATAAAAACGTTTTATACTTATAAAAAGTTTTTGGCTTAGGAGTTAATTGTCTGACGGCCTCATTGACGGAAATGGGATCGCCAATCCATTCAAAATCCATGAAGACTTTAATAATGACAGAATCTTGTTAAATTGATAAGATAAAATAGGGTAAAAACGATATTATGAATGATAAAAACTGGCTTTCGAACGATCTCTAAACTTCAGTTTGCTAAGTAAAAAGGCGGCAAATATCAGAGCAGACGATACAAACTATGCTTTGATTGGCTCTTTAAGTCACGTGACCAACCACTGCCCAACTTTTTACAGCTGGCCTAAGAAGAAAAAATTAAAAAAAATAGAAAATGTGTTTATTTTATTCTGTTCTGTTGTACGGTAAATCGAAAACTGAAATCAATTATTATCTTCTTTTTGTGCAAAGCCAAATAATTTTATTTTCAATGTATTAATAATATTTAATTTTAATTGCGATTTGCTTTTACAACACATAGATGGCGTTTCGGGCAATAGTTGGAAAATTGAACAGCTGCTTAAGTCGTTTTTTTGCCCTTTATTGTAGACAATTTACCAAGCGTTTAGGTGAGCAAACGGAAAGGGTTTGACGCAATGTAAGGATGTAAGAAGTTATTGACTGTATTCAAGAACTGAGGAAGTTACATTGTCCTATTGTTCACAGTAGGAAAGCGAAGAACGACGCAGGCCTTGACAAAGAATTCACGGCTGTCAGGTGTAATAGGTAAAGGCTACTAGCGCGATCGGCCTTGTATATAAATAAAAGAAGGTCATCGTTTCAACTGTGATGATTCTGACAACCTGTCCCCGTTTTACTGCCGATCTAATCCACCCTTTATATAATAGGCAAAACATACAAATATTGCCCAAGAAAAACGTATTTGATACAACAACTCAATGCACATCAGTGTGTATTCAGTTCATGAATTTTTGCCACGCAAGATTACCATAAGAGACGCCCACGCAAAAATCCCTATTTTTTTTTTGCTGTATACTTTATACTACATTTAGTTTACAGTGTTTGCCGACAACCGCTTCCCAATTTCTCCTTGCTTAAGACATGAAACGTGAAAGAGAAAGAATGATTCCAACAGGGAAAAAGATATTCGTAATTGTGCAGTGTAATCGATAAGACATTTTCTTGTTTTTCCTCATTTCATTTCTGTATTATATCTCTCGTCTTTACATTTCTGCATTAAACTCTATTTCCTCTTTCATTCCGAATGCGGTATGCTCGGGCGCTGATAGCTTCTAAGTTATGTGATCTTTCGACTTCTTTGGCCTGATCTAGTGCCCCTAGACAGACAGCTCAGCAGTCGAGGCTTTCTAATATAAACGTAGGACATGCGGCACGCCACTATGATACACCCAGCTAACACTAGAAAGAAAAAAAAATTGAGAGAAAGAAGAAAAATAAAACTAAAAACCTGTTGGGGTTTCCAGGCGCAAGTGAGATCACGTGCATTTGAAAGAGAGAGAGAAAGGTGCACAGGTAGATGGGCCCGTTATATTTCTAGGATCATAAAAAGAAATTCTGCCTCCCAACTGTTTTCTCCTCTCGCAAAATAGGAACTTTGCGTCTACAATTACAAGACACACTCTCACTCCACCTCCAAATGACAACCCTCTCCATCTTTTCTCTTCGTTCCCCGCCTCTGTGGTTCATGTGCGTTTCGTAATTTTTTAATTTCTTACTACAGGCATTGGTATAAGCTCAAAAAGGGTGCTTCGATGTATCTTTTTTGCTGTTAGTTTCTTTGCAAAATAGGAAGGAAAGAGAGAGGAGGAATTAGTGTCGTAGTCTTATGCGTTGTTATCGCATACGTTGTACCTGGTAGCGGTTTACGCTGAAAGTAAAAGTTACTAGATCCAGGGGAGGTGCTCATCTGCAGCTCCAACAGGTCTTTGCGTTTTTTTTCTTTTAGAAACTCCTTTGAATGGCGCCTTTGTTTCGACGTGCAAGAATCACAAAGTGTAGCTGGCGTACGACGCAAAACCTAAAAGAGAGAATACCTGAGAAGCCTAGTGAAAGAGAAAGACTGACAATAGAATGAAATAATCAAGGGCGTTTCTAGTAGAAAATGATACACATCCATCACAACAAATGTTGATCCTAGTATACAACCTACCTTAATTTTTTGCTTTAGCTTTCTGATGGTTTCTTTTCCCTTTTCATGCTCAATCAGAACCAACAGACAAACAAACCATATCATTTTGCTTTTGAGAGACTTAGTGTAATCCCTACACGCACACAAAATAAGTAGGTTGACTACTGAAGTAGAGTGACGGTTTTATATGGTTTTGTTTGGAGTCTATGCCGTATAGTATATGGTGCGGGTAAAACTTTGTGGTGCGCTCACCCGGTGGTATTGGAGAGTGTTAAATTCGGTAGTGTTTCTGTAGGAGCGAGAGGAAACCCGTAAGAGTACGAACAACAAAGAAAAGGAGAATTAGAAAAGAGAAAAAGAAAAGGAACAGAAAAAGAACCGAAAACAAAACAAAAATTAATGACAGAAGAAGAGAGGCTTTTGACGGTTAGAAAGCTGGTGCGGCCGGTGCCTTGTTGCTGCTGGAGGGGTACACACGCGCAAACGTACGCAGCTTGAAGAAGCTAAAGCAAAGAAAAAAAGAAAGAAAGAAACAACCAATCCACCGCGGGACACGTAAGCAGGCAGTCTATTTTCGACTGCCTTCGACTCTACACGCGTTACAGGACACCCTCCCCTATCCGTAGCTCTCCATCGTAGTACACGAAAACATTTTACCTGTGGTCCCCAACATGTTATAATTCTTCCACGTTGTGTATGTGTTCTTCATCCAGAACCAGAAAAAAAATTAACACTCAGGTTAGTTCTCCACTTGTTCCAAATTCTCCATTCGTTCGGCATCTGGGGAAACATCCAATTCAACAGTTGGTTTTTAAGTTATTTTGGCAAGTTATCAGCGAGCTTGATACTTATCAGAAAGAAGTGCTTCCTGGCCACTAGTGTGCACAATATTTTGAGTATAATTCCATATTCGTTGATTTCTAGTTGCAATTTCTCTCCTTTTGCCGCTGTTTTTAAAAAGCAGCCGTGTAGGTGTAGTACGGTGAAATGTGGGTCCTGTCTTGATGATCCATTGTCTCGGTACACACAGGGAGGGAGTGCTGTAGGAGAGCCTTCTCATCGTAGCGCGTCCGCACTTTCACCGCCCGTCTCTACGTGTGTTTACGGACCCGAGGATATTAAGCGCACTCACGCGGCCGGGAGAGAAAGAGAGAGGGAGAAAGAGAAAGAGAGATGGAACGAAAGAGAAGCGAGCAAAAAAAAAAAAAAATGGGTTGAGCAAAAAGAGAAAAGCGGGATTTAGCAGACGCACATACACCTAGGTAGACTAGACGCATAGCGCTGCTACCGATGGGGAAGCGAAAGGAGAGCTTTGTTCTTTTTGGACTACTGGTGCTACCCTCACAAGAATCGTTGTTTTTCGTTTCTTTCTTCTTTTCCTTTTTTTCATTTATGGCGTGACTTCACCTGCTGACAGTGGCCTCTTGTTATTCAGATAAGAAGGGTCTCCTCGTTGACGGAGAAAGTGAACGCGGACATGCAGATTTACTTCTTCTAGGAATGAGAATGAAGAAGGAGCGAGAGGAATTTGCGTCGTTATACATTCGTGACGGGCGACAAGAATGGCATGACCTGTTCATTTTTTTTCGTCCACTTAGTGCTGGTGTCTTAAACAGATATTATTAAGGAAAGAGAGAGGATATGAAGTAGTAGGGAAGGCCGAAGAGAAAACGGGAAGCTCTATGAGATCGAGAGAGAGAGAATGTTTGCATTCCCTACCCATTGAGGTTTTTCTTTTAACATTTTCTCTGACTTTTTCTCTTTTCTAATGCTGCAACAACTTTCGTATCTTTACGTTTCGCTATTCTTCTCTTATTAAAAAAGAAATGAAACACAAATGAAATTACATACAGGTAAAGGAAGATGTGCCGATTGGAACGATGGATCATTCACGCGGGAAATCATCGGACGTGTTTCAGTTTCGGCATCATCTTGGTTGTCATTCATCTGGTTCTGGTTGCCGAACGGGTCTATCGGTACAGGCATTCAGGTGCGTGGATTGTAATTGCCAGGTCTTCAGGTATACATCTCCTAAGCTTTATTTTGAATTATGGTGTATGTAACAATGTACGCAAATCTAACCAATTGGCCTCTATAATTTTTTTTAGGTCAGTGTCTTCATTTTGATTGTGCACTCGTCCTTTTGCTGACGCTACGGAGATGCTTCACCTGGCTGCGCTCGAAAGGAATGGACTGGCTTCTACCGCTTGACCGGCACATCTACTTCCATAAAATGATCGGATGGCTCATCTGTGTTTTCAGTGTGGTCCATACGGTGGCTCACATCATCAACTACGGTGAGTGAATTTTCACGTTTCTCTTATCCAAAGTTCCATCTCTTTGGCGATGCTCCAAAACTTTCCTTTTTCTTGGGTCCTGATGGTTTCTGTGTGTCGCACACAACAACTTTTTCGTTGTGTTTTCCCCAATCCATGCGCTTCAATCACCATACTCCGGAAAAGGCAGCAGCTCACCTGCATTTCGGGGAGTTCCATTAGAGACCCTATTTACATTAGTTACCGTTTAAACAGTCTATGCGAACTTTCGATTGCTAGCGCCTCAGCGATCACAAGCTTTCATTTTCTAATTGCGAAGAAACTTGTTTTCTTTTTTTTTTTTCGCTTGTTTTCTCCGGTTTGCATTCTAACACGTTTTGATGTATGGTAGTGTAGCCTTCACTTTCCATTTAAAAAAGGTCATCATTTTAAAATTTCATTCTGCTTTACAAAATCTACTGAACAAAAACAGGAATCATGAGTCGAGGAAACGCAGCCAAAATGAAGGATTACCTTTTCGACAAGACCGCTGGTTGGATTCCCGGAATAGTAACACCCAGTGGTTTCGCAATTTTGTTTCTCCTATTCATCATGGGTCTCTTTTCTCACCGTTTGGTCCGGAAGTCGGGTCGTTTTGAGGTATGTAGTAATGCAACTTTCGCCTCTACTACTTTCCCCTTCGACGCTGACTTACAAGATAAGTCATAAAAAATGACACACATCACTTTCCAACGATGTTGGATTACAATGCACTCACAAAAACAATCCTGGGAAAATTTCCGACCCAAGACATTTTATGGCCAGCGTTGCTCCGACGGATTATGACCAAAATAGTCTTCTTTTTGTTTTTTAAGGCACTCGAAGAGATTTTTCATGGCGCAATAGTAAAACATTATTGTCTTCTTTTTATTGCCCAGTTATTCTACTGGACCCACATGTTGTGCCTTCCTTTCTTCTTGTTGATGATTCTACATGCTGGCAACGTTTGGAAGTGGCTTATTGTACCTCTGTGCCTCTTCGGTGCCGAAATCGGATACCGCATCGGGTTTATTTGTTGTTCAGAACGCGGTAGGACTCAAGTCACCTCTTTACAACTCTTACCCAACCAGGTATGTAAAATCAACCAAGATCTTGCTGATTGTTCTCAGCAGCACCCAAAGATGTTCGTTACTGATCCATGTTAGGTGGTGCGGCTAAAAATTGAACGTCCACCAGATTTCGAGTTTCACGCCGGAGATTACGTTTACGTCAACATTCCTCAAGTGGCCAGGTTTGAATGGCATCCGTTCACAATCAGCAGTGCCCCCGAACATGAAGGTATCAAATGGCTCAATCGATGAATCTATGTAAAAACAAAAACAAAAAAAACAGAACTGATTTAGAAACGATTTGATTTGATCTATCTTATTTCAAGATTACATGACGCTTCATGTGAGAGTCGCGGGTGGATGGACGGGACGGCTATATTCAATGTGTCAAGAAGACGCCGAACGGCTAGAGCGGAAACAATCCAGACATCGAATTGTTCAGCAACAGATCTCTGATAAATTAAGTCCATTCCAGTCCATGCCGATGCACTTGGAGAAGTCAGTTGCCGTAACGGGCCAGGATAATCCGGCTTTCCATGAACAGGAATCTACCTCATTGCCAGTAATCAGTAGTGAAGTGGCCATAAGCATCGTCTCTACAACCGAAAATATCAGAAATACTTTCAAGGATTTGTTACCAACAGAAGTAGCTATTTCATTCCACCATGACAGCTTTTTCCTTACTCTGTTTTTCTGAAATAACTTTATTAATGAATGCAGATGCCAATCATGTTGGATGGCCCATACAGTGGCTCGGCAATGCGCGCATGGAATTGTCGTCACGCCCTTTTTATTGCCGGCGGAATAGGCGTAACGCCGTTTGCTTCCCTTCTCCAATCTTTGGTAAGCAGATACCAGAGCGCGATGAATGAATGCCCCCATTGCCATCAATCCTGTTGCACGAATGTCCCCAGTTCCCTGGGTAAACTACGTCATGTAAGTTTTAGATAACGTGTGTGAAAATGAATTTAAATTACACCAGCATACTCTTCTTAAACCTTAGGTGGACTTCATGTGGGTGAATAGAGATCTCCTCAGCTTCCAGTGGTTCCTGGAGCTTCTGCTGGATTTGGATAAAGAACAGTCCGTCAGAGGCAGCGTAATGGAGAATTTCCTCGACATCCAGCTGTTTCAGACGGGCACTAAAACGATGCCCGATCCCCATGAGCCATGTGCCAGTTGCCGCGAATCTCTAGCAGTTACTCCGCAGATACAAACAGACCTTCTCGATGCCAACGCGATCGTTCCATCAGCACCGGCCTCTCAGGTGACTGGTAGATGCCCTTATTGCACAATCCGACAAGTGAAACACTTACTCAACTACGGTCGGCCTATTTGGGATGAGGTTGGTAATTTCTCCATACAATCAATCTAAAAATGAAAAAGATGTTTTAAATTGCTTCTTTGGAATTCGTAGGTATTCAGAGACGTGGCTCTACGCAGTGGTGGCCAAGTGACCGTTTTCTATTGTGGACCGGCTTCTATGGCCCGCGTGGTTATGGCGCAATGCAAAAAATTCGGCTTCACTTTCACCAAAGAAATTTCCTGAACGCAAATAACAATATGTAAACAAACAAAAAAAAAACAGACCTATACGGCTACACGGGACAGAAGTTTAGAAACAACTCATTACACCTTCTAATCTCATGTGATATGTACATTGAACGACGTAACGAAAAAACAAAACCACATTTTCTATCCTCGCAAACCTGAAAATGCTAATAAGAAATGTTGGCATAAAAGATTCAGCGAGAAGATGTGAATACTTCCACCGTATGGATATTGTTTGAGTTACTAAAATGATCGGAATTTGTATTACACTTTTTATACTTACGTAAGTCACTAACGGCAATAAACTTGAACGTTTTTGAATGTAATAGGTTTTAACCTTCGTATTTTTTCTTCTGGGCAGACAAAGCCAAATGAATGAGACAAAACAAAAGGTTAATATCAAAAAATTAAATCACCAGTATTTACTTGCGGACAACTGAGCATCAAGCAATATCAGTGCCACCGCTGAACATAAACGGCGCTTAGATTGCCAAACATAAAAAAGAAAACATATTGTTACTTTTTTCTTTTTATCCAAGTCATATTTGCTTGTGAAGAAACTTGTCGTTTTTTTTCTCTTTGTAAATTAAACATTCAAAATTCCGTGAGCATTTTGAGCTGCTGCTGAAATTCCGTGCACAGTCGTTGCATCTTAACATTAGTGGCCATCACCTGCAGCACTTGCTGCAGCAGGTCGTTTTTCTTCATTGTCTAGATTTCACCAAAACTTGATTGATTAGACTGACCTAAAATCTGAATTGAATGAAATTTACCAGTATGGTGGGTTGCCAATTCTTTCCCCTTTGGCTTGATCGATGTACGGGACCAAGTAAATCTTCACACAAACTTCGAAGTCGGTCCTCCATTCCTGGCATGCATTAAACATGTTTTATAGAAAAGTTGCTTTAAAACTTTAGACAACTAGCTTACCCTGTTGAGCCATATATTTAACTTTGGTCATGAGCCACGTTCGATATTCAGCTGGTGAGTTCAACTCGGCCAATGCACTCATTTTCATATCGGCATAGCTGATGCTGCAGATTATCTTGGACTCCACATTGTTAATTACGGAGCTTCGGCTTGGTCCGGAGCCAAAACTTCCACTGCTCGAAATTCCCTGTAGATCTGAACCATGACGAAGGGGATCCATGGCGTCAGCCAGAAGTAACCTAAAGCCAAGAGTGCTCAGTTACTTCCTCTTTAGAAAGTGAGTACAAAACGTTTAATACCAAGTGTCCATATCAGTGGAATATGTGTAGGTCTTACTATTCGAAAAGCTCAAAATAGGAAGTCCCGTATCTCTTATTGTGCACGACGTAAGCGTAACCGATCCATCTATATATATATATTGGCTAGTTAACATAACCAGTTGGGAAATTTTCTATAAGATGCCAGACTAACCTGAATCAGTCAAACTTAGAATCGACGTTTTAAGAGTAGATTTTCTTTTTATGATATCCCACACATTCATCTGTCCATGTGCCGTCACGACTGATACAAAATGATCTTGAACCCTGAGGTGGACCGCCGGTCCTTGCAACTTAATGCCAGGTATTATCCGCGAACCATCCCCCACAGCA
The DNA here is from genome assembly GCF_022539665.2 of Daphnia carinata. Classification (NCBI taxonomy): domain Eukaryota; kingdom Metazoa; phylum Arthropoda; class Branchiopoda; order Diplostraca; family Daphniidae; genus Daphnia; species Daphnia carinata. The sequence goes on from NC_081333.1 coordinate 7,954,338, forward strand.
AAACAGTGAAGGGTAGCATCAGAACACGTTACAGCAACACAGTATACGCTAGCTGCACACCCGATCATGGGGCTTGACATAAATATATCCCACGCAACCTACACGCAATGAGCTTTACAGTATTATTTAATAATTACAAGAAATTCAGAATATACCTTTCCATGCATTGCGCAGCTTAACTTGTGTACAGCCATTTTATGACCAACAAAATAGGATTGGTTTTCGATCTCAAAACTTCTCCCGCAAGACGCCTGATAAGAAGGTCGTACAATTACAACAATTAAATCTTGAAATTCTATAATAAAACTTACTGGAACGGAAAAAGATTTCTGTACAGACAAAGGAGCGATTGCTACTTTATCAGAATCGGGAGATCGAAATATTGAGATGCCAGTGGTGGCAACAGAGGCGGCGCTCGAACCAGATGTTCTGACGGAAACAACGCTCCTTTCCGGCTCATTTCTTTCGAGCCTGCGATTCAGTAAAATGTTAGACATCTCTTTCCGTGCGTTTACTTGAGGTGGGGGCGGTGAGGTAGAAGTCGTGCTGGAGAGACCTGGCTTAGTCACTTCGTCTCGTTTCTCCACGACGATCTTGCTCCTCGATTCCGTAGAACTACTAAACGTTGGCTGGACCAAGGCAGCTGAAGAATGATTGCTTGCGTGACTAGATTGGGCATCGTCTTCTTCCATGAGTGGTGGTATAAATACTGGCGTGATGCGTCGCCTACCATCCACCGTCCGGGTTTCTATTTGTTTGTCTGTGGGACCCTTGGCTACAATCTGACTGGTCCTGGAAGCACGGGAGTCTGAAGATAACATTCCACCATCTTCTTCTATGACCGAAGGCACAGAAGGTTCAACCACTTGCGGTTGAATCCAATCGGGGTCTTCGATTACAATAGAGGCTTTCTTGTCAACACCAGTTGAAAAGGATTTTTTGCCATACATCCGTTGGAAAAGGTTTTCTTTTTCTTCCACACTTACAACCTGTCCGAGCTCTTTGTCGTCGAATTCAATATAGGCTACAGATCCGTCCCACGAACAAGCCATTAGCTGGTAACCAGATCGACTCCAAGACAAATCAAGGACCTAAAAAAAATTTAAATTTAAGAATCATGGAGATAAATAGACCAAAAAAAATAAACAAGGTTTTCTTACAGAATTAAGGAAGAGTTCATGGATGACAACAAGCGGTCTTTTTAGAGAAGTTAGCCAAATAGAAAGCGATCTGTCTCGGGAACCTATGGCACAGCAGCAGTAGTTGGTCCCTTTGTGCAGCGCTGACTTTCTTAGCATGTTACTGTTGAAGCTCTAAGAATTTATTCGAAAAACTTTACTTCAATTGCAGCAATAAGAGTTACATGGTCTTCACCCACCACACATGTAATTGCTTTGCGATGTCCAACAAAATCTTTATCCGTTTTCCAGCCTTCGCGTTCAATGATCTGCGCGGTGGGTCCACCTCCATTCATGGCCTGATACAAATAAAATGTAGTGTATGTTCGCGTAACGTCAACGAACACCGATCACCATATCAAAACAAGTAATATTTAACTGTAAACTTACATGCGCCGAGACCAAATATTGTCCATCGGGTGACCAGTTTAACCTTAGGACGTGAGTTGTACCTCCACACTGAATAAGTGAAATATTTGTAGAGAAATCGTAATTGAAATTGTTTGATTTAAACGTACCTCTTCAAAAGGTTCTGTAACTACTGTTTCTTGTTTCCAGTCCGCTGTCTTCCATACTCGAACTGTTTTGTCATCCGACTGTGATGCAACATATTTTCCTAAAATAACGTTATAGATAAATTTTTGTAAACATTCCACATTGAATTAACGGCTCTGCATTACCAATTGGATCCCATGCAATCCCTTTGACTAATCCAGTATGCCCTTTCAAAACTGCAATGGATTCAGGCATGTTTAACATATTCCAAATGCGGACTGTATTGTCGACTGATGAGGATGCCAGGTACTGATCATCAGGTGACCACCCAAGATCCAAAACATCTCCACTGTGACCTCTGAGAGTAGAAACACACCTCCAATGTTCAACATTGGTTTTCCCACCACCGCCAAATATAGTGCTCCCTATAAGCATATGACATAATGTTAAAGAGAAATTAATAAAATAAGTTATTGTTTATTACCTCCATAACGACTGAGCTGCCAAATCATGACAAGTTTGTCATCACCTCCTGAAGCCAAGTATTGACCTGAATTGGACCATCTGACACAGTTGACACATGCTACACAAAAAGTGAACCTTTTCATCAATTGAGAAGTTCTATTTTTATGACATAAATGTATTATACCTAGATGGTTATCCATCTGGCACAGTAATTTTGGAATATTGTCATCTTGTTCTGCTTGTTCTTTAACAATTGGTGCCACATTCCATATAACAACACGGCCAGAATCATCACCTATACATTAAAAGGAAAAAAATCATTAATACCTTTCCGATAACACTTCAGTAATGGTTGCAAAAAGCTTGCTAAGCAAAACATTTGGTTAAAAAGTCTTACCTTGGCCACCAGTAGCAAATTTGGAGCCATCTGGATGAATATCAATGGAAAAAATGGGTTTACCTGCAGAAAGGTGTAATGAAATTATGAAGCATTACAGTGAAAACTCAACGACCAAGCAGTCGATGCCGAACAAAACATGTGTTTCCCACGTTTAGATTAAATTAGTTTTTTATTTTTAAATTTTGTTTACCATCGTGTGTAACCCATGCAGGTTTTAACAATTTCATTTCTTAACCGAATAGATTACAACTTTTAGCTGTAAATTTGAGACATCTTTAGAATTTCCTCCTTATTGAATTGAAAGAGCGGTTGAAGTTTCAGCTGTCAGGGCCACCTACTGGTGTTATTGGTAGTTCCGTGCGACTCTTGCCGCATTCTGCCGACAGGGCACTTGCTGTTAAACAGCGGTAGTCTGCTGGAACCACGTGTATGACAGGTTTTAGTTCGACACCGACTTGGAACACAACGCTTTGTAATTTTACTATTCGACAAACTGGAAATTGTTAATATAAAAAATGGGTAAAAAAGGAAAAGCGCGTCAGGATAAGTTTTACCACTTAGCCAAAGAGACAGGTAATAAATTCCATAATCAGTATTTAATTTGGGCGGAATCGTGTGAAGGAAAACGTCATTTCTGTTATACTGATGTAAGTGGTTGAACACATCTAACTACACGGCCAATTGTTTGTTTTAGGCTACCGGTCTCGTGCGGCATTCAAGCTGCTACAGCTTAACAGAAAGTTTGAGTTTTTGGAGAAGAGTCGAGTGGTCATTGACTTGTGTGCTGCGCCAGGATCATGGATGCAAGTTGCCAAACAACACATGCCTGTTTCAAGTTTGATCATTGGTATCGATCTTTTTCCAATCAAACCTATTCAAGGTTGCCTAACATTGCAGGTTAGTTAATAATATTATCCTAGGTAGTACATCTGCTACCCTTGTTTTCTTACATCAATAGGAAGACATCACAACAGAAAAATGCTACCAAAACTTGAAAAAAGAATTGTCAACTTGGAAGGCAGATGTTGTTTTGCACGATGGTGCTCCCAATGTTGGTCAAAATTGGATTTATGATGCCTTCATTCAGAATCAGTTGGTGTTGAGTGCCCTGAAGCTGGCATCAGAATTCTTGACCAAGGGTGGATGGTTTGTCACCAAAATCTTCAGATCTAAAGATTACAACTCCCTGATGTGGGTGTTGCGACAGCTTTTCAAACGGGTTCATTCTACAAAACCACACGCATCCCGTATGGAATCTGCCGAAATCTTCGTTATTTGCCAGGGATATAAAGCGCCAGACAAGCTTGATCCCAAGTTCTTGGATCCCAAATATGTCTTCCAAGAAGTTGAAACCGTCTCTGACACCGTAATGGGCATTCAAGCTCAAGCGAGGTCAAAACCAAAAGCTGGAGGCTATGAAGACGGGGTTACATCGTTGCACAAGTCAGCTCTGATTTCCGATTTCGTACGCCAGGAAAATTTCGTCGATATCCTCAACACGGCTACGGTTCTTACCATGGATGACCCCGAGATTGCAAACCATCCACTGACTACTGTGGAAATTAAAGAGTGTTGTAAAGATATCAAAGTTTTGGGGCGAAAAGATTTAAAGTCTCTTATTAGTTGGCGAAAAGCCATTCAAAAAAGCTTGGATGATAAGGCTGAGAAGCTCAAGATGGAAGAAAATTCGCTGAACGAAAATGTGATTCCCATGGAAGAGGATGCCGAATCGGATGATGAAGAAGATTTGGCTCTAGTGGAACAGCAAATTAAAGAGTTAGAGGTAAGAAAGGGAAAGAAGATTAAGAAGAATGTTTCATTCATTGGTTTTCCCTGTTTTTTTTCTCGTAACGTATGCAGGATGCCAAAGCACAAGATGCAAAGCGTAAAAAAAAGAAGCTACTGAATGAACGCCGCAAATTACAGGAGAAGATGAAACTGAAAATGGTTCTCCCTGGCGACAGTGGTCCAAGCGTACAGGAAGCCAAACCCCTCTTTGCGCTTGATCAAATCAAATCAGACCAGGCATGTACCGGCGAATAGCAGACATGCCGTGCAATCTGCAAATGTAACACTTTTTTGTTGTGTTGCAGGATTTGGATCGAATTGCGGAGCAAGAAGCCGACGAGCTTGCAGAGGAACCTCGAGAAAAGGCAGGTCCACGACCGAAAAAAGCAAAGTATGACAAGGAAACTTTTCAGCTGGATTCAAGTGGAAGGTAAAGTTTCTTTTCTTTGCCTGAGCGTACTTGCATGTTTTGAAAATTCTTGGTCAATGATTATATCTCACAAAAGGTACCGAAGGGAAGAAGACAGTGATGAAGAACTTATATTCGACTCTGATGACGACTACGAAAGTGACGTTCCACAAGACTCTTTGGGTAGCTAAAGCTTGCTTTTCTTTCTTTTTATCGGCAAGTGCAACTTCTTTATGCTTCTTTAGGAATCGATGACGCAAGTGACGAGAGTGATGGAGAGGCAAAGAAGAAACCTAAGAAAGTTCGCTTCGCTGAAGCAATCAAGGCCGCGACGAAAGAAGTTGAAATAGACGAAAGGAAACATCCATTGCTAACGGATTTGGAAGATGATGACTCTGCCCAGAAGCGCCAAAAGAAGGCTGACAAATGGTTCATGAAGGTGCGTAATACTACGATAGAGTGCTTTGCCATAAAGACTTAACATCGTTTTTATTTTTTTAGAGCGCTCTTCAAGACATCGATGACGAAGAAGACGAAGACATTGAACTCGATTCCATGGCTCGCGAGCACCCGCTTCAACGTAAAAGAGCTGTCACTAGCGGTGACTTTACCGATGACGAAGATGCTGAAGACAGCGATGAAGAAGATGCTAACATTAACGGCAAAATTGGGAAGAAGGCTCCAACGAACAAGTTTGACTCCGACACAGATTCTGATGACGACTCTGATGATGATGACGACTCTGATGATAGCGATGAAAACAATTTGGCTAATGACCATGGTTTAGATGATGGTCTACCTGCTGCTGGGGTTCAAGGTAAGTCTGCAGGGAAAATCTTGTATGCTATAGACACCTTAATTAACTAACCACGGTTTTCTTTAGTAAGAGGCAAGAAAAAGAGCCTGACAGCTGAGGCCCTCGCCCTTGGCTCGCTGCTGATCCAGTCACGGAAAGTGAGACGAGACCTATCCGATGATGGATGGAACCGGTATGCTTTCAACGATGAGAACCTGCCTGATTGGTTTGTCGAAGATGAAAGACGTCATAGCCATAAAGAGCTACCCATAACGAAGGTAGATGTGTTCCGCTTAAGTTTAATGAACAAATCGATTATGATTGGTATTCTTTGACATTTGAGCTAATTCATTATCATCTTTGCATTTACAGGAGGTTGTCCAACAATATAAAGATCGTATGAAAGAAATCAACGTTCGACCAATTAAGAAAGTCGTTGAAGCTAAAGCCAGGAAGAAGCGTCGTTCCATGCGTCGTCTGGAGAAGGCCCGAAAGAAGGCTGATACTATTTCAGAAACTATGGGCATGAGCGACTACGACAAGGCGCAACAGATCCGACAGTGCGTATCGGTTTTTTTGTTACTTTATTTCACCCTTCAGAGTTGTTTTACATTAGCCTCTGTTTGTGCACCAATGTTTTCTTTTATTTTGAAGGGCTATCAACAGTTTTGTTTGCTATGATTGAGTTTTACATAATTTAGTTTGAAGCCGTTAGCATTGCCTGAGGTAGTCTATGAATATGGGGATCATCGTCTATCCAACTTGATACCCTTCTACGTTGTATTGTGTAAATAATCTTTCATGTTTTTGTCTAAAAATAGCATACACAAGAAGGCCAAGCAGGAGAAGAAGAAGGAAGTGACGTACGTGGTAGCTAAGAAGCACCAGGCCGGCAAGAAGGTTCACCGACCCGCCGGCGTCAAGGGCCAATTTAAAGTGGTCGATCGCCGCATGAAGAAGGACGACAAGAAGCGCAAAGCGACCGAACGGAGAAAAGGCAAAAAAGCTAGGACTCCCAAGAAGTAAGAAAACGCTCGTTACAATACAGTGAAAAGAGAAACGTGATGCTGGAAAATATCATGCATGGCAAAATGCTTGCTGTGTATTCTCTTGTCGTGTTCCGAACTAATTACACCGCCTCATTGAGACCTATGAATTGAATGAGTGTCTGTTGTTTAAGATGATTAGTTCCGGTGGTCGTTGATGGTTCACATTAGCGTTCCTTTCATTGCCAGTCGTCAAATATGGCCGCTGAAGTCAAATTTCCAATTGGGTATTGTGAAAGAGCGTCATTCACAACTTTCATGATGCCCGTCGTTAGATTCTCGATAACGATAGGCTTCACCTGTCACGCCCAAAACAAGAGGAGGATTAGTCTATTGAATTCTACATCAAAACTCGCCCCATTTTGTGCCAACGGCAGCTGCCAACAACTTCCGATTGCCACGTGCAAAATACTGGGCTTTACTCCCCCATTTCACTTCAGTTCTACAATCACGAACGGAAAGGAAATCGATGGGGAACAGGCGACCGTGCATAAATAACAACTGGACGAGATGTTGCAACCAATGAACTATAGCAACTCACCATGTCGAAGATAGCCATTCCTAGTTCACTTAGGATATCATTTAACGTGTCGCCCAAATCTCCTCCTCCAAGAAGATTTTCGAAATAAACGACCATCGTTGTAAAAGAGACATCCATCTCGAGTGAAGTCAACTGTAAAAAAAAAAGGCAAGTGCACGTTAATGTATATAGCTAAAGCGACTAGTGACTTGATTAAATGCACTCGAGCGCCAAAGATGCAACCCCTACTGCCCCTAAAGAAGAAGTCATCCTTGCGGTTGCTCGCCCCCGCCCCTTGCTTACTTACTCGCTAATGTTGCTGCTTTTCTCTAATACGCCCAACTACTTTAGAGTACGCGAGAGAGAAACACCTATTTCAGATTCGCTTGTGCCCCATCGTCGTTGATTGATGATGGCAAAGTGTTTCACAACTTTATGTATATGAAGTAAGCGGTACCTGCAAGTAGTTGCCTGTTTCGTCCAAGCCCATTGATCCACCACCGAGCATGTTGACTTCAAAGATTTCCAGCCTGTAAGGTCCGTTACCGTAAATTGGGAAAACGACCCCCGCAATTCCGCTGAGATCATACAAGCCGTCGATCTACACAGTACAAACATTTTGGCAAAAATTTACCAATGCCCAGCTAATAGATTTGCATTTGACGAATTTGCAGTATACCTTCATATAAGGCATAAAAGAGCGTAAGTCCATGCTGAGTTGGGCAAGATCAATGTGTAACGTTGTCACAACCAGTGTCGACAAATAATGGACTGCAGTGTCCTGTTTGTGATTGGACGATTACAATAGAAATCTAATGCTGTAAATGATTTTTGAAAAACAATTACCGCTACGGCAGCATCAATCGCACCGCCCGGTACCCTGTTGTGAAAATAAACAGATAAGAAGGGTCAAAAACAACCGATTAAGTTATTAAAAAGGCTTAAACATCGTTGGCGAACGAAAAAGCTAACGATAGAGTAGTTGTAAATAAGTACGTCAGAGTAGGAATGGTGATGTTGCCTATCCATAGAGGGTCCATAGGGGGAATGCCGAGAGCAGGGATTCCTTCATCGAGTGCCGCAAAGAAGTTGTTGATGACCAACCGGACGTAATTATCCAACGCTGCGTCCCTGGGCTGCAGAGCTTTTTCTACCAATCAAAAATCCGAATGAAGAGACGCAACAACTTTGTTCGTACATGTGTGGTTGTAACAAGAAAATGACTAGAATCAAGCTATGTCGCTGACGACTTATTCATTAGGACCATCTTCCCGAGGCAATCATCTTTTATTTGTATTTCAAGTGCCTTTTTGCTCTTGATTTCTTTCTTCCTATTTAACCATCTCTAATGAAATGTTTTCTTCAAGCCCTTAACTTTTTGAGTGTTTTGCTTGAATGGGCTCAATCATGACGTTGGAGGTAGCCCAACCGACAGCTTATGGCATGCAAAGCATTCCAATGAACGACCCATTCAAACGGACAAGGACGATCGGCCTCAAAGGGAGAGATCTACGTAACGTGCCTCGTGCCTGTCAAACGGAAAAAAGGACAAACTTCATATACCGGATTGCGAATAGGATGGATTGCCGAGCGGATTGGCGTCGACTAGCAGCAACGACGTGCTCATCAAAGCCAACCAGAAGCGAATTGAACGTAGGCGAAACATTCTTTTTCTTGATGGAAACAAGACAGGAATGTATCAATTAACTATTAGCAAAAGAATTTATTCGATCGTGCGCCTAGACCGTCGACTGGACTACTGCATTACAGTATTTGTCTGGCCTTTGTTTTATTCCATTTAACGAGATGATGTCGAACGGATTACCGCATGACAACAAAGATAGGGCAACCTGGTCTGATAGGAGCAACGAATAGGAAGAAACGAAAGCAACGAATTGTATCCTGTACAGCTGTCGAATTCAATAATCCTTTAATATGTCTCAATGTCTGGCACGCCCTGTTAGCTCCGAGCTGTCATCGCCAATCTCAACGTTCGACAGGTCTTATTATCGTACTTGTTTACTTGTTGATACATTTTTTTATGTTATTTTCGTTTTCACTGTCAATCTAATCTTTTTGCATTCGTGTTTTATTTTCTGTCTTTTTCCTTCAAGAGGCTGTTTGAAATGAAAATAAACGAGAGTGCTCGGCGACTCCTCTTCGATGTTGAATTCATTGTTATTTCGTTTTTCCTTCAGAGATAGGCGAGGGACTGCAGACTTGTGTGTTAAGAGAACTGCAAAAATCTCGCAACAAAGAAGTCATTTCGTTAGGATTACGTTATACGGCCAACGCCCGCCCGTCTCTAGTTTTGGTCTACCAGACGGAGACTCTTATAGCCCATTGCTAAGTAAGACGGGATTCGGGAATAAGAAAGATCCAACTGTCTTCTGTTTAAAGAACAAAAAATCTAATTACTTATTCGGTTCAGAGATATGCCATACTGGCGGATTTGACCACCTTAATATAAGTCATGGTCTTGCCGTATAGCCCTCATTCCGCAAGTATAAGGAACTGGAAACATTCGTTAATAGACCGCACATTGCAAGCCGCTAGGATCGTTATGAATCGTTGCCATTTCGGCCAAGGTTCGGGTGTGGCCATTGCTTCTGCATATCTTATATTATATGGGCGACATGGCTCTCTTCTCCCCCTATATAGCATACATCCTGTATACGCGTAACCCAGCAGTGACATTCTGCAATTAATCATATTGGACATCCGGCAGAGAAGGCCTCCATTGTTGCTGTGTTCGTACGCGGCTTGGTTGGCCAAAAAGTTGCTAGCAAAGAAATATGTAGGACGATCAAGGAAAAGACTACGGGCCTGAAGTACAGATACTGATATGGGATAGATACACACAGTCAGCCGATGTCTTCCTGGTCTCAAAGGTTGACCAACTCACGCAATGTCACGGAGCTTTGATCGCAGAGTGTGCTGCTTGTCTTGTCTTGCGAGATCATCGCCCCAACTTGTATTTCGCTACTGACGACAGAAGCGGCATATCAGTTAGGTCTTGCTATATGGCATACCTACAAAAAGAAACGATTGAAGCCAGAGTTTCCCTCGGGGTGTAGCAAGGGAGGTCAATCGATCCTTGCTTTATAACTGACGGAATTCGATTAGTCGTAACTTTGAATCGATCCATTATGATGACGGGCTGCACGCCGTCCTCTTTCTGCTAATAGCAACAACCAGTAGCCAGAAAATGGTACCGTAACTACGTCTACGATGACATTGTGTATATGCTATAGAGACAACACTAGCAGCTATGGACTAATACATTTGCCCTATAATGGGAGACTTGTCCACATCTATTATTTTTACTTTTGGTTCTCACGCACCCTGTTTTTTTTTTGTTTTTGCCTGTGTCGTCCGGATATAGTCGGTAAGGCGTTAACATGAGAGTCAGGATAGCGGAGGCAAAGAGGGAATAAGCCAAGCGGAAGAGTATGTGAGGAAATAGGAGGATCAAATCGATCCGCTAATCAGATCCGCGACGAACAGACTAGAAGTCTCAGGCCCTTGCACGGTCTATTTGTAAGAGTGGCGTGGCTCTCGAAAAACGGGATAATGTAGCGAACGCCTGGAAAATAAAAATGAACTGTGTTCACTATAAAGAAGCCAAACAAGGCCTTTCGGAAATGTTCAAACTGAGCTAGCTCTCGCTATTAATCAACGGCAGCCAATATTTGCTTCATGTGCGTGTGATGTGCTCTCGCATGATTGACGTGAACACTTATACACGTTCCGGCAGATGAAGATGTGAAAAGGAAAATCGAGACCGTTAAAGAAATGGTCAACTAGTCAACGCCAATCCGGTTAGACGTGCACACATAGCTTGAAACACCAAAAATATGAATAATCAATGTTATTGCAAATATAAAATTATTAAAACGAATTGCCTTTGTTTAAAGTCCAAAATGCACACGGGTTATGATTTACGTGATTCGCATTCCATTTACGCGGGGGTTTATTTTGGATCATTGTACTGTTCGATTAGACTTAGTAAAGTTAAGGAGAAGTTAACGTAGAGTTCGATGGGCGTTGGCATTTCATGGGCGTAAATGAAAGAACAGAAATATCGAGCGAATTACAACTTTGAGCGTGAGAGTTGGTGGTTGACATTAGCTGCCTATATTGGCGTCATTTCATCGATCCTGACGTTATACCCGTCGAAAGTGCCAATATTGGCAAAGTAAATGCCTTTTTCTTTCAAGGAACGATGGCCTTACACTTCATTCATCGATGTTAGCCTAACGTGTGTTGCATAACAGTTGTGCTTTATCCATTTTGAACTTATATTTTTTAAATTCCAAGAAGGCCAAAATTACTGTATGCAAATGTTAACGGCTTAAAAGAAAAGCGGACAAATTGCATTCAATTTCTACAAATAAATTTTTTTTTTGCGTGTTTAGTTTGCATAACAATTGCATGCGGGTCATTTATTTCTTTTGTATAGCACGCGCAGCACTCTACAAGTCCCGTATAATCACAATCGAAATGCGGGATTGAGACGTGCGGCCGCGCTTGCGCGTTGCGAACGCGTACTGATATACGGTATCCAGCATGTGCGGAATCGCTGGATTATTGAGAGGGAGGGTCGCAATCTAAACGAGGAAGAAGGGGCGACACAGCACAAGAAGGAGCATTATAGAGTGAGTGGCAGACTCAAAAAGAGGATTTCAATTCAGCGTGTGTCTCAGTCGCCGACGTCCAGGACGCGATCCGCGTCTCACAGCCGCTCGTTGCATTTTTAAATATCACATTGTGCTGTTGGTTTTGCCTTTTTCTCAACCTCCATTCTATCGGCTAGACGACTTCATCCATGATTAACACCGTCATCCGTCAAGCTAAAGTCGCCGATTGGTAAGTTAAAGTTGAGCTTATTTTAGCCTATATCCATTAGCTTTACAATATTTACTAGGCGTTGAACACACGCCCGTGTCGTTACATCACTGTTCTTGTTTTCCTTCCATAAAATAATGGCTATAGAAGATTATACTGGGCCGAAGATCTGTTGTTTTTCTAAAGCCAACGCAGTAGACACAGACATCTTTTTTTTAAATATCGTAATTATTGTCATCATTATATTGTTATACTCCTATTTCTGGATACGCTGAGAAACCGATGCTCTAGACTTTCTGCTGGAGCTACGAGCTTATTTCCTGCCACTCCGGATTGGATGTCATTCTCATTCTAATTAAGCCCTCTTCATTTCCGGATGATTGGATGGGTTGCAGCCGTAACTCCAGCACTGCATTTAGAAGGATTCTTTGTCTACTTGCTACACCGCGACCCTAAAGAAAATTTAGAAAAATTGTAACAAATTCCTGAAAGAATTGTCCACCATCCTTTCTTTCGTACGTGCGTCTCTTGTTGCACATGCTCCAATGTAAGGATGTTGGTTATCTAGTTGGTCGGTACATAATAGAGATACGAAAACACAGTCTAGCAGAAGATGCCATCAATTTGGCTTACTTCATTAAGTTCGCTCCAATTGCAATGCGAAATCGTCTTTCGCATCCTGGTCTCCCTATCTACTAACGCTGATGCGCGCCTATCAACTGTCTGCGAAATTGGCCAAATTGATTGATTTCGTTGCGTCTGGTGTATTACATAACTGTACGATGGTCTCTTTCTCTCGTCCAAAATAGAGCCTTCCAGTTTCTTGATATCTTTACCTCTTTTTCTTACTTCCGCTTTTGGCTTCCAGACGTGCTGCATAGTTGCGATTGGACACAGGGCTTGAAATCAAAGCGGTCGGCCCGCGATTCAGTTGGTATCCGGTCCGCTTTTTTTTTTTAGATAAAACGTTTTTGTCGTCTCCTTGTGTAGTAAAGTTTTCATTTAAAAAAGGGGAAATAAAAATAGGCTGAATTAAAGGGGGATTGGAGAAAACGTGAAGCGTGAGTACGTCCCCAATGGGAAGGGTATTAGGGCGTCTCACTGTATGGTGTGCGCGCATCATCAGATCTGACATGATTCTTTGGTGTTTCCATGGTGATGGTGGAACGAGCCTTTTTTTAGTTTCCCACATCGGCAGCCGGGCCCCTACGTCTCCTTTTCCACGTTTCAAATTACCAATTGCCGACACGAAACGAATAAGCGAACGATAGACAGAGAGAAAAACAGCAGCCAGTTTCCCTCTTTTCTTGCGGATCTATGTGATGCGCGTTTTTTAGTCAGGGGATGAATTGATAGGAGCGACGTCTTATTGGGCGGCCGCGCATCTTATTATTGTTACTCCGAGCAGAAAACACACGTCAGTGGAATGAAAATCAAATAAATGAAATCTAGCTAACGATGTGAGTTTCTTTGATATTTTTCGTGGAAAAGCAAAGGAGAAATCAATTCCATTTTCAAGTTCATTTAACTATGTTAAATTGATTACGTCATGCTTTACTTGTTGGTTTACTTTCACTTGTAATTGTTTTATTTTTCTCATCCTTTTTTCTATTTGAAGGAGAAGAAAAAGATGTGGAGTTCGTACTCTGTAACCGGCCCGCCGCCAGTGACCGGCACGGCCAACGGTAACAGTTCAGAGAACGGCGGGGAAGACAGCAGCCATGTCGTCGATGGCGGGACTGACAGTGACCCATTACTTGGATTGGTGGCACTCCAACTGACCGTGTTGGTTTTCATATCGGCAGTTGGAACATTTGCCAACGCTCTCGTCTTCGCCGTTTTCTATCGCCGTCCGTCTCTGCGCACCATTTCCAACCGGCAAGTTGTTCTTTCTTTATCATGCCCACGCACATTCGCCAAACGCGCTGGTCCCACCAGTTCAGGGGATTTACGTTTTGATTCATAAAACAAGAGGTCCACCTTAACTGAATGCGTAATTCAACAATGACGGGCTGAACAAAAACCGTAACATGAAACAATGGCGTTCATTATGATGGTTATCGCACACATTTCATCATTCTTACTAAACTAACAAGAATGAATGAATAAGGAACAAGAGGGGGTAAGAAAACCCGTCGACAGAGTTAATGAGCGTGACTGCGGAAACGAATAAGCCTTTGCTCGGAAGGATAGGCGGTAATACAGTCGCATTGCAAAATCTTTTGGGTGGAGTTACAGACAAAAAAAAAAATGAAAAAAAGAGCATTACTGTTGGTTGGTCTATCAATAACGAAGACTGGCTACATGGTCATAGAGCGCGGGTGAACGGAATCAGAGTGAACAAGAGACTACGCCCACGTACATACTACTCCATCGTACGTGTTCTGTGATATCCAGCAGATTCGCAATCCTATATAGTCTTGTCAATAAGAAGGTATACGTAGAAAAAGCGGAGAAAATGGCGCTATGTCTACGGTATTCCTTTTCTTTCTGTGCAGTGCGAAATAAAAAACGAAGCTTCTCTAGCCTGCACGTCACAAAAGCAGCTGCTGATGATTATCGGCCCTTGTGCTGCCGTGCTGTCGTCAAAAAAGGCACGGTCGATACATTACGAAAGGCTTGATGCAATGGCTCTTCCTACATGACCTTGACGGCCACGGAATCTTTGCTCCGCTGGATTGAGTTTGCTCCGCCACTGCGTCCTTAGTATAATCCTGTTTTTATTAAAAGGAAAAGCAAAACTTTTCTTTTCTGATGTCCCCTTATGGAAAATCTGGAAATTCGTTGACTTTGACGGCTTGTAAATAGGCCTCTACAGCTAGAACACGTCAAATAAAAAGCAAAAGATGACGGAGTCGAGTTCTTTCTACGCTTCACGTTTTTTTCCGCTTTCTATTCATCTTCCCACCTTTTAATTCGTAGCTTTCGTATTTGAATCGCTCCCGTCACTTCTGGCAACTCGTCGTTCGACGTGAATATTTCACGCCGAGGCTTTTTTATACATTAATCTTGCGGGAAAGCAGAGACTGTGAATCGCTTGATTTCGTTTCGCAAAACAGACGAGGAAAAGGAATGAACAAAAGCGATGGAAACTCCTTCGGGAGTGGCAGCAGCAGACATCAGATTATTTTTCTGAGCCAATCGGAGCAAGTAGCGAAGCGTTTTCGCGTCAACTTTTACGTATTACGCTAGATCTTTCTAGTAAATTAAACTAACCGAAATTTCTGCCCCGAAAATCGTATGCTAAATAGCTCACGTCTTTGCATTATACGACGAAATTGGATTTTTCCTTTTTTAGCGTTCTTTTAGAAAGTCAGAGCCAAGCGGGAAGATTCTATAGAGATTGAAAAAGATGCAGGAGACGACTGTAAAATAGATTGATAAATCGATACTACGTCAGCCTGTTTTTACTCCTATTGAATATATCCACCGTCAATCATTGATATCCTATCTGAAATGGGGTCTTGTACCAGGAAGTTCACAGCCTTTTTTTTTTTTAGTTTACCCTCCGTCGCATTAAAATAAAAACGAATAAACGTCACCTTGGACATGATGACGATCTTATCGTGATAGTTCACTAGACCTTTACGCGGGATAAAGACTTTTTTTTTCCTTGGCTTCTTCCACCTTCCAGACTCAGTACAAAGAGCAAAGTCCAAACGGTACATAATGCAACGCGGAAGCGATTTAGGATTGCCACTCATCTCACGGTCAGGGTTGTGTTATTCATTGTCATGTCATTTCATGTTGATTTACTACATTTTTTTATCAAAGGCATGTTTGATATATCATTAAATTATAAAAATAAAAGAGGATTCTGTTGTAGCCGTTCCAACACAGTCCCGAATTGTTGTTTGTAAACAAGACAAAATGTTAAAACTACCAAAGCTTTTTAATCTGCAGATTCTGGCAAATAGGACGATGTTTCCTCTTTGCCGTACTAATTGCTTTTAGCTAATTATATTGTCTCACATAATCAGGTTCGTCTTGAGTCTCATCATGGCCAATTTAACGTCGGCGGCGGTGAGCATCCCGGGACACGTTTATCAACTTTTGATCAAACCTTTACATCACGAGCAACGGGAACGGTTTCAAGGGCATCACCAATTTCATCATCATTACCAATCTGCCGTGGTCAACAACGGGGTCAATGCAGACAGCAGCATTGGCGAAGACGTCACTTACGTAATGGGTCGGCTTGTCGACGATTCAACTTCGTCGTGGTTAAGTTCCTGGCATTGGCACAAACAAGGACTTGATGGATTAACAGTTCTTGTCTCTTTGGCCTCCGTCCTTTCAATCCTGCTCATTTCACTCGATCGATACTACGTAAGATGATAGACAAGTCTCTCTATGTGTTATGACTATAGCAGTTCGATCCATTGATGGAGAGAGAGGGCCATTGAGATCTTCGAACAATACTCTTTCATTCAGTATACAAACGAATATAGCCTTGTGTACCCTGAGAAGTCAGGCCGGGGAAAAAAACTTGTATGGACAGCTGATGATACATGGATTATTGTATTGACTTTCACAAAAGAATTCAATTCAATCACATAGACGTAATGGCTAGCCTATTGTCCGATCAAAGAAGAATTGGGTCTCAATAGATCCTTGCTGCTTATATTTGACTCCATTTTTATTTGCATTCCTTTTTTTTTCTTTTTAAATGAAACAGGCCGTCAACAGCCCACTTCACTACAGCATTATCGTGACCCGACAAAAGAGCATCGCCATGATCGCTTTAGTCTGGTTGGTGGCCGCCATTCTTTCGGCGCCCGTTTGGGCCGGCAGCGTCCTCTTGCAACACTACGCACCGATAACGAACAACATGCGAACACCTCAGCATTCAACAACAGCACATAGCAACAACAACGACAGCGTATTCGACAACAGCGCACTGGTGAATAACGAAACGTTGTACGTCGGAAGTGACGGTGAACAGTTCAATATCAACAGCAGTAGGGACCAACAACAACAACAACAATATTTGATGAATTTGTGCTACAGCGTCTCTCTCATCCTCTTCGGATTCGTTTGGCCACTGGCGGCCCTTTGTTGGCTTTATTTGCGTATGTACGAGGCTGCCTTAAAGAATTCGGCCCGCACCAGACGCCAATCGCTTTGTTCTAACACAAACAACAACGCCAATGCCATGGATGGGACGGTCGGAGCTGCGGCCGTGGCAGCTGCATCAACCGTGGCTGCAACAGCCTCTTCCAATGCGGATCCTTGTTTCAGTTCCTACGGTACGACAACTATGACGGGATCACATCATACGACGCTAGCGGACGCTATTACATCGGTGACGACGACAGCCGCAGCTTTGGCATCGGAGAATCAAGCGTCCATGCGATTGCTGGCTGCCGCTTCGGCCGCTGCCGCATCGGCCTCAACGCCTCACCAACATCGTAGCAACAGGTGCGTAAAATCGATCCGTCTTTGTTCTTTTTTTTTCTTTTTACAATAAAAAAAAACACACACGACAACAACGAGGTTCTATTTTAAGCATTTTCCCCTCGGGTACTGCCTTCTAAAAGTTTCACTATCTCTTTCGAATTATGCGTGGCTCACAGGCATCTACAGATGTATCGACTATCCGCAACGGAAACCACACTAGGGCCAACACCCTTGACCGATCAGATGATTAAATTATAACGAAAAATGGCTGTTTTTAGACAGGGGAAGTAACGAGATATGAACAGGGGAATAGGAATCAAGTTGCTGTAATGGTCAACAAAGTCTTTCTTACTCCTTGCCATGTTTTCCTTGAGTTAAAAAAAAAAAAAAAAGGGTAACGAGCAGTAAAAGGTGCTGAAGGAAAACGATATCGTAAAAAAAAAAAAATTATATCCATTGCTCGAGGCTTCTAACCCTTACTCACGTTGCATCAATTTCATATCTATATATAATGCCATGAAGCGCAACGGGGTAGCACTCAATCGATTAATGGTCACAGAAAAGAGAAGAGCAAAGAGAAGAAGGCGCTTGAGTGAGAGTGCGTGCACAGCGTATAATAGCTAGAAAGGTAATCATCGGAAAGAAGCAACAGGGACTGACCCTCCCTTATTTGCGCTGTTGTTTTTCCCGTCATTAGTGACATGTAGACACTTTGACAGCCAAGTCTTTTCATCCTTTTCTTTGTGTACACGACGATCCGTCCATGCAATTATGCACCCTTCATCACGCGAACGATAGCTATCAGCGTCCAATATCCGGCGACTTGTTAGGATTGGGTAAACTGATTTTCTCGTATAATCAGCAGGTTAGGTCCTTTCGAGCACAAAAGGACGTTCTACGAGGGTCAACGCTGTCTAGTCGTCGGACCCTACTGTCCTAGACCGGAATTATCCTTCGATAAGAGGGGAACTATCAACTATCGCTTTTATTTGACTACGTTGGGAATTGTTTGACTTGGAAACCAGGAGATGATGAAACAAACTGGAGGGACGTTGGAAACGGAAGCTCTTAAAAGTTTAATGAGAGGCAGCGCAGGCAATGACAGTCAACGGAATCGATTGTCACGATCGATTGACAAACATCGACCGATGCGTTCAGTTGAGCTTCTCTATCACCCGAAAAATATCGTATCACTATGCATTGTTGGACCCGCTGTTCTGATTACATGATACGTAATTTACTAGCCAACTAGATAAGATTAAATTTTAGGTATAACTTCTTCTTGAACGAACTTGTATTCAATTAAAAACAGCAAAGGAATGGGTAACAAAAACATTTAGACGTTAGTCAAAGTTAAAGATTTTAACTTGTTCAGTAGCTCAATCTACATGCAAATGAGCTTTTGGAATAGGGAGGTGGGTAACTGATTGGATAGAGATTGCAATCACGCTAAGGGGAAAGAAGCGGCTCCGTTTTTGCCTCATTCAGTTGGGATTGTATCTGTGTTTGAATTTCCTGTTGCTGCGCTAATGAGAGTGTAGAGAAAAACGGAACGGAAACAGGTTCGCTGATCATCGTCTGGCCAAGACGACCGAGAGTCTCCTTTTCGAAGCCATTCAATCTCCTATCTATTTGGACTCGATAAGAAAATGGGAAAAAAAGCGAGTGAAAAAGATCCTATCACATCCAAACGTGGCCGCTTTATCGGTTGCCAATTGGGGCCCTCCCTTCGACCATAGCGACGCCATCAGAACGTATATCTAGTTGTTCGATATATATATATATATATGTACATTTATAAGGATTCCGATCGTCCAAGCCCCCTCGAGCAACCTCGAAAAGCCATTTATTTTGTAGACCGTCTAGCTTGTAGCAGTCACGCAGTTCATACATTAATAAATGAACCGTGAAAAGACTGGCAGAAGGTTCTTCTTTGAAACGAAGTAAAAAATATATAATAAATTCGATTTCCTTCCGGTTATTGTGATTCGATTGCGAAGACAAACATTTACAACATTCAAGTCAGACGACCTGCCGACGCCTAGCCCAGGTCGTCAATCTTGTTCGTAGCGTTCACTGCGAAAATCGTCAAGATTCCATTCTGTTTTGCATGAGTCAAGCGTCCTCTTTGAAGAAGCTTGAAGCTTTCTTCAACTAAAAAGTCAATAAAGTCAAGTTCTTTTTTTTCATTGGAGATCAGATCATCAGGTTTGGCAGCACTCAGAACGAAAGAGGATTACGGGCTCACGAAAGGCAAGAGAAAAGTTTTCGTTTAGAAATAGAAAAAGAGATTGGCAGGACACATTGAAAACAGTCATCTGCTTATACCAGAAAATAAAAAGATCTTATGCGTATCCTGCGCTACAACTGTATCTGCAGACTTGATCCATTTATAATGTCGCGTACGTTTCTTATTCTATTTATAGAAAAACTTCAACTCAACCCACCTATTTACTATGTGAATTGTAGCCTGTATTCCCTAGTTCCCCTATTCTCCTTTTTAAATGGTCACCAGTTAGCCGCACTCTTTGTGCGTGTTTCCTATATCCGTTTGCGATAGAGCTCTTCCGGTAATGATCCAGGAGATAGGATCGCCCAATAACTGGACGATGAGCCGGATGTCAGAAGACGTGACTGGTGAAGATGTGCTGGATAAGTGCAGCGTATAGCAAAGAGTTCCAGCGAAAATAAATCGCATCGACCCGCGGTTACCCCAGTCCAGCCGGGCAGTTAGTGACCTTCAACGGCAGCCAGTCCGTCAGCTTTACTGCACGAATGCAGAATACCACACGCACATATACACACACACACACACACACACACACAGAGTAATATAGCACCAACCGCTATACTACCGCCATCAAAAGCTTTCCACTTGTGCGGCCGCCCAGCATTCTATTCCAACATCTATATCGATCCATGGCTGTGCTGCTGCTTTCAGCCGGTTACTACTTGCCCGTCCTTGAAGCCCGGGCGTTTTTTTTTTCTTCTTCTCCTTCCGTTTTCTTTTGCTTGTTTTATTTCTTCCTCTTTTTTTTTTTATCTACTGTGCTGTTAGATCTTCTGGAACGTATTCGTACTATTTGCATTTGCTTCCTGTTGTGCCTCTGCGTGTCTGCATATTTCTGTCTATTTCGTTTCTTGGTTCGCATTTCTTCTTTTTTTGTTTCTCCTCCATCGCAGGGTCGTGACAGTCCCCGTTGTTTGTTCGTGCCATGTTGAATTTGTCTATGTAGATATAGACCTTTTCGTATACTGGATTCGTTTTGCTTTCTTGTCCTATTTTTAGAATACTTGAATGGCAACTCCGTTTGGATTCGCACATTTGCAGTTCTACGGAACAAGTCTGCGGGATCAAATTGAATGGCGGAGTGTCGTCAATTATCAACGCCTAGTCAGGGAACTCGATTACAAAGTCATTACGAGCAGAACAGTAGCAGGTCTAATACTACTGTGCACGTCTAAGGGATTTCCTTTGGCCTTTTAATGACATCGTACTCTAACTATGAAAAACATCCCATTCGTCTTTTTCTTTTGCCAAACCGAATTATTCTTCCGGATCAAAAAAAAAAAAAAAGGAACAAGAATAGAACGGAAATATTCCATCTCGGGATGTGCATGTTTTTTAGGCATTATGCGTTATCATTTTCTTTTTGCGCAGCAGAGTGGTCGTGATTTACTTGTATTTGCCTGCTCTGATTCAACTCATTCCATCCTGCGCTTACCCTTCCGCCACGTCAAACACTCCGGCCAAAAGAAACAGTCGACGATCGACGAGCACTCTCGCAAAAATCCTTCATCCAAAATAGGCCGGTCGATACGTCCAATCTGACGTGCCAAAGGAAGACGAAAAGTTTGGCCTCAAAGTTTTTTTTTTCCCCTACTTTTGATTATGTTGATGACGTTTTCTCGTCTCTCGTATCAAAGCTATTTATCAAGTAGGCATTTTACGTAGTTTTATGCGGAGGGCGGGGATAAAATAGACGAGGAAAAAGGGACTGTGGGTTCTTGCTAAAGAATTTGTCGTCAAACATTTATTGAGCTGCAATCTGTGATATGGCAAAAGGGCAACAGGGGAAACAAGGTGGCAAACGATAAACTTAGGCTCAGTGTGAATAAATAAAAAGTAAGAATGATTTCTCATCTTGACGCTTCAAAAACAAAAAAAAAAATTGACGCCACGCGCTGCAGAGCGCCGTAACACGAAAACAAGACACGACCTGCAAGACAACGACTTGTTACGCTCTAGAAAGTTTACCCAGCCAACGTTTTATCTTTTATTCATTTTTTTTTTCTTATTTTGGTTTTTTTTTAAATCACTACTTTTATAGCACCACACCCACTCAGCTTTCCCTCTATTTGTCAGCCAGTGTTTTCCTCTTTTCGACTTGGACTTGGCCAATGTTTGCAACGGCCAACGATTGATTGTCAAACAAGCGACTACGCAAAAGTGCCTTCCCTGTTTGGAAGGCTTTCGTCGAATCTTGAATGATGAATGCGATAAAAGTAAAGCAAAAAAAAAGAGACGTCGTGTTCAGGAAGTCAGAGATGATACATAAAACAAGCAAGTCTTTGCAAAGTTCCGCATCGATGGAGACAAGGCACAAATTGGCAATTCCGCGAAACACGAGCAGCTCGAAGAGAGCATCTGAAAATTCCATCGATACAGCCAGAATTGCAACAAAAAAAAAAAAAAGGAATCCGCACCCAAAAATAAAAAGTTTCGCAAACTTCTCGCCTTTGACGCAATGATTACAAAGTTGACATTGAGCAACGAGAATATAAGATCGGGCGTTAATTCCCCAAGCACTTTAGCCATAACTAGCATCAGCAGATAGATCTAAAGTCGTTGGGGCAAACTCGCAAATAAGTTTGCCATGCGATACCAAATAGCGACACGCATCTACGACCGACTTTCTCGCTCTGTATCGTTGCATAATATAACAGAAGGCGTTGGATGTCGTTGTGAATACACTTCTGAAGGTAACAGAAACTTTTCGAATACGAGCGCTTGTGTGACTTGATATAACACTGCATCACGAATTGGCCAAGGTCGCAGGTATTAGCGAAAACTAACAGCTTTTGCAACAGCGTTTGCGGCAAGCAAGACCTTTTATTTACAAACAACTCCCAATGCACCATTTTCAAGTTCACCAACGGAGTTGATGGAACGAACAGAGCCCAGTAGTTAGGGATTTTTTTTTGGCAATGATAATAGAGAAATCGGGGGGAGCTTTTGAGAAGCCCTTGAAAAAAAAACGAAGTTCAAAGAGGCAAGAGAATTGGCATAAAACGTCGTACCACATTAGTTGATGGCTTCTTAAAACTTTAGCAATCGCATGCGCATATGTGTGGCATCCCTTTTTTAAAATGAATTTGAAACATTTATGTATACGACCTCACTGAACGATCATCGAAATCTGAATCTTTAAGGAACGGCCGCAATATCTGCAGTCGAGAACGATTCAGTTCTTTCGAAATAGGAAACGTATGGCAAATCGATAAGATAAACTCATCAAACGGCTAGATGAAATATAAATCTATTTGCCCCTTACTGACGTTAATCCCACGTTTTTCCACAAGCTTTAGCTTTGTTATCTTTTCACTGTTCGCTATGCGCTTTCAAATGAGCCCGCAGCCGTCAAACGCAAATTCCCGATTGACGTCAATGGCTTCACGTCACTTGTTAAAGATGTTGCTTTACTGAAAAAGAGAAAAAAGCCCTCATTTCCCATTTGACGTCACTAATGCTTTGTTGTGTTTTTGACAAACCCAGATATTGGATGCGTTTGAATGGAATGCAACAACAATTGCTGAGGCTGTTTTGGAGAGAACAAGGACGGCCTTTAAGGACCACAGCCATGGTCATATCATCGTTCACCTGCTGTTGGTTACCTTTTTTCGTATGGTTATTACCATTTCAAATTCATCCGTCATTGATAGCCACAACAGCTACAACTCTAGAAAATGTGGAGTCTCGTCCTACGATGACTGCTGCCTCTGCCGGAATATTTCTGGCCCGATTGGCCGCCTTTTCTAACGTAACGTTCCCATCTTCGTCATTGCATAAAGAAACAATAAAAAAAATATATATATATTCTTTATCCATCAGGTTCTGATCAGTCCGGCTATCTACGTCTATCGCAATCAAGTGGCGCAGAGAGAAGCCGGGCGTGTTCTGCTGCTCCTTTTCTGTCCGTTACGACATCGCCGTGGCCAATCGACCAGGTACAACAGTCATGACATTGCCACACCCTTAGTGATGGGCGGTTTGGGTGTGGGTGGCATGACGACCTCGCAGCTCCATCATCCGCACTTGGGCGAGTCGAGATTGCGGAGGAATTCGAACGCAGTCAACTCGTCGAGAAGGTCCAGTAGTTTAGTGACCAACAATAGCACAGATTCACCGACCCGTAAAGGATCAGAAGAACCCATGACTGTTCTGGCCTTGGCCCAGGCTACAGTCGTCAATTGGCGGGGACGCAGCGGCTCAACCGACTGCCGATTGTTAACGAGAAACAATGGCGCTGGCCTATTAGCTGATGAGGCTTCGGTTGCCCAGCAGCAGCCTATTCTTCGCGTTGTGCCATCGCCCCAGTTAGTGGCCAGACAGCGTCGTCTTAGTAATAATAAGCCTAGAGCTTCGATACCCGGCGCTTGTTGCACTTACTCACTGGATCGACGTCCGTCCACTTTGTCTTCGCACATGGACGCCCACCCGCCAATTGAGATGCGTCAGCGTTCGCAGACCATCTCGGAAGCTCGTTTGACGTCCTCTAGCCGCCTTCTAGAACATCCAGCAGCACTTTCGCCTCGTATTAGCAGAATAGATCCATTGACCCAAACTGAAGGGGTTGCAACTAACACGTCGTTTCCCAACGTAATCACGCCGGGCGCGACTGCGTCTACTACAAGTAGCTGCGTGCCGACTGATCGATCCCGTTCCAAGAAACGGCACACGTCTTCATCGACGACTGCCGCCGCTGCCGCCGCCGCTGCAGCTGCCGTCGCTGCGGCAGAATTGAAAGCTCTCAACCATCCGCTAGCTTATTATCCGTCGCTGGATTTCTTTGACATTGGACTAGAAGATTACGGCCGTCGTTCAGCCACGTCGTCCTTTTCTCGTTTTATTCAACAACAGCCTGCGACTCTTATTCCACCGACAGTTTCATCTTTTCCGCAACAACAGACGATGACGACGGCTATGGCTGTACCACTTGCTCACACAGTGTCGCAGTCCGGCGGCAACAATGGCGGCAGACGGAGAAGAACTTGTTCGTTTTCTAAAGTCATGTCACGTGGAAGTAAACAGCAAACAAGCACCAACACTCGTTGGCCAGCTGTTTTCGGTTCGGCCAGCAAACAGCAACAGCAAGAAATCCTTACAAGGAGTAGCGCATCGTCCATGCCTAGCGTCCAGCAAATCCCGTCTTTGGTCACGGCTGTCTAAAACACACACGCACAAGCACACAAAACAAATAAACCTCTTCCGTCGAGAACTGCGGATCCACCGTGAAATGGACGGCGTATGCTGGTACTTACCGGTTCTTAAGAGCGAGCGCTTTCGCAAACCGGTCCGCACAATGTATCCTCTGAAAAAAGAGGACAAACAACTCATCACCGTATTGTTCGGCCATTTGGACGGACAAAACAAATACACACACATGGCCGGATCGCTGTCTGTCCCTCCTTGGCTATTCCTGAAACTTTGTTATTCTTGCATTTCATATCTATTTATTTCCGTTCCAGACAAGCATTCCCATACATTACCAATTGCAAGAAGAAGAAGAAAGACTTTGGTCTATATTTGTACGTGATATTTATTAATATTTTTTCAGTTTGATTTTTCTGCCAGTTACGCCTATGGTCCTTCCTTCGCCATCAGATTATATCAAGATTTTGTACATCAGTGTTGTTGCTATGTATACATCATTTGAATGAACATATTTGATGTGGTCGTTTCTCTTTCATGTTTTGTGAGATGTTTATACAATATATTTACAAATACATACCAGTTCAGTCTATTTCTTTTTTTTCCATCCTATTAATGTGACGATACCACCAATTCGATTTGCAACCACGGGAACGACAAACCAACATTCGTACTATACGAACAGTTTATATTTTTCCCAATGATATGACGTGAGTGACGCGTTTCTGCACCCCACGACTTTTCATCTCGTCAATCAAGCTACTACAATAGCTCGAAAAATGGGAATGGCACTGCAAGGACAAGGTTTTCTTTTTTTGGACAGAAAAAGAATACTTAAATCGGGAATCATATTGATTGGTTTGTGAGATTCTTACGCGTTTCTTTTCTTTCATTTCATTTTTGGTGCCACTCCTACGCGTTAGCTCGTATGGGGTGTCTACACTGCCTAAAGCTTCACATCAAAAGTGTTGTTTCACTTATAGCAATACGTTTGACTATCACTTTTTTGGCTTTCTGTAAAACTGGCTGACAAAAAAAGTCAACAAAATATCGATTTATCTTATGTACACAAAGAAAGCTTGCAGACGTTACATCGACAAAAAAAAAAGGGAAAAAACACAGCCAAAAATGCAGGATGATGATCTCTTTATCAAACTCTGTCATATATCTATTAACGTTGTTGTTCTTTTCCTTTCCTTTCTCCTCCATTGCATTTTTTTTTTTTTTTGCTTTTGACAAATAAGAGCGATGGATCAGTAAAACAAACACGAGACAATAATGCCAGACACATAAAATGCATCGCCAGGCGTATCTTTTTTGTTGTGTCGTTTAAAAAGTCGAACACAAACAGGGGGCCGTTGATGTATCACGCTTACATAAAGTAAAAGAAAATTAAAAAATATTCGATCAGCACGGTCTAACGATCCGCTAGGTTTCCGTTGCACGGTCGTCGTCGATCACGTCCCGAGCGGACGCGTGCACACGTCAACCGTGAGCCAATTTTGACATTTGACATAGTTCGATCTTTCGAAAGATGTGCGGCGAATGATAAAATCTCGTGTTTCACTGAGGTATGGAATGTGAGATCGATTGCTGGTTCTATTATTACGCGACCAACATATAACTCTTACACGGATAAAGAACAAACATTTTCGGGAAAAGAGATTGGAAATTTGGAAAAGTGGGTATTTTTTTTTTCGTTTCACATGAGGCGCCATCTAATTTGAAAGATTCCAGATGTTCATGACTGCCGAAGCTAGTGGTCTCTTTTCAGGATCGTATTCAGTGGTAGCAATGAAAACGGCAATGGCAGTGCTGTAGTCGGGCTCTTCTGGAAGGTCTGGCAATGGAGGTCGAGTACCCAGAGCTTCTTGGTAGGCCAGATCAGGACAATCCGATCCATATGATTTGTCATCGTCTTCTTCGTCTTCTTCGTTGTCTTGCAGCAAATCGGCATGAGGTACACAAAGGCTGAGCATCTCCCAAATGGTCAAACCTGGAGAAACGTTACTGCTTATTTTACAGGTAATAATACAATTAGTAAATATTGAATAAACTTACCATAAGAAAATATATCGGCTTTGCAGGTAATGGCTCCTTCATCGTTTTCAAAGCTCCCGTCCATATCGATGACTTCTGGAGCAGACCACGCCTGAGTTCCGATATAAAACTGGTCTGATTTGGCTCGGCCATTGGCTTCCTTGAGTGCCATGGTAACGCCAAAGTCACACAGCTTGGCCACTTTGAAATCCCCAAAAATGAGTATGTTCCCACTTTTCATATCACCATGCATCAACAGCTTCTCTGTATGTAGGAAATCTAGGGCATTGGCAATATCAGTACCAACACATTTAATTTGGTGTGGTGGGAATGGGCCAGCTCTGTTGTCCAAACGTTGTTCAATGAGGTCCATCAAGCAATTCTCTGCTTTTTCCATTGCCAGACACCAGGTTCCATCTACTGCTTTGGTTAGTGTCCTAAAACCAATAATATTTGGATGTTCCAGTTTCTTGAGGATATCTGCCTCTTCCAGTAAACGCTTACTAAAATCCTGGTGTTCTTGATTGGCGAATCGCTTTGCCACTTTTTTAACTGCCCATGGAGAGCGATAACCACCCCCAGAAATAGGAGCCCTTTCCATCAGATATACACTAACTCCTAAGTAAACGAAGTAAAATAGTGTATTAAGAAAATTATTATAGTACGTTCACGAAAGATTCTACCTGTTCCATAGCCTAATCTTTCTAATGATGGTGATGCAGGGACAGTGATTTTTCTGCCAGGGCTTGCTTCAAAGCCACCATTCTGGCCAAGGGCTAAAGAATGAAGCCTATTCTTCATCGGAGTTCTAAAATTATCGAAACTCATTTCTACTATTTAAATAATCGTTATATAAACTACAGTTTTGAATTTTAAAACGGGTACACAGCTGTTGAGCCGATTCGAATGTTTGAAGCTTATTGACAGCCAAGCAACAGCAATGCCATCTAACGAGTTGTTGATCTCCCTAATACCTGAGCTTGGTAAAGAAAGCGCAATTGCGGCATTCAAATTAGGAAATAAAATAATACTAGCCACACCTGTACGCTTATAAATTTAAAGCAATGAACGTTATAACTTCTACTGTTTGTTTAAGAAGCTATTTGCTGGCCGTCTTCCGACATAACCAGCCCACCATGGTTTGCAACGTAAGCCGAGTCAAGTCCTTGCTGTAGGATTGCTTATTCGCGTGTTTCATTAGACGATGAATAACGAAAGAAATTCACTTTCTAATTTGCCTTTCTCTCCCTTAAATAATTAAATTGCTTAGCAACCTTGTTAACATTCACAAGGTGAAGAAGGAGGTATGAAGGAAAATCAATTCCGTTATTTGAACCAGTCCTATCGAGGTTCTAGGCAATGTGCTTGTTTTTTAAGTAAAAAACGAGGAGTGTGTGCCAAAAGCTGAAACTAGCTGGTGCTAAAATGACCAATTAATTATATATTTTTGTACTTGTTCCAACCAACCAGTTTTATCTCGCCTGAAGGTTGGGGCATTGTAAAGGCAAATCCACGAACACAAAGCGCGATGGGGGCGTAAGCCAAAATTACAACTATAAGTATTGAGTACAAACCAGTTCAATGGAATTAATTAAATGCCACGAGCACAAAAAACGACCCGGTACTTCATTTACACCCCAGGTCCCTATTAGAGTTTTATTTTTCTTCTTCTATTCTCTTGTTTCTCAAAGTTAAAACACGCCAGCTGAGTTATTAGTAAAATAAGAAATCTGGTTTTTTGTTCAGAAATTGAATTCCTTTAGTTTAGCGGTCAACGTCCAAAAGTTCAAATTCTGTTAAGCATATGCGCAAAACAATAACAGAAAAATGATTGCTAGTAAAGGAAGTGCGTTCGTTCCATCAACAATCACACGATTTTTCTTTTTGCCTTTTATTCCAATAACTAAATTAAAGACAGTAAACTATGGCGTAGCATTAAAAATAACGGTATGATTTTTTTTTCTTCCGTCCGTGATGATAGCATCATTCACACTAAGAAAACCCGGCCAAGTTTCCCGGTTTCATTTATTGTCTCATCCCGACCGCACCATTGTTTAGTTTAGATAACATATCTGTGTTGTTGTACAGAGTATATAACATTAGCTAGTTTTGCCTTCAGATAAAACTGGGCAAGCTCAACAGAAGGGTTAGCAATGGTCTAGGAGAAGATCAACAAAAGAGCCAATAGTGCAAGGATTCTGCTACAGCTCCTGTCATTGCTGCCTCGTCCTGAATCGAAACGAAGAAAAGTTACTTCTCACAATTTCATTCTGTCCACTATTTTGTTGAGCCATTCCCTCTAGGCTTATGTCACAAGCATAAGTGAAGCAGCTGAAATTTCTAGATATGTAAATTTCAACATGGGCTCTTTTCATGCATTCATATCAATAAAAGTCCTTCGGCGAAAGAAGGTGGACAATCATTATCACCATCGAATTCCCCTGTCACGACCTGCCTCGTTGGGAGGGGCAGAGGCAAAGGATGGGTGGACGGGCAACTTTAGCGGATGTTTTGACGGGCAGAGACAGTGAGAGGGTCTGAGGGCAAAGAAAGGCAGTGTTTTCAAGTGAAAAAAACACTTAAGATTAACTGGGCAAAGTAATGGCCGGCCCAGGTTGGCAGACTAAAATTTGAAAAAAAGACGTAAAATATGCTAGCACCACCTATCTCCGGCGTTAGACGGGCCGAAAGAGAATAAATAAATAATAAATAATAATAATATATATATATATAATAAATACATATAAATATATATAATAATAAATAATGAAATAAAATAAATAAATAATAAAAACAGATAAATAGTTTAACAACGATTCGAACCCGTGTAATCACCATGGCAGCCACGTATCATGCCACAGCACCACCTTTCACTTAATTGTTTTATACATAAGCTGCGTTTTTAATGGGTGACACCTAAAGCCTAATTTGGTTAGGATGTGCGGTCCTGGCACAATGGTTATCGCCCTCGCTTTGTACTCTGTCGCTCCGGGTTCAAGTACCGCAACCTCCAGTTTCCAAGCCCTCCCGTCCCTCCATGCCCTCCTCCCCCCACTCTCCCCATCCATTCAAGATTCATCACAACGGATTCGCAAGATTCTTCACCTCATCGAAATACGCAAGATTTTTCATCTTATCGAAATGCGCAAGATTCTACATCCTCATCGCATCGGACATCTTCTACCACACCAAATAACAACGCTGAATATGCTTTCAAGAAAGAAGAAGAGCCATGCCTACTATAAAGGGACTAAAAATGGCATCACACAAAAAACAATACACACACACACACATACACGACAAAGCGACACGTATACAGACGTTTCATCGATCTGTAGTACCGTTCACTACATGTTGAAGATCGACCCACCAACTTAGGTAGAGAAGAGGTAATCGTAGCTTGTAGGTTGTTGGTAAGTTCTCCCCATGGCCACTAGGTTCATGGATGCAGGCAGCTAATCATCGAGCTACGTGACCCTCTTCGATACCCATAAGTTTTTGTTGGTTCCTTACTGTGTCACCAGTAGGGCGGTGTTAGCAGGTAGGCAGGCTAGCTAGCCAATGCAATAAAATATTCATCGGAACGAATATAATCAATTTGGAAAGTTTAGATTTAGACGGAAAAACTCGAGCAAAAACTAAACCAGTTCTATCCTGAAATGACCCATTTGGCCGTATGAAAAATTCAATTCAGACGGTGCCATTGGCTTTGTTCTCAAATCCTTGTCGTGAGGGCGTTGAGGCCGCATTGAGCCACAATTTATTATACTAGAACGATAGCTGTCCCATCATAATTTGGAATACGTGTCATGATACCATATAAATAATAATAAAAGATGACAACACGTTGGAAAAGTATGTTGGCGTCGTTACATATACAACCTACAGAAAGTTGAGGCTCTTTTAAGTCCGGTGTGGATGCCTCGACGAGATGCTATCTATCGTTGGGGAAGCAATTAGGCAAGGTAGATCAGGTGACAGATTATTTATCCAGATATAATTATAATCACTGCTGACATTAGGCTCACGTGCCACTGTAAAATATCATCACCTTAATGGGGGATGTAACCCCACAACAATTAGTGAAAGAGAATCTGTTTCCGAGGGCATATAAAGCCGTCGTGCTTCAAAAACCACGCATTGTTTACTTTCCAGCCGTTAACAATGATTTTAGTTTGTCGAACTTTTCTTTTGTTACTGTGCTGGATGACCCGTTTGTCATTTGCAACGGGACACGACCAAGAGGATTTGGCTTCCGTTTTAACTCTTTTCAGAGAGGTCATGAATTTAGCTAAGAATGCAGCTAACGGTAATTGTTATTGTTCAAAACCGGGACATTTTGTGAATGACACTATCAAACAACGAAGAATCATGAATGTTATTCACGGATTTAGCGAGTTGATCGACTCAGAATCGGCTTCGTTTACGGACAACAACCAATCAGAACAAAAGCCACACAAACGAGTCAAACGCTTTCACTACGCCTTCCGTCGACGAATCGCTTTTCCTCCAGGCACGAAGATCACAGTGACTCCAACTTTCTTTTTGCCATTCGTTCGTGATCTGCCCGATGGATTAATCTCCAACATGTCCATTAGTTTTCCTTTTTCAAGTATGTGAATAATTCATTTGCGACATATAAGCTTAACGTCAGCTTGAATTGATCATAATTTCATTGTAAGTGGTTCTGGACGAACTTGGGTTGACTGACGATTCAAACATTTTTGGAACGTTTTCCATTTTGAGGCGCATCTTTCGACTCTTCTTCGGCCATCGAAAACCACGAGCCAATGATTACAGCGGCGGGCACAGGTAATGTAATAAATTTTCTCTCTCGTAGATGATGATCGCGGCTTTCTCTTTCTCATAAAACCATAAAAAACGTCCGTTGAGAAGTTGAATAAATTTATTGATTTTTTTTTGCGCATTTGACTCAGGGTACATGAATGTTTGAGTTATGTTCTAATCAACGATTCTTTTTTAATTCTAATTTACGGTTTTAATTCGAATTGTAAATTAGATTTACTAAGAATAAGAGCACCTTATCTGGTCTTCGTGGAAGTTGCAAAATTAATGCACAACGGGTCAGCGTTCTCTTATCAATATCTATTTCAGGTGACTGAATGAAATGGCGAGAATGGTTCTTGCCGTAATGTGAGACCGCCTATAGAGACGGGCAATAAGAAAGCGGAATCCCTATAAATCACAATTAAGAGAATGTGGCCATTAATACGTACGGCGTAACCGATTTTGCACAGGATTTTGGTCTACCGCACTATAGAGAACGTCCTCTATAATTTCGGTATGGAGGGACGTGACTGTTTGCTGAGGGCCATCTGCGAGGTGCACGAATTCCCGCTCGATCATCACGGTCTGCTGGGCGAGTTGCTTCAATTCCTATTCACGTAAATGCTTTATGAGTATAAAATGTTTGGCCGGGGAAAAAAAATTATCTCGTGATCAGATTAGCTCTTTGTAAATCCATTTGATGCTATCTACCGCTATTTCGGTATCTTTTGTACTTTGTTTAGAGCGAGCAAGTCAGCGGACGCCAGTGAGGAAGGACGTGACTACGTTCGTGCCGAACAATCAGGAAGGGACCGTGGCGAATGTTGGCAATATTACTCGAAATGTCCTCGTTCGCTTTTTAGCCAACAAGATAATAACTTGTACATGTAAAATTCTTATGAGGACTTGTCTTTGGAGCTTTACAGACTTAAATTTCCATTTCGATGTATACAGACATGAGAGGTAGTTTGTAAATGTTGTATTTTGTAGTCGACGTGAATACATATTGGATATTTTTGTACAAGGTCCTTTCAAAGGTGTGAAAGCTTGTCAGGTTACGTGCTGCCGAAATATTAAGAGAAAACCATTTCCTATGTAGTGATGAAATGATGTCGAACGATCTCGAACAAACGGTTATGTTTGTGTACTCAATGCATTGTCAATATTTACACAGTCCATTGAAATTCGAAATGAAATGGTGTGAGGCAATAGAAGTGACGGTTGTGCTAGTTGGAGATAAACAAGATGAGTAATCGTTTGGAGGGCTATCCATAGTTGCGTGGCCCAAGATAAAGTCGATTTCGTTAACGGAAACGGAAGGACGGAGCCTTTTTTCCGCCCTTAAAATAAATGGAATAGTTGCGGCCAAGGCGTCCAGGTAATGGATATGTTAAAAGACTTCACTTATCACGCGGCATGTCGAGAAGGCCGGAAGGTTCCCGTTCGATTTTGTGAAGTCCCATCTTTTTGGATTTCCATTGCTGGTTGAGTCCAATGTACACCGGTTATCAGTAGTTCGGTTGAAGAAAACTTTTCCTTGAGAGTGACGTCAATAGCATAAGCTCAGTTGTGATCCCAAAAGCGATACAGAACCCCACGACGCACTCTTTTTGGCTGAATGAAATAAAAGCTCATGGCACAGTCGGCATGACAGTTGATAATCATAAAGCGTGAAAGCCGGTGCTCCTTATTGGATCGGCATTAAAAGTCCAGCGCGAGAAAAGAAGATTTTATTGTTGGCGTAGTTTTCTTTTTTTGGAATTCGAAACTTTCTCAACGTGAATTGATTATGAGTCTCGAACTGAAATTGCAAGAGAACGGTGAAAACAAGTTACAGCTTCCTGGCGGCGATCTTCAAGGTTTCGTCTGTTTCACTTGGACCTCAGTTTTCCACAAATACGTAGACTATTGCAACTTGATCAGTAAGTAGCTCTTTGTTGAGGGTCATACTTGACTCACGAAGTTCCAACATCCATAAAAGGTCGATAGATTTTAATGCTTTTTCGTTTTCCTAACAGAGATTCAGGTCACCCTCGAAGGTTACCTGGTGACTAATCCTTCCAACAAGCTCAGCAGCGGGAAAAAATTCTACACTTCCGAGATTTTGTGTATCCGAGGTGAGTCTTATCGCTTCCGGCTTTTGTCCAATCTGTTCATTTTTTATTTTAAATCCAAAACGAACGCTTATACTATTTCGTCATATCTCGTTTGAACAGGTATCTATGGAGAGAAGCGGTTGGGTGAAGTATTCCCAAAGCGATCTTTTGCGTTTCCGTTTATGGTTAGACCGAATCACCCGCAGCACATGATGCCATCATGTCGCTCTGCCAAAATGTTAAACGTGGTTTATCGCCTGAAAACACGCGTTACGTTACGTGATCACGGTCAGCAAAGATCGCCCGATGCGGCTTACACTTGCTTCAGCCACCAATTGCCATTTAATATGACACCAGGATTGACTCCTAATCAGGCCACGCTGGAAGCTATCCAGCGGGCACGTAGTGCGTTCGAGACAAGCGGTGACAATCACGTCAACAAGGCCGTCACATTAAATGATGCATTCCAAATCAGGGCGTCACTTTCAGATCCAGTGGCTAGTGCTCAATCGCCCGGTGCGATCGAAGTTCTGGTCCGTCTAGATCAGATTCATGACACCACCAAGCCCGTTTCAAAAATCATTGGTAAACTCATTCAGGTAAAAAATTAGGTGAACATATTCACCAGCTCGATTCGTGACTAACCGTCCCTTTCCCTAAAGGAGTGTACCATCGAAGAAGGAATGACCGTGCGTAAAAAGGCGAAATTATTTAACATTCGCCTTGATGATGGCCAATGGCGAGACCGCAAATGCGAGGAATTATCGATTCCTTTCAATTTGCCTTCAGGTCTTTTGCCGACCCTCATCGAAAAGGATCGCAGCGCCAAAGTCTCATATCGTATCCAGGTAAATAGGCAATTCTCTGGCTTGAGAACTTCCGTTTGGAATTTGTACTCGTTGCATGTAAGCTTAATCGATTGTTTGTTTATTTTGAAACAGGTGGGCGCTCACGTTGGTAAAAAGGAAGAATGTTTCGTCACCTTGCCGCTGATTGTCGTGGCCCATTAAATATGGTGACGTTAGTATACGATCTCGTTCTAGATTAGTAGCTGATCAACGACGACGTCATGTGTAAACGTCATTTCTCAGTCAGACGTACAGACATTCTCAGGTCACGTCTCGACGCTGCGTGCGTTCATTTTTTTCCTCTGTTTATCCCGCAAACATCTCACGTTTCTCTCGTATTGTGTTCTTTGCGATGAAAAATAACAAAATGATCTTTGATATCCGTATTTACATTTGAACTTTTAGTCATCGTATATTTTACTATTCACGATCTAATTTTGTGTATACATCTGGAATGAACTAGATTGCATTGCTCTCGTGAAAAACAAACAAACAACCTTTGAACCGTTTGAAAATATTATGTATCGCATCACGTACTTTTGTTAACGCTTAATATAAAATTGAATCTTGCAATGGACAGCAGAAACAGCAGCCTCGTTTTGAGTGTGTGTATGTGTGATTGTGTAGTTCAGTGCATCAGGCTTAGCCATTGTTCACGTTCAGCCGATCCGGTAATGGATCCGCGTTCGACGGCTGTGCGACTTGCCACGCGGCTGGGTGGTCGTGATCGTTGCTGGCAGAGTTGAAACTTTATCGGCTACGGGATGTGTATCACTCTGAATTCCATTGAGGTTATGGGCCGTCGGTGATTGGTCTCCTGTACAAAACTAGGTTGTAAACATTAAACGCTCTATTTTGGATGGACTGAGCCAAAGAAAAGCCAAGCGCATCGATTTCCTATAGCCAAAAGCCCCGTTCGATTTGAGCGATGTAACGGATGTTAATTGCCGGATTCAACAGGGATCGACACGGAAACAGAATGCGCCAGGAAATTGCATCAAGCTCTATGTACTTGTAAAAAGAAAACTCTATAGCCATTAACTTTGTAACCATCCAGTTTAAATCCGGTTTGGCAATGGTATACAGAGCGTGAGTAATAAAAAAGGACGATGGAACTCTAACCTTTCAAACTGGCCGATGAGACAGCCTGGACGTTGAGGAAGACGAACAGCAATATGGAGCACAAGGCGATCCATCGTACAACTTGAAAGAAATTTTTCATCTCGCACAATTTGGAATAAATCCTACTGTTCAAGAAAGCGGAGTACTAGAACTGAAGAGTGAAATGTGAGTCGTTTCGATTTACTTCGATGTGACAGACTGCAGGACTATGAATTTACTGAGAAACGGGTCAGAACACGTCTCGACGTCCTTTCGTCTCTTTGTTTACTGATGGGACTAAATGCGCGTAGCATTCGTTTTATTCGAATTGTGACGAACCAAAACGACTTTAAAAAAAAAAAAAGAGAATGAAAATAAATAGTTCCGTGGGGGGGGGTTCGTGACAGCTCAAAGCGGAAACCAGATAATATGTAGAGAAAGAGCGCGGATGCCGGCAAGGATGAACAAAGTATGCCTTGACCCCAATCCGCCAAAGCGTGTATGTGTTTGCTATAAACGACTGGACGTTAGCAAGACAAGGTTATTCAAAACAAGTCTCTGATTTATGGCAGTCGCAGGACGCTCACGGACACGTTTCACGTCGTAGACTCATCATCAATTGATTCACCGGAGTTTGGTCCCACACACGTGGGGATTTCTAATGACGAATCGTGACCCATACCACAATTTACATAAAATGGATAAAGCAACCCTTTAATTGATTTCAGCCTGCCACGAAACTCTATGCGAATTTGGTTAACGAACTGTAACCCAGTTGCGAAGGCACAATAGGATAATGTACTACATCCTCCCAACGCCATTGACTACAATAGGTACCCGTCAAAGCTCAGACACGTTGTTTTTTTAATAAAATTTTTTTTTCTGAATGGAAGAATTTTAAGGCTTTCTTTATTCAGTCTTATTGTGCGTATAAGCGACCTTAATAATAGACGTGTTGAAACGTAGGATACATTGAACTCATTTAACTGTTTTAATAGTGGTGTACGCGACGACGTACGTGAAGCGAGATAGCTTCACGCATTCTATCGGGAGGAAGTAAATCTGCGGGAGAAGTAAATTTGAATGCCATCTAGCGGCTTTGGTAGCTTATCCCGATGTTTATGGGTATGCGGTTGACTTTGAAAAAAAAAAATCATGTCAGGAAAAAAGAAAAGAAATATGCAATGAATAAAAGAGAGAGGGAGAGACGAGTATTTGCACATTCAGGCAGAACAAGATAAGTAAAAGAAATAAAAGAAAAGCACTTTTTTTTACAGGCCAAATAAAAGACAGGAGCGGAAAGAAAGAAGAAAAAAAAATTCCCTATCCCTCTCGTCTCCTTCGTGACTGCGGTTATTACATTTCCCTCTCGGGAAAAGATCAGCCGGCCGCAGTTTTTCTCTTATTTCTTTTTTGTTTCTTCCCCATTTCACGGTCACCGCCCGCAGCGATGCCGGCGTACATATATTTTTTTTTTGTGTGTGTTCCTTCTGTTTCTTGAATAAAGAAGAACGACCCAGCCAAAGAGAATATTCCCCACCCCCTCCCCCTCCTTGATGTTCTTGGATGTTGAACTCTTGGCAGTTCAATTCCTCCGTTTTCTCTTCTTCCGCCTTCTTTTTTTTATCCATTCAGCGACCGATGTCTACATGCGCCAAAAAGAAGCAGTGCTCCAAATCACGCGGGCGGAACGAAGAAAAAAGGGACTTACTAATAACTAATAAATAAACACGCAAAAAAAACATTTTTTTTGGGTTATGTACATCGTTTTATTTATTATTATTTCATGACATAAAAGAAACACACACGTGATGTAACATCATTAGAATTATAACATGCTTTATGTGCCTTTTTTTTTTTTTACACGCACTGACATACACACATACGCCAATATAATCAAGAAATATGTTGTCGTGAGAATGATGCGGGCAGCCAATAATGGAACAATAGTTAAAAAAAAAAAAAAGGAGGAGAAAATTGCACAATTGAAAATAGCACCCAAGAAAACAAGTGCTTGAAATTTAATTGCGTGATTTCTTGTTAGCCGAAATCCGCGAGTAGTTAAGTTCAGCACGATATACCGTGGGCGAGTTTGGTATCCACACTAGCAGTACACACAATAACGAAACTTGTTCGGCAAACAACAATGGATGTTAGTGGGAATGCTCATTTGTTTTTTTTAGTTATTAAAATATTTTTGTTTTGTTTGCTTGTTATGTTTATCGGCGATTTTATCTTAAGTGTTCCTGTCGAAAGTCTTAAATGTTTTGGTTTTTTCAGAAAACAAACAAACAAAAAGACACGCAACGGTAGAAACAACAAAAATAATAGATATCTATATGACGAATCGAACGGAGGTGTTGGCGGCCCAAATACATAAAGCCATTATTATTAGAATTAGATCAACTCGTTTCGTTTTTTCCCCCATGAATGCGTAAATGTCTTTTATAATGTTTACTATGGCCTTGTCTTCACAAAATAAAAAGGGAAAAAACAAAACACACAAAAAAAAACAAGTTTTCTATGCTTCTTCCTCTTCATTCAACCATTCTTCTTTCGTCTTTTAATTTTTTCTTCTTTCCATCTCCGCCTTCTTCATTCTGTGTGTCTCTTGCTGGTATTCCACTCTCTCGTAGGGGAGCCGACCTTTAACCCGCGAGTCACGCAAGTTACACAAGTCCCGCAGCAAAGGTGGAAAAAATATGTACAGTTGTTCCTCCTCTCCAGCAGCTCTTTGTCTCCCGCCATCATCATCATCATCAATGCACTCGAGTCCCGCTTTAGAAGCAAAAACACACACACAACATGAAAATAAAGAGAAAGGAAACAAAAATAAGCAAAAATATTCAGATATCAAACAGTATAATCAGATGCACAGTATACGACGAGAAGGACGGAGATTTGAATTTCAAAAAAAAAAAAGAAGCGGAAAATAATGGAAGTCTAGAAAACAAAAGAAAAAGACAAAAAAAAAATATGATAATAATAATTTACTTGGCCGAGTAATGCGAGCCAGAGATGGAGCCTGGTCCGGGACCGTGATGGACGTCGCCGTTTCCGTTCCGCGGATCACGCCGTTGTTGAGTGGCTGTATGATTCTGATGGCCGTTCTGCTGTCGTTGGCCGTGATGAACTCCGTTGGCCCCTGGCGCCGAATAGCGGCTTCCGGGCCGTGAATGGACGATGGCATAATGATCGCTGTTGGTCGAGTAGGAGCGGGTCGAGTTCATGGTCGAGCCAGCCGAGATGTAGCCCGGTTTGCTCACCCCGTTCAGCGAGTAGCTAATGAACGCCAACAAATCATTTTCCATTAGTCCGTTGTCTCGTTAGTCGACGCCTCCAGCCAGGACCAGGAGGTAACCTATAGTCTTTTAAGCCCCACGTCTTCTCAGCTGTATTTATGTACAGTGTACAGGTAAGTGCTATAGTATTTAGTGTCTGTTTCGTTAACACACACACACAGAGAGAGAGACACATACCGTGATCCGTATTGCGATCCGTGCCAGGAGCGATAAGGGTCATACTCCTCGATGATGCTGGGCTCCTTCTCGATGACTTCGGTCTTGGAACAGGAGCAGGTCATGGCCGAACAGAGGAACACGTTGATGATGAGCATAATCAGGAAGAGGATGCCGAAAGCGATGCATAAATAGAGCAGCCAGAGCGGTTGGATGCCCGAACAAGTAGCCACTGCAACTAGACGGTGGTAGATAAACAATACGTTCGTATAATAATCCAAGGGAAATCGCAGTAAAGAAAGAAAGAAAACAAAAGAATAATGCAATGTGAACGGAAAACAAAACAAAACAAAAAAAGGCGCACACGGGAACAAGAAAGAACACCATCATCAAGTATTTCTCTTTCGCTTGTTTGCGCTTATTTGCTTTAGTTTTGTTCTCTTGCCAAAAATGCTCCAAGCATATCATGTTCTCTCGTCTTTCAACTACGTCCTGATTGTTGATATGAGCATTGTCCTAACGGACCGTGTGAATTTCACTTTTTGTTCATCTCTCATTCCACTTGTTGCTGTAACAAAAAACTCAAATGGAAACGACCATTTCAAAAGTGTTGGGGACAACGTTAGCCGTTGCAACGTCTGACGAGGATTACGGCAAAATTGAAAACGAAAAGAAAAGAATAAAAAAGGATGACTAAGATTACGTGGAGCAGCTCCCGGATCGACGACATAGACGCTGTAGGAGGCCATCAGGCTCCCCTCCGAGTCGGGTACGTCGCGGCCAATGGCTCGACCCTGGGCGAAAGGAGTCACGTCGTCGTCGCAGAATGCTTCGCCGCACCCGCCTGCATTCACGAAATTCAAAAAGATTCATTAGTTGTTTATGCTCACTCTTGCCTTGTCAATTGTGAAAAAGAACAATATGGCCACTGTTGAGATTTAAAAAAAAAAAAAAAAAAGAAATATGGCTAGTTTCCTCTCGAAACAAGGGGTAAGTTCCATTAAGCCAAACAGACGGTACAAACTAGCGTGACGTGTTGTGTAACGCACCGTTGCAGACGAGGATGTCGCACTGAATGTTGACGACATTGTACTCGGCGAAACGGTACATCGGGATTTCAGCCTCGGCGTAACCTTTGTTATCATGGATAAAGTTGGTTGCGATCTTCTTCTCTGGGCATCTAATTTCAAAATAAGAAAAAAAAATGGCGTTTAGAATGCATCAGACGAAGCGGATACACAGTAATGAGGCAAAGATTATGTTGTTTTTCGTCCGACTAATCCATCACCCGACAACGCTTTTTCCCCCTTCGCCATAAGCACAAAAGAATACACCCAACAAATGCAAATTCAGTCGTGCGTTCGCTACGACGGACAAAAGAATTCACCTTGACCAGCTTCTTTCTGATTTTCAAAAAATGCATTTTTTGTGTGTGTGTGTGTATGTGTTATTTTATGCTAATACATGTAGTCGATGAGGTGCTGCCCGTGTGTTGTTTATACACGTCGTAGACGAACAGGAAGTCATATTATGGCCAAATGCCAGAGAGCATCAGCAGTAGATTTCGTGCCGTCATCATCCTGAAAAAAAAAAAACATTCTTCTTTTCTTTTCCCCATCTCATTCCCGACCCATAAAGCCATCAATGTCTGGCAATATATACCTGGGAAAATAAAAGTTACTGCTATTCTCTGAGATATTCTTTTTGCTAATAAGCAAATGCCCTTCCCTTCGGATATGCTAATAATGAATCGCAAAATATGACTTTGCAAAGCATTTATCGATGGCCGTCTAGAATTTATTCTAAAGATTGGCAAAGGTCATCGGAGCCGAGTTTCGGAAAGCTAAAAGGCGAAGCATCTACGTTCTTGATTTCAATCAACATAAATATGCCTCGACGCGCTTAATAAAACTTAATTGAATTTCTCGAACGGAAAACGTTCGTCTTGCACAACAGTATGCCACACACGTTCAAACAAAACATAATTAAAAAGATGAACAAAAATAAGTTTTCACCTGACGTGAAATAGCAAAGAAAAAAAAAGGGGTATTGAGTTCCGTAACAGTTAACGACATCATTTCAGTTTGAGCTTATTTCTTTTTAAAACTTACCCTCGTTTATCGAACAATGGAATGACGCTGCTGTTGGGTCCGCCGTAGGTGAAGCACGAAGACGGTCGGAATCCGTAAAAACCTGGAAAAAGAAATGTTCAAAAAAGAAGATGATAGAAACGAGGTCGTAAATAACTTGGACTGGTAAGTCCTCTTTTCATTCTCTTGTGTAATGAACATTGAGGTCGTCGATTCATTTCTTTCTAGTTTATTTAGTTTTCTTTCTTTCTCATATAGATGCACAGTAGACATAGTCAACTGGAGAGCTATATATCGGGCAGCTGTTGAACGAGCAACGCGCGGAATGAAGCCGCCAGAGGAATGTGTTACCAACAAGGCGAGGAGGGCAACAGTCATAACCATCCAGTCATTTAGTTTATGTTCCAAAAAGGAAGAACGAGCTAGGGAAAACACAGCTTTTCCGTTTTCCCTTTTTTTTTGTTAGTTCTCTCCCCTTGTTCGCCTTGATTTTTCATGGTCTTCGTCAAGGTTACCTAGACACTGCTGGACCAATGCCTAATTTGGCTATTCAGATGTTACACCTTGTTGGAAACTCCCCAAAAAGGAATATGTTCAAATGTTGCCCTCTAAACTCTCTCTCTCTTTTGCTCATCCCACCCTCTTGTGAAATAGGTGTGTAAACTATGCATAAGGTATTTTGAAATCAGCTTTTGTTTTTTTTTTTCGTCTTTGTTGCTTTTCTTTTATCTTTTTTTTTTTTCAAACAAGTTTTTTTTGACGATGACCGCTGTTCACGCAGATACAAGGATTTCGTGACCGAGCTGCATGCCAGTTCTCCGTCAATACCGTTTGCATACGAATTATCCAAAGTGAGAAGAAGAGAGAAAAAAAAAAAGAAGAATTTTTACAGCGCGAAACGGATCAAATGGATGGACCGTGAAAGAAAAGCGAAGAAGAAAATTGCTGGAGGAAAAAAGATTCCACCCCTTCCCTCTCAAATTGAAACGGATGTAACGATGACGAAGAAAACATTTTCACATGTTCTTTGCCTTGTTTTCTGCCCTTTAAAAGCCAGACAAATCCCAGCCCAAAATTTTTGAAAAAATAAATA
Source organism: Daphnia carinata (assembly GCF_022539665.2). Classification (NCBI taxonomy): domain Eukaryota; kingdom Metazoa; phylum Arthropoda; class Branchiopoda; order Diplostraca; family Daphniidae; genus Daphnia; species Daphnia carinata. The sequence continues at coordinate 7,996,629 of NC_081333.1, forward strand.
AATAAAACGTACTGTCGAGATTGTTAACGCCGACTCTGAGTTTGTATTTGCGGCCGTAGACGGCCTCGGTGACTCGCTTGTTGTCCTCGCTGTATAGTCTCATGTAGGCGTCGGCCGTCTCGTTTCTATATTTTGGCGTGTGTGTGACAATACGAAAAAGGACGGGAAAAAAAAAGAAAAGAAAGAAAAAGAATCATTAATAACCGCATTCCGGTCGTTTGAAAAGACATTACAAGTATCTTTTTTCCTCTAGGAAAAAACAACAAACAGCAGCATCCCCAGCGATGGCAACAGTCGGCAAAGGGCGGTGGCCGCGCGCCCGTTGCAATCGCAACGGCAATCCGTTTCCCGTGAGCGGTGCATAATGAACCATTTCAAAAAAGGTCTAACGACTCCCCCCTCTTGACCCGACCCCTTACTAATGGCAAAACGCAACGGAATGTTCCTCGTAACTCTTCTTTTATTTTATCTATTTTTTTTTTCTCATTTTCTGTTTGGCAATTTGAGTTTTCTGTTTTCCTACACGCTTCTCCTTTTTTTCCCTTTCTTCTTCTTCTTTTTAAATCTCGTGAATCGTTTTCCTGCTAGATTAAGACTTATACGTTGCGTTTTCAGTGGCCGCTGGCCGCAGACGCCGCCGCCGCTCATTTTCTCGTATTACGGAATTTGTTTTCAATTGATTCACGAGGCCGGTGATTAGGTCAGGCTTTAATAACAACACGTCTAGCAAATCACAATGCGTAAGAGAAGCGCTAATTGGTAGGTAAGCAGCTCGGGCAAAATGCGCTTTCGGCGCTGCCTTTGTGTGTCGCGGATGTGTTTTCTTCATCTCTTCAGTTGATATTTTCAGGAGAGAAAAAAAAACGAAGTATTTCGCAACGTGTTCGGAAAGATCGTCGTGACGGGTTGATAATATCTCCCGCTCGTGCCGTGCTGGCCCCTAGCGGAGACCTTCAACTAAATCGTTCAAAAAAAGAATCCGTCCGCGTCTCGCAAGAAAGTGTACGTACAATACAAGTCAAAAGGAAACGCAAAAAGCAGCACACATTTCTATGTTATCGTTTTCGTCTCCCTCCCCCCTCTTTTTTTGCGTTTCCGTAGACTACACAATCAAAAATTGTGTTAAAAAAAAAAAGATCAAAAACTCCCTTCCGGAGAACAACCGACAAACAAATGATAACTCAACGCCAATCATCAAGTCCTTCGGTTAATTCTTGTAAAGGATGACACAGTCCATCGTGACGGGATTTCACGCTAAAAACGAACTGGAAATTTTGGCTAAACAAGTCACGTATTGTGCTCGTGCAGCAAAGGATTCAGAAGCTGGGCAGCAAAACATGGCCGCCGACGCTCAATGACGTCACATCGAGTGAAAGTTTCGTCGATAAATCGAGCGTGAGATTCCAAAGCATTTGCATAAATGACATCAGCCGTGAAAGAATGCTGACTGCCATTATCGCGCCATTCACGCCCACTCAAATTCGTACACCCGCGTCAATACGTTCTCGCAACGGGAGGGAATGGGAGGCGAAAAACGTCGATGTTTTTTTTTTTTCTTCTTTTCTCGTTGGTATGGTAATGAAAGAGATTCGGAATACAAGCATCTGAACAATGAAATTGCGAAAGTACCGACCTTGAGTTGCGAAAGGCTGATCGGCCGCAAGTGATGACGTAATATTTGTCGTCGCCGAGCTCCAGCGTCCGGTGGAACCGCACGGCGATCGGGACGGATCGTTCGCTCGTCCGCTGTGAAGCAACAAACAAATGAAATTAAAAAAACAAACCCATGGACAAACCCGCTGAAAAATGAGGCACAAAAAAAAATATATTAAATTGAGTCGCCCTTCATCATCTTTGCAAATCTCATTATGACCAATGATGGATAGATCTAAAGGCGGATTGAGAAGGGGTACTCTTTTGACAGTTCAAAGTCATTCGTTCCCCGAAGGCCCTCTTTTTTTCCATTCCAGCAATTGTATTTTAATCGCTTCAAGGTGAGTACGTACCTACGCACACATACACAAGAAACACCCACCCACCCATGTGTTGCCTCGTCCACAAGGCACGGTACAGTGGGCGAATGTGCAAAGTTATCCATCCGGAAACGACGGTTTATATATTTATTTAATGCAAGACAATGGGCTTCAACTTGTAGTGCCATCTTTTTCCCTTTTTCAGCAAAGAGTGTGCACACACACACACACACACACGAAGAGAATGAAAAGTAAAGAGACTACTAGGACATAGCGCCCTCCAGGCGTTGCGCATCGCCCGGACGGGCTGAACCGGTCATCCGTTCATGCCAACCGCCATCTTTAAATAAATATTTCCCACTTTCTTTTCTCGTTTTAGATTTCAGGTCCTTTTCCGTTCTTTTCTTTTTCTTTCCATTCCCACGGCATGTGTGTGTGTGTGTGTGTGAGTAGGCAGTCATAAGGCATGTCTCTATCAGGGAGAATGTCATTGCTGGCCAACAGGCAAGAAAAACAAAAGAGGACAAGGAAAATAGGTGGGCGGTTGAAACTTACGTCGTTGATGTAGACGCCGCAGAAATCCGTGTCGTTCGGGCGGGCCAGCATGTTGATACGCAAATTGGCCGTCGTGTTGCCGTCACCGTAGACCGTGCAGGCCGGACTTCGCTTGCAATCGCCTCTCGCCCGATCGCACACGTGCATCACGCCTGTAAAAAAGCGACACACACGCAAAGAAATACACCTTAATTAAAGAGACACCGCAATAACAGTCACGTGTGTTAGAATCATTCATTTCAGAAAGAAACGATTATGTTTTCCAACTTTTGCTTCATTTCCATTCGCGTTGGAAAGATGAATTTGCAGTTTTCTCTTTTGTACAAGGCTAAAGAATCAACCACAGACGTACGTGTTGGAGAATTCACGATATATCTATCATTCCGTTGGCTGCGTGTCGGATCGATTGAAAGACCGATAAAGGACATTTGCTGTGTGTGTATATGATTTTCGGCTAGGAATTCTCACGCTGTATACACAGCACAGATACAAGTTATGCTGTTGCGGAAGGACAATAAAAATGTTGCACGCTCTATTTCGAAAACAAAAATCAGCCCGAAACGCAATTGTTTTTAAAATTACACACGCATCGTACAGAACAAATGTGCTACACATGTTCTTTTTCGTTATTTTGTTGTTTTGTTCTGCCTCCTCATCCGCCTTTTACCGATAACACGGCAGAGAGAAGAGCGTAACAGCACCTCACTGCTTGCGCTTTGCGTGGTTGTTTTTGTATTTCGTGTTATTACCGATCGTTGTGGGAGTGGTCGTACGTGATTGCCTGCCTAACGAAAAACAATGGGAAAATATCGCAGTCATATTTATGTGTGTCTATAACGCCTGACCCCGAGCCGCCCCCTTCATTTTTTCCCCAATATGAATTTTATAACAAAATAATAATCTCGAACACACCCAACTTACGTAATCTGAAGAAAATAGAATTCGATCAAACCGTATACGCCGTGATTCATCATTCGAAAAACTACCTTTAAACAACAAAATTATTCCGCGAGAAAAAACAAAGAGTATGGACACTAAATCGGTTTTGTTCTTGTCGGAATGTAATAATGGAAAGAGGCCACCTTGAATCACGAACCCCCCCCCCCCCCGTGATACATAATACGTTTTCACGATGATGAGTTGCAAAGGAAGGGAAACCAGTTTTAGATTTTTTTTCTTTTTTCGAAAAGGGCCGAAAGGAGATCACACGGAGCTCGTGTAACCTCATTCGCTAGCGTTTGTTTTTTGCTTTTGCTACACGTGATTCATTCCCGCAAGAGGAATTTTCGGCGTACACGCGCGTTCGTTGAACTCCCATTGAATAATTTTTCTGTTGAACAAAGCATTTCAAATTGGAAAATGCGTAGAGGAAGAATTTTTGTTTGCCTTTTTTTTTTGTTACTGAACTTTGTCAACTGTAAAATTCGCTTTCCGTGTTCAACAATCAATGTAGAATTTTTTTAAATCACGAATTTTTTCGGGAGCTGCGTATTCCGTAAAGGATGCTCTCCCGCCCAAAAAATAAATAAAATGTACACCCAAATGGATATTGCTTGTAAATAAAATGTGCGTGTGTAGCAGTGATGAAAATGTTACCTTGGAATGCTTGTTTGGTTTCCACTTTGATGGTCATCAATCCGCCCTGGCAGCTGGCCGTGACAGAAGGGAGAAATTCTGCATCAACAGGGCTAGCTAGTTGACTATCTGCCATCTATTTGTGGTTTCATGGTGCACAAAAGAAAAGTAAAATCAATGAATATTTATTACTAACGAGTTATTTTCAGGTCAGAAAATTAGACCTAACCCACAAGATAACATTCACACCGTATAAACTCCTCCTTGCGCCCATGTTGGAAAATCCTTTCGGAATACACCCCAAGAATGAAGAGAAACAGGCAAAAATGAATCACTATTTTAAGGTCTTCGAGTCAGAAGAAAAGTCATAAAATTTGAGAGAAAAAATTGGAAAGCGAAGGCCGTTCGAGACAACACCGATCTCCTTAAATGGACGGACGCCAACGGCGCTGAAAGTGAACGATGCCTGTAAAAGGGCGTACTGCCGACCGTGCCCGGCCATCCGAAGGCCATCACTGATCTTTCCCCATCGTTTTTGGGAGGGTGAGATGATGCTGCACGTTGCCTTCTGTTGTTGCTCAACTGACCGATTTCCCATATGCGGAACGAAAACATACAACCTAAAAAATTGGTTTCCCCTTGAGCTTTTGTTAGGCAGACAATCGAATAGGAAAAAATATGGCAGTTGAAGAGAAAACAGAAGATTCTTGGGGTTTGTCTAAGCAATTGAATATGTGTGTCCGCAGTCTTGACGTTGTTTGAATTTCGCCGAACGCATATGGCAAAAAAAAAGGATGAAATGAGATTAACTATTAAAATAAACCTGTTTTTAATTCCATGTGAAGATGCCTTTGTGTGTCGACATTTAGTTTTTCGCTGTACCACTGTCGGCTTTCCAGCACACGTTGTTTTTAACTGTATTTGACAGATGAGTTTCTTTAGTTGAAAACAACACGGCGATATTCACCAATGCAAGCATTTTGGATTCTTTCGGGGCAAATTTGAATAACAAATAACTGACACGGAATGAAATCAGCCCATAGCAATTATTATTGTTATTGTTATTCTGATTGTTTTTGCTTTCGGCCTCGGGTTGCCTTTTCTAACATCAGGTTTCACCGATGGCAATAATAGTTTAACAGCTCACCATAGTCAAACAGGTTTCTGCTTATTTCTTTATACTTGGAATGTGATGAACAATGTCTTTGTCTGCCTAACATAAAACTGAGGTAGAATTTACACTAGTCGAGATTATAAACCTTAACGAAAGTACCGAAACAATTGACTGAAATTTGTTTCATCGGCTGGCACCCTGTTGCTTAAGTACAACATTGCGAGATCGCATTAATTTCTATCCTCTTTTTGTTAGTTTTTATGAATAATCAACGTAAGCCTTTTTTTCTTCTTTTTTAAGTTATTATTCATTTTTTTCTTTAGGTAATTCTCAACGTAAACTCATTAGGAGAACCTTCAAAATAAGTAAAAAAAAAACGTAGGTTTCGCGGGTTGTGAGCGTCATTTGTGTGGGGACGTGTGTGTCAGCTTGACGTCCATCTGCCATCTTTTCTCCACTGGCCAACGAGGTTAAAATAGCCATTTTCAAAATGGTAGAACTGCTGGCTGGCAAATTAGTTGTTTCCATGCTATCTTAAGTGGGTATTTACTGAGTGTTTACCAGCAGTTTTTGTCTCTTCTACAACTGGAAAATTTACGACCAAAAAGGTATTTATCTTTTTTTCTTGTTTTTCCCCTTCCCCCATACCCTCGCCACTTCTCTAGAGAGTGATGGAAAATATCGTGTTGCATGCTGGTGTTGACCAAATTCACTTTGGTAGGTTCTTTGTAGAAAGCGAAAAAAAGAGAACCGATTTACTAAGTTCAGTTCATTTACCTCAAGTCAGATAATAATCGAGCGACAAGAACCACTAGAAATAATGGAGAGTAGGCAAGGAGAAAAAAAGATGAAAAAAAAAATTTCCAGGAAAAGGCAAGAAAAAAAAGTGTAAGAAGAATGGACATCAAGAGAGGCCAATTAGCCCGTGACGAAGTCGATTATCTATGTCCTTTGTTCTTTCTCTATCTATCTATGGCTGCTTTGTTCAATTCGTGTTGCTGAAGCTCCAAAATCGGAATGTGATCATGTAGCGTTGTTATGCGGTTAAATGCAGGACATACCCCATGATCGTTATCATTAAAAAGGTTGTAGATCGACGTCCAGAAGCGGGTACTTTAAGTGTATACACACACAACGATATCACACCACAGCGTACAGTAATGTGAAAGCTAGTGGGGGTGAAAGACACTAAAACTCCACAACAAAAAAGTTTTATTTTACTTTTGTTTAATCTAGACTTTTTTTTTCTTTTTCTAGGTTGTCCTTTACGATAGGTCGTTGTGGCTCGATGAGACAGGCCTAAAGTTTTTGTTTTGTGCCGACCTTGGAAACCGTATAACATCTAACAGCAGGTAGCAGCAGGTATACACTTAATTCATTTCAAGATATAATCACATCATTCGAGCGCATTCTTTACCTGTTACGCAGATACCCTTCTCTGCCTTAACTGCTGTGTGGTTATCCCTTCAAGAAATTTCCATTAGGAAAGAGCTTGCTGAGCCTTCACTTCTCTGGTCTTTGTTTCCCTATTCGTTGGCATGGAGAGAAACTGTCAAAACCTCAAAAGGAAGGAAGAATAACAAACAAAGCAGCTCTCCAAGAATTGTTTGTTTTGCTCAGTGAATCGACAGGTCCTAGTTTCGAATCAACAAATAGTGCAGCTATGCCTCGTGGAGCTGCAGGCAAAAGAAGACAAGGAAGAACAGAAAAGTAAGAATGTAGGTAGCCTCAATCTAACGTCCCTTTCTTAGCCGGAAGGACTGAATCGGCAATCCAAGTCACACATACAGACACATGTAAGATATAGCACTGTAAAATTCTTTTTTGCCGTTGTTGTTAATATGCATGGGCGGCTACGATGCCAGTCAAGTCTCGTGCGGGAAGTGAAAGCAGCTATTTGTTATCAGAGAGCACGTCCGCACGACACACCGTATACAGCGTGGCAGCGCTAGATGGAAGACGTGTCTAGATGGCGACGTAGTATGCGCAGCAACACAACAGACAGGTTAGACGGATAGGTAGTGAAGTACTTGGAAACGAACGAACGAGAAAAGGAGAATTTCTCTTTGAATTTTTGTTGTTTTCTCTTCTCCTTTTATTCTTCCCTTCGTTGTCTTCGTCGGCCCTTACCAAATTGGGCACCGTGTCAGATCAGACCGGGAGAGAGAGAGAGAGAAATCCATGTCAGGATGGCCCGCTTTCACCAAAACGACGGACGATCCATTCCAGCTCAACAGGTGAAAACTGACCCGCTGTAAGCCATTATTGTTTCTCGGCCAAAAGAACAAATCAAGAAAGACGTATCGTTCCACTGCTGTTGTGCTATTCCCTTTGCAAACGGGTCTGCGGTCCCTTATACAATGCGTACCTCTCTTGTTTTATCTTCGCTTTTGACATGATGGCTTTTTACAGGGGTCTTCTGCTGTCTACCTCCTTTTTTTTTTTTCGTGTTTAGCGCTTAGACTAGGTAACGAGGCCAGTGAATGTCCAAAACTAGGGAGAGAGCGTGATATCGGGACTGATTCTGTTTTTGTCGTTTGTTTGTTTTTCTTTTTCTTTTTTTTTTACTGGTGCTGGTATTTGGAAGAGAAGATTTTCGAGGCTCGCATCCGGACAATCAACGAACGCTCGCCCGACTCTTAAACGCCGCCATGTGCCCCGTTACAGTGCCGGAAGAGGGCGTCGTCCCCGTGTGTTCAGGCTCAGCGCAGATAGCGAAGTTGCACGACACAAATCAAAGGCAGGGAAATAACAAACCCAATAGAGAGACTCCATACAACTATGTAATTTATGTACATAGTACACTCTGCTGCATGTATGCTGGTCTCGTCCGAACGAGACTCCACGCTCGATTTTGTTTTGTTTGGATGTTTTCTCTCATTTCAATATCCATCCATCAGTTCATACCAATTTTTTTTTTTTCTAAATCTTTCTATTGTTTTTTTTTTTTGTGCGTTATTCAAGGCCTCCCTGCCAAATCAAAAACGATTTGTTTCTCCTTTTTTCCAAACCCGCGAACATAGTCAATCACAAAGAAAGGAAACTAATATCAAACTTTTGAAGTAAGTGGAAATATTTCAATTGCTAATGTTTTGTTCTGTACGGTGATTGTCTTTTCCCTGATTTCCCACTTTTCGTTCGTTTGAGCTATTCGAGCCCAAGAAGGCCATCGGAATTGAGATTTTGATGTAATAATTTCGAAAAACAAGGACAACTCTGAAACCCGCTTTGCAAGCTTTGACCATCCCTATGCAACTGGTTTATTTGTTTTTGGTTTTTCGGCGTTATTGCTGTTGGTGTGCCAACCCATTCCAACTTAAATTTTTGTTTCTCCTGTCCCTTTCCTCTTCTGAAGAAGGAGAAAAAAAACAAAACAAAAAAAAACAGAGGAGGGGTTTGGAAAGAAATAAACGAGGAATGGCAAGAAAGAGAAGAAGCTTAGCGGTAGAAAGTCTTAGAGGCGGTGACTCGAAGCGTGACGGCGCGCACCTGCCGCTCTTTTACCTTGCGCCACCTCAAATTTCTTTTTTTTTTTCCCTTCATTATTATTGCTACTTATAAATAGTAAAACTAGTTTTGTTGCCGTTTTTTTTTTCCTACCCTCTACTCTCGAGTAGAAAACAAATCCATTGAGCTTTATTTATCGTTACGCTTTTCTCACATTTTTAAATCAAAATTCCATCTCGACTAAAATTCTTGTTTTCACGTAGGTTTTCTGGCTTGGCTGCTTGATTTTCCAACCGTGTCTACTCCGTGATGTAGTGGCTCTTCAATAAATTTCGAATGATATGGAACACTAAATTCTGGAATAAATCCGTTCGAGTTTCCCTCGAAACCTCCCCCCCTCAAAAAATGAAATGCGTGAAGTGAAAGAAAAGAACCGAAACCAAAAGAGAAAGAGAAAATGGAGAGGGAAGGAAAAGAAAAATGACAAGAAATGACAACACACGGGTCGTAACGAGCTGATGGCGGATATTCGGGGCGTCATCACAGACGACGTACACACTCACCTGAATGATGGCTGTCAACAGCAAGGAGATAATCCACAGGTAGTTTGACTTCGACGCCATTTCTCTTTTTTTTTGTGTATGTATTTATGTTTGTGTTGGGTAATTTTTTTTTTTCTGATGGATGTTTTGCTTTTTTTTTTTATGTATCGTGCCAGTATGCAGCAGCCGACACGTTGTTCCTCTTTCTCTCAGCTGAAAACTCACTGATGGATAACGCTTGCTCAGTAATAATTTTTTGTTGGTGCGCAACGCACGCGCGCCCACGTTGATCTACTATTCCCGGTAAAACCACTTGTATCGTACACTCACGCCAATTCGAATGGAACGTGAATCACTGTCGAAGCGCTACAACAATCCTTTAGCGATGGAGTTGAATGGTTGCACAAGATGTTGAATTAAAAGCAACAGTTGAACGAGTCTTGCGTAGTGGCTTGATTGAGTCGTGCCAGGCAAATGAAAGCTGACTTGTGAGCTCAGCGAACCAAAACTGAATAATAGCTAACTGAACCACAGAAAAATAACAAACTTTTTTTTGTAATTTAATTCTTTTTTTCTTTTTTCTTTTTTTTTTTTTTCACTAGCCTCGGCTTTCTCTCTGCTTCTCCCACTCGGGCGTACTGACGACTGGACCGGGCCGGCGCCCGCTACAGCCAGGTATATGCGCTGGATTTTTAAAATAACCACTCCTCCCTCTTCCCCCCTCTCTTTCCTCTCTTACTCTCTCTCTCTCTCTCTCTCTCTTAGGTGTATGCCCCGCGGGTGTTGAAACCAAGTGGAAGAAGAAGAAAAAGAAGAGGAACGGTGCGAAAGAGAACACGGAGGAGAAGAAGAAGAAAAAGTTCGGCCAGCGAAAAGCCGAAAGCTCGACGCGCAAAGGGAGTGAGGAAAGCTTGGTTGCGAGGCAGGTAGGTGGAGTGAAGGTGTATACACGTACCTGCTAATCCAAAAGCACCGCCCACTTCTTCCGGCCGCAGCGCGCGGGTGGTCGCGGATTCAAAACCGGCCCGACACGCTTCTCGATTCTCCCGGCTTATTCTCTCACAGTCCCATGAACTGCCTCGCTATCCTATGTGAGTATTATTTCAAAAGAAAAAAGAGAAAAATGATTCACTACCGCACCATCTAGCGAGCCGTCGATTCAACTTTGTCGGGAAAGACATAATGGAAGAAGTTGTCGCTCAAGTGTTTCCCTTACGTACGTCTGCAATTCCAGAGGGAAATGCTGGTTAATTTCATTTGTTTCATGATGAAAAACTTTCATCAAATTAGATATTGCTCATTTCGTCCCAATTTGTTCTACTTCCGGATGGTTGCCTAGCGCTGGATGGTACAATCTCTTGGGGTGTCCAGCGACTATTTGTAGTGTAGAAACTAATCGCATGTCGCGTTCACTTGTTTTTTCTTTTCTTTTTCGCTTTCCCATTGGTTTTTCTAATGCTTCCTTCCTTCATCCGCCCATTCTTCCGGTTGCACTCAACAAAAGCGACGTCAAGCTCTACCGCGAAGACTTATTATGTTCTTCACCTTTATATAAAAGAAAGGATTTATTCTTTCGCCTTGCAGACGAATCATCATCCAGCATTAAAGAAAACCGCGAGCTAAATCTTTTTGCGTAATAACATCAACGTCCGGTAGCGAGTTCGCATGTGATGTAATTCGCGTTTTCTTTTAAGATGGCTGGTGAGTTGTTACGCAGAGCTATTAAGGTGAACATGGTTGCCATGTACAAAGAGACAGACGTAATGCAAGAAGAACTGAATACTCAGACAGCATAATGAGAGGACACACAGTCGAAGATATCGGATAACTGGACTTCGCTGCTTAATGGCTGTTTAATTTTATGCGCTTGGTTGGTTGTTTTATGTACTCGTTCAGCCAATCTTGGGGAATTTTGCATTTTCGAAATGTTTTGCTTGCTTCATATAAAACGTTCGAATTTCTATTTTCCTTGTGGTTGGCGAGCGCAATATTAAATGGTTGCTAAGATGTTTGAGCATGCTCTGACGTGGCATCTTTGATCAACACACATGTCTCAAGTTCTTGCAGATCTGGCTGTTGCCGGAGTAACGAAAGTAAATGTCACCAATCCCGCAGAGATGTGAAACAAATTGAAAAAGCAGTCGAGCGAAACAAAAAGATCAATGTCTCCTTGAAAGATTATTCACACTGAAGCATAAGTTGCCTTTCTTTTTATTTCTTTTTATCTTAGGAGTCGAAAGTTTTGTAGATCAGACATCTCCTAAACAAGATATCCGTATGTTTCTGCTTACTGTTCACGTTCGGCACAGACACCCCCACAAGGTACTTAATTCACTGCTTTCTTTTCTCCCCCCCCCCTTTTTTTTTTGGTGTATTCTTTTGTATATTTTTTTCTTTGTTGGCATCGTAGAGGCAAGAAAAACAGTTGGTGTGGACATTTGAAATTGTCGGTTGCCATCGTAGCCGTAAACTTTGATCATCGTAAACTTGGACTCCCCACAGCACTGGATGTGGATAACAGAACCCCAGTACTGTACCCTCATGACCGAAATTTGCATCAGGTGCTTGGCAATCTTGTTCAACGCCAATTGCGTCGAGCAAGCAAATAACTGAAAAGTAGGGTGAGTGGATGTGGTGCTAGTAGTTCGTTTAGATTGCATGCATGTTCTCGTATAGCATATATATGTTTTGCCCGCTCTTAGATCGCCATTGGAAGCAGCTGCAGTTTTGTTGGGGAGTATTGATCGCTCAATCGCCATGCGCAGGAGCGAGGACCGTGCTGAACGTTTTGCTCTCTGCATCCTACACGCAGCTATATGCTGGTTCGATCGCACGACAGTCACGAGGACGAATACTTCAGAAGCAGTCCCAAACGAAATAGGCAAGCGGTCTGATCACGGGATTTTTTTTTTCTATTTTTGCAGACGTTTCGCCTTTTCTTGCAGCCCTACCTCTCCTCTCTTTTTTTTTATCCTACAAACCGGAATCTTCCTAACGAATTTAAGTAAATTAACCAAGCTCGCGCATTTCGGAATCGGTAAATCAAAGAGGCCAAACTTCGCGTCGTTCGATCTTATCGCTTCCTTCTTGGTAATTCACTTTTTTTTTCGTCTTCTATTTCTTTTTCTCGTCTTTCATTATTTTTGTCAGTTTTCGTTCAGTTAGCTAGGACGGGACTCGATCGATATAACTATAATAAATTTATGGCTTTTAATGGATAGCAATAACTTCTTGTATTTATTAGAGATATTTCAGTTGGACGTGACACAAAACTTTACAATAACTAGTCTTCTTTTTTTTTGGCCGAAATTTATGTTTTTCCGCAGGGTTCGTTAGTTTCGAGACGAACGACCTCCGTTCGAATTTTTTTGTCTAAACAGAGCGGGTTTCACCCTGCAAAAAATCTACGAAAATTTCGTTCTCCAGCTTCAAGCAATCTTTCACCGCCAATGTCAACAACCTGAAACGGAGGTACGTATGGAGTGACATTCGTAATCCAATCAGCCGTATGTGAAGAGCAGACAGAAAAAATATGGGAGTGGGAATATGTCATTGCCTCTCTGTAATATCAAACATAAAAACTAAATTGGATTATCGTACGTATTGCAACTGATCGTATAATATGACACATGTAGGTTTTCCTCCGGAGATCTGACCGAGTATGACGATGCCAACGGAGATCCTCAACAGCTGCCGCAGCCTCCACCGCCGTCAACTTCAACTCAAGTTCATCAACAACAGCAACCGGCCCTGCCACCACGGCCTGTTCCGGCATCTGGGCCTAGCAGCACAGCGCAGCCAATACCTCAACCTCAACAACAGCAGGTAGTCATCTCATTATTCATAGCATAAGTGCTGTTTGGGATTGCTCTTCTAATCATGACGAGCCCTGTTTTTTTTTTTTTTTTTTAATAAGTTGGGTGGGCAGGCTTAAGCAAGGAGTCGAGTTGCTATATGCGCAGACAAACGCACAACCCAGGTCAATAATATGTACCATCGATCGGTCTCTGATCCCTTTCCTACACCCACAAGATGAGAGTGTACGTTCCTCTACAGTCCAATATGCTAGGCAATGACCGACGTTTCGTCGGCCCATCTTCCATTGCAGTCGTAAATATATAAGGAGTGGGAAAAGTTTGTACTGCAACTCCACTCGATGTTTGTTGGTCAGCTATGACAGCCTCTTCGACGATATAGAATTAGGTTTCAACTGAGCATAGGCTAGGCATAGTGTAACATCTTTTTGCTTCACGAATTCGAGTTGTTTGGCAACGTTAGTGATGCATTAGTGTTATTACAAGTTTACCAAGAAGAACCTCGGGCACTCGTGGGTATACAAAGGTATTACAGTGAATGGAACACAGTTTGTTGAATGGATCAACTTTTTCAGCTGGGCAGTTGTCGGCCAACGTAAGGGGATGGCACTTATTTATTTATTTGTCAGAAATCTTTCTTTTTCGTCGTGTCTTACTTGCGCCGGCTTGACAAATGCTGCCGAGATTTTTATAAGGACTTCTGTGAATGAAAAGCGACGCTCGCTTGCCGTTGCCATTGACGTCATCATGAAGTTTCGTGGAAACAGCACGCGCTATGATGGGATCATTATTTGATCAACAAGGGGAACGTGACACACAACATCGTTGTATTGTTTTATTCGGTTTACAATGGCCAATTTTGGTGTTGATCACACAGGTCTCCCGGCTTTCTAAGTGACTTTTACGTAACGACCTTGTACCCTAACGACGAATATCGTATATCGGCTGTATCTCCGTAAATCCACACGTTTCCTTGTAAGTGCCGTGCCGTGCCATAACGTTGGGAACCTTTTGCTCTAGTCGTGGTAGAAATATTTTTAAAAATCTTAGAATTTATTCGGAAATCTCGAGGGTCGACAGCAATAGTTTGATCTTGTATTCTTGGAACGCAACTTGGGTTTGGTCGGTTATAGGCGTTCTGTTTGCTGTGTCTTGGGCAATGGGCGTCCATCTTCTTGGCTATAGTACCCCGGAGAATAAGTGTGAACATGGCCAACGATAGCCTGCCTCTTTCACTTTCATCCTATGTCGGTGCAGATATGAACGTAGAAATTTTTGTCCCCAATGCCTAACATTTCGTGTTAAAGTCCGCCGTTTTTTTTTTTTTTAGTTTCTTTTCTGTGTTTGTGTAGTACCGTCGGATAACTTGAATTGGCGATCGTCCTTCCCCTTCTTTTATTGCCCGCGGAAGTGTGGTAGTCTGTTGGCATTGTGGATGTGATGGATCGCGTTACACATGGAACTGTCACGACGACGAAAAGACTTAAAAAAGGATGTGGGCTAAGGAAGATGGGGGGGTGGGGTGTGTTATGGATTAGATACTCACTTGCAATCGATTAGACGCTTTGCGATGGAAGGAAAAAGAAACAGTTGCCAGTCACTAGATGGCATAGACGCCTCAATTTGTTTCTTATTAAAAAGTTTTAGTGGTTTTTTTTTCTGTCCGTGCGTGCAATTCAAATGCGATTCAAAACGAGATTAAAGACGCCAGTCAGGAAAAACAAAGTTTAGATTTTGGTTTTTCTTCTCCCAAAAGGTTGTCGCATTTTTTTATCGAATCCCATCTAGGTTTCTTGTAGCTTTGTTTTGATTTATTTTATCCGAAACAATGGAATAGAAAATGGAATGCGATGGAATGCGTGGCTTGATGCCTGGCTTGATGCCTGGAAATGCGATCGTGCGATCGGGTTTCGTGGCGAGATAGGATATTCGACATTGGAGATTGAAATAAGGAATGCCGCTCGTGATCATGATGGAACATTTCCGAAATCCTCATTTAGGTGTTCAATACGCGATGAGAGGCAAGGATAGACCAAGGCAATAAATTCTTTGATGATGATTCCCTTGAATTATGGGGTAGGTATTTGTGTGTACGTGGAAAAGCGTAAACTCTTCGATGGAGGAAGAAACAACAGGGTTGCGTTCAAAAAATCCATAGCGAACAACCTCTGTGATTAAGGTCATGGATTACCTTTTGGTGTGCCTATCAGTGGCAATTTTCGTTTGATCAGGATACATTCCGGAGCTAAATAGCGCAGACTTTCAAATGTAACGGGAACTTCTGTCTCTTCTTCCGCTGTTTCTAACTAGATGGTGTTACGCAACAATAGATGCTTTGATAACATAAATATATTCAAATGAAATAATGTATATATTTAAATGTGATTTTCTGCCCTCCTGCGTTTAGGACAAGATTAACGAGTTCCATGTTTCTGGTTATTCAAGGTCGGTCAAGCAGCAGCGGTTCCACAGCAACCGGACCTGTCGTTGCCGTTGAGATCAAGCAGCCGCACAACGAGCGCTCCCACATCTCCGGCGAAATCGCGCGAATCTTTGCTCCAAAGGGTTTCCAGCTTAACATCTAATGTAGTGGGCAACGTAAGCCGCGTAGCTTCATCCCAGATACAACAACAACAGCAGCAAACGGTCGAAACTGGCAAGTTATCGTACAATAAGGACCACTGCTTCACCTTGTTGGTCATTGACGACCAAAATACTGACTGGTACATACGTGAATATTTTCACTTCATTAACTCCGTGCCAATCAACGTACTTTTCTTCTTCATTTCTCGCTGTCTAAACGATGCCTTGCCACATTCATGAAACGATGAAGGTCAAAGTATTTCCGAGGACGGCGGATTCACGGAGATTGGGACGTCAGAGTGGAACAGGCGGAATTCCGCGAACTCTCCATCACGGCTTCGACCGACGGCGGCGCCACTGTCTCCATGGCCGTTTACCGCAACGGCACCAAAGTCGTCAGGTGCTTCGCTAATAGCCCATTACTGCATCGCCAGCTCGTTTGAAAATCCCGCCAAACTAAATATCTTTTTGTTGGCGTTTACCAACTTCCCGATGCCCAGTTTGTCGGCCGAGTCAACGAGTACGAAGTCAATGCGTGTGCGTGTGACTGTGATGGAATCTTGAACAAGACGAAGGGCTAGAGGCGTCACAAATTCCAAACTATCAAATCTTGTGATTGGAATTTTTTTTTTTTTTTTTTTTAGCTTTCCTCTTTTAGTTGCAAAAATGTGAAGAAAAAATAAAACAGACAGTTTAAATGATAAATTCATAACGACAGATATTTTTCTTTCTCTGCGCAGGGCTTTCCGACCGGATTTCGTGCTGATTCGCCAGAACATGCGTGACGCTGGTGAGGACTACAAATCCATCGTGCTCGGTCTCAAGTTTGGCGGTGTGCCCAGCATCAACTCTCTGGAGACCGTCTATCATTTCCAGGTGAGACTTTCGTGCTTCAAAATTTCGGCACAATGAAATGCAATTTATTGCATTCCTTCTAGTTTCTTTTTTTTTTTTACGTTACAAAAAAGCGAATGGTATAAAAGATCGATGAGGCAAACAATGCAATCGTTGAGTTTCGCATTTGACCCAAAATGTATTGCCGAGGAAGGATCAGCTGGCATCGCAACGATTGACGACATCGTTCATCGCCATTATAATTTGCGCACTGCAAGGGATGGGGGCAAGATTGAAACAAACAGCCGTTTGAATACCCGTCTATTTACAAGCCCCCCGAGGTGCGTTGTTTGTCTTGTCGAGCAGGAGGGCGATCCTTTACTTCCATTATCTTGGCTGAGTTGGATAAACAGTAAACATTGGCCGATCGCATCGGCAGCAATATATTACGCGCTCGGACAAACTTGTGTGCCGTGCGTCTGTTCAGTGACAGAAGTATATTTCGCAGCTTGCAGGGCAATAACACGGAATTGGCGCGCAATTCAAATTCCGCAAACTCCCCTTTCTTTTTTCGATTTTCCTTTCTTCCCTTTCTTTTTTCGATTTTCCTTTCTTCCCTTTCTTTTTTCGATTTTCCTTTCTTCCCTTTTGTCGACATTAGTGCGAAACATGGGACACATCGACTCGAAGTATGTCGGCGATTTCTGGCGCAGTAGCGCGCACAATATAAGCGGAACATTGGCATCACCCTGATTCTATAACAGGCCGAAGGCATACGTAAGGCTAGGGGGGAGGTCGCACTATAATTTCTCCGTCTTAAACCCCTTCACGCTTTGCAAAAGAGGGAACTTTTCATTATTTATAGCAAAGTACAAGCCCATGTTTTGGATTCCATTCAAGGAATGCACAACACGGAACAATTTCTGTCTCTATCCGCGCCTTTCGCCTTCTTCTCGCTCTAGTATAGTCCATCCATAAATGAACCGTTTCTATTCATAGATATACATGGGACCGATGGGCGTGACAACGGGTTTTTAAATAAGGTGTCCCCGTGTATTTATAACACGTCTATATGGTTGGCATCCTTTTTATATTCTTCCTTTGACGCACAAAGGTCTTTCTTTTTCTTTTTTCTTTACGCAGACTACATAGGCAAGGAAAAAGAAAGACATAGCAAATGGATGCCGAGGAATGCTATTTTTCAAATTATTATTATTATTATACATTATTTTTTTTTTTCATTACTCGAAAAAAGAAGTGGAAAAGAACCGTTCGTGTGCATCCGGTAAATCCGTCAGATTGAATAATCAGCCTTATACCGCAATGGCGAACAAAAAAACGAGTGGATCCGTCACGTCCTCCTCCGCCGTTTTTGCACGTGATGCACGCCTGCTGAATGAATAGTGGCATAGAATAGTCTTGTTTCGTTTCTCAGCAACCAATCTCCTTATTTTCCCCTATACGTCTTAGACTGTGCTAATGCTACACTATGGGAAACTGAGACGGAAATCATTCATCAGTCGGCGCATTTCTCTTAAATCGACTTGTACATTCGGCATTCGGCGAAAAGAGCAACAGACGGCACGGACGGACCAAACCGAAATAGAAGTGTGAATTCTTAAGACCCTCTAAATTTAGCGTCGATTGTGTCCGCGTTCCCCCTTTCTTGTTTTCACATTTCGTTAGTTTAGTTTTAATTTTTTTTTGTTGGGCTGTTTTTTTTTTATTTCCCCCTCTTTTCTTTTTTTTTTTTTTTTTTTTTTTTTGCTTATTCAACTCGCAGAATATGAACGACTGGATAGAGAGAAACGGTTAGGGGGGTGGGGATGTCACACATATAGAGATGTACGAAAATATCCGCGCGCGAAGACGGCAGGAATTCAAAAACGAAGAAAACGGACAAAATAGAACAAGGAGATGGTTTCGCTCGAGCGCATTCGGTCGTAGAGTGACGTCAAAGGCAAAGAGTTTCGCATTCCTTACGCTCGTGTTCATTAGAGCACAGGAAGGGTAAATCTTTATTTTTAATTTTTTTTTTTTTTTACCCTCCAGCAAAAATAAAAAAGGATGCCATGGATATTATTAATATCCATAGCAGTTCCAACACTTTTGTGTACGACGATGTAGCTAATATCACGGTAGTGCCACACATTTTTAAAAGAATGAGCAAACGAAAGCAACGAGGGTGCTGACGGATAGAACGAAACAAGGTCGGCGAAAAAAAAAAGAAAGAGGAATAACTGACGATGATGAGTTAAACGACAACTTTCTTCACTCGGCTTATTTATCCTTCTTAAATACACAGACAGGCAGACAACAGAAATAAGGTTGTTTAGGCGATAGCAATAACTAGCTCCTAGCTGAGTATTCTTCGGCCGTTGAAAGATTCACGTTGAAGCAGCTCCCGATGTCTTTGGGACGTTTGGTATATGTTTTTCGTCCGCATTGCTACACTCTTATTTCTTGGCCCGAAATTCTTTTGGGTTTTTTATGACGTTAGCGATCAGTTTGTATCCAGAGAATTTCTGGTGCTGATCCGAGCACTCAAGCAACACAACTTTATCTCGTTAGCTTCGAATCTATTAGCCTGCCTTATTTCTTAAGAAGTGATTTATCTAGACAATTTTTTTCAGGATAAAAATGGACAAAAAAAAACGAGCTAGTAATAAAAAAAAAAAGAAAATCTAGAAGTTAATGCTCCGGTCCAATCTGCTGATTTTTTTTACGAGTATACGTCGGCGTAAATACTGGGTGGTACGTATGATGTGCTTTGGACTTTGGGAGGTCTTCTATGTCTTCGATGTTTATTGGCAATGCATTTTTGTTTAGCTTTACTGGTACGAAATTTTACGTCCAAACTGAACTTGACCGTAAATTGATAATGATGATGTGACGACAGGACAAACCGTGGGTGTTTGGCCATCTGCTGGATCTGCAACGTCGTTTCGGCCGCGAGCAATTCCCCCTGATCGACCAGACCTTCTACCCCAACCACCGCGAAATGGTAAGTCAAAACCTAGAGTATTTTAATTACATCTCCTAGCTTTTGCGTATCTAAGAAGGTCATGGTTCTCTCCAACAAAACTAGACGAGAAACAACGAATAGGCAAGTGCGTTTTAATAGAGTCCAGAAGAACCAACTGGTTTTTAGACGACTGTCTTGCCACGTCTCCATGTCTTGTTGCACTTGAGAGAATAGAGAGGAAAAAAAAGGGGGGGGGGATAGAAACAAGTTGGCCGTTTTGTCTTGGGCGTTTATTTCCGTCGACTTCTTGAGTGAACGACCGCGTTACAGTTACTGTTCTCCATCTGCCTTTCAGCGTTAAATTGAATCCCGTAGACCACTTTGCGTGAAAATAGGGAGGCCACTAATGAAATCAGACCAAGAACTGCTCGTTTTTCTTTTTCCATTCGTTTATTTTTGTTTCGCATATTGTGGTCGTTATGTTATTATTTTTCCTCTTTGATATTCGTAATTTTTGTACAGTATAGTGTGTGACGCAATGGCCAAATTCAGGACAAGTAAGACAACAAACGTTACATGTTAGCATCACGTCAGCGGAACCATGAATCCATGAGTTTCTTTTAAAAAGTTATGCAATTCGAGAAAACATTTCACACTCGCTTGAAATTAGGACGAGAAAAAAAAAACACTTGGGACGATGAGAGGGGGGGGGGGAGTGTTTACACTTTGTTTTGTTTCTTTATTGTTAAGTAATTTCGGCGTTTGTTATCTCTTTTCGTTTCTTCCCATCGTGTTGCACGGAGGCATTATTTTCTTTTCACAGAAATACGCTGCTGTAGTTCAAGGATCGTTTACAAAAGATGTATCGCGTTGGCCGCGACGCAACACAAACACGCACACAAATAGTTCATATACAAACACACATATCCTGTTAGTTCATCATTCGAACGACAACAAGAAAAGAAAACAACAACAAAAAGAGAAAGAACGAAAGAAAAACAAAGGGAAAAGAATTGTACATAATTGAAACGATCCAGTTGAGACACGCGGAACAATTGAGAGACAGACGATAAAATACCCTACTATACAACAATGTTATGTATATATATGTATATATATAATATGTATATAAATAGTGCGGTGAAACTGTGCGTGAGAGGGGGGGGGGCGGATGTGTCTGTACAGTAGGGCACAATGGCTGCCAACTGGGAGGAAATTAGATTCGGTGCTGGGAGTCGGGAGAAAAAAAAAACGAGTTGAAAAAAGGAGGCAGTCGGAGGAATTTGGCAGCACTGGATCAAAAAGATATCATCAGAGAAATCGTACATGGAGCGAGTCCTGGTTGCGTACATATCGGCGTATTTTGCTCCTTTCAAGACTTGAGTAGTAAATTGTTTTTCCATCGCCGAGACGACGAGGTGGCAACGGCTGAAATCGGTGCCGTTCGGGCTGGAGCGTCGGGATTCTTTGCATCGGCGCCGTTCCGTTTCTTACTGCATTGTCGGTACGATCTTGAATGCGACCAGCGACATGTGCCGCTGCCACCACCGCCGTTACCGCGCGTGCAAATGGCGTGCATGGATTGACAATCGTGCCAGTCGAACGCCGTGTCCCATGTGCAGGCTTGAGTTGTTGACGGACACTTACCCCACCAATGACATTCCATGACCTAATTAAGCGAGACGAGTCATTAGCACAACAGCGCGAGAAGCCGAGGTGTTGGCATAGGTGTTGAAACTGACCTTGCAGTCGCATCCGCGCTGGTAGAGACGCCGGAAACCTTTGCGCTGGATGGGTGTCATGCGGTCCCAATCGTGGACAAAGTTGCACAAGTTGATCCAGGGTTTGCCGGAACGGATGTTGCCCGTCAACAGGTAGCGCTTACCCGGCTTGAGTCTGATGCCGCAGGAAGCGTCGTGCGATGGCGTCAGGATGCGTCCGTAGGACAAGGCTTGACGGCCCGACTCGGTCACCTTGAACTCCTTCTTGATGCGGACCTTGTAGGCACGCGACCATTCGGATCTGTCGTGCACGATGCGCTTCACGTGAGCTAGAACAACTGCGTGAAAGTTAAGAAGAAAAAAAAAGAAGAGAGAAATTGAGCTTAAAAGGTCGCTTTTGATTGGCGGTTAACGTGTTCCAAAAACTGATAATAATACCGTACCAAAATCAGCCGAACAGTAGTGCTCTTGTGGATGACGCTTGGAGCAGCTGCATCCATCGGCCATGGTGGCCATGGCCGTCAGGAGGGCCAGGACCGACAAAAGAGCCCAGCACTTCATCTTCATAATGAAAAAGAGAAGGAAAAAAACAAAACAAAAAAACGTTTAAACTTAATTTTCAAGTGGAATGAAAACATTCGTCCTTTCTTTTCCCCCTACTTCTCTCATTTCATTGTTATCCCCAATTGTTTTTCTTCTACGTCGCTGCACGTTTCGTTCTACAAAGAACGAAAACAAGAAAGAGTAGAAGAGGCTTGTCCAATTAATTCAGAACAGTCAATTCCCAGGGTCTTTTGATTTGATTTCCTATCTAACCTTTTCAATGGTCAAGTGGTCGTGGCCAAACGACCACGAGCGTGAGACAAGCAAAAAGAAAAGAGAAGTGAAGGGGCGCTCTAACATTTGGACAGGCCACCGCCGGCCAGTGTCTGTCTATATCGATATGTTAGGTTGAATGGTTGTGTATGCAAAGTGACTAGCCAACTGCACAGGTGCGTCGTCGAGGAGGATATTTATAAAAGAAAGAAAGAATGAACGAAAAAAAATGGAAGAATGAAACAAAAAAAAAAAAAGGAGCGAGCGCTGCTGCACCCAGCGGGGAGTTTATACTACTATACACACACACACACACACACACACTCTGCTTTGCTTTGCTTTTATGTCTTGCAGCTGGTGAAAGAACATAGTATTAAGACGGGACGTGGCAAGTACGGAGAGAGAGTTTTGACACGTTACCTAAAACACTTTCCAGTCCCGTTTACATTTTCTTTTGCGTTAAGCGAAACGATCGAGGAAAAAGAAAAAAAAAACCGTGACAAAGATTTTTGGCTAATTTCAATCGTCCTTCCCCCCCCCCCCCCCCCTCCCTTTTTTTTTTTTTGTTGAATTTCATACACGGCCATGCTATGTGCAACGTGACTTGGCGAGAGGTAAATACCGTGACCCAAATTGCATGATGTCTCGTCCCGCCTTGTAACGAAGTAGAAGCAAAAAAAAAAGAATTTGTTTAATGACGGTATACCTCTCGGCAGGTTGATTGGATACTGGCTCTTATTTTTCTTCCTTTTTGTCTTCTTTCGTCGATTCCACCACCATCACCACCTTTTCGTAGGCTAATGGCAGGTTCCTCCTTTTTGGGGCTTGCGGAACTTTGTATGGCTCAAGGGTCGACGAACAACAACAAGAAAACAACACGACTGAGAAAGAAATGTTTGTTGAATGACCGGCTGAGTTTGGCCTCTCGCGTCTTTCTTTCACTTTTTTTTTTTCTAGGAAAATTGTATGAAATAGTTTTGTTTTTGTTTCCCCCTTTTTGAGGAGTAGTTTATGAATGAAACTGCGGATTTCAGTTTAGAGAACAAACAACAAGAACACGCTTGACTGTAGAGCTGGAGCGGCTGGCTGCCGTCTGATCGTTGAGCGTGAATCCCGCGCCTCCTTTTATATACAAGCAAGTTGCATTGGGAAAACTCCCTATACACGACGGGAGACGGGACGTCATGGCTCCTCCTCTTCTGATGAGTCTCGTCGACTCCTCCTACCTCACGCCAACCTCACAGTAACACACTGTGAGACACGGAGAAAAGAAAGACTAGAACCAAAACAAAAAGAAGCTGAAAAAAAAAAAAGTCTTGAGAAAATTACTCGACTAAGTTATATAAGTTTTAGTAAATCAACGTTATTCCCTTCGTCGTCGTTTTGCCTTTCGGTTTTTTGTTCCAGGTTCATTTTTTTTGTGTTCCGTTGTCGTTGGGTTTCATTCAATGAAGACGACGCCGTCCGTTTATCGAATCGCAATCTCGTTTGCCCGATTTTTATTCGTGTTACCTTGTTTATTTGGTGTTTTCTCTTCCAAATTAGGAGAATCTAAATAACGATTGTGGCCGATGACGTCATTTCAAACTTTTCCGTTTCTCTCTTTCTCTTCATTTTTTTCTTGTTGTGTGTGTAAATCTCGCTATGCTCCTTCTGGTGTCTCATCTCCATACTCCAGTCCCGCGTTCGCGCCAGACTGTGTGACTCGCCGAATTTTTTCTTTTTCTTTTTTTCCCCCTCAGTTTTCTAAGACTTCATTGATCATTCACGCGGCTTACCGTACGCCACGCCAACACCACCACGGCTATTCTACGATTATAAGGGAAGGCTAGGCTTCTTTCTTCTTTGATGGGTGGGAAAGGCCGTTTCGAACGTCCTCGTCGTCGGGGAAATGATATGCACGTCGCATACAATACTGTCCGTAAATGGACACCAGTTGACGTTCATTTTGTCCTTTCTGAAATATGCTGACGGCTTCGCAGAACGATTTTCCGGCGCTTTTTGTAATAACCGAAAACGAAACGATTCTGTGCTAGATGCATTGTACCCGACTACTGCCATTTTTTTTAGTTGCACAGCGCACCTAAAAGTAGGTGGGAGCTGCAGGTGTAGCCATAGTTATGTTTTATTTTCAAGACTGCCCAATGTTTTTTTTTGTGTGTGTTCAATAGTTCACGACCATACTAATACTCCAAAGGGCACAGAGGAGAAAACAATTAGTTTGTTTTCAAATGGCCAAATGTTTTTTTCTTTTGCGCCTCCTCTTTTTCGCCATGTTTAGCATCTTGTCCGGCTGAAATTTTGCCATGCCATTTGCGTGACCTTTATATACACCATAACATTCTTTGATCACGAGAGATTGCTAGGTGACGTTTAATCTGGTGGCCGTCGCGGTTGCAAGTGCCACACACACAATACTCCAGGTGTATTTTCTATACACACACACACATCCGCTGGATTCAAATGCAAATGAAGCGAGTTTCTACGTGCAGCTGTGCATCTTATTTTTTGTGCGCGTGTGTTACCATGTTAGGGTTGGGGGGCGGCCGAGAAAAGAGCCGTGTCATTGAGAAAAGATCAAAGAAAAGACGGAAAAGAAAGAAATGCAGCCGAGAGAGAGAGAGCCCTATACCGTATAAAATACTTGTCTTGTTAGTAACAACAAGCTCACGATGGAGTGTATAAATGGGCAAGGTTGAACGTTGGTAGCGATCACGACACGTCGCTTCAAAGAGATTGAAATTACGTTTTCCTTTCCTTTTTTTTTCCTTTTTCTTTTACTCTTCGTGCTTCAGTATGTGGAAAACAACGGACATTGTTTGTAATCGAATTTTTCGCACCTGCAAAAAGGCGCACGCTGGAAACCGGATCGTGAAAGTGATGACGGCGTGTGTGCCATAAATATTCTACCACACCAACTATACAGATACGCAGTCATGCACGATATCGGGTCATGATTCAGTGTCATTGTTGATCCTCGTCTCCCTCAAGCTTTGTTGATTGTTGTCTTAATGGAATCAAAAAGATTCCGCACGGACAATGCGCGGCTCGTTATTGCCAAGAGAAAGGCGCATACGAATTTTGTATTAATCATCTCGTCGACGAGGTGCGCCTCTACTATCATAAGAGTCGCTTACTTTTTTCTCTCCCGTTTTTCATTAGTATTGTAAATGTGCAGCTGATATGATGTAGCATCTTCGATAGTGATAACTACGTCCTAACGTAATTGTTGACGATGATAGATCTCGGCTCCTCGGTTGCCCGCCGTCCTCAAAATCGGCCACGCTCACGGAGGACTCGGCAAACTCAAGGTGGAGACTCCGCTGGATTTCCAAGACGCCGCGTCCGTCGTAGCTGTTTCCAATTCCTACTGGTACAAAACGAGAAAATGCGCTTCTTTTTTTCTTACCCATTTATTTAATGTCAAATGCTTTTTTTTATTTGTTTCCGCAGTACGGTAGAGCCTTACGTGGACTCCAAGTTCGACGTGCACATCCAGAAGATCGGCAACTACTACAAAGCCTTCATGTAAATGAATCATTTTTCTTGCGTTCTATCGTGGTAATCGATTCGTTTGATAGTGAAGGTGTGTGGACAAAAATTCCGCGTCGTTAGATATGACCGCGTGTCCCCCAAAAGTCATGCGGGGACCGCTATGTCAAGCAATCAACGGTGCGCTGTAGACATTTTTGGGTGACGTCAGACGAAACTCCCATAATTGAGTCAGTTCTCTGGCCGAAATAGTCGTCGAGTCATCAGCATCTCGACGCATTAGCATATCTGTCGTCCTGCTTTTTATCGGCTCTCACTAACTCACGCGATGATATAACTCACGGGGCCTTATGTTGGCTGCCATATTGGACGACAAAAAGCAACGGACGATTCACGCTGAGAACGGTCAGGTGCCAGCGATAAGCCGAGCTAAATCCAGCAAGAACAAGCCGGATACGATAGGAGTGAAGAGAGAGTTGGAACAGAAATAGGAGAATTCAGAAAAGAAAGAAAAAATTTTTATCGCATGCAAAAAATGTATCACAGATGGTCATTAATGATGACTCATTTGGGAATGTCTTTTTGATGAATCATCCATACGGATGTTTTTTAATTCAGGCGCAAGTCGATTTCGGGCAACTGGAAGACTAACCTGGGCTCGGCCATGCTAGAGCAGACACCCATGACGGACAAGTACCGCGGCTGGATCGAGGCCGTCTCGGCCCAATTTGGCGGCCTCGATCTCTGCGCCCTGGAGGTCTTGGTGGCCCGCGACGGACGCGAGATCATCATGGAGCTCAACGACTGCGCCTTGCCGCTCCTCGGCGACTCGCAAGAGGAGGACCGCCGTCTCATCTCGGAGCTCGTCCTCCATCGTATGAACGTGAGTATGAGTCACGATATGCATTTGAAGGGGAGCGGGGGAGATTTCCATATGGCACCAGCAGGATATTGTTGATTTTTCTTTTCTCTTCCTCTTCTTTGTTTGTTTCCCTTCTTTAAACTTCTAGTGCCCTTTTCTTTAAAGATGTTTTTTTCTATCAATTCGTGGCTCTACGTTTTCGATTAATCAAATCGTTGTACTACATTTATCGTGAGGCTATTAAAACGGGTGGGCCCCAGAACAGAACGTGTGGTTGGGAAAACACACGTCGAAAGATATGCAAATGTTATTGCCCCATGGCACGATCACGTGTTCGACAGCGCATTTCGAATTCCGAGAAGTTCCCGGTTTGGGACGTTGTGGCGTAATGTTGGATCGCATCCGACTTTTCTCCCCCAAGCAAAGTGTCAAAAATCAACGTAATTTATTATTATTATTTTTCTGATATGTCCAATAATTTAGACTCAATGTCGACCACCTGGGATGCCACCCGGTCCACTTGCTGGTCCGGCTCCATCCACCATGTCGAACGCGCAATCCCGCCATTCGATAACAAGCGGTAGTCGACCAGAATCGCCAATGGAAATGGAACGTAGCAGCTCAGCTATTCCGCCTTCGCTGGCCGGCGAAGATTCAGTTCCAGGAGTCGCTGGTGGTGCCCCGGCGTTGGCTTCTCAGCAGTCAACGCCATCGCACCAGCCAACGTCTCGTGACGTCTTGGGTGGAGGCAATCCATTCCTCACCCGACGCGGTACCGAAGACGGGTCGCAGTCCGTTTCCGCAGGATCGTTGGCCCGTTCCTTTTTTACTCGCAGTTCGTCCCAACAAGCGCAGGAAGGATCAACTGGAGGACCTGACGACGGTGAGGACACGATGAAGAATCTGCGGAAAACATTCGCCGGAATCTTCGGTGACATGTAAAACTGTGTGAGGGAATTGGGGATTTTGCTAATCAATGGACGATCGCAGACATGTTGATTTCTCATCCGAGAATGTGTATCAGATTCCCCTTTATCCAACGTCCAATCCAGCAGTGACCCAACATTAGAAAGATATTTCAATGTTATTCGATACTTTCTCTTTCTCTCCCTCCTATTTTCTCTCATCATATTGCGTGTTTTTCCACTCACCCTTTCTTCTCTATTCCCTAAGCCAAACTATCAATCAATTAAGATGCAGAAAATAAGCGTACACACAACGAGGGCTGGAAGAAAAGAAGAAAAAATGTTTTATCATTGGGAAACCGAAAGCTCCAAAAAGAAAAGAAACAAAAAAAAATTTTAAAAAAATGGCAGATAGGAATTTTCTCTCTTCGAATAATAAATGTCCTTCCTTACTCAACCCTTTTTAATGCCCGTCCTAGTTTGTTTTAGAGTTCTGCATGCATGTTTTCTTCCCAGCAGTGGTATGCATTTTCTGGCAACCCCGGCAATTCTAAAAAAAAATCTGATACAGTTTAAATGTTTCTTTTTTTGCGGAAGGCAAACACAAAAAAGTGGAATAACGATTGATTCTTGCATCGTTTCGGGACATTCGGATTATTAGGTTGTTTTCGTTCAACCGCTAGAAAAAGGTTCATTACGTAACGTTGAACCATTGTTTCATTTGTGTTATTTACGAAACGGTTAGTGGCGTTGGCTTGTTTATCTTTATTTTACTTTATTTAATCTTTTTTGTTATTTTTCAGCTGACTGTCAATTCTATTAATCATGTTAAAAAGTGTGTGTGTGCGTGTGCTATCACCTTTCTTTTTTCAGTTGTTTGCAAAGTACAGCCTACTTCCCGCCCATCATGCAATACGGAGAAGTCGGATGTGTTTTGTGCGTTAACGTTGGTGGCCATCATTGTAAGTTTTCCTCCCCAATTTCCCACGTATTAATACACGTGGAGCTGAGTGTCTTGAAACAAAAAATTTCATCACTTTTCATGGCCGGAATGCGATTGGGAAACTGACACTTGGACGGTACGTACACTACGCCATCTCAGTTCATAATAAAGCTGTTTAATCCTGTTTTCATCAGGTCTGCTTTGTTGTGTGTATTTCTGAATTTAGGATTCCCTTGCTTTGTCACTGGAGAATAATATGAAAAAAGATATCCGCAAGCGTATTACCTTACAAATGGCAACGGGAGACGGAGCGGCCGAAACTCATTGTCGGCCTCCAACGGGTGGAACTATCGAGGCCAGCCAAACCACTAAGCGAGGTCATTTTGTGATAGAACCAAAACTTCTTGCTGATGTCAAGTTTTTCGGGTTCCACGCCGCTTGGCACCATCAGATATGAATTCTCTCCCTTCCATTCTATCACTATCCACAAGTAATGGAAGAAAACGAGATGTCAAATGGTTACAAAACAAAAGCATTTCTCCTTTGTTTTCTTCTGCGGTATTCGTGAGTTAGATGGTGGGTGCAGCGACAGCCGTCAGACACTCGTCACTCGTAAGCTGGTCGAAAAGATATGAATCTTGAATAGCTGGCGGCTAAGACACAATACTCTGTGTTTCTCTTGGTCTAACTTTATCCAATTAAATTCCGTCATATTTCTACCTTCTAATGTGTCAAATGTTGGATCGCCTTTCAAGGGATTAGTGGGTGCTATCTGACACACTATCGACCAGATCAAAGAAGAAAGAATGGTGTTGCACTGTTGGCTGCGACGCACCCCCTTCTCCTTGGGAATGTAGGACCCATGTTAACATCGTGCGGCTCACGCAAAATTCTGCGAATACCATAAATAACGTATCGCACATCATCCTTTCCTGTTTTGTTTTAGATTTTAGCAAGTGTCCTGGTCGCCCACTGCATGATGGTCGGCCTTCGCTTGCGGTACGTGTCAATTGGCCAAGTATGTTAGTCTCGCCGTATCCGCATCTACAGTCGCTCGGTGATGGATAGATTTCGAGGAGCGTCCTTGCGTGTTGTACCATCTGCAAAAGTCACGAGCCAAAATCAGCCGCCTATTGAACACATACATAATACTGCCTCATGTTTGTTTGTTGCTATCTTCTCGGGTTGCCGACATCACAGACGGACGTATGCATATGACTTTGTCCGCTTTGTTGTAGAGTCCGGTCTCATCTGTTGATCGTGACTTCACTTGCTGTTTCTTCTCTAATTGACTATCTTTAAAGCCATTTTCTATTTGATTTTCTGTGCAGATGCATCAGTAGAAAATCTGATTATTTAATAGTGTAATTTGCTTTGTGTAATTTGTGAAATTACCGCAGGCCCATAGCGTATGCTTCAATTCAGAGTCCGGAGATAACCAGTAGTTTCGCCCATCGCTCAAGATTTTCCCTCAATGCAAATCTGGTGTGTTGGTAGTGAGCTGAGCTGACGGAATAAGACCCGAAACGGATAGATGAGGCTCCGCACCAGGAAGTGCAACGAATCTTCATTTTTTTACTACAGTAAGTATGAATATTAAATATCTTGTAATCGTGCTAAAGTGAATCCTACTACTAAACTGAGCGCCCTTCCTTCGACAAGTCAAAAGCAAATCGAATAAAGCATTTTGGACAGGTTGGCGCAAGAGACGGATTAGATGCAAGCTTGTTTGCGAATTATTGAAACATATTGTTGAGTCTCAGCTTTGTCAATCCATCAGTGACGACTGACGAATGAATGTTGAAGAGGCAACTTTCCTTGCCCATGGCCATAGCTCGATCCTGGTTTTGTGTACGGTATACCGCGAAAAAAGAGACAATTGAATTTCAGCTTCAGACAATCCTTCATTCGTCATTTCATGGTTCCTTGACAGCCTTTGCTTGAGCTGTCGGCTTCCAAAATCAAACTGCATTTTTAAAGAACAGCCCCATGTTTCACCATACACTTCACAAAGCACCAGCGGCTCCCATATCAACACTACGTCACCTGTTTTAAATTTGCAGTTATTGACGTGATAACGATACCTTTTGATATCGGGAAAATCATAAATCTTACCCTTGCTTATGTTTTCGTTGTTCTACTTAATGGAGGAACTTCAAGTTGTATCCAGCATCCCAACCTGCAAACTACAATCGGAAAAAGAAACCAAAAATACCGATTCATAAACTAAGTGGTTGGCAATGTTGGTTATAAGAAGCTCTTTGGTCGACCTTCTCGGATTTGCGTCACAGTGAACTGATCGGTTTGCCAGGACAAAACGAAGCGTGAGACATTCACAAATGATGAGGTTGGCAACCAGCCTTCTTCTTTAGCTTACGGTCATTTTTGCTTGCTTGATGATTTTAAATGACAAGTAGTATGTGAAAGACCGATAAGCAGGACGAAACACGATGTACGCAAGGCATGTAGACGAGTATTTTACACATTTAACCACCATTGGGAAGATCTACCTTACGAATAAGTATTTCATGAGTTGTGCTTTGTTGTATTATTCTGCGGCAATTGTTTGTCACTGAATTCAGTTTTAAAAACTTTTGCCTACTGGAAATATCCAAAAACTTGCATCAAAACCATAATAGGATATAAGTTTTGGGTTTTTTAATGTTTTTGGTTGAGAAAATTTGGTGCCCACAATGTTCTAGTTTTAGCTAGCTTCACGACTTAGTAATAACTTGGAGGATATCGAAGATTGCTTTTTAGAACTGCATATTGTACAAAATAACGTCCAGTCTCAAGTTTCAATCATTCAGCTCGTAATAGGTACACAGCAGACGATTTTTTCTAGGTGATGCCTTGTTTTTCACCGCTAGATGACTTTTCTGTCGTCTGCCGGTAGTCAACTCCGATAATTCAGTCAGCCGAAAATGTCACAATATTTAACGAAATTCAGGTACTCGTAATTAATTTTTATTGTGGAATTATTACTTTTTAAAATCTGTATTGTTCTAGGTTTTCGGTCCCTTTAATTGTTCAGACTAGGCAACTGAATGGTCACCGAGCATCTATTGCAAGCATTGGACGAGCAATTTATGTAAGAACATACCCAACAATGCTTGTACAACCAGATGGTTCAACAATAACCATCCGATATAAGGAGCCACGTGGAATAATCAAGGCAAGTTTAGGTGTTCTGTTACCAGAAGTTCAATATTATTAAAATTGCATAATACAGCTGCCTGCGGATTTGAGCAGCTTAAGTGAAGCTGAACGGCAAAGGCGGTTGATGTTGAGGAAACCAAAGAAGAAAGTCAAAATTGAGGAAGATATTGAAGATACTTTTGATGAAAATTCCTATTCACACTTGTGGAAAAAGTAAAGTGACAATCAGAATGCAAAGTAGGAAAAATAAATGAAATTTAACATATTCATGGGGAGCTCTTCTTCTTCGAAAGAGGCATTTTAACAGGTCTGATAAATGGATTTTCCATAATGAATGGCTCGGAATTTGACATTTCCATCAGTGAGCCATTTGGTCCAAGGTTATCCATCAACTCATTGTTCTCTTTCTCTTGATCTAACTTGGCTGCCTTGATGGCTTCTGCGTTTGCTTCTTCTTGTTTCTGCATGTGAACTGCGGCCTCGTCTTCTTCGAACGTCTGGTCACGAGGTAGCAGGGCAGCCAAGAACGGTTTATCCATTGGCTTACAAGCAATTACTAAAGTAGAAAAAAACGTAATGAAGTAATTCAGTAATGAATAGTGGCCTTTGCAATATTACGCGGATAATGCGTCAAATCTTCCACCAGGAAAAAACTTTGGGTTTCCCCTGTTTTGGCAACGAACCGTGTCAGTGCCCTTTCCACATCTCGTTTTTGGCATGAAGCTTTTTCCCGAATAGTTTCATAGTCCGTGATGGGCTGCTTGTGTGTCTATATGATAACAACCAAAGGTAAACTTAAATACAGGAAACATACCAGTGTCTGCATAAAAATAATCTTATCACTATACTGGTGTTTGAACATAGGCATGGGAATCAGGAAAAGCTGGTAAGTGATCTGGAATATGGCTGGGATGGGGTCTTTTCTGGCCAGTTTGTAGAATTCCAATTTGCTTTGTGGCCACAGCTTGAGTTGGAGTGGGTAGAACTAATCTTCTTGATCTCTGTGCATAAGACTCCAGAGAGCTATGTTTAACACCCATGGAAACCAGGGCCATAACAACATCTCCTACTACCGGTTCCTATAAAAATATGGATTAATGTGCTGAAAGCTGCTCAATACATCAAGCAGACATACCACCCTTCCAGACAATTCACAGTAAAGATGGCTGCTATGTCCAAGTTCAGTGATGACTAAAACAAGAAAATATTTACATGATTTCAAAAATATAAAAAATATAGAAAATGGTGATTACAGCTTTGCATCATCTCGGTAAGTGTCTCTAGTGATATTTCATCTACTGCACTGAAGCCTGCCTCGCTACACAAGCAGCTCACACTAGCTTGGAGTAATTTCCTTCTGCAAGAATCCAAATGTTTAAAACGTTCAAACTAATCTCACTTCAACATACATCTGCAGAATGGCACATTAAACATTTAATTGGAAATGGAAGGGGTTTTATTGATCCATTTGAAATACCATACACATATAGGACCACTAAGCATTTTTACCGCGACACTACTCCAGAGATGATAGTTTCCGATACCACGGTGGTCATTTCGGTGAAAGAATTTGCTGATTTTCTCAGTTAGTTTGAAACAGTTTCCCTTTCCCGTTTTTCACTGTTGTGTTGACAGTTGACAATACCACCATGATTCACAACAGTGCAGTCGAAAAAATCGTAAACGTTTCTTGACAGCGTACTAGCAGAGCCACCTATGTAAAGCCGAAATGATTATTGATTTTCATTCAATTCTGAATGGAAATTATGTATTTTAAACTAAACCTAAAATTTAGCCAAATGTGAAAAAATAATAAGGTGGGGAAAATATACATATATAAACATATACATACAAGAAAATCACAAACAAGCCTGCAATATGTGGAAGTGCAGACTTGCCGTCCGATTATTTCTTGAGCGATTATCGGTAGCCGTCGATAATCGCAAAAAAATGATCGGCGATCATTCGTCTGTTGAAAAAATTTGATCGGCGATTAAATTTCTTAGCGATTGTTTTTCCGATTATTTTTGACCGCCATCTAGCAGTAAGAAAATAACTTGCCATTGTTTAAATTGAAAAAATTGAAACAAGTGAAAATTTTAAAAAAAGCGTCTGCTACAAAAATGACAAACCTATGAGTAGACTTTCATATAGTCTCATCTACCGTTCATAGATGTCGCTAAATAATCGAAAAATAATCGCGATTAAAAATTAATTTTTTTCCACTTTAATCACCGATTTCGATTATTTTAAAATAATTTGATCGCCGATTAAAATTTTAATCGAAATCGCAATCGCGATTAATTTTCAAGCGATTACGGCAGGTCTGTGTGGAACTATGGTAAACACATGATTCCAGTTTGGGTATTGAACAAATAATTTTGAGCATAGTAAAGGTTGCGTTTGGTTCTTACAGATTTAGAAAACGGCCTTCAGTGTTTTTTTTATTGTAGTTAGCAACAGGACTGTTGGTTTAAAGTATGTAAAATTGTGGTCCTTACTTAAAATTTCAATATTGAAATTTGAACGCCAAAGCAGTTAGGAAGCAATCATCACCCTTAAGTTACAGAAAAATCATATTTGTTTACTCTCCAATGATATCTTGGCATCATCCTTCGGCTTGTCATCAGTTGCTAAGTTCTATGCTAAATGAAAAATGTCACTTTTATGGCAATCCGTTTTACACAAAAAAAAAATCACACTTTTTTCTTTTTTTCCGACACGTAGCCATCTACCGCTCAGACTCGTTATTACTGGTGTAGGCAATTTCAGTCCATTGGATGCCATTCGCAGTTAGTTCAGTAGCGTGGATGGAGAATAACGCGTGGCTGGAGGAACAATTGAAAAATGGATAAGATAATACAACAAAAGGATGGTAAGTATAAACATTATTATATTGGTTTTCACTTATTAATTATTGTTTATTAGATCAAATTATGAAGCTGCAGGCCCAATTATTGGAACAACAGAAAATATTAGATAACAGCAAAGCTAAGGATGGTAAGGCCTAATACGTAATGATTCTATTTATTTGCTTTTATTCGTTTGTGTTTTGTAGCTCAAATTTGAGTCTACAAGCTCAGCTAGGGGAAAAGAACAAATTGGAACGGAACAGTTTCCAAACAGTGAAGGAGGTTTTTCAAAACTCTTCCCTAACTGAACATTAGGATGAATTGGCATTAGGCAAACACAGTCAGATATGTAAACTTTTCAAATAAGAATTAAAACTAAGTATAGAATTTTAACAAACAATTATTTATTGTTTAGTTATTCAGTCCACCACCTGACAGTGTGTTAAATTTAAATTCTGTTAGTGCTGTACTAAAAGAATCGTTAATAATAAGTCCATGCAGCGAAGGAACTGAAGAATTGTGGGACCGTATTTGGGCAGAAAATGGGTGTGGTACGGAAACCCAGAAACGGCATGAGTTCAACATAAAACATGGATTAGGTACTTTTCGGTTTTTTGTCTATTGAAAAAGTATTTTTAATGCTGTTATTTTGCATTCACAGAATTTTAGCGAGGGTTCAAGTAAAATCTGGAAGTGTTACAGGATTGAAGAGTGAGCCTACAGTTGAAAAACACTGAAAGTGCATTACCATTAAGGTATGAGCTGCTTCTCTTGCTAAAGAACAACTTGTCCTTTACGTTCAGAGTGTTGGTGAAGCTGGGTACTTAAATGGCTCTAAAGATGTTTCAATTCGCTGGCATTGCAGCGATGAACATCATACATGGACTCTTAAGGTATGAAAGGAATTTTCTTGAAAATTTTTTGAATTTATGACGAAGCATTTCTCCTCCTTTTTGCCACCCATGTCTAATCTAAAAAAAAAATTTATCCAGTAGGAAAGGATTTTCAGCACACTGGGAACACAACTATCAACAATGCAACATTCTATGGGTGCTATTTTATCATTCAAGAGCCTTATACAATGATTTTTATCTGCAATTTGTATGGCCTTTCCCAAGCTTCTGCCATAAGTTGAATCTATAAGTCATGTAAGTCACATGAGCAACAATTGAGATGCTTAATGGTGTTGTTTTTCTTTTCTCAGTATAGGTTAAAGAGTTAAGACAATCTAGCACATTGTCTAATGAGAAGTACCATCTTGTGTTAATAAATCCAGTACAACAGCAATCCTTTATAGTTCTGTCACAGCTAGAAACCTCAAATAATTCTGCTTCTCTGTCTAAAGAACAACTTGTCCTTTACGTTCAGAGTGTTGGGGAAACTGGGTACTTAAATGGCCCTAAAGATGTTTTAATTTTGCTGCCATTGCAGAGATGAACATCATACATGGACTCTTTAGGTATGAAAGGATTTTTCTTCAAATAATTTTGAATTTATGACGAAGAATTTCTCCTCCTTTTTGCCAACCAGGTCTAATCTACCAAAAAAAATTTATCCAATAGGAAAGGATTTTCATGTACTGGGAACACAACTATCAACAATGCAACATTGTACAGGTGCTAGTTTATCATTCAAGAGCCTTATACAATGATGTTAATCTGCAATTTGTATGTCCTTCCCCAAGCTTCCACCAGAAGTTGAATCTATGAGTCATGTAAGTTACATGATCAACAGTTGATATGTTTAACGGTGTTGTTTTTCTTTTCTCAATATAGGTTAATAGTAACATTGGATCTGAAAAAATTCTTGGTTGGGGCAAGACACTGAATAAATTGTATTGATTGGATGGATGACATGACATTTCTATACTTAATTCGGATTCCCCAGACGGTATTTGATATTAAAAAAATTGAAGTGCATATCTGGGCTCCCTTCTTTTCTGAAGCCCCGTTTCCCCTTGACTCGTAATAAGCCCGTAGGGGGTCATGCCCCTACTGTACGGTATATATAAAAACAACATATACCGAGGTTTGGAGGGCTCTGGCCGGAAAGGGGACGTGGGGTGCCGCTTAGTCCGATGATGTGTTCACGGAGGGCGATGTGGCTACCCACAAATCCGAACTAAAGGTTAATCGCTCCTGTAAAAATGTTCCAAATCTTCAGCTCTTCTTCCGGCTTCTCTTAGCCAATCACCGGGTAATCTCCCCGGTGGGTCAACAAGGCAGTGTCTCCCCCTGCCTGGGTTGACGGCAACTTTTGAAAAGGCTATTGTGCCTTTTTAAAGTTGCAAAAATAATTGTAATGTGCAGAGAATTGTTAATAAATTTTTTTTTATAAAATTTTTTTGCAAAATTTGTTACCTTCATTGTCTGTGTTCACACATTACATTTATCAACTTTTTTTTTTATTCAGCTTGCGCAATTCAATTTTATTGTTTTTGCCACCGTTGTATCGTTTATCTGTAAGTATTCAATTATTATTTATTACACTTTTTGAATTCATGAACTTAGACAAGGAACAACGTGTAATACCTTGATATTTTCTGAAGAAATTTTGTATTTGTATATTGTTTTACTGGCATGGGAATCGATCCTCAGACATTCAGCGTGCAACGCCGATGCTCTAACATTGAGCCACGAGATATATATAAATTTTTTATTATCGCATATCATATGTTATCGTCTAGGATGTTTATGCAGTCTTTCACAACTATATGTTTATCTTTGTATTGCTTTTATAATGTCCATAGCACTGTGGTAGAGCATTCAGCTGCGATAACTGTTACCCTGGGTTCAAACCTTACTAGATGTATAAAAATC
The DNA here is from genome assembly GCF_022539665.2 of Daphnia carinata. Classification (NCBI taxonomy): domain Eukaryota; kingdom Metazoa; phylum Arthropoda; class Branchiopoda; order Diplostraca; family Daphniidae; genus Daphnia; species Daphnia carinata. The sequence continues at coordinate 8,033,601 of NC_081333.1, forward strand.
TACATCTAAATGGAGAAAATAATAATGCAGTATTGCATTTCAGTTTTATTCAAAGTGTAAATGCAAGTCCGCAAGTGACTAGAAAAAAGCCAACTTAACATCATATGATTCATGGCTCATTGGTAAAGCATCGGCGCGGAATGCCGAACATATAGGGTTCGATCCCTGGATAATAATTGAATGCTAACAGATAAACTATGCTTACAGGAAAAAATGCTTACCATTAAACGTGGCAACAATAAAGGAGAATTGAGAAAGCTAAATAAAAAAAGATGATAAATGTAATGTGTGAAAACAGATAATGAAGGAAACAAATTTTGCAAAAAAATTTTATAAAAAAAATTTATTAACAATTCTCTGCACATTACAATTATTTTTGCAACTTTAAAAAGGCACAATAGCCCTTTCAAAAGTTGCCGTCAACCCAGGCAGGGGAGACACTGCCTTGTTGACCCACCGGGGAGATTACCCGGTGATTGGCTAAGAGAAGCCGGAAGAAGAGCTGAAGATTTGGAACATTTTTACAGGAGCGATTAACCTTTAGTTCGGATTTGTGGGTAGCCACATCGCCCTCCGTGAACACATCATCGGACTAAGCGGCACCCCACGTCCCCTTTCCGGCCAGAGCCCTCCAAACCTCGGTATATGTTGTTTTTATATATACCGTACAGTAGGGGCATGACCCCCTACGGGCTTATTACGAGTCAAGGGGAAACGGGGCTTCAGAAAAGAAGGGAGCCCAGATATGCACTTCAATTTTTTAAATATCAAATACCGTCTGGGGAATCCGAATTAAGTATAGAAATGTCATGTCATCCATCCAATCAATACAATTTATTCAGTGTCTTGCCCCAACCAAGAATTTTTTCAGATCCAATGTTACTATTAACCTATATTGAGAAAAGAAAAACAACACCGTTAAACATATCAACTGTTGATCATGTAACTTACATGACTCATAGATTCAACTTCTGGTGGAAGCTTGGGGAAGGACATACAAATTGCAGATTAACATCATTGTATAAGGCTCTTGAATGATAAACTAGCACCTGTACAATGTTGCATTGTTGATAGTTGTGTTCCCAGTACATGAAAATCCTTTCCTATTGGATAAAATTTTTTTTGGTAGATTAGACCTGGTTGGCAAAAAGGAGGAGAAATTCTTCGTCATAAATTCAAAATTATTTGAAGAAAAATCCTTTCATACCTAAAGAGTCCATGTATGATGTTCATCTCTGCAATGGCAGCAAAATTAAAACATCTTTAGGGCCATTTAAGTACCCAGTTTCCCCAACACTCTGAACGTAAAGGACAAGTTGTTCTTTAGACAGAGAAGCAGAATTATTTGAGGTTTCTAGCTGTGGCAGAACTATAAAGGATTGCTGTTGTACTGGATTTATTAACACAAGATGGTACTTCTCATTAGACAATGTGCATACTCTATTACTTTACCTCATACCTTAATGGTAATGCACTCTCAGTGTTTTTTCATCTGTAGGCTGACTCTTCCATCCTGTAACACTTCCAGACTTGATTTGATCCCCCATTAAATTCTGTGAATGCAAAATAATAGTATTAAAAATACTTTTTCAATAGACATAAAACCGAAAAGTACCTAATCCATGTTTCATGTTGAACTTGTGCCATATCTTGGTTTCCGTACCACACCCATTTTCGGCCCAAATACAGTCCCACAATTGTTCACTTCCTTCACTGCATGGGCTTATTACTAACGATTCTTTTTGTGCAGCACTAACAGAATTTAAATTTAACACACTGTCAGGTGGTAGACTGAATAACTAAACAATAAATAATTGTTTGTTAAAATTCTATACTTATTTTGAATTCTTATTTGAAAAGTTTAGGTACCTGACTGTGTTCACCTAATGCCAATTCATCCTCATGTTCAGTTAGGTTTGAGTTTGGAAAAACCTCCTTCACTGTTTGGAAACTGTTCCGTTCCAATTTGTTCTTTTCCCCTAGCTGAGCTTGTAGACTCAAACTTTGAGCTACAAAACACAAATGAATAAAAGCAAATAAATAGAATCATTATGTATTAGGCCTTACCATCCTTAGCTTTGCTGTTATCTAATATTTTGTGCTGTTGCAATAATTGAGCCTGCAGGTCCATAATTTGATCTAATAAACAATAATTAATAATTCAAAACAAATATAATAATGTTTATACTTACCATCCTTTTGTTGTATTATCTTATCCATTTTTCAATTGTTCCTCCAGCCACGGTTATTCTCCATCCACGCTACTGAACTAACTGCGAATGGCATCCAATGGACTGAAATTGCCTACGCCAGTAATAATGAGTCTGAGCGGTAGATGGCTACGTGTCGGAAAAAAAGAAAAAAGTGCGATTTTTTATTTTTTTTCCGCCATTTTTTTTTTTTTTTTTATGTAAAACGGATTGCCATAGACTTTTCCCATTTTTTATTTAATTCTTTTCGAAATTTAGTACTTAAAATAAAAAACTTAGTAGTTTAGTTTTCTTATAAAACAGAGTAGGTCTCTATGATTAAAAAAGAAAATATTGCGCTATTGTGGCAATTTACGGGATCTGCACCGGTTGGCAATGACCGGGTAAACCAACAAAATCCACTCGAAAACATATGTAATCCATGTTTTAGATAACCATAATCAATTTATGTGTCGATTAGTAGCAAGATAATCACATGACTAGCCGCTGCATTGTCATTCCCTGCCCATGCTCTGATTCATGATTACGTTCCCAGATTCTGCCTCTTTGTATCTCAGTTTTCCCCTATTTCTACCCGGAAACGTGATTATTCTGTTATTATGACTGTTTCGATTTATGTCCTAGCAATTATGATTAGTCTAATCAATTCTACTAAACAAAAATATGATTTGTTTCAAACATAATTCCGTGTGATTTTAAGTTTATTGTGCAGCAGGTTGTACACGAAAGGTACGCAAAACTCATAAGTAAATAATTTGACAGACGAAACAAGGTTTTGTTTTTTAACTGCGTGTTATCAAACAAACCCGACTGCAATAAAAATGTTTCCTTATTTTTTACCAACAGAGACGCTGTTTCCTTCGCCGAGAGTAATATTTCCCAAGGTTGTTGCGACGGCTAATCCAATGCCGAGACCTATAGCGAATCCACCTAAAATAGTTAAAAAATTGATTAGTTTGAGATAAACAGCTTCCAGGCACAAACTGCTTTGATTACCTGGTCCAGCGTTCGCCACTCCTGTTCATGTGCCAACCGCCTGGCCGTTCTGCACAGCTCCATTACCCGCACCTCCGGCATTTGCTGATCCAGGAGCCACTGTATCACGATGATAACGACGAGTTTGAAAAGTGATTTGATTTAATTATAAGACAAGTTTCATCAAATTAAAATCTTAATTACGGGCGCCCGATGGATTTACGGCGACTGGGGCAGCTGGCACTGGAGCAACTCCACCTTGATTGGGTACATAACCACCGTCAACCGGATAGCCACGACTATGATGGTTGTGATGGTAATGGTGGTGATGATCGTCGGGATAGCCACCATAATAACCACCTCCTGGTGACCGATAATGACCCATTAAAACGAAACTTACCTTAAATTAACAATGTTTCATTTGTATTTGATGAAAATGAAATGCGTACCGTAGCTTGGACTGCAACCAAGTCCATAAGATGGTCCTGTCTCACACATGAGGCAAATTGTTAATATGGGCGTATTGCATATTAAATAAACACTTATTCCATGTGTAATATTCCTTGTGGTATTTCGAGGATTTGGTCGTGTTGTACTGGGTATGCTAGGTGTAGTAGCTGGGGGCAGCATATGTTGTTGTATAATACTCGGCCTTATTTGTTGTGTAGTACTCGGGAGCCTTCGGGGTGTAGTAGCTGGGCGCAGCATACGTCGTGGTGTAGTAAGGTGGAGCAGTGGCGTAGTATGCAGAAGACGAACCAATTGGTCCACCCACGGCCTGTCCAGCCATCAGAGAGACAACTACCAACGGCAGCATCACGCCGTAGTTAGCTGAAACAAGGTAATACATACACGTAAATCTCTAACCTCAATTGAATACAGCGCAAATACACACATGTTACAATATTAAAATTGATTGAAACCAAAATTAATTACAGGTACAGTTCCTATTATTCAATATTAAAATACAACATCAAAATTACCCGTAAGTGCAAAGTTGGCAAACACGATGTGAATTACAACCGATGGTAATTGTAGTAGGCCTAGACCTACTGCTGTTGCTGTGTCGAAGTAGTTGACTACACTGAATTATATTACGTTTGTCCTCTCATTTTATACGCGTCCAAAAGCCACGCTGTTTCAATTCACTAGCCCTGCGGTTACGACACGTGCACCTGACAGGTAGTGACGTAACAGCCAATATTCTTACCCCACCCTTTGTCTTAGCGTTATTGTTGCTATGACACGCGCTGAAGGGGCGTATTGTTCATGAATTAAAATTGCATGCTTATTCTTATGCGAAATACAATAAAAACGTAATCAATAATTTCTCATTAAAGCATTATGCACGAGAGAAGTGTAATTGTTGTTGCAACAGAACTGATGAACGTTACCATTAAAACAAGTTGAACGCTTATTTCTTTGAACCTGTGTTACAAGATGTGTTCTCGCACTGATTCATACCTATGATTTGGCTTACGGCGAGGAATGGAGGAAATCACAAAAGATATGATTTGTGTGAAGGCTAATGAATGATGTAATTTTTTCTTTTCCATAGTCGGTCATTATAAGAAAAACGTCCTAAATTCATCCTCAGACATAAATCATTTGAAAAATTCACGTTTAATCCATCCAGATGCAGATTCAAAACTATGTAATGCAGCAGAAAAACGAGAAGCGGAAGTGGATCACATGTAGAGCTCAATCTTTAACGCATAACCCAAAAGGTAACTAACGTTCAAAAAATCCTTTGTGGAATATTCATGGTGACAACTGAATGGATTGTAATTACGAACAACCATTATCAACTAGACTTGATAAGTCCTGGGAATGTGGCATAAGGTCATTGTTTTCCAAAGCGGAAATTTAGAAAGCGTGTTTATTAAAGTATTATGGCCCACTAGACGCAATGAGCTGGATACAGCACTACTTATACGTGTATGCGAATGCCAAAAATAATTAATGACGATCCTAAATTGTCTCCAACTTATTTTCCCCTCACTACTGGAATAACACCCAGCCAATGCATGAACGCATTAGTGCCAATATTGGCCGCAAGGTGATATGGAGGATTCTTACATGTCATTAACGGTGCGTGATGCCACGCCCTATTTCGTGAGTGCTACATAATAATTGAAAATTTTAAACAGTTGATTAAATTTTTTGTTTTATAATTACCTTGGATGTTGTTTATCACGATTTTCTTGATACAGTTCATTTATTACATTGTACAATAGTTTCACAGAATTTAAATGGGAGTTGTTGTATGCCGGAAAATCCACGATTGCGTTATCAACATGGTTTGGGGTCGTCATTCACGGTATATAATAGTTGCGTGAACATCCTAATGTAGCGGCACTTGAACAATGACTGGGTATGGCACCCTCCCAATGTTGGGACTAGTACCAAGAGTCTGTAAGCAATTACCAACTCGAAACGTCAAGCGTTGGTATGGGATTGGCCCACCATTCCAATGCAAAACTGAATAGAGATGTAAGAGCTCTCAGCTGATGTCACGATGGATTGAATCAATAGCTGTACTATACGATTCAGTCCATCCGGGCAGTTCTGGAGGTTACAAGTATGTCAGTCAAGTGCTTAGCGCAAACATTTTTGCTATTTTTTCAATAATTAAAATCAAAACTGACAAACCAAAACTCCTATCACTGCCGAATATTTAAGCATTACCTTAACATAGAAATCCAAGGGTGAAATTAGGAAATAGCCATTAGCTGTGTAAACGCAAACTGGAAAAAAAATTTACATTTCATTTTGCTATTCAATTAAATAGCGAAAGATAAATGTATTTTAAACACAACAACTTAACAATGCTTGCGGACTAACGCAATGGATAAATGCGACTTTGTGCTAAGCGACCGTATAAATAAATTCATTGCAATTTTACGAAGAACCATGATATATTTCCGACAAATGTCATAATACATAATTTTGTTCAGAAATTAATATGTTGTACGGACATTAATTGAAATCGCCTTTATCCGGTTTATGTTATAAAAACTAAAAACAAGTAGATTGAGCAACGACATAATAGCTGTATTCAATATTTCAGTTATAAACCACATGTGTATGGGGCGACTAGTTATTGCATAAATACAATGAAGGGAAATACTCATTTTGGAACGAGGACAGCAAATAATAAAATAAGATCTAATTATTTTTTACTATTGAGCTTGACGGACAACGTATTTTTTACGATTAATAATACTTTGGATGCTCAGTGTAATAGCTTGGTGCAGCATACGGTGTGGTGTAGTACTCGGGGGCCTTTGTGGTATAGTATTGGGGAGCCTCAGTGTAGTAAGATGGAGCTGCGTAAGTTGTGGTGTAGTATTCTGTTTTCTTGGTGTAGTACTCCGGGGCTTTCGTCGTGTAGTATTCATCAGCCTTGGTGGTGTAGTATTGCGGAGCCTCGGTGTAATAAGCCGGGGCAGCGTAGGTAGTGGTGTAGTACTTGGGGGTCTCGGAATAGTAGCTCCGAGCAGCATACGTTGTGGTGTAGTATTCAGGAGCCTTTGTAGTGTAGTATTGCGGAGCTTCAGCCTGGTAGTACTTGGGAGCTGCAGTGTAGTAAGCCGGGGCAGTGTACGTTGTGGTGTAGTATTCAGCCTTCTGTGTGTAATACTCCGGGGCTTTAGTCGTGTAGTATTCAGCAGCTTTTGTGGTGTAGTATTGAGGAGCTTCAGTGTAGTAAACCGGAGCAGCATACGTTGTTGTGTATTGTGGAGCCTCAGTCTGGTAGTAGCTTGGGGCTGAGTAATACTTGGAAGCTTCGGTGTAGTAAACTGGGGCGGCGTATGTTGTGGTGTAGTACATGGGCGGCTCGGTATAATAGCTTGGCGCAGCATATGTTGTGTACTCTGGAGCCTTTGTAGTATAGTACTGCGGAGTCTCAGTGTAATAGGCTGGAACGGCGTAAGTTGTGGTGTAGTATTCAGCAGCCTTCGTAGTGTAGTACTGAGGAGCCTCAGTGTAGTAAGACGGGGCTGCATAAGTTGAGGCGTAGTAAGTAGGTTCCACGTAGTACGAAGGAGCAGCCGTTGTGTAATAACTTGGGGCAGTGTAGTACGTCGGCTCAGCATAATAAGTCGGGGCAGCCGTGGTGTAGTATGTCGGAGCGACGTAGTACTTGGGTTCCTCGGTCGTGGTGTAGTACGAAACAGTTGTTGTGTAGCTCGGCGCAGAGTAATATTTCGTGGCCTCAGTGTAATAAGACGGAGAACCGTACGTTGTGGTGTAATACTCAGGGGCCTTTGTGGTATAGTAGGCGGGAGCTTCGGTGTAGTAGCTTGGAGTGGCGTACGTTGTTGTGTAATACACTGGCGCCTCTGTGTAATAGCTCGGTGCAGAGTAGTATCTTGGGGCCTCCGTAGGGTAACTCGGAGCTGCGTACGTGGTGGTGTAGTACTCGGGCGCCTTTGTAGTGTAATAAGTGGGCGCTGCATACGCCGTGGTATAGTATTCGGGAGCCTTAGTGGTGTAGTAAGAGGGGGCTGCATACGTCGTGGTGTAGTAAGACGCCGGAGTGGTGTAGTATGCAGAAGAAGGCGAGCCCATTTGTCCACCCTTGGCCTGCCCAACCATCAGACAGACAACGGCCAACAGCAGCATCGCGCCGTAGTTAGCTGAAGCAAGATAATACACACATAAATCTCTTGCCCCAATTGAATACAGCGCAAATACACACGTTACAATATTGCAATTGATTGATACAAAACTAATCGCAGGTGTAATTCTTACGACTATAGTAAATGCAACATTAAATTACCCATAATTACAAATCTGAATAACACGATGAGAAGTAAACACGATCGAAATTCTAATACTGCTGCTGCTGTGTCCAAGTAGTTGACTACACTGAATCAAATTATGTTTGTCCTCTCATTTTATATGCGTCCAAACTCACCCTGTTTCGCTTCAATAGCCCTACGGTTATGACACGTGCATCTGACAGGTAGTGACGTAACAGCCAATATTCTTACCCCACCTTTTGGTTTGGCGTTTTTGTTGATAGGGCAAACGCGTTGAAAGGGCGTATTGTTCGCGAATTTAAACTTTATGCTTATTCTATACGGAATACAATAAAAACGTCAACATTAATTTTCTTTAATGCATTATACACAATAGAAGTGTAAATGTTGTATTATAACAGAATTATCTTTAAAAAAAAGTTGAACGCTTGTTTCATTAAACCCGTGTTTCTAAATGTGTTCTACCACTGATTCATTCCTGTGATTTGCCTGACCACGAGGAAACCACAAATGGATGTGATTTGTGTAACCGACTAACGAATGACGTAATCTTTTCTTTTCCGTAGTCGATCATAATAAGAAAAGCTTCCAATATATATCCTAAGACATAAATCATTTGAAAGATTCACGTTTAATCGATCCAGATGCAGATTGCGAAACTCTTGTAGTGCAGGGAAAAACGAAAGAAAAGCGGAAGTATGTCACATATAGAACCCAATCTTATACGCATATGCAAAAGGTAAACTAACGTTCACAAATTAGTGTCAACGTTGGCCGCCAGGTGATATGGAGGATTCTTGCATACCATTAACGGTGCGTGATGCCACGCCCTAATTCGTGAGTGCTACATAATAATTGAAAATTTTAAACATTTACTTAAGTGTTTTGTTTTATAATTACCTTGGATGTTATTTATCACCATTTTCTGGATACAGTTCACTTATTACTTTGTGCAATAGTTTCACAGAATTTAAATGAGAGTTAGTTTTAGACGGAAAATGCACGCTTGCGTTATCAACATGGTTTGGAGTCGTCATTCACGGTATATAATAGTTGCGTGAACATCTTAATGTAGCGGCACTTGAACAATGACTGGGTATGGCACCCTCCCAATGTTGGGACTAGTACCAAGAGTCTGTAAGCAATTACCAACTCGAAACGTCAAGCGTTGGTATGGGATTGGCCCACCATTCCAATGCAAAACTGAATAGAGATGTAAGAGCTCTCAGCTGATGTCACGATGGGGATCATATAGTACAGCAATATGATCTCCATCCGGGCAGGTCTGGAGGATACTAGTATGTCAGTCAAGTGCTTAGCGCAACCTTTTTGGCTATTTTCCCTAAAACTAAAATCAAAACTGGCAAACCGAAACTGATATCTCTACCGAATCTTAAGTATATTTATTTAAGCGATGAAAAAAAATTTCGCCATACCCTGCTATTCAATCATAAAACGGGAAAGATAAATGGATTTTAACCACGACAACTGAACAATGCCAATGCCCTAACGCAATAAATCAATGCGACTTCGTGCTAGGCAATTGAACATATAAGGTCACGGTAAATTTACAAATACGCACGATATAGTTCTTACTAATACGTCTTAATGCATAATTGTGTTTTAGAAACTACAATGTTGTACGAGCACAAATATAAATCGCTTCATCCGCTTTATGTGATAAAGAATAGAGACAAGTGGATTCGGTAACGACATTATGGTTGTATTCAACATTTCATTTAAAAACAACATACGTATGCAACGGCTAGTTATAGATAAATCCATGGCAGGGTAATAACTCATTTTGCAACGAGGACAGTAAATAATAAAAGAAGATCTAACCATCCCGTCAACAAGCTTGATGGACAGCACAATTTTTACAATTAATAATACTTTTGGTCGCTCAGTGTAATAGCTGAGAGTGGCGTACGTTGTTGAGTAATAAGCTGGGGCCTCGGTGTAGTACCTGGGAGCGGCGTAAGTGGTAGTGTAGTACTCTGGCGCTTTTCTGGTGTAGTAAGGCGGGGCAGCATAAGTTGTGGTGTAGTAGCTAGGTTCCACGTAGTACGGAGGGGCAACCGCTGTGTAGTAACTTGGGGCAGCGTAGGATTTTGGAGCTTTAGCGTAGTAAGACGGCGCAGCTGCGGTGTAGTATGTTGGAGTGGCGTACGTTGTTGTGTAATACACCGGCGCCTCTGCGTAATAGCTTGGTGCGGCGTAGTATTTCGGGGCCTCCGAGTAGTAAGTAGGAGCCGCATATGTTGTGGTGTAGTACTCGGGCGCCTTTGTACTGTAGTAAGTGGGGGCTGCATACCGCGTGGTGCAGTACGGCGCAGCACTTGAAGTTTGATATAAATAACTACCATAGTTAGAAGCCGGCCATTGGCACACTTATGATCGACACAGCGATAAGTGTAACAGTAGAAGCGTAATGCCATTGATACCTATAGCAGTGGAAGAAAGACATAATTTATTGCTGACATGCCACAGAACTTTGAAACATTGCAAACAAATGTACAGAATTAAGTTTGAAAATTTCATTCCAACATTTCATTAAGGGAAATCAATCACTGAACCCTTGCATTACATCAACATCAATTTCTATTCTAATTAAACGTTATACTTTACCCATTGTTGCACGACGAACTGAAGCTGCTGATGGTAATGCTACGTCGAAGATGAACACTCGACTGATTGTAGCTGGCTCTGCTGTATCATTTTATACGATTTGATGTCACCCTGATGTTGCTCGCCATCCCAAGCGGGTGTACCAATACACCATGACGTAACCATCAATATTATTACCCTTTCCTTTTTTTGCGCCCCACACAGCGTGAAGTTGAATGTCAGACAAGGGCATTTCTATGCGCCTAAATTCTGAATGAAAATAAATGAAAACACTTCTTGGAAATAAAATTTAAAAGGAGAGGTAACATTAACCTAAAGGTCAATGGCTTTTGGAACATTTCAGCATAATCGGAGGAAATGCCAATTTCACCCTAATTGATCTACCCATAAGCAGTGACCTTGAATACATCAATGTCCTCAAGCAATTCAATTTTTAAAAAAATAAAAAAAAAATTTCGCTATTCCGATCAGTAGTTCACTCACTTGCACGGTGCACACTAGTGTAGATAGATCTCTCCGGGTGTTTGTGTAGCGTTTCACTCCTTCTCAGTCACGCTCACACCACGAAAGCCTCATATAAGCACCGGGTTTTGCCTTCGCACGGGTGTATAGTCTAGTTAGCATAAGATAGATTAGAAAAAAACGATGATTAAGGCACAATCATCGTAACACGGGTTACTTTTGCACTTCACTGCCTCCATGCAATGCACTCTGTATATTTCCCACTTTTGCAATTTGCACACCAACTAGCAATCAAACCTCTCAGCACAATATTCAAACACACTACTAACATTAACAACCCAACAACTTCCTTAACCTGTTCATTATTAACGAAAAATTTTATTTCAGGACCTATCTGTTAAAAATTGTTTGTCATTCGTGTAGTTGATATGTGCTAGCGTTAAGCAGACATGTGTTGTTATTTGATTAATCAAAAGCAATTCTTTGTTCTTTCTTTTTTATTTCGTTCTCGATGAATTAGGAGGGCAATCTCTGGGCGTCACTGTGGACCGCAGGACACCGAGGATCGGCGACACCAAAAACAGGTATCAGTGATAAGTTAAAGTGTACTAACTATGTTTTTTTGTCTTTTATGTATCTAGATTGGCCGGCCAAAGGACCGAAAAGGCCCAACGAGGATCGTCGTGGGAGCTACAAGATCGCCGTGGGATCGTCGCCATAAAAGGTATCAGTGATAAATTAAAGTGTACTAACTGTGTTTTTTTGTCTTTTATGTATCTAGATTGGCCGGCCAAAGGACCGAAAAGGCCCAACGAGAATCGTCGTGGGAGCTACAAGATCGCCGTGGGATCGTCGCCAAAAAAGGTATCAGTGATAAATTAAAGTGTACTAACTGTGTTTTTTTGTCTTTTATGTATCTAGATTGGCCGGCCAAAGGACCGAAAAGGCCCAACGAGGATCGTCGTGGGAGCTACAAGATCGCCGTGGGATCGTCGCCATAAAAGGTATCAGTGATAAATTAAAGTGTACTAACTGTGTTTTTTTGTCTTTTATGTATATAGATTGGCCGGCCAAAGGACCGAAAAGGCCCAACGAGGATCGTCGTGGGAGCTACAAGATCGCCGTGGGATCGTCGCCATAAAAGGTATCAGTGTTAAACTAAAGTGTACTAACTGTGTTTTTTTGTCTTTTATGTATCTAGATTGGCCGGCCAAAGGACCGAAAAGGCCCAACGAGGATCGTCGTGGGAGCTACAAGATCGCCGTGGGATCGTCGCCAAAAAAGGTATCAGTGATAAATTAAAGTGTACTAACTGTGTTTTTTTGTCTTTTATGTATCTAGATTGGCCGGCCAAAGGACCGAAAAGGCCCAACGAGAATCGTCGTGGGAGCTACAAGATCGCCGTGGGATCGTCGCCAAAAAAGGTATCAGTGATAAATTAAAGTGTACTAACTGTGTTTTTTTGTCTTTTATGTATCTAGATTGGCCGGCCAAAGGACCGAAAAGGCCCAACGAGGATCGTCGTGGGAGCTACAAGATCGCCGTGGGATCGTCGCCATAAAAGGTATCAGTGATAAATTAAAGTGTACTAACTGTGTTTTTTTGTCTTTTATGTATCTAGATTGGCCGGCCAAAGGACCGAAAAGGCCCAACGAGGATCGTCGTGGGAGCTACAAGATCGCCGTGGGATCGTCGCCAAAAAGTATCAGTGATAAATTAAAGTGTACTAACTGTGTTTTTTTGTCTTTTATGTATCTAGATTGGCCGGCCAAAGGACCGAAAAGGCCCAACGAGGATCGTCGTGGGAGCTACAAGATCGCCGTGGGAGCTACAAGGTCGCCGCCTCGAGAACCAGAGATTTACGCCCATTTGGATTAAGAAGAAAAGAAGATGGTACGGTTTAGTATGGCCTAGTCGGCATTTTTTTTTACTTTTTCCATTTGTTGTGATCTGTGTCATACCAACGTGTTCCTCATTCCTTTTTCCCTACCTTAGTTCCCCTTTAATCATATTGGCTTTACGGGTATTTCACTATGCACTGAAATTGCACTTTGCATTTCCCTTTCGATCCATGGTCGTTAGTTGTAGCTGTAACGGTGCGGGTTTGCTTTAGTTCCTGCCCTTATCAATCCCACCCTTTTTTTCTTACTTGGTGTAGGTATACTAACGATTTTACTAACTTTTCAAATAGTTTACATAACGAAAGACAAAAAGGCAAATGACAATTTGTGTTTTGTCGGTGAAAAGCCAAGAAAATGCAAATCATTTGCAATAAAAAATATGAAAAAATAGTCAAAGTCAAAACTGCTCCATCTGTAAAATCATCAATATATCGATACATGCCGTACCTCAAGGAACAGGGTTATCATGAAGGTATTTTAAACTTTTGTAACCAATAACGCATTTCAATTTGTAACTTCCCTTATGGTTTGGCAACTATTTGGCTGAGCTGGCTTAACAGGTTAACTAAAATGAAGGAGTACATTTTTATTATTTAGCTCGTAACAGCATGCAACAGGTTCTTACAAAGTTCATATACGTTTTCAGGTAATTCTACTGTAGTTTGAGAACGTCCAGCCATTTATGCGATGCATTTTTTTGTGTCCAAGAGGACGAGGTCACTGGTTTAAGTGAGTGCGCCATTATGGAAGTACCAATCGCAATCTTAACCAGAGCTTTCCGGTTACTGCATAAAGCAGGGAACACCATTCTACCAACACCAAAGCAGTTTACTTTTGATGACATCTCTCATCTGTTCACTTACCCATGACATGTTGTCTGTCAGGTACAAGTATAATGTTTTCATTTGCAATTAATATGCTTTTTCAGAAGCTCCTGACAGAATATTTACGGAAATATCCAATACGATGAATTTATGTACCATGTATGCTATATAAACAAAAAAAAAATCTGCTAACTATGTTTTATCTTAATATAGATTAGTACTCATACCGGATCTCAAAATGTGCCTGTTTGGAGTAAGACACGGAATAAATTATAAATTATAAAAGACAAGGATTGGATGGAAGACGTGGAATTGCTATGCTGTATTCAGATTCCCCTGCGGTGTTTAATTTTAAAAAATTGAAGTGCATATCTGGGATCCCTTCCTTTCCGTAGCCCCGTTTCCTCTTGACTCGTAATAAGCCTGTAGGGGGTCATGCTCCTACTGTACGGTATATTGAAATAAAAACCTATACCGAGGTTTGGAGGACTCTGGCCGGAAAGGGGACGTGGGGGTCCGCATAGTCCGATGAAGTGTTCATGGAGGGCTATGTGGCTACCCACAAATCCGACCTAAAGGTTAATCGCTCCTGTAAAAATGTTCCATTTCTTCGGCTCTTCTTCCGGCTTTTCTTAGCCAAGCATCGGGTCTCCGGTGGGTCAACCAACGCAGTGTCTCCCCCTGCCTTTTATGGCGGCAACTTTTGAAAAGGGTTGTTTTGCCTTCCGAAAGTTGCAAAATCTTCTGTTTATGCAGAGTAATGTCAATATATTTTCAAAAAAATTTTCGCAATCCTCTCTTGTGCAACACGCAAGATTGCCACCTTGTCTGGCACTTGCAAGCATTTGGCTGATACGCATGTCGAAAAAAAAAGAACACCAACAACCAAGATCGACACAGGTGGTTGATATAATTCATACAATTTATTTCTGTACAATAAGGCTTGCCTATCTCTTTGTGCAGCAGGGGTTTCTTGAGAGTTGTGCTGATTCGGATGGTTCCCGCCGATGCTGCTGCTACTGCTGACATTACAACCTCGATTCTACCAATAAAAGCTGGCCGAACATAATTTCCAGCGGACGGCGCTGCAAGTTCACCAGCCTCTAGCGGCTGAAATCAAAACTATTTTTTGACATGTGATTCTCATTGTTTACTTTGTTATTACGTTGAAAGCGTGTATTTGAGTTTGCTTCGTCGGAATAGCTTGTTGTTTTTACCTCCACCCCTATTATTGATGGGTAAATTTTACGCTGCTTCGTTAGCAACACAAAATGTAAGCAGTTGGGCATAGAACAAGGTAATATTAACGTACTTTTGGAAAACCAGGTCTCACGTTGTATCATTCTGGATAAAGCCATTGTTACAAGCGTAGTAGCATTCATTTCTCAATGCAACAAAATATTCACAGTCTGTAACAGAAGTTTTTTTTGTTGAACCTTCAAGAAATTCTAGCAAGATGTGCTATTTACTATCAATATTCCGCAAGAATTGGATCACCCGTTTACTTTTTCTGGTAATAACCATATCTGTTCCACTATCACCTTAATTCTGATGGCTATCAAATTAAGGGGATGGTTATGAAACATTTGCTTTGATTATTATGTGTGTGGTAGTGCTTTGAAGTGGTATACAGGTCGTACCTTAAAACTGAACTTTAAGAACTTTGAAAGGCCATGTTATGTTAATCTACTATAGTTTACGACTGAAACTATGCAGATCTTGTGTACCTTGTAAAGGAGACCATAGTTCATTTTTTAAATTTTTTAAATATTAACTTCCGGTATAACTTCCGGTTTGAAAATGCTTAATAACTCACAATCTGTTGGTCTGAAAGAAAAAAGAAACACATTTTCGTAATCCTCGTGAAATTTGGGATCGAATCCATGTGTCAGTAGAAAATACCCGAAAATCGTCCAAAATCGCAAATTTCCCTGAACTATAGTTCAGGAAAAATCGCGATTTTGGCCAAATTGGACTTTTCGCCAAAAACAGGTCTAAATAGGTCAGACACACCTTAAATTTCACAAGAATCACGAAAATAATATTTGTTTTGTTGTGGGCCCAGTATTTCGGGAGATAAAGGCTACTTCCGGTCACTTCCGGTATTGTTTTTTTTTTTTCAACTTGGCAAAAAGTAAAAAATGAACATTAATATTCCAAACATTTTAAGCATTTTGATCATAAATGAAATGGGGTGGCGGCTTTTTTCGTGTTTGTTTTGCTATTTCACTATTGGTTCATCGCGCGAGTTGCATATACTTATAACACTACTTCGTTAACAGGGACTACTAATATTATGTATCACGCTAATGGGAAGGTATACCTGATAAGTATAGATCATAGCATGAAGATATACCTCGTGCTATTATTATAACCTTATCATGCACAGCCATCTGATGTACAGTCAGGTTTAAAAATAAGCCCGACTAAAAAATAAGCCCGACTTTTTATTATTTTACGTTACACTGTAGCATACTGGCACGATACGGGAAATCACGTAATACTAATAGCTCTGAGGTAGAGCGTCTGACCACGGGGGTCGAAAGTCAAGATTCGAGTCACGTCTGGATCCTCTGTGCCAGAGGATTGAGTTACGGTTCCTAGTGTAGATGATATTTCTTTGTACAAAAAATGAATCACTCTATTGTATTTATAGGTGACATTCCGAGACGGAAATAATAAATTGCGTTGGAACGCACAACAATCTTATTACAAGTGCAAATAGGTTTCCTTCAAAACACATGGAAAAATTGTTAACTAATCTGCAAGACTCGTAGCTCTATGGTTGAGCATCGGCGTCGCACGCTAGAAATCAAGGGTTCAATCCCATAAAGAGTCAAGATGTTCATTAAATGAATATATATAACTCAAAATGTCAAATACAATGCATGTATACTATTCAATATCATTAATGCACTAAAAGTTGTAGAATCTCCACGAAGTGAGATTAAAGTGCATTGTTCCATTAATAACGAAATATTCTCCCATGATTGGGAACAGCAAAAATTGAAAATATAACGTAGGCGTCAACAAAAAGACATTGCGGCATAAATAAGGAAATGTTCACAACAGTGAACAGAGCATCCTCACGACAGAAAAAAAGACAAGATCTGTAAACTTTTTTTTTTTTAAGAATTTGTATTGACAATATTCGGCACAATTTAAAGACTTGCAACTTTGAAAGGGCAAAATATCCGATTTCAAAGTTGCTGTCAACCAAGGTAGGGGGAGACACTACCTCAGTTGACTCACCGGGGAGATTACCCGGTGCGTGGCTAAGAGAAGCCGGAAGAAGAGCGAAGGTTTCGGACAAGCTTTTACGTGAGCGATTAACTGTTAATTCGGATTTTTGGGTAGCCCCATAGCCCTCCAATGATATCATCGGACCATGAGGACCCCCACGTCCCCTTTCCAGACAGCGCACTCACAACCTTTGCTGCTGATCACAGTAGGGGCATGACCCCCTACGGGCTTATTACAAATCAAAGGGAAACGGGGCCACAGAAAAGAAGGGAGCCCAGATATGCACTTCAATTTATATAACTTTTAATACTTTGTTTTCGAGCCGCAGCAACGACTGAAGGTAATGGATAGGAAGCATTTTTCAAAAATTCCTTCGGGCTTCCAACCGTTATCATTATGAAATTTGGTTCGACTAGATACTTTTGATTCAGTATGATTCTTAACCTATTTAAAGAAAACGAAACATGAATCACTTTTTTAACCTTTGCCTATCAATATATATTCAATAAGGCTCGGTGCAATCCTTCTTTACCTCTTGTTTTGGTGAACTACTGGTATTAATTGTATTCAGCTAATGGTTTGGCAGACATAGTGCTTGCTTGGATGGTAAGTTGACGGGCAGCGAACAAACTAATCATTAAGCGACTACCTGTTTTCTAATACCTATACAAATAACACAATAAATGGCATTTTAATTAGTTGTAATCATGGGTTTCCAGCCACAAAAAAAGAGACAGACTTACTGGATGAGACGGTTCAAAAGGTTCCAACTTCTTTCAGGACCCCTGCATCAGAATGACAGACTGAGGAGTTCGGAAGTCGCGAACTGAGATAGCCAATTCCGTTAATATACTTGATCTCTTTCATACTAGGCTTGTAATCTAAATTTGCTGTACAATGAAACAAAGCAGTAAAATAATTCTGTATAAAAAATTTTACAAAATTGCATTTTGTTACACCTATTTGGCTTTGTAAAGTGATACTAACTTACAACATAGTCCTGTGAAGTTGGTCACAGGGCATGACAAGCAATACATCTTCGATATAAACTGAAGCAGTCTGAGTCAAAAATGCTTCCGTTGTCCAAACACACTGCATAGTGACTGGTGGAACAGCAGAAAATAAAGATGTAGATTAACTGATTTTCCAGGAATAAGTACTTTTGACGTTTGGAATTCTGACCAACTGTTTTTGCTGTTCACATTTTTCAAAATGTTGGGCACATACTTAAGGCCATTATAGCACAGAATTTTTTCCAGTTTTGCAAGCATACTATCACAGCATCTATGAGGAACAGGAGAGATTAAAAGTTTTCTTTCCTTAAAAAATCTATTCATTTCATAACATACTGTGATAAGCTCTTCTTTTGTAATGGGCAGTCCTCTCTAAGTACTTGCATAAGTAATGCTTCAATACTTTGAACAGCTGAAACAAGCGGATGTGATACAAAAAAAATCAGCACCACTGGCAAGAATGTAAACATGAAGACTTGTTATGGACAATATCTACAATTGGTACAAATGACAGATGGGATGAAACCACAGTATGACGAAATAGCCTGACGACGTATGGCAACCGCGAAGTACGCTACAGCGCTAGCGCGATGCAGCAGAAAAATTCGGTGAGTGTATGTAGAGAATTACCTAGAAGTCTGACCGGGAGGTGGCGAGTATGGCAATCCGTTTTACCCCCCCAAAAAAAAAAAAAATATCGGCCTTTTTTTCTATTTCACTGCTATCGCCATCTAACGGTGGATAGCAGTAAAACAGAAAGTAAGGCCGATATTTTTTTTTTGGGGGGGGGGGGGGTATCTAGTCTCAGATGATCTATACCTCATCCTGTGTTCTAAAGTGATCTGCTTTCACAGCTACATTTCTGTGTTCTTTTCCGTTACTAAGATCTATTCTGATTCTCCTGATGTCCATCTCAAGAGGTTTTTATTTGCTTTTCAACATCCATTTCAAAGTGGTACATGTGGCTTTGATTAATATTACCATAAAGACTGCCGAAAATGGAAAATTTCGTTTCAAGAAATTCGACTTGTATTGAATTTACGTTTTTACAAATGGTGTATTAGATGTTTTGTCAGACCTTACACTTACACTCAATGCGAAACAGGAGTTTGACACTTCGTCGTTTCCAGTGACATCTCAACCATCGGTGCAACCGATGAAGGCAAAACTTTTGAACGTTTCAAAAACGAACACGTCAACAACGCTCAATTTTACTTCGACCGTTTCACGTTCTTTCAGTGATCAACGCAATTTGTTAATCGGTTTCATCTCTAGAATCTTCGAAGACTCTTTAGCCAGCCCTAAAATCCAAAATACGTCCATCATACCTTCTCCTGGTGTCTCTTTTCCTGCATCAGACCATTATCCCGATCGTGATCATCATTACTCTATCATTTCGTCTCTATACCATTTTTCTTCGCCTTCTCGTCGCCTATTCTGGGCATTACGCCGATATTTCAGCAACTTGTGAAAGAATGTGATAATGTAAAATTTAAATGAAACTCCTGTATTTCTTTCCCTTATTTATTTCTTTTTTTTTCTTTTCTACATTGTGTTTAAATGTGTAGAGTAGCACTTATGGCAATCCGTTTTACACAAAAAAAAAAAAAAAAAATTTCGCCAAAAAAAAAAAAAAAATCACACTTTTTTCTTTTTTCCGACACTTAGCCATCTACCGCTCAGACTCGTTATTACTGGCGTAGGCAATTTCAGTCCATTGGATGCCATTCGCAGTTAGTTCAGTAACGTGGATGGAGAATAACGCGTGGCTGGAGGAGCAATTGAAAAATGGATAAGATAATACGACAAAAGGATGGTAAGTATAAACATTATTATATTTGTTTTGAATTATTAATTATTGTTTATTAGATCAAATTATGAAGCTGCAGGCCTAATTATTGGAACAACACAAAATATTAGATAACAGCAAAGCTAAGGATGGTAAGGCCTAATACATAATGATTCTATTTATTTGCTTTTATTCATTTGTGTTTTGTAGCTCAAATTTTGAGTCTACAAGCCCAGCTAAGGGAAAAGAACAAATTTGAATGGAACAGTTTCCAAACAGTGAAGGAGGTTTTTCCAAACTCATCCCTAACTGAACATGAATTGGCATTAGGCGAACACAGTCAGGTATCTCAACTTTTCAAATAAGAATTCAAAATAAGTATAGAATTTTAACAAACAATTATTTATTGTTTAGTTATTCAGTCTACCACCTGACAGTGTGTTAAAGTTAAATTCTGTTAGTGTTGCACTAAAAGAATTGTTAGTAATAAGTCCATGCAGCGAAGGAATTGAACAATTGTGGGACCGTATTTGGGCTGAAAATGGGTGTGGTACGGAAACCAAGATATGGCACAAGTTCAACATGAAACATGGATTAGGTACTTTTCGGTTTTATGTCTATTGAAAAAGTATTTTTAATGCTATTATTTTGCATTCACAGAATTTAATGGGGGATCAAATCAAGTCTGGAAGTGTTACAGGATGGAAGAGTCAGCCTACAGATGAAAAAACACAGAGTGCATTACCATTACGGTATGAGGTAAAGTAATAGAGTATGCACATTGTCTAATGAGAAGTACCATCTTGTGTTAATAAATCCAGTACAACAGCAATCCTTTATAGTTCTGTCACAGCTAGAAACCTCAAATAATTCTGCTTCTCTGTCTAAAGAACAACTTGTCCTTTACGTTCAGAGTGTTGGGGAAACTGGGTACTTAAATGGCCCTAAAGATGTTTTAATTTTGCTGCCATTGCAGAGATGAACATCATACATGGACTCTTTAGGTATGAAAGGATTTTTCTTCAAATAATTTTGAATTTATGACGAAGAATTTCTCCTCCTTTTTGCCAACCAGGTCTAATCTACCAAAAAAAATTTTATCCAATAGGAAAGGATTTTCATGTACTGGGAACACAACTATCAACAATGCAACATTATACAGGTGCTAGTTTATCATTCAAGAGCCTTATACAATGATGTTAATCTGCAATTTGTATGTCCTTCCCCAAGCTTCCACCAGAAGTTGAATCTATGAGTCATGTAAGTTACATGATCAACAGTTGATATGTTTAATGGTGTTGTTTTTCTTTTCTCAATATAGGTTAATAGTAACATTGGATCTGAAAAAATTCTTGGTTGGGGCAAGACACTGAATAAATTGTATTGATTGGATGGATGACATGACATTTCTATACTTAATTCGGATTCCCCAGACGGTATTTGATATTAAAAAAATTGAAGTGCATATCTGGGCTCCCTTCTTTTCTGAAGCCCCGTTTCCCCTTGACTCGTAATAAGCCCGTAGGGGGTCATGCCCCTACTGTACGGTATATATAAAAACAACATATACCGAGGTTTGGAGGGCTCTGGCCGGAAAGGGGACGTGGGGTGCCGCTTAGTCCGATGATGTGTTCACGGAGGGCGATGTGGCTACCCACAAATCCGAACTAAAGGTTAATCGCTCCTGTAAAAATGTTCCAAATCTTCAGCTCTTCTTCCGGCTTCTCTTAGCCAATCACCGGGTAATCTCCCCGGTGGGTCAACAAGGCAGTGTCTCCCCCTGCCTGGGTTGACGGCAACTTTTGAAAAGGCTATTGTGCCTTTTTAAAGTTGCAAAAATAATTGTAATGTGCAGAGAATTGTCAATAAATTTTTTTTTATAAAATTTTTATAAAATTTTGTTTCTTTCACTGTCTGTTTTTATACATTACATTTATCATCTTGTTTTTATTTAGCTTTCTCAATTCTCCTTTATTGTTTATGCCACGATTAATGGTAAGCATTGTTTCCTGTAAGCATAGTTTATCTGTAAGCATTCAATTATTATCCAGGGACCGAACCCTAGATGTTCGGCATTCCGCGCCGATGCTTTACCAATGAGCCATGAATCATATGATGTTAAGTTGGCTTCTTTCTAGTCACTTGCGGACTTGCATTTACACTTTGATAAAAATTTGCAATACTGAAGTAATTTTGTATTTAGTATATTTTTTACATCTAGTAAGGTTCGATCCTCAGACATTCAACAGTTATCGCAACTGAATGCTCTAACATTGAGCTATGATATATATAAAAGCAATACAAAGATAAACATATAGTTATCGTCTAGGATGTTTATGCATAAACATTCACATAACATATGATATATCTTTAATAAAAAATTTATATATATCTCGTGGCTCAATGTTAGAGCATCGGCGTTGCGATGAACTGTTACTGAGGATCGATTCCTACTAGAGTAAAACAATATACTATATGGACAAAATTACTTCAGAAAATATCAAGGTATTACAAGTTGTTCCTTGTCTAAGTTCATCATATGATTCATGGCTCATTGGTTCAAAAAGTGTAATAAATAATAATTGAACACTTACAGATAAACGATACAACGGTGGCAAAAACAATAAAGGAGAATTGAGAAAGCTAAATAAAAACAAGATGATAAATGTAATGTATAAAAACAGACAGTGAAAGAAACAAAATTTGCAAAAACATTTTATAAAAAAAAATTTATTGACAATTCTCTGCACATTACAATTATTTTTGCAACTTTAAAAAGGCACAATAGCCTTTTCAAAAGTTGCCGTCAACCCAGGCAGGGGGAGACACTGCCTTGTTGACCCACCGGGGAGATTACCCGGTGATTGGCTAAGAGAAGCCGGAAGAAGAGCTGAAGATTTGGAACATTTTTACAGGAGCGATTAACCTTTAGTTCGGATTTGTGGGTAGCCACATCGCCCTCCGTGAACACATCATCGGACTAAGCGGCACCCCACGTCCCCTTTCCGGCCAGAGCCCTCCAAACCTCGGTATATGTTGTTTTTATATATACCGTACAGTAGGGGCATGACCCCCTACGGGCTTATTACGAGTCAAGGGGAAACGGGGCTTCAGAAAAGAAGGGAGCCCAGATATGCACTTCAATTTTTTTAATATCAAATACCGTCTGGGGAATCCGAATTAAGTATAGAAATGTCATGTCATCCATCCAATCAATACAATTTATTCAGTGTCTTGCCCCAACCAAGAATTTTTTCAGATCCAATGTTACTATTAACCTATATTGAGAAAAGAAAAACAACACCATTAAACATATCAACTGTTGATCATGTAACTTACATGACTCATAGATTCAACTTCTGGTGGAAGCTTGGGGAAGGACATACAAATTGCAGATTAACATCATTGTATAAGGCTCTTGAATGATAAACTAGCACCTGTATAATGTTGCATTGTTGATAGTTGTGTTCCCAGTACATGAAAATCCTTTCCTATTGGATAAAATTTTTTTTGGTAGATTAGACCTGGTTGGCAAAAAGGAGGAGAAATTCTTCGTCATAAATTCAAAATTATTTGAAGAAAAATCCTTTCATACCTAAAGAGTCCATGTATGATGTTCATCTCTGCAATGGCAGCAAAATTAAAACATCTTTAGGGCCATTTAAGTACCCAGTTTCCCCAACACTCTGAACGTAAAGGACAAGTTGTTCTTTAGACAGAGAAGCAGAATTATTTGAGGTTTCTAGCTGTGACAGAACTATAAAGGATTGCTGTTGTACTGGATTTATTAACACAAGATGGTACTTCTCATTAGACAATGTGCATACTCTATTACTTTACCTCATACCGTAATGGTAATGCACTCTGTGTTTTTTCATCTGTAGGCTGACTCTTCCATCCTGTAACACTTCCAGACTTGATTTGATCCCCCATTAAATTCTGTGAATGCAAAATAATAGCATTAAAAATACTTTTTCAATAGACATAAAACCGAAAAGTACCTAATCCATGTTTCATGTTGAACTTGTGCCATATCTTGGTTTCCGTACCACACCCATTTTCAGCCCAAATACGGTCCCACAATTGTTCAATTCCTTCGCTGCATGGACTTATTACTAACAATTCTTTTAGTGCAGCACTAACAGAATTTAACTTTAACACACTGTCAGGTGGTAGACTGAATAACTAAACAATAAATAATTGTTTGTTAAAATTCTATACTTATTTTGAATTCTTATTTGAAAAGTTGAGATACCTGACTGTGTTCGCCTAATGCCAATTCATGTTCAGTTAGGGATGAGTTTGGAAAAACCTCCTTCACTGTTTGGAAACTGTTCCATTCAAATTTGTTCTTTTCCCTTAGCTGGGCTTGTAGACTCAAAATTTGAGCTACAAAACACAAATGAATAAAAGCAAATAAATAGAATCATTATGTATTAGGCCTTACCATCCTTAGCTTTGCTGTTATCTAATATTTTGTGTTGTTCCAATAATTAGGCCTGCAGCTTCATAATTTGATCTAATAAACAATAATTAATAATTCAAAACAAATATAATAATGTTTATACTTACCATCCTTTTGTCGTATTATCTTATCCATTTTTCAATTGCTCCTCCAGCCACGCGTTATTCTCCATCCACGTTACTGAACTAACTGCGAATGGCATCCAATGGACTGAAATTGCCTACGCCAGTAATAACGAGTCTGAGCGGTAGATGGCTAAGTGTCGGAAAAAAGAAAAAAGTGTGATTTTTTTTTTTTTTGGCGAAATTTTTTTTTTTTTTTTGTGTAAAACGGATTGCCATAAGTGCTACTCTACACATTTAAACACAATGTAGAAAAGAAAAAAAAAGAAATAAATAAGGGAAAGAAATACAGGAGTTTCATTTAAATTTTACATTATCACATTCTTTCACAAGTTGCTGAAATATCGGCGTAATGCCCAGAATAGGCGACGAGAAGGCGAAGAAAAATGGTATAGAGACGAAATGATAGAGTAACGATGATCACGATCGGGATAATGGTCTGATGCAGGAAAAGAGACACCAGGAGAAGGTATGATGGACGTATTTTGGATTTTAGGGCTGGCTAAAGAGTCTTCGAAGATTCTAGAGATGAAACCGATTAACAAATTGCGTTGATCACTGAAAGAACGTGAAACGGTCGAAGTAAAATTGAGCGTTGTTGACGTGTTCGTTTTTGAAACGTTCAAAAGTTTTGCCTTCATCGGTTGCACCGATGGTTGAGATGTCACTGGAAACGACGAAGTGTCAAACTCCTGTTTCGCATTGAGTGTAAGTGTAAGGTCTGACAAAACATCTAATACACCATTTGTAAAAACGTAAATTCAATACAAGTCGAATTTCTTGAAACGAAATTAAAAAAAAACTCACGTCGCGGATTTAACCAATGCTGGGATGTATTGGAACTGTTGGAAATGTTGCTAACGAAATCATTGTTTGCTACTGCTATTACTATGCCAGATGGTGGCTGCTGACTGTTATGTAGGCCAGGAGCGCTTTTCACCAAAGCAATAAATGGTTCAAGGAAAACTGGTATGTATAATTTGCGTAGGAACATCTATAAATAAAACTTCAATAGTTAAGGCATGGCGTTTGTTAAAGAGGAACTAATAACCTCACCTTTACACCGAGAAGACCACCTTCATCTGTGGCAAGAAGTTGCATTTCTTCTGTATTTATAAATGATTTTTGACGCCCTTCGTATCCTGTTTTTCCCTTAGGCACATTTCCAAGGAGCTAACGTTTACCAAATTACATCACATACTACACTGAAATTTAAGAAAGCTATGATCTTGCCGTTAACAAAAACACAAATAAAGACAAATCAATTTAAATTATTTTCGTCCACGAAAGATCTTTTGTTATAAGAGTGGGTGACTAATGAAATCATTAAACCCTTCAAAATGAATCCAAAACTTTTTTTTCTTCAAATTTTCCACGATCATGGAAGGCATGCCAGTATATTTTTATACAAAACTATCACGACACGGCTTGCACACGATAGGACACAGGTCGGCTCATCCATGAATCAGTGTCGGTCAATCATACGATAAATTTGCCTTTTTTCGCTAATCGATTAAGTTTCTTTTCTTTTTTCTCGGTCTTCTTCTTCCCGATGTTGGCTTTTCTCTTCTTCTGTTGGTCTTCTTTTCTCTTCTCTTGCGCTTCGATTCGTTCATCCCATTTCTTTTTGCTTTGTTGCTTCATTTTTTCTCGCTTCTTAATCGATTTTGCCAGCAACTCTACGTTGTCTTTCACCTATGGTAATACAGAAATGTAAAAGTTTATGAAGATCTAAAAAAAAATGTTTGGTAATCGAAAGTTTACCTTGACACCCTCAGCTCTTTGCAGAGCACCTTCCCATGCTTGTTTCTCTTCAATACTCCTTGCTCTTTCTACTTCACCTTTGCCTTCCAAATGTTTGACTTTTTCTTTCACTTTTTTAATTTTAATGAGTGCTGCCTTTGGATCTAAGGTGGTCTTTTTCTGGATTGGTGATGGAGTTGTCAACTCTCCAAAATCAAATTTGCTGAAAACCATGCGACCTTCACTGTTGAAAATTGGCTTTGGTGGTCTGCTTGTTACGGTTGGCTCAGGAATTTCTGTTTTGACAGACTCTGTAAGTGAAGAGGTTGATGATACAGATGCTGCCTTGGTAGCTTGTGCAAGTTTTGCAATTTTGGACCTCATCTTGTTATTTTTCCTTTTTAGTTTCTTCTTCTCCAATTTATCTAATTTCCGTTTAAGTTTCGTTTTCATTTTCTTATCGGACAAATCCAGTTTTTTACCTGAAATTAGATGGCATAAGCTGGCTGGCCTTCCTTAAATATAAATGTTAACACATACCTGTGAACTGTGAGAGCTTAGCTGCTAGACGTTCTTTCAGTTCTTCAGGATTGGAAGCACGGTTCCCGGTGTCAAATTTCTGGGTAGAACTGTTGTGGTCATCACCAGCCTTGTTACCATCGAGATCTTGTACTGTAGAAACACCCTGAGTTGGAATATTGGTCAGTAGGCTAGAAATGAAAAGGTCCTCAGAAGAGAGTTGCGTCTTTAAAGCGGCGATGTCAATGGGCCCTCGCTTTTTATCAAGCTCTTGATCTTTTGGGTCCATTTTCTTTAAATTTTGTTTAGACGACACTTTCAAGTTCTTGTTTTCCGCTTTACCATTTACCAAAACTGCCGGAGCCATCACTGGACCGGAAGAATCCTTTTTTGAAGAAGATTTCCTATTATCTATTCTTCCACTTGCGACAGATTTACTCATTAAAAACTAGAGTTATTTGAAGTTAACCAAACGTTTCCTTCACAACTGCTAGAGTAGACACGTTTTTGTACTGGTAATCGCCATCTTGCTTACACTTCAAACACAGCACCTAGTGAGTATATTGAAAACCAAAAGTAGGACGAGAAAATTGGATGAAATGGTTATCAGGAATTAGCATTTCCGTACAAATGAACAACTTGTTTAGGGGCTGTCGATGATTACAATTGTTGACGCGATTACCCAGATGCCAATTTGGTTTTTTACCTTTCTTCTAAAAAGGTAACGGCTATCCAAAACGCGATGCGAATTATCGCCCTTTCCACACAACAATCATCTGCTTAAAATTGATCAGCGACATACTGAAGCGCATGCTATAGAACATTCAGTCGGTTACCTCGTAAGCAAAAATGGCCTTATAAACCTGACGATACTTCACTTAATAGGAGAAGCCTTCCGATACCCATCATTTATGTAGAATTTTTTTATTTTTGAAAAATACGCCAAATGAAAAAGGTTACCACGTTTTAGAGGTTGTTGTAAACAAGTCTTATGAAGACTAAAATACTAAATACTTTAATTTTGACGAAAATGAAACCCTCGTCTTCAGATTGTCCTCTAATGACGATTGGTAACAAAAGCCTATAAAAAATAGTGACTTAAATTCTTTTATCATCATCATTCACCATAAAAACTTTATGATTACCAAATATGTATTCCAAAAAACTGCCACAACTTGAGCAACAAGTACTCTGTGCTGTAGAGGTACAAAATAGAAATTAACCATCTGTACCATTGGCCAAACCTATGGAGAAATGTAGAAACTGTAATCCAGGCTTTAGGAACATATTTGATTATAGTTTGTAGTAAACCTTCCAATTGGTGAGCAAAATTTCTGGAAGATCTTGTTCCACTCGGGCAGCTATTTTTTGAGGGTTTTCCCCATTTAGGGTTCCCATTGTGCTCAAAAAAATTACAAGAAAAGTTGGAGCAAATAACAATTGATCAGCTGCAACTTTGAGCAGGACACCCTTTGCACCCGTAGATCTGATGTAATGATCTAAGATATTGTACCATCCTCGAATAGCAGGTCCCTGACAGATTGAGAACTTTGTTGCACAGTAATAAGAACTCTTAAATAGTAATACTAACAGCAACGAAGAAACCGAATCCCGCAAATTTCACCGTTCGCAAGAAATTATATTCCTTAGCTCCTTTCTTTTCAACGAATACTTGAGACAAGAAGTCTCCCGTTCCCATGAGAATTGCTAGAAAAACACGTTAGTAGGCGAATGAATTGTGAAAAATTCTAAATACTAAATATGCCTGTTTGAACAGCCTGAATCCCGTAAGGATATTTGTGAAGGATTTTGTTATATATTCTTGAAACAGTTGACATGATTGATTCAGATAAGAACACTGGAAATAAAAATCACTGAAAATATTCGTGTGCTTAACACGATTGCCATATCGCAAGAAAAGCCAGAGAAATATTCGCAGAATTTTGAACAAGTTTTCGGAAGTGGCCGCGAGCCTCCAGCAAAATCATCTTTCGCAGCTCTTGTTCTTCAGCAACTTATTATGATCCAGTGCCTTTTAAGCAATTGAAAATTCTGGTTCCTCTCAGCTGTTGGGTTATTTCATTCATAAAGCTTATGATGTAGCTCTCTTTCTCCATTCGTTTTGATTCAAATATCAGTACCAATGTTAGTCGCGGCTCCACACGTTGAAGAAAATAAGTCCGCTGCACCTAAAAGGACGTACACAATGGGTATTTGATATAGATTCATATCACGTACTATTATAGATATGTGAAAGAGTTACCCTATGATCAAATACGTAAACTAACTTCTCGTAATTAGACAATTCCTGTATCCGATCCGCTAGAAGCATAATTACGCTTGGCCAATAAGGAATTTCTCGAATAGATTTCTACAAAACCAATAATATGTCTAAGTTCATGAATGATAAATTGGCTGACCAGCGTCAAAACTAGCAGTACATCAGGAGAAGTGAAGATACAAGGGTATGAATCTAGTCCTTTAGGAGTGTCCACAGGTTTACTGGGATGAACATAACCCGGTCCTCGGAATGAATCAAGACCATTCACATCAAGTATTAAAGAAACTGCACGAGCATCAGCTTTTCTCTGAAAGGCTTGGATCCTAGAGCCCACAAGTAGGAAATAATTTGGCCTGATAGTTATCTACAAAAGAATAAATGCATTACAGATTCACATAGTCTAAACTTTGCTTGGCACACAAGGCTTTTAAATCCTGAGGCGTGGAATATTTAGAAAGTACTTCATAAAAGTAGAGAGTGAATTTTGAAACACTCAAACACTTGAATTTCACCAGCCACTGATAAAGTTGAGGCGATGTAGGTGTTTTGAAAAGCCCTAATCTCCTGGTTTC
This sequence comes from Daphnia carinata, assembly GCF_022539665.2. NCBI lineage: Eukaryota > Metazoa > Arthropoda > Branchiopoda > Diplostraca > Daphniidae > Daphnia > Daphnia carinata. The sequence goes on from NC_081333.1 coordinate 8,063,117, forward strand.
TCTCAACTGAAAAATTTTTGCCCAAGTATCCAGTTTGGCCTGAGTTTCATTAATTTTCAAAAGAGCTGGGAGATAATTCCATGAAGCCATTTCTACATTTGCATCTAGCAAATGTTCAAGTATCTCACATTCATGAGAAAATGAAGATTTTAGTGGTGCCATTAATGGATGGTGAAATTTTGTATCATTCGTTTGACTCAGTTTATGAATTTGAGGTAGAAGTTCTTCCAGATTGTTTTGTTTTAACGTACCAAAGGCGGACAGTTTTTCATAACTACAAAAGAAACAAACTGGTTATGACATTGTATCTTGTTATGTTAGAAAAAAAATTAATGTACAATTCCATTAGCTCAAGTCTGGCAGAAGCAAATTGAGCAAGTTGGCCAAGTAGATGAACAACAAGCAAATCTAGTTGTGTAACTTTTGAGAACTCTTCTGTCCGTCTACATTCCATTCTTAAAGTATCATAGGCAGATTTCAATGAGTTCTCTTTCCTTAGGAAAGATTTTGGCACAAGAAACAAGAGAGCCATGTATGATTTTTCAGTTGTAGCAAGTTGAGATAAGGTTCCCATGAGATAAGGCCAGATGCCATTTTGATTCTTATTTGTGTCACGTTCCCTATCCTGCATACATATTTCAATGTAGTGTGAATAGCATCTTTAACATTAGACATGTTAACAGAAATCTTCTAAGAAACGGAAATGTAAAATAAAAAAAAATACGTACTACAGCATCTTTGCATTTATCGAACGAAGACTGAGCTAAGCCATTGAAATAGGTCTGAAGGAAATTTTCTTCCCTGTTGGTTGTTGCAAGATCTGCCATTTTCTGGCCATTTCCTTGATGAGAGTTTTCACTGTTTGTAAATGTTCTTTATAGGTTGCAAGCTATAGGAGTGACTGAAAATATGAGATAATGGCCAAAGTATTAGGGAGTGCCTAAAACAGTAAAATAGGTTTTCGACTAAAACGTGAAACTCAAAGTGGAGTTCAAATTGTTGTTCTGCGATTTAGACGCTTTAGGCCTTTTTGGCAAAAAAATTAATAAATAGAAAAATATCGTTGCAAGAAAATTTTGGGAAACAAGCGAAACGGTGACGGAAAGCCGCCCTCTTTTGTCAAATATTCAAAGGCACTATTAACATGCGACTATATATGCAAGACTCCTAAGCCTATACACTTCCATTTCAACTTCAACTGTTGAAAAGTATTCGTGGGGTTATGCAACATTTGCTAGATCATCGCCAACCCGCTCAAAAAAAAGTACGAGAGGTGGTAGAAAATATAGCTTGTGCTAATGCCTCTTGGATAAGCCGAAATATTAGAATATTGTTGTAGTTCACGAACGCCTTCAATTTCGGTGAATGTATTGTATGTTCTAGTAATACCTGAGACTCTATGTAGCCTATTGCTGTTCTCAATACTCTTCTTCTTGAATCCAGCGCCTTACTATGCTTTCCGTGCAAATAACCTAAGTACGTACATACGTAAATTTTATGAAACACCATGCCATTGCTATTTTCTTAGTAGCAAAAGAACGACAAGCTTTTTCTGCATGCGGCTCTATGCAATACAATATACTAATAGTTCATTGAGGCAACAGAAAACACGTTGATAAAGTGAAAGCCGTCAACCGTATATTTATTAATTGCAAGAGGGCCGGAGCAGAGAGAAAAAAAATTCTTTCAGTATTTACAATACACAACAAGAGTGGAGACAATCGAACGTAAGAACCCGTCGATCATGTCATCCAAATCGAAAAACCCAGCCCCTATTTGAAAAAAATATTACAGAGTACAGAGACGGGTTGAATGATGAATGTTGTAACAGCCATCTAAAAAAGAAATTTGACAATAAAACAAAAGAAATCAAAGACAAAACCCTTCTCTATAACGTTATTCGACAAATAACGAGAATAAAAGAAAAGCCGTTTTCTACAGAGATATGAAAAAGGACGGTCTCCAGGAAATTTGCAATACACACTTATGCACAATTTTTGTTTTGAGTGGAAAAAAGAAAAAGAAAAAGAAAAAAATTAAAAGAAAAAAAAAATGTTGATCTCTGTTTTACTGATTGAAAAATTAAATAAACTCTGTCATGGTTGGTTCGGCTACACAAGCTTTTTGACATGTTGTCCAATGGTCTCTTTATTATATAGGTCACCCAACGACCCGACGCCATTCGAATTCACACGCACACGTTCACGCACACAAATAATAATAATAAAAAAAAACACATACATACACAAACCTTCCCTAGCACACGCAGTTTGGTTTACATTCTTTCTACAAGGAAAAGCAAAACAGCGTAGAGACCCACCCCAACATGGTTGCTGTCCAACAATGCTTTTCTCTCTAATGTTTTGATAATTACAAAATAATCTAGACTGTGTGAAACTGGGAAGAGCCATTTTAAAGAAAGACACATTTGAAGAATGAAATGCAGAGAAAAAGAAAAAGAGACAGACCAGGGCCCACTTGCAAATGAAAATAAAAACGAGCGGAAAACAAGGAAAAACAAACATAAACGAAAAGAATGTCCAAGTAATAGCCAAATTGACAGAAAAAGGAGCGGTCATATACATTCACGGACAACATCCCAAACTGCGTTCAAACTATGTAAAAGACGGGTGAACGCAGTAGGGAGATGACGGCGCCATCACCGAAGATGCTCGAAAATGACGTCAATTCCACTCCCCGTAGTAAGACGCTCGCGACGGCGCTGCAATTGGGACATAACTGCGCGGTATCGGCAAGCGGCCGTAGATGCGGGAGTAAGCCGAGTCTGTGAGCTCTGTTTCTAAAAGCGGCAATAAAAACAGTTTTAAAAAATTGATTGTGGATTTCAAAAAATTGAATTAATATCGTCGAGAAGTAAAGTTCATTATGTTGTGTCTAGAGTTCATCGTTTCCTTGCACCCCGAGCCTGCTATATTTATGCTTTCAATCTGACAGCTTTTCTATAGTCAGACAAAACAAGGGCTGCCCATCGGATATTTACAAGATGTTATTCACTGTAGCCATAAACAAAATAGGTTGCTACTTTAGAAACGAGTAACATATCCATAAAAACAGCAACCGCCTGCTATTTTTTCCGTTTGACACGAAGACTATTCATATCACTGGTTGCAAGAATGTACGATCGAAGCGAGAGCAAAATACGTTGCAAATAAAAATGACAAATAGAATGCTGCACAGTCTCAGATAACTAAAGAAAACAAGACAAAGACAGAAGGAAAGAGAGAGAAGCAACTTTGTCGCAATGCCTTACCAGCAATAACAAAAAAAATACAGCGGAGAGAAAGTAGCCCAACAACCTGGTCATGCATCCCAATAACACTCCCATTCTGCTGCGTCTGGTCGAGCAATAAACAAAAAAGAGAGAAAGAATTTGATCACCCATCGATTCACAAAATCGTGGTAACAGTTTTTGTTTTCATTTTGTAAGATGCCGTCATGAAGAACACAGCTGGAAGCTGAGCGGAAGAAAGTACAGATTTTTTTTTTCTTTACATTTTTTAGGAAAAATAAGTCTTCATGTCTAAACGGCAGTCAACGAGTAACGGAAAATAGCCATAATGGTCACAACATAGCGGTTACTGATTTTCGTACGAGCGAAAAGCAACCGAATGTAGGATGACGTGAAGACATTATGTGGATGTACCGTTGGGAAATGTTGCCATCTCGGTTGCGGTCGTCGGTTGTCGTCTTTGTGGATATGTAGGTAGCGAACGTAAGGAAATATAAGGAACATATAGGAATGGAATGAAAAAAAATAAGGGGAAAAATAAGAGGGTAAAAAGAAGGAAAGGAGTAGGGTGGCGTCAGTGACTTCGATTTTTTAGCTGTACGGTGTGCTGAGGGTGCGGATGTTTGCCACAGCTTTCTTGTACGTCTTGATCGTCGTGGCCGTGTCTGTCAGCGTAATATAGAAGAAGTACATGTCAAAGCTGGCCGATTTTGCACTATTTTGTCAGGTTTCATGAGCGCAAATCGACAAGGATGTAGTCAACACAATTTTCATTGCGATTAAAATAGAATACTGAAAAGTCATTGGTACAGGATCAAGTTAGACTAGAAACTACATCTAAACTTCAGTTCGGAACCGGGTAGTATCAGCTTGTCATTCTGAGCGACCCTTTTATAGTTTTGTCCGAACCGAGAGTCCATAAAAAGAAGTTATAGGTCGATAGATGAATGCCAAATACAGAGTGAGAGAGAGAGAAAGAAACGAAGAAAGATGAATGGCTAGTCAAGAGCTGAAAGACTTTCTATTCGGGGTAGAATCCAAAGGTACGGTATGGGAATGGGAAAGGACTCACCTGGGCTGTATCCGTGTAATTGGGATGGATGGGAAGGTACCCACGACGTAGGATTGCGTTCGAAAGGATAAGCTTTCCATAACCGGTGGATATCGGGTGTGACGCTGCTCTGCAGCGAGGCTGTGCGTTTCGCGTACGAAAAATGGGAAAAAGCAAGGGAAATGAGATCAATAAAAAAAAAAGGAAACCAAGTCTCGAGCTTTGACGATTTCCTTTCTCACGGTCGCCATTTTTCTTTAAGCATTCCAGCAGTCTTTGTTATCCCACATGACTCCCTTTATTGAAAATTGGCAATTTTTTTGTTTGTATTCCTTCCCCCTTTTTTTCGTTTGTCTACTTTGATTTTAAAAACAGCGACCGTGCGGATGGAAACGACGAGGCTGTGTAGGTGGACGCCAACCATAGGAAAGGGAAAGTTCGTTTCACGTTAGGGAATATAATAATGAATGTAAAAAAAAAAATATCGTGATTCAGTGCGACACCATAAGACCATAAAACGTGTCACCCAGGTATAAAAAGATGCGTTGTGGACGTTCAGCTAGTTTTATAAACAGTTTTGTGCAATGGGAAAAAAAAAAATAGGCGTCAAAACCAATTACCCATTCCACTGTCGAAGCTTCGCGAATGCCACATTTGATGGGCCTGCATGGGATGTCCGTGGGACAAGGCGGCCTGGTATGTGCCTACGTGAGGAGTCATCTTCATCTTGATTTCAGTTCCACTCTCTTTGACCGGCTCCTTCGTGTTCTTGTTCTTGACAAAGTTGGAGACGCGAGCACGTAGACCGCAGTAATAGGGATCGTCTGTTCAATCGGGATAAAAAAAAAAGAAAAAAAAAAGCACGAATAATGAAACCATGATTTCATGAACGGGGGAAAAAAGTAAACAAAAATAAATAAATGAAAAAGAAAAAGTGCAACGACCCATACACAATTGATTCACAAAGTACAAAAGATACGGTAAAAAGAGAGAGGTTCACTGTCCCGTCCTTGCCAAGTCATCATTAACGAGTGGAAAGCTGCCCTGCGTCATTATCGCGGTAGCTAGTACCTTTACGAAACCAATCCGTTCGTCACACACACACACACATGCATCAGTGAAAGTGCCTCTGTCCAGATTGGACATCGACACAACATGTTGCCACACGCGAAATTGCTACCGGCACTGAGTATCCAATCACGCCAATGTTGAGGGGAACAAAGCCGCAACACCTCGACACGGTTGTTGGATCGTTTGTTCATTAATACTAGGGTACGCACTTGCGGCGCTGATGATTCGTTGTACTTAATTGTAGAAACTCTCACCGTATTTTTTGTCGGTCGACAATAGCTTTTCCTTGCTGGGACGGGTTGTGGCAAAGGCTTTGTATCCGTTCTCGTCAATCTCGTCGTAATCCGGCTGCAAAAAAAAATCAAGGATTTTTTCGTTAAATACGCAATACAAAATCAAAATTTTTTTAATCACGGCTCACTCACTTTTGGAATGTTGGAGCCATAGATGCCATTATCGCGTGGTGGCAGCTTTGGTGGTTTGTCGCCACGTTTAGTACCAACGACGCCGTTAGAATTGGCCGGAGCGGAACCGCTTCCGTTGTTGCTGTTGCCGTTGTGCGACGAGCTGCCGCTCGAGCCGCTGCCAGCCACACTGTACGGGTCCTCGTCGGGGATCGGGATGCGCGGTCGGTTGCGGATGTCGTTGCGCTTACTAACAGGTGGCATCTTTGATTTGAGCATATCCATGGCCACAATGTTGACGATCATGACCCAGCAAGGACAGTTGAGCAGCTCCATATCGTTCTTGGCGAAGGCAATGGCCGTGATGCATTGCATCTCCAACTTGCGGCGGTCCGGGTAGGCGCGTTTCAGCTCGCGGGACACGTTCTGCTGGAACTTTTTCATATCAAACAGCTGCGCGACGATGGAATCGTGACGAGAATAGCAACGAAATCAAGGAAAAAGAACGGAAGAACAAACGGAGATTAGTTTCACAGTACGACAGATGGCTCTGAATGTTTCTTTTACCAGGTAACCCTTGCCGAATTCCAAAGCTCCTTGCGGCAGCTTAAGGATGTCGTTGCCGATGCCGTTCTCATCTGAAGTGTTCTTGATGTAGATGTTGCTCTTGGAGACGCGCTTGATGTGGATGTTGCCTTTCTCGTCCATGCGCACCTTGGCGCCCTCGCCGATTTGACGCTTGGCCTCCTCGGTCCGGTTGTCGCGCATCGGGTTGTCGAAACCGTTCAATCCGATCCTATACGAATGAAGGGCAAAAAGCGAAAGGACGAATTAATATCAATACAGGCCTCCCGCTTATACGAGCACATTTAATCATTTTGTAAATCAAATTGCTGAACCGAAAGTTCCACCGTTATCATCAGCTGTGGCATTCTTTGGTTTTTATTTCTTATTTTTTTCCATTTGGCTGCATCTCGATTTGTGTGTCAATGGAACGTGGGGGCCTGGAAAGGCTCTTTTTTTTTCCTTATAAGGCCGTCACCTGGCGCGCGTCGCGTAGGCATCTGCTGCTAGCCCGGCAGATATTTCTCGCGTTTTACCGTGGCTGTCTCGCGTTTTGGCTGGATGCCACGGTTTTCTTTCTCTTCAATGCGCAGGATCCCGTTTGACACATTTGGTTACACGTACACGAATCCGTGTAAAGCGGAGAAAAATGGGTCACTTTGGCCAAGTGAGCGCGCAACAAATAGATCAACGCGCAGTGCGTGCAGCGGAACAAGCTGGTGAAAAGAGTTGGCTCTATTGCGTAGTTGTCACTCGAGTGTGGTGAATGCCCAATCGTATGTACATTTAGCGCGATTCGATGGAAAGGAAAGGAAAAAAAAAAAAAAAAACGCAGACACGAGAGAAATGTCGAGAATCAACTTTCGCCCCCTCGAGCTTGATTCTTCAGCGATGAGGGGACGGATAACGACCGTGTACTCACGGGACGATTGAGGCTACGCGGAAGAAGTCGACTTCCCTATTTCACGTCATGGCGCAAGTGGCCGCCGTCCCTCTCGTCATCAGCAAAGAAAAAGTCGGCAGCGCGTTTCACACGGTGCGCGCTTGCGCGTTTTGCTTGACCGCTCCTTCGATGACTGACTACCATCGCTGACCAACTTCATATCGCATGCAAACAACGATGGAAGCAAGAAATGGACACAGCGACAGCACAAGAAACGGAAGAGATAGACGCCACTTTTTCTTCCTTTAAATTCTTTGAATCGAAAGTTTGTTGGCCCTCTCTGCTTTTTGTTGATTGAAGGCTCGTTTACGCACTGGAGGTTCGGTCGGTTGGAAAATGATACGGCTGAGTAACGAGAGGTGATTGGCCAGGAATAATATGCAAACAAACAAAAAAAAAAAAGAGAAAATGTAGTGAAATGGTTACCGAAAACCGTCGAATCCATCGTCGCTTCCGTTAATCTGAATGGGAATGGCCCTGGCGTACGCTTTGGCCACACGACGATTGCGCTCCATGACGATGAGCTTGGCCCAGATTTCGTCGTCGATTTGATGCCATTTGTCCAGCACCTCTTGGATGTGATCCTAATCAAATCAAATACAAAAATAAACAACAAACGTCAATAAAGAATTTCAGCGCCAGCAAAATAAAACCACAAAATTTTCAAGATAATTCTATTAGCACCAGCCATGGATTTACAATCAAGCAGAGGCGCTGAATCGAATCGAGTCACGCTCCGTTGATTTAGAAAGTCTCAACAGAGAATTATTAACAACGGTCGTAAACGGATGCGATCAGTGACGATCACAATATTGAACGTCTTATACCCACCCTTCGTTCCCTTTTTTGTGCAACGAGAAATCGATATCGTCCGTGCATTGGAGAGGAGACAAACAATGAAAAACAGAGGGAACGCAGCTTCCATCTTCACGATGCTCTTGTATGGCCATCACCCAAAAGTGAAATGTTTGAGGCACGCGTTGAAACATGAAGACATATTTCTGTTCATCTTTCTTTTTCCCCCTTTCAAAAATAAGAAAGAAGAGATCGGAATCGACGATCCGTGAGCCATGACCGCCGTCCGGAGTCAACACGATCCCGAGCCACACAATAAAAGTTCCATCAAAACAAACATACAGAGAGGGAAAAAAGCGTAAAAATTGAAGGGAAATAAAAAAAAAAAAAAAAAAAAAGACAAGAGAAGAATAGAAAATAAGGCAAAAGACGAGTATGCACGTACAATAAAAAAAAAAAAAAGAGAGAAGAGAGGGAATCACGCGACGTGGCCCCAAAAAAAAGTCACACGGACTCGGCGCGTCCCTGACTCAGCAGTCAGCGCTCGTTCAAGAAAACACGAAAAAGTGAAAGGATCTTGGAAAAGAATATCTACAGCTAGTGCAAGTGTCTATCTTCTCTTTCTATTAAAGTCGATATCGGGGGGTCGTGTAAAAAAAAAATGGAGAAATAAAAAAAAAACTAGGGGAAAACAAGACACAAAAAACATGACTGCTGGGAAAGAAAACAGACGCGGACATGACTTTCGTTTCGTTCCGACACGTTCGAATGGCGCGCCAATTGCCAGGCAGAACCGCGAGATGTGGATGAAGCAAAATAAAATAAAAAGAAATTGCCTTTTTTTCATATTGCTTCTAATGGTTTCTTGTGTTCTTTTCAAGTTGAAAAGGAAAGGCCAGAAGCTTTTCAGCTGGGTGGTAGCTAGATAGGGATAATAGTTCATCGTCACTTGCTTTGTTTTTTTTTATTTAACAGGCTACCCACAGAACCGAGAAATATGACGCAATTTTGGGCCGGTAATGTTCATATATTTCTCGTCTGACGGAATCGCTTGGCTGCATGGAATATCCATTTAAAAAAAAAAAAAAGGAAATACAACAGAAAATGAAATGAAACGAGAGACATAAGATTATCTTTCCACGCGATGCCCACTCTGTCCTTGGATAGTTGACAATTTTTTTTTTTCTCGTGACATTTCCCTGCTATTATTACGCCTCTCTTTCTCTTTTTCTTTGTCGTCGTTTTTTGTGTTTTTGTTGGATTTTGTTGTTTTTCCCCCTTCCTTCCTCTGAACAGAATGTGTAATTAGATGAGCTCGGAAAGCTATACATCTATTCGGCTTCTTTGCTCTTCAATCTCCATTCTCTTCCGTGAAGTCGTGAACCTGACGCTTGACCCGCTTAAACATAAATACACGTCACAACCTCTTTGAGGGGGCAAAACCAAACACGAACGAAATCTACGGTTACTTCTAGAGTCTAGCCTCTACGAGGTCTCGAATGCGCAGTTCACATTTATAATACGCTACATAGTCATTTTCTGTCATCGAAGCATGACGAATAGGCAACGGATACGGGCGGAGGAGCGAGGATGGAAGTTGTAACTACCCAATTCCGTCATTTAGACCCTTTCACTTTCCACCATTTCCTGGTGTGCTTTATGAAAGGGCGCTTCGTTGTCGTCGGACACGAAAGCAAAACCATTCAACCTTCCAAGTTGACTTCCTCGTTTGTTCCCACCATAAGATCATTATCGTGTCTCTCAGTGTCTTTTGACTTTCCACATGGTTCATGAAGGAATTCAGCGTTTGTCCCTTGGCAATTTTCGGTTACCGAAAGTCATGCCATTTCCTCAGCGTTGTCGAGTTCGCTGCGCTATGGTTTGCCCATCGAAAGTACAAGTGGGTACCAGATTTTAAAAATACCTATAACCTTGATATTGAGAAATATGTCGACATTTCCTCTTGACCAACTGGCATCCATCAACTGTTGCGAGAAGTTTACACAAGCCGTTCCAGTAGGTTCTATGAACTCTGAACACGAAATGCCAAACACACAATTTCTCCCCCCTATTCTTCTCTATTTAACTCGTTTTATTTTCCTTTAGACTACGCATTGCCACACAGAAATCAAAACACACGCATTACAACCCACCCACGTTCTTCTGCCTCCCACTCCCATGTTCCTGTCTATTGTGTTGATTTCAATATTTTCTTTTTGAATGTGTGTTAACCTTCGCTGCGGAAGAAAGATCACCGACAAGAAGAAACACAACAAATTGCGGAGGTTACTGTTCTCGACGCGGGTCTTTGCAGCCCCCCCGCCATCAGCTTTAGATACGTGCATTAAAATCCCGGGACCCCCCCCACCAAAAGAAAATCCTCCCTTCATCTTTTATCTCCATCTCCATCTCTCAGCCACCTACACAGATCTTTTCCCTAAGTGAAGTCGATTCACTATAGGAACACGTTGTACGTCTAACGTGTGTATAATCTCGTGTTTTTTTTTTCTTTCTTCAAATTTTATTTAGTGAACGCGTACTATATTGCGCACACACAGCTTAGGAGGGGGGGTGTCCAACCGATGGCGGATCTTGACTTGGCAAGTGGAGGGGGGTCCTTCACGGTAGGTACATAATAACTACAATATACTATATGGCCAGATTTCTCCTCTTTTCTCTTCTGGAGTTCCACACAGGACGGGGGAGAGAAAAAAAAAAAAAAGGTCACGCACGGGGTGGGGGGAAAAAAACGAACACAAAAATGTCGATTGTTACGTCGACCAGCACACAAAACACAACAAGGACCACTATATGGTACCATCATCTCTCTTTTTGACTGCTTTTTTTTTTCTGGTCCTCTTGTTGTGTCTGCGTGTGTTATGCCGGCCTCTCAAAGTCAGACAAATAGATGCGAAGGCCCCGTATATATCAGATGGAGTTGAGCGATTATTTACGTTTTTTACCTTTGCATAGACGTATTCACCCCCGTCGAGAGCCGAGGAGCTCTCCGCGTCCCCAACTAATAAACCTCTTTTCCACTCGTAAGTCATAAAAGTTTACGAGCTTTCTCTGGGAAATGTGAATAAGTAGACAGACACAATAAGGAGTGTAGGAATAAATAGGGGGGATATTTGAGACAAAACGAGTGCTCTTTCTGTGACGACGAGACAGTGGCCCTTTTCCCGTGTTTCGTCTATTCCTTTCGGTTCCTATCACTCTCAGCTCGCAATAATATCAGCGTGAATGATTGGCTAGTCCGTTCGGATCTTTATCCGACTGAGGAGAAAGGTCTGTTTAACGTGCGTGACGTCACCTGCGCCATGGATATGTGAAACGGTACACAAATGCTATTTCGTTTGGAAAACCAAAGAGAAAATTGTGGGCTTTTTCTTTCCTCAATTTAAAAAAAAAAAAAAAAAAAAAAAAAAAAAAAAAAAAAAATGTTTTCCCTGGAAATGATGTTTCTTTTTCGTGGCTAATAGTTTGTATTTCCCACATTGTGTAGCGGCCGAATCCATTTGGAATTGAGAGTCTCAATCTCCTCGACTGACTTTTGTAGCCTACTCCGCCTCTCAATTTCTCTCTTCAAAATCTTATTGCATCTTCCTTTCCTATTTCTCTCTTTTCTCTTCTACAACGCCCCCACCTTTTTTTCCTCTCTTTCTGCTGGACAAACAAAGTTAACATTTCGTAGACAACATTAAAAATAGAGAAAACCATTTTCTTTTCTTGTTTGGTTTCCTTTCGCTGTGTGGGAAGGATAAGAATAAAAAAATGGAAGATAAACAAGAACAAAAATGCCTCTATCATCGTCGTTTAAAACACACACGGACGCGCGTGCTCGGTCAGACATGGGCCCCGACAGACACGCGAACACCCCCCAAAAACAAAGATGAAACAAAACAAAAAATGGTTGAGAGATGAGAGAGAAATCGATCAGATGCCTATCCACTACCCTACTATCTCTTGAATCGGCGTGAACAATGAACAGAGGGAGAAAAAACGATGACGAAACACAATAAATAAAAAAAAAAAAGAACAGGGCCACAAATGTTACCGTGCATCACGACCGTTGTATGTCCGTTTGTACGGAGGTGCGGGCTATCTGTTTATTTTTGTTACGAAAATTCTTTCCCTAAGGAGAAGGGGAGATACGTTGCACTACACGCGCGGCGCTTTCTACATCACAGATTGAAATGGGGCAAAAAAGAAAAAAATGACTAACAAAAATGCGAACTGACAAGTAAAACCTGCGAGAGAGTTCCAATCGCTCCCAATTGGAAGCGGAATCAATATAGCAAGTCATGTGAAACATTCATTTCATGCGGCCAGCCCGGATGTGACAAGCCCAGCAATAAGAATTAAAATAAAACGAAAGAGAAAAGAAAAATTTCGAAGAAATAATCCAATGAGAATGCAGCTGTTTTAATAGGTAGCGACAACAGCGATAGCATCCAAAAAAAAAAAAAAAAAAATAAATAAATAAAAGAGAAAATCCATCCAATAAAGGTAAGACTGGATGATGTGTGAATGTAGTGTGCTTAAAATGGAGAGCCAGTCTTAAGTTTTATAATGGCTGACATGAAAAAAAAAAAAAAAAAAGGTGGAACTGGCTTTTCTCAAATGGCCTGCAGTTTCGGGAAAAACGATAAGAAGATTGAAGGGAAAAACTTTCACTTGTTTCGGCGAGCCAAGTTCATCAACTCTATCGCTATCAGGGCGAACAGACGGTTCGTTTGCCAGATTTCCCTTATTGGCATGCAGCAATAACAATAATAACTAAAGCAAACAAAGAGTTGCCAAGGAAATCGATGGCCTCAAGATTCACGCTTGCCTTCTGCTTAATTCCATCTGACATCACCGTTATTCGTGAATAAAAACGGCGATCTATATGGGTCGTGATCGAACGGGCGATGATCGACGATGGCGAGAAGTAGACGAAAAGAAAGAGGGAAGGATGGAGAATGTCTTTACGTGGGCGTTCACACCAACAGTTCCGACAATTGAGAAAAGAAAAAGTGATAACAATCGCTGCGCCCCGCCAGTTAATGACGAATAGCAAAAAAAAAAGTACGTGTAAATGGTAAAAAAAAAAAAGGGCGCAAGACGTACTAAACACCACCTTGAAAGGTCATACCGTGTTTTTCGCATCGACAAAAGAGTGAAAGGATTTTGTCTTTGGATGAAAACTGGCCGTTTTCAAGGCGATTCTTCGACTGTTTCCCTTTTTTTCTTCTTCACGTGTTGCCCTCCCTTCACATTAAATCTATTCGGGCTCCCCTCTACTCGGCAGACAAAAGACGAGTTCGTCAGCGAGAGAAAGGTGGGATAGATAGCACACTCACATACAATGATTAGGCACACCAAATAGATCTTAAATGCAACAACAATGGGGCAATGAGACGGCTGTACGGGTCGTTCCAAATGACACACACCATTTGGAACTGGCCGTGTTTTCTCTCTCCTCTACCGAGAAACACGACTCGGAAAGTGAAAGAAAATGAAGAATTAAAAAGAAATGAGAGGGGGAAAAAAAAATAACAGCCCCAGCAGAGACCGTGTTAATGGGACGCATTCCGACATTCGTGACGCCCGCTGAGCTACGGATGGGGTGGAAAATAAAACGGAACGAATTATCATAGAGGGTCGTAGTAACTGAAAAAAAAAAATAAAAAAAAATCCCATTTTCAACTTTAGCTTTAAGCTTTTTCTTTTTCGTGTAGGTCTTGCAAGTTACGGCAGTCATAGCAATCATACCCGGCTGCTACATTTGAAGGCGACCCGCCAAACAATGACATAAAGGTGAGGTTCAACATAATATTACGTGAGAGAATGAACTTGGACAGCCAAAGAAAGAAAACGGAGACAAGCGAGTAATATGTAAAGTAAAAAAGGGGTAGGAATAGGGCGACAGCCGGGAAAAAGGTGTGATAATTTACAGTCACCAGCCAAGGTGAGCTCGACTACGTTACAAAGGAATAAATGATAACACAAGAAATAAAGGAAAGGTGTTCAAACTCGAGAAAAGAACACCTCCATCAGGTTTGGTGGCTAACATCGAGAGCAACTCATTTCCCTTTGTTCCGGGGAACATCATATAACCAAACACTTTGAGTCTTTTGTGTCAATAAGCCTTGAACTTTAAACAGATCCTGGTTGTGTAGAAAGAATGAATCATTGCATAGATCAACGCCCTTGGTCGGTTTCGAGGGGAGAAAGAAAAGATCCTTATTTTTATTTTATAATATCCAAATGAGACACGACCGAAAATTTCGAAACCTAAAATTCAAACATACTTAAAAACAAGTCGCCCCCGCAAGCAGAATGAGAGACAAGATAAATCTCTTTTGTCTTGCGTAATCCCCTTGGTGGATGGCCCTTTCACTGGAGGGCCACCAAACATGGGCCTATAATACACAGGATGCGGGGTTTCTTCTAGCTTCACGCCAACGTGCCGAGCTCGCATTCACGCAGGTGAAGCAACGGGTGGATAGAGGGAAAGAAAGGGCAATAATTTTCCGAAGACGAAACCAAGATTTGAATGAATTAAACAGCCCTTTTTTTTTTGTTCTCCAAGAGAAGTTTATAGGAAAAAAGTTTTTTGGATTCTTCTTTAAAAGGGATAAAGTTCCGCTGAGATTTTGAAACGCCCGCTGAAGTGAGTCAGCATGCAGCAAATACCATACGAGAGAAGAAGAATTACAAAAGACAAGAGGTGAAATAATAAATTCAAGATAAAAAAGAAAGAAGAGAACCAAGGATAGGCTCATACGGAGGAAATCTTGACAAAGATTTTTGGCTGGCGTGTGTGTCTTTGCCGCATTTACAACATTAAAATTTATGACATATTTTTTGTTTTTTATCTTGGCTGTTGCCAAGAGCTTAACGCAATTCGATTCACCATCCAGTCTCTCTTACGTATGAACAGTAAACCGTCGAGGTCATTTTTATGGAGACAGCATCCTGTGAACCGCCGTTTGGCAATTCTGTGTCAACACGCTTATCTCTGATCTTCTTCGGCCTCCAAAAAGAGCAAAAATAAAAGAGAATTATAATGCCATTTCTTATGTTGATGGAAGAGTTTGCAAAACCTTGCCGGGCCCCCCCTTTTTTTTTTTTCTTTCCGTGCATCAACGTCATGTAACACTAACGGTGAAAGGGCAAGAAACCGCTCAAAGCGGCAGACGAAACAATTCAACGAGCGAAAACTGTTATAGCGTGCGTCAATTAGTTCAAGGAAAACAACAAACACACGGAGAACGGAGAAGGGTAGGTACAAGGTTTGAAGATAACCCACACAACCATTGTAGGTTCATCATCAGTGAAATTTGTTTTTTTGGCTCAGAAAAGATCGGAGAATGGAAACAAGAAATGCCAAATCTTTTGACAGATCAGTCGCTATATTGGGCTCAGATAATCACGGACAAAATTTGCATACGGTTGCCACATGCAGTACATAGATACCTGGATACCGAGAGACCTTGTAAAGAAAGGGAAAAAAAAAAAAAAAAATAACAACGTAAATCCCCTTTGGTCAAAGTGAATGTATAGCCGAGAGACAAACCCACGGACCCCAAACACAAGTCAAAATAAAATACCAGAAGGAAAGGAAAATGGTAACTCGTTAGATGTTGTTGTCGCTATCTGAGTTTGACTCGACTATAACGCAGTGGATGGTTGGCAAGAAGAAAGAGAAGAAGAAGAAGAAAAAAAAAAAAAGAGAGAGAGAGATCGGCTACCTTTCTCTATTCTAATACGGCAGGTTGGATTGTCAAGGTAAACTGGTCAGAGAACCCTCTCTCTTTCTCTTCGCCGCACCAGCAGAGTTCTTTTTTCCGAAAAACAACAACAACAAAAAACAAAACAGGAGAGTCGTGGTAACCCTGGCGACCGAATGACGACGATGACGGTTGTCGGATTCATCTTTTGAGTGAATGTTTGCTCCATCATTTCTGGAGCTGGTGGCTGATGATTGAGGGAAAGAGAGAGGTACAACGAAGACCCCACGCGTTCCGCCCATTCTCTGCCCTTTTTTTTTTTTTTTAATGTTCTTTTTTTTTTTTTACCTTGGATGTGAAGCTGATACCTGTCTCTATTCGGTTGTAGTGTACAGGAATATGCGGAAACATGCTGTGCACACCCCAATTACCATCCAGGCGAAACAAAAATCGTAAAACACTACCGACAACTTCGGCAGCACCATAACAGCACCAGCAAATGAGTTATTTTGTTTCTTTTTCGCTATAGTTCGGTTCGTGTTTCAGATTTTTTTTTTTTTTGGTTTTTGCTAAGAGCTGCACACACAAAAAAGGAGGAAAGTAAATGGCCAAGGCTAATGGTGAAAGAAAATATGTTTTATGTACGAAATAGGCAAAGATTTTTTTTTTTTTTTTCATTTTAAAGAACCGACTGCAAATCCTTTTTTAAAAAGAGCTATTTTCTTTCGGTCTAGTCGAGGTCGCGCGCGCAAAAAAATAAACTATTCGCTTCTTCGTAGAACTTGTTCCCTTCAGGTGATAAACACCCGACCATTCGCACTGTTGTAAACTACAAGCTTTTCGATAAGCGGAGGGGTTACCATCAGCGACAAGAGATAAGATGTGGGTACTTATATATAGAATTAAAGGTACACACCGTTTGTCATCCGAAAAATGACGGAAATGAATGCGCGATATGGTCGAACAAGTATCTTTTTACTCTTTGCCATATTTTTTGCCGCCATATTTTAACAGACAACCTTCCTTTTTTTTTTTTTTTTTTTTTAATATATCGGTATGCCATCGAACCAATCAACCAGCATGTGCATCTGCCAAAGCTAACCTTGCCGGGAGGATGAGCCCGCACAATCCGATATTACTTGAAATGCATATCTTTTTTTTTGTGTTTGAATTTCAAGTTTAAAAAGGAGCCACTACCAAGTTGATGACATTGAAACATTCGAAACACGAAGGTCGGTAACAAGCGTCCAAACGACATACACTGGACACGCTGAACGAATTTGGAACGCAAGAATAAAGAGGGAAACAAGAGAAAGAACACACAACACGTTAAATGAGATACGCTTGCATTTTCCGTTGTGTTTCTCTTACTTTCTATCACGAATTTTCGAAAGATGAAGTTTGTGTTTTAACGGGGGGAAGCTTGGCCGAGTGCGCTTTAACGTCTGCGTGAGTGTAGGGTCACGGAGGTGCCATAGCTCATGGGATTTGACGTTAGAAAACCAAAGAAAAAGCCACTAGTCGACGTGGAAGCAATAAATTTTCGCCGATATAAATAAGAAAAATGTTTTAGAAAATGTAGTGCGAGTATTTTTGGAAAGATCGTGGGTTAATTGCACTGTTTAAGAATAATCGAACAGGTAAACGATCGAGCGGCAAAAAAATTGGATCGTGACCATCGCAAACTGTTGTGTTGTGTGCATAAAAGAATTCGATTCAAGCGAGTACGAGATAAACTAAAAATCAAATCCAAAAACATGCAGCCGAGAATGCAGTCGAAAAATACTCGAACGACAAGGGGAAAGTAAAAAGCGCCCGCTGTTGTTGGTGTGCCGTTGTTATTGTTGTTGTACACAGCAAATGAGTAGATGCTTTTCTTTCTTTCCCCTTCATTCTCTACGAATGTGTACACATAGCCCCAAGATAGGCGTGAATCCAAGTGGCGTGAATTTATTTTTTCCGTTTGTTTTTTTTTCTTCTTAATAGCATGGAGGAAAAAGGAGAGAGAGAGAGAGAGACGACCTTGTTCCAATTTTGGCGGAATCGCGCCAGCGGAAAAGCCATATATATCCAAAACGCAGACGAGAAAATAATAATAAAAAGAAACACAACAGGAGTGGGAGAAAGATGTGATCAAATAATTAAGAATATAATTTTCCCTCCGGTCGTCTTTGCAGCCGCAATTGCGGTGAACGAAGAACCCAAAAGAAAAAAAAAATCCATGGGAAAATACGAAAGAGAGAACCGCCAGAAGCAGCCCTCACACACGGTAATTTTTTTTGAAAGAAAAAGCCTAAGAAAAAAATAAATAAATAAGTCTGCGGCTGGTGCAACATAAGCGAGTACACTCGATTGCGTAGACACACAGAGAGCCAAGACCCGTTAAAAAAGAGAAATCATCGGGCTGCTGGGCCGAAGCGAGACGACGACGGTTGCATCAGAACGAAGCGAAACAAGGCGAATGCCTGCTGTCTTTTTCGCTAGAGTCAGTGAAACGGTTAAGCCTTGCTGTTGGCAGTAGGTGTAGGTAGCGAATCGGTCTAACCAATCTCAGCGGCGTCGGTTGAGCCACGCTGCGCGGATGACGCAACACAACCGTGATCCAATAAACGAGTGAAGGGAGAGAAATATTGGTGGCAGAAACCACAGGTTTTTTTTGTTTTGTGCTGTTCTTTATTGTTGCCACGGAGAGAAAGTGTGCATGTTAGTTGGCTTGCATGGAAGAACAACGAAACAAGCGACTTAACATTCAGTTGGCATGGACATGTACGACTGCCAGACCGAAATAGATCGAATTTCTACAACAAAATTGGTGGCCCATTTTTCATTTCGCTTCTTTTTCCTTTCCACTCCAATAACTTCACCAAAAGTTCTGAGAAATTATGCAGTCACATCTGCACACGTTTTTTTTAATTTTAAAAGGAAAGATCAAAAAATGCATTTTGGCAGCCAGGAGAAACTTGGCGAACCCGTTTGTGAGGCCCACCGCCTTCCTTTTTTTACGCAGCATTTTTGAACGGGATCCTTAATTAGTCCATGGACAAACATGGCCGTGCTCGACTATATGTATATAAATCAGACGCCACTTTCTTCGACCATGTAGCTAAAAGAACGTGGTGGTATGTTCTTGATCATCATCATTTTTGTTTTTAACTACCGTTTTCATTTTTCCCTTGCCTCGTTGACCAGTGTTCACGGCACACACTACAAGGAAGGGGGGGGGGGAAAACGGACACGAGTCGGACAACTAGCAAACTGCTGTATAAACATAAAAAAAACAAACAAAAAAACTGGCTCTCCTGCTGTGGTTATAAAAAAAAAAAATGTCTAAAAGCAACGGCTGTTGAGAGATGCGAAGAGGGGAAAGCAAGAAGAGAGCTCCATTTTTCAACACTCGATCACGATATGAATATTTTTGTTTTAACGTATTCAAGAAACAACTTCGTTAATTACGGCAACTGTTTGTTTAATTTTTAGATGATCGCTCCATGTACGGGAGAATGAGCCATGCGAAGATTGCGTGAATGTAAACAGAGTGAAGTAAGGCGAAATGAAGAACTAGAAAAGGGAACAGATTTCAGACTAAAGTAGCGAATCATCTGGTGAATTAAAAATGACCAGACAAATGTATAAGACAGCAAACGTAGATCAAAAACAAAAAAAATCCTTTCGTTGTCATTCTAATGAAATAGGAGCCGGTAGGTAAAAAGGGAGTGTAAATTTGTAAAAATTTTCACAAGCCCCGCATTCTCGCCATGGTCTTGCTAACACACTTGATACTAGACGGCACAAGGTCGGTTGACTTAAAAAATATATAAAACTGGCCGATGACGATAGCGTTCCACTGACAAGTACGTAGCAAAAAATAAAAAGAGAGAACCACCTTTAAAAAAAAAAAAAAAAACGAATAAAATTAACGACTTTTTGCCTTACAAGTCGCTAGATTGCAAGGACATTGTGTTAAGAGTGTAATCGACTGTGTGTCTATTGCGTTTCCTACGCCAACTAGCGTTAATACATGAACACACAAAAAAAAAAAAATATCGTTAGTATGCAAGGAAGACGTGAGGAGCGAAAACAAGACCATCCAAAAGGATTGGCTTTGATGGGCATATGTAAAACTAGTCGAACAACTTCTCGCCATTTGCCTTCTTGATGATACGTTAGGTTATGCTTTTACTTTAAAAAAATAAAAATGATTATATTTCCAGTTTGTCGGTGGATTTGACCCGAGGCTTTTGGCGTGGCCCGGTTCAGGGCCGCACTAGATTGCATTTTATGTGCTCCAACCGCACCTCGGGGAAGACGGCAGCAGCGAAAGAACCACGCCCGGAAAAAATTTGGCATAGAATGTTGTTACGACTAGTATACTGAACGCGTACGCCAATCCCATTTTCTTAAAAGAAAGAGAGAGAGAGAAAAAAAGAAAAACAAAGTGGAACGAGAAGCGGATCACCTTCACTTTCTGCTACGATGAAGCAAGTCATTCGCCAAGATGGAGTTGCTGCTGTTTTGTTAATTTTTGGGTCGCGAGCCAAAAGAATTGCCAAAAATGGGGAGATAAAAAGAAGAATAGCTGATTTTTCAAACCAGATTTCTGCTTTTATTAAATTTTTTTTTCTCTACCTGTCGCTCCTTCCCTCGCTCTCTCCCCAATCATCGTTTTTTTTTTTTTCGATCTGAAACAGGAGATAAGGAAATTGATTCCATTTTGTATTCATTTATTCCAAAGGGGCAGCAGCCAAAGAGGCGAGAATGGTTTTTCAATTGAGGGGATTCGATTATTTTGTCTTGCGCAACGAAGCGTTACAGATTTCCGTACATCCGCCGACAGAGCGCTTTCAGCAAGAGAGAAAAAAGATAATACAAAAGGTATACATCCTTGATTGGCTTTCTCATTGTTTTCGAGAGCAACGAAGAGGTCGAAAACGAAACAATCGAACAATTATTTTTAAGAAAACGCGAGGATACAACAAATAAACATGAAAAAAAAACTGATTTCGTTATTGTTGCATAGCGCGTCAGGGTCGGCAAATGTCGTCGAATCTGTTATCTACTTAATCAGCCACGCCCAAAGAAGAGTGAACGATAAAAAGAGAGAGGAGGGAGATTTATATTGTGCGACACATAGCTGGGTTTTTTTCTTTACTCAAGGACTAACATCCAAAAGGATTCTTGAAGGTCTCATTCCAATTTCAAGTCTGGCATTACTTCTTCTGTCTCGCCAATCATTTGGAAACAAAAAAAAAAGGGATAAAAAGGAGAAGAGACTTGAATTTAGCTGTCGGATTTTGAAAAATGTTTTTTGTTGTTTACAATCATTCCCGTAAACGGATGAACGCTTACGTTAGTATCGTGACCTCGACTGCCTGCCATGCAAACTGATGTGATTTCCTGGGCTTGTCAGAGACAAGAGCTACTGGACTGACAGATATTTTTTAAGGGGGGGGGGGAAGGGGGAGGGGGGGGGGA
The DNA here is from genome assembly GCF_022539665.2 of Daphnia carinata. Taxonomy (NCBI): domain Eukaryota; kingdom Metazoa; phylum Arthropoda; class Branchiopoda; order Diplostraca; family Daphniidae; genus Daphnia; species Daphnia carinata. Next base: position 8,084,385 of record NC_081333.1, read on the forward strand.
GAAGGTACCACGCCCAACTGCAATTGGCATCCCTTTAAAAACAAAAAATGTTTTTCGTGTTTGTTTTTGTTTGCGCATCTCGACGTGTAGCCTTGAAAAGTGATTTTCAATGCCAACCAGTCCAGACCGATCTGGTTTCTTCATTTAATGATATACAATTATAATAAGAAAAATCTATCACGAAATGCTAGAAAACAGAGGGGGGACGATGACAGCTCGAATCGCTCCCAAAATCTCGAAATCGCTTCTTCCCTACTTTGCTCGGGTTATTGACGCTTCGTCAGAGACAGACAAATGCAAACAATAGCGAGAAAGAAAAACGTGCAGCCCACTTTCTACATCTTTTCACAATATTGATACACATAAACATGAAGCGTGATATGAATCTTGCGACACGTTTTCACCACTTCGCAGAAGAAGGCAACAAACCAAAAAAAAAAAAAAAAAGAGTGAGATGCGGTCCGTCACTTCCAGCTAATAGAAAACGTAAAGGCGGGAGCCAAGAATGGAGAAATAGACATTTCGAGATCTATCTAAAGAGCCCGAACAAATACAACGGTGGACGAAAGCGAAAAGCAAAAATAAATGAGAAAAAAAAAAGAGAAAGTGGACTTGTTTGCGCTGAAATTTTAAACGAAGAAAAAAAAAAAAAGAAGAGACACGACAGGTCGGTCAGCAATGTTTGCGGGCTTCCTCTATCGGAATTGACACAAGACTATGTTTTAACAGTAAAAGTTAAAATGTCCATCATCATCAACATAAGCGGCGCCATCGTCTTTCGCCTGATTTCCTTGCCTAACTATCAACAGATTGTTTTTATTTCTTTTTTTTTTCTTTTCTTTTGCCGGCCTTGTTTGTTTTTTTTTTGTTTTTTTTTCGCTGTTTTTCTCAGTATCGTAAATCAGTATTCAAAATTATTTATATGGGCACAGGGACGCACAAGTCGAAAAAGGGCCTGTTTTAGTAGCGCCATGGCTACCCATCAACAGCCAAGTCTGCCATGGTCTTCACAATGTGACGGACAAGACGACAAAAACACAAAAGTAACAAATAATAACGAAAGAGCGAGAGAACGATCTCCCACTGAAAATGGACTTGTAGCATAAAAACGAACTAAATGAACCAGCCGGTCTAGTTTTTGTTATTTGGCTACAAGGTTGACTCCCGTTACGGCAATAATAAAAAAAAAATGCGTCCGTGTGAGTGAGTGCGTTTCGAGAATGACTGTTATACACATTTACATGATGGCCCAAATAAGGCCATGGCTTTGGCACGGATTATTAAATTTCCAGATGTGAAAATGGCCAAGAGAGCGGGAAAGTAAAAACCGGATTGCAGTTATTCATTTTCTTTTCCTTTTTTTTTTTTTTTTCCTCTTAAAAAACCCTTTAAAGATTTCTTTCTTCTATTGGATAGATTGATTGATCAATGTGATTGAGACTCTTGATTACCAGTAGACTTGCCGGAGGCTACCGATAATTGTACATTTCCATGGTCGTTATTTTTTAAAATATGATCTCGAAGGGGCGACGCTTCTACACCTACGGTTCGGACTATTTCAATGTTGACCAAGTCAACACAAACCAAACGTGTTATTGGTTTTTGTTGCTGGGACAAAACGGCAAAAAAAAAGAAAAAGACAAGGAAACTACCAAAACAGCTAGCTCGAAGTCATTGTTTAAATGGCATCCCCTTCGATGTTTTTCAAACATTCTACTTTTGGACATCAGCCACTGCAGCCGCCTTTATTTGTTTGTTTTGTCAAATACGTGTTCAAATACGAAAAAAAAAAACAAAAAAAAAAAAACACTATGAATAATAAGGAGAGAAAAGGGAAAACTGTCAAACTAATGGCGAATCGATGACGGTCACACAACGTACGTGACTGCCGTTTGGCGGACACGTTGCCATCGCAAAAAAGAGAAAAGAAAAGGAGGGAATAAAAATAAAAAGAGAAATGACAAGAATTCTCAATCACTCTGTGGGTGGAACGAGGCGAGAAGTGAAGGATAGAGATAGAACGAGGTATGTCAAGCTCGTGAAATCAGAGAATAAAAAAAAACAACATACAAGGGAATCGTATGAACTGCGCATGTGTAGGAAAGACGTTGCCAACAAATGGAAGATTCTTCCCGCAGCACAACATTAAACGAATAATGAAAAAAAAAAAAAAAAGAAGTAAAATAGCAAAAGCCTAGCGTTCTAAAAGTCGCTTCTTTTTCATCTCCTTCACTTCTTTTCTTTGCCGGGATAAAAAAAAAAAAGCGGATGAAGAGAGATGGAGAGAAAAAAAAAAAGAGAAAAGACCCGGCGTGTCCTACATTCACTAGCCGGTTCGAGGTGGTGAAGCTATCAGCGCTGCAGAGTAGGACCGAAACATCGTCTGTAAAACTACCACAACCCCATAACAGTCGAGAGAAAGGAAGGGAGGAATTGTTGTGTCTACGTTCGGCCACGTTTGGCTTTTTTTTTTTTCTTCTTCTTCTTTGGTTTGAGAGACACGACACGAATGTCCGCGCACCCCCCTGTTGAGAATTTGGGTGGGGATCGCGCGCAAAAAGAAATCACGGATGCCCAAAACAAGCAAAGATTTTCGTACATAGATATATATCTAACTCCCTATTTAGGAGATAGGACTGTTGAGGGGATGGTCAACCCTAAATAGAAAATAAAATAGTACAACAAGAAGGGGGAAAAAAAGCGATGAGTCTTCATTTTCCCACCCCAAACTTCCGATGTGGTGCCCCACTCATTTGCACCTGTGAGAAAAAATGTCGGGTTCTCGCATATTTCACCGCTAAATCAACAAGGCTGCAAGCAATTGCTTGGTTACGTCACTGGCCCTTCTAATTGATTGTTTGGACGAGGAATGAATCAAAGAAAAGAATTCTGCTTACAATTTCAAATCAAAATGAAAACGCCATGAAGCGATTGGTGGGACGCACCCAACGATGTTCCCATCATTGAAATTTAACGTTGACAGCCGATGATCGGTCATCACAATATTTTTTTTTTTTCTAAGGTGTCTTCACTCGAGCCGGTGAAAACGATTTCTCCCTCATGACTTTATTCAGAAAATATCGTCACGGCCGACGTGTTCTCGTTCGCTTCTCTCTCTCTCTCTTTCTCTCTCTCACGGTGTTTTCGTGTCGTGTAGACGGACGACACGAGAAGGAGGAGGAGTTCATGGGCAAACGGCGGTGTTGATGACGGCCATAGAGATCCTTTATCTGTCTGTCCCTCGCGCTCACGCCGCGTAACTAAGCGAGACGGATCATTGTGAAACGGGCGGCCGACAGTTTCCGCCGACCTTGGGGTCGTTCCAGCCTCATCAAACAATGAGCTCCGTAATGAAATGTCGGTCGACATTTTCCGTTTTGTTCTTCTTCTTTCGGCCGATGCGGATGAGTCGCTAATAGAAAGTAGCGGCTTTTTTTTTTCTTCTTCTTCTCTTTTTACCTCCTGGATCCGCTGTCCGAGATTTTTACCCCCAACCGCCTTCGAGAAAGGGAGGCGGAATAAGCAATTGTTCCGACTGAGAGATCAAGAATCCCGTTTCTGCTTCTCTCATCGAGATGAAAAATAATTCGAGAGCTGTACATAGGGCTTCATAGAGTGGAGATTTAAAAAAAAAAAAAAAGCAAACGAGGGCAACAGAAACGGAGACAAGCCGGAACCAGATGGCTCATGAATCGGATAGAGATAAAAAAAAGGGAGAGACAGAAGGCGGGGGAGAGGGATGAAAACGGAAAAAAAATCCGTTTGTTCTTCTTTTGTCAAGCGGAAAATAATAATTTTTTCGCGACATAAATACAATTCAAAAATTGTTATTGCCCCCTTCGTACCCTGTTACTTCTTGCCATACAGGGGTGTGTGTGTGTGCAGCTATAACCCACCAAACGACCTGCTCTTTTCTCCTCGTTCTCTCTTTTTCTTTATTTTTTTCTTGTTCAACAAAAAAGAATTTCCATCGGTAAAAACTCGGTGCTGCCCTAAGAGAGAGCCACACGACATCCGACTAGTAGTGCCACTGCCGGCTACTACACCCTCATTTCTACGATGGCACAGGTGAATCGGGTCGAAGTGAATCTTCTTCCCTAAAGCTGGAGGCCACAACGTGACCCAGTTCCCTTCTTCAAGAGGAGAGAACACAGGCATCTCTTTCTCTGTTCCAGCAGCCCACATACAACAACAAAACGGGGAAAACAAAAAAGAAATACAAGCTTCTCTTTTATTTCTTTTTCCTCCTCCACGATTCTTTTTTTTTTTTTTTTTTTTATTTATTTATTTTCTCTTTGCCTTCTCCTCTTTCGTCCTTAGCAATGGATTACGGGGATAGGTGTGCGTATAAGAGGCTCGTTGAAAGGGCATTCTTCAGTCTTCTTCTTCTTCTTCTTCCTTGTACAGTAAAAGGAGGGTGGCCACATTATCTGACCACAGGGAATACCTGACTCGCTGACTCTCTCTCTATATAATTTTTTTTTGTGGGACCTGAAGTCTGATGTATTCAGCCAACCCACCTGTTACTGTTCAGGGCTGCCGTTGAAGCTCCTCTGACTGCACCCAGTCGTTATTTTAATTTCTTTCGAGCCCGGGAATGAAAAAGAAAAAGAAGGGAAAAAGAAGAAGACATGTATGTAACCCCCCTTATCATCAAATGCCTATTACAGGTGGAATATACGTATGGTAGCCATTTCGAGCACATACCACGCGGGAATTGTAAGCTGTCAAAAGCCAAAAAAAAAAAAATTTTCCAAATGAAAAGGGAGAGGAACAAGACCCTTCTTAAAGAAATGAATGTGTCGAAGAAAAGAGCTTCAATCTCCGGAAAAACAAAAAAAAAACAAAAAAAAAATTCTTAGGTGTCTTGTTACACCTACTCCCCCCCCCCTTTCATTTAATTCTCCAGTTACGCATTACGAGGATACGTTCAATAACAAAAGAGAAAGAGATAGAAAATCAAAATGAGAACAGGACTGAAAAACTCATTAAACTAGAACAAGTCTATTGATCAAACGACTTGATTTCATTTGAATTTCATTTTCTACGCGTTTTTTTCCCCCCATCGTTGACGTTTGTTATCAACCGCTTGGCTACATTTGCCTGCATAATCACCTCACTACGATTGTACCTGTTGTCCTGCTTCTATTACTTCCTTCGGTGTGTGCTGCACACATGAAAAAAAAAAGGACTTCTTTGTTCAAATGTCTTAATGGATTTCTCCATTTCACAAAAAAAAGTGGCTGACGTCTCACATCTCTTTACTCGAAAGAGAAAGACATAGCGAAACAAAAAACAAAACATGGAGGTGCACTACAGTGATAGAGGAAGCGGTGTCGGGAAGCGTGCCGCCTTTGCTATTGTCCCGTCGAGTTCAATTGGCACTGGTGCATGCAATGATCAAGTAGTTTTTTTTTTTTGTAATTGTTCTTACCTTGTAGAGTTTCTCCTTGATGTGCCAGACGTCATCCTCCTCTTCGGGGAAGTTGTCCAAGTGGAGATCGTCACGGGATCGTGACAGTATGCGGCGTCGTGAAACCATGTCCTGTCCTATGGCTGGCCCGGAGCTATAACAAAAACAAACAGAAAAAAAGAAATTAGAAAATTGAAATCAAAAGGAAAATCATCACGAAATTCCTGTCGACTTTTCTCGAAACGTTGTACCAATATTAAAGAGGTAACAACAACAACAACAACAAAAAAAGGGGCTTGATAACAAAATTGAAAATCCAAAGAACAACACACACGACACAAACTGAGGGGGGAAAAGAAAACTATTCAATGAACAACTGGGTCATCAATAATTTTCTAAAATCCCCAATCTCCCCTCTACTGCAATTGGACTTTGAAAACATGTGCCACCCCTGAAAGACAAACACAATAATACGAGATCTAGGCTAACTGAGTATACACACACACACATTTTTCTTGGGCCTCCAGAAAAGACATTGACGTTCTTCGTAGTTGGCTATTACTTTTTTTCTGAGTCCTTTTCCCACGACGAAAATAGATAAAAGAAAACAACAACAACAGCTGAAAGCATACGCGTATCAACTGCTTTGAGGAGAATGACGGCTAGTCTGCACACAGCGAGACTGATGGTGTAACTAAACTGGCCCACCGTTGCCTGTCCGTGTATTATGACTTTGCCGCTCTTGTTTTTTTGTTTTTTTTTATTACCCGCCCAACTTGTTGGCCTAGTCACTCCAAATAGAAAAGACATCAACTTTTCTTCTTTTATTTGGAATTTTTTTTTTTACTAGCTATTAAATAAAAAAAAAGGAACAAGAGGAGGAAAAAAAAAAAACAATAATGAAACACCAGTTGGTGGATTCTTAAAACAACCCTGAGATTATGTTTTTTTGTCGCTGGAAATAGAGAAACAACCCAATGAGAAAATAAGGTATTTCACACGGGCCGGCGGAATCACCACGAGAAAATTATCCAAATAAAATTTTTAACAAAAAAAAAAAAACAAAAAAAAAAAAAAAATTTAATTAGTTGCCGGATCGTTACATTCCGTAAAAGACGAAAGATAAAGGACGCCCGACAGAAAAAAAAATCAACGAAAATATTTAAAACTAAACAAAAAAAAAAATAAAATAAAACGGTATCTTTTACATTTTCAGGGAACTTTCTCTCATTTGGCTAGAAAGAGGCACCCGAACATGCTGTTGAGCTATAGCGTTCACGTTCGTGTTGTTGTTGTCTTGGGGCCCGATCGCGTCGATTGTGTGTGTCGTGCTTGCGTGAATCTCAAAGCCCAACACACACAAGGCAGAGAACCCTACTTGATCAATTACCCACCCCGCTCCTGACACCGCTGGCAACATCCGACCGTTGCGACTTATAAGAAGGAGGAAGACACGAGGCAGCAACAAACGACGAGCGTGCTGATGAGTCCATTTTTTTTTTGTTTCGCCTCCTTCTCCTCCACCACCTCCCCCCTTTCTTCTTTCATTTTTTTTTCTTTTACCTCCTCAAAGAAGTGTTCATAGAGAGAAAGCCCATTACAACTGATTTATAGAGGAAAAACAACAGCACAAAACACGCACGCATGAAGTCAAGAGAAAAAAAAAAACAAAAGAATCAAAATATTCAAAAATATTATTAATAATAATGCGAGAAGAAAAAAAAAACAAAAAAAAAAATCTGTTGAAGCCAAGCCAATGTGGCTGGTGACCGACTTGTTTCTTGCTGAACGGCAGCACCCAGAGCGTACAGGCTTTTGATTATCTATCGTAAAGTGAAAGACGGAGGGGAAAAAAAAACGCATCACTGCCCCGACGTGGCTTTTCTCTAGTCAATCGCCTCATTTCCATTTTTTCTTGTGTTCTCCTTCCCTGCTACTACGTCTAACGAGAAAACGTAGGTCTGCTCACATTCGAACAAAAGCTCATCGGTATAACAAAGATTTCCTAGCTACAAACGAAATGGGAGGATCGGCTACGTTGTTTCATTCATCCTCATACACGCCCAAGAAATAATATTTTTTTGGAAATAAGGAAAAAGAAAAAAACGATAGCGCATTGTTTCCAGGAAGTAAGCAACCACGAACAGGGCGAGAAATAAGAATTCAGTCAACCGATGAGAGTGCGGCACGATATGTAAAGTTCGCTCTTCAAAGGGGGGGCGGTAAAGACTGAAAAAAAAAAAATTTCCGGAATGAGACGTAACAATGAGTTGTTGTTGTAGTCGAAAAAAAAAATATATATATAAAGGGATATTCGTAATCGAGCTGGGCAAATGAACAACTCAAATGAGTAGAACAAGAGAGAATCGTGAGAAACTCTAAAAACGTCATGCAAGAGTTTTTTGTTTAGTGTGTCACTCACACAAGCGAATGCGGAATTCGTTCCCAAGCGCGCAAACCATTTTCTCCGAGAGAAACGAAAGACCCCATTTCTTGGGAGGTCCTTTTTTTTTTGTTTTGTTTTGAAGGGTGACAACAATTCCGCATGCCGACATTCCACACAGTGTCGTTCGCTGTGGAGAATCTAACTGTCCACTGAATCAGCCGTCAGCAGGGGGAAACAAAAAAGGTAAATGTCAGGAAGAAACAAAGAAAAAAAAAAAAAAAAAAAAGGATTTTTTATATTTTATTTTGTTGAGCAAACTTGAAGAGAGAGAGAGATCGTCGGGTCTTTTCTATCCTCCAGTTGATTGTGACACCTGATTATGCGTGGAGAGAGTTCCACTGAAAGAGAGAAGAAAAGAGGTTCGTCTTCTTCCATTTTTTTTTTCCCCCGTCTTCTTTCTCTTTATTTCATTTTCGTGCCACAGAGACTCTCTCTTCATCTTGCAACTCCTTTTTCTTTCTTTCTTTCTTTCTGTTTCTTCCGCAACATATCATAAGAGGTCAGGGTTCACGAAAAATGTGTACTATACACGATCGTCAAGTTTCCCTTTTTCTACTCTACGTCACAGACGATTGGCAGCTGGCGCAGTTTGTCCTGTTTTTCGATCGCTAACCTAGTTTATTTACGTTCCGTCCATCTGTTGATATCGATCGTGATTGGAATCGTTCCCTCGGAGCTATTCTTGTATTAGGTCCAAGGCCGTGAACGTTTGATGTCCAGGTATCTACTGCCCCAGTTGGACTCTTTTTTTCTTCTTCTTCTTCTCTTCTTGCCAATTATTATAAATCAGTGATCATTTGGCAACTGCAACAGCAGCAGCAATAAGAATCGTAGATAATAATAATGACGCCCACGATCAACCGTGACCGAGTAGCCTTGATAGCAAATGGTCATACAAAATAGACATGACTTGTGCAATCAGTGAATCGAGAAACAACAAGAATATAAAAAAAAAAAAAAAAAAAAAAAGGGCCAGCAAGCGAATGAAGAGAGGAATTATTGTGATTAGATGTATCCACCCTCAGGAGACACGAATACTTTGCAACATGTTGTGATCAGTTTCTTTTTTGTTTGGCATCTAAATAATAGCCACTGGGAGGGATTGTAGAAGGAGGAACACTAGTATTTATACGGGGATAAAAACAAAAGATATCCAACTTAATAAGTCTTTACTGTCCTGCCCTTTTTTTTTTTTGTTCTTCATTGCTCTCTATTCAGAGAGGCAGGTATTTGGGTTGGTTTGTTTTTGTTTCACGAGATGATGAGAAGAAGGACCTTGTCACAAATTCTACTTAGTCTTAAAGCTCGAGGTTCGATTTAATTGACCAAAGTGTCTCTAGGTGTTTTTAATCGAGATTCGTGTTGTGCGCAAAATAGGTCCAGTCAAGGTTTTACTCCATTAGAAAAGGGACCTCGAGGGAGTCATCAACTCTGCAAGATACCTTACTACACCTCTTTTTTTTTTGTTGGCTCCCTATCTAAAGTGGGCAAGTGCTCGTCAATCAACAACTGCTTGGCTGTTGGCATTCTGGCAGATTGCTCGACGAGAAGCAATTAAGTACACTTATAGGGCAGAAGAAAAATCTGTTTTGGCTTTGTAATCAAATGTTTTTTTTTTTTTGCCTGAATAAAAAGGGCACAAAAAAAAAGTGAAGAGCTTATGGCGAAACGTTCATGTTAAAGCCATGATTTGATTTCATCATAAAGGTGTTGGACAAGTCAGATAGCAACTGAACGAAGAACGGAACGCAAAAAAACCGTGAAAAGAATGTCATGGAAAAGACGGCCGTGTGTTAATCTAAAGGCCGGCCAAGCTTTGAAGTTTCATCTAGTGTTCAATAGCTGCTTGCTGCCATGCTGATGTGATATACGGGCCGTTTTTTTTTTTCTTCTTCTTCTTCCTCCCGGCTGTTTTCATCCGGGTATAGAATATTCTCGGGACCCTTTTCCGATACATTGGTATGCCATCATCTTCCTACAAAAAAAAAATGCTTTCCTCCTTTTTTTTTTTTCTAGTATCAAGGGCGAATCTCTCTTAAACTCTTCAGCTCTTCCTTATTGAAACGGGCCCGGGAATAAACGCTCGGCAAGAAGAAGAAGATGGAAAACAATCGCTCCATTCTTCGACCGCCTTACTAGGAAGTTTATTTGTTGTTACTCCTTTCTCAAACGGCCGAGAATAAAACGAAACCAACTCCCATCGCCACACGTCGGAATTGAGAGGAACGCACTTGTGCTACATAGCGGGACGAATCAAAACGATCGTGAATCCCCCCTTGAAAAAAAAAAACATGCTTACATTATGCGCAGAGTTGGGAAGAAAAAAAAAAAAATAAATAAATAAAAGAAACACTATGCCGGACTGAATGGCATTGCTGGAATGCTGCACGATGGCATAGAGAAAAAAAAAAAAAGGCCCTTCCGCTGTATTTCCTTATTCACTCTCTCTCTCTCTCTCTGTCTGGGTTTACCGAGACAAACCAAAAAGCTGCTTCTTGCCTGCCGCTGATGATTTTTTTCCGGTATTGTGTTAAGCGTCTGTGTAAACGGTCCCTTTAAAAAAAAAAAAAAAAAAAAGCGGCTGTGCGCATCTTTAAGACGGATGGAAGAGTGGGACGTGTAGGTTAAAAGAGGCCACTTGGCTGGCTGGGAGCTCCAACCAAAGAGACGGGAAAAAAAAAAAAAAGATGAAAGAACCGGTGAACATTTGAACGAAACTTTCCCCTCGCAATGGAGTCGCTCTACGTGTTGAGTGTGTGGAGAATAGGAGAAAGAAAAAGAGAGAATGGAGAGGGCGGATACTCATCATCGGATAGAATGGGGAGATGAACGTTCAGCTTTTATGCACGATGAGGCGACCGATCAACCCACAGTCCCGCAGCCTCTTTCTTCCTCTTTATTTTCGCCAATAGTTTAGTGCTATTTTATTCCTTTCTTTTTCCATTTCTCCTTCGTTTCGCCTCTTCTTCTTCCTGCATACATATTTATTCGATTCATCTTTTGCACGTCAACTCTCAGAATGCTTTTGCTTGTTCATAATATCGATGAGGAATGGGCCAAATAGAATAGGGCACGTGCGCCATCCTCGACCCGCTTCCGATATACCCGCGACGCCGCCAGCCCATTTGCTCTGTCATCTCTTCTGCATCTCTTTCGGCGAAGATTCAGTTGACGGGACGGCCCGTTGTCACACTTTTTTTTTTTTCTCTCTCGTTTTCCTATTTCCTTATTCATTAGTTTCTCTCTTTCTCTTCTTTGTTGTTTGGTCTTCCTATTTTCCTTTTGTGTGTGTGTGTGTGTCTGTGAAACATTCCAGGTAGAGGTGGTCACGCGATGTTTGAAAGAACAAGTTGTCGATGGTTGTCCCGTCGTTCATGGAAGGAGAAATTGATCGGCCACTTTATTCTCCTTGCGATTATTCTTCCGACGATGGACAACACAAAACACGATGGAATGAAAATTTCTACTTGTTTGCCATTTTTCTTTTACAAGGCGCTGACTCGTTTTTTTTTTTTTTATTTTCGAATAAAGAGAGGAATTGAAATCGAGAATTCGAGTCGAACAAGTTGACGGAGACGAAATGCGAGATAAGCGAAAAAAAAATAAAACAGCCGTCGTCGTCGTTTTTTTTTTAGAAAGCGGAGGAGCCAGTAGAGGAAACTGGGTCAGTTGTTCGCCTCCTTTTTCCTCCCGTCTTTCGTCTTTTCTCTCTCTCTCTCTCTTTCTCTCTACCCCGTCTTCTGTTTGTTTTTTTTCCCCTCTGCTTCGCCTGCTACAGCTGCGTGTTGGCTGCACCAGTAGCTTAACACTACACCCGGACTACTGAAGGGAAAAGAGGAGGAGCAACGGGAAAAGACCGCAAGTAACGAAAAAATTTCATAAAAGAACCAAGAAAAAAAAAAAAAAGACAACATGTGCGCATCATCATATCTCAGCCTGGTGAGAAATACAGTAATAATGGCGGTTAATGGGAAAAAAGCAACGGGAAAGAAAAAAAATAAAAAAACAAAAAAACAAAAAGATAAAAATAAAAAAAAAAACAAACTCTGAGAATGGCGAGCCGTGCGGAACCGCTATGTTTTGTACGGGATAAGGGCACCGTGTACGCTATGCACCATGTGTCGTTTGCACGGCCACGTTTTTCTATCTGTGACGCTTAACTTACTAACACAGTTTCGACACATGTCCCACGGTAAAGAGATGAGGATAAAAAAAGAAGACAAAAACGACGACGATGAAATCACATGGTAAGTCATTTCTAGATCTCCTCTTCCCAATTTCTTTTCTTCTTTTTTTTGTTGCGTTTTAGCTGAGAGCTATCACGGCGCTTTAACTGAAACTCTAACGGTGATGATGTTTTTTTGTTTTTTTTTTTTTGTTGCTTACCTCCTTAATAGATGAAAAGATCTCCGAAAATGTTGCGTTCGCGATAACTCAAAAAAACAATTCACTCCGGAATGATGTGTGTGATGACGTAAATCGTAGCTCAAAATCGAAGGGTAGGAACGTTGTTATTTGTAAAATAACTTTTTTTTTTTTTCAACTGATCGGTAAATCAGAAAACTGTCATGCTAATAGACCCAAACTCCAGAGTCTATACGTGACGTATTCACTTTCGATGTATGTAGATGAATGTGTGGGTGGAGGGTTGTTGAACGATGATTCACAATAAAAAAAAAATAATTTCGATTTTCAGCTGAACGATGAAGTGAGAGGAACCGAATGTAGAAAAAAAAATAATTACGCTATCGCAACAGGACAGGAAAAATAAAAATAAGGAACACGAAAAGTAGACGTGCGCCGGGCTGAACGCTGGGACGTCAACTGGTTCGTAGCGCTGGCGAGAAAGTGGCTGTATACGCTAGAACCGAGAGCTTTGCCAGGTAGGGCAGCAGGTAAAAGACTCGAGGGATAGGAGGAGGGAGTAGGAGGAGGAGTAAAGAACGAAGGAAAACAAAACTTTTTTTTTTTTACAAGAAAAGGCTAGCTGTAAAAAAGAATGCAGCGCTAGCTGCGAGGGCCCTCTATCGGTTAAGTCCGACTACCTTTTTAGGACCGTCAGAGTCTGGCATTTTTTTTTTTTTTTCGTTAGTGGGTGGCGAACGTTTTTTAAGTATCGTGTGACGTCACAACCAAGCACCCGTATGATGTGTCGTCATCGTGTAAAAGAAGAAGAAGAGCCAAATGGCGGTGGGAAAATTCTCGTTGGTCGTTTCTCCGAAAGCTCTTACGATGACAATGTCACCTGGACCAGCCGCTGAGGGTCACGGGTGTCCATTGAGCCGTTTCCTTGCGCTTCCTTAACGAAGCCATTGATCAAGGCAGACCCCCATTGACCGTCCGTCGTTTTTCACTTTCCACCCAAAATGTGTTTGAAAATGGGAAAAAAAAAAAACGTGACGGCTGCGAAAAGGGTTTGAGAGAAATCGAATGTCATCAGGTGAGAATGAAGAGGTTAGCAACAAGCGTTTAGTACAATCAGTCTAGCAATGATGACGACATCATCCAACCAGCTTCCGTTCTCTTATCTCTTCTTGCTGCAAACTCCAATCATTTAGGACGGCTGTGCTTCTAACCAACTTTGACTTGATTTCTTCAATGCCACAATGTCAAAGTGCGAGAGAGCGTTCCCTTGTAATTCACGGCTCCCACCGATATTTTTAACGACTTTATCGCATACATGAGTGTTCTCATTACACTAGCGTGTCAGGGAGAGACCGTCAGCCTTAATTTGATGTTGCCAATGGCATCCACTCGACCCCAATAACATGTTTTTCTTTCCTTTTATTTCTTACGATTTTGTAAAGTCGATAATTACGACTTTCCCAGTGTGTGTTGTTACCGTTCTTTTTTCTTTTTCAAATCCCATTTTTAAAGGTGAGAGCGGCCGAGAGCGAAGCGTTTGGCGTCTCAAGCCAATGATACGAGTGACACGGCGAATTTCAGTCGTTAAAAGAAAATTTCCCCTTCGTAATAATGACTGGAGCCTCCCAGAAAAAAGAGGTACACTCGAGAGTCGTGACATTGTTCCATTCGCTATTAGACTGACGCAACGAGACCTTATCAAGGTCGCCGAGATGAGACACGCCACGCCTAGCAAAGCGGTTCAAACCAGTAGCATAATTATCAAATTCAATTTTCTTTTTGTTGTTCAACAACAAGTGATAACAGCAGTCGAATTCGCTCATTAAATTGGCTGACATTCGAAATAGTGAACAGGGTAGTAAAAAAAACAGCAGACAATTTTCTATGGGCGATAGAAATGCGCGACTGGGATGCGATCCTCGTTAAACTAGCTTTAGACGAAAATGCTGCACAGCCGTAATTATGGGCGAATACAGAAACTCAGACAAGCTCAATTGGTTTTCGCTCTATTGGTGTGGGAAAAAAAAACGTCAGATATGTCGCAAAGATTGCGGTCGCAAAAAGAACACGAGCGGTCGGAGAGAAAACTGGACAACGTTGACGTGCGGCAAGGCCAGCGGACAAGAGGCCTAGAATGAAAAGCAGTCAGAAAAGTCGTGACGCCGCTGAACTAAATACCGTTGAACGCGGTGATTCAGCTAGCCACGAAAAAAAAAAAGAAAAAAGAAAAAAGGAAAAGAAACGGAATTGCTCAGCTGAGGCTACCACACAGAAATGAAACCATTTGAAAACCACTTACGAACCAACAAGACACAACAAAAAGAACGCGCGCGCAAAAAAAAGTAAATCAGATTAGATTAAAGATAGATATTGAACTAACAATAACAACAACAGCGGTCAGCGGCTGTATGTAGAGGGGCCACGCCTGTGCACGATTTTCTTTGGTCAGCTAACTTTTACCTGACGATAGAGATGAAATATGACTTGCCCCTCAAACTGAATGCGTTCGATTTGTATTCCCGCCTTCTCTTTCCCCCGGTCTTCCTTCTTTTTTTTTTTTTTTTCGTCTTTTTTTCTAACTAGACCCCGTACGAAATAAGGCGTTGGCCCTATTTTCAACAATCAACCAGAAAAAGAAAAGGGAAAAGAGAGCAAAGAGAAAAGTTTCACTTTTGCTTTTCATTTTTTTGTTAGGGGAAAACATGGTCGATGTAAGACGCGATTGCTTTTGAATGTTTCGACTGCCCGTGGCAGGGAAGACAAATTGTGGCCGTCTAAATTATGCGTGACCAGTCGGTTCAGATGAAACAAAAAAACCAAAACCATTCACGTTTCTCCTTGCCACCAAAAATGTCATCATCGCCATCGTTGAAAGTCGAACAACTGGCAAAGGGAATTCTTAGTAGGACGAATCGAACGACCAGTTGGAACAGAGAGAAAGGGCAAAAGAAAGCAATAGAAATGTAATGAACGGTTGTCACCTGGCCGTAGGGAGGAGTCGCATCGAACGATGATACATCACGACTTTTAGAACGGCCTAATCGAACCGATCGACCTGCATTCAATCGACACGATTCAAGCCTTGGGCTTTTCCTCGACTATAGCAACCACGTCACCCATTTTCCTTTCCTTTTTTTTTTTTTCTTCAACGGCAAAACGATTCAATGAAAAGAAAAATGTGAATATATTGGACTTTTACGCAGGAAATGAATTTTTTTTCTATTGGACTGTCGTCATCCATCAGAGATAGGAATTCCGGTTTTTTCTTTCTAAATGGACGGCGATCATTGGGATTGAAAAAGCTGACGCACGACGAAAGCCAAACTAAATGTTATTAAATATTTCCTGTAATCCCCCTCTCTCCCCCAGCGCGCCAATCAAATATAGCCTACGCGTCGAGCGGAAATAGTTTTCTCCACGGCCAACGAGTTCACGAATTGAAGCTGCGATTTCTCGTGCAAATCATGACATTGTCCGAGAAAGGAAAGTGCTCCGAAAAGACAAAAAATTCCAAACCGGCAGGAGCGCTAACGCGTTTGCTTCGCCTTTAGCAACATAAATCGACTCTCGTCGTAAAAGTGGTAACGCTTCCAGCATTTTCAGCAAGATGAATCGGAATCTGGTTCCACGGTGGTCAGAAGAAAATAGTAGAAAAACATTAAGAGGAATGTGTTGCGTGAGGGTTGGGCCTCACACAACTTTGTACATAGAGACTTAAAAGGGGGAAAGAGAAGTTCAAATTGAACGGCGGGAATGCGATAACGAGTGAAAGTCTATTTTTTCCTTTCGATCAGACTCACTAGTTCGTGTAGGCTGGCACTGACCGAAAAAAATATATAATACAATTTCCTTTCATTCCCAGATAGTTCGACGTAAAAAAAAAAAAAAAAAAAAGAAATAGGCCTCACATAACTAAACCACTGAAGTGTGTTTGGAACACATACACACACACAAAAAGAACGGCGTTGGCACGATTTTTAGAGAGTTGTGTGATTTTGATTGTTTTGTGCGTCTGTATGTGTTTATTAGTTTTCCCCCCCACCCTCTTGCCTCTCGCTATTGTCAACCCGCTAGCTAAATTCTATCGGTATCGAAAAGTGGCTGGATTTCACTTCGGACCGGAACTGACCGGGAAAATTGGAGCCATTACTGAAGCAATCGTGACGGCAAGAGAAAGCCTTAATTCAAGGACCAATATAAAACATATTGTCCATTGAAAAATGTCAGCCCTTCTCCGTCCGCTGGGTGTTTTGTTTGAAATTCAAATTCGAACGTAAAAGAATGTCGAGATACAAATGCAATTTAATTGGCCTTTCGTCCTTTGATGGCCAACAAGTTATTCGACTTCTGCGAAACAATTTCAATTGATGGATACGCAATGCTCGACATGTTCAACGATCGCAATGAATCGGCCTTGGGCCTTGGTAGATGAATAGGAGGAGACAGAATTAATTATCTGTGAGCCAACAATCACGAAACACGTTTGCACGTATACACAGTGCTGAGATTGAAAATTTAAACAAAAAAAAAACAAACGAAACAAAAGCAGTTTTTCAAATCAAACAAAGGGATTCTATGTAACCATAGTCGAAAACGATTGCTACTTTTTTTTTTTGCGAGGGTTCCAGTTCTGCAACAGCTTCCAAACGTGTCCTTGAATGAAGGGCGTTGTTTGTTTTTTTAAGTTCCGTTTCCATCCACGGCATCTTATCTTTCCTTCGTTAAGTAACCGTAAATTTTTGCTTAAATTACCCTATTTTTATCGCTACATTTCCCCCATTTTTATTCCCATTCAAAGCGCCCATTTTTTTTGCCGTGTTTAACTTCGTTGGTGACCGTCACTGCTTTTTAAGCCCACCCAAATTGGTACTCAAAGTCTTCTATGAACGGCCAAAGGTCTCCATCGTGAATGCCAAACAACGACTTTTGAAATTTTCGCTGAAAGGTCGAATCTTTCATAGACGTGATTAGTCGAACGTATGCCCCCCCCCCCCCATTCCCCTTGTGCGCTAGAAAGCGGATCTTGTAATCGGTTGGGGTGTCCAGCAGAGACAAGAGTCAGAGATAACCGAAACGGAAGCGTGACGCAAGTCACAGCTTTTCTTGACCTTGACTTTAGTTGTTGATCAATAGTTTGTGTTTTTTTTTTAACTGGATGCCTTTGATTCAACCATTCCAAAGTTTCCTACGTTTGACGATTGCATTATCGTCAGTTTGGCGTGCGTGCCATTTTGGCCGCGTGGAATGCGTGGGAAATATTAAAAAGGGGAAGAACTACGGGGAAGTAACGAAAAGAAAGTGAAATTTCTCCTTCGTCGTAGGGTGGCGCCCAGTTAGCGAGGCATGGGGTCTATTGCGTGACCCGTCAGAGTTATTTCACTCAAATCTCAATTGGCGTAACCATCTCGCAAACGTTGCACGTATGCATCTGTATGACACAGCGTGGCGTCACTGTCGCTTTCACCTACTGACCTACATTATTAACCGACTGTTAAGATATTCTGCTCGGCCGCTCTTCACGAGACTTAAAAATAAAGGCACTTGGACACGCAATACCAGGCCGCTATAATAAAAAATAAAAATAAAACTCAAACACTTGACGAAGGCCGGACAACGTTTAACAGCATTGAAACAAAGGACAATCTCCTGGATCGTTTTGATTCAATGTTGTTTTGAAACGTGTAACTGTAACAACCATTAATTATTCATCAACAATGGGCAAAGGGAACTTTCAATGTTGCGCGTCCAAGCAAAACTTCCGGTGTTAATGAAGGCCGCGCAAAGGTCTCACAAAACAATTATTCAATTCCGCCAGTGTTTCGAAGAATTTGCGCAAAGTGACAGGCCAAACGGGACATGGAGGACTAGGGCGGCAAGGGCACCGTACATTGTTTTGCTGTTCGGCATAAATGAACAAAGAGTTGGAAAAGAGAGTGACGCGGAATAGCCATCAAGAAAAACATGACACACGGTGCGGAAGCTAAAGAGGCGAACTTTCTGCGTGAGTGGCTTGTTTTGTGCGAAACATTGTTTGTACTCACGTATTGGCCACCCTTGCCCATTTTCAGAGTGACGACTCTGTTACCCTTTTCTTCTTTTTTTTTTTTTTTTTTCGACTTGAAGTTTGAAAGCGAAGGTGAAACAGTCGGGATGCCTTTCTCTTTCTATCTTGCACCAGAAACGAATGTTGTACCGCTGACGGGCTGCCCTTACACACAAAAACTTTTGTATTCTTTTCTTTTTTGCCAACAACCTTGAATGCATGTTGAACGAATTAAGTCAGTAGAGATACAACAGGTTCCCCGTCGATTATTTAGATAAAAAGAAGGGGAAAACACATAATTTTTTTAAAAAGAAATGGAATCATATGAAATATCTCATTCGCTAGAGAGCGTGCGCGTATAGCGTCTATTAGTCGCTAGGTGTGGGTCTTGCACGAACACCAGGGACGGGCAAAATCAGTCCGCTATGGTATTAAATTATTATTACTATGTTTTCCGTTGTTTTTTTTTTTGTTTTTTTTTTAGCTTTTCATGTACGTCCTAAACTGAAAGTTGCTGGCGCCGGCCAGTGTACAGCCAGCCTCCGGGAGACCCGAGTTGCTGGCCCTGTTACTCATCAAGATAGTTCCCCATACACATGCAAGCCAAGGTCGTTCAAAGCTCACAGCTGGTTAGCAGGCATTCGTTCCGACAAGGTTAACATTGAAAAAATGTGAACGCTCAAAAATCAACTTCTTTCCCTTTCTGTGACGTGCTTCTAGGGTAATGCTGCAACTTCGCATTGAAGCCTGGCCAGCCATGGTTCTATTTCAACCCTCTCATTTTTAGCTCCGTTAAAAACCAGGCAATGAAGACCAGCTCACCGAGAAATCTGTCCACGCGTGAAATAGTTAATGACCAGTCATTTCACTCCCTTCACGCGAACGCTCCCTACGTGAGGTCGATTTATTTTTCCCACAGGAGATCTGACCGACGTCGTATCTAGCACCTTGATAACATTCCCCTTCGCAATCTGCCTTTAACGCCATCTTCTTCGTCTACGTGTATGTCATAAATTTTCTTTTGTTGGATATGTAATTTTTATTCACAAACACAAAGCGGTACGTGCGTGTCGGGGAAGGGACAAGCGGCGCCTCTGGTTGTTCTGCCCGTCAGCCTTGTGATTCCTCGCTTATTGTCCCGCTCTCTTTCCATCAAACTCTTTTTTTTTTTTTTTTTTTTTTTAGGGCTTGTCTCATAAAGCTCGTCACGTGTAGCAGAAGAGGCGCAAACTCAATTCGGGATTGTTATTTCAACATCGTTCGTCACTCGTTCCCGGCCTGTCATTTCAATTTACGTTATTCACGCTACTACATTTTTTTTTTTTTTTTTTATGATAGATCATCTGCCTTTCATATTTGGACTGTTGAGCGTACGGCTCCACTCTTCTGTTACGCGCACCCGTTCGCGTTTTTACGTGATTCTTTTGTGTTAAGACGATTGGTAAACACAAACACGGTCGGTTGAATCACGTCGCGTGGAAAATCCCCAAGACCAAAAGAATTAGGTGTTAACGGTGTGTGATAAAACTCCTGAACTACATTTCGGCCGTAATCGTTAAAAAAAAAAAAAAACGAGGACAATTTGAGTGTACTTGTAATCATACACGCTAATAATCCGGCAAGGTGTAAATGTAAAGATTCTCCCCGTTTTTAACCAAAGGGTATAAACAAGTACGATATGAATACGCCCATCGTGAGAATAATTTCGCACTGATTACACTTTCAAGGTGATAAGAAGCTGGAATCATCTGGCTACTACTGGATTTTAAAAATAAAACTATTTATAGATAGGGGATTTTTTACGATCAATAGAGGTTGAATAAGAAGGGAGGATGACGTTTGAAAATTGTTGTTTGGAAGGAGGGGGGCTTTTCGAATTGTGTTTATCCATTTCAAAGAAAATTGTAGTAAAAGAGATTTTCGGACCGCAGGTAGTTGACGTTTGGGTGGATGTATGGGGGGGTAGGATGACATCGTTAGATCATAAGGGACAATAAGAGAAAAAAAAAAGTCACTGAGCTTTAAAGTTTGGGGTGATGGGGCGCGACTTTTAAAGCTAAAAATCCGTCAAGAATTTCGGGAAATGAAATGCTTGTTTCTTATTGTAGTCTCAGTTCGGTGTTGTGCATCCCGCTTGGAATGCTTTTGAAAGATTAGTTTACAATAACAACCTCTCCCCTCCAGAAAAAAAAAAATGGAAAGGAACAAACAAACAAACAAATAAAAAAAAAATGGTTAGCGTAGTCAAAGCAAAAAAAAAAAAAAAAAAAAAAAATGAGAGAGCTAGACATGTTGTGTGTTTGTATGAGTTCGGTAGCGATTCCTCCGCCAGATTACCTTGCCACTCCGGGGGTGGACGGTCGGATAAGTCCCGTCTCTTTGCTATATTTGTCTTGTATACTGTGGACAACTACCAAGGTCAACCTGATCTTCCGTCGTCTAAGCGTCCTAAAAGAACACGTCTTCTTCTGCTCCCCTCTCTTTTACACGACAATTTATTTTATTTATTTATTTTTTTTTTTTCGAAAAAATTGATAGAATAAAATAAAAAAGACGGTGAAGTAAAGCCCAATGTCTAACCCCAACCCGCCCTATGATGGGTGTGAGTTCATCTGCGATGGCTAGCGGACCGTATTGTACAACTTCGAGCTCGAACACGCAGGTCGCGCCTGTTAAATGGGCGGACTCAAGGTCGACGCATATCCGGCCAAAGTTTTTGAAACATAAAAGGACAAATAGGGAGGAAGTTTGCCCACAAGCAATAGGGGGAGATTCTTTCAACACAGCGAGAATAGGAACCTCTTACTTCACTTTTACTTTAAAAAAAACTTACAACTGAAAGAAGGTCTCGCACGGGGGGTAAAGAACTCGTAAAATCATTTCATCATCGCCACGTAATGATTCTTTAGAAAAAAAAAAAAACGGTACACAAAAAAGTTGGTGGAAAGAGAAAAAGGTAAACTGAAACGGTTCATCCGCTTATTTTCTACGGAAGCGGAAACAAATTGAAAACCACTGAATCGGTAAGATTTTAAATGATTTTGGTTATTCATTTTTTCATAAGAAAATGAAAGGAGGAAGGAAGTCAAGCAGGGGGTGAAAGGCGTTTCCTAATTGTGCGGTTAAAACAAAACAAAAAAAAATGTGTCCACTAAACGAATCCATTTTGTCCGATCACGTCCCAAAAATCTCTCGACTCATTTTCTAGGAGAACAAACACAGCGGGGTTGCTCGCGATCGTTAAAAAGGAAAACCAAACAAAAAGGGAGAGGAAAACGGTAAACACCTGTGAGCATTGCATCCCTTGCTTTGCATGGCAATCAAGCTTTTAACCCTTTCAACACTGTTGGGTCATATTGATCCATGTTTGTTCCAGCAATCGTTAAAATAAAAATGGGGTTTCTATTTTTCGGGGGCTCTTACATCATCGCGCTTGAAATTCGACTATTTAAAATATAAGAGCAAATTTCAATCGGGAGTGACTGCCTTGCTGATTGGTCTTCAAGGTTTCAATAGCAATGGTTTAAAAAAACACGAGCAAATGAATTTCATCTCATTAAAGGGAGACTCTAGTTCTCAGGATATCCAGAGCGCGAAAATGTGCGAATTTCTTAACCCGGTTACGTGGCCATAATAACACGCGGGACTATCGTCTATACCACGCTGTCCGTATGTTTCTTAAATATTATTTAAATTCCGAGGCCATTACGCTCGTGGAAAAGAAAAAGGGCCAACAGACGCACATAGGAGGAAAAACAACGAAATACAACAATCAACAGCAGAGACCATTGTTTTGTTTTCTTTTTTTTTCTTTTACTGTTTCTTGGAACAATGCTCTTTTATCGTTCAAAGAATAAAGGGAGGAAAGAAAAAAAAATGGAGGCAGTAAAAAAAAAAAAAAAGAAAATAAGAAAATAAGAAAATAAAAAAATTAACGAAAATGGATAGAATCCGAACGTTATTCTATATATTGTAAGTTTTCGGGGAGAAATGAGGTTCTCTTACTGCCAAGTAATCAGAAAAAAAAAAAAAAAAAAAAATTCAAGGTGAAGACATAATGGAGACTCGTTATAGCAACTTGAGTAAGATGATATAGCGTTTCGTTCGTTACCACACATAACGACTAAAGGTGCACAAGGGTCTTCGAAAATGGCCACAAAATCTTTTAAGATGTGAGAACGCGTCAGATATAGAGAGTGAACAAATAGGTAGACAGAGAGAGAGCTCTTCTCCATCAAGTGGAAATCAAGAAACGCGTGGATGGGAAAACGCTCAACAGAGTGGAGAAATCAAAATAACGACCATACTTGTATAGTTTTTGTGTATATAGTGTCGTATTTAGTCCCCTTTTTTTTCTTTTCTTTAAAAGGAACGTCTCTACAATACACTCACGCAGACTCCCAAGATCCCGAGAAAAAAAAAAAAAATCTCGCTAGATTACAATAGATTGTCTACTACTGCCCGTTTTTGTTTTTTTTTACACGCTCTTCCACCAGAGTCGCTTTCTCCTGTCGTCTCCTGACAAAAGGGACGCTGAAAAACGGGAAGAAAATGGACAAATAAAAAATAAACGTACAAATAATACGTATAATATTCACGTACTTCACCCCCCCCCCAATGATGCAATAGCCCCAGAGAACTAAAAAAAAAAAAAAAAGAGGATCCTCTTCATCCCCCCCCCCTTCGAGGGGTGATTATTCCACAACAGTCCGTCACGTACATCTGTACAATAGTATAGAGAAAATGGAATAATAAAAGAAGAAAAAACCATTTTCTCTCTTTCACTTTTTTCCCTCCTCCCTTCTTCTAAAAATAGGCCTAGGGTGAATAATTACTCGGCAGATCTTGCATCTTCTGAGCAGAGGAGAGAAAGCTGTGGGCCTTTTGCGCTCACGCTACAGGTAGTCGAAGAGCTGGGGACGCAAAGACGCGCACGCTCGGAAAATTATAGGTCTATTCACACACGCAGAGGTCGACGCGCACACACACGGCCAAGTTTTTTTTTTTTTAATTCCCTCCCTATCTCTCAAACGCGTACACGCACAGTACAAAACTGGGAAACGCTGCGAGCGTTAATTAAGGCTTTCATAGGGCACATTTAATTTGACCTTAGCGAAAAAAAAAAAAAAAAAAAAAGAAGAGAGAATCCCAAACTCCCGACAAAAACATACAAGGCAGAAAGGGGTAATGGGTCTTTGGGGCATGAGGTCCTTTCTTGATTCTTTGTTTGCTTCGAAAACGCAGTTGTTGTTGGTTTTAACGACTGGCGACGACAACCAAAGATGAGAACCGTTTCGCACTCACGCGTGCAGCCTATGAAATTTCGCCTTGGAACGATGGCAGAACGTGAAAAAAGAAAACGATCCGCGTGCTTGATGCAAAAGTGGATTCTAAGAGGACGCATGTTTCACGGAGACTTGTCACTCATCCGTCGTGATAGTCCGATCGCAAAAATAACATCCCCCCCCCCCCCCCCCCGAACAAAATCAACATTGTCAACTCTTTACATTCAAAAAAAAAAAAAAAAAAAAAAAAGGGCAAAAGAAAATTCATAACAAACAGGTTTTTACGGGCATTCACCTAAGCTATCATCATAAACCCGTTTTTCTTTCTCCGTAAAAAAAAAAAAGGCCGTTCATTTGTTTACAGTAAAAAAAAAAAGAGAATAAAAACAGGGAAAAAAAAAAATCTAATAAACCTCAGCGGTAGTAGCTTTTTTTGCCGGTAAAGACGACCTGCTCGACTTTGGTTGATTCGCTTTCTATTCTTTCATTCTTTTGTTGATGTCGCTGTCTTAAAAAAATAATAATATGCATGTCGTACGGGCACAACAAAAGCGGACAAAGTTCCGCAAAAGAAGGTGTTGAACACCAAGTAAAAGAGAGAAAAAAAAAAAAAAAGGTTGAAGACTCAAGATCGAACTGTCGGTACCCGACAAAATCAAAAGAACAAATTAGATCGTTTCCGTCATGATGAGCTTACCGGTTATTATCGCGCTGTACATTCGACAAACGTTGAAGAGTGAAACTCTTGTTGGCCAAACTTTCTTTGGCTGCCGTTTGAGTGTTGCTAGTGGCTGACCTTTGAAGCGTCCACATTTTCCAGTCGATTACAAAATTCTGAACTGTTGAACTGTTTTAACTTCCAAAACGAAAACGACGAAGCCTCGAATTGTTTTTGCGCGCAAAAAAAAAATAAAACGCGAAATTATTCACAACACAGCACACGACGTCTTAAGGACTGTGTCAAACAGGGCGGTGCTGGGAGGGGAGTAGGTGGAGGGTGGTGGTAGCAAAAACCCAAAAAAGATCCGAAGAACGATACGACGAGAGGTCTTTAGCGAGGCACAGTCGGAATTTGAATGCGCTTTCCAAGCTGGCTGTTGTGCCGTTGTAGTCTATGTTTGCTCTGTGATCGTCGTCGGGCGCGCACGCCGAAACAATCCCGCGTGAAGCGGTTACGGAAACAAAAAAGAAAAAAAAAAAAAAAAAAAGGCAAAACCTAGGGGAATGAGGCGGCCGTTTCAACCCAATGAGTTTCCCCAAGGTAGGCAAGAGATCTCTATGAAAGAAAAAAAAAACCCATTGTTTTCTTATTTCTATGTCTGTACGTTAGGCTGTCGATTCGCCTCTTTTTCTCTTCCACGAATCGTAATGGCATACATAAAAAAAAAATGCTACACACATCGACCAACAAGCGGGACCTGAACGAAAAGAGACGGGGGCCGAGATCAGGCGACAATCGAACACCACCAACCGCCACCTTCCACATTGGATGCCAAGGCAGTGAGAACCTTCTCACGATTTTTTTTTTCCTCCAGCCCAATAGCTGCCGTAAAAGAAATTTGAATAGATTTAAACAGGGATTATAGGTCACTTTTTTTCTCCTTTTTTAAATGCCTGGCCACCCGCTGGTATCCCACCAGCATGTGTGTGTGTGTGTGTGTGTGTATGAGATATGTACCATATGATGTTAGTTGATTTCTAAGACGAACAAGACGAGTGTGTGAACATTTTCTATCGGACTGAAAATGTTGGGCGAAGGATAGGGAAAAAGAGAAAATGCTCGATGAGTCAGTTGCAAATTAAAATAAACAAAAGCAAAATATTAGGCAGCAAAAAAAACAAACAAAAAAAAAACAAAAAAGAAAAAAAGAAAGATGATGAAAATTGCCTCTTTTTTTTTTTTTTTGGATTACCCCTTTCTTTTCTTTACGCATGGAAGTTGGCTACTTTTACTGTCATGTTTTTGCAGAACCATTTATTTCTCTTGTTGCCTCTCTCTCTCTTCTTTATTTTTCCAGTCGACTGGTCATGTCCGTGAGCATTGCGTGATTGCTGTCACGGCTGGACCTTCTTTTTTGCCGCTCCTTTAGTGAAATGTCTTTCTCTATTCGTGTCTTTCCAATTGCCGACCATCGAAGCAAACCGTACAAGACATCGTCATCAGCCTAATATCTTGGACGATGCATCACATACAAAAAAGAAAAATACTCGGATTGTATCTTGATTTGCGTAAACAAATTAAAAAGCCAATGTCTTCATTAAAATATGCAAGAGCTCGCGCGTGCCACGACTCATGCTTTTCGTTAAAGGATTCTGGTGTTTATGTCATTCGGATGCGTGCGGTATTGTCTAGCGTGGGAGGGTATAGTAGTACGTGCCACGAACGCTTTAAAAGCCTTTGCACACTTTCGTTCTTTACAAAAAAAAAAAAAAAAAAAATTGCTGATTTCTTTACTGTTAGTTTTTTTTCTGTCCGAAGGAAACACAAAACAAAAAAAAAAAAAAAAAAAAAAAAAAGAAATAGAGAAAAGTTTTGGCATCGACTGGACGGGCACAGCGAGCGAACGCGACGTGAGATCTCGACAGGGTGCAACCGGTCCAGCCTTTCGGATAAAGACGACACCCTTGTTCCACCGTGTGCCTCATGCGCGTTCGTACGGAGCAATAAGAAGGTACCACCATCACACTATGGATGTCTGATCATCTTCACAAGTCACGCAAAAGAGAAAGACGGAAAAAAAAAAATAAATAAAATAAAAAATACGTTTGAGATTGTGTTGGTTTTTTCCAGACCGAAACAAAATAAATAAAGAAATAAATGAGAGAAACTCAATTACAATATATTCCTTTTCCCTCTTTTTTTTTTTGTGTTTTGAAAAAGTCACGGGGCGTGGAGTCGTCGCTGTTTCGTAGCACATCGTAAACTACCACCGGTGCTTTGCAGCTGTGCCGGAAATCTATGGCTTTTTTTTTTCCCTTTTAGATAATTGATGTGAGAAGCCACCATTAAAAAAAAAAAAGAGATAATGGCAAGAGAAAAAAAAAAGAATGAAATACAAACAATTAAAAAAAATGCGGGGGACGGAGAGACGCGCGCGTCTTATAACGTCAGGAATGGCGTTTGGGTTCCAAAAGTTCAATCCCCCAAATGAAATATTAAAAAAAAAAAAAAAAAAAAAGTAATAAAACAGAACTATTCGGTGCCGTAACTTTCCAATGGAATAATGTCAAAATTGCACAAAGTTAGAAGTAACAAAACGCCCGTCTTTTTGTCTGAATCTTGAAAATGCATCAAAGAGAGCGGATGTTTAAAAAATTTTAAATATGGAAAAAAATAAATAAATAAAAGTTTTAACAAGAAAGCGGTTTGACACGAGGGAAAATGCAACGCAGGATTTTGGCGAAACCCATCAGAAAAAAAAGAGGCAAACAAAAAAATCACGGCAAGTGGATCTCGACGTATTTCAGACCGGTCGTTCGCATCGTAAAAATAAGCAAAACGCGGCAGGACAAGGAAATATTTTTCCGAGTCTTTTTGTTGGTTCCCCTGCTTCGGTTAACAACGGGGGGGAGAGTGGAGAAACTCGGACAGAATCTACTTGACGGCTAGCAAAAAAAAAAAAAAAGGTCTTGATGGCTAAAGGATCAGACTCAATGGTTGAGATCAATTACAACAACACCAGAGAAAGTTTGTTCGAGATTGAACGGTAATTTTTCCCTTTCATTTCTTGACGAAAGTGAAAACTTTAAGTAAGGCGATCATTCTTGTTGTTGCACATGTAAGCAAAATACGGGCCGTTTAGCGAAACACAAGTAACAGATCAACGAATGCATGAAGGGCATCGTGATGAAATGCGCTATCCCTTTTTTTATTATTTTTTTTTTTTCCAAGAGAAAAGCAAACGCACTAGAAAAGGAAAAGAAGCGGGGAAAATTGATGCGATAGTCCATCTTAGTTATGGGGTTTACCCGCTACTCATTTTTTGACGTCCCCGGCCCGTCACAGCTATTTATGTATCCAAATCATGAATTATCGATTGCCTGTCCAAGTCAATTTACAAAAAAGAGAATCAAAAAATGTTTTGAAGCCCAAAACATTTCATTCTGTTCAAAGCCGGTACATTTTTTTCGAGCTGATAAAATCCATTTAAAGGGACTGATAATCCCGCTTTTCAATACAAAATCATATGCATGGAAAAGAAAAATACCTTCATACCCCGCCCGACACAAAATCTCATTCGTCAGCCGGTAGAAATTCAGGTCAAAAAATACCTTTTCGTGCCATAGTTACGTGGCTGAAAAATGAAAGAAAAAAAAAAAACGTGTAGACGAGCCTCGTGTTGTGCCATCGCTTGCCGCCATCATTGACGACCCTCCCCAAGTTATTGTGCCCTCGTGTAATACCAATAACGTTAAAAGACTTAGGGGGTCCGAGAGCCGCCTTTTATTTCATTCGATTTTATGCTACGTTCTTTATAATATCTAGGGCCAACAAGTTTGATGGCAACGGCAAACAATCTCGACTGTTGTGTCTTCCCCCCCCCCCCCTTTGTACGCTGATGTGTTTTGCCCTCACCCATTTTTTTTATTGCATTTCATAATATTTTTGATAACAAAAATGTTTGTTCTACGCCGCATTTTGTCTCGTGTTTCTCGGTGGTGTTTTTAGAAATTATTATTACCATTATGTTGTTTTTGTTTGTTTTTTTTTCAAGAAAAAAAAAATACAAAAACAAATAATAGTAAAATTAAATGCCCGGCCACTTGCTGATATTATACGTCGCCCTCCTAACTTTTCCTTTCACATTTTGTATTCGTTTCATTGCCGGGCAAGCCACCCGACCAACTCTATCTTGATGAAAGAAAGTTGCTCTGACAAACGATTATTATTTCATCAAGTGCTCTTTGTGTGTGCTTTCGTTTCCATACAAAATGTGATAAAACCGAGAAAGAAAAAAAAAACTAGCGTAAGTTGTCTCGCTGGATAACGACGACGCCGGCGATGACGTCCAAGGACGAGACACCCACACACATTTACCCAATTATGAATAGAGATCGAGTTGGTAATCGTTTTAGCCTTTACAAACGCCCCTCCTCCCCCCCCCCCCCGACGACTCTTTATTGCGTGTCTTTCTTTACCCAATTGCGGTGACGTTTGCGGCATCTGCTTGTAAGCCACTTGTCGTTGCAATAGCCAACCAGCAAAAGTTGTTTGCTCAAGCGAGTCATTGCGCCACCTTCGAAATGAAACACATGCATGGGAATTTAGTGTTTCTCAAGATCACATCAAAAAGGTAAAGGTCAAACGCTGGAGCGGATGCTGAGTCCTTTTAGGCAGCACTCCAACAATCAAAGACGATGAAAAGTGAATCTCTTTTTCGAAATAGCTAGCGGCTAGCCAGTCATCGCTCTATTACGCAATGCTGAAACGCGGCAATTCACGATGGGTCGATCCAATTTCGACACTGAAAGAAATGGGAAAAAAAAAACAGACAAGACGAAGCGAGATGCCGGACTCGCCGGTTCACCGCAAAAGGTAAGTAAAAAATGGCAGACACGCATCGAATTCTCTCGATAAATTGTGTTACTACGCTCGCGTTGTTTTAAACCGAAAAAAAAAGAGAAAACGGAGTGAAACCGTCAAACATGGGCTTGGCTATTGTGTGTGTTGATATGATCAAAACTAATATAAAAATAACAATAAAAAAGAATCCATATAAAAATAAGAAGTCACGAACGATGGAAATGCCTGGGCTCCCTAACGCAATTTCGCGTCCACACAAGTGAATACGCATGTTCCTATTTCCCTCCTCTACAATTCGTGTTTTTTTGACAAGTAAATTGGACGCGGTCATATAACTAAAAGCATCAAAAAAAAAAAAAAAAAAAAAAAAAAAAAAAACCGAAAAAAAAGGATAGAAGATAGGCATAACTTTCTTTCATAGGGTAGATATCCGTTTTACTATGTGATTGTTGTTTCAAAGAAAAAGGAAAAAAAAAAAAAGAACCACGATTAAATGGAGTGACATAAAAGAGACGAACGACCGGCCATTATTGAGCTGTTTACCGCATCGAACCAACAGTTTTTCGTAAAAGAAAAAAAAAAAAAAAATATGGAAACGATTTGTTTGGGTTGACGAGTTGAAGCAAAAAAAAAAGAGAGAACAGTTACCTCAACCACCCTCCGCAACGAGGCGTGCTTCTGCTTTGGGCAAGGCCAAGTGAAGACCGGCCCAAACAGGACAACAAATTTCAAAAGAAAAACGTGTATGACCCGAGTAGGGTAACAAACACGACGTAAATAATATAACGGCAGCATGTGTAATTCAAAAGGAAAAAAAAAAAAAAAAAAAAAAAATCCTCTAGAAAAGAAAGAAAAGGGAACAGCCGACTGAGCTAAATCACACAATCAATCAGCATCCATAATTCTTTCTTTTTGGGGTTTGTTGTTTCCCATAAGGAATACAAAGACGGGTTGTTGTATCAAAAGCTTCCAACTAGTGCTTTAAAGACCTACATTCCTGGACGACCAGGCCTGGCCTGGCCAGATTTTTTTTTTTTTTTTTCGTTTGCTGGGAAAACATTCCATTTATGATTCCGCTTTAAACTGGCCTGATTCCCGTTGACAACAAGCTACTGGCTAGTCGGTCACACGGAAAAAAAAGGAGTAATTAAAAAATTGCTTTATCAGTAAAAGAAGAATAAGGAGAGAAACCAAAACTAATGAACCGCTCCCTTTGTGTAAAGTACAACCAACGAAACGAAGGACGTGCCGATTGTCAAGCGTGTGCTCACGCACGCGCTCTCTCTTTTTTTTTCGGTCGCATCGTTCGTTCTTTTCTAGGTTCTCTCCCAGGACTCTTGCAATGACAAAAGTAATGTTTCCAACCCGCTCCCCAAGATTTAGTCTCTTTCCCCTTGGTTATTGTTTCGAGCCAGTTGTCAAGGTCCGGCCACTAGTGGCTAGATCCGGACAGTGTGTGTGTGTGTGTGTATCCCGTCCGCACACACCGTCATCTCATTTTTTTTTTTTTTTTTTTTTTTTTTTTTTGATGGAGTGGGATTTAGAAAAGAAAAAAAAAATGGGTGTCATCTACGCTCTCTGCTTTTCTTCTCACCGCCAATCAGCAGCTATAAAGCTGTACGGCCGCTATGTTCGTCAGTGCTGCTGCAGTCAACTGGAACCAACAAGGCGATGCAACAGCAGCGAACTCAAAAAAAAAAAAATAAAAAATAGCAACAACGAAAACCATTTCTTTGATTATTCCAACGCTTTAGTAGATCAAGAGCAACCGACTCTTTTGTCATTTTTGCTTTTATGTGCGGCTGTTGTAAAAAAAAAACAAGAAAAAAACAAACCAAGGCTGCTGGACTACTAGGTCCAACCGTTACGTGGCACTGGCCAAGTAGATGGTTACAATAGAACAGCAAGCTTCACACAGTAAAAAAAAAATCCAAATAAATAAACTCGTGGAAATATGAAACAAAAGAGAGAGAAAAAAACATCCAAATAAACTGATTCACGCACGCGAAATGAAGTCGATAAAACGCGTATAGACTGGATGGACTAAAAAAGAATAATAACCCACCTACTTTTTTTTTTCACTTAAATGGGTGTGGGCAAAGGAATGCGGTCGAAAAATAACGAACGAACGAACGAACGAACAACAAAAAAACTATTACGTAAATAGCAGAGTCGATCATGTTACTTTTTAAAATTACCGCCCTGGTCGCTTCGCTGTCTGGGTATCGTGAGAAAAAAACGTGTCACGACGCGACGCTTTGGCGGGCGCCCACTTTCACGAAGTCTGATCATTTCAACGTTTGGTCGCTTCGTACGATTGTTCCTATAGGCAACAAATATACGACCCTGTCAACGGTCGTATTCAGAAAAAAAAAAGAAGAAGAATAAGAAAAAGGGGTTCATCCTCAAGTTCAAGGCTGCCCTTTTTTTTCTGGTAATAGTATGGCTCTTTTTTTTTTTCTTTGACCGTAAGCCCATAGAAATCTGTACGGGGTTAATTACGCCGGCCATTCATATACATCTATCTTTTGTCGGCCTCTTACCACATCCATACAATTTTTTTTTTTTTTCCTCTATAAAGTACAATAAAGAAACTGCTCAGGCCGCCCGAACCTATATAGCAAGATAGTCATCTTTACATAAGAGAAACGAGACAAAAAAAAAAATGAAAAGAAAGAAAACTCACGAAGAGACTTTGTTCTTCCCTTTTCGCTCTCATGAAAAACCATCGCTTCTATTATTTTATGATAGCAAAGACCTCCTCAAGACAATATACATATGGGATTAGCCAGTTTTTTTTTTTTTTTCCCTTCCCCCCTCCAGTAGGACGGAGCGTGAAAATGGAGAGTGGAAATGGCGCCAAAGCATTCAAATTTTAACCTGTTGGGTCGTCGGGGTCAGTGGGCTCAACGCACGTAGGCCTCATCAGTCCACCATTTTCATTAAGGAATTTTTCATGTCTTTCCATGCTTCTATTTGAATATTTTAGAAACGGCTGTAACTTACCGAGAGCGTGCGCTCTCAAAGAATCTCTTGAAAACGAAACATTTCGATATTCTCTTTTAAGGAGATATAAAAAAAAGGGCTGTTTTCCTCGTCTTTTTATTTAAATTTCGTATTCTTTCGTCATAATAAATGTCTAGCTTCTTCTCTGTGAACCCTCCCCGTTTGATTCTCTTGACAGATAAATTTGGACACGAGAAGGAGGAAGAAAAGAGAGAGAGAAACGACGATCTAGAAAATAAAAGAGGAAGCTCGCAGGTGCTGCGACTGGACCCTGCTGGACAGGAAGGCGAGCGTGGGCCGAATAACTCATTGCTCCCCTCCCGTTCTCCCATTCGACCATCGGTAGAAGGCACACAAATCTTGACAGCTGTTTCTCTCTTCTTCTTTCTGTTAGTGTAGATATCCTTTCCTTTTAAAAACAATTTTCCAAGAGTCCAGTTAAAGAGCTGTTTGCCGAGAAGTTGATTTCGAAATACCATCGTCACGCTGATTCACGCTCTGATTCCCAACTGCTACAGAACAACTCCGAAAAAAAAACAACAAAAATCTTTCATCCCGCGCGCTACAGTCCCCCAAGCAAGTGGCCACGATGCTTGTCACGTAAAACGCGCTGTTTTGTCAATTCATCGGCACAATGTCACGACATTTGGCTTTTGTTCCTCTACGGTCAATCGCCTCGCCAACGTTCAAAATGAGATGAGCTGGAGGGAGCGGTTGGATAGTCAAAGTTTGTAAAAAGAAAAATTTGTGCTGGCAAAAGAAAGAAGAAAATGACCCCAACAATTCAACGGTCAACCAAAATTCGTAAAAAAAAAAAATGGCAATCCTTGAAGAGAAGTTAAACAAACAGCAGAGAAATCAGGAGTGGAGGGTACGAGTCACGATTTGAAAATGGGTGACGACATGACGCATTTTGTTCGTACGTTACGCCAGTCCAGTACAACGCACTCTGAAGATGGGGTGGCTGCTGATCTGATAGGAGTGGCACGAGATGTCGAGTGGTGGGAGGGCGTAATATTCAAATAAGAGAAAAAAAGGGAAATGCTACGGTAAGGTGGAGGAGTTGACAGGTGAAAATTGTTCAGGAGTCAGGCCGTTTGAGCAACAGTATTGTCTATCACTCTTCGGCGAGAAAGTTGAGGAGTGGCTTCATCGTATAGCAGTATTGGCCACAAAAAGTACTGCTATACCGTACGAACCGACCACATAGTGTTTTCGTGGGTAGACGTCACTCAAGACAGTAACGGAAACTGATGGCTCCTTCAGCCCATTCTTTACTTTTCTTTAACTTTTTTTTTTTTCTTTTTAATTTGAACGAAGAAAAATGCACATGGTTTTTCTTTTACGTCAGCCGTATCAGCTCCGTATTAAAATATCGTAACGATAAATTTCAACTGCAACGTCCATTTTTCTTTTCTTTTTTTTTATTTTTGACCCATTTTTTTCAGGTGCACAACTGCCACGCCGAGAGAGAAAATTTGATACGGCAGCGATCACGATATATGACAACCTTGACCCATTTTTTGCACGTGAATCCAATTCGATTGAAACAGAACTATTACATTAAACAAAAAGCAGAGAAATATCGAAAAGACAAGCCCATTATTCGTTGTTCTCTAGAGTGTACAAGCATTTAAATAATTCCACCCACTCATTCTTTTTTTTTCTTCGGAATCACCATTCTCTATTTTCTCTCTCTCTCACGAAAACGAAAGGGGAATTCGAAAAAAGAAAAGAAAAAAAAATTAAAACATAACTATCCCTCCGTTTTAACCTTGATAACAAAAGAGAGGGGCTCACAAAAGAGTTCGTGCTGGAACTACTGTCAACTGACTTTTCAAGATATAGAGTTAATGTGAAGCTAAACGTGTTGGTTATTTCCCTCCATTCCCCCTGTGTTTCTTTTTATTCTTTTTTCTTCTTTAGACAAAGATGTAGAAACATCTTATAGCCTTCGTCGTCGTAGACAAACAAAAATCAAAACAAGCTCAACTTGTAGAATAGTTTAGAAGGGGGGGCTTCGAGTAGAAGATTGCGGTTAAAGACGGTAATAAATAGTCTGGACAACACGACCAGAGATTTTCTAAATAGGAAAACATACACAGTATGTGCATACAATATAGCAGTAGGCATATAATGCAGTATGCAGTGGAATCCTCCCCCCCAAAAAAAAGAAAAGAAGGCGCCACCATCCAACCCCCCCAAAAAAAGACGAGAGAGACAAGAGGGGGGATAAGGGGGCTCCGAGATTGTAGGTCTCGATATGTATAATCAATTCTACTTTTTCTTCCTCCTCCTTTACAGGTAACCTGTTGCATAGCATTAGAGGGGGAGAAAGGATGGGGGGCTCAGGTGGCGACGACGGCTGAACCTGTTCCTAAAGACACAAATATTAAAACAAAAACTCTTAGGGGAAACGAGCAGCAGGTGAAGCAACCGGTAGTAGTTTGAACTTCAGCACGCCCGCAGAGTTCATTGATCCAAACCCAGCTAGCGTCCTTGCCGACTTCTTTCTTTTTTTAAATAAAAAAGGTCAAATAGCTCTTAACACGAGGGAGAAAAGGGGAGAGAGGGCAACATGTTTAAGTTTCTCTAAATACCTAGTCTCGCTGCTTCTTGATATTAAAAAAAAAAAAAACATTTTTTTGTGTGTCCGGGGAGGGAGTTTTGTAACATCGTTTCACCTGTCTCTTCGGTTGAAAGTAAAAGTAGCCATCGAAAAGAAAGGAAAAATTTAAAAAGGGAAATTGTAAACGAATTTTTTTCTAGTTTGAACTTCATCATCTTTCGTGAGCAGAAACTATTCAATAAAACCAATATTTTGAAAACCGTCAAACTATTTTCGTGGTTTGTTTCGTTCGGTTTACAAAAAAAAAAAAAAAAAAAAAAAAAAAGGAAAAAGATAAATTGGAGTCTGATGATGCTCAAACACGATTCGTAGACGCCCCAGACACACCCCAAACTCGACGCTCGTTTAAACGAATATGTGAAACAATGCAATAGTTAATGTTTTTCACGAATTCTGGGGTTAGTGATTAGAGACTCTTCTTCCTAATTGGTGTTGCTCAAGCACCACTCTTTTTGTTGTTTGCATCTGATCATTTCCCTTTTTTCTTTGAATTTACTTTTTTTGTTTTCCTCCTTTTAATTACATTCCTCCGTCAGAGACGTACAGAGCGTGGGGGGAAGGCCTTCGCCGACATTACGGGGTAAAAACGAGTGGGGTGGTCGAAGGGTCGTCACTCTCTCTCTCTCCTTGTGTAATACCTTTTAGCCGCCTGTTGCGCGTACCAAGACAAATAAATTTATTGCAAATGCGGCCAGGTTCCACTGAACGGCTTTTTGTGTCGGAACAATAAAAGTTGAACAAAAAACGATAAACCTAAAATACGAAAAAAAAAAAAATTACATCCCTACTGTACCCATTTCGTGTACTGCTACCTATGCGGTTAGCAGTTTCTCAATCAACGGGGCGAAAAATGCCTTTTTTGTTTTTAATGTGCAACATCAAGGGATGTAATGGACAGGTACAGCCAGTAAAAGAAAATTAGGAAATGAATCAAGTACCCTCTTCCCTTGATTGAAATTTGATGAAGAGGCGAAAGCCATCATTTTCTCTTTCCTTCTCTCACAATATCCCATTTTTACGTGTTAAGTCATCTGTTCGTTATAAATTTAAGGAAGAATCTTTTTTCGGCCATACGTGCTGATACACGGACAGAGAAAGGACGCGAGAAAGAGAGAGTGGATGTGTGTTTGGTATCGCTGGTGTCCGCCGTGGCGCGATACTAAATCTTTAAACACAGAGAGGAAAAGGCCAACAGAAATAATAATAATCCCAAAGTCCGTAGCAATTTACGAGCCGCTTCCTTGCCATCAACTCTACGGCTGTTCAGTTACAAACACAACGTACAGCGTTGCGATTAATATCATACGCAAGCCCACAAAAGGAACACAGCAACTGTATGCCACCAGGAAGAAAAGCCGAAACATTTGATTTGCGCGGGAGAGTTAAAACAGAAAGAAAAAAGGACGCAGGTGAATTTTTAATATGTTTTCGTATGGACGGTAAAAAGGAAAAGTAATGGGAGTGATGAAATAAATCACAAATTCATCCGAGTGGATTAAGTGGGATTCGTTCAAACGGAAATCTTAAGGGTCACTCGGTACGCCCCGAGATATCGTACTTTCTCTCTTTCATTAAATCCCCCCCCCCATGTTTTTCTCTTTTCTACCATTATCAAAAGCAGCTCTTACCCTATATGTACCTGTAATGGCTATGCTGTATCACTTGCATTTTTTTTCCACTTGTTTTGATACATCGCGCCATGGGAGAGAGTCCTCATTTTGGAAAAAAAAATGGCGATTTCAAGCTCTGCTAGAATTCTCGTGAATTCTGCCCTTTAACATCCAAATGAAAACGAAAACCGCGCGCGTTCTATTCAACAAGCACAAAAGCGTGGGCGTGGCCGGTTTTGTTCCGGGTATTTCTTTAATTTCCATGCAAAGCAAAAATCTAGCTATCAACTCTACCAATTGGGTTTATCTGATGAAATGAAGGTCGTTCTCAAAAGCCGATCACTGTTTCAACAGCAAACATTAAAATCGTGAAAAGAAACCAAACACGAAAAAACGAAACGTCAATGCAATTCCTTTTGTTTTTATATTTTAATTCTCGTTCGTACCAAGGACGCTGTCGACATGTCGGACACGAAGACCACGAAACAGCCAAGTAAGGAATGCGGATCGCCCAGCGTGATTAGACCCCTCCCAATTTTGTTGCCATTTCGGTCTCGATTGCCACAGAGCACAGGGAATTTGGAGGGGTTATTGCTGAGTACTACTCAATTTGAATAACACGCATTCAATTTTTTTTTTTTTTTTTGAAAAAGCTCAAAGGATTTTTCACGCTAGGAGAAGTCGTCGGAAAGCCACGAAGTCTTGTTACGTGTCAATGGCAGCAAAAAGATAAACTCAAAAAAAAAAATGCGCAATTCAGCCGCAAAATGAGAGAAATGACAAGGGCGCGGTAGTGAAACACGACTTTAAAAAAAACACACATACACACAAGGAAGAAATGAAGCAAAATAAAAGCCTTTTTGTTCTAATCTCGATTTGTACAAAACCGCGTAACACGGAACATCCATCACAGTTGTGTAATGGCTCTCTATGAAAAGAAAATGAACTAACAGGAGGGATAAAATAAAATGGCCTTTAATGTTTACCATTTAACAAGTGGAATCGGATCCGGTATGTGTATGTGTGTAAAGTCAAAGTCGGTGAACATACACGGTACAAGTATGTACGCAGAGAACCAATTGGGAACGCAACACTTCAGGGTTGGGAAGTGGGCACTCAAAACCGCGTGAACAACGCTAAAAAAGAAAGTAGGCCACAATTGTGCACAGACTTTTTTTTTTGCTAGCGAAGGGCGTGAATGTTACTTCGCTTTTTTTTTTTTTTGTTGCCTTCTTCTCTTTAGCTTCTTTTTTTCCCTATGGCGCAGAATGAATACCACCTTTTTGTCTTATCTAATCTCTTTCCAATTTAGAATCGTTCGGCCGAAGAAAGTTAACGATCCCTATAAATTAAGGACTGCGACGGGGTCAATGCGATTTCGATAAAGATTTTATCACGCCCCTGTCAAGCAACAACAAAAGTGGTACAAGATGCATTGAAAATGCCAATCAATTGGTTCTCCGTTAAGTTGGGAGAAAAAATAAAAATAAAAACAGAAAGCCGAAAATAAAAAATCATGGAGAGAAGCAATTGTGGGATGTAACCGATTGATATCGCCAAGTCTGTTTCATGTGAAATTCATGAGCTAGGTTCAGAGCGAACGTGCACGGTAGCAACACATGCGTATTATTTGATTTTTTGTTTTACCAGATAGAAAAAAAAAACCGAAGGGGCTTTTGCAATCGATGCCGAAACGGGTTTCATATCAAAAGCAAGGCAGGAATAACCTTATCGAATAATAATAATATTGCACGACTAATGATACGTGAAGAAAAAAAATGGGCGTTGTTCCTTCCTAATCATTCTTCTCTTTTGTTCCAACAAGTTTTTTAGAGGCCAGCGATCGTCCTCCAAGACGACTCATCAACTTGCCAAGGTTTTTTTAAAGCAACCAATCTTCATTTGTATTAGCAAAACCACCTGATTCTCAATTTATCTGATCAAAGTAGAGTTAACACGGAACGAATGTCAACTAAACTCGAAGCGAAAAATAACGACAGAGATATTGGGTTTAGGAAAAGTCCAATCCGAAAAGTAAATATCATCAATTCAAGAAGAGTTTATAACAAGACATTATTTAAAATGCCAGTAACTGCGGGAGTTTTTCGGCGAATGAATGAAACGAAGTGACAATCAACTTGTGAAGAAGGCCCCTTAGGGAGATGGTAAACACACAACACTCCCCTTTTTTCCCTCTCCATAAAAAAAAAAAAAAAAGAAAAAAAAAAAAAAAAAAAAAGAATTGTCGCTTCGTTTGTTCATGAACGGTAGGAAAAGTGAAAGGTGTCCGACAGTGTGTCTCCTACTGTCCGTATGGCGACACTTGATTTATAATGAAAAAGGTCATCTAGCGACAAAGCTCAAAAGCTCTCACCTATTGTAAGCAGAACATCCGCATACACAGGTAATACAAAAAGAACAAAAAGCAAATGACCATCATTCAAACAATGCTTAGCCCTTCTCAGGCCCCGACAACAACAAATGTGTAAAGACGATTTTTTCAAGATCTTTTTGCACGAAAAATTTGCTCAGACTAGGTCACGGACAGACGCCTTTTCCTTCATTTGGCACATCGATGTCGCCACCGCATACACAACGCACGCGTGCAGCCGTCTTATACATAGAAATTAGCTAACTCAATGAAGGGAAAGAACGGAGAAAGACATGGCATTGTTCGCCGTACATGCCAAGCTTTGATCTTTTCGAGTAGCAGACAGATGAAAAAAGAAAAAACAGATAGGAAGAGAGAGTTGGATGTAGACTAGTACTCATCTCATCCCACGTTGCAGTCGATTTACCTGCGCTACCCGCTATTCAAAAACATGTCCCACGAACCACAACATCGAGAAGGAGGAAATACTCGTTTCCAACTCTTCTGCAGCCTTTCCCCCATTTCATCAACAAGCTGTCAGTCAGCAACACAGAAAAAATAGAAATTGGATTCCCAGCCAATACGCATTGAAATGGGCTGGATGATTCCTAGTGACCCAAATGCTACATGACGGCTCCATTCAGACGGATGCGTTTCATAACATTCTTCAGATTCACCAATCCGAAAAAAAACTCCGTGTCAATCAAGTACCATCAACGTTGATGGTTCAATAACAAGTAGGCCGTTTAAAAAAAAAAAAAAAAAAACCCACGCTACCAAAAAAAAAATAAATACTAAGAATGATAATGAAAATCGGGACTCACTTCCAGTCGCGCTCGTAGCCCTTGATGTAAGGTTCCATAAACTTGCAGTCTTCCGGCAGTTCGGGTTGTTTGAAATACGGTTCCATCCGGCTGCCGGCAGCCTGACCTCCGCCAAAGTTGTTATCACATGAACAGTCGGCAATCTTTCCCGTTTTGATTCCAATCGGTATGTCCGGGACGGGCCGCGTCGAAATCATTTTCATGTGTCTGAGCATTTTGTTGGGGCTATTTGTTTTTTTTTTTTGCTTTCTCTTCGTGTTATTGTTGAACGAGTCACGCCACGAAACGATCTGAAATCAGATGAAGAAAAAAGAAAAGAATGGATATTTACTACACAACGTCCCTTATGCTTTTCTCAAGATGTGACATTGAGACCTGACACGGATGCACGACTGAGACAGGTTGATAGTCGAGCACGGCCTACGTTAAGATGAAAGATTCCTCAATGTCATTCACAATTGACAGGTAGGTAGGCAGAGGGGAGGGGGCAACACTAATCCTTGTACAACATTTCCAAGATTCAACCAGCTGACAGTCCAATCAACGGGGTTCCTCGCATTTAGCGTTTTCTATGCCTGAACAAACACACTTGAAAACCCCGCGATCCCTTTCTTCGTCAGAAAACAGACACGACAAACTCAACGCAGGTTATGATTCTTACGGGAAAAATCAATACAGCAGGGGGGCCACTAGCAACCTCTTTCAGTCGTTTGAAAATGATGGATGATTTCCTATTAGCCCTACCTCCTTTCGCGTAGGACGCACACTAGAAATGCAAAATACGGGCAATAGTGTTTGTTTTGATATTTGAATATTAAAACAAGGGTCTATCCCACCAAAACGGATGGAAAAGATTGGCCAATGTCTGTCAAACAAGACGGTTTCTAGTCAACTGAAATAAATTAGATTTGTTTTGTCTTTTTTTTTCTTGGCTGGCCAGTGAAATTGAGGAGCATCGTTTTCTCTCATCTCGAAGCTGGTCCTCTCAGCCAACCGACAAATGCATATCGTCCTCGTCGCGGTCGAGAATTGAGAATTCAAAAGCCATGGACAAGAGAAAATTCTGGATAAAGGAGGCCGGTCTTCAACTAGTCCCACATATGAACAAAAACAAAAAGGGAAAGTCAACAAGCAGTTCTCTAACGCGAGTCTTCCTTCCTCACGGTGACGGGTATAATTCCGCAAAAACTCTCCCTGATCCAGAGATAGAAGCGCTTGGGTAAGTGCGAGCGCTTTGAAAGTGATACGATGAAAAGCAAGATTGTTGGAAAAAGAAAAGGATGGTAAAAGAATCTATAGCATGCGCATTGTTGATATTATTTGCATTCGCAGATGGAGTCCGACTCCACCGTTGTTGATGCTATCAAACAAAAAGGTAATGGATCGCCGGCTCTATGAATTCGCTGACCAACTTTCCAAGCCACGGGCTATAGGTTCATGTAAGAGTCTTGTGGATCACTGGGCTCTTCCAGCATCATCATTTTTCATTTCGCCTACACAACGCGTTTGATTGAGCGAAGGAAGCACTCGATTTTACCAAGAAAGAAAAAGGGGTCTAAGTCTAAATAATTCTATTTCCCTTTCTCTCTGATGACCTTCGATTATCCGCATGCAAATCTACCGCCAAAGAACGTAACGCATCTCCGTTAAAAGCCGTTAGATCTATTGTGCTGATGACAGGTGAACACGAGAAACCACGATAGAATATCAATGAAGAAAAGCGCGCCGTGTATGCGAAACGAAACGTAGCGCATCCGTCAAACACTCACAACGTTCTATTTTTTATGGGATCAGCTGTGTTTGGCAAGGTTACTACATTACTACACTCTTCCAATGGAAAGCTCAGGCAGTAAAAACGTTTTGGCGAATCTTCTCTCGTTTTCCTTATTTGGCAGAAAACACTCGATCAACACGTAAAAAGAAAATGTCGAATGACGAACTGACATTATGTCGGTATAATATCCAGTTACATAAACATCTGGTGATGGAACGAAAAAAGATGAGAAAATCGATGTATTTTTTTTTTTCTCCGGTAATGATTGCTTTCGCTGAAAAGCCTATGAGGTTCGTTTAACCTGCTAGCTAATTGCAGACACACACTCTCCCCTGGATCTGCGATTATCTGAATTGACATCACAGTCTCCAAGGGTGGTAATTTTCTCTTCAGGAAACAAACAAACGAAAGAGAAATCACAGCATTTAATGGCGAGCAAAACATTACTGTTTTCGATAAAAAAAAAAAGAAGTAATGGTCAAATGCAGTAAGAGCCTGTCGGACAACGAACTTTGGCAACCATACAGTAGGTTACCATATTGATGGCAAACAAAACAGGAGGTCCTCCTCTACTGTGTTCTGTGGCATTTATTTTTCCTCTAACCTATTTTTTTTTTTTTTTAAATCGTTCATGCCTTGACGCATCGCGAAACGTATTCAAGAAAAAATGCCAGCGTTAAGCCGTTCACTTTTGGATACGGTAAGCCGCACTCGGACAGAAAATACTGTATAAAAACGAGACTATAAAACACACATGAATGCAACTGTCATGCGACCTAGAAACTTTCTTTTGATAATACGGACTTTAGCTTGCACGGACACGATTCTTCGCCTGTGAGCCTTTTAATTTTATTATAATTGAAGCCAGCTACGCATTCGCACGGTATAATCAAAGCCATTAAGTTGAGTTGGATAATAAATATTCGGATTCTATGTGGACTGACCGACGCGCATGTTTAAATGAAAATAGAAACACCGAAAAAATGGTATATCATGTCAGTCGTTTAGTTCAAGGATTTTAGACGAGTAGGTCAGTCCATTTCGAAAGCAAAACATTCACACACTTCGTCCATTAAGTGTCGAACGCGAGCAAGATTCCACCGTTTTTGCCTGAATAATTTCTTTATCTATATACGACAGTCTACTAAAGCCGTTAGAATAGTAAGTTTACTACACGTTGCGCTCGAAACGTGAGTGCTGCTGACTATACCGAGGGAAAACAAGAAAACACAGATCACAATCTGTTTTTTTTTCCAAGAGAACGAATGTAAACCATCGCCGATAAAAAAAAAACAAAAGACACAAAAAAAACAACAAAGGTGAAAACACAAAATTTTAACGCTTTCTAGTTGAGATTTTGTTCGGTTCTGATTTTTCCTTGTATAAAGAGAGGTAGCTTTAACTATTCTTCCTTGCCACACGGGTGGTTGTTTGTAGCCGTTTACTATCATTTGTCGGCAAATCGGCCCATTACATTTCTCCCAAGCTGAATACTGTCCAATCTAACCGTAAACTCGCAGCAATTACAGCGTGAAATATTTTGTACTCGCACGTTAACGACTCTGGACGCTTCTTTGAATACATTTTCAGGTTCATAGAGGTTTAGAAAATTTTTCCTCCTCTTAATTGTTCATCAAATTAGGTTTGGACCTAATGAGCTTTCAGAGTATTTCCTTTTGTGGATAACGCGATATTTTACGAACTCTCCCCTATAAAGTTTATGCCGACAATAATAAGTCAAAAGGATTTTTTTGTTCTTTTTTTGTTTTGTTTTTACTAAGACGTGAAAAATTGGTTTTGATTCTTGAATTTTTCAGCTAGGAGAACTTGTTTAACTTAATTCAAGAAAAAATCCAACCAAAGTGGATGTAAATTCAAGCTTTGTCTTCGCACGATAAACGTTTGGTTTCGATTCGAAGGGCTCTATATCAGTCTTACGTGTGTTCAATGGACCAAAACGGATAACCAGGACCTACATCGCACGACCAATAAAACCACGTGATAGAAACGGTAAGAAGTTGTGGTAAGACAGATAACCAAAAGAGGACACCGTAGCAAAACAAGTCGAAAGATCGAACAGCTCTCCCGCTGGGTATTCACTGAACAAAGAGGTGGATGGCTTTCATCCATCTTTTTACTTTCAAGTTGGCGCAACACCAGTTAAATCATATTCAAAACATCAGATAAGTTGACGACAAACCCAAAAAGGCCTTTAAAACGTGGAAAAACCTAATCCGATTTCAGAAAATTTTGGACGCCGTTCGAAAAAAAAGGAAAGCCATCGCTCATAACGGATCAAATCTTGCTGAAAACCATGACCACATATGTCCACCCCGCTTCAGCGTGGTGATGACGAATAATCTGATTTTTTTTAATGCATGCTAAGAGTTTGGGGTACGCTAACGATAAGTAAATTACTTAATGTTGAAAGGAGTCGAAATGAAAGCAGACAATAGCATCAAGTGCAATGGATACGACGGGTTATTGTTGACGAAAACGGCTATTAAACTGTTCACGTTGACATTATTAGCTGCTGGAAATGGCAAGTTTCTACATACACCGAGAGAACGAAGGTTGGCGAGTTATCACACAATCAGTACATGTTGTATGATGCCATAATTAAAGTTTACACCTTTCATAAAAGTAACCTAATTTTTCTTCCTCTTACCATTGCGAATCGTGCAAAGGGAAACTTGAAATGGATTCTACGATAGGAGAAAAGTCACCACTTTCCCAATTTTGTTGTTCGATTCACTTTCCCCCATATATTTTTGGATGACTATTGGTGGCTATCGTACGTGGACATCCAAGAGGACATCCTCATGGGGCCAACAAACAAAAAGGGTCATTAGCTCAGCCGGTGTGGGATCAATGTTTATCTTTAAAAGAGGGAAGGTGTTTCCTTTGGGATAAA
Organism: Daphnia carinata; assembly: GCF_022539665.2. NCBI lineage: Eukaryota > Metazoa > Arthropoda > Branchiopoda > Diplostraca > Daphniidae > Daphnia > Daphnia carinata. Next base: position 8,128,589 of record NC_081333.1, read on the forward strand.
AAAAAAACCTACTTTCCAATCCGCAAGTGCACGGTTGTCCAAATTTAAACCAACGAAGTGACGTAGCCACAAGTTACCGCGCTTACTAAACCACCGTCTAATGATGATATCGACCAATTTTTGGCACTTTTTCTACTTTGAAAATGCCGCACTAGAAAAGTATTAGGTCATTCAAATGCCGTTGGAATTTCAAATTGTGTTATTTACTGATCAATCTTTTTGTTGTTAAAAAAATAACGACTCCCAGCGGCATTTGACGTTCGTTTTAAAGTTTCTCGTAAAAGTCGATCGTATGCGCAAGACTCCAAGGCCGAATCATGTATAAACGTTATCCAGTGAACTCAATTATTTGTGAATGGAAGGAAAAGCTGTGGGTTTTCATTTAGCTTTGCAACCCACAAGTAACTTATTCCAGTTTGGATAATGCTAAGCACAAATTCAAGCCTGGCTGTTTTAAAAAATTGCACCCTTCCCTTTCCACAGAACAAACTTGCGGGCAAAAAAAACAAGAATAAACATCAAATTCTACGCATTGAAATTGACAAATTGGATCTACATCTTGTGTTTCTTTCCAATGATATATATTCCCCACAGCAATCAGATTAACGGTTTCCATCACACCGCCCCCTTCATTAAAAAATGACACAATTTTGTGGCTCCAATTGCGCAGATAAATACAGACAACTCTCGTGAGAAAAAAAAAATAAAAGTTTTTTTTTTAAATTCAAAACGGCAAAATGTACGTGCTCAGATAACAATTCATAGACGCTCCGGCGCTTAATGCATTTTAACCAGAAATTACTAAACGGGGCAATCTTAGAAACTCTTGCATTTCTATCAGTTTGTCTGTTGCTTTTGGAAAAAAACAGGTCAAGAGATTCTTTAACCTTCAAACACTTTCTATACTTGTTCGCATATTTGAATATCGTTTTACTGCTTTTGCCCATTTTCTTTCACTTAAAGACACATTTTTCTAAAACAAATAAAGTAAATGGAAGTCAGCACTGACTATTGAGCAGTCGATAAGTGCTTAAATTCGATTTACGATACTTTCATTCACGTTAACATCAACCTGGCAACTGCGCGCAAACAAAATAAACAAGTGGACTTCGGAATTTCTGGTGAATATTTAGATGTTAGACGCGTAGACGAAAAAATAGTGTATGTATCAGCTAGCCCACAATTGCCTTGTTGTATAACAGCCCTAATATGAACAGAATAACATCTACCCTGAAGGTAAAATGCTGGTATTTCAAAAGTGAAAAGTTTAATCCATATGTTTCCGACCCAGGTTCGATTACCTATCGTTCGAGTATTTGGATCAAAATGCATGTCTAAGTGGACTGGACAAGAATCCCTAGCTCAAGATGATCCTGAAATGTGGGCTCTCATTAACGCGGAAAAGATGAGACAAAAACAAGGATTAGAACTCATTGCTTCAGAGGTAAAAATTTCTGATATGGGAAATTTGCAAAAGTTGATATCAAAAGGTTGTGATCCCAGAATTTCTGTAGCCGTGCTGGCCTTGAAGCCCTGGGATCATGCCTCAACAACAAGTACTCAGAAGGTTATCCTAATCAAAGGCATGTCAACTCCTAATCTAGATTTAACGTTTGGTTGTAACTCAATGGTTTGTTATCACAGATATTACGGTGGAACTGAAGTTATTGACAAAATAGAGATCTTGTGCCAAAATCGTGCCTTGGAGGCCTTCAATTTGGACCCAGCAAAATGGGGTGTAAACGTTCAACCTTATTCTGGATCCCCAGCCAATTTTGCTACCTACACCGCCCTTATGATGCCCCATGATCGTATTATGGGATTGGATTTGCCTGACGGTGGACAGTATGTTTGTTTAACATCACGAAAAGATTGAGTTTTTCTAAACATTTCATCATTGCGGTAGTTTAACACACGGCTTCATGAGTGATACAAAGCGTGTTTCCGCCACGTCAGTCTACTTTGAATCCATGCCTTATCGACTGGACGTCAACACAGGGCTAATTGACTATGACATGCTCCGCAAAACAGCCAAACTTTTCCGTCCCAAAATCATCATTGCTGGTACATCGGCCTATTCTCGATTACTCGACTACAAAACATTTCGCGAGGTACAAATTCTATCATTTTTGGATGCATACGCCATCTACCAGTAGAAGTAATTCTTATGGGGACTTACCAGATATGCGACGAGGTAAAAGCCTATCTCTTGGCAGATATGGCGCACATCAGTGGGCTGGTAGCTGGTCGAGTGATACCGAGCCCATTCGATTACGCAGACGTGGTTACAAGTACCACGCACAAGACGTTGCGCGGTCCACGTTCTGGGTTGATTTTCTTCCGTCGCGGTGTCAAGGCCAAGGATAAGACAGGCAAAGACATCTTGTACGATTTAGAACAGAAGATAAATCAGGCTGTTTTCCCATCTCTGCAAGGTGGTCCTCACAATCACGCAATCGGAGGAGTTGCAGTTGCTCTCCGGCAGGTGTGATCTAACAAATATATTGAATATTATTTCAGTTTAAGACCCAAAATCTATTTTAGGCAAATACCCCAGAATTTCGTGAATACCAGCAGCAGGTCTTGCGTAATGCGAAGGCTATGGCAAAAGCATTGATGGCGAAAGGATATACGCTAGTTTCTGGGGGTACAGATACTCATTTGGTGCTGGTTGATCTTCGACCAAAAGGCTTGGATGGTGCTAGGGCAGAACAGGTCTGTATAGCACCAGTTAACCTTAACATTTCATCCTACTAATACATTTGTTTATTAACTAGGTCTGTAATAGGACTTCTATTTCAGTGAACAAAAATACCTGTCCAGGAGATAAGAGTGCTATGACACCAGGGGGTTTAAGATTGGGTGCCCCAGCTTTAACATCCAGAGGATTTGTTGAAAAAGATTTTGAGCAGGTCTGTAAGAAAAAAAAAATTTTTAACCTGTCAAATCATTTTCAAATTCCAAAATTATTTGTGGTTTTTGTGTTGAAATTTATTAGCATTTTTCTCGTTTTTGACAATAACTTTCTTAAACAGATGGTGGAGTTCTTTCATCGAGCAATTCAGATTGCTTCAGAGGTCAAGCAAAAAACAAGTAAACTGAAGGATTACAAGGATTATTTGGAGAGCAATGAGGAAATCAAAGCCAAAATGGTTGCTCTGAAAAGTGAGGTGAACAAGTTTGCTTTGCAGTTTCCAATGCCAGGATTTGAAGATCATTGAATTGAGTGATAGATAACCAAGTTTTCAGTGCTCAAACATACATTCTAAAAATCATTATTCTAAATAGCATTCAGACTGAGATATTGAACTGTTAGACGTTTTTACATTTAACAAGTTTCCTTCAATGGTTGTGCAAACTTTTCAGACACTTAACTACAGCTAGATCAAAACCATGTACGATATTACACCCATAAGCAAAGAAATATTTACCTGTTTAGTACATTAGCCATTTCAGTTTCTCAACATGCCGCTTAAAAGTTGGAGAACATGTCAGTGAGTTCTCTGCTTTCACGTGACTACTAGCATTTATCACCGAAAATGCAATAATTGCAAACGAAAAGAATTGGAAAAGGCAGATGGTATTTGCCACGTGTTTTGCGCCCGAACTTTTAGTAGAAATCCTTCCTCAGTCAAGACTTCTGACCCGAATGCGCGCTCTTTTCAGTCCGAACTTGTAGGAGAGCTTCTTGGCGCCGGAACTGAAGTCGAAATTTGATTGCCCGTAGTTTTTACATTTGACGTTGCCAAATCATGAAATTGATTCTTAGGTAAATAAAAATAATAAAATAACCACAATCTGAATGAACCATTGCTGGATACTTGGATCAAAATGTAACCTGAATCGTAAAATAGACTAACAATGCAATGGAAAAATGCGTTTTCAATGGAGAAAGATTTATTGTAAATTTCGTAAAAGAAAAAACGGCGCGAACAACAATTTTTTCTGAATGCACACATCATATTCGTAGTTTTTCCACATTACACGGGAGAAAAAAAAATCTGTTTCGTTGTATATAATCATTGACACAGAACATTGGCTAGCTATACATTCGATAGTAAAAAAAAAATCAAAAAATCAAAAATAACCAGAGATAAATGAGAGACGGAAAGACGGAAAATTTTAAATTTTTCCATCTTAAAACAAATAAAACATTCCAAGAGAGATTCCGCAAACTGAGAGATTCTTAAGATGATTGAAACAGGGGAGTCGAATTTTTCCGAGAGGAGAAAAACATACAAAAATCGGATGAAGGAATGACAGTAGGGAGGAATGAGACAGAAATGAGGGGAAGGGTCAATCTCTTTTTTTTTTCATTGGATTGATGGAAGGTGAAACAGGCACCACGGTTGTTTTTTTTTATTTTTTTGTTTGTTTTTGTTGTTTGTTTTTTTTTGTGTTTTTTTTTGTTTGTTTCTTCTTAATTTTTTTTTCATTCCTTTTAAATTTCCGTCCATCACTAGCCAGATAAAAATGGAATCGTTCACATGCGCATTACAAAGAGAAGAGCAAATGATAACACACCAAATAGATTCTTTAAGGTCTTGAAAGCATTGGAATGCGTCTCGCGGGAAGGGAGGAGATGTAGACAGAGCGGTTCGAAACGCAAGACGTTAAAACATATGGCACCTGTGACTTTGCATATCGTGAATAGCTTTTTCTCTTTCTGTTGTGTCAATATCCAAGGCTTGCGATTGTGATCGACTCTACTTCAAAGAGAAAGAGATACCAGTTGAAACGAACGGGCAATTTTTTTTTTCCGGAGAAGGGAGTGTTTCATAACCGTGCCATCAGTAAACAAGTGCAAAGGTGGGGAAAATATGGGACAACATAAACACTGCGGATATAACGGCCGACTAGTAGGCCAACAACTCGTCCGACAAACACACGATCATAGAAAAAAGAACAATCAATGAAATCAACTTGACAGAAATGCTAGGACATTGGCTGGAAGACGGATGGGGAAAGAAATAATTTGTAGAAACGGGTTAAAAGAATTTTTTTTTTTTGGTAAAAATAAAAATTAAAAAAAATCGAATAATGTTTTTCTCCTACATTAGAAGTCATAAGGAAACTAAAGGGTACAACTTGAAAGACAAGCACCTTGAGTATTTCTCTTATTAATTTTTTTTTTTTTTAGAATTTCTTTTCTCTTGGTTGTTTTCAATGAAATAAGGAATGTTTACATATTCAAACCTGTCAAACTGAAAGTCAACCAGCCTCAACGCAGAAAAACAAAAATATAAAAAAAGAAAAAACAATTGAACAGATTTTTTTTAAGAGATTGCACGTGTGGTGCACCCTGACTAGGCTGGCGACCATAGGAAAACTATTTTTAAAAAACAAAAGAATTAAACCAAACAGTCCCGCTTTTCAATGAAAAAATAAAAACTGAATTTAAAAAATTGCTTCCCACATCTCATCGGTTCACTAAACAAAAACAATGGAAACAAAGAAAAGACCATTGATCCATGCGCAAAGCAAATGTCATTTAACGTGAAGGAAGACAAGAGCTCTTTTTTTTTCGTATGTCTGCTTAAACACCCATTTTGTTTAAAAGGGAAAAGAAAAACGACATTGAATGGTAATTTCGATACCTTATGGAAGAAACTTAGGATTAAAGACGAGGATATATAGCGAACAATATATAAACCGGTGGGAGATTTCTTGTAGTTTACATGAGTATTGCTTGGTACTTCAATCACCGCTGAAGATTATCCGAGAATCTACATTCATCTCCAACCAGTTTATATATATATACAAGTCTATGCGTAATCAATTTTAGGTTCATATAATATAAACTATGTTTTGGCACGGGCTGAAGAAATTCACGCGAGTACATTCGGCCTACCGAAACTACCGTAGCGTTTTTTCGACTTAAAAAAAAAAAAAATTTAATGAAATTTTAAAAAAAGGAAACGGAAACGCTTCGCCTCTTAAGCGAGGCGGCGTTTTAGGAGAATTTTCGTTGCACTGAATCCTGCACAATCACCTATCTGCATATATCATAGATCGAGATTAAACGACCGATTAACACGAGAACATGAAAGGAGAGAGCTATACATAAACACACACAGACAGATCACCACGAAAAAGTGAAAGATGCAAAAGAATTGTTTTGTTTTCCCTTACAAATAGACGGGAGACGCATTTTGTGTCACGTAGAACAAAGTCGATTTTTGCTGACGCGCGTTTCGTTGGTCATGTTCTGTTGTTGCAATAAACAAAATGAGCGATTAAGTCGTCATCGTCGTTGCTTCCGTTCGTTTTGTTTTCATTCATTCAGGAACTGGCTGGACACGGTCTACAATAGGAGAAACGATGGTTCATGTGTTGGCTGTAAGAGCCCGAGTGCGAGAAGCGTTTCAGGCACTTTTGGCACTGGAACGGCTTCTCTCCGCTGTGCAATCGCTTGTGCTCCGTCAGGTGGTGCTTGTGTTTAAAAGCTTTCGGGCACATGTCACACTGGTACGGCCGTTGACCTGCAATTTCAAATGACAAAATCATGTTAAAAAAATCCTAAAAGTCTTCCAGTTTTAATTTAGCTTAGAAAATGCTACATCCGCCATGATCGAATAGCCAAATGTTGGGCTTAAATATCCGCCTGATGTGATGAAGCAAATAATGTTTTTAAAAAATCCAATTATTTACCAGAGTGTTCGTATTTGTGGCGCGTCAAAGAGCTGAGTTTGGAGAAGCTCTTGTCGCACTGGTCGCAAGAGTAGAGCCCTTCGCTGTTGTCGCCGACTGCCATCGCTACGGTTGATGGTGCTGGAGTAAGACTTTTGCTACCACCCGTGACGCTACCACCACTACCGAATTTGGCTTTCTTTCCACTACGAGCGGTAATGCTCGTCGTAGGAGTGGTGTGTCCACCATCATCACCGCTTGTGTCACGTGATTCGCTGCCTTCGTCGCACGATCCAACTGGTCCCAATGACGAACGTTTCAAAGTTTCTTCTTCAGCTCCGGAGATGTCTGACGACTGCGGTGACAATTTACCGTTGAAACAGCGCTGGACTCTACATTATTAAATGAAGAAATGATTAAAGATAAATCTCATAATCCATCAGATATCACAAGAAACTTACCCGCAATGAAGTCCAGCGGCAAAAGTCTTTTTCCACTCTTCGATTTCGTGAGGGAAGGAATCATCCTCTTCTTCCATTTTGATCCAGTTGCGCTTCTTCGGGTGCACAATGCCGTTCTCTTTCACGCTCACCGACACGGTGAGCTCAGACGTTCCAGTCAAATTCCTTTCCATTTTCATACCATTTTCAACGACTCCTGGTGTCTCTCTAAGCTGCGGTCGCTGTACAACCGCATGAGATTCGGATTCTATTCGCTTGACAGTCAGGTCCAATGGCTGCTCGTTTTCTTCTTCTTCTTCTTCCTCTTCCATGTTTCTACTCTCATCTAAATCCTCGTGTTCGGCCGTGGAACTACAAGAAAAAACCCAATTCCATATAATGAAGTCTGACAGTAATATTGACCAGTGGAAATGAATACCTTAAGTCCGTCGGCTGGGCAGAAAAATGTTGGTTTGCATAGTGTTCAGTGGTGGGTCCATGTCCATTACTGAGACGAGACTGGAACGATTCGTTACCATGGACTACATTAAACAGGGCTTCTCGGCGATCTCGCGCTCTGGCGTTTTGGAACCAGACTTGAATAACTCGCGGCGGGAAGTTGAGTTCGCGGCTCAGTCGGTTAATCTCGTCGCGTTTAGGGCGAGGTTGCTGAGCGAAATATCTCTTCAAAATCTATTGGAATGAGTTTTTTTTTTTATTCACAATGTTGCCGACATTTACACAAATTCAAAGACTTACGGCTGCTTTATCTTCCGATATTGTCGATCTGGTTCGTTCTGACGTCTTGGCCAATCCACCAACAGAAAATCCCGCGCTTAGGTGTCCAACCCCATGATTGTTGTTGGAAGGATTGTTCTCATCGCGCTGTCCATTAACGCTGTCCTGGTCGAGCGCCATAACAAGACCGGAATCGTCGGTGCCAGTTTCGCTGGCAGCGTCCTCCCTCAGATCGTCATCAGCCGCGCCCTGATGAGGCACAGACGGCTGGTCATCGGTGTCGGGGACCTCTTCGATCATATCCTCCAGTCCGGGAGTTATATTGGGCGAGACCTGCACGTGCCGATTATCATCTTCCATTTTGGCCGCCAATCCTACGTTCGCAGGCAAAACGAACAAGAAAGAAAGTGGGGAAAAACAAAAACACGTTAAAACGACATGTCCAATCATAGAGGGTCACACAAAATCAAATTTTACCTTCGCTGTAATCATGATGTTTATTCTCGTGAGGACTGGAACTCAACGGGTGATGAATATAGTGCCCATGTTGAACGTTCTTGACACGCTGGACGCTGGCCTCCAAAAGTTGACGTGTGACGTTGGCGTTGACAGTTTCAAGGATCTTTTTTACTTTCTCGATTTCAGCTGGAGACTGGTGTCCAGTTGTGATGGCATCGTTTTGCTGATAGCGACCGAGCTTCGAATCCGTGACAAGCTTGGTCGTCGAATCTTCAATACCCGAATCCGAGCGCTTCCTCTTACGATCGAGTTCGGCTGCCAAAGCAACCGGATCCACATCTTTGTATACGGGGCTGGTGCTGCTATTGTTGCTGTGAACGGGCAGAGGGACGTTGCGCAGTGGATGCGCAAGGTGGGCGGCCACCAAGTACTGATGAAGGTGGGCGAGGCCCGGAGTATTATAGCCCATTCCCGGTATGTTGTTGAAATAATGAGGAGCTGGCGGAGGCGGTGGAGGTGGGGGGCCAGGTGGATTGACACCGGCATTGACCGATTTGGGCGGTTCGTAGAGGCTCGGGTAGCCCATGACAGGCGCATAGCCGTTGACGTGGCGGTTGACGACATTGAAGCCGTTGTTGCCGCTACTGCTGTTCAATTTACCACCGCTGGCCGATGTCGGTGTCGAGCTGCGGCGTCCGATGACCGGACTGGGCGCTCTTAATGGCGCTACGGGTGCCAAATTGGAGGCAACGGGTTTCTGATCCATCACTGGCAGACGTGGTCGACTGTTCTGCTGGTTTCAAATGAAATCAAAGACGAATTAGTAAGGCAAAGTGATTACTTCTCGCCTTAAATTATATGTGCCACTTACTCTGGAATTGAGGATGAGGCACTTTTTGGAGGTCATGTGAGAAGAATACGAGCCCGAGTGGGAGAAACGCTTGCCGCAGTTGGCGCACTCGAACGGCTTCTCGCCAGAATGAATCCGAACGTGCTCCTAAATGATGTTCACGAGTTCATAAAAATGAATTAGTGATGAGTTTCAAGACAGCTAGTTTCGAATCAATAAGTACCTTGAGGTGATGCTTAAACTTGAAGGCCTTGTCACAGTAGGTGCACTTGAATTTGCGCAATCCAGCCGATTCGTCGTGGCTGATCATGTGACGCTGTAGGCGGTAGACGTTGGCAAAGTTCTTCTGGCAAACGCCGCACGACTGTGAGACGATAAAAAAAAATAAGTTATAAAAAAAAAAAAAAATTTAAATCGCTGGACCCATTCCATTTTTTTACTTTGGTAGTAAAAAACTGGGCAAGGCAGTCTTAACATAACGCAAGATTGAGAGGCATATCCCCCTGATGAGCTCCCTTTTCCTCTTCTAACCTTATAGAACGAGGCTCAAAAGCATTTCTCTATATTATTTGTGCTGTGCAGTGATATGATATAGGTTGTCGTAAAAGCATAAAACTGAAATTGAGTCGGACGAAAATTGAACGTTCTTTTGAGTGTTGCTCGTGAGGGGTCTTTCCGTCTCTGCGCACTAAACCGAGTGGTGTGAGAGGGGAGGAGGACGAAACGCGGAAGGGAGCAAGGGAAGTAAGGGTCGAGTCATATACAATCATCATACGATTGATGGTTCGTTTCTATTAAGCTGCCGGATTGATTGAATTACCACTTGAGCGGTGGGGGAGTGAGTCAGCTCGTGCCGTTCCAGTTCGTCTCTCTCGGCGAAGGTGGCGCTGCACTGGAGGCAGGCGTGCGGATGCTTCTGCAGTTGGTGGAGGGCCGTCGATGAGGACGATGACAATGATGACGACGTCGAAGACGAAGACGTGCTGGTCGTAACAGGAACTGACGTCACAGGTTGAATGGTGTTCTGCACTCCGCCTGCAGCAAGCGATTGCTGTTGTTGTTGTTGCGGTTGTTGCTGCTGCTGTTGAAGGGCGGCCATGGCAGCGGCGATGGCGGCCGCGCTTTCGTGATGAACGTTCTGCAGGTGTTCCCGTAGAACGGCCGGCGACGGGAAGCCCTTGCTGCAGAGCCAACACTTGGCAAAGTACTCGGCAACGACTTCCTGACGGCCCGTTGATGGCCCTAGACAAGCAAACAAAAACAAAACAAGAACATCGTTAAGAACAGGGTCGTTGATGATGAAGTTTTAATCAAACATTGGGAATGTTTCCACAACAAAATAAAGAAAGAAAAACGGGATATGAAAAGGAAAACAAAGAAATGAATGTGTGTGTGTGTCTGTTAAAACGCCTACAAGGATCGGTCAGAACGTTGGCCAAAGTCCACAGCCGGTACGAGTAGGTGCGAGCGGCTGCGGATTGGTTGTAAGCGACGGCCGCTGCCGCCGATGACGAGGCGGACGAATAGCCTCCGCCACCATCGTAACAACCGGCCGCGGCCAGAGCGTTGGCTTGACTCAGAAGCAACTGGCGATAATCCATGGTGATTTAACGGTCACCAGCCAGACAAGTCAGCGACACTTGCAAGTGGTTTAACAGTCGGCCAAGTCAGCAATGATTGGAAAATAACGATTCAACACGGCGCACCATTAAAAAAAGAAAACGTTTGGAATTTCTCTATATTCGTTTTCGCAACGGCAATATAGGCTATAACACTGACTAACGAACGAACGACGGCCAATAAAAAACAAACAAAACAGCTGGAATGTTAACTAATCGAAACGAAACTGTGTGAGGCAAAACAAGTTGCGTGACTAAGTGATTTGGAGTGCAGTGCAATGTGTGCGTGTGTGAATGTCAAAGAGGTAGAAGGGACTAGGGGACTGTTTATCAGTGCGAGGAGGAGTCGTGTGCGTGTGCGTGTGTTTGTGTGGGTGCAGAGGGTGTGACGGCTGGTGGACGACTGGCCGCGTGCTGATGCAGTCCGCAGCGTCAAGTCCCTCCTTTACTCCACACGTCTCTCGCTCACTCTTGAGCCATAATTTGGAGAGTGAAGCACCACACACACACACACACATACACAGACAAACGTACACACAAGAGATCGCGGGGCGGGATTCATTGGCCCGTCCGTCCGTCTACGGCGCACACACGAATCGCGTAACGTCTGATGCTGTGAGGTGGGTTGCGCGCGCTGATGGTGCGCAACTTCTCGTCGATGGGTGTGGGTGGTGGTGGGGCAGGGAGGGCTCGGGACAAGGGTGCTATTGGGAGCATCAAGTTACTACCAAGAATTGGTTGAACGATTCAAATCGAATAGATGCTTTGATTGTGTACAGCAAATAATGGCAAAGTATAAGGTACAGCCAACACTTGTCAGCCCGAGCGGCCATGGTTGCAATAGATCCACGGCTCAAAATGAAAGCACATAAAACTAGGGGATTACCAAAGCGAATGAAAAGGTTTTCTTCATCAGAGAATGAGACTAGCCAATTGAAGAGGACGCTACGAGAACAATTCTCGCGGCCGGAGGAGGACGGACGCGAGAAATGGAGTAGAATGGAACACAAAAAAAAAAGAAAAAAGAATAGAGACGAAGAAGAGTAATTGCACAGAGAGGGCCGACTCTCTCTTCGTCCTCACCCGGACGCCCTCTTCAAAATAAGGAAAAAAAACCTGACTTTGAAGTAATGCACTTAAAGAAAGCGACCGAGTCTATCATCCACAATAGACGCAAGCGCGAAAAGAGAGAGAGAGAGAGAAGCGGCAATTATGCATCACGGCTCTCACACAGCTCGGAGGAGGCTCTCTCCTCTATCCAACCCCTATCCGCACAACCTGTCACCGCGGCTCCCGCTATGCGTCATTGTCGCTTCATTAATTACATTCAAGCTTGCTAAGAAGTAGGAGACGAAGAAGGGCTAGACCATCGCCGCCCTTTTTTTTTTTTTTTTCTTACTGTTATAAAGAACAAGAAAAACCAAAGGAGCGCTGGTGACGGCGGTGGTGGGGCGGATACGGTTGCGCGATAGGGGAAAAACAACAACCGCACACACACATACACACACAGATGACAACGACGAGTATAACTATACGAGACGAAAAGTAATGAGTCAGTCGAGCGGCACGGGAGAACAACGTCCAATAAAAACCTAATGTCATTCATTATATGTAGCAGAAACGGACGGCGGCGAGAGCGTTAAAAAACAAGAAATGACATCGAGCGACGGCCGTTCAAGGCAATGGTTTCTACCGCTTTTGAACACGTATACAACATCGTAACAGAGCGCACTCATTTCCAAGTTGCAGTCCGAAAACAATATTGAGGGATAAACCGGTGTTGTCTTTTTCCTTTTTTTTCTGTGTGTGTGTGGTCAATACAAGAAATTAGAAGCAAAAAAAAGGTGTAACCCGTGCGCGGGTAATTTGAAAAGCAGAGTAATTGTCCAACCAACAGTTATTAAAACAATACGATATATCACAAAATAAGAAGTGGATTCAAAGAAAAACATGAAATTCTATCAATTTTTTTTTTGTACTTGAATTGAATCAATAAACGAGTACCGATCACGCACGATATTGCGTCCGAGGGAAGGAGAGGAGTTGACTATTGGCCACCGGCCGCTACCGGCTTCGAACAATTTGATTTCCTTTTTGTTATTCTTTCAGTGTACGTGTAAGGCAAGGTGCTGTTACGTAGGGAAGAAGCACCTCTTTGCCTCATACCCATCTTCCGCTCTAATAAACCGAATACGCATGCAGACACATCCCGTACCGTATGTATCATTTATTTTTTTGTTTTGTTTAGAAGGGAGGCTACGTGGGTAGGAGCAAGCCTGAAGTCGACATGGAGCTGGCCATTCACTGCGAGCGCAGGAAAGTTGATGGAAGTGTGCGTTGAAGAAAACAATCTCGCATCAACGTAGTGAACAGGAGGGAACGGGGTGAAGGAGCAGAGAAAGAGGAGGGCTATTGTCCGCATGTTAGCGACACAATAGGGACGCACGGAGTAAGCAAGACCCCCTGGTCCGGCAACAGCTGCTGCTGACGGCCGATAAAGCAGCCAAGGCTAAGACAAATCAGAGAGATATAGAAGGAAACACGCCAACATAGGGTGGGGTGAAAAGGACGAAGGGGGGAAACGAGCACTATACAGCTCCTGCATCTGGCAATCTCTGCTCGCATCCATCCATCCCCGACTTCCATTCCATCATATGGCTTTGCCCACGACTCTTTTTTCTCTACCTGACTGCGCAATTTCGAGCCCATCAGCACCTACCTCCCCCACGTCAAACTATAATCTCGCGATGCGCACGCTTCTCCACGAGAAAACCTATACGACCCTTTCGAATCTACACCGCCGAAAGAATATCATCTTCTAAAGAGACAACTTGTAATTTCTTTTTTTTCGCTAACGTTCCCACTCGCAGAAATGATTGGCGTCATTTGAGGCGACAGGTTTACTCTTTCCTCAGTGCAGCCAATCAGCAACGCGCTTGTTTGTGCGCGAATTTCAAACAGGAAATCCGATGGCGCGTGCAAGCATCGTTCGGTCACGACCTCATTCGCCACAAGTAAGATGCCCGACCACTTTTTCTAATGAAACGGGCGGCAAAAAAAGTTCGGAGAATCTATCGCCGCATATTCCCGGCCACACACGCAAGTAAAAAGTCGTGACAACGATCCTTATTGATGCGCTAACGCATAAATATACAATAATATACACTCACACACAAGACAGTGTGTCGTACATGTATATATCTGTATCAAGAAAATAGACAGACGCTCGACGATGAATCGAACCGGTGACCTTACGAGATGCGGTTGAGGTCGTGAGTGGGAATAAGGATGTACTCTTGAAAGACGAGATGTTGGAAGGCCGAAAAGAAAGACACGCTTTCTTCCAGCCACGAATGAAGCAAAAAAGGAGGAGGAACTGCTGCACTGTTGAAACTAAACACATCTGTTTCCAATCGAGTCTTTTAACATGTACGTTGAATACAGGAGTGTGTGTTTCTAGTGCAGGCTGCCCTCTTGATCTTTCGCTGATTCTGTTTCTATCATAGGTGATGTCATGACTCTGTTTGCAATGGTTTCGTTACATTCAAAATGTGGAGAGAAGGCGGCGTCAATTACGAGCTGATGAAAGGGATTGAATTGATTCGATCTTTGAACAATAATTCTGCGCGGCTCAAAACTGAAGTAGAAATCGACAAACAGGAAATGGTGGGTCATCGACGGTGAATCACCGCGCGCCAAGGCGAAATAGGATCGAATTCAAATCAAACGGGAAATGGAGAAGAATTTTTTTTTTAATGCGCAACGAAAGCGAAAGGTGGTATCCATCTCGCGTTAATTAATCACGTGTCCAGTGGTTGCACAATTGCAAGCTAATGATGTCATATAGCAATTGCACTACCACTGGGAAACATGACTCATTTGTATGGATTGTGTTTTTGAGGGTCATTTCGTCAAGGGTGTGTGTGCGATGTTTGACTTTTTGAATTTCAGAGAAGAAGGTGACACGTCAAGGGCTTAGCGCGCCTCCTTTTTCTCACTCGATTTGTTGACAATAACAACAAAGTCCAAATGGTACGAGATCCAAAAGGGGAGTTGCTTGGCTCCAACTTCTCTTTTTTTGCTTACATTGAGGCAAACTTGCATGTCACATGACGCCCAGTGTCGGATGACCTTTAGTCATTGCTGTTGGACAGTTTCAGAAAGTCAGCAAAGGCGCAAGTGATGCACAGAATGCGACGCACGATTTTCTTGGCTTGTTTCCTCTCGTTTTTTTTTTTTTTAATGCGACCTTTAAAGCCCTTACAGTTCGACCACTCCTTCGACACTCCCCGTACGGTACGTAAAATGTGAACTTGTTCACGCACGCATACAAAAAAAAAGAGCCTAACAAATCAAGAAGATCTTCCAATAAACAAACGATCCCTACGAACTCGCCAAACAGAAATTGAGGGGAAAAGGACAGATTAAAATCGTTTGTGAACGGGTCAAGATCGTCCATGTTTTTATCCTCGTATTTCTTTTTGTTGTTATTTTCCTATTTGTTTTTTTTTTATCTCGAGGAAGGATTTCTTTGACTAGCAAATGTACGAGTAGTATTGCGACAGCCACTGTTCCCTGAAGACCTTTCTTTTTTTTTTTTTCTAGGGAAATTTACAAGTTGTCTTCTACCTTTTTTAAAAGGGCCCTTGTCTACTAGGAAGTCCCCGTATCAGTTTTGTCGGGAACAAGAAAACATCGAATAAACAAACAAAAACGAGACAGGACAGGGGAGGGGGGAGAGTTTTGAGGTTGGCCGGGCAATTGACTGAGGGTATATCTTGACCAACTGAAGCGGGACGAAATCGGCGGACAGAAAAGAATACTGTTACGTACAGTCAATCGGGATTTTGATTGGCAATAGCCGAGGCCAACAGACACAACTTTCGGGCCTTGTTTTTTTTTTTTTTCTTCTTCTTCTAAAAGGCAGGATAGCAAAGGAGGATCTCCCAAGAGTGTGCTACGATACAATCTCCCCCTCTGGTTCTTCTTCTATGCCACGCATCACTCGAATCGAAAGGAAAATAGGGAGATCTGCTTCAGAGCTGGACAGCAAGCTGGGGCTACTATTCTTAAATGTAGAGCATGTCAGGATCATTTTCTCCTAGAAATCCCGCAGTTCATCGTCTCCCTAACGTGCAGAGCCCCCGGTGTTAGTGAGGGGATCTACCGGAGTTGATCGAGAGGAACAACAGAAAAAAAAAAAAGACAAAAAAAGCTTTCAAGGGCTAGGGAAAACTCTCCAAATGAAATGGCTCGAGAAAGATGTGTCAGTAAGTAAAACGAAAAAAATAAAGGCAGACCGGGAATCAGGTGGAAATGAAGCGAAAGAGAAAAAAAAAAAACAAACAAATGGAATAAAGGAGCCCCTGGACGGTGGAGGCAAGACCACATCATCCAGGGTCAAGAAGTGAACATAAGAGTAGCGAGTTGTGTATAGGAAGGAGAAGAAGAGTAGTAGGCTCTAGGGGAAGAGGAGACGGCCAAAGCGGATGGGCGATAGGATCTATTAGTTTCTGGACAACAGCCGCTTCAGATTGCTGTTTCTCTACCATCAAGTCAGGAGGCTACTTCCTCTTATACTCCTCTCTCTCTCTGTGAAGGTATATACTTATCTAACCATTGCCGAGCTCCATTGCATATAGAGAAACTGTTGTTGTGTGTCTTGCGGTGTTTATTCCCCCCCACTCTTGACTATCCTGTCCGCCTTTCTCCATTTCAAATGGGTTTTTCTTTTCTTTTTTTCTATCTACGTCTTTGACCTGACTCATCTTGTACACCACCATTTCTGTAGAACAATCTCAATCAAACAAAAGTCTCTTAATGTCCCGCTTTCCTTCCTGCCTTAGAGAACTGAGGGCTGTTTCTTCCCTTCTTTAAAAAAAAAAAAAATGTGTATCAACCTTAATTGATATTACTTCATCATTGGACACGATCAACGGCCGACAAAAAAAAAAGGGGGGGGGGAGGCTATATCGGATGATTTATGTGAGAATCGAGTCAATTGACCAGGCGACGTGTTCACAATTGAAACTCTGATTGAAACAAATGACCGTCGCCAACTGTGGCCAGCCATTTATACTGGCGTACAAGAGCGAACTATGGGCCAGCAGCAGATGGGTAGTCGTGCGGAGCCAAGAACAACAATAGCCGGGAGCAGATTGTTACTATACTAGTAGTCACACAACCACCCCACCCAAGTGTGGTTCAGCGTGATGATGTCGCTGTTGAAGTTGATCGGTTTAATGGCCCGATTCAGTGCTAAAAAGAAGAAAGAGGAAAAAAAAAAGAAGGGTCTTCCCCTCCCTGTAATATATACTCTGTCTCTCAGTATGGTCTACTTCTGGACGATTATTAATGGTCAAAAGGTCCAGTCAGTGGCGGCCAGGAAAAAGAAAAAAGAAAAAAAGAAAAAGAGGGGAGGAAACTCTATCGTTTGGGCGCATCCTGAAGAAGAGGCTCCCGGACCCTGTGTTCCTTATCCGCTTCACAGCCGGGCAACCAAACAAACAAGAAAAAAAAAAAAAAAAAGCCCAGCAGGTTGCTGCTGGTACAGTCCGGACGAGACCGATTACCGATGTAATAAATGACACGTCATCGTCTCATTCTCGGCGGCTTCAAATGGCGTCCAAAAAAAAAAATTACTTTTGAAACATCTCCCCCCCCCCTCTCTCCCGTAAATGTGACCTCAATCAATTATAGCATTGTAATGCTATTTTTAAAAAACACTTCTATTTTAAAGCCTCCTACCATAAACGACCCGGGACATTGTACATTCAATTCCCATAATAAATTCGAGTGAAAGTTGAAAGTTTTGCGAACGAAATTTTGATCAAGTTTACGGGCTGATGGGCACCCCGAGTGCCTATCACTTTTTGAAGACACGGCTCAAGAGTGCGAGAATCTCTCTTCGCAAAGTAAAAATAACAACAACATAAAGGGGGGGGGGGGGTGAACAAAAAAAAAAAAAAATATATATATATATATATAAAAATCTCCACTTCCAGCACACGGCTCTTTTCCTCTGCAGTGCCGCATACTACACACACATTGGGAGTCTATCATCTAGGAGCACTCTGTTTTCGCCTGTCGCGCGCTTCCCACGGTCCGGCTCGTGCATAATGCACCGCCAGGGCGTTTCGGGTGCTCCTGTTTCGTTTGCACCGAGCCCGCCCTTTTTTCTTCGATACGTTGTGTGTGTGTGTGTGTGTGTGTGTGTGTGTAGGACAGACACAGGGGCACTACAGTTTCGAATCGACGGATTTGAATGTATTTGTCATCTGCTGCTGCTGCAGGAAAAGAGAGAAACCTCTTGAAACTTCACGACGATTTTGGCAGCTCGAGAGGATCTTTGGGTCGAATAGGCTGAATGAAAGGGAAAAGCAGACGAGTGGATAGGAAGAAAAAGAAAAGAGGAAAAAAGAGAAAAAACGGATATCCGCACTTCGTACCTTTTCCCAGACCTTAATTCACTTTCCGTGTTTCTTACTCGCTTCTTCGGCCGACGACAGCGCGCCCGCCTTTCAGAAAAAGAAACCACGCCCGGCAACCCTCTCCTTTCACACGTTGCTGCATATACACGCAACCTTTATGGCGCGTGAGAAAAAATAAAAAATGCGATCTGCTTTAACCTCCTCCAGCAGCACATATAAACCAACCAACCAACCCCTTCCAAAACGTATTGTAACAATCCGTGCGTCTTAATCGACCTGACAGAATTCCCAGCCGGCTTCGTCCCACCGCCATTCAGAATCACAAAAAAAAAAGAAAATGGCAAAGGAAAAAGGAACAAGAAAAAAAAAAAAAAATTATTTTTAGCCTTAAGGTTCAGGTGTTAGCGTCACTTAAGTTTTGAATCCGCTTGCAGCAACCGAATGAGCTTAAATCTTTTTTTTTTTTTTTAATGAATTTTTTAAATCAAATAATATCGCAATCAAACAATTCCAAAGTCTGTCCTTTTTTTCTTTTGCTGGTTTAGAAAAAGAAAAGGGCGACGAACTATTTGCAGAGATTTTTACAGCAAAATACAAAAAAAAAAAAAAAAAAAAAAAAAAAAATGAAAAAGGCGGAAGCGAAAGCCAATTCAAAGTCTCTGACGTTTTTCACAACTGGATGCTTCGCATCCCCCGCGTGAACGTCGGAGCGATATCCGGCAGTGTCTATGTCGGCTATAGAAAGGGGGGGGGGGGGGAGGGGGGGGGGTTAGGACTGCCGGGCGGTAGCAGCAAAGTATTTTCTTTTTTTCTTTTTTTTTTCCACTACATTAATTTTGCCTCCCGTCTCAAGTTTCCTCTCATCTTCTTTCCACGAGATGCTGAAAACTGAGCACTACGTCAGTGTAACACACCATTACACCTTGCCGGCTCAATCTCCATCGGCACACGTCTTATCTTTCCTCTCTGCTCTAGTCCCCACTTTTTTTTCTTTTTTTTTTTACTTGGCTGCAAATTCATCTCTCGGCCCGTTGTTTTAACATCTAAATTGATTGCGCCCTGAAGAGAAAGGGGCTTCCATAATTTACGAGCGCAACGTCAGGTGCACACGACCGGAATCAAAAGCTGGAAATCCTTTAGTGGCAGTGGCAGTTCGAACATTAGTTGATTTGAGCATTGCAGGCTACCCCCCCGCCGTTGCCATTCAACTGTCTATACGAATACCACTGCCTTCGTCACGGAACAACTTGTACTCATCGTTCTCGTATTAGCATCACAAAAAAGGAAGATGGAAACACACAAGCGAATGAGAAAAAGAAAAAAAAAAGCTTTTCCCTTTGAAATTTGTCGGCCGGAAGAGAGCGATCATTCTGCGGACGATGTCTGCGGCTGACGGAAAGCTTGTCCTTGTGTATAATAGTCGAATAATCTTCCGCTGAATGATTATTAGAATAATTATTGGCGTCTATGCGCTGCCACAGACATGAATATATGGTAATTCAATACAAGCAGTCAACAAGTTTACCATAGCCGGACAAGTCTTAAATGCTGATTTCAAATTCAAACATTTCTTTTCTTTCCCCCCTACCCCCAACGAAACCACTTTCCGTCCATCAACCACGAAAACGCAAGAAGATACACAATCGTAGTCTACTGAATTTTTTTTAGCAGAGTTGATGACCCAACAACGCCCTTTTATTTTCTTAGGGGGGGAGGCACTCCGGGTAGAACAAAAAGAAGATCCTTTTTGTGGTCGGGTGGTACGAGCGATCTGGGTACATTAATTCAAGTAGCTTTTAGACAACGTCTAACATGTGTTATTGGGCGGCTAGTTGCGCTCCTCCTACCACTACAACACAAGATTCATGTCGACAGAATCTAAACCTTCAAGATTGCCCATTGGAAAGAGAAAGAAAAATCTTTTTTTTTATTTTTAGGTTGAATTGAAACAACGAACCTCTTTCTTTCTTTTGCAATGTGTCTAACTTGGTAAATAACCAAGTTCTATCTAAAGAAAAAAAAAGAACTGGGGGCGGGGGGTGGAATTGCGGCTTTAAACGAAACAAAGGTCACGTCGCGCACGAAAATCAAAAGCGTCAAGCAGAACAAAAAAAAAAAAAGGGGAAAGCGGTTTTGGGCAGAAGGATAATCAACTACTGAGATAAAAACAGAAAAAGGGAGAGGGAGGACAAAACAAAATATAAAAGAGAACGAAACATATCAAATAACACACAACTACACACGGTCGGATTTGTGTAGCTGTGTGCAGAATCTACGGCAATCAGGACTTTTAGTCGCGGTGGTATGGCAAAAGTGAAGTAGCGAGAACATCCCCCTCTCTCCTATTTATTTATTTTTTTTTATTCTCTAGATGCTTTTATGACCCTCAGCATCAAGCTTCAGCGGCCATTATCATAACCCCATTGTGTACTAGAAAACTAGACACAACGAAAACCCTCCCACCACTATAGTCTCTCCTACTACTCCTCCGGCTGCTCTTACAATAATCATAATCATAATGTGCACAACCTCAACATGTAGCTTCTATAGCCTCCTCCCCCTCCTTTACTATGGGGGGTTACGAAGAGAAAGAAGAAAAAAAAAAAAAGGACAGTATAGTCTGCAGCTCTTTTTTTTTTTTTGTAGTAGAAATACAACGACTACTTACGTTACTGTACACATCCACATCGGAGATACAATAATAATCATAAAGAAACAGATAAAAAGAAGATCCCCCCCCCCCCCCCCCCTGGTGTTTCACCAATAACTCATTATTAAGAAAGAGGGGGAAACAAACAAAACAAAAAAATTGCGACCATGGCGAAACACACGACCGTTATTACATAATAAACAATAGCAGAAAACAACCATCCCTACTTGTAACTTGTACGTAGGCGTATACCTTTCAATACCGAACATTGTTCGACTTTGCCAGATACGAATCGCTTGCCATTTATCGCAAATCAATGTTTAAAACAAAGGAAAAATCCCATTACTTCAAAAAGGTTAGCGTATTAATAGAGCTGTTGCTAAAAAAAAAAAAACCGCCAGCTATTTAATGTTCCAAGACGAGCCAGTATGGCTAGAGAACAGTGAATGTGTATATGTACGGAAGTAATGCGACGGTTGGGCTGGATTGTTGTGCTCAGCCTGGCGTGGTGATTAGTCGAATGGAGAAGCCCCCCCCCCTTCCAAGTCTCTCGAAAGAAAAAAAAGAAGTAAGACATTTCAGTAGTGGCCGTAGTATTACTACTGCGACTACTGGATAAAAAAGAAAAAGAAAAAGGACAGCTCCATAAAAAAAAAAAAAAAAGTGTGACTGTGTTGCAGGGGAAGACTAGAGAAAGCGAAGTAAACAGCTGGCCAAGTTGCGGAATGGAGTTATCGTTAATGTTGCGGTAATCAGCATTGTTCCAGCCAGTCAGGGAAAAGAAAGTAAGAAGAAGCTTTTTGGGGAGTGCGGGGTGGGGTTGGGGCTCTATAAAATGAAAACAAAATGGAAAGGCTTCGCGAGCATGTGAATAAAAAAAAAAGTCCATGTATAAAGAGGCGGGCATTAAGTTGCGAAAGCACAACATCAGCTGAGCGTCATCGGGCGGAAGAGGAGAAGGTATAGTGCGACTTTGTGCCGGTCGAATTAATGCTCAAACACACACACACACACAATCAGGAAATGGGGAAAGAAAACGAAGAGAAAAAAAAAAACCAACTTGATAATAACATTGCTGTTTAGTATGTTCCTTCCATCATCATCAAGCTGCTCCATCTTAACGTCAGTCTTTAAAAAAGAAAAAAAGAAAAAAAAGGGAAGACTCTCCAACTATAGCAATACAGAAGGAGGTGTACTAGTCAAGAGTCTATACTAGTCAACTCGAAATCTGTGTGTGTGTTTCGAGTCATGTCGGGTTGATGGGTGGGAGGAGGCGAAAAGCGCAGAAGAGAGGGGGGTAGATCTTGACAAGACCTTTCGGAGGCTAGCAGCAAATGAGCAGAACAGTAGCAAGTAACAAACACGATGCATAAACATGAGAGGGCCAACATCCAGCTACTACAACTACAACAAGCTATTGCTCTACACATCGACTTGCAAAGAGGAAAAAGCTTTTGGCTGGTGGGAGCTTGTCACAGAGGATGACACGCCATCAAGTCACGGCTCGACAGATACAAAAAGCCATCATCTTTCCTTCTTCCTCTCTGCGCTGCAAGAAGTCGGCCGTCTCCAAAGACAAACAGAATATGTTAAGTATAGATCTATTTATTATGCATCTATTAAAAACACGCACGCACACGAAAAAGATGCAAGAAGCTTACACATCTTTTCCTCCCACCGTTTCTAACGAAACGCTTCGACGATGAACGACATGATGGAGAAGCTTCATGACAATCAAACCATTCCTAGTAAGAACGGGAGGGGTCTCTAAACAAATCCCTGCGTGATCACCGCAAACACACATTTACAAAGAATTCCCCCACCCTTTTTTTCCCCAACAAACGGGAGAAGAACGAAGAAACAAAAATAAAAAAGAAGCAGTTATGTTTAGGTTGTCCCGCCGATGACGGGCGTTGCGTACGGGTACGTAAAGCGCCCCCCAATCTCCGGCGTCGGTAGCCAGGAGGATTTGCGCCATCATCAGCATATTGAGCTCTCTCTTTCTCTCCATCCTTACCCTATCCCCCCCCCCCCTCCTGCTTCTTTTCTTTCTTTTGTTGGATGTTGATGACTTGTGTATATACCTTCATTAAAGGGATTTGACGGCAAGAAAGAAGAAAAGAAAGACTGTGCTAACGCGGAACCCTATAGCACATCAATGCGGATCGATGCCTCCCTTTTGTCTCTTCGTTCCGAATCGGGCAGGCAAGTCTGATTTATTTCTAGGTTTTTTTTTTTTTTTCTTTGTATTATTTTGTTTTAAAAATAGGGACTCAATAGACATACAGTGTGTATGTATTCGGTTTCGAAAGAGATATTTATCCCCGTCAACCTCCCGACATACGATGGATACAAGAGCGATGCCCCCCTCCGAAACAACATTCTATATACTGTTGGGATATATGAATGTATGTATGCGTGTGTGTGTATCGTTCGCGGCTAGATGAGCACCAACAAAAAGAGACACAGACACACGGAAGGAGAAGGTTCGCAGCACAAGAAAAAGCAAGTTGCAAGAAACTGGCAAACAAAATCGAAAGGGAAAAAAAAAAAAAAAAAAAAAGAAGGAAGAAAAAGGTCCAGCGATTAGGTTGACTTTGATGGATCCGCTAGCTGCAATCCGGCCGTTTCGTATAAATGTGTGGCCTTTCCATTTTTTTTTTTTTTTTTCCTTTTTCAAAACAGGAAACTTCCGCTCTACACCACCACCACCATCATCAAGAATCGTCGTGCTTTCTCTCCTTTAGTACGAAATCACACACCCGTGCGATGGATGGAAGCGAAAGAAGGGGGCGATGTCTGTCGACGAGTGGATACTGTCTCACTTGATTTCCAATGCTTCCGCAATGAAATCGACGACAAAAGGTCACAAAAGCGTGACTTATACTAGTCCTACTTCCAAAGTCAAAATTTTTTTTTTTATTTTGAGGCTTAACCTCCGCACGCAAACGGTCGATAGACGGACGGAGAGAGAGAAAAAAGAGGGAAGTCGAGTTCTCATCACGCTCCATCACGGTCAGTGCGGAAGAAGATAAGACAGCCAGTGGACAACAATAGCAACAATAGGAGAGACGCATCAATAAAAAAAAAAACAAGTGGAAAGAAAAAGACAAAGAGAAATAAAATAAAAATAAAAAAGGGAGACAAAAGAAAACGGGCAGAGACTGAAGAGATCTTCCTTGGTAAGTAAAACCACCACAGGGATAATTAAAGGTCCATTAGTGTGTGTGTGTGTGTGTGTGTGTGTGTGTGTGTGGTTGTGTGTGGCGTTCATTTTCCCCCCTTTTTCTCCTATATATCTTACACCACTATAGCTGTACTACTGTTGTACACGAGCTTTGTTCTCTTCCAACAACTGCAAACGGCTAGCCACTGAATCAGTTTGGACGACAAATACAAAAAAAAAAATAATAATAATAATAACAAAAGCAAAAGAGAACAAACAAAAAAAAAAAGCTTTTCATTTTGTTCTTTCTACTTTGGTCCAATACCAACAGACTTGACCGCCGTGACAAATGACCTTAACCGAACTGGACGACAGCTGGATTTTCTGATATCCTACGGTTGTCCAAACTTTTGCTTTTGTTTTATTTATGTCCCTTTTTTTTTGTGTGTGTGTGTGTTTGTTCTGTTGCTTCTTTCATATACTTTTTGTTTAAATTCATTTGCCCATTTTATGTGATTATGCCTATGTATAAATATGTGCGACTATATCATCATAGCAAGTAGCCAGTAATGTACATATTAATCGGATTTCATTGGGGGCGGGGGGGGGGGGGTAAAAAAAAATAAATAGGCCAGTGCGGAGGAGACAAGAGAAAAGGTCATAACGTAAAGTGGATCGTGTCAGGGACAAGAGAAGAAAACAGAAAAAAAAAAAATAAAAGAATAAAAAACCTGCTCTGAGCGCGTTTCTTCGGATGGTGGAACACATAACACCCGTAATCGAATCACGGACCTTTCCCCTGCTGCTACTACTCTTTTAGACAACGATGAGAGTGTGTGCCAGACCCTCCCACCCCTCAACAGCTGTCATACTGTCGTCGACCATCATCCTCAGTCTTACTTCAAGCTATATACAACACTCCCTTTTTTCTCGTCCTCGGCTGCTAGACACTGGCCAAAAGGCAAGAAACACAACAGCAACACAATCGGATCATCTGGACGATGTGTGTACTGGCACGAGCTCAGCCCCCCCCCCCCAAAAAAAAAAAAGAATGAGAAAAAATAAAACAATATTTCGATGGTTCTACTAAAGATATACGCACATATCGCCTAATAGCATTGGCCTTTTCGCTTTAGTTTTTTTTTTGTTACTTCAATTTTGTGTTTGTTTGTGTTTGTTATCCGATCCCCACTCCGTTTTGGGGGGTGGGGCAGTAAAACAAGGCAGGATCTACGACATGTCAATGTTCCAATTCTACGACATCGTTCAACCGTTTAGTTCCGTTTGTTTTACGACGAATTTTTTCCTGTTTTGGAACGGGGTTAAAACAAGAAAAGCGAAAGTGGTGGAATAATAAAAAGGAAAAAAAAATCTGTCGGTTTGCATTGCTAGTTGCATCAAATCACAGAAATGAGAAAAGAAAATGCCGATTTTGGAGTTAAAAAAAAAAAAAAGATGACGGATGACGGGACGGAATAACTCGTGACTTCTATTAACATCACGGAGATTTGGGTGCGCGAAAAACACACACACACACAACACAAAAACTAGGATGGATGGAACTAACCTGTTTTGGTGCGGCTCTTGTTTTTGTTGGAAGGAACTCGTGGAACCAAAATGCCAGATGATTTCTTGCCACTCTTAATGGATTGCTCTGACGTGGGATGAATCAATCCCGATGGCGATTCCGGTCCGCCCACGTCGCCTTTGACCACCGACGAACTGCTACCCGTTTCCAATTCAAAAATTGAAAATAGTTTTTTTTATTTTAGATTTTCCAAAAAAAAAAAAATAAACTAGAAAAAAGATTGCATGGATCAATCTTTTACAAAAAGGAAAAAGAGATTTCTTTACAAATAAAAAAATAAAAAAGATGAAGCGTGTACTTGATTCGTTGAGTGACGTCGCGCGGAGTTGGGGATTGACCCTCGGGGGAGGTGGCATCATCCTCTTCTTCCTCCACCTCCTCTTCCTCGTCAACTTCTTCCGGTTCGGTGGCCAATTCGGCTTCTTCAACGTCGTCTTCCGGCCGGTCAACTGCGCTGACGTGGGCCGACTGCGGCGGACGCTGAAGGGCCGGAGCCGACGGCAGGAAATCAGAAGCGACAACGTTGCCCTCTCTGATGGCCGTGTTGTTTGTGGTGAACGAAGAGGAAGAAGACGATGAGGACGACGACGATGAAGAGGAAGAAGGAGAAGACGATGCCAGCAGTGGTTTGTTGAGGTTGTGATTGGCGTCAGACGATCCGCTGGGACTGACGGGAGCTACTTCTAATGTGGACGACATTATGGAAGACGATGTCTTTATTGTCGTCTCCTCTTCGCTGTGTGTCATCTCTTCTATTTTTTAAAAAAAGAAAAAGAAAAGAAGAGAAATTGAAGATCATGGTTCGAACCACCTGAAAATGAACAAGAGCCTCACAATCGAATTTTTAATGAATTTTTGGATCGGATTGAATTGAATTTCGATTTAGGATCGCATTTAGAAATTGGGCGTGTCGAATGCCCGCTCTGATTGTTGCTGCCTTTTTCAAGAGACATCGAAGTAACTGCACTTGAAGAGCCTTTTCAAGTGCTCGCAAACCCCCGGTGGCGGAAACGAGCCATCCAGCTTCCGGATCCTATAGACGCACGCATACACATTGATACATTTATCTCGGCTCTCTTTCTCTCTCTCTTTTTCTCTACATGAAAACGACAGGATTTCTCATGTTGTTTGTCCTCCATGTTCATCGCTACTGTTACTACATACCCGATGTATGGAATCTCCCTTTTTCCCAAACCGGATTCGCTCACCTTCTTCCGCCCCACCTCACTCTATTCCTCCGATTCTATACACACAAACATCAACCGGATTTTATGTATTTATGTTCTTTTTTGTGTGTGTGTATCTTTTGACTCGAACAGACAACGGTTGAATTATTTACCAAAGAGAAAATCCTTCCTTTTCTATTGCAAAAAAAAAAAAGTGAAAATCAAAATGGGGAAGGAATTCCCCGTCATTTCCAGCTGCGCTAGTTTAAAAAAAGAAAAAGACGTGGGGTTAACTTTTCACACAGGCGTAGTATAAAAAAGAAAAGAAAAGTGGGGAGAAAGAAATATAAAATATTAAGAGATCAAGAAAATGTGTACGCTATAATAATAAATCCCAAGTATAGTGGCAAAAAGGGGAGAACGGAAATCAACCCAAAAAAAAAAGTCCCTCTCCCCTTCAACAATCCCAAACGGGAAACACGGTCCCACTCAATCACACAGCGTCCCCACCGCTGCATTTTTTTTTCAAGGCCCGTGAATTTTCCAACCCGATTCTCTATATTCAGCGACAAGCCAGGAAATAAAAAAAAACAGAAATGAATCAAAATAATAATAGAAACTAACCCCCCCCCCTCCGTCGAAATCAATCAATAAACGAAGATATATGATTTTTCTTTTTCCATATTTCTCCAAACAAATCAGATGAAATAAAAAGAAAAAAAGAAATATCCGATTTCATCCGGACTGTGATGACAAAATAGGGATCATCATCTCTTATTCACGCAATGGGTGTATGGGGAGGGTAGCAGCGAAAGCCGAGCGCGTGAAAAATATCCATTTCAAAGATCACAGCAAAATGGCAGGAGCTCGTTGAGAAAATAAAAAAAAAAAGGAAAACGACATTGGAGATATGGCAAACGCTTTTGTCCTGATTTTTTTGTTTTTTGTTTCTTTCTTCTTTGAAAAAAAACAAACAAAACAAAACAGAGCCAATGTTTCGGTATAAAACTAAAAGTCAAGCCATAAAAACATCAAGATCTCTCGAATCAATTCAGACAGGGATTGAACGAGGTTCCTATCACTTTACTTTCTTTTTAGCCCTTAAAAAAGAGAAAGGAAAGAGAGCGCAGACAGCGGCCATCTATAAATATGTGTGCCCCTCTCTCTCTCATCGAAAGAAATGACGAGAGATGAGAAAGAATATGATACAACAAAGTGCTCAACGCGGAAGCGAAAGAGACCCCCAAAGCCTCGCCCCATTCTTCGACGAACCACCACCCTGAAAAAGTTTACGCTCAGCCGGACGTAACGCGCTCCGCTCGTCATGGCCGTCGTCGTTTGTGACGGGCCCCGACGTCGACTACGACGTTCGTTTTCTCTCAACTGTACGTTTTTGTTTTGCTCCTCGTCGCACAGGGGTCATCCATTTCGCTCCTGTCTCTATTGCCCTTATGTCCCCCTCTTCTTCTTTCTTTGTGCGTGCGATCTACCGAACATTTCTTTTTTTTTTTTTTTTGACGAACTAAATTTCGTTATGATGAATGTTTTTGAAAATGATGCGACAACTCGCATTGAATTACAAACAAACAGAGATTCATCAACATTTTGGCATTTTCTTTACCCTACCGGAGGGGGTCTGAAAAGATCAAATTCAATAAAGAAAAGTTGGGACGATCATCTGGCGTAAAGATAATTCTCAATTGCATAAGGGGGAACGAAACTGCGTCTGGCTTTTATATTTTGCTCTCCCCCCCCCCCGTCTAATGATGAACAAATCTCTCGGACCAAACGCAACCATCTTTTTTATATATATATATATATTATTATTTATTATGCGGAGTACGGTGCACACGGTATTTATTTTTATGATTATTGTGACCATTGTGTATAAATATGTATAAAAGAGAGTCGCCGCGCAGCGCAACCGTCCGAGAAAAACTAATAGACTATACTATGCCATTACACGCAGCACGGCACCACATACACTCGTACAAATCTACTGGCCCCTGCTACTGATTTATTAATATTACACAACCGGCGGGTGCAACGCGAAAAGAGGGGTTGGTTGCCTTGCGTTCCAAAAACGCAAGATGGTCCAGACACGACGCACACATTCTACACGTATTTTTTTGTTTTGTTTTGTTTTTTTTATCTTCGAAAGGAGGAGGGCAGTTTTTCAAGAAAGGTCTAAACACAAATAACGCCGTTTTTTGTTTTTTTTTGGTGGGGGGTTCCTTCTGTTGACGACAAATGGGACCCTCTGATGATGGGCCCATTAAAACTAACCAACGAAAATATGAAGGAATTTTTCTTCTTTCCATTAGGTCGGCTGAATTAAAACAACAAAAAAAAATGTCTTTTAACGCAAATAAAAAACAAAAAAGGGAAAAGGGAGGATGCATTATCCTGCCCATTGTTGATTTCTTTCGTTAAAAGTTTGTGTCGAGAACTGTGCGTGTGTGTGCAGATCATTAGCTGGAAGCTTTACGTGTAGTCGGGGCTCAATCCTCGCATCGACTACTCATCGCGATGACGTCTACTCATCAAACCTCTGCCATCAAATCCGACCTTTATTCCTTTCCGTCTCGTCTGTCTCGCATCTCCGTGTCTCATCAACTCAGGAAGCAAACAGCTATACAGTGTGCACACACACACACACACACACATATTTAGTCGAAAGTCAATCAATCCGATTACTGCTACGCGCTATATACTGGGGAGACGAGGCCATCGTGAAGACAAGTTGCAAAGGCTTAACATACGACTGAAACATGGCCCCGATCGCAACAACAGGAAAACGCATTAGCCAATACAATCTAATGGGCATAATATACTTTAACAAGAACCGAGAATTGAATGCAGAGTTACACGTCATATCGTTGCAATTGCACCGCACTTTCTCCCCGTGATATCGTTATATCAATCATATGGGGAGGGCAAGATGTGTGTTGTAAAAAGAAAAAAAAAAGAAGGGAGGAGGGACCCTCCATCTGCACCTCGATGATGGTGGCAGCATGGCCAACACCTCCTTCTTCTTTCCTCTTTTAGGGAAAGAAAAGCTCATGGAAGGTTCGGTGCTGTCAGCGTCCGGACGCCGACACTCCATCACTGACACACATAGAAAACGAAAAACGTGAAAGAAAAAGAAGGGAGAAAACGAGGAGCCAGGAGGTTTCGGCCACAGCAGTTGCCCTCCTTATTGGATGTCTAACCTTTTTCGCCTGCGACGTGATGGTAGTTAGCGGTCGCTGTGAGATTCGAACGAATAACAAAAAGGGACAGAGACAGAAAAGGCAAGTCGGACTGGACAAACTGAACAGCAAATAGACGAAATGATTTTCTTTTTTTTTTTTTTTACGGATATCGCCGTGCGTGAGCGTGTACTATGTAGTACGTATATAAGAAACAAGATGGATGAGGTGATGTGGCAAGAGATCAGCTGTCGGAATACCGTCTCGGCTAATTCGATACTTAGTGGACGCGAAACCGAGAGAAAAAAAAAGGAGAAAATCAATCGATTACAAGGAAATAGAAAAAAAAAAGTTCATCTGTGTAACGTAACCTCCCTAGAAAACATCCGTTCTATCGCGGCTCCTCCCTTCTTTACCGACTGATGGATGATGACTGTGTGTCTGCTGCGCCAAAAACCCACCCAAAACAAAAGGTAGTATAAAAAACAAATTCCTTTTTCGCATCGTCTTCCTAATTTTTTTTTTCTCTCTCGCTGGCAATTGATCCTCTGATTCTATGATGGGCCACACTTTCAATGTCGCGCGTACTAAATACGCGCTCCCCACCCCCACTCCGTGTCATTCTCTCTACACACGGTCTAGATATGGCCTATCAGTAAATATAACTGAACCATCCAATCATCCCAAAAAGAAAAGCTACGACTCAAAATAAAAAGGCATTCAGTTTTTCAACGTCACCAAAGCGGATTAGTACACCATGTTGAAACGATATCTTCCATTATACATTTGTTTCCCTAACCCCTCACAGTCTGCTCGCATACAACAGGCAAAAAGAACAATAATAAAAAAAATCACGTTCACAACACACGGTTAATCGTAAATAGTGAGGTTAGCTATCATCACGATTACAACGTCCGAGTCTTTTAGGGAAACTACATTTTTTTGACACGCCAATTTAAAAAAAAAAAAAAAATTAATAATTTTTTAAAGAAAGTCCCTCACTCACGAATTTGAGTAAAATATCAAGACGGGGAGGCATTGTAACTGTTGCGGTTTAAAGGGGGCGGGGGGATGTTGACGGCACTCGAGGGGGCCGTGCATCTTTAGTTTTTCTCTCGGGCCAGCTCGTTTCTCAAGTATCTAACCACAGTATACTCTGTTCAGAAGTCCAAAAAAAAACAAAAAAAAAACAAGAAAAGAAGCAGGGGGTAGTTGTGGTACAAATATACTCGTCGTTCTCTTTTTTACCGCCTAGTGGAACGTTTTTAAAGAGGGCACCGAGCGCTGCCGACGTCATTTGTTTTGGGTTCCCCTTCATCTACGAGCCAATGGACCTTATCATCAGTCCTTGCCTCTCTATTCAGTCTCGTCCAATCACTGCTTCACCTTATAAAAGACGTACACACACACACGCATCGCAAGTTTATTTTTAAAAGCACCATTCCAAAATTAATTGCGTGTCTATTTGATCATTTCATTTGAAACTACACCAGTGACTCTATCTAAGCGAAAATGTCTGCTCAAAGGGGAGGAGTGGGGTTCACTGGAGATATTGCGTCCGATGGCTATCGCTCTTTTTTTTTGGTTTGTGGACGGACGTAAAAACAAAAAAGGGAAAATGCTATTTTTTTCTTTTTTTTTTGCCTCACTATTGTTTGTGAAATTTATCCTGTTTGTATGCTAAACAATCCCCTCATCCCATTTCTTTCGATATCAACACTTGTGGTAGATGCATGGTAAAACAGGGCAACAAACGACTCGCCACATCTTTACGTCATCTTCCTCGCTCCCAACTCCTCCCCGGCATCTGAAGACAAACAAAAAAGAAAGCGGGGGGCTGCCACAAGAAAGTGAAGAGAGACTATAGTATTTATTGATGCGATACGCTGGTTGTTGGGGAATAATATAATGTCGCGTTGAACGACGTGCCGCAAAACGAAGTGAGAAACCGTACACACGAAAGAAAAAGAGGGAACCCATTGCGGCTACGAGTTTTGATCAGGCCAATAAATCACAACGTTATACTTGTCGTAGCGAATAGCTAGCAATTTCTGATTTCTCTTTTCCTTTTTTTCGTGTGCGTTAAAGAGGGGAGCAATGCATAACGCATCTTAAGGGAGGAGGGGGGGGGGGGGTTATACACAATCACTCCCAGCCCTTCTCAGCGATTGGGCTTTACCGGGCGAAAACAAGAGAGACGACAGAGGATTCTATGATGACATTTTTTTTTTTTCGTTTTGCATATTACTTTGATTCTTATCTTATAGTCCTCGATGTATTTCCCTTGCCACTTGCTTTATTCTTAGGGCTTAACCGGCGCCCTATAAAAAAAAAGAGCTCTTTGTGGTGTGTGTGTGTGTGTGTCTTTTAGTCGTTTTTAGATTGGAATCTTCCTATACCAAAGTTAGCCTGGATAGAATGGGTATTTCCCTTGAACTCGGGCGAGATTTTGTGTGGAAGGCAACTTGCGAGAATGTTTCCATCGGCCAATGGCAAAAGCGGATGGAAAACACTAGCAGGTAGCCGGAACAGAGAAAAAGGGAAGCAACCACCACCTGTTTTTTTTAACTCCTCCCTTTCCCTTCATTTGGGTGTACCTGTCCAAGGCCCCACCTTAACGGAAGACAGCTGTCATTGGTTCTCTACTTTTCGTCCAATCCCAAATAATAAAAAGAAATAAATTGTTCCAAGAAGAAATTCAAATCAAAATGATACAAGTAAGGCAGGGGAAGGAGGGAAAAAAAAATATGAAAAGACTCTAGTAACGTGCGGCAGGGGGCAGCTGTATACACATAACAAGACGGGCCAGCCCGGCTGGCAAATCAATTATCAAGCGTGCGGCTGACAGTTTTTTTTTTGTTTTTCTCGCTCATATAATTCCACGGTTGATTAGTTCAACTCGTCCCTATCCTCGCAGCAGCTAGCCGAGGACTGTTTCACATACCACACTGCGTTAATTGAATGTTTATAGACGGAGCAGAGTGTCTCGCAACGGGACGCAAGCCCCAACGCATAAACGACACACACAGAAAGAAGCAAACGAAAGAAGGTCTGTTTTGGCATCCAGTCAAAATTGTTTCTATCCGTTTAAATAAAGGCGGGAATCGGACGTTTAAAACTTGAACGAAGTGGGAAAACGTTTTTAGCCGTTGGTGATTAAGAAAAACTAAGAAGATGAATACGAGAACCACCTTAAAAGAAAACGGAAAAAAGATTGGAGTAGAAATACGCGGTCCAGGGGACTGAGAGTTCCAGCGGAGAGGGGAGCGTGAGAAAATGACACAAGACCAAAAGAGTCGAGTTACACCTTTTTTTTTTTTTTTTTTTTTTGTCTTCCATTTTCTACTGAACAACAAACACAAACGAGAAGAAAAAGTCATTGGTGCTTTTTGCCACTGTGCTCCGATTTCTAACTGGGCCCATCATCATCATCATTTTACCACGGCGCACTTTACGTACGGGGCGATGAGAAACGAAAGAAAAACAAACGTGGGGCATTTCAAAAACAAAATAAAGGGGAGGACAAAAAAAAAATGTTTCGTCTTTTTCCCTCCTTATTTATGTTTGTTACCATTGCTTAAGGGTTGCCAAGCGATAATAACAAATGGCCACAAAAAAAAAAGGGGGGAGACTAGGAATTAATAAGTGAAGATAAAAAACCAAACTCAAAGTCATCGCAAGATGACTAGAAGCTGTAAAAATCGAATTCTACTAAAATTATTGTTTAGCTGGACTAAACTGGGGGTGGTGTAAAATAAGAAAACGGCATATCCAGTCAACTGTAATAGAACGCCATTGTTTGAATTGATCAAGTGCTTTTGCTGGCTTCCCATCCGTTTGTTGTTGTCTTGAGCGTCAAGATCGCGCAGTTATACTACTACATCGTTTTACATCTGCGAATTGAATCAATTGAATCACATCCATATGAGGAGGAAGGAGAGAAGCTAATGCAAGGCGACAGGGCACCATCAAATCATCTCTTATTACTCTTTATACATTCGCCCGACCCATCCCCCCCTTTGCCACCCGTCGCTTCTTTCCACGTCACATCAACGGTATAAATAGATATGCATGTATTTGTAACATACACGTAACTCTGGCTGCAATAAAAACAAATAAAAATGTCTATACTCCCCAATGCGAGGAGAAACGAAAACTTCGCTCTCGTTCCTACGAAATAAATCGTACAATTTTATATATATTTCGCTCGAGGAAACGGTTTGTTGGTCTTTGGAGAGAGGGGATAAGCGTGAAAGAAAAAAAAAAGAGCTTTAAACTGTATTCAAAACGGACGGGGTAATAAACAGGGAAAAGACAAAAAGAAAAGAAAAGCTCGCAGATATACACAGAGCACTTGGAGATTGTGAGAGTGAGAGGTACTTGAGAGTTGAGCGTTTTTTACAACTCGAGCTCTTCAGGTCCCTCCCAACCACCCCCCCAGTTTGTGTTTTTATTTCGTTTTCTTTCAAGAATTTTTGTTTGAGAAAGAAAAGTCGTCGGACAGATGAAAGAGAAAGGATGTCGAGATTCAGTTTCCCATCGTCTCCCACGTAGTCGACAAAAACAGACGCAGCCACTCAACTTGCGAACGTATCCAAGCACAACATTACCCCACGTGAAGGTTACAAGGTACAACGGCGCATTTGCCCGAAACATCCAACCGCGTCGAAAGACGATGACCTTTCATATTTTTTTTTTTTTTTTTTGTATAATGGTGAGATGAGAAGGATTGCAGAAATGAATTTATACACCCGTAAGATTCATTGCAACATCCCGTCATCGTTGCTCGTCATCAAAAAAGAAAAAGAAAAAAGAAAACTCGACAGGAAATCAAATCAAAACAGGAATCCGGTCTTGATACGGGGCGACGGGGATCTGTTAAAAAAAAAAAAATGAGATACCCACCCCATCTAGCGGCCGTTAGGGACACCAACATTCGTTTTTTTTTATCAAATAGTGAGCAGTACTCAATCTCATTATTTTAACAACATCGACGACGTAATGTAGCAAATTTACATTTCTTCCATTGCTATCAGAATCGTCTAGGCAGTTAAGATTCCGCCTGACTACAATAGTCAAATACATTATCGGCTTTGTTTTTTTTTTGCCCTTTCTCTAGAGGTTCAAACAGTATTTCACAACACAAGTAGACTAAAATAATAAAAACAAATGTTATATAGGTAGACGCCGTCGCAAACTGCTGGTGGAGTGTGTTTATATCTATTTGGGTGGGGCCTGTATTGTCGTTGAAGAAGGAAACGAGACACGGGCCGTTTTTCTTCCCCTTTGTTTAAACTTAGTCCTCCCCCGTAAGTCTTCGCATCCTTTCTTCCCTCCGCGTTGCCACTGGTTTTATGACTCTGCAAAAGGGCTTCACCGATTGGTTAGGAAACAATAGCCCGAATAGAGCAAAAAAAAAAAAAAAAGACCCTCCTGATTTAACGGTCAAGGTGCAGACCTTATTCCATCCCATCGCGCACACAAAAGAGTCCCAATTTTTTTTTTTTTTTGTTCTATTCAAAAAAAAAAAAAAAATATGGATCGTAAAAAAAGGAAACAGAAAAAACTCGCCGACCGGAACAATTTATGATTATGATTTTCTGTCACCAAGCTATGTAGCAATAAAAAAAAAAGAGAGAGAGGGAGAAGAATAAGAATAAAAATAGAAATCCCCCCCCCCTTTTTCATCCACCTCGTTCTCCCCTCTTCACGTACGCTCCTCCCTCTCGTTGCTCCCTGTTGTGCTCACCGCCGCCGTCAGCTTGGCGCCAAGGGATGGAACCTGTCTACTACCGTTACTGTATACTACTATACAACCGGTTTCCGCCTGTATACCTACTACGCCCCACCAACCCCTATATACGAAGAGCAAGAGAGAGAGAGAGACATGTGTGTTTCCTTTGTTCTCTTTTTTTTTCCGTTCCAGTACGAGCCCAGTTGGAAGATTAGACGGACCAATCCGGTGAGAAGGGTACGTGCCGTTTACGGGTTGCCTTTTATCACGGACTCTACACCTGTGTGGTTCGCTCACAGGTAGATGGGCTTTCCTCATTGGACGAACTCGCACTTGTTCGCCACACCCCTCTAAGGTCTTGACTTATCCCTAAACAGGTGCCAGCTACCTTTCCTTTTTCTTTTTTGGTAAGCTTCCAATCCGGATGGATTCATTCGAACTGTCATGCAACGGCATCTTGAATGTTTGGCAATCATTTGAAAAACGAGATGAAGAAGGAGAGCAGGTGAATGTCAGTTGCGGCTGTCAGAGACGGGATTCCATCGACTAGCGATGGCGTAGGTTTAAATGAGAAAAAGAAAAAACGGAACAGCAAAAGTTTGGCATCTTCAAGTGGTTTTTCTTTTTCGCTTTCTCTGGTTCGAACTGGAGAGACAACTGAAGAAGCGGTGGGTGTAAATAGAAGGCGGAGGGAAATACATATATAAAATAAGGCGCTTGCACTATGTATAACGAGACTGGGAGCCACTTGAAGGGCGCGAGATGAGCGCGCTCGCAGTCAGCAACAGCTGCCAAGAAGATAAAGTTCCCGTGTGAAAATGGGCCCCAATGTTTTTGCTGTTGCCCTCATTTTTTTTTTTTTTTACAACCCTGTACGGCTGTGGAAAATGAACGACACAGAAGGACAGGAAGACGCACAAGATATCAATGTAAACGCTTCTAATCAAATCCAGCCAGTCGCCTTAACAAAAATGAGACCAACAATTTTCGATAAAACTTGTGTGGTCTTGAAAGGTCTGACGATGACATCACTTCAAAAATAAAAAGTCTGGACAAGTTCAAAACGAAAAAAAAAAAAAAACATCACCGGACATTTCGACCGGTTTGACCTACAAAACGATGCAGAAACGATGACCAAGAACATCTAGAGTCTACCTCCCCCACAGTGATGAGTATAAACAACAAGCAGTAAAAAGAAAAAGGGAACAGAGGAACGAAGATGCTGCGAGACGGTAGACTCCCTCCCCTCTCTGTCATCCGATATCCACCAGCACATCTTGATTTCATTTTCTAGAGAATAACTCAAAGAAAACAAAAAAGAAATGTCGCCCTCATTTTTCTCTTTTTTTTCCAGCGGTTAGAAAAAAAAAGAAAGAAAGAAAAACGGTCAATTTTTAGACAAACAGCTGGACGCGCGATTTAATGTCCCCGAAAAGAAAAAATTAGGAAAAATTTTATTGACATCCTGTTGTTGATTTCGAGTTTAGTGGAATGGAAGAGGAAAAAATTCTACAAAGTCATTGGCTCTGCTCTCCGTCGTGAGTGTTCCGTGCGGGAGAAAGAGATAAGATTGATCACGGATGCCGGATCTCCCCCCCCCCCCCCCGTTGTGCCATCGAGCCACCGTTGCCTATAATTCTCTCTGCATCATCAAGTGCGTGCCCTGATATATATAAAAAAAAAAGATGGGGGGAACAGACGGGAGGTGGCAAGATGCAGGGAAACAAAAAAGCGGCAAACTGCATCGTGAGCGCGTTCGATCCGTTCGTGATGCATCGTCGTCATTTCCTTTCCATGCCATCCCCCCACTTTCGATCTTTTTATTCCTGACGATTGTACTACACTACCTCTTTTTTTCCCCTTCCTTTTCACACCATCCGGCACCTTCATATATAATCAAATGTAGCGGCGGCGGTAACTTACATAACCAA
Source organism: Daphnia carinata (assembly GCF_022539665.2). Classification (NCBI taxonomy): domain Eukaryota; kingdom Metazoa; phylum Arthropoda; class Branchiopoda; order Diplostraca; family Daphniidae; genus Daphnia; species Daphnia carinata. The sequence goes on from NC_081333.1 coordinate 8,166,181, forward strand.
ACAAGGGAAATTTGGAACGATAAGATTTCGAAGGGAGAGAGATGAGGGGGGGGGGGTGTTAGAAGAAATAAATCCTGTCGACTCTCAGGTCTAAATTTTTTTTTTTACTTCAATTGGATTTATATTTTCAACTTTAGAAAAATCGTGATGGATGATCGGTTTATGGAAGACAGCATCTCACTCTATCGCGCCTTTAAGAAAAGGGAGGGACATTATATAATAAATAGAACGAGAAATAGAAAAAGACCAAGAGAATAAATCAAATCCGGCTGCGAGCTCAAGAGTTTTTAGGCCTCAGCAGGGCGGGGCGGCCATAGAACAACGATGGACGGAATACATTTCCAGCGCCAAAAAAAAAGGACACCAGAGAGCATTATAACGCAAAGGAAGGGGTACCAAAAAAAGTAAAATAAAATAAGAGCTGTGGCCCACTTGATGGATGGTGGATCATTTCCAATTCAATCCGAGAATGAATCACACAGTAGAGCATAACGAAACATGCTCCGCACAAAAAAGTGAGAGATAGAAAATCGGAAGAGACTACGCTTTCAACGAGTTGGCTTAAACCGGAACTTCCGCAACACTGTATACATATAGAGTATTTTTCTTTTTGTTTAAAAAAAAAAGGAAAATCAGCAAGCGTCCCGACAACACGCGATCAACAAAAGAAACTATACGGAGATGGATCGACTCGAATCGTCAACTCAGCGAATCCCCCCCCCCCCAGAAAAAGAAAGCAAAAATGTACCTAACTTTGTGACTCGATCTATTTTGAACAAATTACGATTAGAAATTCCGAAAACAAAAGAAAAATTCTCGAAGCACCCCCCCCCCCATGAAAATCGATTTAGATAAACGGCAAAACAATTGTCGTTAATTAAGATCCCTCCTGTGAAAAACTCGTTACAAGAGCCATTAAGTTATATTACAGAGAAACCTCCAAATTTAAATATAAACGCCATTTTCTGCATTTCCTCACACCAAAATAAACGCGAAAAAAAAAATTTAAACAAGAGAATAGGAGAGAAGCGGTTCTTTCATCAAAGAGGCTTATGCAACGCATATATAACGGGCCTTTATACTATACGCCACGGAGTACACACAAACGTCAGATTTCTTTTTTTTTTTTTCGAGTAGACGAGACGAGGATTACGCACCTCTCTCTCGATCGGCCCATGAGGAGAGTCAATACCTTTTGAATTTTTCCCATCTCTCTTTATTTTTTCTGTTTTGATTCTTTTAAAGCCGGACACAGCCAACCGACGCGGCAGTAAATAACCATAATCTCCCAACGTAGGATAGCTCACATATCGACAGCAGGTGCATTCATCGAACCTCTCTAGCGAAGACAAGAAGAACAGGATCGATACAACCCCCCCCCCCCGCTTTTTTCAAGTTCTTATTCGCCTATAACACACAGAATGCACATACTGTTCGGGTCCATATAAAGAGTGGACCATGAGAGACCAACTGTGCGGGGGCTTTTAAAACTAAGTCCGCAGAGCGCCCACGACCTCGACTTTGTTTGATGGTTAGGGTTGAAAAGGAAGGGCCTTTAGGACGATCCTTAAGCATCTCGCAGTCGCCCCTGCGTCTTGAACTGGCAATACCTATAATAGTGGAAACAGTTTCAGCGGCGCCCGCATATAGAGGCAGAAGTTTCGAATGGAGCCCCGCCGTTGGCCCCGGATGTGAAAACTTGACGAGGGGACTGGCCATTTGAGATTACAAGACCGGCGTTGGTTAGTAGTGGCTCATTAGCGATGCAAGTCATTGCGCAACCTGGGGGGCTTTTATCCAGAAGCCAAAATCATAAAGCGTCACATAGACAAGCTCCTGGCCGTCACCCCATGTCCGTTTCTCTCTCAGCACTTCTACGTACACGCACTCCATGTCGGATGCGGCTGATTTCGTTTCCTAGTTTGACATGTCATCCATCACGTGAACGTCAGCATTTTCCCTCAGTCTCTTCCTAAAGAACGGATCTTGCAATCTGATGAAAACGGACGCATGCCTCCATTTAGACTGGGCCGCTTCAATGAACTCGACGAGTGGCCAGAAAACGAAAAAAGGAGAAAAAACTTTTTCTTTCTTCGGCCTTGCAAATTCAATCAAAGTAGGGGGAAGGGAAAAAAGGAGATAAACGTAAACGTTGGCTCGAGAAAAACAAAACAAAAGAGGAAAAATAAATTAAATGGAAGCTCTTAAGGGAGTTGACTGCCGTAGCTGAGGTATTTATAACAGGCCGGTTTGTCTGTAGACACACGCGCGGGCTGTTGTAACTACCGTCTAACACAATGATTGGGGAAAAAAGACGCTGGGAGGAGGGTCTTAAACGCGCGCAGGTGTTGCCATCCATCCGGAAAACGAACTGACTTCGGTCTGTTTTCGTTGCGTCGCACACGAGTCGTCAAAACTTGCAAAAAAAAAAAAGACTTTTTTTTTTGTTCTCAAAAGTACTGAAAAAAAAAAGAGAATCCAATCGAAACACGCACCGGTCGTTGGCAAACCGACCAAACGGACTGACAGAATTCTTTTAAGAGAAAGAAAAAAACAAACAAACAAACAAACAAACACGAATGTTTAGGTATCGACAAGGAAAACTCTTAATTGCCTATCTATTTCTATTCACAAAATGCAAAGAAAAATCGTATCGAGTCGAAAAGAAAAAAGAGAATCGTGAAATGCGTCATTAAATGTAACGTGGAAGAATTGAATCGAAAGCCAACGTAATTAAAATGAGGTGTTGCTACGCGATCGGAGAAGGGACTTGAAAAAAAAAAGAGGAGCGCAATGAGATTTTTTTTAGCGGTAATGCGACGTTAACGAGATCCGATCAGCGTTGAAAGTCGAGACACTAAATTTACACCCAATAAACTCATTCACACGGCAGGCAGACGTCGTTCTTCACTTCCTGTAGTCTCAGCTCAAGACCAATATATACAAGGACATCAACTCTCTTCGGCGTGTAACGACGCCCCTTTCTTTCGGCCGTGAACTTGAGACTCGGTCCAAAAAGGATTCGGATCGTTTGTCAACCACAAGTTTCCTAATTCATTCTAAACGCAAGGTTTTTATTTTTATTTTTAGAAAATTCATCATTTAAAGGCGATCAGATTGAAATTAGTTAATCAAACAAATTGCGCATTGTATAGAGAGAAATGGCGTTATGAATCGAATGAGATCAACCGATGCAGAATCGCTGGGTTTAAAAATGGATTGTCGATGTCGGCGAACAAGTCCAATCTTTCTTTTGCTTTTTGCTGAACACAATAAAAAACGAAATAAATAAAAACAAACAGGACGAATATATGGAAAGAGAGAACACGATGATGAAGAGACGTAGAAAGAGAAACGCCCCGTACACACAAACCCGTGGGTGCATTTCCCAATGTTCGTGTACACACACACACACACACACGGGCAAAAGGACTCGTCTCTCGCTTGCTGCTGATTTCGTTGAGCATTTCGGGCACGTCTCCAGCTGTTCGTCCTTTTAACCCATCCCCGACTCCCCCACCTTCTTCTCCTTTTCCTCTCTCTCTCTCTACATTTCTACTGTGCCAGCAATCCACCACCCCTCATCCGGCGGGAAGTAAAGAGTAATTCTGTTTGCTCTCGTTACACTTTCTACCCATTTCTCTCTCTCTTTCTCTGTCGATAAAAAAAAACTCCTCCCTTCCCTGTGGCTAGAAAGGTTTTTTTTTTCTTTAGAGGTAAGATCAATTCCATGCAGGTACAGCCGGAATTCCGTGCTTTTTGTCACACATAAAAAAAGTAAAAACTTTGCATTCGAAATGTAAAATCTAAGAGGGAAAAAAGTTCCTTCCTTTTTTTTTTTGGATAACATTTGCATATTACGTGATGGCAAGCAAACGACTATGGTAAAAAAGAAAGGACATTTCGTTCGCCTAATCGACATGGAAAATTCGCAATTTTTAATTAAAACTTTCGACTACGTACGAGCCGGAGGGGCAAAAAAAAAATATTAGATATATTTCCAAACCAAAGGGGAAGAAAACACGAGAATATATAATAAGATCGGGACAGAGAGTCGGAAAAGAAAAGAAAAAATCCCATACATAGGTAGTCATCGTAACTCGATTGCTGTCAATCCTCATCCGAGCGGGAACCTTTTTACACGATCCAGCGGCATTTGGCGTTCAGAGTAAGCGCCGCGGATGCTACACACACACACACACACACAGATCAAAAGAGAACGAAGCGCTTTTTTTTCTTTTTCGTCTTCTTCTTCGGTGTGGATAGTAAAAAGGTAAGAGAGAAAAAAAGGGAGGGGATACGAGAAGAAGAACATCCGGATGAGAGAGCCGCCAGTCAGCTGGAAGCTGGATCATCGGGCCCGCTCGCGCACACTCTTTGGCTTCTCTCTTTTCATCATCAAGCACCCTCTCGTGCGTCGACCGTAACGACGACGACGACCACCACCACTCGAGGCCATCTGGCAGTTTCCCCCCTCTCACTGTCTTTCACTTTCTCCTCTTCCTTCCTGCCTTCCTATTTTTTTTTGTTTTGTTTTTACCTATTACGAAATCTTCGCATTCCAATGAACGTTATCGTCTTGACGAAGAAACAAAAATCATTTAAGGTATTTTAACTTGTCCCCATTGCGAATAAAATGCCAGTTGGAGCATGCCGGAACATGTCCATCCAAACGTCCAGTTACTTTTTTTTTTTTGAAATTCGTTCTCCATGAAGATGTGGATAAGAAAAAAAAAAGATGAGAGACAGAAGATGGCGGATAAGAAAAAAAAAGGGGGGGGGGGGGCTCAGTGTAACTATGCGAGGGTTAGAGAGCGTTCTATCGATTTTCCACCTTGTCTTGTGCAACGCCAGCTCATTATGCCCTTTCCCTGCCCACCCGCCCTTCCCCAGAAAAATGCCGGCTCCTTATCCCTCCCCCCTTCTCTCCATTCTCCTTCTTCTTTTGTTGTGTATAAGTGTGTACGCCATCTCGATGGTATAACCGTCTTTTTGGCTTGAGCCAAGAGGTCGGAACCCCTCTCTAACGTCTTACCTTGCCAATTTCCGCTCTGTCGTTCATTATACATCCTCCTCCTCCAACGCTTTTCGTCAGCAATAGAGGGGAGTTCATGACAGATGTAGTTTTTTTTTTAATGTGGACGCGCATTGTTTTTTTTTTTTTTTTTGCACTCCTTAAAAAATGTTGCTTTAAAAAAAAAGAACTTTGGATCGATTGAAATGTTTTCTTCTTCGCATCCCTTTTTTGTTTCTACTTAAATCGACTACGTACTCATCAAGTTGAACTCGCGAGACTTGTAGTTTTTCTCAAGCTGATTGAATTGGTCCCGCCACTCGACGCTAACACCTCCCTCTAGTGATCAATTAAGAAAAAGCCACACAAACTACGTATGCGCAAGTTAAAACAACGGCTCGCCCACCTTTCCCAACCGCCATCAAAGAACGGAATGCTCGTGTGTTGTTCCAAAGACTCGACAGGAGGAAATAGTTTGGACCAGTCGACAGACACGGAACGTATAAATAGATCCCCGACTGTAAGAAAGTTTCCATTTTTTTTCTTTCTTGTTGGAGTCAGCAGCAAAGTGGCGGCTTCCTCTTCGCCGACATTCAATAAGGAAATTGAAGACTTGGCCACCTTTTTTTTCTTAAGGAATACGACAGATGCAGACACAAGAGAAAAAAGGGGGAGGGTGCCGAATCATCGCAAAATGTGATGGAAATGGGATTAGAACATTTTCTTTTTGTCTGTCCATTTCTTTCTTATTAAATCCAGCCGGAAGAGCGTGTCCAAATGGGAGATAGGGGGGGAGAGCAGGGGGGTATAGATTTCTGTTGGACGCACGACGAGTGATTGATGTGCTACTAGAATTGCGCAAGAGTTGTCGAATGGACAAGAAAATCAAATTAAAAGTGGAGAAAAGAAAATAAAAACAACAAGATCTGGAGAAGACGTTTCCCTGTGAGTGATGGGGCAATCGGGTAAAGGACATCCATCTCTTCACAGTTTCTACCTCTGCTCTTTTGAGGAAACAAGTCCAGAACGTTTTAAATCTCCCCCACAATTTGTTCTGAAAATTCTCCGAGACACTACGTCTAAGGTGTAGGCAATGGTACGTCGTCCGCGTTTTATGTTAATCACGACCCGTTTCCGAATAACAAACGAAAAACAACACACAGGCAAAGTTTCCCACCAGCGGGACTTGACTTGATCCAATTTTCTCTCACGAACAAAAAATAAAAAAGAGGTAGACAAGATGGGAAGAAGGAGGGGGTTTGCCTTTCCTCTTATATATTTATAGGTTAGGTGTGTAGCAAAGCGAACCGCTCTTACACACCTCGGTGTTACACACAAAAGAGAAGAGTCGGGGGGTTCTGACTAAAGGAAAGGGAGAGTGTGGAAACTACCTCATACATTTTTGATCAACGACCTGTCTGGAGTGATGTTTCCCCGGAGATTGACTTGACGACACCGACGCCTATCTATACACTTGCGCTACGTACACTGTACATTTCGTTCTCCTCACCTTTCCATACCAGTCTCTAAGGAGATATGACGACTACTGCAACGATGCCATTTACTTTCCAAAAAAAAATGAGAAGAAGTATAAAAAAAAAAGGGAGAAAACTTTAGCGAGCCACTCCCGGATGTGTAATCCAATCAACACACACACACGCACACTGTGTGGCACTTTACTACTACACAGAGTGTGTGTGTCTCTATTCAACTCATTTTCACCGTTTTCCAATTGCGGGGGAAGCCACCAGGTACTATTTATATACCTGCTGATATATAACGTAGCTTTTAATTTTGAAAAAAAAAAAGAACGCTATCGCCATTTAAAATTGTTCTCAGTCCTGCTAGTCGAACCCCCTCAAAAAAAGAAGAAACAAAGAAAATGGAGGCAGGTCCAGTGGGCTGACATGGAGGGGAAAGTAAACGAGGACCAGATGAGGCACCCAAGACACAAGAGATGGGGTAGACAAAGATGGCGACCAAGGCAGGAGAAGAAAAAAAAAATGGAGGAGGGACCGTGTGGTGTCCACCTGCGTCTCATTTATCACCGTGGAAACGGTGGTGGGGCTTCTTTTTTTCATGCTTCTCATAGACAAAAGCAGCAGTCTCTATCAGGATGCTCTACTCTAAAAGTTCTTTTCTTTTTTTTTACGACCCAACCTGCGCTCTGATTGGTCGACAGCTACAGACCGGACAAACAGTCGACCAACCGTCATTTCCTTTTTCTTTAATGGTGGGAAGAATTCTTACGGTAGGCAAACGAAATGAGTCATTTAAAGAGAGAGGGGCAAAAAAAAAAAAAAAAAAAGAAAATGGCCGACATGATGTGCAAAACGTGGGTGGTGGCGAATAAATTCGCTAGGACAATGTTGTCGTCGAGGATTGAAATTACATGCGGTTCATTGTTTTCTTTTCATTGAACGTTACGTGTTTTGTTGTTCTCAAAACGATTGTTAACGATCGCACTAACACGGTGGTCCCCACCCCATATTTCCCAGCACGAAATTCGACGCTTCTCAACGAACGAACGATTTTCAAATGAAAACACAAACCGATACAACAATGAAATTTTGGAAAAGAAAATGTGCGTTGCTTACCGTCAGGGGTGGGCACAAGACGGCGTGATCGTCCCTTCTTTCTCATTTCCACTTCCGCTTTTTTTTTGTGGTTGATCTCAAAGATCCGTTCCAAGTTCGACGTGGGGATTTCTAGTCGTTGAAACACCGAAACTTTTTTTGTTGTTGTTGTTGGCGTATATTAAAAGGTCATAACACAAAAAACACCGAGTTCACTCTTGTTTCAGTTTCCACTGTGCAGTCGTTTGAGTGGACAAAATTCCAAATGTTTCTGCAATTAAAAGAAAGACAAAAAGAAAGCGTTAATAAACCAAAAATAAGGTTTGCAATTTGAATGTCGACAGACGATGATGCAACGTTGATTACATCGAATCGGAAAAACAGATTGTGCCACGAGGGGAAAAAAGGCGCCAAAAAATTGGAAGTTTTTCGACAAACAAAATGAAAAAGCTTTTGAACAGATTTTTGTGAAGGTGAAAAACACTAGTTAGCAGAGAAGTTCTATTTTTAAAATCTAGAACGCACCTCACACACAAGCACTGAGAGACACGGCACAAACACACGCACACACACGTTAGAGAAAAAAAAACTTCACTGTTGAAACTCACTGGCAACACACACGCGCAGGAGCACTACACAGACACACACAACTAGAATAGAGAAACTTTATTTTTTTTGTCAGTGTGTTTCTGTGCTTTGAATACGTGTTCTGCTTGCAGGTGAACAACTCGTTTGTGTGTCGATCGAAAAGCCACGTGAAGAACCGAAATTTCCTAGGCCACGTGAATTTCGACAAGATGGCCTCCTCACAAAGAACTGATCGGACTCGTTCAATTCATGACAATTCACAGGCACTTGTCACTCTTTTTCCTCACTGTTTAAAGTAATTCTTTTTGTGCAGTTGCAGCCAAAATTCTCGAATGAAGCACACAGACACACAAAGAAACGAAAACAGCCAAAAATAAAATCAGAACAACGTTCATAGCGCAGAGAAATGTCTTTCTGTTTCACGTTTCAACGTCGTGTTGTAAAAAAAAAAAAAAAAAACCAAAAATGTTCAGAATAATTGTTGGTCTTGAATTCTTTAAAAAAAAAAAATGTCGTGCTTGGCCAGCTGCTCGCCAGACCTTGCGCTACCTTCGCTGGTCCAACGGTGAATACCCGCGTAAAGTTCAGCCAGGCAGGAATACTCCACTAAAAGCGTTGCTGTGCTCTGGCTGCTTCCACACAGCAAGGAACGATGCGGCTTTAGGCGAACGCCCTCTCTGGGCCAGTCCCAATTGAGTTGGGTGGTGGGCAGCCCCCCCTCCACTACCCTCCTCCATGAAAAAAAAGAACCTTGTTGTGTGGCTTGACGGTGGCCCACCTTCTTTTCGCCTCCCCCTTTTGATTTTTCTGATTTTCTTTTTTTAAATGAGAACTTGTTGTCTCTCTCGATGTTGTCCTCACTCTTTTTTCGTATTAAAATTTTAATTTCCTTTTTTTTTTTAAGTGTAGTTATCAACCGAAGCAGTTCCTAGTAGTTGACGTTGGCGACCTATTAACATTTTTTTTGTCAGTGTAAACACGACCGTTGAGTTTTCCATGTTGAAAAGGGGAAAACAGTCAAACGAAACGTCGTTTACGACGCAGTAGATTGACCTTTGTGTCGTTTGGAAATATTTAAATTCGGTGCATCTGTTTTTTTTTTTTGGGGGGGGGGGGGGGCTTTCTCACTATCGTTATTTATTTTTATTTTTTTTATTTTTTACCTGACCGAAGAACAAAACAAAATGTCGATGAATTTGTTTTTTTCTTTTTGAGTTTTCGCGTTTTGGTGTGGTCATTGATCAAGTTCAAACGAGTCCGTCTGCAATCGAGAAGAATGCTGAACCGATGGGAGGAGCTTACACGGTTGCCAGGAAGTGCGAGAGGTGTTTGTAAGTAGGTGGAGTTACGTGTCGGTCTGAATATCAGCGCTTTTTTTCCCGTGTACATTTTGTTTTATTCTTCCCATACTTTTAGCCAACTCTAATGTAGTTTCATCACGTTACCAAATCCTGAAATAAAATGTAATCACAATAAATATGAATTTAAATATACGTTTCGGACAAACATCTGCGTCGCACGTAAATGGACTTTCCAGCAGCCCTCCCAACAACATCAGGGGGAAATGTTTTGAGGAAAACACATGAACAAAGTGAAATCAAGTAATCAACAACAAAAAATAGTCAAAAACGGAAGAGGGCGGTGCTTATCTCTTATCCGTAGTACGCACACATGCAGCAGACCACTAGAGAGGAAAGAAAAATTGTTCTTTCAACGGTATAATCAAAACGTATGGCTCCTCATTTTGTTGAGACAACCACTCATGTGGAATTCCAAATTTTTTTCGATATGATCATTTGAAAATAAATAATGCGTAATCACGGTCAAAGTTCGTGTGTGACTCATTTTGACCCCTATCTCAGGTTCTCTTTGCGCGCACAATGATGCGATAAGAAAGATGATGAGTCAACACTTACCTTGGAAACAATTCCTCTGAAGACTTTAACTATGTATTGACATACACGTATTTGACCTTGTCTTTCAACTTTATTTATTTTATTTTTTTTATTTTTTTTTATCTATTTCGTTAGGTTTTTGGCGGGTTTTTTTCTCTCTCTCTCTTCAAAAATCACGTCGGCAAGAAAAAAAACAAAACAAATGACCCCGTATCGTTATTGACGATGTTTTACGTTTCGCTGTCGTTTATTCTTGTATGCAGAGGTTTGCGAACCTTTTGGCTATCAGTTAAAAAGACGTCCATTTGCTTCGGCGAACAGGTAGAACACGTCACCGAGCCCTCCCTCCCCAAAGGTTCTCTATACAAGATGAAGGTTTTTTTTCTTCTATATTTTGACAAGATTATTTACCTTTGAACAAAAGGGCAGGGGTAGAACAAAAATATAAAAGGGTTCTCTTTTTTTTTTCTTGTTGTGAAAGGAAGGGGGAGTATCCACCTGGGTCCTTTGCTATCACGTTGTCGATAAGGTTTTTATTATTTTTTTCCTCGTTTTTCACACACAGAGAGAAGCGCGAGAAGAAGAAACTTCAAAAGTAAAGAGTGCGAAAGGTCTACTTTCCCCCTCAACCGTTTTAAACTGCTAACTGCAAACAGCTGTTGAATAGGCAATCAACGCCATCTTGGCCTTTCACGCAAGATAGCAGCGTGCATTGTCTTGGCGCTATTCAGTGTATCGCTAATCACAAGCCCAGGTGAATAGGTTCGAATCATTTTCCCCTTGCAAATAAAAAGCGGGCGAACACTTTGTGTGTTCGTGTCGTCGAACAATTCCACTAGGCACGATTTATCGTCTCCCCCCTTTCTTTCTTTTTTTTTTATACACAACTGCTGTACTGTCAGTTGCCGAAGCCCCGACACCTCTTTTGTTATGCTAATTGAGGATAGAAAAAGAAGGAGAGAAAGAGTGACGCACGGAAATGACTCGACTGCTACTGATGTATACTGCATGTGCTGCCGCTGATCAATACAATACAAAGTGGAAATGATTCCACCATTCACTTCATATAATTTGTCAAAATCCAGTTAACCACCCGCAGAGGCTCCGCTCTATATCCAGTTTGAAACAGAATAATTCCATTTAAAATTAAATCTGCACCAATTCTCTTTTGATTCGAATTTTTATTGTGAAAGATTCATTGCTATGGTGTGCATAACGTCACGTTTGACGTTGTCGTTTTACGTAAATGATGAAATCATCAACAAAAAAACCTGGAAGTTTGACCGCACTTCCGTGAAACGCTTCCGCACATCTTGCGGTCGATACGGGGTTTACTTCGTTTTTTAACCTGTGCAACCGTATCGCATTTGTTTTTTTTTTCGAAAATTGATCGCGTACACAAGGTCAATTTGGGCTAAAAAGTTAGGCCGACGAGTCGCAATCTCTTTATGTAAAACTCCATGCCCCAAAAGCGGATGCAAATGGAGCTGATTTTCCTCAACAGATAAAATGGATGTCTCTGGGTTTCAACGCGACTCTCTCCACCAGCCAGCGCTACTTACTCGCCGTAATAAGGAGTTGGCTTTTGCATTTAAAAAAGGGGGGAAAAAAGAAAAACGTAACTCTACCAAGTTTCTCTAGTGATGCTAATCTCAGCGTTCGGAGGAGGGTCATAATCCTCACCGTACACACACACGCGCTCTATTGCAGGAGACTCATCACCGTTCTATTCATCTTTGCCCTTCTTCCGTTGCGTACACACACGGCCACATAAGACGATATATAGAGCTCTACGAGTGCTCTCTCTTTTTTTTTTCAGACAGATATATACAAACTAGTGGGATACGTATGAACGATGTACGAAGAGAGAAGGGGAGGACGTACACGTGGCTGCTATGAAACGGTAGGACGAGCGCAGGCGTCGCCGCTAACCCAACTATGCGGATCACTTTTTATGATTTATTTCAGCCTTTTTCGATGTGCGTATGTGTCGACCATCACAATATAAATAGTCATCTAAGCTTCATAGGAGTAAAAAAGGGGGGCGTTGGAAGTTTCGAAAGGAAATGACCCTGTCCGTTTGTTTTTAGTCGAAAGGAAAAAACGTCTTCTCCGACATGCGTTTCATTTCCATCCAATTAAAGACCCAAAGACAATCAAAAAGAGACAGACAAAAGAAGCAATTTACTTTCTGGCTTTTGTCGTTGTACACAGGTATGTGCTTGCACTTCGCCATTGCACCCGATGATTTCTGCATGGTTGGTTTGTTATTCCCTCCGCCCCTTGATGTTGGAAACAAATTGTGTGTCGGTCCGCTTTTCGGATGATCGCTGGCAGCGCGTGCGCGCAAGCGTCGGTTTTTCTTTACTATAACAACAACAGAACACACACACACACACACAGAAAAAAAAAACGGGGGAATGGGATCGAGGGAATGGGGGGTCGTTGTGGAATGAATAGAAAAATAGGAGCCAGACTCTCCCCCTCTCCTGTACCGCCGATGAAACTCCCGTCGATGTCGGACGTGATCGACTGTGCAAACGTTTGTCAAAGCTTAAACAAGCCGACGCCGCTCTAACCCGTCGACCTTCCCTCCTCTGTGTGTAAAGAGAAAGAAAGAAAAAAAGCTATGAGCGCGGGCGACGCGCCATTGTCCGTGTTCACCGGCCCAGGTTTTAGGTGTACATAGAGGAGAAATCTCTCTCTCCCCCATCCGCCACCGCATTACCACCTCCTCTTTTTTAACGTCCCTTTTCTGTTCCATGACTGGTTCCCTTCTTCTGCAGCAGCTTTCCTCTCGATCTCCATCTCTTTAGTAGTATTAGCTTCTTTTTTTTTTCAGGAAGAGAGAGGGGGGGAGAAGCTTCCCATAAAAGCCGGTAGCCGGAATAAATCTGAGCTTCTACCGGTTCCTGCATTTTACTGTTGTTACCCAATACGTTACTTCTATTACCTTTGACATCACACAGCACAGAGATTGTTCTTTTATCATTCGTTGCCATCAGCTGTTATTCGATCGAATTTTTTGTTTGTTTGTTTAAGAACACACAGGTTACGCATTTTCGCCATAACAGTTCCAAATATGTTGACAATATAGAGATGTTACGACGTGTAAAGGTAGCCGAGTCCATCTTGTCTAGGTAGTACTGCCTCTATGTGGATAAGTGTTACGTAGTTACGTGGGGTTTTTTTATTACATGGATCAATGGCAAAAACAGGCAAAAGCTATATTTTTGTTGTGCCTGTGTGCCGTCGTATATATAAAAATGGCGACATGATGGCCATATAAGAATTGAACCTACCCCGGAGTCTGGGTTTATCCGAGCCAAACACGCACAAAAGGGACAGTATGTGTTACTTTGTATAGGTACATAAACGGCGGTGCTGCGACGCGCTGATATTATGGTACACATAAAACGGTAGTGTATTACGATTTAATACGTGCCGATGTTATTTGCCCAGCATCCACAGTGTGGAAGGTGTTGTGACGCTGTTATGTGCACGTCTGTATGGCTGACATTGATTACGTCTAATCCGGCTGAATGGCAATCGGTCGGTTGGGTTCTTATTGTTCAGACTCTACACCGCAAACACATAAACAGATGGCTCTATATTTTATTACTCAAATTTTTTTTTATTATTATTATTTTTTGAATTTAATAACGTGACAGGATCAAACAAGGACATTAAACGAGGTGTGTGGATTAATCGAATCATTTCGTTTTTGCGGGGTGGAAATTTAATGGACTTATTTTGTAATATTTTGGGTAAGAGTCAAATCTTCTTTGTTTGTAAGTGGAGGAATTGTCTCTGGATGGAGGGAGGAAAAAAAAAAGGCCAGTTAGATGTACGCGTGTAGGAGGGGGAAATAAAAACTCGGACCGGTAATGGCCGTTGTCGGAACTATCGGAACTGATATATCTGGCCGAAAAAAAAAAGGAAAGAGAAGGGGGAATACAGAGATGGACGATGAAAATCGACAACTATAGAGGAATAAAAAGCAGTTGTGTGTGGAGGAGAGCGATAGAAAAATATATATATATATATATAAGAGGTGAGTTATGGCTTTTTCTAGTCTATAGCCGTGGCTGCATAAAGTCCTTTTCCTGGTGGGAATGGTCCAGCACCCCGGACGAAGATAACACACCCGGCCAGCAAGTACAACAGCCAGCATTTATACACAATCTCTTATTATTATTATTATTCCCTATTTTTTTTTCTTTCCTTTTTTTACTATATGGTTAGATTGCTAATACAATCTATGGTCCAATATCCGGGGGTATGGATGATGAACCTTTTTTTTATTTTATTTTCAAATTGCCTTTTGAAAATCCTTTTTTTTTTTTAGTCCGTTTCATCTTGCTTCTTATATAAAACCAATCGATCTGTTTTGCACCACATATTTGTAATACGTATCGATGCAACGAGCAGAAAGAAAAACAATAGCTATCGATTTTATTAAGAGGCGGGCAAGGTAAAGCTGATGATGATTTACATCGGGAAACAATCATTCCGCATAGCCTACAGCTCTACCTCTATACCCTTTGTCAAGTTCTACCGTCTTTTTGTTTTTTTTTACGCGACAAAACAGAGTCGTTAACTCGGTTTACACAATCCCCTGTTTGTTTAAGACACGGACGTCATCATCATCAGTCGTCGGGCCAGGCTAGCAAAAGTTATTAAAACTTTTTTAACGAAGCTTTTCTTTAAAAAACAAGCTTATTTTTTATTTCGTTCACATGATTAACAATCTGCCAAACGGCATTGCATATTTACAAATTAAAAACAAATTTGCCTAATGGACATAGAGTAAAAAAAATTAACGATTATCGTTGCGATCCACGTTTTGAAAAAAAGAAAGAGAGCGCTATATAACAGCATCGATAATATCGACGCTCCCATGTCTAATCGCGCGCTGAATTTGAATCCCATGAAAAATCTGGGGACGTCAGCATGTGCAACGTCGGCGGACGCGTGCTGGTTCCTTCCTTCCCGATAGAGGTACAGTTTTGCGGAGGGTGGCGTGTGTGCACCTTTTCAGCCGCCACCCTCACGCGCGTCTATAAAAATATGGAAGAGGAGGAGGGTGACTGCATCCCAGCAGCAAATCCATTGAAGCGAAAAGCCATTTCTACTCCCCTTCGTCGTCGTCGTCGTCGCACGCGCCAAAGCCAAAATAAAAAAAAATCTTTTTTTTTCTAATATTATGTGACCACCCTCCTCGATTGCGACTCCCCCTACTGCTGGCCTCTTTTAATACATTCAGTTCTCTCCTTTTTTTTTGTTGCCCTTCACTTAATGCGTTACCTTTTTCTTTGTGTGCTCCAATATTCCACGGCCCCGGCAGCAGCATCGCACCAGTGTTTTTCTCCCTTTTCCTTTCAGCTTTCATCTCGTTTCTTTTTGCTTTTTTTTTTTTCTATCGTGACATGCCGGGCCAAAAAGAAAAAGGGATGGATGGGAAATGATGGAAGAGATTGGGTGGATATAGCCCAAAGGAGAAAATGAAAGGCTAGACATGTGTGTGCTTATAGAGGTGGGTTTCGGGTGGTAGGGACCTCAATTGGTGTTTACCTTGGCCAAAGGCCCAGGTTCTCTATAGACAACCTCTGTTCCAGTTCTTTTTTTTCCTACTGCGTTCTTTCTTTTTTTTTTCTTCCATGTTTTGGACGTGCGCGCAGTCTTGACATGTCAACGTCACTGACGCAATCGCCAGAAAAGCTCTTTTTTTTTTTCCTTCGTCTTCTCTGAAAAAAAGTTTCAGCAAAAAGCAAAGTTTTCAACTGAAAAAATAAATGCGAGACGTTTTGAAATCGAATTGACGCAATCGTTGGCCAACCTTTAATCCTTTTTATCTGTTTGTACTTGCTCGTTCAATTCACAGATCAATAATTTGCCTCAATTATTATACGCCCCTCCTCATCGCATTGCAGATCGCATAGTTTATACATTAAACAATGCATATTTCCAATGACGAAGATTTACACACACACACAAAAAGGGAAAGAAGACGACGCATGACTGGTCAGAATCGATGGGCAACGTGTCATCGAATTTTGGTCACGAGACATGAGGTGATCGGTGCGGTCAGTCATGATACCAAAGAGCTTGGCGGCAATTGATAACGCGCACAGACTCGATATCTGCCCAATTCTCGGGTTATATAAACCCCTTTTCGTCAGAAAAAAAAAATGTCTGTTGGCCTTTTGGAAATGTCACTCTTTCATCATCGTTTTCATTTTCCTTGCCTCTCGTATGTATATTCAAAAAAAAAAAGAAAGACAAATATACACGGATGGGAGGCACTGATAGTTATTAAAGTTGACTGGGCAAAACTCGACCGGCCAAAATATTGAGGGCAGCATCTCGTACATCAATCGGCAATAATTTATTATTATTTTTTTTAATTCTCTGTCAGGAAATGAATACGTGCGCGTCTGAATTTCATCACGTGTGCGTAGCGTGCGCGTGACCTCTTCAGTTTGACCCGCGACTTTAACTGCTTGCTATAAATATTTTAGACGGACAATTCTGCTGAAGGCGTTCGGACCTATTTTTTTTTTCGTGTTCACGAATCAATTCTCGACTCGTTTGCTTTGATATTTTTCTAAAAAACAAGAAACTGGCACCTAATAAACTTGTGTGTATGTATACGTTTTATGGGTTGTAATCACGCGTGAGCGTCAACGACATGCGACTCATCGTTGCGTCTCTTCTCTTTCCCGATTTGATTGACATGCTAACAAACTCCTAAAATATTCAACAACAACAACAACAACGAAAAAAAAAAAAGGGCAGCCATGTGGATTGCGATGTTGGTTCAAGATGCTTCGCATTGACCTTCATTTCATCGTTGAAAGTCCCGTGAAACAACAAATATCGGCCGTCTTTTTGATTTCATAGAATCCCGTTGATTAAACGAATCTACTTTAAATATGTCACATCATCACTTTTATTAAAAAGAATCTTTTTTTTTTCTTCTTCTTCTTCTCATGATGGAAAAAGAAAAAAAGAGGAGGTTCGGTATTATTACAGGAACGTCGTCACGACCAGTGGCCCCCAGAGGCACACAACACACCGTTTCCCTTTGGTGTTGGAGTTGCGCCAGGTTCACATTGATCGCGATCCTCCCCCGGTGCTTTTGCTAGTAAGCCATTGATGTAGGCGTGTCTTTTTTTTTTCTCATATACCTCCATCCTTTTTTTTTTTTTTTTTTTTTTACTTTGCCCACCTTTTCTTTCCTTTTTGTGTGTCTGAATATGATTACGAGTTCGTTTTTCTGTACCCCCAAGTGCTTCCCTCTATATCCAGCAAGCTCCTTGTTGTCTGTGTAGACATTTCTCTATGACGTTTCTTACAAACACCTTTTTACATTCGCTTAATAGAAATCTTCAATCTTCTCTCAGATTATTTTCATTGGGATCCTTCTTTTTTAAAGCCTTTCTTATTTTTTTGTGACTGCAAATGATACGATTTCTTTTTGAAAAGGATCCCGCCCCAACCTTATCATGCACTATTCCTTTAGATTTTTTTCAAATTTTTATTACAACTTTTTCGGATAGCGAACACATTTCAAAGCGCAAAGGTGTTAGTCTTTCATGTTGCTCTAGTTTTTTTTTTCTTCTCAGAAAACTGTTTTCATCTTATTTAATTGGAAAAAAAAACGGGAGCCTTGTGTTACGTATTATGTCATTACAACAGAGGCTCAAATCAAAAGCATTGCAAATAGAAAAAAAAAGAGAGCGATATCTTAGCAGAAAAAGTGACATCGTTTAAAGTGAAGCTGCTTGCTATTATAACTAAGGTGTTTTTTTTTTCTTTCTTGTAGACGTAAAACTCGCTTACGTAGACACACACTTTGATGTGTGCTGATGCTCCTGGGTTGTGCTGAGTCGATCGACGAAGACTTGTGCTGAATCGGCGATGCCCAGCCACCGCCTTTCATTCCTCGCTCCTTTTCAAACTGTACTCTAGACATACATAATAATACAAGGAGATGGCATATTGACCTGGACCAGCTAAATAAACAGAGCCCCCCCCCCCTCCAAAAAAAAAAGGACATGGCGGAGGTAAAGATTATAAAACAATGACGCCCAGTTGCTCTCTTCCATCGGGGAATCGTTTGACCGTTTGATCCAACTTTTCAGTTAGGAAATTGGCTGGCAAGCAAAAGGTAAAAACTATGAAAGAAAATTGGATGAAAACATAAGAAAAATGGAAATGCTTGGCCTTTTTTTTTTTTTTTCATTATAGGCCTTTCGTAATCCGTACCCAAAAGCCAAACAGCGTGACTTGATCTGAAACACATTTATTTGAACATTGGTCTCTCTTCTCCCGAACGACTCCCGATCCTGTCAACAGATCACGACTCGCATCAGTTCCCCCACTGACATCCAAAAATGAACGTGATTTGATGACGTAACAATGAAAGAGTAATATTCATTTTTCAAGAAAAATACGTTTTCAATATTCCGGCCGGAATGGATACGTGTCATCTGTGGTCTGAAAAATGATTTCCCCCCTTTTTTTTTCTTTTTTAAATGGGACGCTACATAGGTGTACGTGTGCGCAAACATAAAAGCGGAACGTCAGTTGCAGACTTTTCGTCCTCCCCCTCCACTGCCTACAATTTTCATCCGACGCAAATCTCCCTCAAGCGTCTAGTCCAATACTCATCAGCATCTCAATCACAATCTATATGGGCATGAGTGTACGTAAGAGACGAGGGTGAGCTTCTCCCTCCATCTGCACTATTCAGAATTGTTGCCAACTATTGTATACAGTCCCTGCTGTTTCTGTACAATCTCAACCCTACACACAGTTTCGGGGGGGGGAGTAGTCACCTACACTCAGAGAAGCCATCCTGTTTTTTTTTTTGTACTGTAGTTCTAGCCTAGCAGACGAGAGTGTTTTTTTATTTATATTCATTTTTTTTTGTCCTTTTATTATTACGGAACGAATGAAGCGCAAGCGTCGATGGCGTGTCACCCATTACTCAAGTGTGTGGCCACAACAAGCGCTCCCTCTCTCTTCTTTTCCTTGTCTACAGTCAGAGAATAAGTCTAGGCTGTTAGCCTTGTGTACAGTTAACCAAATGTTCACTCACCCCATTTATAAATGATGGAGATTGAAAGTGTCTATGTGCGTACGAGGGGAAGATTGTCTACATGTAAGATATATATATATAATAGTAGAAGGGAGAGAGCAACAGTAGCCATCCCTCAGGTAATAGGACAGCCCCCCATCGGACCTATAAATGTAAACCTAACACACATGTTCACATCTGGACACCTCAAGCCCACCCTCCCCCAGAAACCTTTTTTTTTTTCAGTTCTCGATTTCCATGTGGGTAGGTTCTTGTTAACGGGGTGTACACAACTCTATAAGGAAAAGAGGTACACCTTACTATGAGAAACCTATGAAAAAAAAAAATAGACAAGATGAGAGGAAAAAAAAAAAACCTTTTAGAGGCCGGTAAACACCCGATATCTTTTACAGAGGGGGGGACATGCGGCACCCCCCACTGGAACGAAAAAAAAAATGTTCGTTTTTTTTTTCTCAGGTTCTACACGAAAAGAGGGAAAGGTCAGCTGTCGTTGGTGGCATTGATTTCCCAGGGTGGAGCTTCGTTCAATTTCAGATAGGAGCCCGTTAAAGAAGAGAGGAATGTATAAAAGAAAACGCGGGTGAACATTGGGATAGCGTCAATCTCGGATCAACCTGCCCGCGTGAAATGTTCTTATCTACGTGTCGACATTGGCAACAAGCCCATCATCGTCCACGTTACACGCTGACAGGTCACGCACGTCCACATGTTTTTATTTCTTTCGCTTTTTTTTTATTTTACAGATAAATATGTTTATCCCGAAAAATAGCTAAAAAGGTCAATGCCATTAAAAAAAAAAGGCCTAACTGAAATCATCATGGCCGTTTTTAGCACGGTTAGATCCCCTTTTTTTTCTAGTTTCTCGTTATCCCGCAGCTGATGGAAGGTGATAAAGAGATGCAGACGAAGAATGATGGTCTGTGTGTACAGTATGTACACCGTGGCCTCGATATGTTTCCCACGGAACTGATGACGAAGGCGCAGAGGGGCATGTCCTCCGTCGGTTCATCCGCACAAGAAAGCGATTAGCACCTCGATGTTGATGATGAGACGATGGACAGAAGAAAAAAGAGAGCTCTCCATCATCATCAGCCGTATCATGTACACACCATGTAAGGCAGAAGAATGAGAGCGAGAGAAAAAGAGAGAACTGCTAGATAATGAGAGTGGTGTCCCTCTTTTATCATCATCTCGACAAAGATAGTTCTTTAGGAGATTCTCACTTAGTCCTTTGGCCCGTCTTTAATCAGCGAATGTTTTAACTCAAATAGAGTTGGCCTTATGCGCCTTTTTTGTTCCAGCCGAAAAGGGATCGTCTTTTTCTGTAGGGGATCGATTTCAGGGACTCTCCCACAATCTTCGATTGTCAATTGTTCCATCTAAACTACTGATTTTTTTTTTTTTGTTAGGTTGAAAAAGACTTTAAGAAAATTGTATCTTAAAAAAAAAAGCAAATGGGTGAAACAGTCAGTTGGGTGGCTTTTTTTTTTGTAATTGGAGAAGCTTTGAAAAAAAAATAAAAGAGTGGGAGAATAAATGAGACAAGAAAAAGAGACCGGGTTCAAAGACCCTTCCCACACTCTACGTGTAACTATGAACTGCATAATATAAATTAAAGCTAAAAGAAAGAAACGTTGCTACTTGGATGGCCATTTTTTCTTTCTTTTTTGTCAGCAAGCAAATAGTTTGGCTATTGTAACGTATACGTGCATGATTTGTGTCGAGTATAGAGAAAAAGAAAATGACTGCAAGTTGATAGCGTTGATAAAGACCGGCTTTGGAACAGAGACCTCCAAGAAAAGGTTGAAACGTTTCGTTCGCCTTTACTTCATTACACTAAATCTTAATTAACCGCCACGACACTTGTGTAAAAAAAAAAAAACGGCTGAAATCCTCGACTCACTTTAGGAAATGTATGTTAAACATTTGCCCCAAAAGAGGAATATGGCATTTCTAGTACCCCGATCAATTTCGAAAATAAGCTTTAAAAAGTAAGAAATGGTTGAAAGGACAAAAGGACTCTTAAACGAATGTGTTTCTGCGTTCTTGTCCTCTCACGAACGGAATCAAATCCTCTCATAAAGTCTCAGTTTTTGTCCTAGAAATGGTCAGTGCTAAGGCAATGCAGCAATTGGGCCTAGGATAACATTACAGGCCGTCTTGGAGTTATACGACCTTCAACAACAACAACGTTGTTTTATTGAAAATACGTAGAATCCAGCCAATGAAAAAAATAAAAATTCGAAACTGTTGTATACACATTGTCTATTATTGCATTGGTTATTTTTCTTGAAAATCCGTATTTTTCTTTCATTACATTTTCTTGTGTAATATTTTGCCGTTTGCGGTAGAGCCATCGGGTTTACACACGCCGGTTGATGTAACAGATGGAAACAAATGGAGGCACACACGTCGCAATAGAATATTAAAACAAGCCTTCATCCCCAAACGTATTTCTATTATGTACAGGAGGTCATCTCCTTTCATGTTACTCCTTCTTATGCTTTTCTTTTTGGTCCCAGTCATACAGTTCGTTGGGTGCACTGCCCAAAAAGGGGAGAAATAATAATCAAAATGATGAAAAGGCTGTATGCAATAGGGCTCTGTTTCTCAGTTTTACGAGCTTTCCTTTTTATTTGCAATAATCGTAAAAGGTGTACTGTGTAACAAAGATGTACGTGCCATTATTGTTGGCCAAATCAACTAAAATCATTGAACGTATTTATCAAAACAATTCGATTAGTTTATAAGGCTTTCTTTTGGATTGGCCAGACCAAACGGCTCGACTTGTCTACATCCGGTGACTGATCGATGCAGCCTGTTTTTACTATACGCTCACTTGAAACATGAAATTAAAATTTCAATAGAAATATTTTTTACCCTAGGCATTTGGAAGCCAACGAAAATTAATTTTCGGATGTATGGTCGAATAAATTGATCATTAAGGAGACCCGTGGCTCAACACGATAAATGTATTTTATGTCTGCACGTAATGGCTTTGTGATGATGAGTTATTAGAAGTATACCTGCACGCTGCTGCGACTATGTTTCCGATGACCTAACAGATAAAAATGTAGTTCGTTTTTTTTTTATTGCATTCGTTTTAATCAGAAAACAAATTTCCGGGGACAATGTAATGACACAGAGTATAACGAAACTATTTAATCGAATCCGTGACATTGTGTACACGCGACGTACACTATATTACGTCACAGAGAGTGGCGAAAGCTTCACATTTGCAAGTGAAAAACTCCAATAGAAGGAAGCCATTCATCATTTATGACTCGCCCTTTTGAGCTATCAAGATAAATGGCCCATTTTTTTCCTTTTTCCACTCTCCAATAAAATTACGTTTTCAATGGCTGCCTGAAATTTTGGCTCTCACCTTCGATATCGTAAAATTTCTTTTGAAAGGGCTTTTCCAATTCACCAGGTCCCGCAGTGTTGATGTCTTGATATATAAAAACCGCTGGTGAGCTATAAACTACTCACTTCATATTGGGTCCCGTGTACATGCACCCCATTTCTATTTAACCAGCTCTCAATTTCGACGGGCAAAAAAAAGTGTGTCGTTTTAAAAATCATGACGAATGGCTTTCTCCCCATCTGAGCGATTTGCATTTAGAAGAAAATCGCGCAACAAATCACGAACGCTATTAGACTTAGATGCGAAACGCGGACGAGGTAAACGAGCCTCTCTTTCCCGACAACAAATAAAGCTGTTAGAAAAAGGAAAGTCTAAACGATGTGGAGCTAATCAAAAGCAACTGAGAAAAAAAAGGGCAAAATTGACGGATGATTTTTTTTTCTTTCCTTTTCCTCATTGTCCAATTCGGCCGGAAATGGAGCGGAGAGAAACGTGCGCTTATTGATGCCAATCAAGCAGCTGGTCGTGATCGAATCAGATGCGTACAGGTCTTACCTGCACTAAAGCCTGCCTCCCATTTGTGGCCGTTTGACGTGCAAGAAGAAACTCCGTCATTGGCTTGTCTTTCTGCCACGATGCTCATCTGTCTTTGTTAGAAAATGGCAGGACACAGTGGGACGTTAATGAGGAAACGAGTGTAGACACATGGACCGAATAGAAAAAATTGGTCTGAACGTTCGTGTGCATATCAGCCGTCGGAACGTTTTCACCCACCGTTATACGTTGCCTCAACCAAAGTACCTCGTTAACTGGCCCAGCAATAGTCCTTGACTGCTCGACTTCTTTTTTGGGAGCCCCATCGTTTATTATCAAAAGTGGTTTTCTCTCTTTCCACCCTTCTCCATGTAACCCCTCACTTTTATTTCTTTCCTGTCTGACGCGCTCCTCCAGTTTAAATTGTGGGGGTGGGTTATATATATACGGGTAGGTCATTTATAGTTGTTCAATCGTACTAATTTTGTTCTCCTTTTTTTTGTAACTTGAAAGACTTGTGTAGTGGATTTGTAGCAAAACGATGGATACTCTACGTATTGTTTCACCCACATCTTTTTTTTTTTGGGGGGGGGGGGGGAGAGTAGTAGGCAAGCTATGTGTATCAGTGATATATTGACGAGAGATTTCCTGTATTAGTACATACAGCAAAAGTTTGAGCAAACAAATGGAAATAGCTGGGGATGTCTCGTGGCTGTGTGCGGTGTGGCTGTTATATATATCCAATTTAAAGGAATTACATCAAATCAGTGTATAGAGTCTTGTATAAAGGGGGATTGGTGAGAACTTTTCGTTGCTGAAGTTGACAATTTCAATTTGAACCGACAAAAGGAATAAATAGCAAGCACGTGCAGAGAAAGCAATAAAAGAAAAAAAAATAAAGTTCTTTTTTTTTGTGATGCACAAGACGACGTCGAAAACGGCAAGAAAAGCAGAATCGAATTACCTTTGATCAACAGACTCAGTTCAGCAGACACGAAGGAAAAAAAATTTAGATTTAATTGGAAAAAGAAAATTGTGTCGTGTTTTTTTTTTTTTTTTTTTTTACATATTCCATCTCTATGTCAATTCATTTTCTTTTGATATCAACGGGCCTGCGGATGGCCGATATATATAGCTATGCGCTTCAGTTAGTCACAATAGGACTGGTTTTCATTCTTCCTCTACTGTGACGCCAATAAAAATATAGAAAAAGATAGACACTAAACAAAAACCGAATCAGAAGTTGCAAGAGGGGAACGATCGAAATACAACGCGATCGGATACACGGCTGAATATCGTCGTGCAGAGAAGGTTCGCTCGCGCGCATACTCGCACTTTTATTTTTAGTAAATCAACCAGAAATATATTTGGGGAACTCACCTGAGCCTTAAAATAAGCTTTGAAAAATGAACGAAAGAGAAAAGGGCAGTAATCTTATATTCTATAGTTGGCCGCGTCGTGTGTAGGTGGGCATACGTAACTGTAGAGTACGGCGTTGATGGCTGACTTGATCCGTTTAAGCTGGTCGTCCCTCCTGCACCTCCGCCAGGCAGCGTAAATTACAACAACACTCTACGCGCAACAGTCGTTGCCCGGCTTTAGAAAATAAGCGTTTCCATTTCGTCTGTGATTGCTTTCGTACCTACAGAAGAGTAAAGGGGACGTACAGGATATATATCTATAGGATCAAAACTTTATTTTCCATTACAGTGTTCTACGTTGTGCAGAGGTATAGAGAAAAAAAAAAAAAAAAAAAGGGAAGGGGTTCTAACGTCATCGCAGAGGGGAATGGCGGGTGCCAAAAACCTGCGCTCTGTTTGTGTTGGAGCTCCGCACACCTGGACGCCCTCTCTCTTTTTCTATCCCAATATCTATTTAAACCATCTCCCTTCCTCCTCTTCCCCTCCCCCTCCACTGTATTCATTCTGTTCTATTCTGGCTGCTGCTTTAAAGCAACGAATACACCACATGTGCACAGCATCCAGACTGCTGTTGCTGCATTCGAACTCAATTGGATTCTCTCTCTCTCTTTCTCTCTCTCTCTCTCTCTCCATACCTCTCCCCCTTCCTTTTCTCTTTATATATATATATATATATATCTGTACCCAGGGCATCCGTCCTCCTCTTTTCATCCTACGTTCACCAATTGTGCATACCTTTCTCTATAGTTCTTCGTTCATTCTCCTGTGTGTATTTTCACATTGCGCTTTGGTTGCTGCTGGTACCATTGGACGCATCATCAGAGCGCCCGCGTCGCTATTATCCGAAAAACTAGATTGAGAAGGGGGAGAAATAAAACGAACAAATATATTTTCTCCCCCCTTCCTTACGTTCATTTCACCTTTCTGGCTGTCGACAGTGGAAAATGTCCCGGCAAAAATTCAGAACTGACTTCGCAGCAGGAGACCCAAAAGCCAGTATTAGTTGTGGGGGTATAAAAATAGGCTTCGTGTTGGGAGGTGTTCTGTACGGTGCAATACGTAGCGTATAGAGTAGTTGATATACTGCCAACGAAATAGATTAAAGCTATTGATTTATCGCTGGATGGCTGCGTCCTTCTATTCTTTGATGATTGGAAGAATGAGGAATAGATAGGTAACATTCACCTCTTTTCATTAGACAAATAACTCGTATGCCCAGTAGAAACACATTCTCTTTTGGTTAGAAATGATTGGCTTTAATCTAATCTAAGCTGTTGTAAATCATTTTGTTTTTATCTCTATGGAGGGGAGAACTCGCTTGTTCCCTTTTTTTCTTACCTGTCGTTTTGAATTTTCTTAGCTTTTCAAAGGGAGTGCTTGACATGTTTCTGCCTCTTTTCTAGTGGGCGTATATACACAGCACGTTCCCATACCTCTAGACGTTGTATAGGTGTTGGTTGCCATTATTTTTACACCGCATTTTGTTCCCTCCTTTTTCTTTTTAGGAAAAAAAACAAAACAAAACATGTGGCTTTTATTTTATATTCTTGACTGTGTTTCCGATACTCCAGCTTTTTTGGCAATATGAAACACCTGGGGTTTGGCTCTATATGCAGCTCTCCTATTTCTCGCTGTTGCTGTGGTTTTTTTTCTTTCCTCCCGTTCCAATCACGCCCCCTCTTTTTTTTTTGCATACGATCGCAGTTTGAGAAAAATGAAATGGTGATGAAATTGCCATTGATTTCCATCGACAAGTACGACAAAGTCGTTTAACAGCTACACGTTTAACGTGTCAATGTATAAATAAACACAGCGACGTAGAGGACACATTGTGCGTTAAGGGCAGAGAGGTGTCAGTATTGCACAGGGTCTCACATTCTCCTGATTTTCTATTTTTCGCCACGTAGGGACTTGAGCGAAAAAAGAAACTTATTGACCAACACACGAAAGAATAAAAAAAAAAAGGAAGACTGGCACGCAGCCATTAGCATATTTTGTTTCGCCATAGAATTTCGTTTTCGTGATACGTCTGCGACTATTCTCACCTTCAAATTGCTAACGGGTATCCAATTCATGGCCGATGTTTTATTGTGTGCATGAAATTTCTTTTCTTTTATTTACGCTGTCGTTGCGCATTTTTGGGGAGGTGTTTGGCTGCAGTGTTTCAAAAAAGAAAGAACGAGGAAGACGCTACTTAAGCTGCTCAGCGGATTCCTTTAGCCCAGCAATTTAACACTGAAGAAAGAAAAAAGCCGGGCCGGATCGAGCCCAACGTTCTGAAAATTGAGGCTGATGAGGTTTTTTGCGTGTGCAACGGAAAACTATGGAGAGCAGGTTCAAGCGTTTTCAACACATCGGAATTCCGCGTCGAAAACGATTTTGTATACAAGAAGGCGGTGGTGGATGCGTCCGGAATGTTTTCATTAAAATGCCACTAGGATCGAAGAACGTTGCCGTGTTCGCACATATCGACGTCACCCGACTTCTCCTTTTTCTTGTGTTTCGTTGTCTCCCCGATTCCGATGTCACACCATGTCCTATTACTCATTCCAGTCCCAAACGCCCCATAGCCGTCAAGAAGACGATCTCTGTTATGGTGCCATGGCGCACAGTTTTAAACCTCCTCTCTCTTTCTCTCTCTCTCTCTCTCTCTCTCTCTCTCGCAAAACAATTTTCTTTCTTTTACTGATGAATTTTACGTTCCCTTTTTAACCCGATAGCTCCTTCATTTCTCTTGGAATTCGGCTGCAC
This sequence comes from Daphnia carinata, assembly GCF_022539665.2. Lineage (NCBI taxonomy): Eukaryota > Metazoa > Arthropoda > Branchiopoda > Diplostraca > Daphniidae > Daphnia > Daphnia carinata. Next base: position 8,193,433 of record NC_081333.1, read on the forward strand.
CGATCTCTCAGATGAAAGAATGTAGATGCTGCATTTGATTTTAACGAGCTAAATTCAGACACCTTCCTCTGCTTGTAAGAGTTTTACGTAATCGTTTAATTAAAAAAGAAATGAATACATTTCCTGTCAAATTTCATGGGAAAATGAGATAAATGTAACACAATTTACAAGGGGAAAAAAACCACCCTGTAAGAAGAAATCTGCCTTTCCGTTTAGCGTGACTCAACCGGAAACCCCAATTGGTTGGTAAAGATAAAAATGAAAAACTACTGATTGCTTTTTCCCCCCTCTCATTTTTTTTTCTTTACCTCATCGCTAACAAAACGGAAAGGTGTGGAAGGAAATTGAAGGTCTACATACCGCCAATTAATTACGCCATCCAACAGCAATTCATTTACATCATTCGTTGGTTTAAAAAAATAAACAGCTTGACAAACAGTTTGATAGGAATGTCCAGCCGTTGAGTAACAAACAAATTTGACATTAAAAAAAAAAGATGTAACGGTTTTTCTCGTTGCCTTTCGTGGATCGTCCTACCTTTTCCTCTTACAAATGCGGAATTCAGAAAATTCCGTTTAGCAGAGGAAAACGATTCCCTAAATGATGTCCTTGCGCTTAAAGTTCATCTGAGATGTGAATAGAAGATCGGTTCCCATCATATTCTTTTTTTTTTTTTAGCGATTAACAAGTCAAGACTGAGCCTTTCGAGGACAATAAAGAAAAGCTGTTGGAAGCTATTGCGGAATACTCCAACGGATAAAGAGCCAGTTTTTTTTCAATCATCTCAAACATTTCACTGAGCTCTTTTCTTCTCGCTCCGTATCAGGACGTTTGAACGAGGGAAAGGACTTGATGCAACATAGCGGACAGGAGTCGAATATCGGTCTCACTTTTTGTTTTCTCTCCCCTCATTTCTTTCGTGAAAAATCTAGTCAAAGCCAAAAGAATGCTCTATTCTCTTCGACGTCTTCCCTGTGGCGCTTTAGTCGACGTCACCGATCAGTTGTTGTCGAGTGGCCTTTTACCATACATATAGAGAGAGCTATTGCTTTTTACTACCTCTGTTTTGTGTTTGCACTTTGAGAACGAGACGATGCGGAAAATTGCCGTGCGACACTCTTTCGTTGGAACTAAAAAGCCGATGGGCGCTGGAACCCCCTGCCGATCTCTTATGTAGTTAGAAGCTCTTGTGTCTTCCACCTTTTTTTTTTTTATTCGATCTCTCAACAGGAGACCGCACAAGAGTCTACTTCAAGCATATCAGGCCTTTTTAAAAAATAAAAATGTATAGAGAAGCAAAAAAATGTGCGGACTAATAGACAAATGATGATGTCTGATGCCTTCACATCTGTATACGGTGAGGTATAGTACTTTGTATACGCTATCAAAGAACATGAGAAAGCCCTTTACAATGTTCATATGAAAGGCTTCACCTTTTTCCGCTAACTGTACATAAGAAAATGTTTTAGTGTGTACCTATGTGTATTGCTCAAGGGGGGAATTCAGCAACGCTGCTGGAACTCTGTTCCTATTCATTCGCCCCACTAAAAACATTTTCTTTTTTTATATATATTCTATAGGCTTTTACATATTAAGACGCCATGTGATTATTCCAGTCCAATGAATCGTTTAGTCAGTTAAAAGCCACTAAACAAACAATTTGTTTTTTAACTACACATATAGACAAGGCCCAGAGAATATCGTTGGTGAAAGGTTATCTTCATTCTGCCACTACAAACCTTTTAATTGTTGTACCGTATAGAATTTTTTTTCTACCCGAAACTAAGTAGGAGAATATGTAACGTTCCAGTCGAGCAAGTCGCAGGGAGGTCGCTTTAGATCTCGAGAGAAAGCGTTGAACACACATGTTTTCGTATATACATATCACCCAATCGATGTAGGCTATTAAGGACGGAGATTTCTATACGCACACACGCAAAACGGAAGAAATTCTCACGTGGAGATGCACTCGTCTAGTTCCAGAACCCAAGCAACGAATAAAAAAAGGAATTTCAGATGTAAAAGAAGTTGGAGGTCTCCATCCACTTGAGTCGATAAACATCCTAAACATTTATTTTCTATGGCACTTTTCCCTTCTGGTTTTTTACCCTCTCGTTCGATCACTGGACAACATTTTGATTCTTCTTATCCTTAAAAAAAAATGGGTTCAATCATAGTGTGTGTACTTGCACTTATAACGACAATATATCGAAGGGGTTGGAGCATTTTCGATCTGACGGTGGGTGAGAAATCCTCCACAAGCCTCAACTGACTTTCCATTTCGAATTGAATGGGAACAACAACAAAAAAACGAATTCCGTCACATTTGAAAGCATCCGTGTGTTAAAAGTCATTCAATCGTCATTCAATCGAAAGGAGTTGAAAATGCTTTGATGTACACCCTAGAATTGACGACTACCGGTTCTTTAACAATTGGTGAGAACTTCTGTCGAATTTCATTCGTCTAACACGTTACAGGTTATCTAGTGTTGGCCGTTGTGATGACGTGGGAATCGATTGTTTGCACGATTTTCTCTTACAATGTCCTAGAATTGTATCGAGACGCATATGGCGTTTGATGGAGAAAACAAAAAGAGCGACCAGCCAAAAAAAACTGATGATTGTGTGTAATAACAACACACTATTTATTACGACCAAAATCAAAATAGCAGTAGCAGCTTGTGTGTAATCGGATATCCTAAAAAGCTACTCTCATTCCATCGTTCAATCAGCCGATCATCGAATTCCTGGCGTGTCGAGTGATGTTCTCGCTAATCCGACGATTCCAACACAACAGAACAAAAAATATTGGGGAACCAACAACATATGCAGCATAAATATATCTGATTTCATTAAACAGTTATGTACAGTCCCCACATGAAACCCTCTGCTGTCTTTTTCGAAGGGGGGGCCTTCCATTTTTTTTTTAAAAAGGAAAATGAATTGATTAAAAAAAAAATAGGGGATCAACGATAATTGTTTTGCAGATGCCTACCAGGCACAACGATAATACGTTTGATGGGCAATATAAAAGAATAAAGAATTCTTACATCCAAGGTACAAGGATTTTTGAAAAGATGTTCCTCTTTCGATAAAGATGCTTCAGAAATCCTTGAGTGGTGTAAAACGATCTCGACGGTGTAGGCCTCTGTGCTTTAAAGGAATGTTGTCTTGTATCCAGCAAAAAGGTGAGCTGGACCTACCTCTTTGGAGTAAGAAAAAACCTTAGCAGAAGAACAAGAATAGAGAAAAAAAAAAGGTGAAGAGGGGATTTGTGAAAGAGCCTCTCGAACTCAATCGTTCCGGAGCCCCCTCTCTTCTTGAGTCTCGAGTTACCTGGCCCATCATCAAGGTAGTCCCTATCTCTATACACAAGATCTTTTTCTCTCTTTTTTTATCACGTCTCCCGTATAGACCGCAATTGCAGCTATACTACCTCAACGAAAACTAGCTCTCAATTCAATTTTTCATCTCCATTTTCTTTTGCTGGCTATTCTCATTTTGAAGGGCATTATTTTCTTTTTTTCTCTACTACATAAATGTATGGATTTTTTTTGTTGTTGTTGTTGTCCGACGACGTTTGTACGTCAGTAGCACCGGTCTGAAAAGCAGCACTATATAACCATAGGGGTCTATTGTTGGTAATCAAAAAGGACGGACGCATATACAAAAGATAGGGAGAAAAACGGATGAGGGTCTGGCCGTGGGGCTTGGCCAAGTACGCATATATACAAGATGTACACGAATGTATAAAGAGAAATGATGTATATGAGCAGGGCATGAGGTATACACAGCCGCAAGGCTATACGTACAGAGTCGATTGAATGAAAAGATCATTTCTGGTCGAGCGGAAAAGCACCTTTTTATTATATTATTATATTATGTTCCACTGTGTACACAAGTAAACTTTGTAAAGGCCAGTTGGACTCTATCCTTATATTCATTGGATACATCTACTACCTTTATCATATCTTCAAATTACTCTTTTTTTGTGTGTGGAGGCCCCATTGTACGTCTGTTCCGGACCCAACACCGATAAGTTCCTCTTACATCTATATTTATGTTCTGTACGCAGAGTACAGCGTACGTGTATAATAAAGACTATCAGACAAGATGATCATCAGTACAAGATCTGACGAGATATGCGTTCTCTGCTTAGTTTCCTATTTAAGGTGTGCCTCTTCCGCACTACACCCATTTTTTTTAGATGACATTTAGAGGGGTGTTCAAGAAAGAAAATCCAGTTGAATATTTTCGTTGTAAATAATGAAGGCGCTGAATAGTAATCCAATGAGGGTATCACAAGACGCATAAATATTGCCAGCCACTTGAGAGTCTTGAAAGACTTGGCATTCAAGTTTCAAAACAGTTTTTCAACCCTCCTTTTGCCCCGTATATCTGAGATAGTCGTCCGCGCCCTCCGTGCAACATCAAATGATGAATACGTTTTTGACGCTAAACACATGATGCAGTTTTTATGCTCTGTGTTTTTGGTAGGGGTTGAGAAAGTGACAGAACACACGGTCGTAAAAACTCTTAGCAAAAACCAGAAGACTTTTACGTTTTTCTTTTTGAAGGTTGTGAACCACTAGATCTGCTCTGCTGTGGAGAATATCTGTGTTTATTCAAAGATCAAGCGCCTTTCACATCCGCCTCTCCCTTTTTTTCTGCTTAAATAGTTCTTGACCAAAGGGATCCATCATCGGTCCTTGTAAACCTCCCCCCCCCCATCCCGTGTTACAATGATAGGTTTTCCTCATCGTTAGCAGATAACGACTTTTGTACACATAATGATGAAGAACGTGTGCGAAAACTGGCTCACATGCCAATACTTTATTGTTTTATAAACAATAACATGTAGCGCTAAAACTGCGTCTAAACTGTGAAAATCTGAAAACGGAGACGTCAATCTGTTGCGCACAATCAGTCGGCAGACATCGCACTTTCGATTACATGTGAAAAAGTTTTCGTCGCTCCTCCAGTATCATCGAATAACAGAATGTGCGTCCGTCACAGCACAAAAAAAAGGGGAGGAAAAATTACCGAGAAAAGGAAACCTGAAGCGCGTATCGGTCAACGTGTTTGGAAAACATTTTTGCTTGGCATTTCAAATGTTTTTCTTCTTTATCGTAGTTTTTCTTTAAGAAATCTTTCCGAAGCGTTTGATACTAGATGAAAGGTTATCAGAGAGCAGAGATGTGCGACTGTGCAGGCATACGACGATATCGTCATATCCGGTACCTTGCAACTTCGACGATGACCCCTTTCACCGCACCAGCACAGGAGATAATCAGCATTTTGCAGTGGGATTCAAAATCTAGTATTTAAAATATGCAACGTCATTCCCTTTTCAGAAAATTAAGTAGAAAGAACCTGCGCTTTTGATCAGTTCAGCCGGTTATTCATCCCAGAACGTTTTTGTTCATGAAAATTCACGTGGCCTTTTGACGAGTATTGACAACCATTGGCTCATCAACCGTTTCTTCCCTCCCGAAGTAAAAAGGTTATCAACGCTTTCCTTTTTTTTTATGCCCGTGTGTGTCTACTGTGGCATATTTACTCGTCTAGCCTGATGAATCGTATCGTGTTCTGTCCATCTTCGCTCACAAGAAAACACGCAGACAGAAGAAGCGGCCGACTTCCAGCTGGAACAGGAAAAAGCGGCCTAATCCATTTTGTGTACCATCTTTTTAAAAGGGAATATATAGAGTTTTGATGAAAGTATAGAGTCTGTATTTTTATCGTCTTTTCACTTTGAAAAGCCAGACATCTGCGTCGAAGGTGGTGGGGAATATAAGAAGACACGCAGCATTTTCAAAGATTATCAGAGAAAAAAAAAAATAGAGAACGTTGGTCAAAGTTCAACGCTCCAAAGACCAAGGACTCTTGGTCTGTTTGCGTCCTATGTCGACCTACAAAAATCAAATTTCATTTTAAGCATCTTCCAATGTTGTAAGCTCATTAAATTGATTTCATTTGACTGTCACGGTAAATTCCAGTTTGGTGTAAACGAGTTCGCCCCTTGTTATTGACGGGAAAGAAAGCAAAACATGTTTGTCGGCACGTTAATAGTTTTCAATACATTAAAGAATTTCTTTTTTTTATCCCCCCCCCCCCACGCTTGATCCATCGCTGTTTTCTATTTATGCGCATACCAAAGCCAAAAAAAGAAGGCGAAGAATTTTAAAGCAGGATATTACACACGTAGGCCTTTTGGCTTTAAAGCTTTTCGTTCGGTAATTGATTGGAGAATTTATCGACGCCACGGAAGTCGACGGCAATGACAGGTGAGATTAATTACAGACGCTCCTAGAAAGACGGAAAAGGGGGAAGCGTCTGATGATAATGAAGCGCTCATCATGTTAGCGGTACAACCGACGCTGGTGTGGGGTGGGGGGGGGGGACAAGAAAGGCGATTACGTGTATAGGAATCGTATCGCACATATCGATCTGTTTTGCAAAGTCGAAAAGGTATGAGGAAATTGTTGTTCTCATCGGACACAAATCCCACCAAAGTAAAATGACTGGATTCGATGACGGACGGAAATCGCATTGGAATGGCCAAAGTGAAACTCTGATCCGAGTGGCAAGTTTCGAAACCTTATATCCAACACGATACGCCACATGTTCTGCGTGTGTGGGAACCAAGAGGATAGCAGATCCCAGGTGTGTACTGTACACATGTGTACAGTACACGTATGCCGAACAGGAAAAAGGGGCAACTTACAAACGAAGTAGGGGAGAAAAAAAGAAGAAGAAGAAGGTTCTAAATTGAGAGTCTCGCTCCCAAGGGCAGCGTCACTCGTCAATAAGCGCCGATCGAGCAAGTCTTGAGGGGTGTGTGCATCATGTTCTATGCCCGTGTTCCTCCCCACTTTTTTTTCTCTTCTGGCACTCGTTTGCAACATCAGGCCTTCTCTTCCCGCTTATCCAGGCCCTCCGTCTCTGATGTACACCATTGATCGACCGCGTTTCCTACTCTTGACGAGAAATCGTCAGCAGTTTGTTTGTAATTTCCCACCTTTTTGAAAGTTTTTTCTCTCTGCCTTACGGCGCGTTCAAACAAACGCTAAGAGTAATAGAGGCAACTGTACAACAACATTCGATCAAATTGCAAAGAAGGAAAACGGGAAAATGGAATTGACGTGTACTGTGTACTGAATCAACAGTAAAAAGACAAATTCTAGTGGTAAAGAGAAACGCACAGAAGAAGGTAACGTCACTACAACTTTCAATCGATAAGGCTTCAATTCTTTAAAAAAAAAAAACAACAAGAGAAAAGTGTGGAAGACCGAAGGAAAAAAAGACGAAACGTACGTATTGGAACAAATCGGAGCGCGGATCATTCCGGCGTGCCGACTTTGATCGATCTACGTGGGGTTTATCGTTTACCTTTCAGGCGGAAGTAGGCGGATTTCCAGAGGCCTCTTTTTTTTTTTTTGCTCTCTTAGTACATGGATTTATTTAATTTTATCGATTTCTTTCCTTTCTTGTCGGCGAAACCTCCCTCCTCCTTTTTTGTTGAAGTCAGTAAGCGAGTTTTGAAGAAAACAAATGAAACATTTTTTTTAAAATCTAAACTTAAAGTAAAAGGCGGAAGTTGAAGATTTTGATGATAAATGCAGCGTATCAGTTTAGTGATTGGCCAATACCAGAGGCTTTTGAGCAATTAGGAATAACCCTCGAACTGCCGTTGAAAGGAGATGCGCACAGAGTAAAAAGCGGTTGAAATACCCCCCCCCCCCCTCTTCGATAAGCCAATTGGGGATTTATCGAATTATATTTTCCTGTAACATGTACATAGTTTTGTTGGTATTTTAAAATGTACATTAACGAGCCTGTGGTTCGAGTGAACAATAAACACAGCATGGATGAATTATATGTTTAAAATGCGCCATAGTGTTCGCTTGTTTCGACTGTAGCCAGCAAACAAGCCCATTACACGAGTCCTTGTGTTTGAAAACGTGGAAACACGATAGCCAATTTAAGAAAAAGAAAACAATTGGCTACTATACAAACTAAATTAGACTATTGTAGTTTCAAACGCGCAGTTTGGCTGTGTGAAACAATTTCTCACTAATATCCCCGTGTCGTTTCTACTCTAAATTACATCCGAAAAAAGTATGGTCATACTTTAATGTTCACGGTGATTGCAGGTGGTATAAATATAAGCTTAATTAAAGTTTGAATTCTTTAGACAACCTGTAAAATATTCGTTTCTCCCCTCTAAGTACTGCTGATGACTTGGGTTCACTTGCTATGTGATGCCCGATGTGCTGACTTTGAATACACACACATCGTCACATACACACACTCTCTCTGCCAACGCGTTCCCTTTTGTTTGATTTGGTGTCAAATAACCAGACCGTCCTTGATCCAAATTTATGATTCGTTTATTCTTTTCGCTCCATTTCGTGCCATCACACGGAGGAAAGGCGAAGCAAAACAAACAAAACCCCCCCAAAAAATCCCTACGAATAATTGGATGTTATCTAGACAACCAGCTGTACGAATGGCGGGTCCCGAAAAAAGAAAAAAAACAGTGAAAAACATTACCGTTCACATTTCGGGCAATCTAAGTGCCCACCGCACACAAGCCCAGTGCTAAGAAAATGGTGGCGTGGGTTTGTGGGACTTTGACCGAAAACGTGTTGGCGGTACACACGAAGGGAGGGCGGTGGGGAAAGGAGGGCGGTAAAGGGCGGATTAAGTTCGTTCGTTCTGTCGGTCTGCAAAAGTCAGCCTTGAGCGCGCGGTAACAACCGAAACTCTATAGGACCAGCGGCTTGCAGCATGACACTATTGAACGAGGCTTATAATGCGCAAAGCGTATAGTGGAGCAGAGTCGTCGTTCGTGTGGCGGTGCGCGACCGTAGACGAAGGGGGGATCCCGAGATAAGTCGATCCTGATTGGTGCCAAGGTAGAGATAATGACTAAGCTCGCACGACGATGGAACGCAACCCACCCTTCATTGTCTTCTTTCTCCTCTCTGCTCGTCCTTCTTCTCCTTCTTCTTCTTCCCTTTTTTTTTTGTTTTTTCCCTTCTTTTCTCAGACATGTAATACAACCGGCCAGAAAGAAGAAGGGAAATCTTTATAGTCGCTCAAGATGGCGCCCGTGTACGGAGGAGAAGCACAGACATATATATGTGTTTTCTTTTTGACCGCTTTGTTTTTTTTTTCCTTTCTTTCTGCTGTCCTATTTCTTTTGTTCTTTTTCTCCTGTCTTTGCAACTTGCACAGGATATATCTATGGCCCAGTCTGTTGTTTCCTGTTCCCTTCATTCCATTACTGTTGGCTCCGCCCCAGCACAGGAGCAATACGCCAAAGCAGAGCGGCATAACAGATACGCAACGAATGGATATAAAAGAAAAAAAAACCTGTCCGATTGAATGAGGAAAACGCGTCTCACCAGCAGCCAGCCTACTATATAAGGAACAACACACACACACACACACACACACACACACACCAAAACTATATACAATCCGGCAGCTGATTGCAATTCCAGTCGTGTCCCGCTCACGGCATTCTCTCTCCAGGCTATATGTACTATAAAGCATACATGTATCTAGCAGGGGATATATACCTATGCCAGTCCCTGATGGTCTTGCCGGATCGTTAATGTTGATGATTATTCTTTTTTGTTTTGTTGTTTTTCCCCTCTTTTGTTGCAGCTGTTGGCCGCATGTGTACGCTGGGCGATTTGACACCTTTTTCTTGTTGTTTTTTTCTTAGTTATAGTTTTCTCTTTTCCGGCTTGGGTACGCATTGCACGGTCCAATTGAATCACAGCCGAATTCAATCTGTTTTTCTCGCTACGGACCACCGGCTTCTGCCCTGTCTACTGTTGACCGATGATTCACGAAAGGGACGCAGCTCATGCGGTAGACCATTTAAGAACCGAAAATCGTTCGGACGGCCATTTTTTCCAATCAAAGTAGACGATGAGTTTTCCCGCAGTTGACATAGACAGAGCGAAAGAAAAGAAAAAAAAAATATACTCATGTACACACAAAAGGAGAACGAGAAGGGCAGGATAACTGCTGACGTTTGAAGGAGGAGGCTGGTGTCGTGGCTTACTCATCAAGTTCCCCTTGCACAAAAACCACCGCGCCTTCAAGTGACGGTGTCTTATCGAAGACCGACACGCATTCCTAAACGAGGAACAGGCGCCCCATTATATTGGAGGTTTTTTTTTACTCCCTCTGTGGCATCAGGAGAGTCCCAGCCGCTCCTTGTTCTCTCTACTCATTATTTTCAGGATTTTTTTTCCTCCCTTTTTTTTGTCTCCCTTTTATCTTGGTTTTTACATGACGGCATCATCTACCTCCTTGTCGGCAATGCCAGTAAGCCCAACTCACAAATCGTAAAATTATTTGAAATTGAATTCTTTTTTTTTTTTTTTTTTTGACCGTGCTCTGTGACTCGACCGTGCATGTGTGTAGTGATTGTTTGGAAGAATATTGGTTTTTAGTAGGGCCTTACTGAACTTTGAACTTTGACCTAAAACGTTCGCACCGCATCAACTTGTATAGCTCCTCCTTATTCACTGTCAGTGTCTTTTTCTTTCCCTATATAGCCGAACTATTGCCAGCGTTCTTGTCCTCCGCCACCTCCTGGTCCGAGCTGATAGTGGGCGCTGGGAAGCTGATATGTTAATGGGCGGCCCGATGATAAATATACACATCGATAGGATCTGGTATGCCTGTGTTGTGTATATATGTGTGTGCCTGTGCGTCTGACGAATATATACGTGTGGGTGGATCAGAAGGATCCTGGAACAACAACACCAGCAGCTAGTGACGACGAAGAACGGGAGAAAAAATATTTGAAACTAAAAACAAAAAATAAAGCTGATTGCCAGACCGTAGACGATAAGAGACGAGTTCGTCCTGTCTCCTTTTTTTTCCCCTCTCCAAGTTAATATCATATTAATTGTAACTGGAGCGCAGCCGCTTGGACGCACATAAACAGAAACACAGACAGAGTCCTGTCTGTTTTGTTGGCAGTTGACGATGACGTCAGACTCTCTGAAAAGTCTATATCATTGGCGCTAGCTGCAACCCTCAACGTGTTTTCTCCTCGCTCTTCATTTCTCTCTACATCTAATGTGTATCAAAACGCACACACTGTAGTGTTTAGGCGACTGACGGACCGATATCTCTCACAAGAGTGGAAACCAACATGAAATATATCCCCAAGTAAATAGGAAGAAAAATAAAAAATGAAAGGCTCCATGGTCGCATCGACTTGGCCTCTCTTGGACCCACATGATTTACGGATGTCGACTACTTCGCCTTCCAATTCTATTTTTCATCAGCGGTAAGCACCGATTTCAGCGATTGCTGCTTTTCGCGTTGCTCCGAAAAGAAAAAGAAAATGTAAATTAAAAAAAGAAAAGTTCCAGAGACATTTAGAACAGAAACGTTTTTTTAATATGAAACAGCGCTCGAAAAAGAAAATAGCCAAGAGGTTTTTATTTTTCTTACTTTTATTTGGCATTTTTCTCGTCTCCCCCTTTTGGTGGTGCGATAAAGGGGAAACGAGCAGGTCAGCGAGACACATAAACCAGAATGAAAGTGCGCCGTAAGTTTGCTGAGCTTCAAGATCACCAATACTCTTTTGCTGTGTGTAGGAGAGGGGTGGCTGTTGCTCTATATAATAACAGCCGGGCGCGTCGAGTTAAAAGAGCTGAAGAAGAGGCGCGGGAGGGAGAAAGAGACGAAGGCACAGAACCGTTTATTGAAACCAGAGCTGGTCGTTGTAGTAGCCATTTAGAAATAAGAAGGAAAAAAAAAACCTGCAAGGCGATAAAAAAAAATAACATTGAAGGCCCAAAAAAGCAGAGCTCTGTGGCAGCCATATTTCTTTTTCTCTGGAAAGAAGAGAAGAAAAATTTTATGATTATTTCAGGCCAACTGAGACTCGACGTTTTTCTTTTCCTAAGATATATATATACATGTATGTTTGCCTCTTCTCTATTTTCTCCGTTTATTTTCATTTTCTTTTCCTATCCAACCTTCTTGTGGGAGTAAGCGTCTGTGAATAACCTCTGACCTGTCCAAAGGTTATGCTCAGGTCAATAGGTTTTTCTCTCTTATGTAGTCACGCTCTACTTTGGTCGATGTGGGCTGTATTGGAAAAAGAAGAAAAACACGGTGTGCTTGCCCGTCATCGTCGCCGCCCAGCAGCCGTGGGAGTTGTGTTACGCCTTGCTACTTTGCCATAAACATAAACTTTGCTTGTTATTCATACACGTTCGACGTATAGACGCGTATAGTATGTACGTTTACGGTTTTTTTTGTCCATATTATTTATAAATTGTTTTTCTTCGTTCTCCAAAGTCGATCAGGTGTTGGATTTCAGTGAGTCATGGCTACTTATTTGGATAGGTGCCAGGGTGACGGCTCGCTGGTAAATAGGTTTATTTAAATTTTTGTTCCAGGCCTCCCTATCCCACCTTACCCCGACGCCAACACTTTCAAATCACTTCAAAAGCTCCATTCAATTTGTTCTGAGAACATTTCAACATTTTACCATGTCACACATTCACCACACTTCACGGCTCCGGGACTTTTGTTTACGTCTCTCAAACTCGAGCTGGCGTGGCCACAAAAGCCCTTGGTGTTCATAATACTTCGCGACGTATGGCCCGTCGATCCCGTTGCCTTCATCCTTTTTATTGTTATTTTTTGCTTCGTTATTCAGCGAACGCATAAATCACACCGAGCTGTAGGTAGTCATTAGAATTCCAGATTTGAATTTCGGGTCGCTAAAGAATACCAATCACCATCTAGCGGTTACATCCTCAGACAATGAGAAGCTAGAATTGCATTATTCGGAATATAGCTGGATAATTTTCTGCCATAGTTTTATGAAATGAAAAAAAAAATATCATCCCTCGATAAAGGGGATATCATTATATCCAGATTATTGAATAGAGTAATGGGTAACAGTTTTTGAAATATACCGAATATATGTGCTGCATCGCGCTAGCATTGAATCAAATATTCGGTGTATTTAAAAAACGATTGATCTAATGAATAAATATCTACTTTCCCGGAACCAGCATTCAATTTAAAGTATATCCCATAGTCAACCAATCCGATACATGCCATTTTTTGCAGAAAAAAATTTAAAGCCCGACTAAATAATTAGCCCGACCGTTCTTATTTTTTGTACGAATATTCGGTGTAATTCAAAAACGAGTAATTTGACAAGTAAACCAGTCGCTTTTTCTAAATCAGCGTTAAATTTTGATTATACTGTGTGATTTTCATCGAATCCACAGAGATGTCATTTTAGGCCGATTTTGACAAAAGTGGTAAGGCTATAGTCGGGCTAATTTAGTCGGGCTCATTTTTTTTTCTGCAAAAATGGACAGTCAACGGAATGGGTTGAATATTACAGGATATACCCAAAATTGAATGCTGATTCGGGGAAAGACGCTATTTTTTTCATTAATTTAATTGTTTTTGAAATACACTGAATATTTGGCGCAATGCTAGCGCGCCAGTACACTACAGCGCTAGCGCGATCTAGCACAATTTTTCATTGACAAAGCGTTTGCGCTCAACTATTTTCTTTATGTTAACTTACCTATCTCCTAAACTTATGCATGAATAATGTTCGAAAATAATCAAAGAAGAAGAAAATAATATTTGTTTTAATCTAGAATACATAGTTTCTGTGTTATTCAAGTTAAAGTACTTTTGCTTTAAAGATAAAGCGCCATTGATTTCAATTAACTTACGAATAATGATAGCCTCTTTCCCGGAATGAGCATTTAATTTTTAGTATATCCTGTGATATTCAACCCATTCCGTTGTGTGTCCATTTTTGCAGAAAAAAAAAATAAGCCCGACTAAATTAGCCCGACTTTCCTTATTTTTTCGTTTTTTACGTTTAATTAAAAAACCATGAGGCTAATTGAAAAACAAGTTTTATTTCCATGATAAGCATTCAATTCTGAATCGAAATCATGTATTTTAAGCAAAATCTAAAATTTAGCCAAAAATGAAAAAGTGCAAAGGCTATAGCCTTACCACTTTTGTCAAAATCGGCCTAAAATGACATCTCTGTGAATTCGATGAAAATCACACAGTACAATCAAAATTTAACGCTGATTTAAAAAAAGCCACTGGTTTACTTGTCAAATTATTCGTTTTTGAATTACACCGAATATTCGTACAAAAAATAAGAACGGTCGGGATTACTATTTAGTCAGGCTTAAATTTTTTTTCTGCAAAACTGGCATTATTGGGATTGCGAACATTACAAGATAGAATGAAAATTGAATGCTGATTCTGATAAATTGTTATTTTTTTCATTTAGTTAATTTTTTTTAAATACACTGAATAGTTTTGCTGAATCGCGCTAGCGCTATATCGTACTGGCGCGCTAGCATTGAGTCAAAAACTATGTAATTTAGATTAAAATAAATGCTATTTTCTTCATCCTTGATTGATTCCAAACCTATTTCATGTATAATTTGTCATATTTAAGTTAATTTAAAGTAGATAAATAAAATCAAACGCGCTTTTTTTAAAGCCAGTCTACTTTAACTTGAATAACTCAAAAACTATGTATTTTCGGTTCAAATAAATGTTATTTTCTTCATTCTTGATTGATTTGAAGCATAAATCATGCTTAATTTGCTATAGTTAAGGTATTTTAAAGAAGTTAATTGAAATCAAACGCGCTATTCTTTAAAGAAAAATGTACTTTAACTTGAATAACTCAAAAACTATGTAATTTAGATTAAAATAAATGTTATTTTCGTCATCCTTGATTGATTTCGAACATAATTCATGCATAATTTGCCATAATTAAGTTATTTTAAAGAACTTAATTGAAATCAAGCGCGCTATTCTTTAAAGAAAATTTACTTTAACTTGAATAACTCAAAAACTATATAATTTCGATTAAAATCAATGTTATTTACTTCTTCCTTGATTGATTTCGAACGTAACTCATGCATAATTTGCCATAGTTAAGTTATTTTAAAGAAGTTAATTGAAGTCGAACGCGCTATTCTTTAAAGAAAATCTACATTAACTTGAATAACTCAAAAGCTATATAATTTAGATTAAAATAAATGTTATTTTCGTCATCCTTGATTGATTTCGAACATAACTCATGCGTAATTTGCCATAGTTAAGTTATTTTTAAGAAGTTAATGGAAATCAAACGCGCTATTCTTTAAAGAAAATCTACTTTAACTTGAACAACTCAAAAACTATGTAATTTCGATTAAAATAAATGTTATTTTCGTCATCTTTGATTGATTTCAAACATAACTCATGCATAATTTTTCATAGTTAAGTTATTTTCAAGAAGTTAATTGAAGTCAAACGCGCTATTCTTTAAAGAAAATCTACATTAACTTGAATAACTCAAAAGCTATATAATTTAGATTAAAATAAATGTTATTTTCGTCATCCTTGATTGATTTCGAACATAACTCATGCGTAATTTGCCATAGTTAAGCTATTTTTAAGAAGTTAATTGAAATCAAACGCGCTCTTCTTTAAAGAAAATCTACTTTAACTTGAATAACTCAAAAACTATATAATTTTGATTAAAATAAATGTTACTTTCGTCATCCTTGATTGATGTCGAACATAATTCATGCGTAATTTGCCATAATTAAGTTATTTTAAAGAAGTTAATTGAAATCAAACGCGCTGTTCTTTAAAGAAAATCTACTTTAACTTGAATAACTCAAAAACTATGTAATTTCGATTAAAATGAATGTTATTTCCTTCATCCTTGATTGATTTTGAACATAATTCATGCATAATTTGCCATAATTAAGTTATTTTAAAGAAGTTAATTGAAATCAAACGCGCTATTCTTTAAAGAAAATCTACATTAACTTGAATAACTCAAAAGCTATATAATTTAGATTAAAATAAATGTTATTTTCGTCATCCTTGATTGATTTCGAACGTAACTCATGCATAATTTGCCATAGTTAAGTTATTTTAAAGAAGTTAATTGAAATCAAACGCGCTATTCTTTAAAGAAAATCTACATTAACTTGAATAACTCAAACGCTATATAATTTAGATTAAAATAAATGTTATTTTCGTCATCCTTGATTGATTTCGAACATAACTCATGCGTAATTTGCCATAGTTAAGTTATTTTTAAGAAGTTAATTGAAATCAAACGCGCTATTCTTTAAAGAAAATCTACTTTAACTTAAATAACTCAAAAACTATATAATTTTGATTAAAATAAATGTTACTTTCGTCATCCTTGATTGATGTCGAACATAATTCATGCGTAATTTGCCATAATTAAGTTATTTTAAAGAAGTTAATTGAAATCAAACGCGCTATTCTTTAAAGAAAATCTACTTTAACTTGAATAACTAAAAAACTATGTATTTTCGGTTAAAATAAATGTTATTTTCGTCATCCTTGATTGATTTCGAACATAATTCATGCATAATTTGTCATAGTTAAGTTATTTTAAAGAAGTTAATTGAAATCAATGGCGCTTTATCATTAATGCAAATGTACTTTATCTTGAATAACACAGAAACTATGTATTCTAGATTAAAACAAATATTATGTTCTTCATCCTTGATTATTTTCGAACACAATTCATGCATAAGTTTGAGATAGGTAAGTTAATTTTTAGAAAATAGTTGAGCGCAAACGGTCTATTAATGAAAATTTGTGCTAGATCGCGCTAGCGATGCAGCGTACTGGCGCGCTAGCATTACGACAATTATTCAGTATATTTCAAAAACAATTAACTTAATGGAAAAAATAGCCTCTTTCCCGGAATGAGCATTCAATTTTTAGTATATCCTGTGATATTCAACCCATTCCGTCATGTGTCCATTTTTGCAGAAAAAAAAAATAAGCCCGACTAAATTAGCCCGACTTTCCTTATTTTTTCGTTTTTTACGTTTAATTAAAAAACCATGAGGCTAATTGAAAAACAAGTTTTATTTCCATGATAAGCATTCAATTCTGAATCGAAATCATGTATTTTAAGCAAAATCTAAAATTTAGCCAAAAATGAAAAAGTGCAAAGGCTATAGCCTTACCACTTTTGTCAAAATCGGCCTAAAATGACATCTCTGTGAATTCGATGAAAATCACACAGTACAATAAAAATTTAACGCTGATTTAAAAAAAGCCACTGGTTTACTTGTCAAATTATTCGTTTTTGAATTACACCGAATATTCGTACAAAAAATAAGAACGGTCGGGATTACTATTTAGTCAGGCTTAAATTTTTTTTCTGCAAAACTGGCATTATTGGGATTGCGAACATTACAAGATAGAATGAAAATTGAATGCTGATTCTGATAAATTGTTATTTTTTTCATTTAGTTAATGTTTTTTAAATACACTGAATAGTTTTGCTGAATCGCGCTAGCGCTATATCGTACTGGCGCGCTAGCATTGAGTCAAAAACTATGTAATTTAGATTAAAATAAATGCTATTTTCTTCATCCTTGATTGATTCCAAACCTATTTCATGTATAATTTGTCATATTTAAGTTAATTTAAAGTAGATAAATAAAATCAAACGCGCTTTTTTTTAAAGCCAGTCTACTTTAACTTGAATAACTCAAAAACTATGTATTTTCGATTAAAATAAATGTTATTTTCTTCATTCTTGATTGATTTGAAGCATAAATCATGCTTAATTTGCTATAGTTAAGTTATTTTAAAGAAGTTAATTGAAATCAAACGCGCTATTCTTTAAAAAAAAATGTACTTTAACTTGAATAACTCAAAAACTATGTAATTTAGATTAAAATAAATGTTATTTTCGTCATCCTTGATTGATTTCGAACATAATTCATGCATAATTTGCCATAATTAAGTTATTTTAAAGAACTTAATTGAAATCAAGCGTGCTATTCTTTAAAGAAAATTTACTTTAACTTGAATAACTCAAAAACTATATAATTTAGATTAAAATAAATGTTATTTTCGTCATCCTTGATTGATTTCGAACATAACTCATGCGTAATTTGCCATAGTTAAGTTATTTTTAAGAAGTTAATTGAAATCAAACGCACTATTCTTTAAAGAAAATCTACTTTAACTTGAACAACTCAAAAACTATGTAATTTCGATTAAAATAAATGTTATTTTCGTCATCTTTGATTGATTTCAAACATAACTCATGCATAATTTTCCATAGTTAAGTTATTTTCAAGAAGTTAATTGAAGTCAAACGCGCTATTCTTTAAAGAAAATCTACATTAACTTGAATAACTCAAAAGCTATATAATTTAGATTAAAATAAATGTTATTTTCGTCATCCTTGATTGATTTCGAACATAACTCATGCGTAATTTTCCATAGTTAAGTTATTTTTAAGAAGTTAATTGAAATCAAACGCGCTATTCTTTAAAGAAAATCTACTTTAACTTGAACAACTCAAAAACTATGTAATTTCGATTAAAATAAATGTCATTTTCGTCATCTTTGATTGATTTAAAACATAACTCATGCATAATTTTCCATAGTTAAGTTATTTTCAAGAAGTTAATTGAAGTCAAACGCGCTGTTCTTTAAAGAAAATCTACTTTAACTTGAATAACTCAAAAACTATGCAATTTCGATTAAAATGAATGTTATTTCCTTCATCCTTGATTGATTTCGAACATAATTCATGCATAATTTGCCATAGTTAAGTTATTTTAAAGAAGTTAATTGAAATCAATGGCGCTTTATCATTAATGCAAATGTACTTTATCTTGAATAACACAGAAACTATGTATTCTAGATTAAAACAAATATTATGTTCTTCATCCTTGATTATTTTCGAACACAATTCATGCATAAGTTTGAGATAGGTAAGTTAATTTTTAGAAAATAGTTGAGCGCAAACGGTCTGTTAATGAAAATTTGTGCTAGATCGCGCTAGTGCTGTAGCGTACTGGCGCGCTAGTACTACGACAATTATTCAGTATATTTCAAAAACAATTAACTTAATGGAAAAAATACCCTCTTTCCCGGAATCAGCATTCAATTTTTAGTATATCCTGTGATATTCAACCCATTCCGTTGTGTGTCCATTTTTGCAGGAAAAAAAAATAAGCCCTACTAAATAAGCCCGACTAAATAAGCCCGACTTTTCTTATTTTTTCGTTTTTTACCTTTAATTAAAAAACTATGAAGCCAATTGAAAAACAAGTTTTTTTTTCCATGATAAGCATTCAATTCTGAATCGAAATCATGTACGTATTTTTAGCAAAATCTATAATTTAGCCAAAAATGAAAAAGTGCAAAGGCTATACCCAATAAGGCCTTACCACTTTTGTCAAAATCGGCCTAAAATGATATCTCTGTGAATTCGATGAAAATCGAAAAATTGTTAGTTTTTCATTAATTAAACCACTTTAGAAGTACATCGAATATTCCTGGTGCACCGCGCTTGTGCTATAGCGTACTGGCACGCTTGCATTTAATCAAATATTCGGTCTATCTCAAAAGAGATTAGACTTAACACTTCTGATTTCTAAATTAAAGTCCTGAAACGGTGGAGACGCGGCGTTCCATTTAATCTATATTTCTCTTGAGAACTATAGTATTTTGTTCTCAGTAACACCATAGTCTGCGCTTCGACAGTTACGACACGTGAAATTGCCTGGAAATCTTTTGAAAGTAGCTGAAGTAGCTTGCCTCAAACGCGTCATCCTTTCACGTGAACGCCTACCTGCTTTTCCTTAGCAACCACATTTTTTTCACCGCTAAATGTCCAAGCATCATCCTCCGGGAGCTTTGCATGGCGCATGGCCCTGCACAAGGTATTTCTTTAAAAACCTTGGCATTGGTAACTTCACGAACATCGTGAGTCGTTAATAAACAAGTACACAAATATAGGGATATAACCACGATCAGTATAGTTGCTAACAAATTTAAACATTACAAAATTTAAGGTATGCAGGCAAATATCGACTTCCAATAATTAGGTCAGCTTAGAAAGTATCACTGAAATCAAATACAAAACGCAGTAATTCTTCGGAAGATAACAGAAATAGGCAACTGAAAGCAAAATTAGGATTATCTCGTATGGCGACCAGAAGAACTAGCTATTAGCGAAGATGTTCTTCGGTATAGAGTTTAGCCAACAGTGCACTAATGGACAATCCTATTTTTCTCTTGGCTTTTCCGTATTCAAGACAAGAAAGGAGAGTACTGGCAGATGCGCCAGCAGATCTCAACGCATCCATCAATGAGCTAGGCGTTGGATACACCTTAACGATAGCTTCGGCTTTTTCTCCTGATAAACCATGCAGTTGCATGAGCTGCTTGGCAAACATCTGTGTCACTGACAGAGGCTAAAGTTGAAACGAAATAGTTAATAAGATTAATTATTATTAGCGAATTTTGCTACTTGATCAAATGTCTGAAGTACAAATAACTTACTTTTAATTTGGTTGAATTGGTGTACAATTCTTTGAAAGTTATCAAACTTGTTTGCCAATCACTTCCTACCTTTTCCTGACAACCTCGACTTGTTACTGTTTTTCCCTAGTGAACACAATCAATGCGAAATAGTTATAATCGTACCTTTTAAATAACACATTGATTTCTTACATGGTAAATTTCGGTCAGCTGTTTAGTCATCTGAACGAGGAAGGCTACAGAGTCGTCCGATTTTTGGGTCCATTGCACTTGAAATTTTTCTATAATCAGCGTATTGGCGATGGCTTGTAACACGCTTGTCTCCGGTAAACCAAGATTCTGCCGATTGCCGAACTCCTCAATCAAATAAATGGGGCGCACTAGTCCGCTGTGCTTTAACCGAAACTGTAAACAGATTGAAGATGGCAGGGCCGTAGAAGGTATTCGATAAAACCATTTTTACTAATACTTAGAAATGTTTGAGGTTTACTTTTTGTTCTTTAAATCGACCATCTTTAATACTCGATACGACATCGTCCATTCGTTTCCGTTCAACGACATACGGGAGGGTCAGTTCCTGATCACTGCTAATACCTGAACTTGCTTTAGGCTTACAAATCCACAAGTAATCGCCGATGGACAGCTTGCGTACGTCATAGGACACTCCACAGTTTTGAAAAGCTTTGGCTGCCGTTTCTTTTTGGTTCTTTCCAGAACCTGAACTTCTGCAGCAAATATCATGTTAATTATTTTGGTATCATTTCTTACACCTAGGTTACAATCCATACCCAGATACTTCAGCTATGTCGACACACAACACTATATCGTATTCACCCGCTTTCAGCGTCACTTTATCAGGGATATTAGTGTAGGGTACCTGCTGTTCTTCTACAACTAATGGTTCTTCTTGAATAGCTGGCTCAACTGGATTTGCGGCAACATCTACTCTGTTTGAATTAGAGAAGAGCCTCTGTTGGGCATACGTGTCAAATTCGTCATCGTCTATTAGGATGAGATCGTCGGGTTGCAAAATTCCATTTGATGTCGACGGTGTGTCAATGTCGCGTAATGTGTTCGGCCTAGAAGTTTTCGTGATTGCTTTTCGTACTCGCGTGGCTTTAGCTTCTCCCGTAGATGTAGCCTTTACAGGAGAAACTGATGTTGCAGGAAATTTGTCATCACATTCTGTATGAATGGCTGTCGAAGTGGTTGAGCCGTACAGTGTAGCTTCTGCTTCGTCCAGCCTGCATGCTAAACTCTTTCCCTTTTCTGTCAACTGGTATTTTGCAGGATTCCCTTTTTTATCCACCAATTCTTTGTTGATTAAAGTTGTCATTGATGACCAAGCACTATAATACTGTGCATTTACTACATCAGTTTGGCAGAATGAAACATCAGTGTAGGGTTGAGCTAATTCTTGCAGATCCTTCTTTTTCAGATAACCATCAGCTGTGGCATGCTTGTGAAGCGCCATGAGCAATGCATAAGCCCCTGATCGTCTGGTAGGAATGTATTCTTTAGGCTGGTGATTGGGATTTCTTTGAGGAATGGAAGGTCTCGACTGTTTGCTTGGTGGATTTTCATTTTCAGAGCTACCTGATTCAGAATGATTTCTAAGGCTACCTAAAATTAAGCAATAAGCCTTCAGTGTGAATGAATTTATTATTAATCAAATGTAAGATTCACATGTTACCTCCACGGGATATATGCTCAGTAAGCTTCTTTTCTATTATTTTACATAACCCATCTCCAAAATGTTGAAGCACCTTGCATTCTTTGGCACTTTCAAGGACTAGTGGATATTTCTGTAAAGATTTCAATGCCTGAGAATGTTTGTTGACAAAATGATTTAGAAGCCTTGTAAATCACATCTAGTTTCAACATTACCTTGCCATAAACATATTGTAGTTTAGACTCCTTCCTTGCAGCATCTTCTTTCAATTCAATAAGCCACTTTTCAAAAAGGGGATTTGGACAAGACTTTGGTTTTCGAGTTACCCGTACTCGCTTTTTAACACGACATGTCGTAGCCATTTCTTATATTTACACTTTTAAAAATGACGTTTGGCTAATGGTACTTTTGTAGAGTTGCTCTACAACTTCAAAACCTTTGCTCCGTGTTCTTGAATAACAGCAATCTGGAATCCGAATTCATAGTTCCGGACTTCTACTATAAATTTTTATGAAGAAACAAAATCATAAAAAAGTAAAAAAAAAAAAAAAACGTAAATCGTCGGTGATCAGCGAACAGTATCGAAGTTTCAGCTTCACTCTTCCGAATTGTTCGATCACAAAATAAAAAATTACAGTATCATCAAATAATTTTATTCTCAATTTCAATTCACGGGAAAAAAATTATGGCTTTTATCACATATTAATGCCCCCTTACGATTCTAATGATTCCCTCTGACAATGCTTGTGCTTTCCGACTTTCCTACAGTAATGAAATTAACTACATACCTTGAAAAAAGTTAAAGATTTTCGTTTACTTCGCTTTTTAATTGCTGATGAACCTTTAGTTTGGTCAATACATATATAAAATTCATTATAAAACATCTTTTTTTTTTGTAGAGGCATAAATACTATTAAAAGAATTAAAATCAGATCTGTTTTAAAGAAATAATTTCTCAGGAGTCAGATTTAGAGGGAACCCTATAACTTTGCGAACTCCAGCATGAGTTACTTCATTTGGATCGACGACGACGACTTTCGAGAACACTGCGATTGTTATTCTTCCAGTCACGTCCTAAATTGATGGATTTAAATGAATTTGTGGAAATATCGCAGATATGTAAATGACTAATGCATATGCTCTTACTTCCTACTGCTGCCACGATAGCGTTTTCTACGATCATGATACCATCTGACGTCGACATGAATTTCTTGACAGCTTCATAAAGAAGTGCGCTACCTTCTTCTGTAGCGAAAAATGCCGCCATGCACTTGGTTTCGTGAGATTCTACAATTCGAGATGGGGAATTTCCTTCCTTGGACAACGATACAGCAATTGCGTTCTCCATTATTGGGTGGATAATTAATTATTAAAACTGGACAATTTAGAAAATAAAAAAAAGGGAATATGAAAATTAAATTTAAATATCAAATACTTCAATACTCACGCAAGCAAGATTAAATGAGCCTACCTGTAACTATGCCCTTGGAGCGAATGATGAAGGCCGACGAAAATCCTTGTGAAGAAGGACACTGGTTCCGTTGCCATATCAGTTGTTAAATTTTTATTTATAATTAAAACTTTTTAATATCATTGGTTGATACACTTGCAAATTTAAGAATGTGTGTTTTCTGCCGCACGGACCACAGGTTTTAAGGTAAGTAAGACTTTTTATTTAAATTAAATAAAGATGCATTGCGGCAGGCCGATTTTTCTAAATTATTTTCCCGATGACAACCCCGCAGATTTCCCAAAACAATTTCAGCGGGAATTTGTTTTAATCAAGTGATTGCATCAAATGGTACAAGATCACGTAAGCGGAACAATTGCGGTTTTCTAATCTTGTATCCTTCTTTACGCGCAAAGTTTGGAAGAATCAAAAACCGTGACAGCGCAAATAAAGTAACCAATTAGATGAAAAAAATGCCCAGTCACTGATCCCTGAAACAATTGAAGCGAAGCCACATACATTCAAGTGGTTGCTTCAAATGTTTGTGTAGTCGATAAATTATGCACTGACCAGTCTAGTCAGCCAAAAATCCTCATCGCTTCTGGTTAACAAAACCTATCGTCGACTTAATTTCAACTAAAAATGATCAATTATAGCACCGAATCATATGCGACTATATGTCCACCAGTTCAACTCTTGGGACTGTCATTATGGACGTTAATGAGTTTGATAATTGAGCACATAGCAAATCCACATAGATTCCTAAGTCTGAGAGGATTCGTCGCTGACAAGTTAGGCAATAAAAAATCAATTTTAACAACCACTGTATTGTTAAACACTGTCACCTTGCCATTGGTGCTATGGTTTGAATTAAATCATCGAAGTTACGACGTCAGCAGATCCAATCAAACCAGCTGTTCCGTTAATGACTCCGACATGGCACCGACCAGTTAGGTACGCACAAGTAGCTGCACCTTACCCACATCACTAGCCGTTCGCTTAGTTGGTTTCTACGCATCCTACACAACCAACTTCCTCTTAGACGCCAGCTGTCCTGACAATGATGGAGAAACATGGAAGGGACTTTGACCGATAGTAAACTATTTTCTATGGCAAGCATGACTGTTTTACCCCTCTACAACAGGGGTCTTAATTGACAAGTTATCTTAATACAGAGGTATAGTATCTTAGAATTGGAGATTATAGAATCCATCAGCGGAACGGTTTGTTCTGGATAGCTATTCTATATTTACAGAACTAGCATGCAGCACTACGTTATAGTTTGAGACTGCTTGCCCATTTTGCCAGGTTTTCGAGCCTTTTTCCCCGGTAGAATTTATCCATTCATCCATAAAGTGTAAAACATCACCAAAGGCGACAAATGTCAGAAGGATCACGCCCAGCTCATCAAAGGTTTCCTTCGTAACGCTTGGCTTTTCAATAATTATGCAGCACCCATGGCTATTGTCGTGTCGCTAATGTATACGTGCCAATGCTATTTCGTTTATCATCTTTTGAAATAACATCACAACATTTTGTTTATGGATGCATACAACCAAAATATTTTTGATAGGTGCTAATTTCAGGGATCCTTTGATCTGACTGTCATGTCTTATTAACTGGGCATTTGCGGGACCCGACCGTTTTCTCTCCACCGTTTTGGGAAATTATGTTTGCGACGTTGTTGCACAGGGAGTATTAATGATTTCTGTGTGGGTTGGTCTCTCATGGTAACTAATCCCAAGTTGTTTCCTTTTTTTTTGTTTATCTAAACGGAATATACGCTCCGCTACCGTCTTTGGGGGCTCGGGACAGATCAATTGCCAAAACAACATTCTCTTGTTTTGCTCTCCTAAAAGGAAATGTTTTAGAAGCAATTTCTTGGGCAGGCTGAGACCTGGATGTAATACTTGGCAATGTTTTTGACGTCATCGCACGGGATACAATACGCTTATTTGGTGTTAAGTTTCATTGCTGGAAGTACGTCTTCTACGTAATTATCTGCTATTTCTTTCTGAAGAAAATTGTAGCAAGAAAAGCATTTGGCAGTTCATCAAAGTTTGCCATTCACTACAGTTTGATTCTAAGAATGAAATATTACATTTATATTCATCTTTTTCGGCTCAGAATTCAACGGAGCGATTCATGGCGACGTGGAAAACTCAGCAGGTGTTGGGCGTGCGAAGGATGGTAGAAAACAGGCTAATTAAATTGTTTAAGCATGGTGCCACCAGGTGCATTATTTGCGAGTTGCAATAAAGTTCTGCGCGCCTAGATTCATTATCCGACTTGGATTCTGTAATGGAGTGGTACTCTCTCTCTCAGACGGTAAATTTAATTAAGGCAAATAAAAGCTTTCGTTCGTATTTCATTGAATGGCAATTGTGCTATAGTGCCCCAGTTGCTAATTAACAGGAATTCATGTATTTCATTCATTTCGCTTATCGTCCGGAAAAACAGCGTCCTCTTTTAGTTATTGGTGACCTTGCCATTTAATGACTAGACGATTATTCAGAATATGGACTATGCCCTGTAACTGAATATCCCATGTTTCGTCTGTTTGATTATGGCGTGAGTTCGCATCAACGGAGCGCTATTTCCCTTGGAAGCAACCACATAGACTTAGTAATGTGGTCTTACTTTTAAGCCAAACGTCAAGAAAGTTGGTCCAGTTGTAAGTGCAGGTTGTTAAATAACGAATACAGCCAACATGGAAGCAGCATTTCTTTACGTTAAATCTGCCATTTTCCCGATAAATCTTGAATTATTGAAGTTGAAAACCATTTACTTTCTTTTCTACTCGTGTAAGTTAAAAATTTGTTCGCACCTCCATACAAGGTTTTATGAATTTGTCATATGCTTTAGCGTTGTTTGCGTCACTGCCTTATGTCTCCATTATCTCTACCCAAATCGTCAATTATCAGCAATTGTCTATCATCTTTTCCTGTGTCACAGTTATTTCAACGGTGGGACCCATCGTCACAGGCAATAATTTCAGTCCTATGGTGTTTTAGGCAGCAATAAACATGACGAATTTGATGCAGGATTCGTAGCAGACAAATTGGGCATTTACAAGCCGATTATAATCACGGCTGCGTTCATTGTGGGATTCATTCAATTACCGATCCTCTGGCTAGAGACAGCGCACAAAATCCATGTAGCTGAACGGAACGACACCGTTCAATTGGCTGGAAACGTAACACTGGCGCCCAGCTCTAACGCCGCCGTGCCACGGGACTACATTTTCCCCATTTTATTGATGATTCGCGTTGTCGGCTTTATATTTTTTGATGCCGCTACGACGCTTCTAGATGCTGCTGGATTGGCAATGACGAAGAAGCACCAAGGAGACTTTGCCAAGCAAAAAACGGCAGGCTTTCTGAGTATGATTTTTATTCCGGTATTGTGCGGTCTGTTGATTGACGCTATCTCAGATAAATTAGGTACACCCTATTGCTCATTTCGGTGGGGGAGGATATGCCTAATTTTATCAATTCATTTGCAGGCTACAAGGATTACTCGATTGCGTTCTACATTGCCACCGGGTTTATAGTGATTCTTATGCCGATACTCTACAGAATGGAAGTCGAAGTTCAAATGAACAAGCAATCCATAATTTCAACAGCCAAAAAAGTTGTTGGCATGATCGACGTTGACGTTTTCCTTCTTGCCGAAATCTTCGTGGGTTCTTGTGAGTCGAACCGTTTTCTTTCTCGCTTCACTAATTCTCCGGATAAGGCGCTAACCATCTGACACCCGTTTCTCTTTTTTCCTTGAGGTATGGGATTTCATATGGCATTTCTCAGCGTCTACGTCGATGTTGAGCTGATTGCATCTAAAACTCTATACGGTTGAATAATCAATACTTTTTCAAAATTTCTGCTTTTAAAAAAAAGGGTCAGAGCACTGAGATGTTTTTGTTTGCCTATACCCTGATTATATTCCAGGACTGGCTTCCAGCTGCGGCGGAATCAGTGCCGTGATTTCGTTATCTGTTGCAAAACCGATTATCGATCGGTTGGGTGAGGCGAATACGTTAGCATTCGGATTGGCGCTCTACTCCGTTCGATTCGTCATTTTTTATTTTTTACAGTTAAGTGTGTTAACAAACAGTTGCAGTGAACGTCTTGGTACGTTTCAAGAGCTGTACTACTAATGGCAGTTGGAGAAATAATTTCTCGTCTATCTTTTCTCTGATCTCGTTCCAGAAATCCTTGGATACTTATTGTTACGGAATCATTAGAAGGATTCTGTGGGTTTCTCGGCATTACAACAGGCAGTTATTTTTGTGCAGCGGCTGCTCCACCAGGAATGCTGGCATCCGTAAAAAGCATTAATTACTGAACTTTTAGATTAAATGACACGTCTAATTATATCAAGCTGTAATTGAAGACACGTTGCAATTACCTACAATTTAGCTTAACGGGATTCTGGCTGCAGCTACAATGGGTCTTGGTGAGTAAAACATCCTGACTCACAAAGCCTTCAGTTGTAATTGCAGATTGTCAACAATAGGTAGAGGACTCGGCACAGCTGTTGGAAGCTTCCTTATATCGTCTTATGGAATTCGATTGACGTATCTACTGTTTGCCATTCTATCTGGTTCCATAGCCATTCTCTACCTGACCGCCTACCACCTGGTTTTGAAAAAGATGGAACGTCGAAGGCTGGCTCAGCCCAAACGAGGTCTCTAAGCCCATTCAACACTGTTTGACAAAAGACTTTCCAATTGACATGTTCCACGTCTGCAGATGAAGTGACAATTGCAAATGCGAATGGTGATTCCAGTAAAGGCGATATTGAAGCCACAGTTCTCTAGGAAAAAAATATTTCTTGACAGGACACATATGTCATGTAAGTATCACTATAACAAACGGCTGTTGAACTGCAAACTATTTTTTTTATTGTTCAGGTTAACATCGTGTATTTTAACTGTAAAGTTGAGGATTGAATTGAAGACTTTTTTTTTTTTAAGTTAGAAATGTATTGTTCGGACGATACACTATACAGGCCAACATACAAGAGTGGACACAATTATATGAGAGCGCGCCAGCTTATTACACAAAACATACGATATAGTAGCGTAGACGGTCCACACAAGGACGTGGCATTCTAGCCGCAAGCAGAGTCAGCCCATTAGAACGTGAACTTTGCTGTTTAGTGTACTGTACCTTACAGCAATCCAGGCCATCGTCCTTCTTTCTCAACTGATCAACAATGACGCTGCTACTTTGCTCGGCTTGCCGAAAATCTCACATCGTCCTGATTTTAATATCTTATACTTGATGTTCTATCTACCAAACGCCCATGGACAATTGTGTGGCTTTGTTTGTTTCTTTTCCGTTCATGGACACGTTTTACTAGCAGTACCAAATTATAGTGATGTGTTTTACAAATGGGTGAAAGAGTCGGGATTGGAACGAGATCCAGAATGTCAGTGTCAAGTCCAGCAAGGACACAAGATAATTAACCAATCAAGGGTCTTATAGTATTATTTCAAACAAAAATGCCAATCCATTTTCAATCTAGACAAAATTGTAATAAACGCGTGACCGATTTGTCGAGTATAGCAATGACGAATGTAGGACTTGAATAGCCGTGCTACGAGAGAGATGCGATGGCAATCAGCAGACTTCATGACTGATATAACTTTATAAGCAACTCCGTCGGATAAGATGAGTTCAATATTTTGAAAAAGAAAAAAGAAAACGTAAAATTTCTACAGGTTGGGTCAACACATCAAAGTGATAATCATATGACGTGAAAAGAATCAGCTTTGTTCACACAAGAAAGAAAATGACTTAGAATTTAAATATCTGATAGACGGGATCAATTCATAATATAGCAAAGAGAAATAGAGAGGGTATACAATATAAGTATTCTTTTTTTTCTTCTTCTTCTTCTTCTTATTCAAATAAACGACCAACTTGTGATGCGCACGCCATACATTTTGCGGCAAATTTATGCAGATGCTAGTTTCGTGATTCCGAGAAAAAAAAAAAGGATTAAACTCACGGCCGAGAGTTGATCCAACTAACGTGGCGTGGGTGGACCAGTCCGCCGATCTCGCAGTTGACAGTGCGCGTGTCACCGTTGATGACAAAAATGGCTTCGTTGGCTGGGCTAATCAGGTATGTGCCGAAAAGGCCGGCGCTTGCGATAGGACGATTGGGAGCTCCCCATTCGGCCAGATGGCCGTCCAACGGTTTACCAACTCCCGTAATGATATCAACTTTTCCTGTGGGACAAGTTTGATGAGTCTTTGTGTCACGAACTGCGCACTATTTCACCTCTAAGTTCATCTAAAAAAATAAAGAATTTTTTCTCACCTGCTTCCAAGTTGAGGAAGAGGACGTCACCCTTGTCGGCAGAAGTTGCGTACAGATCGTAGCTGTGCGATGTCGTCGACGGGTGAAAGATGACGTGGCTGACGTTCAACGTCGTACGCACGTCAAAGGCAAATTTCAGTCCTTCTTCTACAAGCGTCAAACCCAAAACCAAGATGGCATTTCTTAATTCCCTTCACGCAATCAGGCTTATAGACGTTTTACCTGTGGTGTGCTGGACAATGAGGGTAACGCTGGTCTTTTCACGGTGGACCGTCACAACGATCCGGCTGTCGGGCGTGATGTAAGGTTGTCCGAGCAAAGTTACCTTGTGGCTCAAAACAGTGTCCGTCAGGTAATCCATGACGATTTGTCCGGTCGGACGTCGAGTGACGGGCTCTTCGCACTCCATTATAACTAGCCCATCTGTACACATGGTTGAAGAATAAAAACTATTGATCCGCCCGTTGGAAGGGAAAATAATTGGCGAGCGTGACAATGGATCTTACATAACGACGAGTACTGGAGAGAGCGAGGGACACAGTTGTAGGGAGCCAAATCGATAGCTTTCACATACTTCATTGCAGGCAGACTCAGTTTATAGAGGCCACGCTGATTGGTGTGTGAAACGTAACCGTACTTGTAACGATGGCCATACTCCTGTCGTTCATTCCGTAAGAATCAACAGCAAAACTTTAGCCCATTTCCTTATGGCACAGGTCTCTTTCAACGGCGAATACAAATTAAAACTCACCTGCATGGGCGGAATGAATAACGAGTAGACCAGATCAAAGTGGCCGTCGATTGGCTCCGGATGCACAGTATGATGTTTCTTTTTCTGACTGGCTTCACGAATCACCTGGATGGTCTTGACGCCATGATCCTCTTCATCACGCCAATTGACAATCCAAACTTGGTCCAGATGTTCCACATAAAAGATGTCCACTGGATATCGATCGGTCATGATGACCTGCCATCATCAAAGAAACATACGTGATAGTTTGTGGCTGTACATATACTGCCCATGGCTAGTTTTGGTCAAACAAAAAAGCCGCAAAACAAAAAGCCGGACAATAAAAAGAAAAAAACAACTATAAAAAAAAAAAACAATGGGAAAATCTGGCAATCAAACTTACATCGACAACGACCATTTGTATGTTGCTGATGACGAGGACTCTGTCCTTGTTGGGTTGTGTGACGTAGATGTAGCGATCCGCGACGGCGATGGCCCGTCCCCAGCTGCAGTTGACTCCCTTGGCCCCGCAAACGTAGTCCTATAGATGGGTGGCAAAAACATAACGTATGACATGCATCCGTAACACCCGAAATGTATAGGTCATAACCATAATGGACGTCATATCGAATGGTTCTAGAGTGCAGCACTGCCATTGACACGAGATGAAACGAGAGTGACTAAGTGCTGGTTGGTATAGCTCTCAAGTAGCACTAGCCCAACTCTATCAATATTCTTTGTATGACCTAGGCTGTCGTCAGCCAGCGTGAAAGAAGACTAGCGTCAAACAACCTTCGAATGTGTCCTCGTGCAGGGAAAAATGAACGCTCTTATTATACACGCCTGTGACAATTCCACTAGCGGCACATCATCAGTTGGAGTAGGCTATATAAGAGCAATATAAAAGAATCTAACATCGAGTTCCAACGACATTTCTGCCAGCATAGTGCGGCATGTGAACGATGTGATGCGCAGGGAATGTCAATATATGAACAGACTATTTTTCCTTTTTTTTTCTACCGTGGTTTCCCCGTATTGTGTTTCTGTCTTCTTTTTCTATTTTCTTCCCTTATGTCTTGACTCGTTTATAGTCGATAGTAGTACGTCGTAGAATATAGAGTCCTTACTTGTGTTCCGGGCATGATGTCTGTCGACTGGATCATGTGCAGCAACCGGCAGTTTTGCGGCTCGTAGACTGAGACTCCCCAATCATGAAAGACGAAAAACTTCTTATTGCTCTCGCTCAGCAGACTCTCTTCTGTTCCACCAGCGAGGTACATCCGGAGCAAGAAAACAAAAAGACATACAAAAAAAAAAAAAAAGAGGGAAATAAACAAAAAGAGCTTGATTAGATCTTTTGGCCGACAATGCAGGTTGGTAACGAAGCGAGATCTAATCACGCCGAGCATGGCAGCAACGATGACGACTGTAGACTCAGCACGTAACAAACACAGAACGCATCCATCTCGAATGAAAAAAGAAAGGAAAAAAAGACATCCCACAAACTTACTGGGCGTGGAGTCATCTTGGACGACAAGCGAAGAAATGTCGCGGGCCAAGCCTCCGATGCTGCTCGCCTGGCACATGTAGGCTCCCGTATCGGCAAAGTTGATCGAGTGGATCTTGAGTCCGCTGTAGGATCCGATCGACTCGATCCGCTCTCCCGCGTTACTCCGCAAAGGCTCATCATTCTTCAGCCACTCCACCTGATGAACGTCAGCAGAAACAATCCATTTTTTAAAGCATGTCATCAAGATCTATTATAGTTTCAAAATATGCACAGTGCGCTTGTTGCCGTGCGGCAGAGCGGACAACAAAACGCAAAAATAAGAAACATTTTTTGTTTTGTCTATTGACAAGAACAAAACGATCGATGTCTCCAAGGCTGTCCAGGTGTATGTACATTGTCTATACTAGCATGTACAGCTCGAATAGTGTGTACAGTAGCCTACTTCAAGTTATTGATCGAAAGCCCCCGAACGGTTAGTTAGGCGGCTTTGACGAACAAGAGAAAGAGAAAGAACAAATACAGACATGTACGACAAGCATAGATCTAGAGGCTGAATAAACAGCAAGCACACACCATCAGTTATGGCTGGCGTACCTACTAAATAAGGCAGAAGGATGAATAAATGAAATGAACCTACTTTTGGGAAAGGGACCCCAACAGCATGGCATTTCATCAGACTGTCTTCCCCAGGCCGGCGTGATTGTATCCTTGGTGTCACGCGAACTTCGGGCAAAGCTGTTCGTGCATAACGGTACAACAGGAGACGTAGCAAAAAAAAAAAGTAAAACTTTTATTAGAATAATAAAACTATATATGGGACAAGAGCCAAGAGTGGCCAACGTCAGAACAGTTTGCGTCTACACGAAAGTGAATCAGCTAACAAATCAATAGCTAACCAAACCTCCCCTACCACTAGGAAAAGCCAACGACTCACGGCGGAATACAGGAAGGGCACGATAGGCTGCGAGTTTCGTGGATTCGCTTGATTGGCTTC
Organism: Daphnia carinata; assembly: GCF_022539665.2. Classification (NCBI taxonomy): domain Eukaryota; kingdom Metazoa; phylum Arthropoda; class Branchiopoda; order Diplostraca; family Daphniidae; genus Daphnia; species Daphnia carinata. Next base: position 8,226,512 of record NC_081333.1, read on the forward strand.
GTTACGTATGTAAAGCAGCGCTAAGTAACTATCGGGAGGTTTTGTTTTTCTGTTTTTTTTTTCTTGAACAAAGATGTACATATATAGTCAAATTCGACCAATTTCCTCGTTTTTGTATGTCTACATTCAAACGGCTTTTTTAAGGGCTGGTGGTTTTATCTCTTGGAAGGCTGCAACAAACATCGATCCATCTTCACTGATACGATCGAAGGCGGAGCTGTGTTTGCCTGTTGTTTTTTTCAAATCGTCCGAAAAAAAATCTTTTAAACATTTGTTCCATGACTTTTTTTTCCCTTTACAGCATCCACGGGCAGACTTTATTCAGTCATTCCGAAAAGCAATCCAATACGCCATCCGACCAATGACCCTCGCGTCCATTGTGTTCGGTGGCCTCGACGCTTTGGCGGATACAATACGATAAGAGCAACAACAACAATAACTATTCCGTCGTGGTTGACTCGACTTTTGGCTTTTTCCCGTTGTGTGTCGGGAATGAGGGGAGAGGCGGGTGGAGAGAGAAAGAAGGAAGTTTTTGGCTGGGCAACGAGGCCACATAAAGCAGTCCATTTGGAAAGCCTCTGAGAGACGGAAAGAAATCGGTAATCGTGACTGACTGTGCACGTGGAGAACGTGAGTCTGGACGACGTCTTTGTTGCGCTGGGCGTGGCAGGTGTAGTTTCCGGCGTGAATGAGACGGACGTTGTTGATGTAAAGGGCTCCGTCGGGGAAGACTTTGAGTTCATCCTCGGCCAACTGAGCCAGGTCGAGGCCGTGCCGTCTCCACACGATCGGAGGCGTCGGCGATCCAGTCACGTCGCACTTGATCTCGATGTTGTCGCCGACTCTGGCTGAGACTTGATTCAATTCCAGGGCTTTGTCCAGCGAGACCACCGAGACACCTATTTTTTAAGAAAATGTTTAAGAAATATTCAGAAAAAGAACGACGACGTACATCCTTGAAATTGATGGAAAATTGAGATGGAAATATTTAGATAGCCCATGTCAACAACCACCGATTGAAAAAAGATATCACTTTCCTTCAGGCAAAGCGAGAGCCTTTTTTTTTCTCATTCCTTCTACTTGAAATCGTTTAATAACAACCTCTTCAATAGCCTACAGTAGACAAATTGGTATTTTTGTGTGGGGGAGGTCCATGAAATACTCGTGAAAGTTGAATCACCATGACGAAGTTACAGCGAGAAGGACCACTGGGATTGGCATAACGAAATATAAAAACTATCTTTTGACCCTTTTAACTTTGCATTTTTCTGTTTAAGTGCGGGCCTCCGGTTCTATCATTTTCCTTTTATCCTCTTCACTGGTTCCTTTATTTGCTTCTTTCGTTCCTCTCTACTATGTATATGCCGACCGATATTAAATTTCTTGCAGGCAGTGCGTCAATTCAATCCGCTGTAGGAACTCTATTATTTAGCACCTTCTTACCATACGAATAAAAAATGGCCAGTGAAGGCGGGCAGAATGGAAGAAATTGCGAATGACGTCAATAACGTGAAAGAACCAACAAAAAAAGGAGCTTAGAAAAATGGAAACGTAAGATAAACAGTATGAAACGTGTCAAAGCGGATATGCTTAGCAACACAGTCCGGACGGAAAAGTCTATATTTAAGCGTGCAGGTCTCAGATTATCAGTTTCACGGTTGACTGATCACATAGGCCTCCATTCTTTCCATTGAGTCCTAGCAGGCCGGACGTCCCTGTCCACTAAAAAAAAAAAGGGAGTTTTTCTCGTGATGATTTACGACCCTTGAAATCGATTCGAAGGGCAGAGACGTTCTGGTAGCTGTTGAAATTCCTCGCACACATTCCCCAATAAAATAAAGAGGCTAAACATAATGTCTGGGCATCGGCAAACAAATAAGTGGGATGCGGCATATTATAGCAATTTGATCTTCCTTCCGATTATTTTGCCGCATAGTCCCATCGACGCTTCCATATCCTTAACCTTTTTAGAACCCGGCCAAAAAAATGAACCAAATAGCAAAGCCGAATAGCCGGAATTGAAATTCGCTATGTGGAGCTCGTTCGAACAAAAGACGATGACAACAAGCCGCAATGTCGTCGACATCCGCCGGAATATAGGGTAACTACATCAGGAGCTACTGAGTGTGTATCCAACATCCGCCCTTCTCCCCCTCCCGCCAAAAAAAAAAGAACTGGAGGTATCAACAGACCTAAGCTTTTTGGTTACCAAGGCAACACTGGTTTTTACGTGACTGTACTGCTCCATTGCGAATATTGTGCCATATATCACATATAAGGAAACGCCTCCAAGTACATTCTCACGGAGTGCTGTGCAAAGATCAAAGCGTAATCTACAACAGTGTGCATAGAGTATACAGATATATATATGCATAAGCCTGTCTCCTTGCGGATGCGAAACGGCGGTTCAAAACCTTCGTCGTTTCTTATGGTAGACGAGGCGAATGGATGGCGAACATGAAAAAGTAAATAACCCGTCATGTCTCGTTTTCAAAACAATTTGACAGGCGGTAAAATGTTGTTGTTATACTGCCGGCTCTGGTTGGAGGGAGACAGGCAAACATAATACAAAAAAAAAAAACTATTCCACACAGTCTCTGATGTCGTAGATTTTCTTTTCCTGCTTTGTCTCTGTTTCTAATTTGTTTTTCAGTTTCTCCTTTTTTTTGTAGATCAATCAGAAGTTTGGGTTCGAAAGAGAATGACAGTTGTGAACTTACTGTAAAGCTTGCTGAAGGCGGCGTAGAATTCGTTGAGATTGAGATGCGTGTCGTGATCGACGTCGTCGTAGGCCAACATGTCCGACAGGGAACACTCTTTCGACAGCTGCGAGAGATGTTCATCCTCGAACGTCTACACGAGAGAAGAACAACAATAACATCAGGGCGAGGGGACAAGGTTCCAATCATCGCTAAGCTGCTTTGGGGAAAAGCTCTTCGGTATCATTTGAATAATACGTTTGGAGCAAGCAAATTTTATTGGAAAAAAAAAAGAGATCGATACCTTAGACAACTCTTCCGCTTCGAGTAATCCGTTATTGTTGAGATCGTAGTGGCTGAACATGAGACTGACCAGGTAGTCTTTGCTTCCGGCATTGCTGTGTCCATCTTCCATGGACGATAGGCGAGCGTGGTTATATAGAAGTAAATTATCCTAAAAAAAAAAAAACAGAAAAACAAAGAGAAATAAGATAATGATGGAATATAGAAGAATAAGAGCCGTTTATTGGGAAAGTTAGCAGCTGACAATGCCTCCTTTTTGCGATGGATAAAGGCATCCATCCGATCAGATCGGGAAGCAATAAGATGATGTTCGCACTCTCCTTGTCAAATGTAGCACGTCTCTCGAATCATACTGCGTAAATAAAAAAAGAAAAGAAGACTTGCCTTTAGTATTTCGTAATCTTGTTGCGAGCAGATCGAAGACGAAGCTGGCGTCAAAAAGGAATCGATTGCGAGATCCGACTGACTGGTGCTCTTGGCATCGACGCCCGTCTCCAACGTTGTGGATATCATCGAATATGAAGACGAGTCAGCCGATCCAGCCGCTGCCACTGATGTCTCCACTGAGAAAGTCGACTGGACTGTGGCCGTTGTCCAACTGCTTCTGTCATCTTTGCCAGCAGTTGGATGCTGCTGGATTCGATCGTCTTCAGAAGAGGCAGTCCTGCTGCTATCTCCGCTTTTGTTTCCATCTAACCACACAATGAGATCAAGAGATTTGAATCGTATCCAGCACCGCGCATCCAATACATCTATTAGACAGTTATTCCTCTGCACCGACCAGATATGTTTCAGTCTTTTTTTTTTTTTTTTTCAAAGAGAAAGAAAAATAATAATATGAATCTGTCCGCAAGAGCGGTCGCGGACCCTTTTGATGGATCACGTCGATTGCGGATGTTGATAGCGACCACAGGAGAGCTGGCCCAACCCTGGCCATATATCAAAGTATTTATATGTATACATATATATATGGTAAATCGCTCTTGGAAAGCTCTCTGATGTGATGGTACATAGTGGAAACGTCCAAACGTGAACCGTCCTTCTAAAAAGTCCCATGTTGTGCGCTTATGACCAACTTCATATATAACCACTGTATTGTGCAACTACTGTATCTTGCAAGCGAACCCCACTAAAAAAAAAAAAAACAGAAAACAAAAAAATACGTTGCACGCAACCTGGACGCGGACCGATTACCGTCTACAGCTGAACGAAACACGACAAGCAATTTCCCCCCAAAAGAAATTGCTTTTGCTTGATAATAAACGAAGTTAGTTTTTACTGTTTACATGGAATCTTGTTTACGGCTACAACAACAACCGTTTCTTTCAACGTTGGAAATTACCAACGGCCGCATAGCGGGCGTATCTCGTCTATGTAACCTGGTTTTCATGGTAAGAGGGACAAAGCAAACAGAAATTGTTTTAGGACATTTACCGGGAAACCGCTAGTGTTTGAAATAAATCGCAAAATGTTATAGTCCGTCAGTATAATATATACACGAACTTTATATGCATAAAAATGGCTGGCGGTGCCAGGGTGCGTGTCGGGCACAAACACGACAATAGCAACAGCGATACACTAAAGAAAATTGTGCAGAGCTATTTTTCTAGCCGTCTCGGGAAAAAGATGGAAACGCGTGCCAAGCGGTGCCGTCGCCTACGGCAGCGTCCGTGCCCGATAATCATAACTCTTGGGGAACAGTCAACATTCGCACCTAATGGCTTCAACTCTTGAGCGCACAATAAACGCGGCCACTTCGTTCTTACGGAAAGCCATTTTCAGAAAAAAAAAATATAGAGCTTTATATTGCATTCCGCGGTGTTCTATAAAAATAGCTGAACGTCGCTTAAAAAAAATAATAATAATATGTTTAATCGTTTTGTTCGTTACCTCTACGACGTAGACAGAGGTAGGTGTGATCGATAGCGATGGGCTGATTGGATAAACAGGCGGCCCGATGAAGTTCGCAGTGGCTGGAATAAAGGATGCCGTCCGTTCCTGAAATATGTATTATGAAAACGAAAAATGGAATACACGTGCGTGAAAATGTTTAATTATCTAGAAATGTCTCTTTCGAAAGGTGTCACGAGAAAGAAAACAAAATCAAACGACTTCTTTTGTTGGATGAATTTTTCTTTGTTCTTTTTATGCTTACCGCAAATTAATTTGTGGTGTCGGCGACATTTCCTGACGCAGACGCATTCGGGATGTCCTTGTGCATTCATCTGGCATTCACGACCGCGACCGCAAAACAGACTGCTACATGAATCTGTAATCGTCAATAGTAAAACAATCGAATCAAGCCGTTATTCATGTCTCTCTGTGCTCGCTTTTCACTCGATAATTCAATTTGCTCTTTTGTTCGCCTCGTCTTCTCAGCTAGAAATTTCGCTTCAATTCAAAACACGCAAATTCTATAGATCCCCCAGTTCGCTCAATCTCTCCTATCCGCCATTGTGTGGCCCTTCTTTTTTTCTTTTTTTTTCCCACAACTGCCATCCCATTTGGATAGTATAGGACGTAGTGCAGAACAAAAATGAAATGGTTGGGGGAAAAGGACAGAAAATGAAAGAGAAATGTGAACTAACGACTTATTTCTAGCCGTCTGCTATTATCGACTAACTGTCAACGGTCTTTTGAAAACTTGATACGAATCCCGTAACAAAGCTTAAAAGGGTTTATCGTGGAAACTTGCGAGCCGTTAATGATAAGAGGCTCCTAGGATGTCAAACACAGGGAAAGCGCGTAGCAACTTGGTATAAAGAAAAGGCGAATAAAAAATAGAAAAAGACATTTATTTTTGTTAATAATTGGTTCGCTTCATTAGCTTCAAAGCGCGGATCGATTTACGCTGCGCTGTTTCGACATCGCATTTCCGGGTCGATGATGGACGTCTTCGGATTACGTGGATCAAATGTCAGACAAAGAGAGAATCCTGCTTTCTCTCGATGTGTACCATTACCAATCCTCTAATTTTGATTATTCTACCACCCACCCCTTCTCCCATCGCTTTCGATGATTGTTCACGTTTAAGTACATACAAAGGTATTCGGATGAACGACCTATCTGTCTACACACATGCTGCCTTTTGTCAGCTTCAGCCAATGCGGGGACAGCGAAAGACCCTTTATCTTTTCCTCTTTATTTTTTTTTTTTGTTGAACTTTTTGTAACTCAATTTTCACGCGTGAACAATGGGGGTGTGTGTGGGGTTGCGTTTGTTCAAAGAAAACAGCATCAGCGTCTTTTTCTTTCGTTGTCGTTCGTGATTTTCATCGTCACGCAAAAAAAAAGAGAGTCGCGACCCGCTGTAAAAATCACGCACGCTTATCCATTGGCAATATCTTGTTTTCCTATTGTGCAAAAAGAAATGGACATCTTTCGTGTTTATCTACTTTTTTCTTTTCTTTTCTTGCCTTGATGTCGTTTCGTTTCTATTTTTTTTTTTTTTTAAAGCTATCTGGATTTTTGTTTCTTTCTAGCCTGCAAACCTTTCGTTTTTGTGTTACTTTTTTGCGGGTGCAAGGTCAAGAGTGGGGAACCGGATCGATTCCCGCGGGACGAATGCCAACGTGAATCGTAGGCTACCGACACGCATTCGGCCACACCCGGACGAATTCTGCAGCTCTGCGGTCGTTTTTCTTTTTTTCAATCCCACCCATTACCAGTCGGTAAGCGATTCTCGAGCGCAGAACGTTACGGACCGAAACAACGTATTAAGAAAAAATGCAGAATTTTATGTTTTTATGTTCTGCCTTTTAATTATGGAAAGTTTTGGTCATTTAGTTGAAAATGTGCTGACTTTACATGTACGTCGTTTTTAATCTTTTTTTCTTCTATTCTCTTTAAGATTGCCTTTACCTCTTGCCGCTCTCAGCTGTTTCGTGAGCATCCTTGGGTCACGGTGGACCATGAAAAGACCCTTAACCGTCCGTTGTTTTTCGTCCGGGAGTTTTGGGCACGCCTCTCAGAGTATCATCCTTATTCAAGATACTACCCTTTCCTTTCCTTTTTCAATTCTAAACACATATTTTCTTTAGCAAAGTAGTCGAATGCCCTCCTACGCCTCAGTTGGACTACTGGTTAAAACACCTTGCATTTGAATATTCTTTTCATTTCATTGTCTTCCTCTATTATCTCGTGTCTTAACACAGGCTAACCACACACAAGAAGAAAGGTTATGGCAATCGTTTTTTCGCCATAAAAAGTTTAAACCTTTTTCCTGTTGCCATCTCGATTAGCAGGGGGGGGGGGCTAAGGTTTCAACCTACAATTATCCCACCGTTATTAGTTTTCTTTGCTGACTGCTGCACTTAAAGATCTACAGGATTCACAGGAGTCTATTACTCGTCGAAATACGCAGAGGCTAAACTAACTCGAACGCGTTGGAGGGGCTGTCTGCTGGATAGTGCCATAGCCAGACAACGATGATATACACACACGTCAAGTTCAGCCAGTTGGCTTTGCTGCTGGATGGTATTGATCGCCTAATAGCCACCGCAAACTCCACTGCGCTTTGGCCTGGCCATGAAACGCGGCCTATGTGTATTCCTCGTCATCATTAGATATTGGGATTCGCTTCATCGCTTTCTCCACAGCATCGGAAGGTAAAAAAAAAAAAAGGGGGGGGGGGACTTGCGCATCCGCGCAAGCATATGATGTAATACAAGTGTGAGAGTTCGTTGTTGTGGGAGCTGATCCCGCTGATCTCTGTGTCAAGATAACAAGACAACACACACAAAGAAAATATTTTAAAAGTCCTTAATGAAGGGAAGTTGGACACTGTGTGAACATGTTAACGCTAGCAGAATGGAAGGAAGCCAATCACAAAAGAAAACGTTGATTGACTCTCGTTTCCAGAGTCCCTCGTTTCGTTTTGTCTAACTTTGATGAAAAGACGGACGTCTAGGGATGGCGAGCGTGTAGCATCTGCTATGCAGGATGCTGATGAAAAATTGAACTCAAACAAGTTTCTCCCTAAAGGCTGACGCATGTCTCTTGCGTATAGACTTTTAGATTTCTTTCACGTTCGTTCGCAAGACTTTTTTTTTCTTCCTTTCTTTGACGTGTGTGATGCTTTTCTTTTTTTATTAATCATTACCCCGTTTGACGGCGATGGTGATTTCCTGTCGCAGAAGTGCCTCGACGTCGTATTCAGACGATGATGCGTCACGATGTCTTCGTGATTTCTGAACGGAAGGGCAATAATAAAAAAAAAAAAGAAATTAACAATTTACGGTAATCATGGGGTCGGTAATGTACAGCAAAGAGAGAAATGGTACCACGAGTTGTTCGACGCTTTTCATCGACGATTCGGCGGGTACGAGAAGAACGACACTGAGTAGCAACAGGGCGGCGCAGAGGTGTCGACACCTCGCCACATCACCGGAAGCCATGATCGTCTTTTGTTTATTTCGTTTCCTTCTGGTCGGGACTAACGCGAGCCACAACTACTGCCGGACAAACAATAGCAACTAATCACTGTATAGCACCACAGATGAATTCACGCGAAGAAAAGGAGGTTTGCTCGTAAAAGTCCATCAACACAAAACAACACGACAGAGACGACGTTCAATAAAATTCACGTCTACACTCTACGAAGGCTGAGCTGCGACTACCGACCTCTAACAAACGCGCGCACCCATCACACGCCCTCTAATCCTCCCTCTCTTTTTCTTCAACCCCTCGCTTCTCTTGTATAAAGAACACGCCATCTATAGCAGCCAGTCTACTTACGAAATGTGCGTGGAAAACGAATGTCCACGGATTTGCAATCTGATTCTGTTTTTTTTTTTTTTTTTTTTGCCACATATCGAAATATCAGCATGCCTCATCTGCTTTGGGTGTGACCCCCCTTGTGGATTCCTATCCGAAATCGAAATCACGGCTCACAAAAGAAAATCTCAATGATTGAAGTTTAAGACGGTTAGCAACCGATTCGTCATCCTGCGATGCGTAGGGAAAAAAAAAAGAACATCTAAAAATATCTATTTGAAAAAATAAATGGTTTGACCTTTTTTTTTCTTCTTATTGTTGTTCACCTACTCCTGGGGTAGGAGGATGTGTTTTTTTTTTTTTTGTTGGCAGTGCTCGTGTGCGCGCGCGCGGTTCATCAGCCGCCCCATCATACGACTAAAGAATGGGAATTTAAAAAAAAGAGAGAAAACGAACAGGTAGAAGGAGAAGCCAGGTGCGGTCGTTTTTCTCGCTTCCAGGCTCTCTATACCTACACCACTACACCAAACACTCACTGCAAAAGAGGGCAGAGAGGATATAATTCGCCCCCACGAAACCCCAATTTGTTTCCCTTCGAAAAAAGAAAAGGTTTCTTCTTCTTTTTTCCCACTTTTTTTTTACTGGTACTAACAACTTATACTTTACGTAGCAGACTGATTCTTTTCGGGTGTTCGTTAGGGAGCCTCTTCAGTAAATCCTCGTTCATTCCCTTCATCTTCTTCTTTTCTCATTTTCTGAGGGGGAGGGGGGGGTTTCCCTAGAGGGGAATAAGAAAAAGACTTATTTTGTACGCTTGTTTGTGTCGAGTTCAAAAAATACCCCGTTTTCCACTCTCTCCTTCAACCCACCCCTCCAGGTACATGGTATTACAAAAAAAGTTCTACCGTGTTTTTCTTTTCGGTTAGTTATGTTGGCCACCGGACATCTTATCGACCCCCTAGCGGGACGGGTCGAGGTTTATTTAAAAAAAAAAATACATTTCACCCCATCTATTTCATGTTAATTCTTTCCCCATCTTCATCTTTTTTTTTTGTTACGGGTTGTAAGGAGGGGAAAGAAGCATTTAGCAGCACAGCACCTGCCCCCACTTTCTTTATTCACGACCCGTTCTCTCACCCGTATCTGCTGTAATAACTATGGCTACGACATACCAAAGTGCTAATCAAAATGCCATTTGCCTCTTTTGGCGTGAGTTTGTATCATTCAAAGCGCAGTTGACAGCTTGTTCAGAAAAAGCATTTGAACTGAATGAATCGTATAAAGCAACGCACGAAAAGGAATGTAATGATATAAAGAATTAAAGGAAAAAAAAAAAAACGAGTCAGATAGAAAAGCTTATAATAGTACCCGGTCGTTACGTAGAGAACTGCAGCGGTGATTGAATGACCCAAAGGACACCGTACGCAAAATCATTGGAGCGTGAGTTGCCAGTCAGCGCAACACACACAAACACACCCACACACGCTAGACTGCTAGTGCCAAGTTTTACCATGTGTGTGCGTATGTGTATACTAGCAACGGATGGTTCCCGAAGGCTTGCGTGACTGCAATAGTAACCTGGAAGGGAGGGGGGGGGGGGGGGGGGGGGGGGGGGGGGGGGGGGGGGGGGGGGGGGGGGGGGGGGGGGGGGGGGGGGGGGGGGGGGGGGGGGGGGGGGGGGGGGGGGGGGGGGGGGGGGGGGAAAAAAAATAGTTGGTTGGCTGTACAGTATAGCGGGAGCAAAATAGACAGAGACAGGAGGGGTCGGGAAAGAAAAAGGAAACAAGCAGAGCAAGCCGGGCACCAGTCCGGATAAAAATGGGGATGGAAGCAGGAGAGAAGAAAAACTAAAAAGGGTAGAGCAGATGAGAAAGGAGGGTTGAGTGTAGGAAGGGCTGGCGGTTGCCAAGACAACAAGGATCTAACACGGTATTGATCGTTCATGATTCCACCTTCTTCTCCCGGCCTCCTTTCGCACACACCCCCTCCCCCCTCTATACTACAGCCATGTACTATACCATTGCTTCCAACAGCAGCTACCGGAAAACTTTTTTTTTTTTTTTTGAGTCGAGAAAAGTAAAGGACAACCGAACACGTCACCGTCCATCCTCTCTCATTCGGGAGGGGAGGATTGTCCTACAGCTCCTACTCCTTTTCTTCGTCTATATTGTACACTAGAGAACCAGCAGCAAGCCTCCCCTCATTGCTGCAGCTCTGACTCATCTGCCCTCTCGACGTGGGCCACACCATCCCGATGCTTATATTACTTTGACTGACTCTCCTTCTGTTTTTCGCCCCCTTCGCCATATAATATTGTCATCATACAACGAACATTCTTCACGGCTCGGCAGCCATGGCCCATGGGGTTCGATGCTGCCTTATATGGCCCAAGTCCGAATGCAACGAATGTCTTTTATATGATTATTATTACGACCAAACGATGCGCGGCTACCCGTTTCCGACCGTCGGCTATAAAGGTTGTTTTGGCTCTTTGTTTTGCTGTCGTTCTTTACATTCTAAACGGATACAAGACTCTCCGATTTCCGTGAACATGATTCCTTTGAAATCGGACCAACCATTTCGTCCGGTTCACCGGGTCCCAGTGCCAGCAACCCAATGAAATATTCAAATGGCCATTCCTTTTTCAATGGAACAGACGTAGTTTCGCTTGTACTCGTTCGAATGACGCATTCTGCACGTGTGCTGCATGTTCCCTTTTTTTTTTTGCATGTCTGAATAAAAAGAAGCTATTTATACGTTTTTTTAGCTTGAAATAGCGCTATACAAATAGATATGTCACCAATGCAAAATAAATAAATTAACCGTATGACGTTGGCGAGGTGAGTGGAGATGATGAAATCTATAAGGCGAGTGTTTCAGATCAGATATTCGATTACTCGTAGCCACCAAATCTATGATGCTGTACGCAACACTTGCAATATCTACATGAGGTCACAAACTGTAGGACTCACCTTTAGAACATGTGTTACATTGAACGCCCAGGAACTTTTGCGGACGAGTCACCAAAGAAACAAATTAGAACGGACACGGTACGTCGAGTGCTTCGACCTTTTCTACCTTCATCCAGCTAATAGCGTGTCTAGATGTCAGGCGACGATATTGAATAGAAAATGTTTTTCGTTGCCGTTTGATCTCACATGAACCTAAAAGGGCAGTCGGCCCCTTTTCCCTTGCCAGTTCAATTGAAAGAAAGCAACAGACAATGATGAAGCTATTGTGGACAGCTTCTATGCTTAGTTAGTATTCTGACGAACATGGGATTGAGAAACGTGGGGGTCTAAAATCAGGCTCAAGCATCACATGACCTCAATCCCATGTTACACACGAAATGTAATGGACGTGCTTGATTCGGGAGGCTTTATAACGTCTAGGTACGTATCCAGCAGCAAATATAATTTCATGTTATCTCATCTTTGTTTGTTTGTTTATTTTTTATTTACTTACATTTTTTCAATTTGTGTATGCACCGTCAGGCGAGAAGCTTCTTTCCTTCTTGTATATGACATGTTGTCACGACTGGCTTATTAAATAAGGGAATGTCTGGAGTGTTCATCGTCTCCGATGACTCGACAATCGTATAATCAACGTCGTGCAGCGCTCACCATATGTTATTGTCCCTCGCATGTATAAATCTTTTGGAACTGTACAGAAATTTAAAAATTATATTGTCACATTATTTCCTGAATTCCCCTTGAGCGAGCCTTTATTTGACAATTGAAGACTCTTTCTATTATGTAGTATGTGTCCGTAATCTAGGTCTCGATTGTTAGTCCATTGATTGAATCCCGTACACGTATTGTCTGGCGTTCAAATGGATGGATCAACATCAATAGCGCTCGGTTGCGTCTAATAAGGTATTGCGATCCTTCTTCGCTTCCGTTATTGCCACAAAATGGATGTCTGTGGGTGGTCTCTTATGCTTCGTTTTGCCTGTGGTAAAGGCGGCGTTAGCTGATCAATATACTTTTTTAATGGCCAGCTTTTCAAACTCCCCGTTGCTGTGCGCACACAAAAGAGCGGAGAAAGCTCTCCAAGAAGATGGAAGTTGGTGAAAAAGCCTAAATCTCTGTGTGCACACACACGCACGGCCATATAGTTCCATTGATATGCTCACACATTCATCATCATCATCTCACCATTTCCATTTGGACACAACGTGCGCAAGTCTCTCTCTAGTCTTTTTATGCAACTGTCGTTTATAATGAAGTGTAGAGGAATCTAATACGAAATCGCTGAATGTATGAATCCTGCTAGGATTATACACCAACGCACTTCATGAGTTTCATATAATGCGCTGGAACGGAGGTAGGATTCTCATCGTAATGGCGCCACCATCCGCACAACAACAGGATTTGAGTCGAACAAATTCTTATGGTCACATCGGGTACCTTCATTATTCTTGCCTCTCTTTACACATTGATGTCAGTGTGTTCATTTTAAGATTTATTCCACTGTCAGTACAGATTTAGTACTGGGCGTTGAGAAAAAAAAAGGAAAACTGTTCCTCCCACAAGACCTTATATAACTCCCTCGTCGTCGTTGTAATTCTCCAGCTTTTTTTTCTTCTCCCTCCAAGTCGCAACCCTCTTGAACATAAAATAAGATTTCATACTGTAGTGTACTTTTATAACGACCCAGTGTTAAAGTCACCGAGTCGGGGAATAAATCAAACGAATGGGGGGAGGAAAGAAAAGGGGCTTTATAGTTCTCCGACAGTCGCATCATCATTCGAGAATAATCGTAAATATGGAGAGAAAGAACCATTTTCTCGTTGTTTTATTTTACAGGTAAATGTGTCACTGAGTACCTAAAAACCGCGATGATCACAGGGGGTGGGTGAGTCATTAGAAAGACGGGCACTTGACACATTGCGCTATCGTCGTTTCGAGGGCCATTAACAAAAGAAGATGGGAGAAATTAGCGAAGAGATAGTCGATTTCTTTTTTTTTTCTGTTTTTACCCAAACAAAACCAACAATAACAAGGAATGAAAATGAATGCCTTCTTTTATCTCTTGTATGTGATTCTTCTTGTAGAAGTCGACTGGTTTTTTTTTTAAACTCCCTGTCGATGTTGGAATGAGATTAGAGACAAGAGGGATGGCGCACTTTCTTTGCTGGCTATCGTCTATATGAAATAATAGGCCATTTCGCTTGTCTTGAATCTTTTTTTAAAGCTAGAATGGCAGATAAAAAAAAGGAAAAGGCAATTCAATGTCTTTTCCTGTTATTTTGTGATTGCAGGATCTAATTGCACCCTTATAACGTTGTCCTTTCTTGTTATAGCAACGGGCTGATAGAACTAGCTGGAATTCGTTTTTCCCGTTTCCTGCTTTTTTAGATATTTCACTGACGAAATGAACACATTTGGGGCCTCATCTCTCAAGGACACACACAAAAAATACAACAAACAGGAAGTATGCAACATGCTGGAGTAAGGCATCTGAAAATGATTGTTGATGTAGGCTCGAAGCTGCCAGAATCCTAGAAGAAACGGAGCATTGTTTTAATTCGGAACTTAAGCTCCAAATCTTTGTTTTCATTAAGGAAAACATATCGCACCTGGTATAGATGTCTTTCGGGTTCGTTATTTGAATTTGCCCTTACTCTGTTCAATTTCTAGGATTCCACACGTAAGGATATTTAAAAAAAATGCTCGCTTCACTAAAATTACTTGTGAAATGACTAGAGTGAAAGGGCATATACGGGATTATCATCCTCGTTCAGGGCAACGAACAAGGATATCACGGGAATGGACGCGGGAAAAGGAAGAAACCAGTTCAAAGCTTTTAACATCTGCTTTTAATTTTGGTTTCCTCGTGTTTAGCGTACATTTTGGATCTGTATCCACTTGGTAATTCTCGAGACGAGATTTGCTCGTGGGGATGTACTTGAATGCCACCATTTTTCAATTGCTAATAGCACATTCACCTCAAGTACAAGATAGGTTGGTCGTTTCCTGTCACTGACGTGTAACGTGGCTGTATCTCTGCCGGCGTAAGTAAAAAAGTTTAGTGATGGTGAACCGTTGGATAAAGAATTGGAAGATGGAAAAGGACACTGTAAAATGCCGTACAATTAGCTTTGAGTGCAATCTGACCATTAAATCAAAGCCCAGAAACTTCTACTGCATAGTGTTTTCAAAGCCGAGGATTGTTTTCAGGATGTGCACATATGTCGTGTTAGGGAAACAAGGTCCAGTCGGAACAGTAATTTCTCTTGGTCAATCTTACAAATGCGATCAGAAGAGCTCCAATCTTTTTTTACGCAAGATAGAACGAAAAAAAATACAAGGGATTTCCCTTTTCAGAATTTTTATCGCATATTCCTTGTGCCTATTTTGTATAGTGAATAAACTCACGCACCATCTAACGCTTGGCAAGAAAATTAGAATTTTAGATTTTAAAATAGCTGGTTAAACTTAGAATATTAGATCTGACTGGAAATCAAAGAAAAACTGTGTAGGGGATTCATTCGCAATTTATTTTTGCAACGGTTTAGTATGGCCGAATCGGCATTTTGCGTCGGGGCTGTTGGAACAACCCTAATATTTGACCCGCCCCGGTTAATAACTTGTTTCCCCGAGTGTGTCCCTACATGATTTTTTCTGGGAGGTGACCCCGTTTGGAGACAATTGGGGTCGATCCCCTTTCGAGGGATCGATGAAGTTTCCTTTATTATCCAGATCAGGCTAGGGTTCGGCCCCGATATAGTAAAACCCGAAAGAACTGCAATGATATCCAAAACTACCTAAATGAACGGCCAAAAAGCTACCCGATTGACAGGGAGCCGAGCATCTATATCGGGGCATCGGGCAGCCATCCGAAAATGGCCGCCTGAGTTTTCGATTTCATTAACGAGCGTTAGCGCCACTTCATTCATAACAATAGCCTCATTTCAAACCTTAAAGAAACAAATGCTAAATTGCGAGGGAATCAGCAAGAGAGGACACAATACAAAAGACCCATTCGAATCATAAATTTTGTTGCATAGTTCATATTTCACCCCAGTCTACGTGATTCCAGAGGTTCAATAAAGTAAGAAAAAATTTTTATCTTAAAAAAATTTACGAAATAAAATCTTATTGTCGTTTAATTTTAGTATGAGAGTACAATTTATTGTATTTTCTTGTATTAAAGAGTGTAGTTGTTTATTTTTTTCAGAATGGCAGCCTGCTGGAATGTCATCAATACAGAGTGGGATCCAGATCAGGAAACTGTCAACTTTGGCACACGGCAGTGTGTTGTGGTTGATTCTGCCTTATTTGATGTTGTTACTCTAGCTACTGTTGAATGCAGCAATCCTGTAAGAACATTAAACATTTTCATTAAAATAATTTTTATAACACCTTCATCTTTTCTAGGGATTAAAATCAGAACCGAGGGTCCAAGGGAATATTTGGGAGCAATATACAGTGATAGCAGTTGATAGCTATTGTCACATTCTTTCAGACAATTGCCAGACTGTGTTGAAGAGTTTTTCGTTAGATTCGCACCCAAGCTGCTTGACTTGGTCTCCAGATGGAAATTTTTTGTTTGTAGTAACAGAAGGTGGTCACATGAGTGTAATCTACATTCCAGACAGCTTGCTGCTGGCAACTATGCCATTGCCGAACTTCTCACTACCTAACCAGGCAGTTTATATTACCATTAGAGAGGATGAGGTTCTTCTCCTCAGTAACAATGGTGTATTGCTAAGGCAAGATAAACATTCAAGGATGATAATATTTCGGTAAAACTCATTAAATTTTTATTTTATTAGACTGAGCAACCTTAACCTTGCAGAACTGGCATCTGCCTTGATGAACAAGAATGGACAAAAGGCTCAAGAAATACAGAGTAAAATGAAACGAGGCCTTGTGGACTGTTTACTAAAAACAAAGGTATCCTTTTGTCATTAAATATCACTGTATGCTTTTCTTTAAGTTTATTTACTACAATTTATTTTGTTCTACACCCCGAAATGTTAATTAGATAACAGCGGCTACCGTTATCGAAGATTTCCACGGTAATGCGGCCTTGGTGATCGGAACAATTCATGGAATTTTTCTGTGGGATTTTACAAAAAATCTGATTATTACTGGTGCACCTTTAAGTTGTTTATTACGGAAAATTGAATCCACTAGCTGCAATAAGTATCTATTTAATTATAAAATTTTATTCTACTTATTCGACCAGTATCAAACATTTCTTTCGGTGAAGGTTCTTAATCGCGTTGGATGATGAAGGGCAACTGATTTGCTACGACGTAGATTTCCTCTTGCCTGTTTACTTCGTCGAATCCAATGGGCAATTTTTGTTGTTTGAACTTGACAAATTGGCGAAACGCATTTTGTCAACTGACCTGGCTGACACTGGCAACCCGTCGATTGTCATGAGGTCTTTCATGGGTTGGTATAGGCTTTTACAATATCTTAAGCATTATGGCGATTAACCATATGACTTTTCAGGGTCTGAAGTTGAATATAGGGTTCTTGTAAGCGACTTCTGTTATTTGATGCCATCTTCCACCAAACAAGGCGACGTTATATTTATTGAGGGGGCGCGTGATAGAGATGGTAACATAATGACCTTGCGTATAAGAAAAATGGCGGAAGGGCGGCCAATAGATAGGTGAAGAGAAAAACATGATGGGATATTCCATTGAAACGTTTTTGGTAAACTATCCTTTATTTTGCAGATTGCGGCGTTTCATTGCACGAGGGAAGTTTGAGGAAGGCCTTCGTTTTGCGCAAAACTTTGGCCTAGACATTCAACAAGTATACATCGCAAAAGCATCTCGGCTGTCTCAGGAATTATCCGTTTGGGCAAATATAAAGCCTGAAGTAATACCCAGCAAACACCAGAGTTTAATCGATACCTTAGATTGCATTACGGAGCTTCGATTCGTGGTTGAATGCTGTTTGAAATGTGCCCCGACGTCCGTCGATTACATCCGTAATTTGCTCAACTATGCCAGAAAACGCATAAGTCTCAGTAAAAATAAGGTGTGAATACTTTGGGGTGATATGTTTTATTAGTTTACTTTTTCAAAAGGCAAAAGATTTGTTAAACATGTGCCCGTTTGTCTTACAGGATGAAGAAAATGAACGTCTACTTTACATTATGGACGTGCGTAATACGCCATCACATTCATTGCTGTTTTTTTTTTTTAACACTACCTGCGATTTTGATATGTGAATCGTTTTGTTGCAGGTTTGTAACGTTCAAGAGAAACTGGACACTTTTGACCTCATCTACGGACCAAATTTGATCCAGTACTGGTATACGATTGACATGAAGGATATGTTTAATACTCTCTTAGAGATCTTAAACATGGTAAACATCTGTCCTATAATTTTTTTTCTTATTGGCATCTTCAAATTGAATTTTTATCATTATATTCAGGAGGAAATGACAAGTGCCCTTATCCTTTGGCAAAGACACAATGTTGAAATTGTCACGGATCCATCGTTTGCAGAAGAAGAAGCGCTTCAACTTCTTGGTAGTATCCCTTCAAATTTGAAGTCATCAACTCTTTTACCCTGGCTTCAGCATGTTCTGCCAAGCTTAATTCAATTCGACAGCGATAGGATTCCTCTTGTGATTGACTGGATTGTCAGAAAGGCTGCGTAAGTTACCGATAAAAAATCTTTTTCAAGTTCAGTAAGATGGAACAAGTAGGATTTTTTTTTATGAAGTTCTCTGGAAATTACCGAAAAACAAGAGTGGCCGCGAAATGCGCTAAAATTTGCGGACACTCTACTGAGTTCCCTGAAAACGGTGACAAAGTCCTGTGATGGCCCTATGGCCCCTTTGTTTGACTGCATCCAGGATCTCGATGAGATGGTTGTACTCTATGCGCAGTACAAAATTCCCATAACCTTCAGCAAGTTCACGCAGGTTTCTGCTTTCGTCCATCACTTTTTAAATCGTAGTTTTCCTAATTCTAACATGTAACTATAGGAGAACAGATTGGCTACCGTCATTCTCCTATTAAATTGGTTACCAACAGCTGCAGATGTGGGCCCTTTCTTGGATGCGTTTCTATTGCCTTTTATGCGCCGCCGAGCTCTGGATATTGACGATAGTATTTTTCACTATATCTTGGTATTACTTTTCACAATTACCGTCCTATTGGCTTTCATGGCTTCTAAAAGTGTGCATTTTCCTTTTCAATTTATTAGAATCTGCTTCATAATTCCGTGAGCTGGTGGCATAATGGGCAAGCACAATGGGAGCAAATAGTTTCAACTTTAATCACTTATATCAGGAGCATTGAGGTAAAAAAAACTGAATTTTATTTGACAACTCCGTTCTATATACTGTAAACTCCGCGCATACATCGCAGGTACAAGCCAAATCCATCCTTGCTGCCCTTTGTCAAGCCCCGGTACCTTGGAGTCCGACTGTTACTGAACTCGCCGAGAAAGGGAAAAAGCTTGAGCACTCGCTAGCTGATAAGATAAAAGAAGAACACTCAATTGTCCCTCTTAAAACCGTTTTGCGCCACTACAACATTCACGTCTTTGACCTAAATGATATGCGTCTGATGGACTGCATCGTCCGAAACATTTTGAAGGTATGTCCGTCAATTGGTTGGCCATGCAGGCGAATTAATGTGGATTCTGTTTGTAGCAACAAACAACCGAATGCCTCGAAGATGCACTCACAGTGGCACGTGCTTCAAATGCGATATCCGAAAATGACGTTCGCACCACCTACCTTGCAAGCCTTATGTGTAGCGACAAGCGTGATTTGATTATAGAAACACTAGGGAAAATGTCGAGTAGCGAACGGGCATGCTGTTGTCGCAAACTCATCTTTTTCATCGAAGGCACCGTTAATTCATACATCAATAAGTACAGCTTTTCTGATTTGTCTGGTACATTGTAATTCCATTTCCGTTTTCTAACGTGTATTTCTCAATAGGCCTAAACCAACGATCCAGAAACAAGCTGATACATGCATGAGCTGCCTGAATGAAATATGGGAGAATTTTAAGTCAGGAAGCTGCTACCCAAGTGATGGTTGCTTGAATGGTCGCATCACGGATTTAAAGAATGTTTATCGTTTAATGTCGCATGGTGTGACAATACCTTTGAATAGCTATTGCTATGTGAAGCAGCGGCAAGACGCATTGCGTAAATTCTGCAAAACCCTCCTTGGGAAGGAGGTGATGGACTATACGGAACTGAACAGAGTGGCCCATCTTTTATCTCTATCCGAAGCATTCGCTCTCCAAGAACAAATTCTATCTGCACGTTCTGCTGGGAAGGATGAAGTGATGATCACCTGTTGTCACAGACTGCTGCTTTGTGCTGAAGACGCTACAATGGCAGAGGCCTGCTACATAGCAGCCCAGTGTTTGAACCAAAGCAGCGCTTACGATATGATAGAGTTGCAGAGCCAT
Source organism: Daphnia carinata (assembly GCF_022539665.2). Taxonomy (NCBI): domain Eukaryota; kingdom Metazoa; phylum Arthropoda; class Branchiopoda; order Diplostraca; family Daphniidae; genus Daphnia; species Daphnia carinata. The sequence continues at coordinate 8,246,638 of NC_081333.1, forward strand.
TTAGCTGCTAAAGCAGCAACGTACTGCGCAAACGATTCTTTAATGGATTCCAGTGAATTGTGCTGTTTGGTCAATTTGAGACATCTGATTCAAAAGCGTTCTTCAGCAGTTGGCACACCTGACGTCTACAGCAGTATCTCGTCGTTGGGGGTTTACCAAGATTTTACTACACCTATTCTCAACCGCGATATTATGAAATTCCTTTCTACAGCCCAAGCTCGTGTGTTGCCATGCCTGGAGCCTAGCAAAGGAAGTAACTCGATTGTGGGCTTGACAGCTCAAATACCAATTTCTGAAGCCGCCGAAATTTTACGGGAGTTCGCCAAAGAATGCCTTGGAGTTATCCAGGTGTTGCGCGGATGCCGACAGCTAATGCCTGCTCTGTATTTGGCATACGCATCAGATTCGTTGGTTCATCTGATGTTTCTCCAGTTGCGCAATCTGGATTTGGTGACAGTCTACAATAAGACAATCTCCAAACATTTCGACGAATTGTCTTCGCAGCTTCTAGTTCGTGTAATGACTGCTAATCGACCTGATGTCCCAGATATGGCACTTGCTACCTCTTGCCTTCTGATTCTGGGACCCACAGAAGGTTTTAAATATCTCGGTACGTATTCTGGCACGGATTTAAATTCATTGATTAAACGACAATTTCTTGTTTTGTTTTTATACATTGCACAGTGGATCTAGTGAAACGCTCGACTTCCGATCGCCGAAGAGTTTTCTATATTGGTTTTCTTGGTCGCTTACTCTTCAAGCTTGCTGCGACCGGTGGTGAGGAAGAAGGGTTCTTCGATTCGGTAATTCTACGGTGCCACTGGAGCATGAAACTTGCACCTTTCGGAATTCATGTCCAAAGTAAGTATAGCAATTTACAAAGTGGAAAACTATTGGTAAATATTCCATTTTTGTTTTCAGTCCCACCAATCGATGAAATGGTTCCAATCATGGACACTCTGGTTACTCTAGAGGATGTACCATTAGAATTGTTGAGCTCATTTTGCACAGATTTTCCTTTAGATCTAAACTCTGCCTTAATGTCAAGAGCACAATATCTGATCGTGTCCACGGATGCGGCTAATATGGCAGGAAGAATACCCAAAATCCGCGACGTTTTGTCTCGACTCCCACCGGTTGACGTTCAGAAATTGGTTCATAGTATTCGCAACAAAGTTAGCCCGTATAACTATGAACTGCTAACGTGCTTATGTGGAATCTTGTATGAACTGCAACCTGACGCGCTGGATATCCGAACCATGTTAGAACTATTGGAATTTTTAGCCTGTTATGAAAGATCCGTCCCACCAGGAATAATGGAACTTCAGAATGCGTTTTACCGGTTACCTGGTTCTGAGGAGTGGCCTCAAAAACGTTTACCTATGTACTACCAGATTGATGCAAGTTTAGCCAAAAATATCTATTACGAAGAATTCCACGTTTCAAACTGGACTATTTGGTACAATTCGCCTTCCCTTCTACCTATCAACCGCGATGAAATTTGTATGATGGCTGTCAACAATACCGTTAAACGCTACAACAAGGATTGCCTCGATCAAGTAACAACAAACTTATTGCACACTTTCTGATGAAGTTTTTCATTCTGAATTTAAATTAAAGGCCCAGATCGAATCTCTGTTCAGCAAGATTAAGCAATGCCTAGATAGCATTAGTACAGTCTCCCGGGCCGCAGCGTGCGCTGCTGATATTACGCAAAGGCTGACCACCAGTCCCGAGAACTATTACGCCTCTGACTTACATATGCAACAATGCGAAAAATGGAAAAATGAAAGCGATCCTGCTGGTATTATATTACTTAACTAGAATATACTATACCTACTCTTGAAATGCTTTTCGTATTTTAGGAATTGCGGCATACAATAAAAGTGTTAAAGTTTATCAAAGAGTGCAAACCGAAGAAAGTTTGGCTTATTTTAAATTGTGGAACAAACGATACGAAACCTTATTGCCGTATCCTGAACGCCTTATTCGATCTTTGTTTGAGGACTGTGTAGCCACTAGGCGTTTCCAGGATACCAATGCAGCGGCAGAAAACATTTGCCAAATATTCAACCTAAAGTTGGTGGCACTGAAACATGCAATGATGCAAGAGTGGTTGCCCATGATTGAACAGTATCAGCAAGAAGAATTCTATCAACCCTATGGAAAGGAATCGAATGGCACTCCGTCGTAACTCTCTTTAAAGAAGCCTCTAACAAATCGAGCCATGTAATGAATTGCGTTTTTCTTATTTAGGGAATTAAGCGTCGAGTTACAAAATAAGCAGAATCTGGACCGCGTTATCTGCTTGTTGAGTGGTTCTGATTGCGCTCCATGGATTGCATATTTACGCGAAAAAGCTTTAAATGATGAAGAGCGTCCTTCAATTCGCGTCAGGGCTTTGACAGCGTTAGAAGCTGCTTTGACGGAAGACCAAATGGTCGAGCATATGGAACTGCATTCTTACACATTAAATTTACGTATTAAAGTACTGAATTTCCTGAGTCGCCTCGAAGTTTTGGGATTGGTTTACAAAGTACGAAGTGTTTATCTAGATTTCCCGGCTTTCCCAAATATTTTAAAATATGTTACCTTTCTAAAACGCTACAAAACAACTTCTGTTTTATAATTAGGAAGAAGAATTTGAACTAACGGATAAAGCAGACCTGATACGTGCTTTACTGCAGAGTGGAGCTAGCACCCAACGCTGTATTGCTTTGGCCATCGATCTGGCAACTTGTAACATTATTCAAGATGCTGATATTTGGACCAATATTCTGGAAAAAGTTGTCAAATTTAATATGCTGGACACGGCCCACTCCCTTATTCAAGATATTTCAGAAATTCGATTATTATGGGTGAACCCAGTTATGGCACCTGTATGGAACTTGATCCTACAATCGCCATTCAAACAGAGTAAGCAATCCTTGGCCTTAAATTAGGCGAACGAATTTAAACGCGTTGTTCTACAACTTGTGCGTATTTACGCGTATCCCTAGATAACGGTAATATCACTTCTTGCGTTGCCGCTCTCGAAATGCTTTGGAGTTGCCCGATTCTTGAAGACATAGATTTGGATTCCCTCGAAAAATGTGTCCTTAGCCATGATTACCCCTATTTGGCCGCTTTGCTGTTGCCTTTCACCAGAAATACGAAACGTTCAAATCTAATTCAGGTAAGTTATAATAATCTTAACATGAAACATTTTGTACCAGTTCTCTTTGTTTGAATTTCAGAGGCTTCAAAGCTATGGATCACTACAAGTTCTAGGGAACAAATTGGTAGAAAAATGTGAAACGTTTCCTTACTTAAACTTGGTTACTTCTTTACTTTCTCGCACCTGATATGTAGCGAGGTTACCTTTCGTTTGTCATCATTAACTCTATTCCGAAAATGATAAAAAGCTAAAATATTTAAGAAATGAAAAAAGCTTCATCGTTTTTTTATATCTTGGTAAATATAACCAAGACGAAGTGATCTTTTTTTCATAAATGGCAATTCCGATATTTTGTCTAGTACTAAAGTTATTTGCTCGTGTAATAATAGTAACGACAAATAAAATTTGTGTTACGACATTTTACTGTATTAATCAACAAAGTATTATACGAAACTTAGAAAACGTTTATAAACCATTCAAATAAAAATCGGGTGAATTTTACGGATATCCAGTTTTTGACGGCAGGTCGGACACTGCTGAGTAGAGGCAATAACTCTTCTAATGCAAGGACCACAAAACAAATGTCCACATATAGTAGAGTGCATCTGTTGGTTAGCTTGCTTAACCTGAGACAGTGAGTCCAGGCATATGGGGCACTGTATTTGATGTGAACCTTCTTGTTGAAATGATGGGGACGATGATATTGTAGTGGGCTCCACTACATTAGAAAGAGTTTGATTTCTTGTAAGAGCTAAATAAAAAAATGTGCTCATTCAAAATTATATTAAACAACTAAAAATATTAGGATTTAAGACCTTGTCTACTTGCTGGCGCAGAGCGAAGATTTCGTGGCCCCAACTGTCTGGCTCTCGGTGGGCTGCTACCAAGCATTATTGGAAGATCAGACAAGTTGGGTCTCCGTGATGGATTGACAATATCTTCCTACAACATGCAAGGTATATGGGTTTAAATCCTGGACTCAATGTACGTATTGAGTTTTTATACCAAAACAACAAAAACTTCATCATCCAGGTCACATGTGAGGTCGACTTCTAATGGTCTCCTAGCCCTAGCAACTGGGATAGTGGATTGCACAGGAGTTATTAAATCAACGAGCTGGACATTAGTTTGATCATTTTCAGGGGTTCTTGGAGTATTAAGTTCTGCATGACCCTCCCTACTGTTGTCCCTTTGGGTTGCAGAAACAGAAGGTGTAGGTGTTACACTGGATGGTCTTCTCAGCCTTTGGTGTCTTCCACCATTTGCAGTCAAACTTCTGTGCTCAACAAAATTATCTAGGAAACTCAAATTTTTGTATTTTTGAGGTTGCATTCTACTGTTTACCTTGATGACATCATCCTTCTTGTTGGTACTACACCAGATGACGTAGATGCATTTGCAATGGCATTGTTTAGTATTGCTGTTGCAAGTGTTGCTCTGCTAGATTGTGATCTTGTTATAATATTGGCGGAAACTCCAGATCGCGAGGCTTGGTTGGTCGATTTTCTCACTCTCGTTGTAGGACTCATTTTCTCAGGTTAGGTTTTAACGTTAATTCAAAAGCTGTACGAGGTGAAGAAATAGACAGGCGAATGAAACGCAAAATGCAGTGATTTACCATGGAAATTGAAGTACAAAACTTTTTTAATATTTTGCTTTACTAAAATAAACGTCCAATGTCTTTTTTTATGATAAGAAAAGCAAATAACGCATGCAACCAACTTCAAAGGTGTCTTTTTAAGGGTATTCTCTATGCTGTACACGACACGAGAGAACACAACAAAGCAGGTGTAGAACTGTAGGCAACGCAATATATTGAAGAAAAAGAAAAAAATATGGTCGAAAAAAATAGTAATTAATAGTTTTTAAAATAAACGATTTTGTTTTACTAGGAAAAAACTATTGTCGATGTCGAATAGGTTAGCATTTTGTTGGAAGAATATTTCTAAATCTGCAAACCCTGCTTCCATTACTCAATTGCAGATCGACGGTCCCCCGTTGTGTGAGGCAGCCATTCCACTTCTAGGGATATTACCCTATTTAGGGGGATTTAAGGAAAATTTTTGGAATCTAGGGTGCAGTTATGGAAATCTAGTCTTTCCGGGATTATCCAGGGCCTATTTAATTTTCTGGGGATTTCTCGGGATTTTGAGATTTTTGGCCAAACCGCTGTTGCTTTTGGCGCTTCTATGCAACTTCAAAAGTAAAATGTTCCTCAATAAGAGCCACCAAGCGGACAATGGTGAACGGTACGCTTTTCAGAAAGTAACACTGACTAGGATACACCACGAACTCCATTTGATCCTCCAAACGTCTGTGCCAAACATATCGCACGCCGAATTTTTTAAGTCTCAAGTCTCCGACTGAATTTCTGACAAGCACTTGACCCAATTGCAAAAGCTGGGGAGAGTTCCTTGAATATATACGTAGGAATTACGAATCTATTTTGTTCAACCATGATGAACAATTTGTTGTTGAGACATGATGAACCCGAGGCCTCTCACACAATTTTTTTATCTAGGTGAGCAACACACTGTTCATTGGGAAACGCTGTGATTCTCTTGAGGCTTTATAACGTTGAAAGTTCGATGACAATTATTTTTGGAAAAACCATATCTTTATTGCTTAACTAAACAAATATGATGGGGCAATCCGATGGTTTTATTTCCATAGCCAATTTAAATTTTTCTGGTAACTTGTTTGGCTTTGACGGGCACTGGTTAATTGCTTTAAAAATGTGTTCGATTTAATACTGTTCTAAAATAAATAAAATGGGTTATTTTATTTTTTTTATTTACATTTATAAAAATAATTTAAAAAACTTTGAAGCAATGGCGTCTATAAGAACCGAACACGGACAGTCGACGTATGATCTCAGTGCTATACCACAGCGCCCTACCACATCGCGACACCACTATTAGTCACATATTATATAGTTCCGGTATTAGAACGAAGGTCGATGAAAAATAAATTTGTTTGAGATGTGCGGTCCTGGCACAGTGGTTACCACCTTCGCTTCGCATTCTGAAGGCCCCGGGTTCAAGTCCCGACACCGCCAATTTCCCCCCCTCCCTTTCCCTCCAAATCTTCATTCAAGATTCATCGGATTTACGCAAGCTTCTACAACAGATCAAGACGCAAGATTCTACGCCTTCAAGAAAGAAAAAAAAGCCTTCAAGAAGAGAGAAAACAAGAAGAAAGAAAAAAAGAAGAGAGAAAAGAAAAGAGAAAAAAGAAGAGCCATGCCTACTATAAAGGGGCTAAATGGCACACCAAAAAAAAAAGCCTTGCCAGGCTAAAATTGGCAAAAATAGCCTTGTCAGGCTAAAAATCGATCTGTAGTACTGTTCACTACCTTGAAGATCGAACCACAAGCTGAAAGGTAGAGAAGAGGTGATCGTTGAACGTAGGCTGTTCGTTAGCCTCCCCACGGCCTGAAAGACGGCTCGTGGATGCAGGCAGCTTATCATCGGGATATGTGACCCAATTCGCTACCCGTAAGTTTTTGTTGTTCCTCCTTGTCACCAATAGTGGTGACAAAAAATAAGTTATGGGCGTGTTAGTTTATATAATATATATAAATAACAGAGTTCGAATCTAGTCCTTTCCTCAGTCATTTCTTTTTTCCCTTTCCTACCGTAAGCTGCATTCGTTACCAAACAGTGGAAAGTGGAGCTCGGTTTGGGGTATTACGCCCCTCTGGCAATGCAGTTTTAGGCGCTGGAGGTATTGCGCGCTGACAGGCCGTTATTATAGTAGGCCATGTGAGTATGCCATGAAAGTAACAGGGATTTTTCTGGGGATTTTATTTTTTTTTAATAGGGATTTATATCCCCAGTCTGGCAACGTTCTAGGGATACCACTTTGCGGAAAGTGGAAACACTGGTGTCAGGGAATGGAACTCCTTTACTGTTTTATATTGTGACAGTAGTCGTGTAGCGTTGTACTGTTCCACCTGTCTGGTCATTCACTTAATTGTTTATCGCGTTTGCATATCGCTGTCTATGAAGTTATTTTCTGCAAGATAATAAAGTAAAAATAAGAATGGTTGTAAACAGTGTTTATATCTAAACTTTGCTTCAAGCTTAGGCACCAAGACCAACATCTTAAAATCTTCAGCAGTTTCTCTCCTATGCCTATCCCATGGGCTATATACACTGACTGATAGCTCAGCAAAGTCTCAACCATGGCCGATGATGATGTTTTACTGAATTACCACAACTCTCTTTTGAGACAATCAGATGTGAAGCTATTGCAAAATGCAGATTGGTTAAATGACCAAGTGATTGGATTTTGGTTTGAATATTTAGAAAATTCCACTATGGACAACTCAGTATGCCTTGTTTGCCCAGAGGTGACACAGTTTATCAAGTTAGGATCCCCATCAGACACTCCTTTTTTTGTAGATCCACTTAATCTCAGCCAACGTGCCTTAGTTTTGTTTCCTGTAAATGATTCCATGTTTCTGGATCATCCAGGAGGTTCACACTGGAGTTTACTGGTTTATGCTGGTTTGTTAAAGAAATATTATCATTTAGATTCCCTAATTGGTACCAATTTAGGACATGCTAAGAAAATAGCAAATAACTTGCATCTTCCTAATGAAGAAGTTGTTGAACTCAAATGCACCCAACAAGAAAACTCCTATGATTGTGGAGTATTTGTTTGTAGTAATGCAGAGAATGTTATAAGGCATCACCTCGTAAACAAAGGTATGTTAGTATCTCTACCAATGTTAAATTTAGAATTTATGAATAAGCAAAGAAGTCACATGCTTCAAGTTATATTAACTTTGTCCTGCAAATGATTGTAACATTAAAATCAGTACAGTACACAAGAAGTAATCTGCACAGTTGTTTTTGCATTACTAGATTCTTCAAAATTAGTATTAAAATATGTCATCTTTTACTACAAAAAAAGTATTCATTATCTTAAGCTAGCAGTTAGAAGGGAATTGCATTGCCATCCCACGCAAGGCATTTCCCTGTGTCTTCAACAGAAAGCTTATCTATAATGGACATCAAATAGTTAACAGATTTCTCAGTGGAAAACAGCTTATCAGGAGGAACACCTTTGTGATATGGGCGAGAAAGATCAGTATCAACAGTTCCTGCATGTAATTAGGGGGAAAAATAATAAAATGTGCCTTGGAGGACAGGAAAAGAAAAAGATCTTTGTTTTAGTCACCTGGATGCAGTGCCACACATATTACTTTGGATTTTCCTCTCCCCAACTCAATGCTCAAATTTTTTGTGGCCATATTTAGAGCGCTTTTAGATAATCTGTAGCTATACCAACCACCAACATGATTATCTGTTCAAGTATAAAGAACATTCAATTACTGTGGTTAATGGAACATTACATTACAATAAACTAGCCAGATATTGATGAAACTTTAGCTGTAAGATTGACTAGGATTCCAGAATGTTTTTTCCCAGCTTGCTTTCCAAGCAAGCCAGAGCTCTTCAGTAATAGGGGTGAAAAATATTTTGCAATCAGAAGTGGTCCAATTGTGTTTGTTTCAAAGGTGGTCCTAAGTCCCTGTGTATGGTTTGAAAGGTATTTGATTTTTGATTTTTTACTAGTTGCCTTTCATGATAGGATGTAGTACTTCAAGCGAAACATCCCGCAAGCTTGTCTCGCCTTTTCCAGACGGATGTAGAATGGCACTGCAGTTCAAAAGAAGGTCTATTTTTCCAGTAGATTCTTCAGTGATTTTTGGAACAACTTGTTTGATGTTATTTTCCTTTGTTACATCAACATTGATGAGCACTATTTTATTGGGAAATTGGCTTTGCATCCTATGCAATGCTGCTTCATTTTCTGCACTCCGACTGGTAGCTATTACTTTTGCCACATCTGCCCTAGAAGCTAAAACTTTACAAAATTGAAGACCAAGACCTCTAGAAGCGCCTTGAACGATGGCGACCGCCATATTACACAATCGGGAAACTTTGTTTACAAGATTTTATTGACTGCTCGAGATTTGAGAATAACTTATGTAACCGTTTATGATTTTGCAGACGCCTTTTAGCTGTTTTGTTTATTTTTGCCAGTTTTTTTTCTACAGTTAACATGCAGGACAATAAAATCGTGGACTAACCTTACATTTTAAAAAGTTAACGTTAGTTCAGGTTTTTTTAAATTAATCTTTTCAATGTTTTCAATCTTCATTAGTTACTTCATGGAAACAATGACAACACTGCTACGCCACTTTGCAGACGACAGTATCAGCTTGACAAAGTCGTGAATCGTGTTATACGGAATGGAAAAAAAATGAATATCACCAAGTTTCAAAATTTTTATCAAGTTCTTGGTGTTGAATCGAATGCAAGCTTGGTTGATATGAAACAAAGATATCATCAACTGTCTTTAATTTACCACCCCGACAAAAACCAAGGTGCCAATAATGAGGAATTTATTAAAGTTCAGTTGGCTTTCCAAGTTTTAAGTGATCCAAACCTCAAACAACACTATGATGTGCAGCATGTGGCCCATACAAACAAATGCGTTGCTATCCACGATCAGATGTCCATCAGTGAACTTAATTTTGATGGTTCTGTGTATGAAACAAATTGCCGCTGTGGAGGCAGTTTCGTCTTGTTTAAGGAAGCCACCGAGTTAGCTTTGGCAGAAATTTATGTTACTTGTGACACATGTTCATTATGTATCTCAGTTGCCTTATAGCTGTTGATATTCATTCTACTGCATAATTCTTCTTACTGGTTACTGTTGTAAAAACTATGTGTTTAAGCAATGTTTGAGACTTCAAAATGCGGATTATAGAAATATAGGCCAGTAGGCCTTTTGTCTTTTTTGGCTCCCTATTTCCTTTCTGTTTAACCGTAGTCATGATACGCAGGAGTAAATTTGCCTCTGGCTTCTTTAAGATCAAGTCAAGCCCCCTCTCCCTCCTCCTCTTCTATCGACAGCTAACTTGCTATAGAAGCGTATATGAATTCTAATATTACCTACGTGACAACGCTGCGTCCAACACTTTTCTTCGCTTCCTGCCTCGTTGATTCCTTTTCTGTAGCCTACTGCATTTGTCGTTAGCCGCCATCAAACTTCTCTGAAAATGGACAAACCTAACGTTCTTGCTCGTGTAAGTATATTGTGTTAATTTCTCATTCATGTAAAATTCACTTGCTAGATATTTATTGTGCGATCTTTTTCTTCGTTGAACAATTTAAATGTTAGAAGATCTTATTCTCGGTATCGAACTCGAAACACGTGATTGCTACATAAATCTCAATCCCGAAACGTTTGTAACAAGCAAATGCAATTTGTACACGCGTTTTATGTTTTTTTTTGTTAGTTAACGTGCAAGTTTAGAAACCCATAGAAAATTCATGTTTTTTTCTATTTTTTGCTTGACAGGTCACAAAAGTTTTGGGCCGAACTGGTTCACAAGGCCAATGTACACAGGTATGGTCTGAGCTTTTTTCATAAGAATAATATGATAAAGTATTACAATAATCTGATCATTTATTATTATTTCATCAATAATGTTCTATAGGTCAAGGTAGAATTTTTGGGAGAACCTAACAGATCCATCATCCGAAATGTAAAAGGCCCAGTTCGAGAGGGAGATATCCTCACCCTGCTGGAGTCTGAACGTGAAGCTAGAAGATTGCGCTAATCATTTGGTTATTTAGATGTGAGTGTTAATATTTTTAATGGTGGATTTCAGTTCATATTTTACATTTTTGTTCTGCTATTCCAGGTATTCGTAGGAGTAATACTATTGCTTCTGTGAAATGAATACAATTGATGACTCCAACCATTGTCTTTTCATTTCAGGTTAGTTAGGTCCAATATATTAAGGATTCTGAAAGATAGTAGGATGTGGGAAGAAATAATCTTAGAAAGATAGAATACTATTTAACACTTTCTTTTTTCAGTCGAACAACAGCACCAAAATAACTACAAATTTAAGCATTAGATTGAATATTTAATTTAAACAAATGCCCTGTTAGAGGACATATTTGTCTGTTAGATGCACATTTAGCATGTGTCAGTACTCCATTAGGATAGCGAACAAATCCATCGGTAGCTACAAAATTTTTTTTGCAAACGCAACAGTAGCTTGAATTCCGAATAGAGAACGTTTCGGTTTTTAATCTAATCAATTCATACTTGTTCGAGAGGTTGTCAATTTCCTGCAGGCCCTTCTCAACCTGCAAATGTAAGAGAAGGAAATATTTAATGTAACATTTGCCGTATAATTTGTCTTTTCGACCTTACCAATTTCATTCTCCTTTCATGTAACGCCTCGCGAACTGCAAAATTGACAAATGGTGCAATTGCGTTGAGTCTGGTACTGTCGGGAAGACAAAGTAGGGCTGAAGAAACGTCAAACTGATGTGAACGGCGGCGCAACAAATCTACCACACGGTCAAACATATGATTATGGGCTTCGGTGACGCACGCTGTCAGCAGAGCATTCCAGGCATTCGGATTGTCTATGCAAGCACAATATTCTTCGGCAGCATCAAAATCCTAATAAGGGGAAAATGTCAGGTAACATTTACTTGTCAAATATTAATTCCATTAAATTACCTGAAGAAGATTTATAAATGTATTGATGGCAGCACTATGTTGTCCGAGTCTCCCACAAACAATTGCGTGTTCGTGTGGAAAGCAAGGCGTGTTAAGAATCTCCAACAACTTTGTTAATTCTAGTTTTTGAGAAGTCCGAAGTAGGCTTCTTAGTTTGTTGGTTGTCATTCGATGTGAAGGGCTATTACGGTTCAAACCAGAGCAACTAATGTCGTCTATATACATCAGAGCTAACTGCGTATGAACCGATTCCTCATCATTTTTCTTGTCAACTAAAAACTCGAGGAAAATGCGCAAGCTTCTAGGATAGTTTCGTAAATAATCGATTACGGCGCGAGGCATAACACATGCCAACTTTTCTGAGGTAAATATTTTTGCGCCAAGTTCCTCATCTCGTTTCAAAATCTCTCCACTGAATCGCCAAATAAGAGAAATATCCCCACATCTAGGAAAAATTTTGAAGTTATCGAAATTTATCGTGGATTATTGTAAAAGTATACTGCTACTTCATCAGTTGTTCGGCCACATGAGAATATCCGACAAAGTGGGAGTCTTCAATATCGGATTTGATTAGTCGATCCCAAATGCAAAAGGCTTCTTCCCATTTTTGTCTAGTGGCATAATAGGTTGCTAAGCAATGGAAGTGCCCGTAACTTTTCAAGAAGTCACATGTTTCATTCGGCTCAGCATAGCAGTCTACCATGAAATTGAGTAATTCCATTCCTTCCTGGTCATTCTTTACTAAGTACTTCAAAAGAGCCATATCGACAGCCTACCCACAATATTTCCGCCGAGATATAAAAAATTTTCCTACGATAAATGACAAAAATAACGTACCGCTTTCTGGTCAGTAGTTAAGTTCTTAATTCTCCAACGCCGAAGAAAATCGACAAAAAAAAACGACGCATTTCTTCGGATATCTTCTTCAGAAAAAAATTGATTATGATACAAGTTGATAACCTAAGTAATTGAATTAGTGTAACATTTAAAAAAAAGGTGATAACTGAATACCTCGCGAGGATCAATATTGCATGTTTCGAACATTTCCATTGCATCTGAAAATCGGGCAGAAGCAAATCGTTGTAATGCTACCTTTTTTTCAAGATCTATGAGCATGCGCTGATGTTGTTCTCTTTCTTTGGAAGAGATATGGGCATTTTTTGCCAGTTCAAGGGCCTCCTCGATCCGATTTTCAACGAGTAATTTCTCGACCTGTATCTCCCAAGATATAGGAACTAAGGCGAACAGGTCAATCTGTGTTGATGCGAAGACTTGTCCATCTCCGTTGATGATGGAGCGAACGTTGTCAATAGCAATGGTTTGTTTACATTGCTGATCGATGATACTATACCAAATGACATTAAATTTGTTTCTTTAGAATACAAGAATTATGTCTCAATCAACACCTGTAAAAATCTATGCCTTGTCCACACACTGCGATAACGTATGGGTGGTGGAAAGCTAACGCAGAGATTGGTCTCGAGAAATTAATAGGCGGTTTATCTGAAAATCCTTGAGACAAAACAAAGACTCCCAATCCACCTGGCCCGTTCAATAAAAATTCTCCCTTGTAGATGTATGAAAAGAATTAAATTTTAATAAGAAAAATAAAGGAAAAATTAGACAAAAGCAACAAATATACCTTTGATACTCTGTGAATAAGAGGAGGATGTTGTGGATCTATGTCAAACAGCTGTTGAAAATCCCCAGAAAGAATATCCAGCATGCAATATTTAAAGCCCATAGCAAAGCAAATATGAGCTCCATCCATAACCAATGTTGAAGGTGTTAGACTTGTAGAAACTTCTTTGACCAATTTGACATCCTCATTATTTAGATGAAGAAAGAGAACTTTTTTCTTGGATCCTGCACAAATCTCTATTGTAAATGGATCTTCACTGAGTGGGTTTTCATTAAGATGGAAACAAGTGACAAATTTAAACTTCAGGGTTCTGACTAGTGATAAGGTTTCCAAATCAAGAATTGTCAAAGTTTCATTAGAAAGTATAAGCAACTGATTCAGTGCTGATATTGCTTTCATTTGTGTTATAGGACTATTGCTGGAATAGCAATTAATGGCTTTTGTGATTATCACTGTCTGTTCAGCTATTAGACAGGATTTCTTGAAGCAACACCTCAGTAAACGTCTATGTTAGAGAAAGCAAATCCAGATTTTGAATTATGGTGCACAATTTACAGATGATTATATAGTTGCTTTACCCTTCCTTGCATCCTAGATACAAGAAATCCCCGCATATTTCTAGACAGGTTATCTAAATTGATTTTTCAAATTGTGATTATTCATTTTTTTCATATCAATATAAAATCAATTACGTAAAGACTTACACTAGTTGCAGATGAGGACGCTTCAATGAGAAAACTTGGCAAATTTCCAGCAAATATTATATCAAACGCCTGTATACTCATTTCAAGGTTTACCACACTTTTGACAACCAGGTCCTCCTACTAATAAGTAATAACTAAAAAATTTTGGAATGGCAGACGGCTGTAAAAATGAAAACATTTACATTTAATCGATACCGCAAGAAATCGATGAAAAGCGAAAACGATAGATTTAGGTTACAGTTCAAATTTCGACCATTCCCTATTCCGTGTTAAAGTTCGTTCTAGGCATTTGCAAGTTGAAAATAATAGCCTTTCATATAATATTAAAGTTTAAGTTATTGTTAGAATCAATTTTTCGTGTCATCAGTGATCGTATGTGGATCGCGCACCAGTGTTTAGTACAGTGTATGGCGACTACCAATAGCTACGAAATGGCGGTTTGCAACCGCCAATGTGTGCACCGCTATTACCAAAGGATTAATATCGTACAGCATGTACAAGAATACCTGGAAATTCATTGCCGTTGAACAGCTGAAACTTCCTTTTCATGCGGATTAGAATATCATGAAGAATTCCTATCTAGTGATCACATTGGTGACTGTTCTTTTCGTTGATGGTTGGTGGACTGGACTTCTTAAATGGCTCCTAGTCGGCACGGTTTCGAGCAAAATCATTGGTGCTGCTTTCAACACTCTTGTTGATATTTGCGCTTATCACCCAGACATTTGGGAGTCATCTGCTTATCTGCTTTCGTTACCTCGAAATTCAGAATTGAAATTTGATTGCCCACCAGGTAAAACACATAATGCCTGTTCCCTCAGGCATCCATAAGTAATTGATTATATGCATAAAAATTTACATTTTTATCACTTCCTACCAATTTCCAGGATTTATCCCCGCCGCGAACCAAAGCCATTTCCCAACTAGCAATGGCTGCGGCGCTGAAGGACTTAAAGTAAAGTATCCTAATAAAATCACAGCACATCTTGAAGGCAAAATTATTTATAAATATCAGTATCCATATGTTTTATTAATGAAAGATAGAATCAAAATATCTCCCGCATAATGATCAAGAAGATTGCTGTAACGCCCATGACGTTTGCTATGATAAATGTCATGCGATTTCGACAATCGCAATAAGCCTGCATCGAATTGGCTGTGACCAGAAGTTTAAAGACTGCCTGACAAAAATTTGTGCACTCAAAAGTTGGCAGCTATATTTTCTTTGCCCATTCCAGATTTTGCTTACAACAAAATTCTGGAAAGAGAACTGCGAGGAACCGTCACGTTACGATAATGAGAAAAGTTAGTCAGTAATGAGAAATGAAATATTTGTCAAAATAAATATCATTTTTTTGTTTCTAGAATGCAAAGCATCTGCTAAAGTTCTGTATGAATCTGTTAATCGTTGGGGACATGACGCTTATGTCAAGGCTCAGTCCATAGCTTGCGTCTGTATTCCAGTTTGACGAAACTTTATAGACCAACAACAAATATCGTTGGAATAATTTACTTACATCATAATCTTGTCGCATTTATTTACAGCATGGAATTTAGACAAGTGGCACATTTTCAAAAATAATAAACTGTTAATGACTATATTGTTGCCTTACTTACTTAGCTGCTATGCAAAACTATGGCAGCACGGCGCATATCACATTGGGGCGATCAATAACAAAGCAATATGCAGCACTAGGCTCGACCAAACGCTGGCGCATCGATACAGGGTGTTGCACTAGCTAAAGTAGACGGGCGTAAGATACAAAATCGAAGAAGCTAGCCTTGTATCAGTTTTCCTATTGTATTTCCTCTTTCTTCGATCCACGACCATAGCTGCAATTTGGTTACGAATCGTTAGTTAACGCATCCACGTCTTATGGATGGCAGCTTAATTGCCGGAAGTCCGCTCGGCTTGAAAATATCAAGTGCATCGGCCTCCAGCTGCTCGCTTTGCACCCCTTTGGTCGTTTCATTTCACTTGCCATAGTTGTATTCAGTTGCAGAGTGCAGTGTTGATCATCACAGACATAGAAATTTATCTTTTGTTACTTATTCAGTTATTGACAGGAAGCAAATAAAACAGACAATACTTATCAAAGTGAAAATATCTTGCAGTTGATTTGTCACTCGTTTGCCATTGGTCTTGGACTCGTAGCTGTTGGCCCTATCCCCTTCGCCCATTTTCTTGCCTTTTGTGATCGGCTGTAGTAGCTAGAAGAGGCTTAAGCCCTGCCCTTAAGTTGGAGTCTTTTGGGGTGCTGAAGAATTGTGAAAGAGTCGGAAATTGACGTGAGAAAAAGTGTTCGTACTATTTAACTCTCGATATTTTAAGTTATTAAAAGCTGTGTAATCATGTCAGCCGAAAGAGAAGCACCGGGAGAAGATAGTATTCGTGTTGTGTGTCGTTTTCGACCTCTAAACGACGCCGAAGAGAGAGCTGGGTCGAAATTTATCGTCAAGTTTCCACCCGGCAATGACGACCAGTGTATTAACTTGGGGGTAAGAAATTGCACAGCTCGTGTTAATATTGTAATTTCATCCAGATGAATTTTAATCTTTTGTCATTTACAGGGGAAAGTTTATATGTTTGATAAAGTATTCAAGCCTAATGCCAGTCAGGAGAAAGTATACAATGAAGCCGCTAAAAGTATTGTTAAAGGTAATTCATTGTAACTGTTTTATAGTTAAGTTTGTTACTAAAAAAGTTCTGTTTCCTGATTAGATGTTCTTATGGGCTACAATGGAACCATATTTGCCTATGGACAGACTTCTTCTGGAAAAACCCATACAATGGAAGGTGTTATGGGAGACCCCCATCTACAGGGCATCATCCCTCGAATTGTCAATGATATTTTCAACCACATTTATGCCATGGAAGAGAATTTAGAGTTCCACATTAAAGTTTCTTATTTTGAAATCTACATGGACAAAATCAGAGATCTTCTTGACGGTACAATTTTTTTTTATTTATTTTTTTTTGTTTACCTTATAGTTTATTTGTAAAGCAACTAACTTTTAATTAAATTACAGTTTCGAAAGTCAATCTTAGTGTACATGAAGACAAAAATCGTATCCCATATGTGAAAGGTGTAACAGAAAGATTCGTTACAAGTCCGGAAGAGGTGTTTGAGGTGATTGAGGAAGGCAAAGCCAATCGACACATTGCCGTTACAAGTAATAGTTCCTCATAAAGAACAAGACGTAAGCACAGTTGTTCACGACCAATTCTTTTTGTTACAGATATGAATGAGCATTCTTCCCGAAGTCATTCAGTTTTTCTTATCAATGTGAAACAAGAGAACTTGGAAAATCAAAAAAAACTTTCAGGCAAACTTTATCTTGTCGATCTAGCTGGAAGTGAAAAAGTAAGAAAAAAAAATAAGAAAAATAAGAAAAATTTGGCACTCTGGGTGAAATTCAACGACCATACGCTTCTTTTCCAGGTTAGTAAAACAGGTGCTGAAGGAACTGTCTTGGATGAGGCGAAAAACATCAATAAATCTTTGTCAGCATTGGGAAATGTAATCTCTGCACTTGCCGATGGAAACAAATCCCATATTCCCTATCGTGATTCAAAATTAACACGAATTCTGCAAGAGTCATTGGGTGGTAACGCTAGAACGACAATTGTTACTTGCTGTTCGCCAGCATCTTTCAACGAATCCGAAACAAAGTCTACCTTAGATTTCGGCCGAAGGTATGAGGCATTTTCCTGTTGCACTTCTTGGAATTATTTATCTATTTATGTTTGTGAGCAGAGCAAAAACAATCAAAAACGCTGTCACTGTCAACGAAGAACTTACCGCCGAAGAGTGGAAGAGGCGGTATGAAAAAGAAAAGGAGAAGGCTCAACGCTATAAAACGAAACTTGAAATAGCAGAAGCTGAACTCAACCGTTGGAGGTCTGGGGAATCTGTCGGTCAGGAGGAGCAGGTAGGGAAACGTTCGGTTACAATAGTCTGAACCAGAATTGCTCATATGTGATTCTGTTAAATTCAGATCAATCTGCGAGATGCAATGGATGTATCTACTATCAGCGTTGACTTAACGCCTGTGGCCCCGGTTGCTCCCGTACTGCCACCAGTTGTTGCCGCACCCACCGTCCGTGCTGATTGGGATTCTGAACGTGAACGGTTGTATCAGCAGTTGGACGATAAGGTTTGTTTGTTACATGGTTTTGGTGATTTGGGATTTTCAAAATATTTATTTAATTTTTAGGATGAAGAAATCAATCAACAAAGTCAGTTGGTTGAGAAGCTCAAAGAACAAATGATGGAACAGGAAGAACTGATTGGTGCTACCCGACGAGATTATGAATCGCTTCAACAAGAAATGAACCGTATCCAGGCTGAAAACGAATCGGCGAAAGAAGAAGTCAAGGAAGTCTTGCAGGTATGTTAACATATTTTTTTCACATCAGTACATTACAAGACGTTCCATATTATTATAGGCTCTGGAAGAACTAGCCGTAAACTATGATCAGAAATCTCAAGAAGTGGAAGCTAAAAACCGGGACAATGAAACAATAAATGAAGAATTATCTCAACGTCAAAGCCAGCTAAACAGCACCCTGTCAGAGTTAGCACAGGTTCGAACCATAGTTCAGTTCTGAATTGCAGTAATAGGAATTATTATTTTTTTTTTTAGGTGAAAGACACTGCCGCACATCAACGCCGGAAACTAAATGACTTATTGACTAGCTTATTTAAAGACTTGAACGAGATGGGTGTAGCCTTTGGAGCAGATTTGAAATCCTCATTACAACCCTTTGATTCAAATAGCGGCAAATCAGAGGAGGAATTCACGATGGCTCGAATATATGTATCCAAAATGAAGTCAGAAGTGAAAAATTTAGTACAACGATGCCAGACATTGGAGTCTTCGCAAAGTGAGTGTTCTAAAAAGATGGACGAATCAGAGCGTGAACTAGTGGACTTGCGTCTCTTGATAAGCCAACACGAAGCAAAAATGAAGGCTCTCCAGGAGAATATGAAGGTGAATTCGACAGTTCTTGTATTTATCAGAAGGAATGTAAACCTACTTCTTACGTTTAGGAAGTGGAAAACAAAAAACGTCAGCTCGAAGAGGCGGTGGATTCCTTAAACGAAGAATGCGCCAAACTTAAGGCAGCTGAACAAATGCAAGCCGTATCTACCATCGATAAAGCAGCTGAACAGGAACAAGCTCTTTTGATCAAGGGCGCACTTGAGCAACAACTTGATCAACATAGGGAAGCTCATCAGAAACAAGTAAATCCGGTCTTTGAAATATTTTCTCATTCATCTAAAATATCACTTTTCATGATTCATCTTTTAAGGTCGCAATGTTGCGTGATGAGATTACAGACAAGCAGACGGTCATTGAAGACTTGCGTGATTCCAAACGAGAGCTGACCCTTATCCATGAGCAACTCGTCCGTGACCACGAACGTCTAAAACAAGAAGAAGCGGACAAGAGTCACAAACTTCACGAACTTCTCGGTGCAAACGAACGTCGCGAACAAGCCAGACAAGATTTGAAGGTAAGATTTAACTTTTTTCGTTGGGGATAGAAGGAAGAAAACTTTGACGATAAAATTTTTTTTCATAGGGCTTGGAAGAGACAGTTGCAAAGGAGCTTCAAACATTACACAATTTGCGCAAGCTTTTTGTTCAAGATCTTCAGTCTCGCGTCAAGAAGTCATTAAGCGGCGAGGAACCAGAAGATGGCGGTGGCTCTCTAGCTCAGAAACAAAAGATCAGCTTCTTGGAAAACAACCTTGACCAATTGACTAAAGTCCATAAGCAACTGGTAAGTGACTTTAATATAGAATTTCGAAATCATATTGCCCTTTTATTGTACACGTTCGATTATAATGCTGTTTCAGGTTCGAGATAATGCTGATTTGCGCTGTGAACTTCCCAAACTTGAAAAACGCCTTCGGGCGACAATGGAAAGAGTGAAGGTTTTGGAAGCTGCTCTTAAAGAAGCTAAGGAAGGTGCTATGCGTGATAGAAAGCGCTATCAGTATGAGGTGGATCGTATTAAGGAAGCGGTCCGACAGAAAAACTTGGCACGCCGAGGCCATGCGGCTCAAATTGCAAAACCCATCCGTGCCGGTCAGCATCCTCACCAGGCCACTAACACCCCCACTGCAATCGTTACACCATCGATGGCTGTCCCTAAACGCATTCTAAGTGCCGGAGCTCAACAGAGAATTGATAGCTAAACAATTGTTTTACATGTTTTGATAAGCAGCCTCAAACGCATCCTCGTAATTGATTTCCATCCTTCACCGTGGTAAAAGGTATTTGGTAAATCGTCGGTGCGGTTCAGTCTTCAGGAAGCCGCAGCGTCACGAACGTTCCTTCAAAAGAATGTTTCCGCCTATATTTAATGCACGCACTTTTGGGGCCATTGCTTTTCTATTTCAAGGAATCACAGCGAACACTGCACGGCACTTGAAAATGGGCAATCCCTAAATTACAATAGCTAGAAATATCCAGTGATCCTTTACTACGCAGATATCCCCACTACAGTATGACATTCGGCTGGTATTTCTTGTTGATTTATTCCGGTTCAAGTTCCGTTATTCAAGCTCTTCAGTCGTATTGGGACAGCAATATTTCTTTTCCCCATTTCTCACTTTTCACGGTCAATACCAAAGAAAACCGGGAAAAACAATTATATTACCGCTGATTTCAAGAAAAATGGCCTATTTGATTTTTCCTGCACCCTTATTTTCGTTTGTACTTGACGATCTATCTTTTACGGGATTTTTCCCAATGTATGCTACGTATTCCTTCCGACATCTAGGTTTAATTTGCAGTAATTATGGAAAAAGGTAAGTCACTCGTACGAAAGGGGTTACACTACAGCAACTGAATAATTGTGGGAAATTTTACAATTTCTTTTATGACCCCTGAACCTTTTTTCACCCCTGAACCTTCCACCAACTTGATTTGTTCACTAGGATCTTGGCGTATTTTTTCTTGATTGCTCCTCGATTCAAATACCTTTTAATTCTGGTTTCACCTGTGTTGTCATTGAATTCGCCTTTGGTGTAAATAGAATTTTGCTTGGCTCGATGAAAGAGCTGCTGTTATTATTTATAGTCATTATTAATATTTAGGGAAATCAGAAGATGAGGTAAAAACGTTATTAGATATTCGTATTTTGGTGTCTAAGCAGAATTTTACCACAAAATTAATAAATTGGCTTACATGAGATGGGAGCTTAGCAACTTTTTACAGAATGTACGGACTACGAACTGCTTTGGAAACGTTGCTGTTGCCAATTGACGTATAAACCTAGTTCCCCAGAATTTTTCAGTAAATTAAGACCCTTTAACTAATATTCGAATTATCGCGGAATTACTTTAAAGCGTTTCTTTCTCGTCGGCTTTAGGCGATTTGATGAGGGCTTTTCGAGCGAAACGCGGTACAACAAAAGCTGCTGAATGCATTTCTGAAGAGTAATATCGTAGTTGCATTTTTTCACACTCGGTTTCAGACAATTGGTGAATGGGATTCCGAAACTGTGTCGCCTTAAAAACAAAAAAATGGAATTTAGAACATCTGCTATGAACAGCACTGCAATTGTAGGTATACTTGGTTACTTACAGGATTTGTACTGCATAAAATGAATCCTATTTGACCTCCAGGATATGTTGGTATACATGTATAGGCATAATCCACCACAGGAAACAATTCAGTGCAGCTTTTTAGAAGAGGAGAAATCAGATGACTATGAAACCAAGCATTTTCCCCTTGAGAGCACACAATGCCACCTGGCCTTAATGCTTGACGTACAAGTTGGAAATAACTCTCTTGAAACAAAGAAGCAGCTGGTCCTACAAACCAGAAAGGCCTTCTATAAAAAGCAGAACTTTAAAACAGTTTTTGTGTTTTACCAATTGGGTCTGATGAATCAGTGATGATAACATCAAATTCAGCAGGGTGATTCTTAATAAATTCAAATCCATCTCCTATATGAAGTGTTAGTTTGGGATCATCAAATCCTTTGGCCATGAAAGGGAGAAATTTCTTTGAGACTTCAACAACTCTTTCATCTATTTCACATTGTACAACAGATTGTACAAGTGGATGTTTGACTAGCTCGCGTGCTACTCCTCCATCACCTCCACCCACAATCAAGACCTACAAGAAACCAAATAATGTTATTTTGAATCTTACACAATTATTAAAACTATGATTACCTTTTGGGGATTGGGGTGGCAGGATATCGGCAAAAAAGATATCATTTCTTGGTAAGAAAATTCATCTAGTTCAGTACATTGAATCACACCATCTAAAATTAGTACAGTGCCGTAGGTTTTCCTGGGGAAAAACATTTAATATAGTTTTCCAATTTGTAAGAAAATAAACCTACGATTTAAGGACAAGGATATCTTGAAATTCAGATTTTTCTTGATGAAGAATTTCATCTACTTCCAAAGAAATACATTGACCAGGCCACATGGGGCTCAATTCACTAAACCAACCACTCTTCAGGAAATCCATATTTTCAAGTACAGTTTCGTAAACTTAATAACAACTATCACGGAAGAATCTAGTAAGATTGAGAATGAACTAAATCTTGAAAGTCAAATCCCCTTCTCGAATCCCGATTGTGATTTGAGCGAGCATGTGTCGTGACATTTCCGGGCAACATTGACAGGCATTCGTAAGCGACTTGTTTCCAAAATATGTGTTCTTATGTTATGACTTTATGAGTTTGAGCCAAGGAACAATCTAGTCAAATCCGCAATTAGTTTTTTAAATGATATTTAAGAAACTTCAACTGAAACTTCATGTGCTCTTATTTAATTTTATTAATTTTTTTTTTTGTTTTTTTTTCTGGCAAAGGCGAGTATGACGAGATGTAAAACGTCGTTCTGTTTGAAAAGGGCGCGGGTTCGTCTGTAAAGAACACAAAGTGCGATTGTGGACTCATTCGGTAAGTGTCAACAGCTTGCTTTTTTTTTCTTACATTTATCTTTATTACATGTATGCTCATGTGACTGTTGAAAGCTACATACATTCACAAACTGAAAATCCATTTCAGAACGTTCGATTTGTGACAATTGGACGTGGTAACCATTTTGAGAAACATTGTGTTCATCGTATGTTGAGAAATCTATGCATATAGAGATGAAAGTGATCACATATGTATGAGTTCATTTCACTTCAATTTCACCTCAGTTTCACCTCAATTTCATTTCAATTTCATCTCAATTTCACCTCAGTTTCACCTCAATTTCATTTCAATTTCTTCTCAGTTTCCAACATTTCCCTTCCACAATATTTTATAACCTTGAAATGATTTCCATGAATGTTTCAGTTGGTTCAACAAAATCGTATCGTTCTCGCGTTACTAGCGTATTCACGGTGTTATTGAGCTTCCCAAAATGGCATTTTTTGTACAAAAGACGTGTCTTCCAAAGCACATCGGCAGTCTAAAAGGAGCAGCCGTTCTGAGTAAACTTAAGGAAAACCCGTCACTATGTTAACACCAACGTTGTACTTATTTATTATTTTTATAAGTCTCATAAATGTGGCGGTTAACCAGCTACCATTGCCATCACATATGGTAGCAACATCACCTGAGGTAAGTAATACCATTCCACAAAGTATGCATTCTGAACTCGTAAAGACGTCTTTTTGGTATCAACCCTCCCAACATAAAGCCTCCCTTCGTGGAAATCCCTGGAATTAAAAGCAGTTACTTTGCTTTGATTGCAAGAGACACTTTATACCTGTTGGCTACCCGGCTTCAATTTTCGTAATTCTGGTTCCGTTCCTTTTTTTTTTTTTTTTTTTTTTATATTAAAAAGTATTCTATTCGTCTTGGTTAGACAGTTTGACGATAACGCACCCACCTGATTTCCTGTTCGGAGGTTACAAGAATGGCAAATGGGACGGCATCATCGGACAACTGTTGCGAAAAGTATGGCGAATTTTAAGTTTGACAAGTGGAAACCCGGTAAACACCATTTGTTAAATGCTACTATTTTTTTAGGAGGCCGACTTAGGTGCAAGTTTGAATGCCATAACTTATGCACGATATACTGCAATTGACTTCAGTGTCCCGGTAATATACGACGTTACTGGTATTCTAATTCCTTTTCCGGATGAATCTTCAAAAATCATGGCGGCGCTTCAGCCATTCAGTATAGAGGTAGTTTTCATCACACCATCATTCATTTATGGGCAGCTTGTGAACTTAATTCTTAAATAGGTATGGATAGCTTTCTTCTCCGCAACCTTCCTCATATGCTTAACTTTATCCGTGGAAGGGAAAATCCATTCAACCAGAAAAACGTTTGGAGACCACATTATGTGGGTTATTAGCATCATAACTAGTCAAGGTACTATTTTAAGGCAATTTAGAATAATACGAAAGCCAAGTCATGGAACAGGAGTAAGTCAATGAAGCTAAAAATAATGACATAGAGAATGATTGTTTTTAGTGCTTGTAAAAATGAAAGGAACATAGCATAACACAAATAGCATTTTTTACACTTTAGCTTTGGCCTGTACAGGCAGATAGAGCTTAAACTCAGCAGGCAACTCATCTTCAGAATAGAGTCTGTCAGAGAAGTAGATGCGACGAATTCTGCAATTGGCATGAATTTGAATCCTCAGAGTTTCCACATAATTTGTCCCATAAGCCCGACGAGTGAAATCAGCCAAATTAAACTGAATCTGATTCCATCCTTCATCAAGCCGCATTGGCATTGTACATATGAAAGGCTTCACTCTTGTAGTTGACTGGTAGTTGCTTGCTCTGAATCTACGTCTAACATTTTTATCATCTAATATCTAAAATTTTATAGTTTAATTTAATAGTTTCTATGAGATTAACGAAGATTAAGAATAACTAAGTCATGTGCTAACCTGAACTTCAAAGGTGAAATATTTTTTCATGTTCTTGACAATCATAACAAGATAAGGAAGTTTTATTCCTAGAGTCTTTTTTGGATCAGCAGGGCATGTTATGTATGTCGTTGAAACATTGGTTCCAACGATTTCTAAGACAAGGGACTGCAGAGGAATATAGAGTTAATTTAATTTATTTTTTGTTGTTTAAAACTGTTATTTATTTCCATTAGAGAGATTTTACCTGGATGTCGTTGTCAGTTATTCGCTTGATATGGCCATTGCGCACAATTTTGTCCCAAAGCTGCAAAGGCTTGCTGCCAATGCTATAAAGGACTGAAAGAAATCCACTTTGAAAAGTGTTTTTAAACATTTTTTTTTTTAGGTTCTATCGGGGACTTGGAAAGACGCTTGTAATTCGCTGAGATTTAAGAAGAACCAATTCGAGTATTGTTTGTGTTCAATATTCTAAGGTTGTCACAGTAACACGGCGATGCCGGATTGTTGAATTTTCTTCGCAATCTTGTGGTTGTTGAGCTGGAGCTGGGGAATTAGAAAATAGAAATAGGAGAATGCGAAAATTGGCCTGTATAGAGTTTTGCCCTTTAGGTCGTTAACAACCGTGTGTCGTTTACTAAAATCGTGTAGACTACTTGCTTCTGCTATCTTATTGCTTCGACCTTAAATATTTGAAAAAAAAAAATTATTCTACAGGTATGTAAGTACTTAAACTGTAAGTACTATTGCAGAAAAATGTGGCGGTTTTCCTCGTTTTGTTTGTCGTACCTGACCCATTTTTCTGCAACCTCCTGTACATTTGCAATGCTGTAACTGTAATTTTTACTAAAATTATGGAGGGCTGCTTGTTAAATCTGGCTTTTATTTTCATCTAATTTTGAACTATTTCTACCGTCGTTTTTATGCAAGGATTTGGACATTGTGAAAACCGATTAGCCTTGCGCCTAACAGGTAAACAACTTACAGATAATCATATAGAACTTAAGAATTTGTAAGCTTTACGAAGTATTTGTGGCTTTCTTAGGAGCCACCTGGAGTTTAACAAACGTAGTGTTCATCTACGTATATACAGGAGTGTTGACATCCCTGCTGGCCGTCCCCAACTACATTCCAATTATTAACACTTTAGACGAGCTAGCTACAAGTTCAGTTATCAAGCCTGTGACGATAAGGAGCACCGCTGTCGACGATATGATGCTGGTTTCAAATTGAATTATACATTTTAACAAATACGAAAATTCTTTCTAAATGATTAACAGTCTGCTATCGTTATAGAATGCCAAAAATGGAACGTATAAACTAATCGGCGATACCTTCCGGAAATATCCAAACGAAACCTTGGTAGCAAATACACTTGTTGGTGTGAACAGAGCAGTTGAAGGGGGTTATGGATTCTTAGAGGTATCGTGCCTACAAGTTTTTTTAAATCCCTGCCATAGTAATCTCGTCATCTTTTAATAGCCAAGAACTTCGCTTCTATCGCTAATGGAGAATGACCGAAAGGAACATAAAGTTTGCCGAGTTACTTTGGCCAAGCAGACATTTTACCCTAGAGCTTTTGCATACCTTCTCCCAAAAAAAAGCCCCTTCAAGGATGCATTTGATCGACAGTAACTAAAAACATTGCAATTTACATTCAGTTTTCAAATTTTGTGGTTTTTTTATGAAGGATATTGCTGTTACAACAATTTGGATTTATCATTCACTTTCAAAGGAAAATTGTCTTGCAAAGTAATCGTTGCCTACTGCAAAAAAAGAAAGTTCGAAGTCGAGCACCGAGATTTACTTTGGATCATGTCAGTAGTTCATTCGTCATTCTTTTTGTCGGATACGCTGCATCCTTCTGTAGTTTTGTCCTCGAAAACATCCGAAATGCTTTCGACTACGATTGGTAGAAAGATGTACCACTCAGTCGAACAGAAAAAGGATGTAGGACTTTCTACATGTAGTCCACCCAGCCTTGCATAGAAGTGGGAAATAAACAAATATTGAGCGCAAGAAAAGAAAAACTTCTTTTCTTTAACACGCAAGCGCTGCACACGATGAAATCCCCGACAGCATGGATCACTTTTCGTAGCTACCCTCACATACCTTTTATTTTGCTGAGGGTGAACTGTTCAGTTTTTAGTCTCTCCCATGATGTCGTGTTCTGCGATACTTACTGCTTTCGCACAGCAGGTTTCCAGACCAAAAACACCGCCAACCGAAACAATAGGTAAAATCGATTGAATTTCCCCTTTAAACTGGTTATTGTCGTGTAGTATTGCATAAAAAATCCTGTCTACATCTTAGCAGCAAAGGAATTATGATGTAACAAAAGAAGCATGTCTCTAGCAGTCCCGAAAGGGTCGATACTTCACGTACTTGGCTGTACCAGCCAAAAGGAATTTTCTCTACTCTATAAAAACCAAGGAAAAATGGGGCGGAGTTTTGTGTGTCCGCCGCATTGTGCATTTGCTGTGGCTCCAAATGGCACAATAAAAAAATCGACCTGTAGTACCGTTCACTACATTGAAGATCATCCCACAAAGTCAGGTAGAGAAGAGGTAATCGTAGCTCGTAGGTTGTTGGTAAGTCTACCCATGGCCACTAGGTTTCATGGATGCAGGCAGCTAATCATCGAGGTATGTGACCCTCTTCGATACCGTTTTTTGTTTTCCTATAATCGTAGTGCGACTAGCAGGTTAATAGGTAGGCAGGCTAGTGACTGCCATAATAGGGTAAGACGTAACCCCAAAGATGGATGCTCTGCAAAACGTAATGCAAGGCTATGCAACATTGGCTTTGCTGCTTCTAATGAGGGATACAGTATTGTTCCTCTTTAATACTTATGCCTTTCCATAATACCTGTGACAAAAATGCCCAATTTACGAAATGACAAGGCCGTGTTAATTCTTTTTCATTACCTTTTGTTTTTCACACACAAGTTAACTTGGAGAGTGACATCCTCAGCGTGGCAGCCTTGGCGAATGCTTATGCTACTTGTCACAACGTTCAAGACCTGCTGTACTTTCGGGGTTTTTCATCTAAGCCAGTTCATGTAAAGCGCGGGAAAAAAGGAGCAAAGCCAAGAACAAAAAAGAAAGGTTCTTGATGATAATAAGAAGTCAACCAGCCATCGAACAGCAAACGTTTCCTGAATATCAAAGAAAAGTGTTGCCCGATAAAGCTGACGATTAGTGGGTCTGGTGCTTCTTTCTCAAAAAACATTTGTGACTCTCGACTCTAAAATTGTATCTCATTCGCCATTTTTACTTCCACCATTTGGTCTGTATTTATCATATATTTAGCCATCAACGAACTCAAAATAATAATAAATTCAAATTTTAAAATATGAATGTACAAGTTAAGATAAATCGGTAATTAAAATGTAAAAGAAAGACAACGAAAATGAAAATTGCAACGTTGTGTCATACAAATGTCAGCGATGAGTATTGAAAACCGGTACTCTGTAGGTGAGCGCGCCAGTCGTTTCCCAACAGGCATTGAGAGCAGACGTATTCGTCAGTGATTTTTGCAAACAACCTTGCTGTGCTAAATGCGAGTGATATCTTGCCAAGTAAATATTCTGTTTTACTAACCCTAAGTTAAGTTCAGGTTGTGGGAGATAATATAAAACAGTGTTTTATGATCAAGATTCGTGCTCGAAAAGTAGTCGTATTCTGGGACACCCAACTTATTGCTCGTTGAAAAACGTAAACTGCACAAAACCGATAGCATACAAAAATGTACAGGGGTAAATAAGATCATACTGTCCTTGGCATTTCTTGGTTTTGGTACTCTGTATTGCTCAAGAATGTAAAGTATATATTGTCTTAAAGAATTTCAAGGGCAACAGCTTTGATTCCATTCCACGTTTCGATGGCTGTTTCCATGATTTGTGAAGCAGGCAACTGGAAACCGAATTCTCCAGTATCACGCAATTCGAGAAGATAGGCATATAAAATACCCTCTGCAGAGTAAGCATGATCTACTGTAGTTCCTGATGCAATATCTATAATAGACACATCGTAGTTAGTAAAACGTATAATTTTAGATTCGTCAAAAGATGGCAGGAAAGTAAAAAAAAAAAAAAAAAAGGTTACATACAAATTGTGTCGGCGTGATTTCCATATTGGTATTGAGTACCGTAAGTGTTTTGAAGAGCTTGAACTCCAATAGCCATTACGCGCAACTACGTTTAGTTGCAGAATTAGAGTTATTGCCTATGTGACATTTAAAATCGATTACCATTTCGTCGTATTCGAGGGGAAGATCATGAGTATAGGCATAAGGTGACATCCACTACACACCCATTGTAAGATCCATTCGTAGAATCCGAAAATTTCAAAATTAAAGACAGGTTATTAAATCGTTTCAAAAGAATTGTCTCGTAAATTCCACCCACAAGTTGAGAATACGTGTGAATAGAAATTGCTGCTTTGACTCGAGGGCGATTAGCTATCAACACATCTCTGACTGCACTCGACTCTTCCTCGGAGAAACTGTAGGGTCCGTGATACGTATCGACACAGGCTATGTCAGATGCGCCAAGCCCTCCAAAATTCGTGTCAAAATTCCGATTGATATCCACACCATAGCAAGTACTGCTGGGCTTGCGATTCTTTCGCCACAAGCGATCCTGTTGGAATGGAATGATTGGCCCATAAATTGGTGAATAACTTTGCGTCCGTTATTCTTTGTAGTACATACAGTTGTCCAAGAATACGTGTATCCATCAGGATTAGTAACAGGAGTAATTTTCCAGTCGAATCCATCAACCAATTGGGTAATTTCGCTATCAATTCCGTATTTGGTAGCTAACTACAAATATTAATATTTGGACATTACAGCTAAAATAAAAACAGTTATAAAGAAATTATTTTACTTCATTGATAAACCAAAGGCAAGTAGAAGGGGCAGCCCATTCTCGGGCGTGAACGGCGCATTCGAATACGATTACTTGTTTGTCTGGATTGCTTCCAGTGCTAATGGTGGCCATAGTCAAACTACGGTTCTCGAAAGTCGTGCCAATAGATGATACGGAAACAAGTGAATTTTCCAAAGCTAATTGTTCCATGTACGCGACAATCTAGGGCAACGAATTTGTTTTTCTTTATCTTTTGCCTCTAGGGGTGGGGTGGGGTGGGGGGAACGTATCTTTACCTCCTCGTATGTATGGTAATTTTCAAAATCGAAAGCCTTTTGATTTTTGGCCAACTCACGACGAAGTTCAATAGTTTGGCGTTCTTCCTTTTCAGCTTTGCCAATGTCGTCGACTTTGATGTGGTGCTGTATTCCGGCGGAGTTCAGCGAACGCGCCAAACTTTCATATTTTCCAGGAGTGACGTGTATATCAACCGGCTTGCCTACTCGGTATGGGTCCGTCCAGAAATCCAGGGTTTCATCTGAAGACTGTAAATGACGTAAGTAGCTCAATTGTACGACATTAGCTGCCCGAGCACGAACCACCTTATGGCTTAAATTGTAACGTATTAAAAAAATTAAGAAACTTTCCTTAAACTTTAGTATTTCGCTTACCCGCTATAATCGACCCTTTCGCCTAAAGAGGATGAAAAGTTTAAGAGAAAGATGGTAGCAATACCTACGTAGTAGTAAAACCTCATTTTCCTACAGCCTGTCAACGTGTTGCAACTTGAACAACAACTGAGTAACAATCATTTCAAAAGGGCAGATCAAATCCGTATCGATATTGTTGTTGTTTGTTTACACCCGTCACTAAACATATCGATAATGCCCTGACATAAAACAAGATAGCTTACAACAAGATATCTATCCTGTGCACACATTAAGGGTTTTACCGTTAGAGACGTATTCAACTAACCTTCGAGATTAAAATAAAGTTTTTTTTTATTTTTGTTATTAATCGTGTACTTTGCCATTGCATGGTCAACAACTTATCGAATTTTTTAAAAATCCATAGTTACACAATTCGAGGCGAAACTGAAGACCATTTGACGTCATTGACCCACCATTCACTTGTCTATCCTTACATGTCTTCATTTGAGGCTTGCGTCAGATTATCATCATCTTTTTGTTCGCTGGGCGGTAATTTCCTCTTGAAAAAGCCAAGCTATCAAATGATTTTAGAATTGATTATTTAATAGATCTTGAGTAATTTTTAAAATATTACCTTGTATAAAACTCCAGTAATAATAGAAAGAATTAGAACGGCTCCCAAAGCACTGACCAAGTAGATCCACCAAGGAGTTGCATCGGCAAAGGAGGCTGTTTTACCAGAAACCATAAAGACAAGTGAGTTGTTTGAAACGATTTTATCAAAGTCTCCTGCAAACATTGGCAACAGTTGATTGGGTTCTGGTATTTTAGTAGTAAGCTCGATAGTCATTCTTGCTTGCGCGGTAGAAGCTACGTCCTGGACGTTAGGTGTAACATAGAATGTTTTACTAAGGCACTTCTTCACTCCCGCTTTATAAATTATATTTTGAGTAAGTTGTTCTTGATTATTTTCATAGAAAAATATCCGACGATTGCCCTTTTCAGCGTTGGAGTCCAATAATATTGAAACGCGGAGTTCCACTTGGTTCGCAACGCTCAAACCGGAGTATGTTATGCAGAAGCTGATATCATCGCATGCCACAGGTATCTTTGTTACGCCGTCAGAAGAATTAGTAATGGAACATTGACTGTTTTTTTCTAGATTGATTTTGTCGGAGACGAAATTTAGTTTGCTAGTAATTTTGGCTATTGGACGGGCTGGGATGTAAGCCACAGCAGCAGATTCGAAGCCACCGACGACCACATCGCTGTATCTATTACCATCAAAATCTCCACCAGTTATGGCAAATCCAAACGTCTGTATAGGTGGGTTAAATGCATTTCCGAAAATAACCTGACTAGGACGATCTCTAAGGCCATTATTTGTTCCATAGTAAATGTAAACCGTTCCAAATCCTTCATTCTCGTACGGTGCTCCAATTGCCACGTCATTGTACCCATCAGCATCCGTATCGCCAATACCAGCTACAGAATACCCAAATCTACCACCAGGTACTTGTCCTTTGAGTTCTTGAGAGCTATTTTGTTTATAGGTGTTTTCCGGTGTTTGGTAGTAAATGTAGACCGCGCCAACTTCAACTTTAGCATCGGTACTTTCATAATCTGTGTAGTGGGGGGCGCCGACAATAATGTCATCCCGTTCATCACCGTTAATATCCGATACGGCTAGAGAAGCTCCGAAGTGTTCACCCGGCTGAGAACCTAGTAGACTTGCCAACTCTTCTTTAGTTTCCTTCTCCAGTAAGTACACCTACAAGATAAGAAAGCTTTTGTATAGGGATTGGGTTTTCATGAGAAACCAAAAGTTCTTCATAATTTTTTTTTCCTTCTTAAAAGGGTCTACCTTTCCAGCGAAAGAAG
Organism: Daphnia carinata; assembly: GCF_022539665.2. Taxonomy (NCBI): domain Eukaryota; kingdom Metazoa; phylum Arthropoda; class Branchiopoda; order Diplostraca; family Daphniidae; genus Daphnia; species Daphnia carinata. The sequence goes on from NC_081333.1 coordinate 8,278,960, forward strand.
AAGCAATATGGAAAGCAACCGATAGGAGTAAGAATTCTCCCTGTTCAAATTGTTTTATTCCGAAGATGCCTGACGCCATTGCGTAGCCCAAGTACCATTGATCTAACTTGGGGTAAAGAGCGGGGAATATCAAACTCAAAGAAGTTGAGGGTTTGTCCTGGCGGTAGCAAGTAGGCCCTCCAAGAAAAGGCTTTCGAGGAGCCTTTGCGCCCTGCAACAGAGAAAGATGTCATTAGTGTTATCTTAGTAAAATCTGTTAGGTAGGGAAAATGTCTTGACACACTGGCGAGTAGGCGGCTGAAAATCCCGACAAACAAACACCTTTTTTTTTTTAAATAAAATTTTTTTTTAGTTAAGTCAAACACCGATTGCGAATATGATGGTAATTTTTGACGTGTTCTTACGTCGAGGGTAAGGAAGCTGAATTTTGGAAAACGAACTGAGGTTATTTTCACTGGAGTAGCAATCCCCCTCAGTTTGCGGGCCGGCACGGGGGGAACAGACCTACGAAATTTGATTGATCAGTGTCAGATGCTAAATGTTAAGTAATAGAAAGCCTAACTATAACAAATCCTCCATTGCTAACGACCGTAGCACCAAGCCATCCATTTCTTGGTATGACATAGGCATTACCTGCATCCATAAAGACAAAGAATAGTATCAGTTGTCCCTGTTGTTTATAGTGCATGTTGTCTGACTTACGATTGCGTGCCATGAGTTCCACTTTGTCACAACTGAATCCAGCTTCAGCGTGAAGCGTTCTACACTTGTAAAGCGCTCCCTCAAAGGAATTTTCACCGGGTGATCCAACTAGCCATCTGGAGAGCGATAATTGAAAAGCAAACGAAACACAGCAAAGGACTTAAGGAAGAAACCTACTCCGTCGCTGTTTCGTTTGGTTGATAGACATTCAAACTATAACCAAAATAAGATTTCGGTAGACTTCTAAAGATTCTCTCCGGCCGAACGTCCAAATTCCATGTCCAAACTGTGCTTGGAGCTGCAAGTAAGAAAATAATAAAAAGAACACTGATATCCATGCGGAGAACCATCCTTTTGACACGAGATTGTTTCGGAATCAGTTAGGCTTCAGTAACGTTCACCAAAATACTGTACAAATCTTACGCCAAAGTATGTTTGCACAACCATACGGGATGTGTCATGTGGTCGTTGACAATATTGTCGGTCGACGGTTCCAGTTTCATTTTGTTTTTACCGCAGTGACAAGTAGTGTTAAGACATACGCTTTATCTGGGATTGCAAAACGATAGAAAAGGAAATGAGTTGCACCCACATGCCTTGTCAAAAGTGATACTTTTGACTTACTTTTCTGGATCATGTTTGTCTTTTAAACAAATATTAAAAAATAACATATTTTCGTTTGTTTCACTCGTTTATTCAGGGTTGCATGTCCAAATCCATCTACGAAGATTCTTCGTCTACCATGTTGTCGATTTCGGACATTGGCCGTCTGGGATTTTCACCCGTTTCTTGCAAAGGTTGGCTTTCAGGGCCGGACGCCAGAGTGGCTGTCAGTGGCATTGGGCGATTCCTTTTAAAAATTCCAAACTAAGAAAGCCAAAGTGAAGAAAGGCGATGGGTAAGTCCCGTTTTTCATTTACTCTTTTTTTTTTTTTTTTTAAAGAAAAATCCTTACGTGATGTAGAACTCCGGTTATAATAGCCACAATTAACACAGCAACAATTGCACTGATAAATGGGACCCACCAAGGCATAGCTTTTAGGACGTTTAGTTCTTTTGTGATTTTTGTTACATCAACCAAGACTTCCGTTTTAACAATCGGAAGTTGCGACACGTCTTGTCCGTAAGGCAAACCAGTTATATTGGCTGTCACCACCGTGCGTAAGGTGAAAATATCAGTATTCAGTTGCTAAAGTAAAGTGACAAATAATGGAACATTAGTCTGATGAACGTGGGGCAATTGTTTCGTGGTTGTATACTTTAAGCAGGGCTTCTGAAGACAGCCGACTATTAAGTCGAATAACAACTCGCTCGCGATTCGTCATTTTCTCCGTGACACAGTCAATGTTTATGACTCCAACGTTAGGGTTAGGTTTGAGTTGAACAGGATCGCAATGGGCTTTTCCTTCGGTCACGTTTGGCTGAGCTGTTAATTCGCTTATGGCGTATCCCTCTAGTGTGTGCGTGGGTATGACGATTCGAAATTTGGCATGGGTAACGTCTGAAGGACCAACATTTTGCACTTCGTAAAATTGTGCATAGTGCGGCAGTGCTGTATCTTCGTTCATCTTTAGAGCCGTCATATTAACAACTAACGCTTCTGGTCGCGACCAACTGCCAACAAATTTTCAATGATCTAATTTTTATAACTAAATGAATTTTGTTTTTACCCCCTGAGTGCCAGTTTAGTTTCAGCCTTGAAAGTTAACTTTAGCAGTTCGCTGTTATCGTTCTTCGTGTTGTCGTTTTCTGCGTTTGTGCTGTTTGTCTCCGCAAGGAAGGAAACAAAGGCGTCATCTCCGGGAGTGGGTCGCAATATTACACGTAACCGGGCGGTTTTGTTACTGGGCAGCGGATTCCCCACCTCGCATCGCAAAGCAAGGCCGTTAATTTCACCAGGAGGGAAGCATAGGACTGATTGATCAGTATATTCTTTATCCGTGTTGATGAAACCGAGCGACGACGGTAAATGAAGGTAGAAATCGGCACCGAAAGCATCCTCACCGTTGTTGTAGATTACCACATCGATAGTCCAGCGTTCATCTGATCCTTGAATATACGTTTCGCTGGTCCTTTGGTTCGTAAAGGAAAATTTACATTTAGCGCTTTTCCTCCAGTGCATTTTTTTTTTACCACTTACATGATAGCTTCCATTTGCAAATCAGGAATACAAATAGAATCCGGTCCACAATTTATGAGTATACTCAGAGAATTGGAGCTGAATCCTTTGCCTTCATAAATATCCAGAATAGCCGAAAGTGGTTCCGGAGTTTCAACCAAAGTAGCCACTAAAGTGACTTCCATTTTTGAGAGTTTGTCACGAATATCTGGCCGAACGTATACCATTTCTTCCTGACAAAGCTGCGTTTTCTCAGTTAAACCGATAATTTGCGTCAACTGATTATTGTTAGTTTTCATGAAGAGTAAACGATTTGCTTTCGGCTGTGTAACGTCCAACGTAATGGTGATATTTGTATTGATGTTGCTGGGAACGCGTGTGCCGCCGTAAACTAAACAATATTGTAGTTTCGCGCAAGACACTGCTACAGGTGAGCTATCAGTTGTCGCTGATAGAACTTGACATTCTTTCTTTTCTAGCGTAATAAATGTCGGAGCGAAACTAATTTTACTTTTCACTTTTACTACCGGTCGAGCAGGGAGGTGAACGACTATGTCAGACAGATAGGCACCAGCTATTAAATCACTATAGGCATTTCGATCAAAATCATTACCACCCGTAATAAAAGAAAAACCAAATGAGCGAATTGGCGGATTAAAAGAATGTCCGTAGATGACTTGTCCTGGTGGATTTTGGAGACCAAGCTGCGATCCGTGATAAATGTAAACTGCCCCTGACCCATCGTTCTCATACGGAGCCCCAACGGCCAAATCTTTAAATCCGTCCCCGTTCGTGTCGCCCAGCTCGGCCATTGCGAATCCAAATTGCGCGCCAGTTTTTTCTCCTTTTAGATGATGAAACTCATTTGGCGATCCTCTTTTGTAAAGTCCTTCCGATGTTTGATAGTACACGTAGACAGCACCGACGTCAAATTTAATTTCCGAATTTCCGTAATCCGTGTGATGAGGAGCTCCGATGAAGATATCATCGCGCCCGTCGGCATTTATATCGAATACGGCCAGCGATGCTCCAAAATGTTCACCGGATTGATATCCGATTAAACTGCCAATCGGTTGAAGCCCAGCAAGAGAGTCTATAAGCACTACCTAAAAAAAATTGTACCAATTGGGCATATTACTTTTGTGATATTTTGCACGCTACACGTTATTACTTTTCCAGAAAAATTTGAATTTTGATGAAATCCTATTGATACCACGAGCCCTTCGCGTTTATTACTTAATACATTCCCTGCAGCAATTGCGTAAGAATAAAAGGCAAGGTCTCCGCTTAGTAAATCAGGGTTGGATTCATCGGGACCAGTAGATGCAATCAATCGACCTACGGCAATACATTGATGTAAACAGTCGAAAATGTTAACTTGCAAGCAACAGATACCAGCGTTCAATTCGCAGCTTGGCCCACCAGTGTAAAATCGCTTTCCATCCTGATTTATTAATAATATATTAGAGCATGCCTTCGCATTTGGCCTAGTTATTAAGTACTTACCGACGATAAGGTAGCCGAGAAACCCACTTCACAAAAAGCTGATAAACGACGCAACGTTGATATACGCTTATTTTCGAAACTAAAAATAAAGTGTGAATACGTTACCCTCATTCCAAGGCATATAAGAAGTAAAGGAAGGCAGATTTTCTTGACCGTAAAAGCATTGCCCCGCCACTTTTTCTCCAGTTCGCGGCGCGCATACCTATGGTGAAATAAGGAGAGTAAATAAAATCCTTTTTCATTCAGTTCTCAATTGAGCATATACCATAGCTGTTCCGTTTCTGCTAACTACAGAGGCACCAAGCCATTGATCAGCTGCTTCTATATCTAAGTAAAGTCCCACATTTTTCCAAATGGACGAATTACACTAAAGTATCGACAAAAATTTACCTGGGGGAAAGGTTTTTACTCGCTTGCAGCTTATAGCCCCTTCCTGTTGTTGGCACTGATGCAGAGCACCCGACACTTCTGAACTAAGAGTAAGTTCTTTTGGCGCCCCAACAAGTAACCTTACGAAACGGGTCCGTGATTTCTGGTTAAAGAAATTTCTTTTGTTTGTTTTTTTTCATACCATTTATCAGCATTGTGCTCGTGGACGGCCAGGCTGTATCCGAAATAGGAATTTTGTGTTCCAGATGCTTTTAATGGGAACTTAACATCTAGATTGAAGCCATTCGCGCAGATCGCTATGGAAATTAAGACTGCCACTAATCGTATGCAACGACGCATGTTAACCAGATGCAATTTTAACACTTCACATTTGTTCAAAACTGTATGTCAGCCACTAAGTCAGTGTTACTTATCACTTTTCTTTTCACTCTACTCTTCAGTTAATTTCTTATCACTTCCGCTTTATCTGATAAGCATATGTAGTGTACGTCGGCGAGTTATCTCCCCCCCCCTGTTGCATCACATCGGAATAAAATGTTGAGATTCATGTTAGTTATAGACCTAATTGTATTTGACTGATCGGTGAGAAACATTCATTGTCGGTTGCATCTTAGGGTTATACCGTTACGTGGATAGACTTCTCTGTTTGCTTATAACGCAAGGTTTTTCACAACTAAAACCTTGTGCAATTTGCTGAGTGCCGGATGTGTACTCATATTCTATTAAGTAAATGCATTGTTAGAGATTAGATTAGAGCTAAAGGCGCGTTCTCTAGCTCATATTGCGCTGAAAAGGAAAGCAATACTTTTTGGCTAATATAAGGCAACGAACGGATATCTTGATGAAATGTTCTGTAGCTTAGCGGAATAAAATCGTTTACGTTCATTATTTTTGTTGTAGCATTTAGAAAATCATGCTAATCACTGAGTGACGTCACAATAAATTTCACTTTACCATTTCAGAATCATTTTGCGATGTACAGTGGACCGACCGTTCGCCTTGTTAAGGTAACGTGCGCCCGTTGCATACGGGCGCAGATGCCAAAGATAGCACCACCCGTCCAAGAGTAGTTAGTACGCTCAAATGGTTTTATGATTGTAATTGTCGTAGTCGCAGAAACCGAGTCAAAGGTTGTTTTTTTTTCGAGACTGTTGGTCATGTCGAAAAATTCGGTTTTTCCGTTAAAGAGTGAACTATTGGCGCACAGTTTTAAAAAATGAAATTAGGCCTCGAATTTTTAACTGTAAATGAATGCAAGTTTTCACCGGTAAAACATGCGTCATTGAATTACTGTCAACTACTATAAACGAATCAGTTTTCTAACGCGTACAAAATACGTTATTATTGGCAGGACGCGAGATAATGTTTACTTTAGCTTTTGGTCCCCTTATCAAGATAAGTTGACTAACGAGTCAGCCAAGGAAATGTATATTTAAAAATTTTTGTGCGTGTCATTATAGCATTCGAAAAAGGCATAAGGGTCAACTAGTTTTCGATGTGTGTTTTTTCTCATGATTTTGAAAAGCGTTACATTAAACAGCAGTTCTGGTGTTTTCTCTCGCTGTTTTTGTCCTTGATCAACTAAAGTATTTCGTTCCGACTATCTCCTTGATAATAAACAGAAAGGAGACGCGCTGGATTCTCTCCAAATTGATTCGTATAATTTGTTTGTGCTCCATGTCGAATAAGTAGTAGCAGGATTCCAACCGACTCGACTTTTCCAGTCCAGCCCGACATTTCTTAGGCTGGACTTATTTAGTCGGGCTTAAAAATTTTTTCTGCAAAACCTGACACTCACCGGAATTGGTTTAATATCTCAGGATATACTCAAGATTTAATGCTGATTCCGGGGAAATTGTTTTTTTTTCCATTAAGTCAACCGTTTTTTAAATATACTGAATATTTTTGCTGCATCGCGCTAGCGCTGTAACGTACTGGCGCGCTAGCTTAATGGATATATTCGTGCACAATCACCACTCCAGCGCCACTTGGTATCCGCGGCGAAATAGCACTTCGTGACACTAAAATCCCGTTGATCTACAGAGCAGTTTTTTCGTTGAATAATCATTGTAAAAGTACATCTTGGTTCTCGGATTGCCTGCGGTTGTATTTACTAGAATAGTTTCATTCACCCGTTTGGACTGTTATGCTGTTCATGCTTGGAAAAGGGAGTTTATTTTAAACATTTTTTGTTCATAATGGATTCTTGATATGTCTCATTAGAAGGATTTCACTTTCTTACTGGCATCCAGCAAACTATTACTTCGGTAAATATTTGTTAGTCACCCCTGGTTATGTTGTGAGTTTTACCATTTTTCACTTAGGTATCTACATGTGTGATTGACGGAACATATCTTGGAGACAGACTTGCCGCGATCGCGATCAAAAATTGATCGCCGATCCGATCTCCGATCAAAAAATTGATCGCCGATCCGATCTTTTGAAAAAGATCGGAGATCGGATCGGCGATCCCAAAAAATTGATCGCGATCCGATCGTTTTTAGCGATCAAACTTTTCGCCATCTAGCTGTAGATTTTCAGCCGCAGGGTTCTATTTCACTGCTATTTATGCGAATGCCAATTGAAGGAAACTGTTTAGTGTTCACCCTCAATGGCCGCCAGTGACTGTCGCTGTGACAGCCAATGCTATTTTCGCGAAACAGTGTAAATTTTTACCGTTAGATGCTGCACAAAAATGATCGCTAAAAATGATCGGCAAAATTTGATCGCCGATCCGATCTTTCGCAGTTTGATCGGATCGCCCGATCCGATCAAACTCAAAAGATCGGATCGGAGATCGCGATCGGAAAATTGATCGGCGCGGCAAGTCTGCTTGGAGAGGATATGGCAGGAAAACTCAGGCTGTTCAATCAAAATAAGCCCATTGTAAATCCAGCCATGCAGTTAGCCAACTAGTTTTATATACATCTGAAACTCAATGCAGTTTCTTTTACAGGTACAACACATTATGCTTGTGGGATTTGTAAGTTGTCAGATATCATAGGTAGTATGATTTAATATTGCAGCCTCATAGCCACAAATTATCGTTTAGCATTAGAGTAAATTATTCAGAAATATTTTTGGTGATCGGAAAACACTTTGAACTCAATTTTTTTATCAGTGTAAATCATTTCATACATAAACAGCTAGCACACTGTGAACTTCTAGATGGACTTAATCTGAGGAGCTGCTGTACCACATGAGCTCTTGACAGATTGAATCAGAAATTTGGCCATATTTTGTTTTTTTCTTGGACTCTTTTGTGTAAGTTAGTTGTAATGTGGTGTTTTGCTTGATGTTACACATCGTTTTTAGTCCATTCATTGGTTTATGTGGAGCAATTGTCAATTGTACCTAGTAAGAGCATGTAGGTAATTGAGGCAAGTTTCTCTAAAGGAAGCTCTTTCATTTGCACTACATGAACACTTAATTATTGCTTTGATAATACCATCACTAGAAGAATAAAAGTGCACAGAAGTTGTTGCTTTTGGAAAATCCTGCAGCAGTTACTCAACATTTTTTTCTTTTTTCATTGTTATCTTTTCAAAATCTTATTCTCGTATGTTTATAATTTCTTTTTTTCTGATCATCATTATTGGATAACAGGTATCCTTATCACCAAAATCAACTAACGGCGTAGCCTTATGGAAAATAGGGATTCATTTGGTTTTCCACTTGTTTTGCACAAGGTTTATGTATTTTTCCTACATCAGTATTATTTTAAAACCGGTTTCAGACGAATTGCTAACGTTCATGTCTACTTATTTATTCTAAAAGATGTTAGCCGTATCGGAAAGGAACGCTTCTACTGAACATAAAGTTGTCTGTTAGCATAACTAATTGGTGTTCATACTTTGTCGTATTTGGATTTCACTTAGAAATTCTGTCAGAAGCGTTTCAAGTATAAACTCCTAAAAGGATTACACACAAAACTGTTTAAAGTAAGTTCCACAAGTAAAAATGTTTTGTATTGATTTGCTTTTGTTTTGTCTTCTTAGGTAAATAGTCATAACAGATCGGAAATGAGGTTTCAGAATGAGGCTGGATTTTATTTAAACCGACGTTTGGAAACACGATTGGAATTATCCATGAAGAGAATAACATTAGCTGGCGTAATGGTATTTGACGTACATAAATTGAAGTGCATATCTGGGCTCCCTTCCTTTCCGTAGCCCCGTTTCCCCTTGACTCGTAATAAGCCCGTAGGGGGTCATGCCCCTACTGTACGGTATATATAAAAACAACATATACCGAGGTTTGGAGGGCTCTGGCCGGAAAGGGGACGTGGGGTGCCGCTTCGTCCGATGATGTGTTCACGGAGGGTGACGTGGCTGCCCACAAATCCGAACTAAAGGTTAATCGCTCCTGTAAAAATGTTCCAAATCTTCAGCTCTTCTTCCGGCTTCTCTTAGCCAATCACCGGGTAATCTCCCCGGTGGGTCAACAAGGCAGTGTCTCCCCCTGCCTGGGTTGACGGCAACTTTTGAAAGGGCTATTGTGCCTTTTTAAAGTTGCAAAAATAATTGTAATGTGCAGAGAATTGTCAATAAAATTTTTTTTATAAAATATTTTTTGCAAAATTCGTTTCTTTCATTGTCTGTGTTAGCTTTGTTCACACAATGCATTTATCAATTTTTTTTTTTGGCTTCGCTTTATTGGTTTTTGTCACATTTGATGGTAAGGTGACGGGTATTGGTTTATCGTTTATCTGTAAGCATTCTATTATTATCCAGGGATCGAACCCTGGATGTTCGGCATGCCTCGCCGATGCTCTACCAATGAGCCACGAATCATTTGATTTTAAGTTGGCTTTTTTTTCTAGTCACTTGTGGACTTGCATTTACACTTAGAATAAAACTGAAATGCAATTCTGCAATATACTCTTCTACATTATTCTACTTCATTTTTACACATCTAATGAGGTTTGAACCCAGGGTAACACGTATCGCAGATAAAAGCTCTACCACAGAGCTAAGAACCTTATGGAAGCAATAGAAAGATAAACATATAGTTGTGAAAGACTGCATAAACATCCTAGACGATAACATATGATATGCGATAATAAAATATTTAGATATATCTCGTGGCTCAATGTTAGAGCATCGGCGTTGCACGTTGAATGTCTGGGGATCGGTTCCCATACGAGTAAAACAAAATACAAAATTACTTCATAAAATATCCAGATTGTTCCTTGAATCTAAGTTGAAGAATTCAAAGAGTGTAATAAATAATACTTACAGATAAATGATAAACCAATGGAAACAATGATTACCATCAAAGGTGACAAAAACAATAAAGGTGAATTAAGCAAGCTAAATATAAAAAGTGTAACGTGTGAACACAGCGAATACAGACAATGAAAGAAACGAATTTTGCAAAAAATATTTTATAAAAAATATTTTATTGACAATTCTCTGCACATTACAATTATTTTTGCAACTTTAAAAAGGCATAATAGCCCTTTCAAAAGTTGCCGTCAACCCAGGCAGGGGGAGACACTGCCTTGTTGACCCACCGGGGAGATTACCCGGTGATTGGCTAAGAGAAGCCGGAAGAAGAGCTGAAGATTTGGAACATTTTTACAGGAGCGATTAACCTTTAGTTCGGATTTGTGGGCAGCCACGTCACCCTCCGTGAACACATCATCGGACGAAGCGGCACCCCACGTCCCCTTTCCGGCCAGAGCCCTCCAAACCTCGGTATATGTTGTTTTTATATATACCGTACAGTAGGGGCATGACCCCCTACGGGCTTATTATGAGTCAAGGGGAAACGGGGCTTCAGAAAAGAAGGGAGCCCAGATATGCACTTCAATTTTTTAAATATCAAATACCGTCTGGGGAATCCGAATTAAGTATAGCAATGTCATGTCATCCATCCAATCAATACAATTTATTCAGTGTCTTGCCCCAACCAAGAATCTTTTCAGATCCAATGTTACTATTAACCTATATTGAGAAAAGAAAAACAACACCGTTAAACACATCAATTGTTGATCATGGAACTTACATGACTCATAGATTCAACTTCTGGTGGAAGCTTGGGAAAGGACATTCAAATTGCAGATTAACTTCATTGTATAAGGCTCTTGAATGATAAACTAGCACCTGTAGAATGTTGCATTGTTGATAGTTGTGTTCCCAGTACATGAAAATCCTTTCCTATTGGATAAAATTTTTTTTGGTAGATAAGACCTGGTTGGCAAAAAGGAGGAGAAATTCTTCGTCATAAATTCAAAATTATTTGAAGAAAAATCCTTTCATACCTAAAGAGTCCATGTATGATGTTCATCTCTGCAATAGCAGCAAAATTAAAACATCTTTAGGGCCATTTAAGTACCCAGTTTCCCCAACACTCTGAACGTAAAGGACAAGTTGTTCTTTAGACAGAGAAGCAGAATTATTTGAGGGTTCTAGCTGTGACAGAACTATAAAGGATTGCTGTTGTACTGGATTCATTAACACAAGATGGTACTTCTCATTAGGCAATTTGCATTACTCTATTAATTTACCTCACACCTTACGGTAATGCACTCTCAGTGTTTTTTCATCTGTAGGCTCACTCTTCCATCCTGTAACACTTCCAGACTTGATTTGATCCCCCGTTAAAATCTGTGAATGCAAAATAATAGCATTAAAAATACTTTTTCGATAGACAAAAAACCGAAAAGTACCTAATCCATGTTTCATGTTGAACTCGTGCCATTTCTGGGTTTCTGTACCACACCTATTTTGGGCCCAAATACGTTCCCACAATTGTTCAGTTCCTTCACTGCATCAGCTTATTACTAACGATTCCTTTAGTGCAGCACTAACAGAATTTAAATTTTAACACACTGTCATGTGGTGGACTGAATAACTAAGCAATAAATAACTGTTTTTTAAAATTCTATACTTATTTTGAATTCTTATTTGAAAACTTTAGGTACCTGGCTGTGTTCGCCTAATGCCAACTCATCCTCACGTTCAGTTACAGATGAGTTTTGAAAAACCTCCTTCACTGTTTGGAAACTGTTCCGTTCCAATTTGTTCTTTTCCCCTAGCTGAGCTTGAAGACTCAAAATTTGAGCTACAAAACACGAATGAATAAAAGCAAATAAATAGAATCATTACGTGTTAGGCCTACGATCCTTAGCTTTGTTATCTAATATTTTGTGTTGTTCCAATAACTGGGCCTGCAGCTTCATAATTTGATCTAATAAACAATAATTAATAATTGAAAACCAATATAATAATGTTTATACTTACCATTTTTTTGTTTTATTATCTTATCCATTTTTCAATTGTTCCTCCATCCACGCGTTGTTCTCCAGCCACGCTACTCAATTAACTGCTAATGGGATACAATTAACTCAAATTGCTTACATGCCTGTAATAACGAAACCGACTGATAGATGGCTACGGGTAGAAAAAAGAGAAAAAAGTGCGATTTTTTTTTTTTTTTTTTCGCCATTTTTTTTTTTTTTTTTCATGTAAAACGGATTGCCATATTGCCATAATCCGGCTTACCCAAAATAAAAATAAAAAATATTGGCCTTTTTTTTGTTTTACTTTTATCGCCATCTACCGGTCACATTTCTAGTTAATTCTCTACAAACACTGACAGAAAATTTTTTTAAGCCCGACGAAATAAGTCCGACTTAAATAAGCCCAACTTTTCTCGGTCGGGTTTAAAAACATTTTCTGAAAAAACTGACACTCATCGGAATTGGTTGAGTATCACAGGATACACTCAAAATTGAATGCTGATTCCGGGAAATTGCTATATTTTACATTAAGTTAATCATTTTTAAAATACACCGAGTATTTTTCGGAATGCTAGCGCGCCAGTACGGTACAGCGCTAGCGTTATGCGGTAAAATTTAGTATTTCAAAAACGATTAACTTAATGAAAAAAATAGCAATTTTACCGGAATCAGCATTCAATTTTAAGTATATCCTGTGATATTCAACCAATTCCGATGAGTTTCAGTTTTTTCAGAAAAAATTTTTAAGCCCGACCGACAAAAGTCGGGCTTGTTTAGTCGGACTTATTTTAATCAGGCTTAAATTTTTTTTCATGTGTAGAGAATTAAATAGAATGTGACCGGTAGATGGCGATAGCAGTAAACAGAAAAAAAGGCCAATATTTTTATTTTTATTTTGAGTAAACCGGATTGCCAAATAGCGTTCACAGATGTCCCTAAATAATCGAAAAATAATCGCGATTAAAAATTAAAATTTTTAATATAATCGCTGATTTCGATTATTTACAAATGTTTTAATCACCGATTAAAGTTTTAACTGAAAGCGCAATCGCGATTAATTTTCAATCGTGATTACGGCAGGTCTGTTCCCACGACGCGACGCTGGGGCGTACTGGCTCGCTAGTTTTTAAACTGTTTTTAAAGTTTTTTTTAGGAAATTAAACTCCTACGTCAAAGTAAAATCAACCGTCGTCATTACCGTTGGAATAATAGTCTAAATTATATAAATTTTACTAGATCTAGATTTTTACGAAAATGACAAGTGGGAAGGCCATACTCTTATTTTTTTCAACATCTGCAAAAAACGAAATTTTTTGGAATTGTTTGAATATCACACATTATTTTATTAATTCGAGCATTTCGATGTGATATATCATATCGGTTTCTGTCATGTTTTCCGATACAATACATCGATAATCGATATTCCTACTTGTAAGCAATGGGACTCATAAGACCATAACCTTTTTGTTGGCAGCGTGTTGGTACATAATTCGCGGGCTTTGGTTCAGATTGAGTAAGCAATCAGTCCTGCATAAATGCCAAACGAATGTGTAAAACCCTTCGAATACCATGGCCCCGACATATTTTGGTATAAACCTTGTTAGTTTATTAGATAGACTTCTCTCAACAGTTATAACTCCGCCCTTCCTTCGGACATAGAAGAATTAAGCATCCAAAGTATGGAGGGAAGTAAATGAAAAACTTATTGACTTCACAATAATCATCTTCGTCGCCGGGTTCCTCTCCATTTCAATGTCGTAAAACTGTTTTGTGTTTGAGAAATATTATTCCAAGCCTCGGTTGTTGACGAAGTAGGGGGTTTATGTTGATTTACACTCTCCAGTTCTCCTGGAGGTTTAGCCAGAACATTTTCCATCGTATCGATTATATTATGCCCTTCAGCCTCACATGGAACTGTTGTATAAAATGCTAAGAAACCTGACGGAAGGTGAAATGGCTAGAAGAACATTTAACCACCATAAGTAATATGATATTCTGAATACCTTTGTGTTTCACCGCATCGTTGCTAACTGCATTAGTTGTAAATCGAACAAGCAGTTGGTTACTTTTGCTAGTAAACGACACTGGCTTGGATTTTCGACCTGACAGTTCTACAAGGAGTGATGAGTTGAGTGTCGGTCCATCATAGATCTATACGTCAAGTTATTCCGGTTTTAGCCGCAACAAAAATTGCCAGTATTAGTGCTTCTTTGAGCTCCCCAGTACCACAATACATACATACCGTCACAAAATCGTGGTCTCTTTTAATATCGAAGTAAACGAACGTCAATCGGATCTGAGAAGAATTGTCAACACGAATAGTCCAACGGCAATCCATTAAAGACGAATACCAATCGGTATTATCCTTGTGGCTGGAAAATGTATCACTAGGGCTAGTAAGATTATCTGAGCATTCTTCCATGGGAGACATCTAAACATGGTGAAACATCATTAACTTATGGGGGTAATACATGACCGTTGTTTTACGAGTTACATTTAAAATGTTCCAGGAATATTCTCTTTCCCTCTCTAGAGAATTCCATGCTGGAAATTTCACGAGCGTCTTTCTTCCGTACGAATAAACAGAGGCCCTTGAAGAGCCATTATAAACCAAGGCACCATTTTCCGACCAGCCATCATAAACCTAAAGAGGAGCACAGCATAGATCAATGTGCTTTGCTTATAAAGAAATTAGGAACTGAAAATCCTCATTAACAAGACAAAATAATTACAACAAAGAAAATTACATGACCCATTCTTACAATGATAGGGAAAGGAATGATCCCTCCTGAGGCACTAGTTATTAATGTGCTGCTTGTTGACGCAACACTCTCAATGTACCACATGCACTCGGAGGTACTTCTGTCAATCGGTGGATAAGCAGGTTTAAATATTTCTCTTGCATTCTTATGTATGTATCCTCCGCATCCTTTGGAGAGACAGTAAACGGAATGGATTAATCGTCGGACGGAAACCTTTTCAATGGCCGTAAACAAAAACAAATAAAGATTACCAGCAACGAATGGAGTTCCAGTATTTTTAACCTAAATAAATTAAAATGTTTTTTCGGAGTTTCATATCGTGTTAAAAACAAATATAGTTTAGTAGGTACACTAATGTAATGTGCCGTGAAGAGTTTTCCTTGTGGGTAGTTATAGTACTGATGTTGAGGAATCAATTGAATGAAAAGCTTGTTGCTTCGTGATCGCATCGAATGTGGTGGTTGGAAACCACTATGTTCAACCAGCACAGGACTAGTGGAATAAGGCCCATCGTACACCTAATGCAAACCTCTTTATGGCGGATAGCAATTCAACCATAACAAGGAAAAATTTACCTTTAGACGATAGTGACTTTCGATAAGGTAAGCATCAAAAGTCAGCCAAATAGTAGCATTTTTCTCTACCACTATAAGCCATGTGGAACCGCCGTAGCAGCCATCATAATCGACAGAACGTAAAGTACCGGAAGCTGAAGTGAGTATGTTGCAGCAAATAAAACCAACTACAAGGAAATATGTTGACATTATTTTAGCAATAAGAAAAATAATAATAATAATGATTAAAATAAATAAATACAAAATTTAAGGATTTCTTAAGTGTAAGTTCGGTTTCCTTATCTTACCTACTCCTGATGTAAAAATCTCGAGAGAAGATGAACTTCCTTTTTGCAAATAAGCATATTCAGGCTCAATTTCCAATTTATATTTTTGGCACATATCGAGTGGCTCCCATACTATACTTCTGCAGGAGTTCGAGTTCGTTTCATTGCCAAAGAAAGAAAGTGTGGTTGAAAACGAATTTTTATAGGCATTTTCGATGCAATCACTCGGAACGATGAGCGAACGTAGTAGACTATCCGATTCATCCTCATAAATTCGTAAATTAACTGATGTCATCAACTGAGCGCAATCCTCGGACCGGACGCTCCATTTTAATGTAAGTATGTTGGTGGAACTAGGTGTGAAAACCTGTTCCAAAGAAACTAGATCAGTGGTATTTCCTGTCAACTAAAAGTCGAAAACTCGTAAATGATCCTGAAAGGAAAGTAATTATTATAGAATATGTTACGCGTGGCAGAACTGTGATCTCGACGACAGATGGTTGACCAAGAAGTGTTAAGTAGATTGGTATGATTTCGATCGTGTAAACTTTGCACTCCACCAGACTAGCCAAGGGAAACGAGCAAGGCCCTTTAGAAGACGATGGCAAATTAAACGAAAAGACATTTCCCGATTTCTTCAGGCACTCCTTAGGTATCCGAACGGTAAGATGACTATCCATTTGTTTAAAACTCTTCGTGTGTCGTAGGATCGTAAATTCGTTTCGAAGAGAAATTCGAATCCACACGGCTTGCCAATACTTTTGACAACTCCTCAATTCGAACTGCACACTCAACGTTCCATTCTCGTTCAATATCGCTTCGGGGTCAAGTAGGATGCCAGTAGGCTCTGTTATGAAAATAAATATCAAATTCATCCCTCATAGGCGTTTGCATGGATTGCGATACCTGAAATATTGTTACTATTCAGTTGTGCTAACACGCACTTTATTGCGCCCTGGAGATCATTAACGGCTTCACTGACGAATCTTTGTGTCGCTGGCTGGTCCATATCTGATGGGGGAAAAACGCAATCGGGGTGTTTAATTTTGCAACAGTATAACTTGCCAGCTCTTGGAGTACTTTCAGCTAACACTATCAACCTAGTGTACGCTTTCAGCAACACGTAACATAAACAAGTTGTTGTATTCTGCAAGATTCTAACCTGGCAAAACTGTAGTGGGCGTGGTCCGTGCTGTTGATGTACTAATATCCGCGGCAGTTGTCAGAATTGGTAGAGATGTAGCCCGAAGATTCGCAGTGGGTGAGATTGTGATGCGTGGGGTCGCTGATCGCGAGGTCGTAGATACTACTAGAGCGTCCGTTGTACGTTGATTAGAACTTGAGGTGTTAAAGACGCTTGCCCTCCCCGTCACAGAGCGTGAAATTACAGAGGCAGCTTTTGAGTAAATGACATGATATCGAATTAATTTGACAGCGTCATTCTATAAGCTGCATGACATTCAAGGTAGGATGGGTAGTTTCCGTTTTCTTTGGGAATATTGGGTGTTCCTTACCTGCATCGGATGCATGCTCTAGATCGGCACCCTGTTCGAGTTTCACAATTGGTGGTGGTGGCGTTTTAAATCCAGCGAGTAATTCCATTGTATCAGCAGTTGGGATTCGCGTGGTACTAGGACCGCTTTTCTAGACGTTGAAAAAAATACTGATAAAAAAAAATAATTGCATGGTGTTGACATTGTATGTACCTTAGCCCATTTCAAAACTTCAACCAATCTTTCCTTTGGTGACAATTGCTGCTTTTCAATCTGCCGTTTTTTTCGGCCTATACAACAAAGTAAATGAAAATATGTCCAGCGACAGGTTACAACATTCGCCTCAGATGGTCGATAGATACATAAAAGATGAAGCCTTCAGTCCTCAAGTTATCATTATACCTTTTACTGGAGATTCCAGAGAATTGGACACCTGATCTGAAAATAAAACGATAGGGTCGACTGAATCGTAGGCATCTGCAGTCAACAAAGAATTCAGCAGAGTATCAGATTTCAGGGCGGCACTTGTTGCAGAAAATTCCTGGTCCTCGGCCGATGCAAGTATCGATACGGCACGTAACAGAGCATCTTCGATGTTACGCAAACGAATTGACTGTTCCTCGAGTCTGTCAAACAGAAACACGCACATTTCTTGTGGACAGGATGGCGGTCCGTCACTTGATTTATCTAAGGCAGGGTCGTTGGCCAGGCATCCGACAGCTGCTATAAGAACCGCCGTAATAATTTTGAGCAAGTGTATCGAAACGCGCGGTCTACCCATCTTTGACGCTGAATTGTGACCAACGCACATTTATAGCTTTTACGAGGGCACGCACAATTTTTTGTCTATAGCTCTACACATACATGACCTGCTCCTTCCGCTTTCAACAAAACGAAAAGTTTCGTCGGAAATACGCTTATTGAAGTTCAGCAATTTCAATGACCTCCAACATTACGCAGCGTACTTTGCTTCACTGATGTAAGCATAATTTTTGGTATTTTTAAATGAATCCGAATGCTCACCAGAAATTTACCCATCAACGATTTTACCAGTCGCTAACCGATAGGCTATATGTCGGCATTAAAACCGCATAAAACCGGACAGTATTTACTGTTTCGTTTTGAGACCAGATATTGATAACATAAGCCTGCTTCATTGTCTACAAAATAAGTGTCTGTCAAGTTTACCATTGTCTTGGGCTGATGCAGATTAGGAGATTCAGTCGGTTCTGTGCTTTTCCACTGTCAACGATGCAAGTTGTGCACGTAGTCTGCTTGTTGGCGGCCTTAGGGCTTTCAGCCGCGATTTTGCCAAAATCCATCGACTATTCTGGGTAATTAAATAAATTATATATTTGAAAGTTGTTCATTTCAATGCCATTGGAATTTACCTTTTGGATTTCAGCCATAAAGTTGTCAGTGTTTTGCCCAAATCGGAGGAAGGCCTTCGAACGCTACAGAATTTCGAGCGACAAGGCTTGATCAAATATTGGATTCACCCCGCAGGATTGAACCGCCCCGCATCCTTTCAGATATCTGCCAGCGATTTGGAACTGGTGTCCAATGTCCTAGCTGAACAAGCGTTGAGTCCGATCGTCCTTATTGATAATATTCAAGAGTAAATATGAGTGATACGACAATGTTTACGTAAAACGATCGCCCGTCACACTTTTCTCTATTTACTAGTCTAATCGAAAAGCAGAACAAGGAAATTCTTGAACGACAACTTCAGAATGCCAACAGCAAAGCGTTTGATTTCGAAAACTTCCACACATACCCTGAAGTAAATAATTTAACAAACTCAACATAACCGAGCGCACTGATGTTATCAAATGAATTAAATACGAATTATTATCATTAGTTACTTGCCTTTATGCAAGAAACGGCAGCCAATAACTCTTTGGTGAGTTACTCCGTCATTGGACAATCTTATGAAGGACGCGATATTGGCCAGGTTACAGTCCGAACAGGAAGCGCTGGAGTTAAACAGATTATCTTCTTGGAATGCGGAATTCATGCCAGGGAATGGATCACGGAATCCACATGCATCTGGATTTTTGATCAAGTGCGAAATTAATCATTAACAGAAATATCGTATCAAATTTCATAATTAGACGCATTCAAATAACAGTTGGCCAATGGGTATGGCATCGATGCCGAAATTACCGCATTGGTAGACAAATTCGACTGGATAATTGTTCCAACTTCCAACCCAGATGGATACGAGTACACGTGGGCATCGGTATAAAATCACCCCGTCAGGGACCGAAATATTTTTCAAGCAAATGTGATGGGAGTTAAACCTTTTTTTATCGAATGCTTTCCAAGGATCGTCTTTGGAGGAAGAACCGCGCGTTGACAGATAACGCACTTTGCCCTGGAGTCGATTTGAACAGGAATTACGATGCCAATTTTGGTGGAGACGGGTCATCTCCATTACCTTGCTCGGAAACAGTAAGCCAAATCTGTTTAGGGAATGTAATGGTCAAAGAATTAACTGATACGTGTAATTATGTGCCAATTTAGTACCATGGGGTGAGCGCCTTTTCCGAATCGGAAGCGGTAGCCATACGCGATAGTTTGGCAGCAAATAGGAGATTTGTCAAGGCTTTTGTCTCGGTCCACTCGTATGGCGGAATATGGATGTCTCCATACGGTTACATCAAAGAGTTGCCCCTAGAGTACGACGAAATGGTGTGATATTCACAGATTTTTTGAATACTTATTAAATTTTGTTCTGATTTTCATTTGCTTCGCTAGTATCGCGTTATGGCTATCGGGTGCGAGGCAATCACAGCAACTTACGGAACTCCCTTTGAATACGCCAATGAGGCAGCTATCTTGTGTAAGTATCGTAAATTTTCTAAATGAATTCGAAATTAATTTTCAGCATCGTATATCAGATTTGACATCGGGCACAACCAGAGATTACGCTTATGTCGGTAGCGATAACATAATTTACGCTTACACAATCGAGACGCGTGGAAAGGCTTACGGCTTCGTGCCACCGCCAAGTGAAATTTTGGAAACAGCCATCGAAACATGGAACGGTATTAAGGCTATGGCCTTCAACTTGTTGTAAGCTGTCACTAATTGCTACGGTTCTTTGTAATCTACGCTTATGAGCCACTACGCCTAAAAAATATACATTAATAAACGTCATAGAAAGTCTGTGACTATCTACCGTTCATTGCTTGCCGGATGGCTGCATTATTAATGCATCTATTGCTTTAATTATATCCTTTTGATTTCACAGAAATCAAGTGAAACTGGACAAATAACTTCATTTAAGCTTCCCTTATAGATAATATTAAAACACCCTTTCTCATTTTTTTAGGTTACCTGAATGAATAATGCAAGCTAAGCGTAAGAAAAGGAAAGAAGTCATTTGGGTTGATAAAACTGATGGACGAATGATGTACTCACAGTTGTTGGGTGTTTCGCGGATTGTAATCAGTCGTTCTGATGATTTGTGATCGTCTGGACAGCTGCCGAATGTCACAACACTTAGCCAGGCATCAATTCGGACCGGAAGCCCTCATGTCAAAAGAGTTATCTTGTTGGATTGCTGAACACTTGCTCCGAGAGTGGGTTCAAAAGGGTCCACTTGCAAGTAACCTTTGGTCAAATAAACAAAATAAAACAAAAATAAACACGGTTAATGGGTAAACAAGTAAAGTGGTTTGCGGGCAAATAAAAGGACGTTCAGTAATCGCGAAACAACTTTAATTAAATTTGGGATAGATTGTACCGTCCAATACAAATGAGTGCTCACCCTGCCAATCAATTTAAAAGAATCAGATTGCATTTGAAATCATTTTCACGAATTCTACAACACCTACGAGGACGCAGTCCACGTTCAACCCAGAAGGTGGCGTTTCCAGAGGAGTGGCTCTTAAAAATCACGCACGGTCGTTATCATGTCGGCATAAGCACCAACTGCGTCAAACACGATGATCACGTTAAGTGCCATTTAGGGGAAACCTTGCTAAGCATCACTAAAACAGTCTTACGTTTCATACCCAACGACTATGTATGTAACGGGCTATACTCCACAAGGAGTTAACATTACATTCTCAAGAATTCGACACCTTAAATTAACAACAGATAAGAAAAATTTGAATGTTACGTCACCTTGCAGCATGCAAGTCATTGTGCTAAAAGGCTTTAGTGTATCCCTAACTTAATAACAATGTTTCTGCGAGTTTCGGGACTAAGGAATTACGAAAATGAAATGTGAAATGTTGCAGACCTTCATATTAGACCCGGCACAGTCATCGACATCAAGTGCCACGTCGGTTATCGTGTTTCGATAGAATCATTGGAAATACACGACCTAATTCCGTGCAATGCTTTCTGATTCTGTATCGAGCAAGGTTTTTCATTAGTTTATCGATGTGGAAATAACGCTAAATAAGCTATCAACGACGAACGTTTCTTTAAAAAAAAAATTATGGTCTTTGCCAAACGAATAACTAGGACAGAATACCATGCAATATCAGCTTGATTTGACCGGAACGATCTCTGCCAAAAATTCCCAGCGCGCAAATGACGCATCCATCACTTAGTAACTGATTCACTGCGTCAAATTGTTCGAAAGAAAAACAGGCCATGGAAAAGGCGTTGCAATGCAAAGCGATTAATTACAGGGTCGCAGGGATCGTCATGCGAAGATTGGCAATGCGTCATTTAATGATATACAAATTTAAATTGCTGAGCATATTATACAAGGATTACCCAAATTTCAAGATGATTTGCATTATAAAACTTCAATAAAAAATTGCACAAGATTATCTTTCAACTGACCGACATTTTTTAACATTGGAAACATGATGCGACGGACATTTGAAATTGAAACATTGGTGTTCGTTACGGAGATTTGAAGTAAAACAGACAGGCCTACACGCAGGCCAGGAATATATGCGAAAGAAAGCGTTTTGATCGACAAAAAATTATTAAAAGTTAGCTCCATTAAGTGACAACATAGCTGTCTTATCGTCTCGCTGCCGACCTCTGCAACATGTAAAAGTAGTTCCGTTTAGCGGTCGCACATGTTGTTTGTTTTTTTCAAGAGTTCAACGCACATTTTTTATTCCGTTAAACCCTGTGTGAATTGGGCAATTGCCCAGAATTCCATCACCTACACGCGAAGATGTTTGTGACACTGACGACTTCCACACGGTAAGCGCGTAATAATTGGGGTCCATAAACCCAGTTGCCAAAGTGCTAATGAAATGACGACGTTCAAAGCGGAGTAACTTCACCGTAACTCGTATCTCTATAAAGTTTTATTTGCTCTAGCGCGGCGAGGGCGTCTCTTAAAACGTATGGAAATTTCCTACCCCGTCACGTTGAGCGATCCCAAGTCGAGATCCACACGAGCCGCCGGAACTAATGGAATGTCAATTCATCACGAGCCGTGAAGGTACAAGATCCATGGATGATGCATGACGAAAGAAATAAAAAGAAAGACCAAAAAACACATACTGTACATATCTGGGAAAATCCTTGTGTCATTTTCCCGTTATAGTACAACACGTTCTGCATCCAATTGATAGCGTTACCTTGCAATTCTTTAATTCAACCGGTGTCTTAAAAAGAAAATAGAGTCCGGTAAGAGATAGAACGTGATAAAACAATGATTTATATTCGCGATGCACAAGGATGTGGCACGGCCATAGATAAATACTTTTCTCTGGGACGGGGTAAAAATGTAAGCGAACGGTCACGTGCTCTCAGATTCGCCAAGTTCCAGATTGTTTACTAATTTATATTCGGTATCTTAGTATCTTAACGCTACAGATAGATTTGAAAAAGAATGGGGATTAGGCGGTTGAGCGAGGACAAGCGCAAATAATTCGACAGAGATACTCGCATCCTTGAGGTTGACACACTCCTTTCTTATCCAACAATAAAATACGAGTCAAACGGTGCAACAATTTCAGCTAACAGTCACTGCGGTCTTCGATTATGGGCTTTCAGTTTTATCGAACAAAAAAAGCGAAGGGTTTTTTTTTTTGTCTTCCCCTTTCGTTTTCTTTTTAACTGTTGGATAAGCCCAAATGCCAAAAGATAACGACAACGGAAATGTGTCACTTATGGCTCACGGACGTGACGCGATAACCTGGACGTTGCGGTAGTTAACAATTTTACGACAGTCAACACCAGGCTACACATCCGCCGAAAAAATCACAGGCAGGAAAAAGTCATTGAAAGGCGTCAAATAGCCTGTAAAACTAACGTCATTCAAGCTTAAGGCAGTCAAAAACTGCGCCTCTTCTTTAAAAAAAAAAAAAAGAAATGGAGGGAGGGGTCATTCGTCTCATAATGATAATGCCATCAAGTGTCCAAAGTGCTGGCAAACTATGCAAGCACTTAAAACCTCTTTTTATTGGCTTCCTTGTTTGCGATAGCAGTTACAGTATGCACTTCCTGTCTTTAAAAAAAAAAACGAAACCTCTTATTGCGCATTCGCTCGTAATCATCGTACGCTGAGTCAAGACGTTAAAAACGTGGGCGAGCATAGCCGAGTGGGCAGGTGTGGGAAAGAAGCAAGAGAGGGAAGAAACGCATTAATTTTCCGATAACCATTCAATTTGGTGATCGTATAAATGTATATACCCGATAAAAGATTTATCCGTTGCCTGAAAAAGAAAAACAAAACAAAAAATTCTTTTTCCCTAGTCGTGACAGACACATACTTGAGAAGGTTGTTAAAAAAAATGTTTGGCATCCGGCACGGAGATGAACGAGTCAACAGAAAACAAAAAAACAAACAAAAAAAAAAAAAAAAAAAAAAAGAGAAGGAGGAATGCAGCGATGGGCGGAGCATGACGGTTACCTGGACGAACGGGAGTGAGGATATGCGTGAGACGGTGTTGCGTCTCGAGGAAGGGCGATTCCTCAACTTGATTGGGCCTCGTCAGCCAATAAGAGGACGTCGGTGAGGGAGAAACAAATGTGGGTGGCGCAGGCAAAAAGGTGGAGTTTGGCCTTCTCTTTCGCTTGTCCACGCTGGCAGACACCGTCCATCCCGCTCGTCCCAGCAGCCGAAGAACGCAGGGGGCTAACCCGCGGCCAGCAGGGAACCCCAAGCGCTGCTCCTGTTCAGTTCCCACGCTTTCCCAAGTTACGTACTTGTGTATACACATCTCCCTCTGCTAGTCCGGCTCTCTCTTTCTCTCTTGCACTCTCACTATCTACCTCGCGCCTTGCTTCCCCAAAGCAAGACAACTCCTCCTTTTCTTCATCTACGTCTATTCGCTCTATCTATCTATCTATCTATCTATCTATCTATCTATCTATCTATCTATCTATCTATCTATCTATCTATCTATCTATCTATCTATCTACCATCCAAAAAAGAAAAAAAGAGAGAGAGAGAGAAAAAAAAAATCTTAATAATATTGGAAGATGCATGACAAACCTGTTTTGGGGCCCTAAGCTTATTCTTTCTCGATTCTTCTTTTTTTCTTCCCCATCTTCTTCTTCCTCCTCCTCCTGGAACCTTCGCTCCACTACCTGACTAGGCGCGAAGTCTTACCTGCGCGTTCAAGTCTCGTGCGACTGTGGCCACGTAATTATCGGAATGGAACGTTCGACTGGAATGCGATGCAATGCGATGGAGCGAATGATGGGCGAAAAGGTGGAGGCTATGGGGCATAGCCTCTCTCTCTTTCTCTCTCTCTGTCTCAACAATTCAAGAGGCATTCATCAAACGCCAATTGGTGCCAACACACATAGACATCCACACACACACACACACACACCCCTCTTTGGCGTTCAATGTCTCTCGGCAAGGGTCGTAAACACGCCACAAAACATCAGTCCCGAAAACAGTCGATAAACATTCCCCCGTCGATAGGCGAAACGAAGCGAGTATAAATAATAATCTAAACGAGCATTCCGCGGGCGACGAATGCGTGAGAGAAATTGCATCCCAACAATCATCGAAGAAGATGGAATAAAAAATCAAAGAACGAATCGACGAGTGTCGTGAAACAAATCAACTTTGCCTGGCTGTCGGTTCCACTGACTACGGCTTATTATTCGTCTCTTCATTTAATAGCATTGTATAAATGATCTGTTAGAAACAAACAAAAAATAAATTAAAAAAAAAAATCGTTTGACGAAGGAGACGGAGGGGGAATCCGTCCAATGCAGAAACGATTTAAAAGTGATAAAAAATGCAGCACATCGTCGATCCTTATTGCTTGCTACGGCAACTTAAAAAAAAAAAAAAAATATGTTGGCAGGGAAATCAATCGAGCATTGGCGTGGTGCGGCCAATTTTCACGTCCGACGGCCGTTTCACACCGGTGATGAACACAATCCTCGGTTCATTATCCACGCACGTTATCGCCTGCCGTCACGATAGCGCACGAAGTGTGTATGACTGAACGCCGTCACGTTCATCTACGCTGCTATATAAAATAGCCTACCACATCTACAGCTAATTCAATAACCGATCTTTGTCTTTATTTTTTTTACTTTTTATCACGTATTTTCAATCTTTTTCTTTTCTTTTAGGTGCCATTGTTTCTATCCAAAGACACGAAAGAGATAACGAGTCAGTTTGTGATAAACAGAAAAACATAAATAAATAAAATGAAAATAAACGTGTCTTGTAATCAACTTTTAGTTTGTGTTGGTGCTTTGATATTTCATTTGGCACTGTTTTAATACCTTGAAAGGCAACAATGAGGCATCTAATGGCACATTACTTTCTACTATGCAATAAAGTCCAAATCGTAAATCTTGAATCACGACGTGCGATAAACGAGTGACGAGAGAATCAGACAGAGGGAGAGAGTGAACACGAAATCGTCGTTCAAGATCACGCAAGTCAATCGGGAAATTGGCATGCGAGGCTGTCTCGGTCTACCGGGCTAAACACGGCAAAAACGAGTCGAAAGTGGCTATGAGAAACGAAGACACAGTTGGGATGAGAAAACGAAACAGAGGGAAAAAAAAACTAAAAAAAAACTAAACACAAGGCAAAAAAAGGCAAAAAAAAAAACAAAGGTGAAGGAGGTGAGTTAAGAGCAAGAAGGAAAGGTAGGCGGCCGTGGAAGTGGAAGGGGCACTGTTTGGCCATAGGGATGGCGATGAGGTGGCGAGGGGTGGGCCTTGTGTTCTATGAGAAAGCGGTGGTTAAGAGCTCCGGAACCAGAAATTCCAAACAGAGCTTCAGCACACTCGACGATTCGACTGTGTTCATCTCAGACGCATTGTGCGCAACCGCTCGCAGTGCCCCAGCACATTCAGTCTCGTGTAGAAGCCCGTAGAAGCTACTTGTCACCTTCTTTTTTTCTAGACACACAGAGAGAGAGAGAGAGAGAGAGAGAGAGAGAGAGAGAGAGCGTGCGAGAGAAGGAACTAACAGAGTTAGACGTACACGCAGAGAAAAAGACGGAGAAGAGAAAAAGAGAAAAGAGGAGGTACCAAATAAAAAGCGAAGCCTCCTCCTCCATACCTCCCTGCCCACTTTTATATCTCGGAAGAGCAGCGGTGGTTTTTTTTTCTGGTACACCTTGGTAAAACCTATCGGCGTGGCGTTGGAAAAAAAAAGAGGAAAAAAAAAAAGGAAAAAAAAAAAAAAAAAAAAATACGCTCAGGCCCCCGAACCGTGTCTCCCTTTTGTCGCTTATGGTCAACGCATTCATTCGTTGACTAACTGTCTACTCGGTCAGCAGCAACTACAGCAGCAGCTACTAGATCGCCACCGCACTCAAACATGTAAGTCTGTCGCAATTTTTACTCAACTCTATTCACGGTACTTAATAAAATCGTAATGATAAAGTGTAGAGTAGACAGTGATGCTAGCACTCGGATACATTCGAAGCAATGCGAAATTAAGCGCACGGTTTGTTATATAACGACCGTTCGTAGTGCCTTTCTATTTGCTGGTGATTTGGGAAACGAAACGTTGGGGTCGCAATTCAAGAATTGTATGGTCCTATGGCAATTTTGTAGTAGCCCTTTTTGTTTAATTGAATTATATCGGGAAATCAAGTGCCTCCGTTCGAGTTAAGTCAATCGGAGACGGACTGTAATTGATTCAGAAATGCTAATCAAACGACTGTGGAGAATCGAATTCGATTGTTTGCTTAACTGGCTCCAGCCAGGCCTAAACCATGGAAAAGTAAGGTTCCCGCAATTATCAATTAGTTTGAAATCACGTTACGAAACACGCGAAATTAGATTTTTTTTTTTTCCGTTTACATTCAAAACAAAAGGAGGGAAATAAGAAAATACATGGGGAAAACCCTAGGCGCATCAAGTGGCACGCTTCGAAAATTAATTGTATAGGTTTATCCCCAGAAAACTATACGGTCCCCAATTGGCCGTATATAATTTTAACCGAAAAAGAAAACAAAAAAATAAGGAAGAAGAGAGGGGAGACGCATATCAGGGGCCGGGTAGTGTGCTGCGCTTTATAAGAGGGCTGCGCGCGTGCAACAGAGAAGTGATGGGTAAGACAGGTAGCTACGGCTCTACAATGCCAAAGGGGCTCCGAGTGGTGGCACGCGGTAGCTCAACAGGCCGCAGCACGGTAGCCGTCGGAGGATATTATACTTGAACTGGCACCCAATGGTGATCGGACGGCAACCCGAATACCACCCAACGAAACTATCAAACAACAATTTTTCTTTTCCCTCCGTTTCTTGCACTTCGCGCGGACTTCTTGACGAATCGAAACGTGGCTAAATGCGCGAGAGCTTTGGAACTAATATCGAATCCCGAAATGGAACAGTTAATGAACGGGAAACTAACATCGAAAGGGCCAGTCTCGTAATGGGACGCGAAGAAGGGAGAGATTTGATTTTTGGCAGCATTTAAATTAGAAAATTGTATTAGGTAATGGGATTGAGGAATCTATTGCGCTGGACTCAAGAATGCGAAGCGGCTCGAGAAAATTACAGGCTAAGTGGAATGGGGGGGGGGGGTTTGCCTTGCGTGTTTTACCCGAGTTACGGTCGTTGTAAGGCAAACAAGCCGAACGCGACCGCGGTCATTATCTCATTCTTTTCAATTAAATGGTTAAAGGGCCGAAACTAAACAACTACCAACCTATACACGATATCGATTTACGCGCTGTCCGGCGGTTTAAAAAGTCCGATGGGAAAGGAACGGAACAAAAACAGTACAACAACATAAAAGGCGAAAAATTGTGGAGTAGGAGGATCTCTATCACCACACGCGGCGTCTGTTAGTTTTTTTGGGGGGACGGGGGAGGGGTGGGGTTTAAAATACAATAGAAAATCCTTTTGTTAGTTGCAAACTGCTCTTTCCTCTCGTTTAAAAAAAAGAAGAAGAAGAAGAAGAAGAAAAGACCCTCTAAATCGATCGCTTTCCGCTTAGCTGCTTTTGTGTGTTTGGGCGCTTAGTTTTTGTTCACTCTAAACACACACGAACACGAAGACGGACAAGAAAAAGAGTCGAGACAGGGAAGGAGGTACAACATAAAGTTGTTTCAACAATTTTGTTTTGCGAGGAGTTTCACAATAGGCGCATCCATTCCATACGATTGAGCAATAATGGCCGCTAAAGGCCAAACATTCTTCCGTTTTTTCCCGACAACTTGGCTGAGCGGAAAGGCCAACACACGAATCTAAACAAGACTCGCAATGAAAGCGAACCTTTCTCCACGAATAACAACGATCTCAAACCTTTATTTTTCTGTTGTTTTTAAAACAAACGACTTTTTAAGTCCGGTCGACCCCTTTTTCTTCTCTCTCCCTCTCAAGTTTTTACCTTTTTCTGATGGCCCTGATCTTCCTACAAGAAAAGAAAAGATATATGGCTCTCATCCACTAAGTTCGATGAAGCAGAAAGAAGAGAGTGGGCGGTAAATGAGCGCGTTTCAGACCAGTTTTCTCTGTCTTCCTTTTTTTTTCCAGTCTTATTTTCAAGCGTTTAGGTCGCACTTTGACCCCTTCGACTGCGTCCAAAACACCCAAAATCTAAAACACAATGCGCCTTCTACCCATGCACTATAGAGCTATCTAGATTGTATGCATACATATATCTATATATATATATATATATATATATATATATATATATAGACACACATCGAGGCAGAAAGAGATATGTATGGATGGAGGGCAACGAAAAGGGTCGACCAAAAGGCTGTAATTACTAACAACAACAAAGAAAAAGTTGTGGAACGGCCCGTAGGTTCTACATGATGTCTATACGCGTATGTGTGTGTGTGCGATGAGTGGGCTATACTGCTGCGCTCGCTATGCGCTCCTTCATATACAAGTCCGATGCATTCCAGCAAAAGTCTGAGAAGACTCCACCAGCAGAGGAGCGAATGCATTATTATTACTCTATTCCTCTTTCTCACGCTTTCCACAACAATACCTCCCACCATTTTCTTGGACGGGAAAAGACTTTTTTTTTTCCTTTTTCTCTCCCTCTTTCACAGTTCCATCTTTTCGAGCCCCCGACCCCCAACTACTCGGCTCGCAATCGGCACACCCACAGCGCGGGCGGCATCACATCGGTAAGCATCCGGCGGGTCCCACGGATCGCCGAGATAAAGCCGTTTACAGCGTTAGAAATTCGAAGCGAAAAATGTGCCACTCGATTCGCGAATGCCGATCCTCGTAGGAGCGACGTGCACAAAGTGAAGAAGTCAAACAAATTTTTTCGAAAACTCGGGGGGTTATTTTTAGCAATCCATTTTTATGCATTTATTTCCATAGTCCATAGCGTCCCTGAGACCGTCATGGCTATCGTTTCGACTCGAAGCGCATCGAGGTTTTAGAAAATTGGTGCCGCTGACCATTCCTATCGAAGTGAACTTGCAATCCCTCAGCTAAAAATTCCTCCCGCTCATAAAAAAAAAAAATTAAAAAAAAAAAAAATAAATAAAATAAACCCTACCCGATATGACATCCCCTGTGCAACAGAGCTACAATAGTCCAGACATACCGTCAACGCCCCATTTGCTTCTTCGGACGAGCCGAAAAAAGGAAAACGAACCGTCGTTTTTAACGGGCATGCGACCGTTTGCAAAACTCGTATTCGTTCCTCTTTATGACACCCGAACGACGGCCGTCGGGCATCTATCAAGATGTCCGTGTGTCGGCTTCGGTCGTCTACGATCAGTTTCCCTTTTTAAACACTTGAAAATAAAATAAAACAAGATATCTGTCTCCACCCCCGTGTAAAAAAAAAAACAAACAGGGAACGCAAAACTAGTTTTGCGTATATGGTCGATGCTGCCTGGCGTTAAGGTCGTGTCGACAAGGTAGAAAAGAAACGAAAAGTTATTGCGAGTGTTTGCGGAAATAGACGCAAAAAAAAGGCTTCATTTTTCAGGGTCGTATTTTGTGCTCGATGTCCGAGGATGGTTGCGGTGTTACAACTTCCAAGAGTTCATTGACTTTTCCCAATTTCTTGCTGTCGAGTGTGGACGTAGACAAAAAAAAAATGTTTAAGTTTACGGGGGAAAAGAAATATATAAACTTTTTAAAGAAAAGCCCATCATTAAATGAATCTTTTTGCCATTGACTGATCGTAAAAAAAAAAAAAAAAGATTTTTTTTAAGCAAATTTTTCTTGTTCAAGAATTCTGTCAAAGTTTACGTACGTCTCTTTTTTTCATAACTTTCGTGGCACCCCCGCCATTTCCTCGGTTCAAGAAACTCTTGCGCCTCGTGCCTCGCAATATATATGCCCCACGTTGGCAGACGAGCGGTCGTATACTGGAACAATATAAGAAACGACATACGTTGGGGGGGCTGCAAAATATTTTGGATAGTGAAGGGGGAAAAAAAAAATTTCAAAACGAATTGAAAACGGTAAAAGATGTGCTGCTGTAGCCAAAGGTATCGAGCTGCGATAGGTGCAATGAACCGTTACGCAGACGGAGTAGCCTAGTAGACGTATGATGACGGCAACATTTACAACAGAAGCGGCAGCAATACGGAAACAGGCTGGAATCGAAGCGTGCAATTTTTCCTTGAAAAAGTATGCCCATAGCAGGCCGTCCAAATTTCTCCGCAGTATGGAAATATCAATCGCATTTCTCCCCCCCCCCCTTTTTTTTTCCTAGCCAGGTTCCATATTTTTTGTTGCTCTTTTGCCCGCTTTTATTGGACGCGACTGCCCGCAATCCTTGGCAAAAAAAAAAAGGGGAGAGAAACAGCTTCTTTTTCGCTTCCCTTTTTGTGGTGCGGTTTGCCACACACTCTTTCTCGGACCTGCGATCAAAGTGAGGAGTTGTTCTTTTTTTTTTATTTTGGCTGCCGGCCCAGCAGAAAAACCAACCCCAGAAAGATAGCGTCGCCATATTTTTTTTTTTTTTGGTCTCCTATTTTTATATATTGCAGTCGGTGTCGTGTGTCTGCGCGCAGGCAAACACCGAGACGAAAACACGCACATACGCTCTTGTTTTGGTTGAGATAGAAGACATGGGAGGAGCGATGGGACACCTTTTTTTTTTTTTTATATTTCTACCTTAAAAAGAAAAGAAAGAAAAGGCACACCTTTGATTAGGGTTATCCATGCACCCACCCTCCGTCTTTTTAACGAAAAGATCCTTTGACATCCGTATGGCAATGGGCAGACAAACCGAGAAAGGGAGGAGGATACGGTGCCAATATTTGCGCTTCAAAGTCGCCCTTTTCTTGCGGCCTTTTTTTTTTAAGTTTCTCGTTTCGTCCATGTTTAAAGCGAAACGCACTTTAACAAAAAAAAAAACAAAAAAAACAATCGCAGGCTACAAGAGCGTTTGCTTTTCCTTTTTTTTTTTCTCTTATTTTCCTACGACGTCTCAATTTCACCTACAGACAGAAAGACATACGCAGAGGGAGAGCAAACGGGACGGGCCTCATTTATTTTCTCCGGCGGCCCCTTCTTTTCTTGGATAGACCTCCTCCCTTTAGGCTTTTACATCCTGTCTCAATTGAGTTTGATCAATGTTACGTCTCGAAAAGTGAATGCGACAAACGCAGTCAGAGGTGGGCGGGATGTGTATGAAGAAGGCAAGTTTAAGAAAGAAAAAAAAAGAAAAAAAAAAAAAAAGGCAAAGAGAAAACGAAGATGGACCGCTAGTTAATTGAATCTCATCTTCTTCTCTTCTCCCGTTTGGGTTTGCCTCTTTTTTTTTATTTGAGATTTTTTCTAACCAATTTTCCCACGCACGTTTATACTGTGCGGCTGGGAAAGAGAGAGAAGAAGAAAAAAAAAAAAAAAAAAAAGTAAACTCAAAAATAAAAGGCTGCTTCGGACGATTGATGGAAAGTGAATGGTAGATGGGGGAGGGCCGGGAAGGCATTCCACAGTTTCGAGGGCAAAGAAGAAGAAATGGCGGTGAAGATGACCCTCACCATCGCCACCCACTCCCACAATCCGAAAAATTCCAGGTCCGATTCTGACATTTTTATGGCAACTCGCTGATTATATTTTCCCAACGCGATCTACGCGTTTCACCCATCGGATCGAAAAAGAATTCATCGGCTATCAAAAAGCCTCTCTCCCTCTCTCTCTCTCTCTCCCCTATCGACTTTAATATGATCAAAACAAGAGTAGATTCCCTCATGTTTAACAAATGAACGAGAAATCTTTTCCCCCTTAAACAGCCCAAAGGCGGAAAATATTTAAACATTTACCCAGACAAAGTTGATCGCTGTGTAACACGTTTAGTAGGATGACTAACACACGGACCTCCGCCCACTTTCCATCAAACGTAATCCATCAAGCCGGAGGTCTTTCCCAGCCCGGCGCGGATGGTGGGCAGAACGCAAGAGAGGCCGGGCATGGATTGTCAGCAATCAATGACGGGTGTTTACCTGACCGTATCATTAAAAAACAACAACAACAAAATACGTTTAAAACGTCGAGGCAGAAACACACACACACAATCAGCGTTGTGTGTCTAAAAAAACCTCAATAGAGTCTGCCCATTTTCAAAGTTAAAAGACTTGCGATGATCGATCGAGCCGAAAGGCAATTGGTTAGGCAGGAAATTCACCACAAGTCAAAAGACTCCACTGTTCGCTGTTCTCTTTTTGTTTCCAGCCTTTCTCTTCTCTTTTTGTTCTTACGCTATTGTTTTAAAGATTGCCCCCTATCCCCCCTCCCCCCCCCCCAAAAAAAAGAAGTTGACCAAAGGTGGTCGGTTTCACTGTTCGTTTCCGTTATATGCGCATTTGAAGTATAGCAACAAATCAGAGGATATCCTCTCTTACTTTGCGTTCCGGGTGGAGTAGAGTGGTTGACGCGCGAAGAATTACACAAGTCCATCGCCTGTTCCATCCTTTGTAAAGGTGAAAGAAGAAGATAGGGGTCAATATTTGACTTCCGCCTCTCTTGTTGCATTTGGCAAACCTCCGGTTCTCTCGCCGTCCTGTTTGGACACACACAAATAAGAAAAATAAGAAAGAAATATTAAGTGTGTTGTAGATATTGTCTAGGTATACAGTCCAACAATATATATATATATATATATATGTAAGGGAAAGAAAGGGAAGACGATAAAGAAAAGTCACTTGGCACCTGACGTCATCGCGTTTGGGCAGGTAGAAAAATAAGGGGAAGGGAGTATATGGAGGGAAGAAAAAAAAAAAAGAAAAATTATTAACAAACCCCCAAAACCATCAAAAGACATACAAGCGTCCAGCAACAATACCATATCGGAGAAAGAAGAAGAAAAAAAGTTTTACGACTCTTGTCTGAATGGCTGGTGGGCCACGAGTCGGTTCTAGCACTTTCGCGTTATTATTCATTTTTTTTTTCTTCTTCTCTATTTTTACAATGACAAAAGAAAAGATGGGAATTTTAATTTCTTTGCATTCGCAGACGGACAGCCAACAGTTGATCGCCGCTTTCGAACGAAACGCACGAAAACAAAAAGGACAATCACATTCGCAAAAATGTTCGCTGTTATGCCATACGACACGGAGGACAGGAGCGCGGCCTACAGGCGCAGAGTGGCTCCTCGTGCCGATTTTGTGTGCAAGTATTGCCAGCGTCGCTTCACCAAGGTAAAAATATGGCCGTTGAATCTTTTGAAACGGACGCTTTACCAGTCAGCGTAAAAAGTTTTCGATTCGACGTGTCATTCAAACTGCTGGTGATTTTTGATTCGTATAGGCCTACAATCTCATGATTCACGAGCGCAGTCATCGCGACGACGTCACCTACACCTGCGAGGTCTGCGGCAAAACCTTCAAGCGGCAGGACAACTTGAAACAGCACAGGTAACTATAATACATAACAGACGAGCAAAGTCTGCGGCGACTCATCAGAAACTTGTTCAAAGTGGTCAATCATTTGACACATTAAAAAAAAAAAAAAACCCATTAAGACATGAAAGGGTGGAGCCTACACGTAACGTGCCCCCTGATACATAAAAAGAAATGAAAAAAAAAAAGAAAAGAAAACTAACCCAAAGATTTTCTTGATTGTTTTCTGTTGTGAATACGAGAGAGACACCTGTCTTTGCGACTTGCTTATTTTACATTTTCATTTTTCATTTAAAAACAAAAACAAACAAAAACAAAAAACAAAATCAAAAAATCTTCATGGCTGTCTCAATACTTTCTCTATCGCAAAAAAAATCTATGAATAAATAATAAATAAAAAAAAACAAAAAAAATTCAAATCAAATAAATCAAAAAAAAAAAAACGAAAACTCTTCGAGCGACCAATCCGTCATCTCAAACAGTATTCGTTGGCCAATGACATAACCTGTCTTTAAAGAAGAAAAAAAAAAATTAAAACCAACAATTTCTTACGTTTAAAAACTAACTCATTTTGCATGTGTTCCTTGGTTTCGCAGGCATCGGTAGACTCCATCATCACATAAATATGAACCCCGTTTCTGCGGCCCGCAATATACACACTCGCAATGCGCCTCTCCAGCGTCGCTACGTACGTCTCTGTCTCTCTCTCTCTCTCTCTCTCCCGCTCTTGTCTTTCCTGCTTGCTGGACTGTTTTTTTTTTTTTTGCTGCCATTTTCCCACCATTTCACAATTCTTTAAAAAATTCTTTAAAAATTATCCAACGATTCATTCGCTTTTGGCATGGGCCAAGCTGCTTCTTTTAGCGCGTATGTGCTTTATATTAATATGTCCTCCTCTCCCTTCGGCTGACGTTAAAGGAAGAAAAAGAGTCTCGTTCGAAAGGCATACGCAACGACATTAACCCAAAATCCCATTCCAGTTTTCATACTAATTGAATAGTTTTATTCCGCTTTACTACGCTATTACAAAAAAAAAAAAAAAAATGAAAGAAAATGAGCGCCCCCAGTGTTGTGTATATATGTGAAGGCTTCACATCCTTTTTGTGTGTTTGCTGGTGGAAAACGTTTGTTTAATGTGTCCCCCCCAGTTTCTGATGATGCGCACCGCACGACATTTTTCTTTCGACCACGAACAAAAAAAAAAAAAAAAAAATCATACAAACAGAACAAACAACCAAACAAAACGCGCTTAAATTGTTTAATTGCAGAACTATCCACGGTCCCGCTTATCGCTCGACGGGCATCTACATCCCGGCCATATGAAGCACGCACGCTTATTCGGATAAAATAAAGATTCGCGCTATCGCCGCCCCCCCCCCCACTACCCTCTACCCCCCATTTGTTTTCTTTCAAGAAATTGTCTCATCCAAATCTTTTATTATGGCATAATTAATTAGAACAAGTAAAAAAGGAAAGAAAAAAAAAAAAAAAAAAAAAAGAAGGTGAAATGAAAAAATTCGAGAATTTTTTTAACTACTCAAATTGCAAAACTAACATCCTATAGCACAAATCGAAAACGATTTTTTTTTTTTCGTACCCCTTTCGAGTTTGGTTCATTTGAATCTTCCTTCTTCTCTTCATCGATGCCAATTGATTAAGAAAAAAAAAACGAACTTCTCATTTATTCTTTCTGCGTGTTTCAATTTTTGCTGCCGTGTTTTGTATGTGTGAATGCATCTGCCTTTCAAAGAAAAAAAAAAAATGCGACGGAATCCGTCCAGCCTTTTTTGTACATTATAACTCCTCTGTAGGAGAGAGACGATGCCTGTGCCTCTGTCAATCCGATTCTTATACCTTCACGTTGACCTCTTTAAAAAAAAAAAAATGAACTTCTTTTCTATTTTCCTTTGTTTATTATTTTTTATTCAAAATTCCCATTTCACATTTCCCTCCCCATGTCGTGAGTTGCACCCGGTGTGTTGTGAGAAAAAAAAAACGGGCAAATCGGCACCTTTTCTATGGAAACAGTAATTTTCTTAGAATTTCTATTTTTTTTTTGTACGTTTGGTGATGACAATTTTTCCTTTCCGTCAAAAACGAAAAGAAGAGATAAAAAAAAAAATGAGCCAAATTTCAATGAAACTCACTCTTGCTGCGGATTTCGTCATTGCTGTTGCTCTTCTTCCTTCCAACCCAATCATCACGTGCGATAAAAGAACAACAACATAACACTTCAGTTGGAAATTCGTCAAAAAAAAAAAGTATACAACTTATTTTTCCCAGTTTTGATACCAGAGAGTCACATTTGTTTTTTTTTTCCCCTACCTATTTCTATCCATATATTTCTCCTTTACCTTTAGAAAAACAAAAAGAATCTTTTATATCATTCTCCCCTAGT
The DNA here is from genome assembly GCF_022539665.2 of Daphnia carinata. Classification (NCBI taxonomy): domain Eukaryota; kingdom Metazoa; phylum Arthropoda; class Branchiopoda; order Diplostraca; family Daphniidae; genus Daphnia; species Daphnia carinata. Next base: position 8,315,620 of record NC_081333.1, read on the forward strand.
ATACCCTTTCTATCCTTTTTTTTTTTTTTTTTTTTGTTCATCGCTTCCTCTCACCTCATCCCAATATAAAGATGTATCGTTACTTTTCTTCATAAAAAAAAAAAAAAAAAAAAAAAGAAAGAAAAAAAAATCTCACTTCATTTTTCCTTCTGATTTCTTCTTGTTTCTCTTAGCCCCTGTCGGAAAACGACCGCAGGTAGCACTCGAGTGTTTATTATTTTTTTTTTTTTTCTTTCTCTTTTTCTTTGATTCTTTATGATAGATCACACGTCATTATTCATGTCCTCTCTGTCTATCCCTCCCCTCTCTACCTTCCGTATTGGAAAATAAATAAATAAATAAATAAAAGCCGCTTTTTCATCCAATTGTGTCTCGTAAGTTTTTCTCAATTTTGCGCAATATAATCCGATTGCATTTTGATTTCTTTCTCAACAACAACAAAAAAAAAAATCTCCGTTATTAACAGCGAGTTCCCTGATTGGATTCGTCTGAAGGGCGTATCAATTTAAAGCTTTAGACAAAACAAAACAAAAAAAAAAATCCAATTTCGAAATTTGGATAACTGCTAATGAAGGCGCTAGAAATAGTCTGCATCAGGAATACATAATCAAAAAAAACCTGAGAGAAACGTGAGACATTCTTTTGCACGTTAGAACAAAAAAAGAAACACAAATTGTTTGCATACCAGCAAACATTTTATTCATCGCTCAGAATGTTTAAGAGAGAATCAAATTTGTCTTTCACGCTGTTATGCAGTTCAATAAGCATCCCCCCGTTGGGATCGAAGCTACACGGCCATGTCTTCTGTCACTGCATAACAAACAAAGACACTGTATGCCAACTTTAGCGTGAAACTGCTGTTTATTCTCGAAGCAAAGTGGCTACGCATAATCCCGCACAAGGGGAATTCGTGCATTTCTAGCATACGGAAAACGGCGCATCACACAAAAGATAGGAATAAAGAAAAATATCCACAAAAACAGCGTTTCTCTCCTTGAACTGAAACAACGAAGGGTTACTAAACATTCAAAGTCAAATATATACTTAAAAAAAATTGGCTATTTTGATATTCAACTCGAGTACCACTCTCTCTCTCTCTCTCTCTGGTCCCAAAAACCGTTTATCTTTTTCGTTCCGTGGGAAGAAAGAAAAACACATCATCATCATCGAATATTGAACTCCCCATCGTCATTCCCGGAGTAGATATCGCAGATAAATTCAAGGGAAAAATGAAAAAAAAAAAAAAAAGAAAGGAAAAGGGAAAAATATTTTTTAAAGAAAAAAAGGAGAAGAAGAAGAAGAGGGTCTACAACTGTTTGGAAACGGGCGTTGTGATATCTTTTGCCTTCACGTACACAAAAAACAACAAAAAAAACGAAGCGTGTAGAATAGACGAATGCGTGCCATTATGCAAAACCGATGCGGAGGTGATGACCGTTTGACCGAAATGCCCCGAAATAAAGAAAGAATCTCTCTCGCTCATTCACATGCTCAAACAGCAGGCAAAAGAGAAGGAAGGAGAGAGAGAGAGAGAGAGAGAGAGAGCGGATGAGACACACACACACACACACACACACATAGGAAGTTGTCTGTGTGTGTGTGTGTGTGAAGGGCTTCAAACAAGTCATTCTTCATCATCAGCCAGCCGCGGATTATGGATGCGCCCAGTTCAAACAACGACCGCGACCGTCTAAGAGAGATAGAGAGAGACAAGAGAGGGGAGAAAATTATTCATGGCCCATGTCTTCTCTTTTTTTTTTTTTTTTTTCTTCTTCTACCTTGTCCTGTGGCATATGCCCAAAAAAGCCAGTGGGGGAAATAAAGGAGAAGAAGAGGGCCGGCCCGGGTGTAGCTGCGGCGCATATTGAATTAGCTGCCGTGACGTTAATGTCCAAAGTCATTCGGCGCGGATTCTTCTTCCTCTCCTCTTTAGATCTATCTCTCATTCTTATATTTTTCTCTTCTTCTACGTCTCTCTTTCCCCCCCCCCCCCCATTTCTTTCATTTCTACCTTATTGATTTGATTAATACCTCGTTTTGAACTGCTTGCACGATAGGCATATCTTCTCCAAACCATTTCACGTTGTGTTTTTGCAGCTCATAAATTTTGACGCACTGTTGGATCATTCAACAATGAATCAATGAAAAGAAAAGAAACGAAACGAGTCAAGAATTTCTAGAAACGCATTCCACCCCCTGATGTGTTTTATTTTTTTCTGTCCCATAGCTTCACGACGAGAGTTTCCAGTTTGTCTACGAGTACGAAACCTTTCAATTATTACTGCCATCGTTTGCGTGAACCAACCAAAGCTAAGAGCCCTTTTCTCTTCTTGCCGGAGTAGTTCGATTGGGAAAAAAATGAGTTTTTTTTTCTTTCAGAGAGATGAATGGCATTCACGAACGAAACGGACTGAATAAACGCCCTCCGGATGATGAATCAAACTCCTCTGTGCTGGCGTGACTATCTTATTCTTGTAGACACGAAGGAGGAGACAGAAGATGGACGGGGATTCAAAAAAAAAAAAAAAAAAAAAATGTTTAAAAAAATGGGAGGGTAAAGAGGATTTTCAAAAAAAAAAAAAAAAAAATAAACAACAAGAACATGAAAGACGTAGGAAAAACGATCGTTCGTGACCGTCCTCAAGCAAAAAATGGCAAAGCGGAGGGTTACGGCAACAGCGAGACATCGATAACAAAAAAAAAACAAAAAAAAAACTAAATAGAAAGGAGAAAATCTATAAAAGATGATGTCCTTGAGCGAAGCAAGTTTTCTATGTGTGTGTGCGGTGCCTCTGCGCCGGTGGTTGTGTTGTTCTGCCCCGTCAACAAGGGAGGAAGGTAAAAAGAAAGAAAAAAGAGCGCTTCTACGGAGTATATATTTGTCACCGACAGAAAACAGCTCGTAAGTCATCGATTGATTTTTGGAAAGAGGGAGAAAAAGGGCCCCAAACAACACACAACGACACACACAAAAAAGCGACAGAGAAAAATAAAAATAATAAAAAACGAAAATACAAGAAGAATAAAATTTCAAAATAAAACAAGAATAAAAGACAGTCGGCGGGGGTTATGTGCCGACTCACAAGACAAGTCGTGGTCCACAAGTCTGACAGTTTCCCGTTTTCAACCTTTCATTTTCTCATTCTCTCTTTGGGGTTGCCTATGTGCTATGTCTCCTAGAGTACGTAGAAAAAGTATTCATGCACCATTCAAACATAACGCTGTGTTATATTTTCGTCATTTCACTCCTCCTGTCGGCATTTTGTGTGTCTCCTGTCCTACTCCCGTCTTCTCTCCCTCGTCCAATGATGGCGACTTTACGTAACTTACATTCATCGTGTTATATAGGAACACACAAATACGAAAGAAGGGGACAGAAAAAAAAAAAACCTGTCTAGCATTTTAAAAGGAAAAAGAGCAACGGAAAAGGACAGAAATGATCCCGCCGCAAAACGTTTAACGGATGTCGCCGCTTCCCGCTGCGCTGATCCGCTGCGCAACATCCCAACAGTTTGCCACTCCTTCGTTTGTCATTCCCTTTTTTCTTTCCGAAGTTAACTTTTTTCTTCTTCTTTTTCCCCATTGAAACGACATAGAACCAAACAACAGACATCGTTGCAAAGATTCAATTTACATTCACTTCGTTCTTCTCCCTACGTTTTGTTTGCATGTTATTTTTGTTGTTGGTCGACTCTATGGCCCAACCATAGCAGAGGGTCAATGTTGTTTTGGTCCAACAATGTTGGAATGTTACAAGCGAAAACCATAATCCTGCAGAATGGAGCCATTAAAAAACAGCGCAGCGAGGATTAGCCTTTTGATGGCCGTACGGTGGGATACAACGACCCGAGTCATTTGATCTCTTTAGCTTTTTAGGAAACACAACACACACAACACACACACACACACACACACAAATCAATGGGCTTGCCTATTTCTTTTTCAATAGAAATAGTTGATGGGTTTCGCTTTCGCTAAAAGAAAAAAAAACGCACAACAAAAGAGAGGAAGAAAAGAAATAGGCCCATAGTCCGTTCGTTGAACCGGCAATATTGTCTTAAGTGGCAAAACGGCGATAGTTAAGACGACCCAAAACCAATAACACGAGGGTGTCCATCATCCTGATGACCATCGCCTCTTTTCCACCTGTCACATTAAAAAAAAAATACCACTGGAATTTGCGTCTACGCCATCGCTTTATAATGTCTACAATGCACGTTCGCAGTCACATCCTGTGTTTTCATTGGTTCTATATGTGCGCATGTATTTTTTTTTTTTTTTTTGCTTCCCTCCCCTATGCCTTCCATGGCCGAGCGCCACATTTGACAGTCAATATTGTTTCAAGAGAGTCTAGGTAATATATATATATTTTTTTCTTTCTTCCCAGCCATTTGCCATCAGACGACGGGAGACCGAACTATTTCACACAAGAGATAAATGAACCTGTTGTACATGTAAAGCAACGGTGACGTTTCCCAACCGACAACTTTTCCTGTTTTTCTCCCCCCCCCAATACTTAACACGAAAAGCATAGATTCAAAATCGAAAATAAAGAAAAAAAATAAAATAAAATAAACACGGAAAAGATGACTACATTCTCTAAGATTCTCTTGTCCCTTAAAAAGCAAGGAAAAGAAAAAACGAAACAAAAAACAATGGCTGATTCAATCACATTCCAAAACGAAGGATGACGCTGACTTAACATGTAAGCAAAATGGTACGGGCATGGGTGACGCTCATACGGGAGATGAATGAGAACGTTTCAATTTGTCGAGACGATGGTGGGGACTGGACGTTGGGTTGAAAACGATGTGGGCGCGTGATATTCCCAAGAAAATTGTCTCTTTCTCTTTTCTTCTTGTTTTTTTTTTTTTTTTTTTTTTTTTTTTTTTTGGAGACAAAAACAGAAAAAGGCGGAGGCGGTTTGGGAGAGTGGGCAACAAATCACTTTTATCCGATGCATCGTGACAAGAGTTATTCAACTTTGGAGACGAATGTTTCCCAAACAACACACATACACACACACAAAAAAAAAAAAAAAGGGGGGGAAAAGAGGAAGCGACCGATCAACCGAGTAGGAGAAGCGCTCTGAGCAGCCGCGCCGATGGCGGTGACAATCGGCGTCGATATAAGGCCATCGCAAGCCAAAAGAAAGAGGAGGAACACATTTTCTTTAGCTGCTCAGTTTCGACTTGTGGGAAATTTATGGGACGATTGCAAAAACGCCAAGTGCGTTCAGGACCTGTCGGGGGCTGCTGTTGCCGCCGACACCATCACCGAAGGCCTCCTCCCACCCCCCCCCCCTTTTTTTTTCTCCGAAGAACAAAAAAAATAAAAGAAACTCCTTTTGTGCTTCTTGATGGGTGGCCGGCCACCAAATGCGATGACTATTCCAATACGTTCTCTTTCTCTGTGTCTTCGTGTATCTATCTCTTCGACTTCTCTGAAGTCCTTTTCCGTTAATTCCCGTTCAGGCCCGAAATGTTGAAGTCACAGTAGGCGAGCCTCTTTCCTATGGCAACATCACATGAAGCTGCTAGCTGCCTACGTGTATGAAGAGACGCTGTTAAGACTCTTCTTCTTCTTTTGTCAAAGATAACATCAACCGCGGGCCGCGCACTTCGATAGACCCGACAGCTGCGAGGAAGGAGAGGCTCACAACATAAAGAGACGAGCAAAAGAGGAAAAGCGCATCAGACGGTAAAGGCCGATATCCATTTTAAATCCAGTCTTTCGATCACTCTTCTTCGTCCTCGAGACGTTGGTGAAGAAGAAGAAAAAAAAACACATTGCACAAGAGCGCGTACTGTGTCGGCCACATAGACGTGTGGCGATGATGTACGATAAAGAGCAGTTGCCTACAACTCGAGCACATCTTTGATTTCTTTATCAATGGACGTCAATGGCGCGGGAAGGACTAGGACTTGAAATTTTTTAGTTGAATGAAATTCCGGAGCGCATACTGACGTTCCAGTGCTCGGACGAGAGGTGTCATAAAGACATCCTGAAACTTTTCTCACGACTTGCGCTCTCAGCAAAACGCATGCCTTAATCGTGAGGCAATGGACACATCCCAAGTTCGATATCTTTGCCAGTTTTGAATGGGTTTGCGCATTTATTTATTTCCCTGAACAATCGTTATCGCAGTTCATACGACAGTCCAATGTCCGGGTGGGGACGTTTCTCATTTTTCTTTTTACTTCCTGATGTGTAAATTGGTATACAAGACAAAGGCCTTTAATAATGGGCTCCCCCCCGCCCAACACGCCACATATCACAGCCGGAACGCGTTCTGATAACCATTTGACACACGGAGTTAGGTAGCCGATGTTGGCCGGTTCGGTGTAAATCATCAAGTTTGATGCACGGCTGCCGTACCTGCTGCTCCCTGCTACCCACACCTCCTGTACACACCGTTCACACACACCGAGAAGAAAAAATAGAGAAATAGGCAGACACACTCAAGCCGAGTGTACATTACTTTTGCGTTTCAGGTCCATTCGTTGTGGGGGGCCGGCAACGGTAGTGAGAGAGTACTAAATATCAGCCAGTCAAGGTGTGTTCCGTGTCCGTATGCAAACAGGACACACGAGGCAACAAGAGACGAAGATAGAAACACATACACACACACACACACACACACAAAAGAAGAAAAAAAAAGGAGAGACAAAAATAAATAAATAAATAGCATGGGCCACACGACTTTTTAAATGTAGCCCATTAAGAGGGAAGAAGACCTCACACCAGAGCCCAAACGACTTTGGTGGACACAATTTATGGAGCCGTTGACTTTGGTCACCATAAATAAGTGACTTCTTCTGTTTCTTTTTCTCGCCCTCTCTATTTTTTGTTTTGTTTGTTTGTTCTCCGAATGTGATTCCGATTCCCCCGCAACAACAACAACAAAAAGGAAAAGATTTCTTTGCTTCCAATCTCGTCGTGCGCCTCTATCTCTTCCGAGCTATTTGTATTCCCACTTTGCAGACCAATCGATTGCCGCATCCTGCCCTCACCTTTCGGAGGTGTATCTTTTACATACATTTGAATATTGGATAGCGGGATCGACTCCTATCTCGGCGCGCCCTTTTTTTTTTTCTTTTTTTTTTTTTTTGGTTTTCTTTTCTCTTCAGTGTTACGCAATTCGAATAACATCGCACATTATGTTAAGTGGATTGATGCATTACAGTTTTGATAGAGGCGGAATAAAAACAAAATGGGGGGGGGGGGGAGAAAAGACAGCTCAATAACCCGTGTTTTTTTTTTTTTGGTAATAATGCCTCGTGCTGTCGATGAATATTACAACAATTTTATGTTAAATCATTCCGATCTTGGTGAATTATTCAAAAGACAAAACAAGAAAACGACGAGAACAAAAGAAAAGCGTGAAAGGCAGATCAACGCTCACTCTAAAAGACAGGCAAGACAACATCACACACAAAGAAAGAGTTTACAAAAAAAAAAACTTTAAAGGGAAATAAACAAAGAAAAACCTGTAATTACCAGCCTTTCGGTTTGGCCGATCGACATTTGCCTGGCAGCTTAGTGAATATTCAAACTCCCTTTTTTTCCCCCTTTCCGCTCGAAGAAATCGAAGCCTTATATGGTAACAGTTGAAATACGCATATAAAGCCTTTTTTTTTTAAATCCTTTTTACAGCCTGGGCGCAACAACGTATATTGTAACTATAGAAGTAGTAGCCTAATAAGGGATACGGGTTCCCGAGCTTTTTTTTTTTTTTTTCTTTTCGTAATGGTCCGGGCGGCTCCTCGTGAAAGCGCGTGTGCGGCGTGCGCGCGGCCAACGAGGAATCACAAGAGCCGTAAACGCAAGAAAAAAAGACGACTGGCTGACGAAACTTATTGGATGGCTTATCGGACCAGTGCCATCTCGGCTATCGTTTCCTTTTTTTTTCCTACTCAAAAGAGCCCCGTTCACGGAATGAACAAAGTTCCGAGTAGAGAAAAAGAACGCTCTTCATTCGACAGACCTCGTCAATTGGCCCTTTTTTTTTTCCTATTTTATTTTCTTGTTGTTGTTAACCCTCTTATTCTTTCCTCCCTTTTTTTTTGTATTCATTGCTGAATAGACGACATTTTAACATCCTTTGTGAAAGAAGAGGTGAACCGTCCGTCCAGCTACGCAGATGGACGTCAGTTGACAAAGCGAAGAAACGTGTTCTAATTGAGTAATCGACAAAGGCCATCTTCTTTTGAGGAGCGCATCGAAGAGAGAGAGAGAAAGAAAACGAACGGTTAACTTGCCACTTATGGTAGTAACAAGCTAACCAAAAAAAAAAAAAAAACTCGGTGGGTGATCCTTTATTTTAGCGAATGAGTTCGAAAACATCTCAATTCGGTAGCACAGAATGCTCGCACCTAGCGCCATCGTCCCTACACTTCTCTATAAAATTCGTTCTTTAAAAATCTCTCACAGAAAAATTGAATTTGACAAAGGCAAACTACGGTAACAATTGCAAGAGATAGAAATTCAACACATTTTGTGGGACGAGGGGGGGGGGGCGCCGAATCGAATGGACTTGATTCCATTGCGACTCCGCCCTACCACTCGATCAAGCAACGAGTTCTATACAAAATAACACACCACATCGACTGACAGCAGATTTTCTCCACTGTCTGGATATGGTATGAACAATCACGCAAGTCAAGCGTTGCGCATTGTTCCATCTCTACATGGGCTGCAGAACATCAAAGCGGTCGTGATGTGAAAGAAAAAAAAAAAAAAAAAAAGAAAAACGCGACGGCCATCATCCAAAAAATAGAAACCATTCAAGAACTCCTTGTGGCGTCCATGCCACACATATATAATACCAATATAGGGTTTAATTCCAGACAGAAACAGATTTTACGATTGACTGGCCTCCCCCACATCGTCAGCCGCAGCTTGTTGAAAATGCAAACTCGTCCTCAAACACTAGAAGAATAGAGATAGTGCCAGGATTTCTATTGGATTTCCCTTTGTAATCATTCCTACCTCTCTCTCTCCTGGATACCTTTTCCCTTTGCTTTAAATGGTGTTACACGACTTGCCACAAAAGAAGGACACAGAGGGAATGTAAAAAAAAAAAAAAAAAAAAAAAAAGAAAGAAAAAAAAAAGGGCAAACAAATATTTAAAAAAAAAAAAAAAAAAACGGAGACTCTTAGCGGAAAATGGAAAACACACTGACAGGGCTAAACAACCGGCTCCGGAGGAATCGTGACGCGCTCGAGTGAGCTCTGCGGGATTATCCTGCAACGACAAGCCTTTTTTTTTTCTTTTTCGGTCGAGACTATCAAAGACAGATAGTGAAAAATAAAGAGAGATAGAGAGGAAACCGGTAAGGGGGGGGGGGGGGGGACCAAAACTTTGAACACGACCGAGATGGGGGAGGGGGATGATCCTGACATGGCTATTGTGGAGACCACTTTTACCACCACTTTTCAGTTGGCTTAATGTAATTCTCTGAATTGCATTGGAGAGAAGACGAAGAGAATGGCAGACGTAGAGACATCAACCGATGCGTGTACATTTGGTGATGGCGATGCGTTTTTTTTTAACCGTCAAATTCAAATTTGGAACCATAAGAGGCACACAAAAAAAAATAAATCAAATGTATGCATTTATTTAAAGAGGGAAAGGGATTATGCGTATTTCGTTTTAGGTCTGTTTATTGTTAGACTTAAAACTGTCGGTGGCGACGGGAACTTGTATACATAAAGGTGTAAACCCTGGCAGGGCCACCCGCACGTTCACAGACGGTGAACCCTGAACTCCTGAACCTCGAAACAATTCATTGCGTTTTAATAAAAGGCGACGACTGCTTTTTTGTTGTTCTTATGACTGGATATAGCCCGCCATCACGGAAGATTCTGATTACTAAAAACTGCGCGCGCATATTCTCCTCTCTCAATGAAAAAAATAAATAAATAAAAAATACAAGAAAACATTTACGATAAAGAGGCCTCTCTTTTGTAGTTGGACTATTGTGGTACTCTATCGAGCGAATGCGTCGGCGGCGGTATCTTTTGCGAGTGGCCTCGGTGAATAGACGGAATCCATCAGCTGCACGTAATCCTCTAGAGGAATGTAAGCAGAAAGAAGATAACAATTCTAAACGTCTCGACAGTGTGCGGCAATCTCTTCCGTCCCAGATACGTGGTAGATACATCGTAGATGTCGTAGACAGAGTGCACGCATAGTAAAACGTAATTATCGACAAACAATACTTCTCGTGTGTAGGGTTGCGTGTTGAGTTTGATCACATTGTTGTTCAAGCAAATTATCGATAAAATAAAAACAACAACAGGTCGATCAGACTGTGAGGAGTAGCCGAGCAAACTAGTGCGTGTGCTACTGACCAGCGCTGGCCAACACAACGATCGATTGAATTACAAGTGATTTTTAAAACATAAAAGGATTTGGAATGACGATGGAAAGGCCTGTGAAGCGACGAATGTATCTACTTGAGATACGAACGTCTACTGCAATCAATCCAATTAGGATTGACATCTCGAAATAACCAAATAGCAGAGGCAATGAATAAACGACGAGTAAGTTTGAATGATTACAATTACGAGCGTCCAATACACTCATTTGTAACCAAAGGCCTATTTCGTCGTTGTACGTGTGGAATAAAATGAAGGACAATACGCAATTCCATTTGCGTTACTTCAACGTGCATGAGATAGAAACATGAGACTATTGATTTGATACAAATGCTAATCAGTTCGTAAGCTGATAAATTACGTCGCAGTTTGTTGACATTGAATTGATTTTTACAAAAAAAAAATGGAACGATAATTTCAAAACAATGAAATTAACATTCAATTTTAAATAACAAGGAACGATCAATAGGTAGGCATAATTGAAATTAAAAAAACTCTGATGAACCGTGATTTCAGCAGGAATGATTAGCGCAAATGTCACTAGGCTCAAACCAATTTTTGATCATGTTATAAAACAGGCCTATAAGCAAAGATTAGAAAAAGAAAAGCCTGACAAACTCAGCAGTGCGCAGCTAGCCACGAAAAAAAAAAACAAGAAATAGATCCGCTCGATGTCACTCGCCGACGGACAAACATCCAATTAAATCCTACAGACTCAAAAATAATCACCTCTATTGAAATGATTTACCCGCACAATTCCCAGAACATTCTCTACTACAACCTGTTTCTTCACCTCGGAGATACATTTGCCATTTCAAACAGAAAATGTCGTGAAAAACTGTAGTGAGTAAAACAACATCAAAGTCACCCTTGACGAGTCGTACGACCGGAATTTCAGCTTTAAAAAAAAAAAAAAAAATTCGATTTGTTACGTCTGTCGAGAAAGTTAAAATGCTGTCCGTTTTCTTTTCTTACTTCTGTCCCATTTTTTTTTTGTTGGTGTTGTCGCTTTTTACTGCTCACGAGGGTCTTTTTTTTTTTTTGAGGCCGAATCATCGGTCACAAGTCAGTTGTAGAAATACTATTGGTCAGAGTCGTGCCAAGGCGGAAGGCTTGTCACCGCTACATGGTGCCCCTTCGTGTTGTAACGAAAAAGTCAAACCACCAACCAAACAACAACAACAAAAAAAGAAAAAAGACGAGACCTTTAAACGCGCCCACATATTTACTCGAGACACATCGTTCATCTCGAACGCATGCACGTACAGATTTTATTTTATTTTATTTTTTTTTAAATAAGTGTGGCTGTTGTAATACTTTCAAAACAGACTCCACGGAGAGGTCCTTGTCGGAGTCTATACGAAAGCGGACAAAGAGAAATCACCAGCGAGTGGATGATGAACATAATGAAAAAAAAAAAAAGGGAAAGAAAAAATTCAAAAGAAAACCTCAAGAGTATCATAGTTATATCGCAACTCATTAACTTTTTTTTTTTTTTTTTTTTCGTAGAGGCACCAAACCACCATCATGGCTAGCGCAGATATATATGACTATTAGGTGCAGTCGTTTGTTATTTCATAAATAATGAGAAAATACATCCCGTGTCATCCCCTATAACTTTGAAGCCTTTGGCGCGAGCGATAGACCCTTTCGGCCCGGTGTAAAAAAAAAAAAAAAAAAAAAAAAACGAAGTTGGGGCCAGGATTTCTGGAACGAGTGTGTATATATATGCCAGGACCCATCAAAAGGTATATGGAGCCCCCCTGGTGTGACGATCTCGCGTTGGCTCGCGCCCGCTCCTTTTCCCTAGCCGAGGATGCATCGCTAATCAAATCCAAACCTAGATGGTCAAGAGTTACATCCCTTTTTTCTTATACTTTTTTTTTCTTCTTCTACTGCAGAAAAACAATATGATAGAAAAATAGCCGACGATACGAGTGGATTCAACAGGAATCATCATTATAAATGGATGACCAATTGGCCGGCATTCCACCTTCTCCATCGCGTCCAAAGATTGAAGAAGAAAGACGGTTCCCTTGTACTAATATTCAAATGTATTGCATACTAATACCTCTTTTGCCGAACGATCCAAGTTCTTTTCTTATTCTCTCAATCGAATTCCATTCATCATCTTCCAATTCCTCTTCCTAAATTCCTTCCATCCCACGACCAATAAAAAAATAAAAAATAGAAAAAGAAAAAGGAACGTCGTCCTATCACGACTTCGGCAAAAAAAACAAAAAAAAACAACAAAAAAAACACACAAAAAAAACAACAACTATGAAGCCATGAATTCCGTCTAGGTGGATCGTAAAACGAAATCAAAATACAAATGAAAAAACCCAAAGAATAAAAACTCCAAAGATTGTCAAGCTTCCCGAATGTTACCTGACAATAGTTACTATTGCACGTCAAGAGGGGCACTTCAGGGACGCATTTTCCATATTCGATGTGACTGTACAAGAGAAGAATTAAATAAAGGAACACAGAAGAAGAAGAAGGCAAAAGAATATCTTTGAAGACTATAACGAATGACTGACTGCTCATCCATCGAAAGCCGATGGTGAGCCACACCTCGACTGTCTCGTGACGTGAATTTCCCGCTGGGTGTGTGCGCATTTCTCACATTTCTCAACACCGAAACGGAATCGGAGAAGTACGCCTTTATCCTGTACGTTTCTTTGTGTCACTTTTGAGTTTTTTTTTTCGACGCAGTTGTTTCCCTTTCCATACAAAACTTGCATTTGAAAAAAAAAAAAAAATCATTCTTCAATATATGGTTGTTCGTTTAATGCAAGCACATTCACATAGGTAATACAAGGCTCGTACGCCTTCACTGCGTGATATCACGAAGCGTCGACGATGTTTCCCATAAGGTTCCCGAGGAATGTTATTCAAATTTCTTCAAGATTGTTGCGCTAGAGATCGAGCAACAACAATAAGAAAATAAGAAAAAAAAAAGGGAGAGAATATAATAACAATAAAATAAGGAACGATAGTCACTTCCCCTCCCTGTCTTGTTCCCACCATAACCCGCGATGATGGAAGTTGAGATACAATCAAGAAGAGTTTGACAGAAACAAAATGATCGAGCCCGCGTCATTTGGTCACAACTTGTCATCACATTTGACACGTGAAATTAAACACGTAACGAACTCTTTTTTTTTTAAATTGCATTACGAGTGGGAGGAACACAATAAGAACGGGATGAGCGCTGTGCACGACCGCTACTGCCAACTGGCGGTCAATGTGCGAACCCTTTGGTGATACTCTCTGCAGTAAAAACAAGAAAAGAAAAACAAACGAAGCAAAACTTTGCTGCCACGATACTCCCGAGACAACATCACAGAGCACAGACGAAACCGGACGGGATTCCATCACTTTTCAAATCAATTTTCGCAATCCATTGATGCAGAACAAAGCAAAATGAAAGAACGAAAAAAAAAACAAAAAACAAGAGGGCCTTAATTGAACGCAAACGAAATAAACGCGTTACGAATTCAAGAAAAAGAGAAGGAAGAAAAAAAAAGAAACCAAATGCCAGAGATGCTTTCGGTATGTACGCACAGCTTGATGGCTGTGATGAAAATCAGAGTCGATCAGTGCGAGATGAGACAACAATATCGACGCTTCGTTCACGTTCGCCCCTCTCCGGTATAAAGAAGTTTGCACGCGGCCTGCCCTTTTTTTTTTTTTCCTTTTGCATCGTTTTGCCTACGCACCTTCACACAACCTACACATTGCACAGAGATATAGGTGCCAAAAGTGGGCAGGTGGAGCGGAGCCGTCGACTCTTTCTATTTGCTGAGCTGTGAGGACGCGCACGTCAGAGGAGGGAAACACATTATTATTGTTATTATTACTATTATAGCATTTCTCCTTTTCTCTTCTTCTTCTTCTTCTTCTTCTGCCTTTCCCTTGGCCTCTCGCACGTCCCTAACCTCCCTGTTTTGCTATAAAAGGTGTGCAACGGAGCAGATTATTATCTTCACGCGTGATGGGCCAGCACAGGCCTTTTTGGCAGGAACGAGAATCAGATTTCACTTTTAAGAGAGGAAGGAAAATGTATCGCATTGGATGGCAGGTGACCAGCGGCAAATTCCTAGCATATCAGACCTGTTTCACGTTGCAACAGGTGTTGGTTGCAACAAGTTCGAACAGCAGCAGAGCTCTATCTCGACAGGATATCAAGAGGTAAAAAAAAAAAAAGAAAATAATAATAATAAAAAGAGCGTGCCACTGGGCGGTCTTCTCCCAATATTACTCACACCCATCCTATCGAGAAAAAAAAAATGTGTAGCTCAAACTACTGAATAAAATGCCTGGAATTCTCAGTCCGAGAAGCTCCGATTTATTTATTTTTTTTTTTTTTTGTGAATGAAAGTGTTGGAAAATCTAGTGCGGTCGAATGAAATATTTTTGTGGGATTTCCCGCTGTGGACGTGTTTCCCTCTCCCAGGTGTGTATGTGTGTAGGTAACAGACCCCGTAAGGTGCAGATGGGGGTGCAACTGTCGACAGCAGGTGGTATTGCACCGTAAAGTCCGTAACGTCTTTTTTTTTTTTTTTTAATTCTTCCGTAATTAATTCTCTTTTCCTTCATCGGGACTATAAGGAAGAAGAAAAAGGAAAAAAAAAACGGGGGGAAGCAAGTAGGGGGTTGAAGGTTCAAATCGGAGGTGTAACGCAGCAGGATTGCCATACACACCCCTGCCGTCATTCGACGACGGGGTCCAGGCGTTGCGCACTTTGAAATCCATTGATCATTCGAGCGCTGTATGGGGGCAACAGCATCATGACTTCGCCCCCGTGTTCTAGATGATGATGATGATGATGTTGTAAATAAATGGACTTTGTTTTCGACTGTGTTGCGTCTTGATTGTTTTAACGCATTCCTATTTGTGAAAGGGAAACGAGGGTTGGGCATTTACAGATTGAAAAGGAAAGAAAATCTCATCGGGTAGGTGATGGGTAAATGTAATCCAATAGCTGGACGATGACGCGAGGAATGTTCGGCACATTCCTTCACAAAATTCATAATGACACATTGAGGCTAAAAAGGTGTGGTGTGCGGTGTGTGGTGTGTACAAAAAAAAACAAAATGGGGGAATTCATCACGCACCGTGACCGCGCTGTCACGACATTGAACGCAGTTTGTGAAATTGCTTCGTTCAGTGATTTCATTCAGCTTCACCTGGGAATGACGCAAGAAGTAAAAATGTTTCCCAATAACCCGTAGATGCGGAACCAATTGACCAAATTGCACCTGACCAGGTGGCCAATCAAATTTTATTAATTCCTCCCCCCCCCCCCTAAAAAAAAATAACAGGACAATATCGATCAGTCAAAACTTTTTTACAACCTCTCGTTAACAATTTTTTTATTTTTACTGCAGACACTCCTTGACTGAAAATTCGTAATCGATCAAACGTGCATTCAAAAAAAAATAAAAAATAAAAAAGTTCATTCTCTAGACGGTTTCGCGAGTGCGCAGCAGCCAAATGCAAGCCCACGACCACCTGCCGCTGCTCGTTTAGTTTTTTACGTGCGCGTTTGGAAGCGCCACAGGCCACACAAACATGTCACGAAGAACCATTCGATCGTGAAGAAAATGTGTAGGCTCCCCTCCCGCACGGTAGATTCCGGTTCCGGGTCACAAAACACACCGAGTCCGTGTATGTTTTTGTTTTTGTTTTTGTTTTTTGTCTTATTTCTATTTCAATAATATTTCGTATTATTCGATTTTTATTTACTTTGCGTGCCGCAGCTCATTCAGCTTAGTTGTTGGGTCGGTCGACAAGCAAAAAAAGAGGAGAACGATTCAAAGAATAAGAAAAAAAAAAACAATCGGCGGGAAGTTCAATTTTCTTGGCTATTCACGCAAGAGAAAGACGGAAGAAACAAAACAAAACAAAAATAAGGTATTTTAACCGCCCACAATCAAAAGCGGATAGAAATCAGTGATTTATCCCGCAGCATCCGTATCTCTATTGACGTATAATTGGCCGGCAGTCGTCATAAAAGAATCCCGACTCTCTGATGACCCCGTAATGCATTCATCAAGTAAGGAAAACAGCAACAAACAATAGGAAGAAAAGAAAAAAAAAATGAAACAACAAAACACATCGATTGGGTTCTTCAGACTTTCAAATCCTCCTCCTATTCCACCTCCTCTTCTTTCCCCGAACCATAAAATAAAAAAAATATATTAAAAAAAAAAAAAAAAAAAAAAAAAAGCTGTGGAATAAACAACAAAACATTTGCCTACACCGCACACGGAACGGCGAAACAAAAGCATTTTAGGTCCTTTTCTCTCTCTTCTGCAGACGAAAGAGAGTGGGCGGAGTGGGAGGTGATAACGATTTAAAACAAGTTTCCCTTGTGCGGATGCCGCGCGCTTTTCACCCAACCCCCTCTTCCGTGTATAACTTCGTGCTTCCCTTTTTTTTTTTTTCCTTCCTTTTTGTTTTAAAATAAATATTTAAGCTATTGTTCGTTCGCACGCAAAAAGGAATTTGGGAAAAAAGAAAAACAAAAAATCCCTTCCCCTTTGGGTGTAACATAAAATTCTTGCGCTAAACGGGTCAAACGCGGAAAAGGCTTTCAGAAAAGCCGATTGTGAACGAATCTACACATTTCGACCCATCAGAGTCTCTCAACGAACAATAAAATAGCGAGCGGTTCCTTTCGTTCGCCAACGTCGCAGTCAACGCGGTGAGTTTATTAGAAAATTTAAGCGCCAATCGATTCGCGTGGCTCGACACAAAATTTGCCGAGTCAGAGGTGAAAGAAGGAGATGATAGCAGGGCACGAGCACTAAAGAAATGGCTGATTTAATCATTGTGACAATGCAAGAAAAAAAAAATAGAAAATAGAAAATGAGCGGATCGGGTTGTGTGGGTCGTCGCGGTTCTGCATAATTGAATTACGGTAGGGATAGGCTTCGCCTTCTTCTCCACCAACACATCAACGGAATGTGCAAATGGTGGACACCCCACGACTCGCCCCACAGATGTGAATCCGGCTCGGTGTCAATTAACCACCATATTCAACTTCTTCATGCTGCCGTTAGCTGCTGTCGTCCCTCCTCCCACCCGTCCCCATCTTGCCTTATAGTTCACAGGTGACTGCTGCTGCTAATGAAGGCCGACGACTAGATAAATAGCTGGTGACAAAAGAAGAATAAAAAGAAAACGAAGAAAAAAAAGCCATTCGACAGTTCCTTTCTTCTATTCTTTTTTTTCCTCTTGAAAAACAGCGCACTAAATCCGCCCAATGATGATAGGAGAGAGAGAGAGAGAGAGAGAGAGAGAGAGAGAGAGAGAAAAAAAAAAAAAAGCCGACCTTTCACCTTTCAAAGAAACGTCTCGCAGAATAACAATACACGACTTCAAGAGACAGCGAAAGGTAGAGAGTAACATCGCAGTATGTGTACAAGAGTACGCGAGGGGGTGACTTGACGGAGGGTCGAAGAGACTCCCGACAGAGTGGAAAGAAGGGACTTTTCTTCTTTTCTCTTTCCGTGAGAATGATGCCACCCTCGGTGTCGCCCGAGTGATGATGGACTCTTTTCTCTATACAGGATTAAAAATAAAAAAAAAAAAAAAAAAAAAAAGTTGACTTGTGGGCCGCTTTCAGATCTCGGTGACGACCCACGGAGCGAGAACCAATAAAGAAGCCGCTCAAGTAGAACGCAAAAAAAAAAAAATAATAATAATGTTGGAAGTAAATTTTGAATTTGAATAAAAAAAAACTAAATTCAAATTTGAAAAGTTAAAGAAAAGAAAAAAAAACAAACAAATAAATGGCATTTGCGAGATCCATGTCCCGCGCGCGATGCGCACCGAGACATTTAAATGCGGCAAGATCTGTACGGAATTTTTGAGATGTGAAAAGACACTGAAGAAAAAACAAACTCCTCAGCGCTCCGGAATATAAATCAGCAATAGAAGGGGGGCTTCTAACTCGGATCGTTCGTGTTCGTTTTCCCACGACCTGTTGCCATCCCGTGTGGTTACGCATACGATATAGAAACGTATGGATAGCCGACAGGGGCGCCCCCTATTGTCATAAATTTATCGACGGCGGCTGACTGGAATGTTGCCTCGTGAAATAAAAAAAAATAAAAATACATCTACGGGTATGTGTATATTAAAACAAGAATCCCCACAAAAACATTATTAGATGATATGCCAGCAAGAAATCGCGCCATTGGAGTAGTCTCGCTCCTCCTCTTTACCTTTTCCTCATACGGTTTCTCCTCCTCCTGCAACCTCCTACTCAGCGGGAAATGTAATTCGCCACGGATAACGAATCGAGAAACAAACCTCCTTCCCATGCCATTTCCCCAGCATTTTTTTTTTAAAAGACCGTTTTCACTATCATATTTTTATTTTCACATGCGAAAAAATGCGGGAGGTTTGAAAAGCTGTGGAAAAATGCGAACGAGGCAAAAAAAAAAAAAAAAAAAAAAAAAAAAACAAATTCCGTGATGAAAATGGGAGTTTCCAGCGATGGTTGCTGGTCGAACCCAGAGTATGTGGACCGAATAGATTTGTGGGGATTTCTTTCAAAATGATGCTACCCTTTCGACCCCCCGAAATCTTTTCCTTCCAAAACCCAAGGATTTTTTTTTTTCCCTCCGTTTCCTTTAAAAACAAATCCTCCCTCATTATCATAGACACGCTGAATTGGGGAAAAAAGAGATGAACAAAAAATAAAAATACCTCGAATACCTCAAATGGGGAAATAAATATGCTCAAACCGGGCACAGGTATTCGTGTTATTTTGTGCTACGCCACCGCTAATTATCCGAAAAAGTAAACTACTTTTCCGCTAGTCGTTAGCATTTCAACCAATACAAAGAGAATCGAAAAGTCAATATTAAACGCGCATTCCAATCTCAACTAGAACTGAAACGTTCGCCTTGAATAGAAAGGTAGAGATAATCGCGTAGAAGTCTACTCGATTAGGCCTACGTTTTTCCAACAGGCGATTCGTTTCTAGTCTCAACATAAAAAAAGATCAAACCAAAAACGGCATTTTGTCACAAGAAGATAAAAACAAACAAGAGACTGATACACTCCAATCCTATTCGATTCTCCCTCACTTGTTTCTTTTTTCAAAAAAACATTGGCCGACGGATTTAACATTACTAATTCCAACTATCATTCCAACAGACCGCCCTTCAATTTTTTTTTTTCTATTATCCTTCCCCCTTTAATTCTCCCGTTTCGATTCCAAACGAATGCACCATTTGACTGCATAAACACACACAAGTGGGCGAGAATGTCATTCGACTGTAATCTAACAGGATTTTGTATGATTTCAAAACAGGCAAGCAGAGGGAGGTCTTCAGCTTCCAGCTGGAAGGAAAAAGGGCGTAGCAAAATTTAAAAAAAAAAAAGCTGGTCGGAAGAAAAAATTGTAAATCAAATCTCGTCTGGACTAATGTTACCGTACATAATCACATCGGCTCTCGCATATAATCTACAACGATACCAATCAAGTCAAGCAGCCCAAACAAACAAAGAAGAAGAGCCCTCCTAGACATCCATTTTGTTTTCCTCTTTCGCAGGTTGATATTTATTAACGTCTTCTGCAAGACGACGAACAATAGTGATACTGATAGGCTATTATTCATTGAAAAAAAAAATCTAGCTCGCCATCGGGTTACCACCGGTCATTATCCATTGCTCCTCTGTTTCAACAATAGGAAAAAAAAAAAAAAAAAAAAAAAAAAAATTACACCGTGTAGTTAGTTCTGGACTCTCAATTTCGATCCCCCACCGCAGTCTGTTATTTCAACGAAAAGAAAATGGACGCAATGATTGGTATAGAGGAGCAAACGTAATGGCACCGTGGTAGCGGTAGGAGTTAGTAGTAGAATTTTCGTGGACAGTTTACACGCCACGGGGATTCGTGAAAGAGTACATATAATAACACTATACGTATAGAGCTTTACAATGAAACCTCCCCAACTCCCCGGCTTTTTTTTTTTCAACATGGGGTGTTTATGAGGGTTTTCATTCTCAGCGTTTTAGGCGCTTGGATGCCGAAACAAAACGACGGATAATGCTTCGTTCAAACTGATGCGCACGTCGACTACGACACTTAATGAAGGTTAATAAAAACAAACGAGTCATGGATACAGCACAGGTCTTTGTGTGTGTTCACGAGGACGGACAGAAGAAAAAAAAAAAAAAAAAAAGGTCAAAGAGGCGGGTAGCATTTTCAGCTGACAAGCGGCGGGTTTTTTGTTTTCAAAACGAAAAATTAACGATTTTTCTTTCTCTCTTCTTTTTTTGCCGATAATTTCCTACCATTAAAAAAAGAGAGAAAGAAAACGTCAGCAGCCAAAAGAGATCAGATAAGAGCGTAGATGGGATGGGGTTAAGATGTCCGCCATGGTTATGAGACTCGATTAGAAGACAACACACACACACAAAAAAAAAAGAACGGGAAGGTAAAGGATAGTTAAATCTATTGAAGAAGAAGGAAAACCCAATAGGCGACATGGAGAAAAACTGTGCGCAGAGGAGGACCACACACATGAGTGGGTAAAAAGAATAAAGGCACGCGTCGGCTGCAACAGTGTGCCGATGCCGATCAGTTCTTCCGCGTTTTTATCAGGTGCCGCCATGACACAACTGCCCAGACGTTTTGTCTTTTCCATCTTCCAACCCCCCGTCCTCCATATGAAGCTCTCGGACGACAAAGACAGAGAGGAGACGGGCACAAAAAAAAAAAAGAAGAAAAGAAAAACATCGTCAACTCTCGGCGAAGGCGGACTAAGAAGAGAGGCTTAACACGTAAAAAAAATCCACGTGAAGGGACGTTTAAAAATTCGAATAAGGCGATGGCTTATCGACAAGAGCGGGGGCTATATGGTTTTGGACACCAGAGTGACAGTGAGCGCGCGCATGGAGAAAGCCAACCAAACTGAAAATGGTGAAGCTAAAACGCTACAAACAATACTAGAACGTGTGCATGTGCGTGGGTTGCGTAGAGTTTTAAAAAAAGAAGACAAAGTTAAGATATGACTGTTTCCGTCTCTCTACATTTTTGGGTAGTTTCAATTTGGTTTGGTACTTCCTCTTACGGAATTGAGCGATAAGTTTAAAGAATGGCTCCGGTCCGAATGGCCGACAGGCAATCCAAAGACAACAGACGGTGTCACACACAAAGTCTGAGCCTTTTGTTTGTGAATTCAAAATGTCCATAGAAAAAAAAAGGTCAGTTGCCTTCAGTGTTCAATCACACGGCGAAGTGCCTAATCCAAACATAATACTTAAAGACATCTCTCATCTCCATTCGAGACCGACCACGTGAAATCAAAAGTTTAAAAAGAAAAAAAAAATGAAAAATTTCAAGACAGATATCGTTGGATGAAAAACAAGGAAACGTAGTCAACGATAAAATTTGAAAATTTCACGGTTGACACAAGATAATCAATCTCTTTCTCAGCCTTTTTTAGCTGGTCATCGATTCAAAAATAAAACACGAAATTCAAGAAAAGTTTTTTACAAAAAAAAAAAAAGAAAGAAAATGAATCAAACGTGACATTTGTACCTTTTCATGAACATTTGGTTTAAAAAAAAAATGAAGGTGCCTATTCTGATAAGAAAATTTTGATCGAATCCGTTACGTTAAATTGAAGTAGCATAGATCAAGGTATGTCGCAAGCTTTCGCAATGATGTGCGCTAGGTCGTTTCCAAAGGACAAAAGCGAGAGAGAGACAGTGGTATCAAAGTGATGAAAGAATGGCTGGTTGGCAGCGCAGTCTCGAGCCCCACCTATCCGATTAATTTACGGTAGAGTGGGAGGGGGGAGGAGCTTGAATTGAAATCAGTCAGGAGAAGGAACGAGTTGGTGGAGCTTTTGTCACCATTATACACAGCGCACACAAAGAGATACAAGTTTTTTTCTGTGTATTTTTTTTTTTAGAAAAAGAATAGCTGAAACTGGGAGTCGCTTTCAGTGTCTGCCGACGGCTCTTTCATATTCAACAACAACAAAAAAAAAAAAAAAAAAAACGTGTAAGATGAGGCCATTCATCAAAATGCGGAGCGACAATGAGAAGGGAGTCGGCTGTTATGTAAAATAAGGACTTGGATGCTCAATGGACGGCTTTTACAAGCACGCATCTGCAAAAGCTTTGATTATTCATCCGGGCGGCGATACAAGGGACGAAGGCAAAACCATTGCGCATCCGAATTTCGTTTTTATGCAATTCAGCGCACACAAACCGCTCACCATTGGTCGATATTCTCGGAACCCAACCCGTTTCACGACACACAAAGCGCAGCCTGTAGTGCCACCTTTTCTTGAAAGCTCAACTTTTGACACGGCATATGCAAATCGCTACCTACGGGTGTAGACCTCGATAGCTCAATGCGGATAGTTTCAACTCACGGCATTTTCGCTCGAATAGTACTAAACTATACTGACACGGAAATCGTCGACCATCCCCATCCATAATTTCTATTGACTTAACGAAACGAAAAATAAAAAGTTGCCTACCTTGTCAGCTGCTTTTGTAGGCGGGACGAACGTAGACAGGCCAACCAACCGACGACTTGCAGTTTAATCCTAAAACAAAGAAGAAAAACGACAATTAATTATACATAACTTGATGAATCAAATTCAAATCTTTATTTTTTTAAATATACATATATAATTTTCGATCCCCCCACCCTCCAGTTTAATGTGTTTTTTTCCCGTTTTAGACCAATAATAGTTCGTGTCGATAGAGAAAGTGATAAATGTGTGACGTGCGCTGTTGTTGTTTTGCTGCTTCCTGCTGCTCCTTCGACCCTACGTTGCGATAGCAGACGATCGATAAGAGATTGATTTGCCTAAACCCCCCCCCCCCTTTCCCCTTCGAAAACGGTGCGAGAAGTGTGGAAGAATGCATACATTTTTTTTTTGTTCTTCACCCTCAAAGAAAAAAAAACGATTACGGGTCGCGAGGGGACAGTTACTAATCGCCAGCCATTACGAGATGGGGGGACATCTTGATCAGAATATTTTTTGTTTGTTTGTTTTTGTTTGTCGATGGACGCGAAGTGACTCTGTGACCGTGTTAAAAGACGACAACATTCTTTCGCGATCAGACCCCCATCCATCTGCCCATCACAAAGCTATCGCTTTGGATGAACATTTAAAAGAAAAATGTCGACGTTAAAACAAAAATTCTGTTCAATAGCAAAAGAAAATAGAAGCAAAAGGCGATAGGTTTCTTAAGAGTTAGTTTGTTTCCTTCAATCTAGGCGCGGGAACATTTCAGTTAGTTCCCTTCGCAACGAGGTTGGATCGGACCGAATGGAATGCGGGAACTTGCTCTAGCCTGAAATTTTGTTTTGTTGTCTTTTATTTTTTTTTATATTTCTTTTCTTTCCTCATTTTTCATATTTTGTTTCATAACGACTCTCTTTTCTGACCGTGTGAACCGTACAAAACGAAAAGAGATAGATAAAAAAAAGGGCTGTTTTCAACGGCAAACCAATATACCTCATCTTTTTTTTCAAATGAATTATTCAAAAAAAAAACGACGATGAAAAAAATGTGTCCCGCCAGTCTCAGTCTGATTTCCTATTTTCTTTTCGTCTTTCCTTAACCCCTCCTGCCGTGTGACGACGTGACATCTTCAACTCTCTCCACACGCTACATAATCCATACTCTCGTTCTTAGCCCTGTCTATTCATGAAGGAGGACCCCCCTTTTTTCCCAAACTTCACACGCCAAGTGTGTGATTTATGTTCCAACATCACTTGTTCTAAAAAAAAAAAAAAAAAAAAAAAAAAAAAAAAAAAAACGAAACAGAAAAAAATATATATATATATATAAATTTTGGCGAACGTTTTTCTTTTCTTCTTTTCCACACAATTCTTTAAGAATGTTGTAATAATTCTGTTGTCACATCCCCATCGATTTACTTCAAATTAGAAATCGAACCGTGGACACTTACAAACAGAGATGAACCGGGAGATACCTACATGGTTGCTGCTGGGTTTTAAAATTTGAATATCATTTGCTAGAAGAACTAAATAAGCAAGTATGCCCGGAATGCAAACGTTTACGTTCTCATCCACGTTGTTGCCTCCCCTTGTCTTCATTAAGCCACATAATGAATGTATTCTCCCCCCCCCCCCACCCCAAAAAAAAAACTTTTTTGATATGATATATTTCAATGATTTTTATTGTGCTGGTAGTGTGTTCCCAACCAGCGGGGCGATCGTTATATAAATCTACCTGGGCCCCCTTTTTTTATTCTTTTTTTTTAAGACAAGGGACCAACTTCTTCTGACAGCACCTCCAGCAGCAAGAATTCCTACCTATTCCTCCGCCCCCTGAAAAATATGGGCATTCTTTCACATTGTTGGAAGAAAATTTCAAACTTTATTGGGTATTTTCCTCTTTTTCTTTTTGCTTTCCTTCCCAATTTTGTTGTGTGCAGACGCTTCAATCTTGAATCGTTTTAGTTAACGGAATCATATTTTTTTTTTCTCACGCGGGTTTTATTTGATTCAATAAAGAACAATCGCAAGCTGAACTATTGACTTCGCACTGACGTCTTGCCTATCAATTTTTCAGAACTTTGGACGAAATCGATTGATGTAACTTCATTATCAGATGTCAAGTAGTCACAAACAGCATTTCATTATGTTGGTACAAGCTACTGCACAAAAGTGTCGAAACATGGCCGACACATACGCTACACATTTAATCCAGTCCAAACGAATTTCTTTTTTCAATTACCATCCGTCCTAAAATACATAAAATTATGCTATCCACGCATTTTTGTTTTGCGTCGAAACATAGTTCACGGCAGTTCAGACTGGAAAACAAAACATCAAAAAATCACTTAGGGACGACGTTAAATAAAAAAAAAAAGTGACGTCTGAAATGGAGTGAAAATATTTGAACAGGCTGGCTACCAACCGGGCGCTTATCGAACACAGACAGATGTGTCACCGAGTTTGCAAGATGTGGGGTGCTGTGGCGTCGTAAACGCCAGAGCGAGGCTCCAAAAAAAAAAAAAGGCGCCATCATATCGGAAGAGGGTTTTTTTCCCCCACTATTATTATTGACAAGCGTCTCACCTTATTCATAGTGTACTGTCTACCTCTTAAAAAGAAAAAAAAGAAAAAACACACCGACAGAATAATAATCTCTCTTCCGTCTGTTCTCACGCAAGTGTCGCCAGTCGCACAGCAAACGATAGAGAAACGTTCCAGACATCAGAAGGCCCGACCTAGGCGACTCACGTCCGTTCCCGCTAGTACAGAGCGGAGTCTCGAATCCCATCAGAAGCTTGCGCACTTAAGCCACCGTTAGCTGTCAATTTTGGCGACAACGTAGAGTGATGGGCAATCACACCTGCAGTCGATCGTCTCGAAATTAAGTACTGACATACGGTTTCGTGTGTTTTAGATTTCAAAAGTTGACCTTTTCGGGAGCCATTCCAGGAAAAAAAAAAATAAACGAGTCCTACACATCAACGACGCAGTCGTATTTGAGTGGATGACTATCGTCGGGGTTTCTCTGTTATTTGACTTTACTTTTCACACTTCCGGTTACTTCACCTTCGAATCTGATGAGCGTTATTCACTTGTGACGTTATTTTCGAAATGGCGATGGCCAAGAGGGCAAAGTCATAATTGTAAGTGAATTGTTAGAGGTTGTTGCAACAGCTCAAAATCGAAGTTTAAAAAACGCATTTTGTCATGCCCCGTTATTGTTGGTTTTTCACATTGACGTTGTCTTGTTGCAGCACGGAAAGAAAAAGGAACAAAAGAACACGTTCGAACGTAAAAAAAATGAGTCAAAAATCATCTTTCGGTAGGAAAAGCGTGACTAATCTTTGTACTAGTCTCCATGTTTGCTTTCGAAATAACAAGTTAAGGGCAACAGAGTTTATGAAATCAGTAGCAACATGCCCAATCTCAAGTATCGACGAGAGCATGTAAAAATGCTGTTTCCCATCTGACTAATCAAACGTTGAGAGGAGCCATGCTCAATCTTAACTAGTTCAACGTGTTGAGCACACGACATTATCTCGACAAATGGAAGATGGACTAAAAAACAAAAAGATCAGGCGCATGGCGTTCAGCACTCGCTCTCTTTACTGATCCCTTTGGCTCGCCCAGTTCAGGTCCAACCTAAACCATTCACTTGATTTACTATCGGACGGAAACGCACGTTGAGTTTCGTTTCAATCCCACACAAATATCTCTGCAACCTTAAAAGCTTTTCCGTGCCAGTCTGTTTTCCTTCCCCCTCTCCTTCCCTAAGTTTTAAGTGGAAATACCGCAGACTCATTTGCGATTCTAATGAACTCAAATATTTTGGTCGCATTGAAGCAAATAATAGACAGACCCCTTTTAGCACACACGCGGAGTTTCAGAATGCGAACAGGACAAAAAGAAGGGGGAAAAGAAAATGGTCAGGTCACTTGTTTTTGACACTGATACCACAGATTATTACTATGCCAGAAAAGCCAAAACGAAAGGGGTATATGCGCGCATACACGGGTATTGGCTTGTGTACTACATGTAAACCATATAAGAGACAAGCATGAAGAACAAGGAGGGGCGCACTTTCGACTCTGAGATCCCCCGTGAACTGCTGATTTTTCTGCGTCTGTGTGTTCCGACTTGTGAATGTGTGACAAGAGCTTTGATCTTGTTCCCCCCTTTTTCTTGTAGATTTCAGTCCCCCCATTGCTCTAGGCCAGCTCTGTCGTCGACAGAGGGTTAACTAAAATATATTATATATTTATATACATTTTCTGTTTTTCTTTTTTCTCCTTTCTTTTATGAGTGAAAAGAACCTAGGAGACCTCCATTTTTTTCTTTAGTGGTTCTGAATGTTGTGCGTGTCGATGGTATCCCGCTAGGCGAAGAACCGCTTACGATGGACACCCGTCGACTCCGCGTACGCCTTGGCAAAAAAAAAAAAAAAGTTTTGTTTCATTCTTGATTTTGTTATTGTGTTACTATCCCTTGGATATTTTACTATGCCTGTCTTTTGCACCATTCTTTTTTCTTTTCTTTTTTTCAAGAAACATCGACAGTCTTTACGTGGCCTTTTTAAAATTCTTCTCGAATGCCACTGATGTTGTTGATTATAAAGAGCTCTAATCTTAAAAACTTTGTTTTTTTCCCATTCATTTTTCACGCAGAAAATAGGACAGAAAACAAAAAACACTAGCGGAATGTGAAATACATTTACGTTTGACGTTAAGGTATTTCGAATTTCTTGTCTGTGACGACACGTCCAGATTGTGCCAATGAATTATGGCTAGGTGACACCTCTCTCTCTCTGGCACACTCTGCGGTCGTCGCTGTCACCAAGCCCGTCGTCGACGCTTTGTTATTTCGCCCTGCGAGAGCCGATAGAAGTTGAAAAGAGGCAAATCATATGGTCCGAAAAAATGTCAAGAGGGTTGTATAGCATACAAAAAGGGAAAAAAAAAAAAAAAAAAAAAAAAAAAAAAAAAAATCGGCCTTTTAACCCCCCCCCCCCTCAAGTCTAACAAACGAAAAATGAGCAAACAGGTAGGCGACTGATGCTATCGGGGGTTTGAAAGTCGGCGACAAACGAGTCCATCACAAACAGTGCGCGCCCGCGCGCTCTCTCACTCATGGATCTTATCGTTTCCCCTCTCAACGTCACGAGCATACACCTTTTATATATTTATATATATAAATAAGTGATTAGCCGGGGATGTCAAATCACCCTGTACACACTCAAGAGGATTTCTCATACCTCAAGGAGAAACGAATAACAACGACAAAAAAAAAAAAAATAAGTTTCTTATCTCGCGTCAACGGCCTGTTTGACAACTCTATTGATCCCAAGTCTAACACATACGCAGCACCAAAGACGAAAGAGAAAAAAAAAAAACACATCACCAACTCTTTTTTGTTTCCTATTCAAAAAAGACCTCGGATGTCGGCACCAGACGCGACTCCGAGACTGGACAAATGGAGGGGAAGAGAAAACAAATTTCCATTTCTCTCCTGATATAACAGTTGAGATAGTAAAGTATGTTCCGTTTCCCAAAGAAATTTAAAACGAAAAAAAAAAAAAAAAATCTTTAATAATATGCAAATTTGATGAAATAAAACGATCGCAGAATAGACACGGAACGAAGGAAAAAAAAAAACATATCTGGCTCAAACGCATGTTATTAGAAGGATCCGCGCAATAAAACAGTAGGGGCGGCTGCCTTAAGTTTATTGCGGATCGTGTTGCTATTACAACGCAATATCGACGTATAACCAAGAGACATTGGACCATGTAAATGAAAATTCGTGGGAGTGGATCAATGAAAAAAGAAAAAAAGACGACGAGGTCACGAATTCACCGATCATCAGAAATGTTAGCCGCCGCCGCCGCCGACGCCGCCGCCATTCCGTTATCAACTTTGTTCGGTAAGCGAAAAACGAAAGAACGAAAGAAAAAAAACTTTATGAAAATATGGAACCCGGGAGGTGGAAAAGGAGGAGCTGTCTAAGAGGGAGTGACCTCGCCTTAACTTGTCCTGTCATTATGCGATAACACGGAGAGACGCACGGAAAGAAAAGAAGAAAAAAACAACACGCGGGATTGAAGAATTATGTTGCGCCAGCCCATACGGCGTCCGGCAAATGGGCAATAGCGCTCCGATCCGCGCGCCCAGCCGAAGTCTTTCCCACGCTACAAGTTTTTTTTTTCTCGTTTCATTGTCAGCGCGCGCACCTACGCTCTTTTCCCTTTTCTTTTTTTTTTTATCACGAGCTCAATTCATTTACAACCGATAAAACGAATCGACAGAGAACAACGGCAAAACGACGGATCCAAGAAGAAAAAAAAAATATATAAATGTTTTATCATCAACCACCGCAAGCACTACCACCAAAAAAATGTTGACGGTAAATCATAAAAAAAAAGGACGAAAAAAAAAAGAAAGAAAAAAGGTTTCCCATGCGGGCGGTAAGGAGTTGCGAGAGCTGCAGGCAGAGTGCAAGCTGCCGAGATAAATCAGAAATGATGTTGGAAACTATCCAGCCCCATCGCATACATAACCTTCATTAACTGTGTTCTTTTCTTTCTGTTGGCTTCTTTCACTATATTATTTTGTCGAAAGAGAGAAACGAAACGCTCAGCCATAAAGGAAGGATATGTAGGTGTGTGTGTGTATAGACGGAAAGAGTGGTGTAGTAGGAGTAGTAAAAGAGAAAATAAAAAGGATAGAGTTGCAGTTTGCTTTTTTTTTTTTTTCCGGGGGACCCCTTTTCGATAAGTGGGGGCCATGATGCTGCGTGGTTGCGTATTATTCATGTACAGTGGCGCGGGGGAGGAGATCCGTCCTGAGGAAGTCAACAGAATCGATGGATGTTCGCTTCCATCTTTTCTAGGAACACAGGAAAAACGGAAAAAAAATTCAAATAAGGGAAGGAAGGAGTCGACGCAGGGGTTTGATTGTCTACGGCGAAGTAGGGCCAATACGCAATAATGTACTCGCTGAAAATGTCCCTCCTACTTTTAAAGGATAGACATGGACACGGGGAGGGAGAGAGAGAGAGAGAGAGAGAGAGAGAGAGAGAGGGAGGGAGAGAGAGAGAGAGAGAACAGAACCCAAACAAACCCCCCCCCCCCTGCAGAGCTTTTGACCATCAGCTTGTATATGTACATAAGAGAAACAACATTTTTCTTTCTCTTTTAAAGGGAGGGGTGAAAGCTCTGCTGCTGTTGTCTTTGCATATTTTTTTTTTTTTTTTACAAAATGGTTCAGATATTTAATTTTGAACAATATTTTCTTCCATCTTATTGGAAAATGTATAACGAAGCTTTTTAAAAAAAAAAAAAAAAAAAAAAAAAAAAGAAACGGAGGAGGGCAAGTTTTGAAATAACAAATGGCACCTGCCAACAGGTATACAGCAGGGCTGGCCATTTTGCTGCTGGCATCATGTCGCGGATAATGCCACAACCTCAAACTTCCTCTTTTCGTTCGCTGACCCATCATCGACTGTTGGCTCTCCCCCTTAA
Organism: Daphnia carinata; assembly: GCF_022539665.2. Taxonomy (NCBI): domain Eukaryota; kingdom Metazoa; phylum Arthropoda; class Branchiopoda; order Diplostraca; family Daphniidae; genus Daphnia; species Daphnia carinata. The sequence goes on from NC_081333.1 coordinate 8,346,040, forward strand.
AAAAAAATTAAAACTGGAATTTTTAAGAACGACCACAAAAAAAAGGGCAAACCACGAACCAGCTTTTTCAATCTGGAATGGAATCTAACAGAGACTCGTGCTACGTCACCCACCAGATGGACTCTCAATTTGGAGGGATTTTTCAGAGCAAACTAATCTATTTCTTCCCTTTTTTCATTTCTCCAAAAAATTGTGATGGCTGTTTCGGTGGGGCTTTAAAATAACGACCACATTTTCAACAACACCTGGACAGTGAGTACGCCTATTTCGCTCAACACTTCCGACCGGGTGTTTCAAAACATCGTACATCGTACGAGCAGCACAATATCCACGAAAATCGATCAATGACTACTACATGTATCCCTCGAAAAAAAAAAAAAAAAATTCTCATTAGTTGGATTCTGCTGCTGCTGCTGCTGCTGCGGACCCCCCTTTCCTTCCCCTCATTGACCGCCAATAACCAATAAGCTATTGCTATAGATAGATAGACTGTGGTGATAGAACAGCTGCCCTTTCATAATGCTTTATGGGTTTTAATGGGGGTAATTTTGTTTCCTCCTCTTCTCTCTTTTTTTTTTTTAACTAGCTCTTTAATTTTACAGAATTGAGAGGAAATTCGAAGAAGAAAAAAAAACATAATCAGCTGCTGCGGAATGTTCTGCTTTTTCTTTTAGAGGTATGCTCCAGAAGTAGAAGTGCCGCGCATTGGGTGAATTTGGGAAGCCAAAGGAATGCGGAATACGGGGGATGGAACGAAAGGTTTTAAAAAAACAAAAAAACACGGACCCTATTGATTTGTTAATAGCGTCGGCGTCAATTAGATGCGTCGGCCTATACAGTAAGGATCATATGCATCGATCCTTACACGACTAGAGAATGCCATGAATGTGGGGCGGAATAAAACGAGAAAGAATCTGTGAAAAGTTCGGAAACAAAAAGAGGCCCGCCAGCTGCCGATCGCCTCTTCCAATTTTTCTTGACATCCATTTTCCCAGTCTCAGTTTTCCCTTGTTTTGTTTGTTTGCGGCTCCATTCCCCCCTTTGGATAATGACAGCAAAAGAAAGAAAAAACAAAAAAACAAAACAAACGATAGTTTCACATTGTTCTTCTGTGATGCTCATATACATCACACGAGCTACTCCTCCCACCTTCTTTTGCCTTTCCGACCGGTAAGAGTGGCAACGGCTGGCAGTCAAGCATTTTTCCCGTTCCAAGACCAAAATTCGGTTACACAAGAGATTAAAAAAAAAAAAAATGGAAAATAAAAAACCACTCAAAGACCACAAACCCAACAGACATGTATCAAGTTCCTTATCGCAGATGGTTCAAAACAAAACAAAAAAGTCAAACGAGTTTGGATTGTCCATCGATCTGCACGACTGTCACAAGAACCTTTACCTAACTATTATATGCTGTGCGATACTATTGTTGTTGAAATGGTTGTTATTACGCATCAACATCCGTACGATTAAAGAACACCCAACGCGCCCCCCAACAGCCAAATATTTGCAAAGGTTAAGAGGTAAATACCATTAAAAAAAAAAAAAATTTGAAAAATGAAAATTACTCCGACGGATGACGCCTTCATTTTTCGTCAAGATAAAGAATTTGTTATGAAAATGGGCACATGCTAACGACGGCCTAAGTATGGGGTCCAACGAAAGAAGGACTCGGCGGAAATGCAAATCAGGATAAACTGTTGTAGTTTTCGTTGTAGACAAGAGAAAATGACACACTCCATTCTTTCCAAACCAAAGGGGGAAAAAAAAGGGAGTAAGGTTGTTAAAAGACTGAATGAGTTATACAAGTAGCAGTTATGTGAACAATGTGGCCACTTGTCCAGACTTCCAACCGTTTAAATGTAATGACGGGTGTCGAGCGCGCACGCTGGCTAGGCAGCAAAAGAAAAAATTTAAACAATCCTTCGCCAGTTAAGTTTTTCTATTCGTCGCTTGACTTCACAACGTCACGTTACGTTAGGAAGCAATCCGTCCGTTTCCAAAGCTGAAAAAAGATTTGAAAAGAGAATCACTTGACTGGCAAATAAGCTCAAGCGAGTTGCCTATTGTTGAGGCTATACGGAAACGTCCGAATTTATTTTTTAAAGAAAGTGAATAATAAAAAACAAAAGTGGAATGTTGTTATTGTATGGCGATGGGGCCAATAGTTTTAAAAAATTCTATCCTTATTATTGGATAAAAAATATTTTCTTCCCCTAATGTAAATGAAAAACTTGTTTGGCATTGCACGGCTGGCATGACTGGGCGGACACACGTCATTTGGAGAATGACACGGATACTAGCAGCTTATATGCTCTCTATCTCGTTTGCCTACACTGAGATTTCATCGTAGAAATTCAGCGTGATGGAACTTGCGAGGGAGGGGATAACATTCCGGAACGTCGGTTTTCCTTCGCTCTGAAGTGTATCAGGTAACAACACACTGGCAGGGGGGCAGGGCCCCCCGTATGCCTCCATCTCTGCCACCTTATAAAGACTCATCAGATTGACTCGGTACGATTGAAATTTACACAGGTATATCTATACACACACACACACATACCTTGCTCGATCTAAATTTAAGAAGGTAAGGGGAAAAGGAAAAAAAAAAAAAAGAAAACAGTACGTAATCTAATACGGATCGATTTAGATCGACATAATACCGGTGCAGTGCCGGAATTTCAAAAATGTTTTCCTTTATTTTTTTTTTCTTTTTCATTTCCTTCTCGTTGAAATAAAATCCGGTAAAAAAAAAAAGAATGTGGAATGAAACGCACACGCAAAAAAAAAAAATAATGAAATAAAAAGGAAGCAGAAAAAAAACTTCTTGAATTGCGCGGGTATTTTCGTCAAGATAAGGACAGGTACACAGAAAAAAAAATGTCTAAAAAAAAAAAAAGGGAACGTGGGAAATCCTAGCTGGATAAGAAAAATTCTCTTCCTCCAGAAAACAAAAATATATCCCAAGTACACATACATGAAAAAAAAAAACCGTCGGCTGATGTATGATGAATGGAGCGCTAAACGCAGGGTTGGTCGTGGTGTCTATAGCAGACAGGGGGGCTAAGTCACGTGGTCGGGTCTTGTGTTACGAAGCGGAGGAGGCAAGCAAACACCGCCATCACTTTCGTATACAACATTTGACTATCGAATCATTTTTGTTTTCCCCTTCCCAAAGAAAAACGAACAACACACACCTACCAAAGGATAGTTACTGTAATTAGACATAATAGCCCAATTGAATGGTGTACGCCGAGTCAACAGGCCATGAATTTGAACATGGGAATTGTTTAACAAAAAATGTTTACACGTCCGTTTTTTTTTTAAAGCTACGTTCCAACAAGTCGATTGTACAGTTGTGCCCACATCAGTTTCATTCTCACGATATATATTTCTGGCTTTTACGATTATCGCCCCCCCCCCCAAAAAAAAAAGAAAAGAAAAAAAACTTTCTCTGCAGCATCAAACAGATTAAGAGCGAATCCTTTGCATACCGAATGTAATAACGCCAAGATATAGGCGGACCGACGCAACAGACTGAATGATTAGAAAGAGAGAGAAAAAAAGATAGGATTGTTCCCAACCAATCAGCATTGAGTTCATCCTCCTCAACAAAAAGATGCTCTTCTCTCTCGCAAGCGAGCGAGCGAGCGAGCGCTCGATGCTCTTTTCACCTTTGACTCGCGAGCCAAGCATACGCCACAGCACGTGTGATTGAACTTTCCCACGCCGAGCGCCTATACCTTCATAGCCTTCTCTCTCTCTTCTTCTTTCTACCTGTCATATAGAATGTACTCAATAATCATTCTCAAAAAAAAAAAAAAAAAAAAAAAAAAAAAAAAGGTTTTTATTAGCTCGAATTTTTTTTTTCTCGTCTCATCCGCCTCATTCACAAAAGGTTAAAGGGATTTTTTTTTCTCCATTTTTTGTTTGGCTCCTTGGGACTGACAATCGAGTTGTTCAATTTCACGTTGAAAGCCATTTTGAATATGGCACGGGAAAACGGACAGCGCCAAATAAAAAAGAAAAAAAATCTAGATGTTTTTTTCAATCTTTTTTGGGTTGCAAGAGTTGAACAAATCGACTTAGTCGGGGGATAATACTGCGTCTATCTTGACAAGTCAATTAAGCTTTCGTGACAGAGTGACGTACCCGTTAAATTCCTCTTTCACGACACCACCAACTTTTGAAGAAAAAGGTTGATGTCGAGATACTTGAAGAATTTTTTTTTTGCGCTATTTACTGCTTGGGAGGTGGGGAAAAAGTGGACTTCAAATAATCAGAAATCAAATTCGTCGCTGATGAGGGTCTTCGACCCTCCACCAAGCGCACCGGTTACAAAACAAAGTGCCCTGTTAGAGAGCTAATAACTTGGGTGACACGCAAAAGCACCTAAAGAACAACAACAGCAGCAACAACAAAAAGATATTTTTGACGAAGAGAGCGCAAAAAAAAATGGTGTCGGGAATTCAGAAAAGAGTTGCCTTGTAAGGAACGTATCGAACGGGTTTTTTCGGTCGTGATCAACCAGCACGAAGCTCGTCAATTATTCTTTCTCCTTCGTGTTTTTCCAAGAAAAAGAAAAAAAGTAAAAGGTTTGAGACATACACACACACACAGACAAAAAAAAAAACATCATAAAGTACATAGCCCGTTGGCCCGTGTCACCGGTATCAGATTGGCACGTTTACTGATGACTATCGCTAGTAAGGAGCTCTCACGCATACCTTCCCTACAGCAGCACAGCAAGTTTTTTCTAACCTCCCCCCATTGTTCCATCTTTGACTTGCAGTTGACCGACGCAAACAAGCAAACCTTTGCTTCCTACCTTTCTCTCTCTCTGTCAAGTCATCATTTTTGGAGGTAGTCGCCCTTTTTTTTTTTCTTGTCGTGTCTCTACTTTCCCAGAGACTGAATACAATTCACACTTCGTCACACTTAGTTGCAGCCCGCACGCGCATCCATTTTTAAATTCTGTTTAGTGTTTTTCTTTCAAATAAAAATGGAAATAAAATAAAAAGCAAGACAGCGTCATATCGCTTTACGAGTGCCAAAAAGGAGAGTGTCTTGAATACCGCTTCGTTTTTGTTTTTTTTTGTTTTGTTTTTTATCTAAGAGGGGTACGCGGAACGTGTTACTCGACCGCACGCGTCGCGGTATTTGCATTTATCGCAATTTCGCTCAAGAACGCTCAAGGTGGTCAATCAATAAAACAAAGCGACTTTTTTTTTTTTGCTAGGTCAAACAACATTCTCTCCTCGTTTGTTTGTTTTTTTTACATGAAAAAAGGAAAAGAAACATTTCAAGTTGTACCTTCGCGATTCTCTACAAAGTCAAAGTTGAAGACATTACTCAATGGATGGCGCCACTCGTAAAATGGCCAATCATCATTTGCGCGTTATTTTCGTAAGGCCATAAAAACAGGAAAACAACACCAGCAAAAGGAACAGACACACAAGACAAAAATTACTGTAAAGTCTTTGGAAAACTCCTTTAATAATATGTAATAAAAGAAAGCAAAAACACCTAGAGGAAGCTTCAGCTCGTACCATTAAACACTTTAGTTGCATTTAAGAAAACGCAAGAAAAGCAATTTATGTTGGACGGGGAACGGTGCAAGAGTTTATCATCGTACAATGGCCCACCCAAAATTGGACGGCAGTTTTCCCTTATCGGGATCGCATTCAACCAGTGCCGACCGATTGCTTGTAAAACAGCTGAAAATGGCAATAGCTTCGCATTCAACCACACACTTCCAGATAGTCGAATTTTCAATCAGCACCGCCTCCTCCCCCCCCCCCCCCAATTCTCAGAAAACAAAACAAAACGTAAACGACAAACTAAACAAAAACATTTTGGCAGGATAATGGCTTCGTCGTGATCAAACGTTACTTTGCAATTTATCTACGGCATTAAGCGAAAACTGTTCGAGACGGCCAACAACATTTCCCTAGTCTTATTGAATAAAGAGTGCAATAATCATTAATCATGTCTTTTTTTAAAAATGACGAAAGCCACAAACTGAACAAAATGTGTTGGTTTAAAAAAAAAAAAAATTCCCACAGGTGGGCTGGGACTCAAGATGGAACACCGAAATATTGCCCCCTCCTTTCTCCAATGCATCTTCGTACACAATTCAAACTAGCCACATACATATATATTATACTATGGGTGACAGACTAATGGCCAAAACGACAGTATCTCGATGATGTCTGGGTTTATTCCGAGGTGGTTGCAACAAACAACCTCAACCTTCTCGCTCAATTCTCATGAACAACATCGGTGCAGGCAATGTATATAAATAGCAACGGACAATAGACGCACCCCGTGGACGGGTGAACAGTGGGTCACCAATAGAGCATGTACTGTGGCATGGACTATAAGATTTTGAGAGAGCGAAAAAGAAGCTACTTCTGCTGCTGTTGCTATTACTACACTTCAGGCTATTGGGTAGTTGCTATTTGGGCTGCATATAAGAAAAGACAAAAAAAAAGAGGTGTACCCAGCATCACCCAAAACAGTCCTAAAACTGTTGCCTTCCCTCAATTCCTCCCCCCCCCCCCAAAAAAAAATAACAATTTATACGTATATGGCGGGAGGGTGATTCCGACGACGAGGTGGCGCAGTAAACCGTAAATCCTCTCCTTTGGCCTCTTATAACAATCTCGACAATTGGGAAAGGAGGAGTCGTCGTGTAAAATAGGAGAAGCGAATGGGAGAGGCGCGACACATCTCACCCGACCCTCTGCCATTCTCTTTTCCTTAAAAAAAAAAAAAAAAAATAGAACAGAACACAGCAAAAAAAAAAAAAAAAAAAAAAGGACCCTAAATTTAGAAAGAAAAAAAAAAAAAGATGAGACAGAACGGGTGCAATAGACTTTCGAAGCTCTATGTGTATATGCTAGGTGGACCTGTTCTTCATCCAGTTGTAAATACTTGTGGCGTTTACAAGATCAGACAACAACCACCGAGTGGACCTCCCGGTAGACAATCGTTGACCAGAAGAAGGGGCCACCTTCATTGGCCACTATACACGTCACTCTTATCCCCACTTGCATAACAGGACGCCCAAAGAGCAACACACAGAATAGCCATCATTACAGGCTGCATTTGACAAGAGAAACGCACAAAAAAAAAAATGCTAGAGAATATGGAGAGACACACAAGACGAAGAGAAGCAGCAAGTAATCGCCAGTGCATATCTTTATTATATTATGGCTCTTGAGAGAAGAGAATAGAGAAAAGTGCTCGTCTTCGATTTTCAGATTGACTAAAGAACGGCCCAACAACGTGACAATATCTTTCGCTAAAAGCACAATCAAGAAAACATCTTTTCACTGAAATCTTCAAAAGAAACGAAACATCAAGTTTAAACTTCTGTCCAAGGAGCTGAGGTACGATGCATACGCCTCCACCGGCGCCTTCTATCCAACTCCGTAAAAAAAAACGGCCAATAGACAAACAACAAACAATGGCAAAGCCAACACATTTTTTCTTTAGTCAATACCTATCCTGCTGAGCGCGCAATCATTTGACAAAACACTTGATCTCACGGTTAAACAGAATTACGAGGGAGGTGGTGTCGGGATTTAAGATAATTACAGGAGCCGTTGCCTAAGATTTAAAAAAAAAGAAAGAAAAAGATAAGCGCTGGCCATTGGGCTCGATAAATCAGCCCCATTGTAGTTTACTTAATATAAGCACCAAAACCCGCGGCGAGATGTGGCATTTAGTATAATCTTATATTATCGAATCAACAGGTAGGTAGGGGACTAGGGGGTTTGGGGTTAAAAGGTAAGGCATAGGGAGGAGGGATCGCACGCCCGGGACGTTGGCACGCACCCCTCTCTATCGCTTCAGCTTTTATTGTTGAATATGCCCATACAGACGAGAGCAAGAGAAAAAGATACTGTACATATAAATGCCAAGGCGTGTGTGTGTGTGTGCCTTTTAATACATATACTAAGGGAATTCCCATAGAGGAGGATACCAGAACTCAAGCGTGGGAACGGGACTGTTGAGGGCCTGCAGAGACGGGCGCTGAGCGGGCAGCGGACAGGACCGGCACCAACTCATCATTCGTCAACATTTTTGAAAAGAAAATCCAAAACAAGAAAAACACCTCGAATGCGAAGGGATACCTATGCAACTTACGGCGATGTAAAAGCCTCGTGAGTCACGAAACACCCCCCTCCCGTGCATAATCAGCCTAGGTAGGGGGTAATACACCAAAAGCGATACTACCAAAACATCAATAGTACAGATTTCTTCGACGAGGTAGTAGACCAAACGCAATGGGGGGAATAAAAGTTAGAAAAACATCAACCAAATTTTTTTTTTCTCCAGCATCTGCATATTCGTCTAGTCTGTGCAAGATCCGGTTCTCGTAAAAATCAAAAGGTACAAAAAGAAAAAAGTCATTCAGGTATTTGAGTGAATGACGAAACAGATCGGTGTCTCGATGTGTGGGAAAAAAAATTCCCACGTCTGCCATAACGCACTACATTCAAAACAACATTCTTTCCAACCTCGCGTACTGAACAACCCCAAACAAGTTGTTGACTCGTCAATAAAACAAAAAACAAACCAACAAGGTTTCGAGATGACAAGTGGGTATCAATATAAGTAGATGTGCATACAACATGCACAGCAGGGTCAATATAAAGAAGAAAAAAAAAGCGTGCCCGTACGGTACACAGCGGGTTCTCTACAAGTGCAGTGGTCAGTTACCGCTGATATCTACAGAGCTGGTCATTTCTGCACCATAAGGCGTGTAAAATATGAAAAAGAAAAAGACAAGATAGGGGTGTACCAAGTAACTAGACCAAGTACGCAGCCGCAATATAGTTGTCCTTTGAATTATATTGAAGGAGGGGGGGGGGGAATTTCGTGGGGTTTCGATTCCAACTGTGTCTACATAGATAAGAAACACATATTCTGACATCTCCATACAATCAGGCACATAGAGTACTTGCATTTATGGTTTCTATCCTTCCATCCCCTGGGTCATACACCTCTATTGCCTATCATTCAAGTCCAATCAAGTTTTGGGGGCTCCAGTTTTTTTTGGTTGGACGTGAGAAAAAAAGTTCACACGCCATCTTTCTATTTTACAATTTCGATACAACCAACGGTAACTTTTACTTGGCTCAAACGAACGAGGAAGAAGAGACGATTCAAAAAACGATGTGTTCGTTTCACGATTACAAAATGACAGTGTGATATTGGTGGATAACCCTCTCAATTGTTCACGGTATCTCCCTACGCAACAATACTGGAGTGATGGGCAACATGAGATGTGGACTTACCCTTTTCTAGTGTGGTCGTGTCGAGATAAGCCATCATCACAAATGGCTGCCCCCTTCCTCGGGAATGTTTTTCAATTTGGCCAACAGCTCAACGGATGGAAGAAAACGGCCATGAAGAAGCACCCACGCGATTGTAAATGGACCTCAGCCACGAGGTGGTCGTCAAGCCGTGAAGAAGACAAATCAGATCTTGCACGAAGTTTTCAAAAAATGTCAGAATCGTCAGAGAAGCAATGGCTAATTTGTTTCTTAAGTTCAAAGTTCAGAAACTATCCATGAAACTTTGTAATCCAAAATTTTGGCACACGGAAAATTACACTTGCACGTCCGGCTCCATTTCGAGCAATGAACTAATGACTCACTTTTCCTTTTTGTTCTAGAAAGACGTTGACAATGTTTGCCAGTTTTTGTCCAAAGAAACAAAGGAAATTGTGGGAAATTTTTTTTACAGATTGCGACAAATGTTCTACATTCAAAGTGAAACTGAAAAATACGCAGTTTTTTATTTTGACAAAAACCTTAAAAAGAATTTTTTTTAAATGAAAATAAATGGAATGCCAACAGTGTTCCCACACTCCGTCGATCAAGAAAATGGATCATGTGATACAAGTTGAATAGCTTCTGCTATACAAAGCAATTGGTGGGCCATATTTTTAAGTTCTTTAGCTTTTTTGCTTTATTTTCTTCCTAAGACGTTGCTGGATATACTTTGAATACAATTGAACTTTGCAGCAGGACCTACGGGCACGTAAGAAATTGGGAGAAAAAAAATTAGGTATGCAACAACATTGTCCTTTTTCTCCCTTTTTTGTAAAAAACTTTTTTGCCCTAGTTTTTTTTCCCGAATTCCATTAAATAGATCCCAAAACTCCTTTGAATACGCATTGAAAGTACCTGTATAAGAATGGGGTAGTTAAGAATACGAAAAAGAAAAAAACACGATGGGGGGCTATGATTTAGAGTTCTTTAGAAATTGTCGAGTTATTGTGTTGTGCTGCTTGTGTGTACGTTTTACCTGGTCTTCTAAAGAGGTTACAACATACACACATCGTTTAAAAGAAGGAAAAAAAAACAGGCTTAAATTGTATCGAATAAACACGAGTGGGGAGGGACAGGAAAGCATCACCCAAGTTGTGTTAACAATTTTCCTTCTTCTTTTGCTCTTCTTCGTCGTAATCCCAAGAAAATGGCCCAGTTTTCATGAGCCGGCCGTTCACTCGCACAGGATCAATGGCATGTGTGAGTAACTGGAGGGATGTTTAAAGCATCAGGCTGTGAAATGGAATTTTCTTGTGTCACAAGAATACAACAAGATACTGCGCAATGGGGTTAGAAAAGAGAGAGGGGGGGAGGCTATAGAGGCTCTTTGCGGGCAGATGATCACTCTGGTTCTTTCTTAATTGACCAACCGATAGCTCCCAGCTGAGGGGATTTTCAAAACCCCTCTCCTTTAAAAAAAATAAATCGACAACAGCAACAAACTAGTTTTTTTTTATTTGATGGATGTTCAAACTGCTCGATGCTTCATTTTTCAGTTGCGCGGAAACGCCAAAGCTTATTTTACACGTTTGATGGGCAAGAGCCGGTAGAAAACGTTTTTTATTTTAATGTTTTTGAAAGGCTACAAAAAAAAAACCATTTTCAAAAAAAAAAAAAAAAACCTTTTTATTCGATTTGAAGCCCTTGCATTTCGAATGTTCTTTATGACCCAATGTTGCGTCAAAAAACACTCGGCCATATTACATTAAACAGCATTGATTTAAGACTTGTATCGGCTATTACAAGCAAAAAGGATATCCCATTCGATTGCCCCATTTTATTTTTTCTTACCCTACGTATGTAAGGTTACCGGAGGTGTGCAATAACGTTGGACGGAAAGGTGTGCAATAAGCGCAGTTATGTGTGTACAGCAATCCACATTTACACAAACCAATTTGAAAAAAAAAGAGAGGGTCATACAATATTAGAAATAGGAATTTTTTTTTGTTATGGGTCTTAATAACTTTTGTTCCCTTCTTGTCGAACACTGAAAAAACAAAAAGGAAATAAGAGAAACCCCCTCAAAAATATTGGACGATCGCAAAATGATGTAATGTAACAAACATATATAGTTTGAAGGTTAACACAAAAAAAAAAGAAAGGTAAAAACGGCAGCTCAAGGGGCAGCCTTGCCAGGTGTTGGAGCCGATCGATAGGGTTGCGTTTTTTAACCTCTTGTCGATGAGCCCCGCTTGCCATCATTCACTATATCCAATGTCAAAACGATGCAATAGATAGACCTGCACGCCAAAAAGGAAGCAATCGAACAGCTCTGGCCATAACTTTTGCCTTTTTCTATGATGAAAAAAAAAAAAGAGTAAGAAAGGTCGAAAATAAATATCAGCCGATCAGGTTCCGATAGGTTTTTTTTTTTCAACTGCTGGCAAGAGGCACTTTAATCAAGCCAAAAACTAAATTGCTGCACATTCCTGGACTGTTCCATGTGTAAATCGTGCCGGTACAACTGTCTACATAACTCTTGACTCGCATTATCGATATATGAGCCCTCAAAAAAAAAAGACTGTCGGATCCTCTTTCCTTATCTTATTATAACCGCAGGATTTTTCTATTGCACGGTTGAAAAACATTTCCCGGTGATTTGGGACGTCGTTAATTTCGCGCATTTAAACTTTCTTGGCATTGCCATCCGTGAACACTTCTCTGTTCAGTATGGAAGCCAACATATCTCAGGAACTTTGTACCACTTTTACTGGGCCACCTAAATACATACCTGTACTATGAAGCAGTAGGAAAATGGGTCTGTAATTTGGGTCTACTCGCTTCTAGCGGAACATTATAGCGTTGGAAAGATGCCTTGTAAAATGAAATCGGACAGGATGAAAATATCTCGTTTAACTTCCTTTCACCCAGACGGATAGATTAATTCCGGCAGAGAGATCGCGCGCGCGCTCTGAGGCGCAAAGAGGGCCAGCCCATCGGCGCAAAGCCACCTGCGGAGATCCAGCGCGAGCGCATCACAAAACAAATGCAGGGAAATATTTGTTTAACTTATTCATTCATTTGTTATTTTGAACAGGGTCCGACGTTAAACGTTTACGTCCATCTCTTTTTCTTTATTCGTTTTCGTGTCTGTTTTATAAAAGCGCATATAGAGAAATTGGATGACTCAACCGTGGCACGTATTAGCGTTCGATTTGAAGAAAAAATATTCAGCCGAGGGGAATTTATGTGTACATAACTGTTGAGTAACTTCTTCTTTTTCCTGGTTTTCTGTTTGTTGTTTGCCTCTCCGCAACTGATACCTGATTCCACTGTCAGAGAAATGAGAGAGTTAATCGATCGCGAGGGAGGTCCCAACCGAAAGAAGCGCCGTAATTAAAAAGCAAAGAAAAAGAAAGAAGGTGGGAGTATCCGACATCATATCAAAGTCTACGAGCACAGAGACAGATAGGTACGTCCCACCGTTCAAGAATCTAAATTGTTTGAATCTATGAAAGCATATATTTCTTCCACCTCAATCGAGAAACATGTAGAAGAGGGCAATCGTGGGAAAAGGTATACCCTATTCTAAAATCAAGTCTAGAAAACACATGCTACACAAGCCCTACGATAGTGCAATGCGACATAGTACTTGTGCTGTACCGACAATTGTGCGTCACGGCGGTCGCAAGGCCGGCAAGTTTTGTTTTGAGGAAACGTTTTAGTCTTGGTGGACATGTTTACAGTCAGCCGCTCACAACACACACAGTAGGATTTCTACTATATGCGTGTGTGCACACAAACAACTTGTCAGCATAAACACATGAAGAGACTGGCGCGGTGCCTGTATAGAGAAGATGCAAGTCGAATTCGATTTCAACGGAATAAGAACTGAAAGAGGTTCCAGCGCTTTAACCCGTGAGGATATTTAGACGTGTGTACGTACACAACAAGTACGCTACTAGCCCTTCATAGAAAAAGCCCACCATCCCGCCCTGGACCATGAGAAAAAAAAAAGTAACCTTTGGGTTTGTTTTTATGGCGTATGACCCCTCTGCGCTCTTGTGTGTGTTGACCCATAGTGTCCTAAAAGATAACCGTAGCGTATATGGACAGATGTAGAAAAGGCACAGATCTCACATCTTACCGTATCCTACAGCCTTGCTGTATAAAGCCATAGTGGTCGACCACAATCTGTTATTTCTTACACGCTTTGATTCCGCTTTTTCTCTCTCTCTTACATACATCTACATAGAAAAGTGGATGGTCCCTCTTTTTTTTTTTTTTTTAACTCTCAGCCGCAATGGGCACCGCCCCCGTTTTACGCGGCATAGGGGGAAAAAAAACAAAACAAGACCCACCTTAAAAACGAGAGGAAATATAGAAAGTTGTTTGTGTACACACCAACAAAAACATCAAACCAAAAGAACTGGATATGGTATGATGCATCGTTTCGGTGGTTTATTCTGATTTCTTGTCGGCTTCCGTCTCAGCCGCCGCGCCTCTCAAACTTTCCCACCGAAAATGACGAAATCAAAAACAAACGAAAATATTTTTAAATTTTTGTAATAATTCTTTTTTTTTTTCAATCAATTTTCTTCCTTGCTCCACATCAGAAAGAGCAGGACATTAGAGACACACACGAAAATTGGTTTTTGAAAAGCAAAATTTGGAAAACATCGGAAAAAAGATTGTAACACATAAAGAGTCTGTACAATCTCAATTATTTCAACTCATTTACGAGAATGAAAAGGTGGGTATGCTATGGGAATGTACAGCTGTATATGTCTCAAATTCAAATGTAAAGATAGCACAGTAATAGTGGTAGTAGTAGTCTCTTATGTAATAATAATTTCTAAAGGGGGGCGATGATTGGACAAGAGAAAAACATTAAAACCGATTGACGAAGAAATCTTTTTTTTTTTTGTCTTTTTTTTTCATAACATGGCGCTTGGCGAATGCGCCTGGGAAAAAAGATAAATTAAACATCAACATCAAAGAAAACACACAGAGACAAGGAATGCTCGTTTTGGGATATCTTGTTTTTAGATCTGAAGGAATCATTCAAATGGAGAAAATGAAAAGAGTATTTAGGGGTAGGGCGGAAGGGGGAGGAATAAATCAATGCAGAGATCACTGGAGACCCGCATATCAAGAAAGAAAGTGAAGCTCAATCAAAATACTTGACTGGCGGCAACTCCATCGTTTTTCTCATATAACACAAATGACAGGTCTGTTTTGCTGGGGCTGGGCCAACGTTCACGGATTTAAAAAAAAAAAGGATGTGCGGAATGGTGCGTATGGTCGTCCGGAAACGTTAAATATTGAAACGAAATCATTTTTCATTTCAACGTCTCATGATGTCGTCGATGGAGAATCCTCCGCTCTTTTTGGGCAATTTGCTATCGGTCATCGAATGGTGATGATGCGGTGATAGTTTCCCTTCGTCCAGCGATGAGGAACAGACTCCGCTCTCCGCATCGGATGTGACAGGCGAAGAGGCAGTGTCATCCTCCACATCAATGTCGATTTCATCGTTGCTGTCGGCGGCACTGTCGTCGTCATCGACGCCCGGAACGCAAGTCAATGTCACGTTGCCTTCGCTGCCGACCGAGTGAGTCATGATGTGGCGGCGGAGGTCGCAGTTGCGCCGGAAAACTTTCTTGCACGATGTGCACTCGTACGGCTTCAAGTCCGTGTGAGTCAAGAGATGCGTCTTGAGGTTGGAGCGCTGGTTGAAGCTGCGAGCACAAACCGGGCACTTGTGCGGCGACTCTTCCAAGTGGAGAATGCGATGGACGGCCAGCGTCCGCGATTGGCAGAAACCTTTGCCGCAATCGGCGCATTTGAACGGCTTCTCTTTCGAGTGAATGTAACTGTCATAATAAAAAGATGTCCGTTAGTTTACGAGTCTTTGAGAAGTACTTTGATAGTAAGGATGTCTAACAGTAAAAATAGAATTTTAGAAATTACCGGTGGTCACGGAGATGGTCTTGACGGCGGAAAGCCTTGCCGCAAATGTCGCAAGAGTACGGCCGCTCATCGGTGTGAGTTCGCTCGTGGATGAGCAAATTGTAGGATTTGGTGAATTGGCGGTTGCAGAACTTGCAGATGAACTGCTTCTTGGGGCGAGAAGCACGGCCAGGTCCACGGAATAGACGCGGGTCGTACTGTCCAGGGTAGAAAGGCGGAAGGTTGCCGGCGCGGAGCCACGGGCCCATCAACAACGGGATATTCTGAAGTCCGTACGAGTTTTGAAGTCCACGGAGAGCTGCCTGTTGTGCAGCCGAGGCATCTTGTTGTCCATTGGAATTGGGGGCCTGTGCTTGATTCGCGTTGCCCTCCTGCTGTTTGGCGTTCTTTGCTGCCTGAGCGGCCAACTGAGCCAAGTCGATGCGGGATTGTAGGCCTTGGAGCATGGCGGCAGCTTCGAGCATGGCTTGTTGGTTGTGGTGAGGAGGAAGGAACTGTTGGCGACCGGGTTGAGGAGGGGCAACTGGTCCGTCTTTGGAGCTAAACGAGTCACAAGGAGCCGGTCGCTTCTTCATGGAGTAATCACGAGCCAAATCCGACTCGACGGAAGGAGAACGGGCAGCATTGTTAGCTTCGGTCGGTGATCCGGCAGGCACGGAAGGTGCCATGTTGTTGGCCGGAGACGATGAAGTAGCAGCCGGCTCCGAGGAACGGTTAGGCGGGCAAGCGACAGGTCGGAAAGCCGACGGTTCTCGCATGTTCATGCCGTACTGATGGACGGCCAAGTGAGACATACCGGCCGGCAATGGCATACCAGCCAATCCGGGGATACCAAAAGGCAGGAAAAATGGGAAAGACTTGGCGGCGGCTTCCATGGCTCTGCTCGTTGCGGCGGAAGGCGATAGACGATGGCCGGTCGGGCTAGTTTGTTGCTCGAAGTTGAAGCTGTGCTTGCTCAACTCGGACGAAGTAGGCGTATGCGGAGGAGTCAATAGAGGCGTAGCCACATCACATACGGCAGCCAAACCTTGATTTAAAATGTTGACTATTAATATTACGGACTTTGATGTGTTTCTACGGTGATGATTGAAAAAGAACAAGATGATGTTGCTTACCTGCTGCCTTGGAATAGTGAGAGCTGGATGAGTCCACTGACGGACGCTGGTGCGAGTGAAGTCCGCTGTCCATCGGCAAAAGCAACTAAACGTTTGGGAGTTTTGTTTGGCACTTGGCTCGGATTGTCGATTCGAAATCGAAATAAATGTTGGGCAGAATTCACGAAAGGAGTTGAACTAAACACACAAGGATTCGTATTCACTTTGCAATGAAGCAAACGCACTTGTGTTCGGGAGTGTGGTTGAACGAAGAATCAAAAGTTCTTAACTCGAAAAAAAAACTGTAGAGTTTAAGCAGACAAGAAAAACAAGAGGCGAGAAATAGAAGATGTTGGGAGCGAGCGGAGGAGGCCACTGTTAAAAGCGGAGGTGAGCCGCTTTCTGAACTGATCTGCTCAGGAGCTGGAGGTAGTCATAGAAAAAAACTTGGCCGTTGGGGGGGTTGTGCCTTGTGCTCTACCACCAGCGGCGGGGATGGAACCTTTTCTCCCTTCCTCTTTTTCAGTATACCTTCCTTCTTTTTTGGTCGTGTTGTTGGCTGCCGTGCGGAGCCGGCCGACAACCGTCTTGCTCGCCTATTGGTCGCCACCCTATCAGGTGGGAGGGATGAGGGAGCTTTCGAGCCACTGGAGAACCAGATAGAAGCCGCCTTCCGCTAGCTGCCGCCACCGCTAGACAGCCACCACCGAAAAACAACTCCGAAAAGGGCATTCACGAAGAGTTTAAAAAAAAAAAAAAGAAAAACGATGGGGGAAAAGGACCCACCTCGTTCACACACACAGATAGCAACAACAGTCCCGCACACGCACGAAAAACCCAAGGACCAATCCCCTTTTTACATCCACCTCTTTCGTCCGGACCAGATCGTTCTTTTGTTTGCCCCTCTAGCTGCCTTAAAGGAAACATTTTGGCTGAAAGCAGTTTCGATTATTCGCAACGATACGTCCCGCACGGAAAGACAATCGTTTGAGCGTACCGGCGGACGTTAGAAAAGTGACACGAATTTTTGTTTTTGGCCCAAAAGGCACGTATTCAACGATTAGAATCATTTGAGATGTTAGAGATAAGGTACGTTATACTTGGTGTTGTCATCGTGAATCGTCAGTTGTTACACTGTAGATAAGGCATTGTCTAGCGCTGAACGTGAAGTTGTGATGAAACTTGACGATTGTCAATTGAAAGGTCGCATTTGATTTCAATCGGTGCTCGACCGTGGGTGTTGTTACACCATTAGGGTCTTATAAACAGATGATGAAGAAAAGAGATGATCACGTAAAGAGAAATTTGATTGAAGGCAGATGAAAAACATGTGTAGGTTCATGCATATCAGATGAGCCGCGCCCACTTGTTTTCGGGATTCTGTATGTATAACGAACGCGAGCATTTCTCATTTCGTCGGTATCATAAATAGCGTATTTGAAAATAAAAAACGAGTCAAACAGAATGTGATTTGAGGTCCTTTAGTTTTTGACTTTGAAGTTTTCTTTTTTATGTACCAAGATTGGAAACAGGGACCTCTTTTGTCTGCTGCCGTGGCGCAGTTTTTGTTGTATGTGTGCCTATATCAAATGGAAATAAGGAGAGAGCCCATCATCCAGACAAGGAAAGAATAAAGAAAGAGAGAGAAAACCATCTCGTTTTCCATAAAACACAAAGCTTTTTTTTTTTTTAACCTTCTCTCGGCTGTGTGATGTTTAAACCGAGTCCTACACCGAAATAGAGGACTGTGAAGCACCGAGACCCCCCACTACCGCCCTCTTTTGCTCCTACTCATTTTAGGTTCCCCTTTCACGTCTCCTCCCCCGCTCTTTTAACAAACCATTATATACAATCCCCCCTTTTCTTTTTTTTTTTTTTTTGAAGGGGGGCCACAAAAAGAAATAAGAGAAAAAGAAAATTCTCTTATTTTTACTTTAAAAAACAGAGAATATATAAGGACACACACGACAAAAGAGATTGGTGTTGGAAACGAGTAAAAGTAACATACTGCATGGATTGTATGTTAAAAGAGAAGCGCCCGAACTGCCGAAATGCAATTGTCCATCAAATCGACCGGCGCAGGAACGAACGAAAAGCGCTGGGGGATGTTCGGATCGTTTTCAAAATGGAAAAAAAAAAAAACTCCCCTTCCCCATCAGCTTAAAGCAATTAGATTGAAGCAGTCAACAGTGCCGTATGTGTGTGTGCTCGACCTATTATGCGGACGCGATGTTATATATATGTTTACACATCCATCAAACGGCAGGTTGGAACAGGAAGGGCGTTAGTTGATGGACAACATCCGCGCTAACCACTTCTTTCAACAAAAATCCCGGCACGAGTTTTTCGTTTGTTTGGATTTCGTTTTCAAAAATAAAAACTGTCTTTTTTTTTTTTTTATTCTTCCGTGAAGCGCTTAGAACAAATAAAAAATCACCTAACCGGACGGCGTATTCTTTTCTCTTTTGGAATGCGCTGACGTCACTGATGGAGAGGCGTGCGTTGGAAATCGTGCAATCAAATAGCATGCGCCACGGAAAGAAGAGAGTTCTCTAGTTTCGTACACGGCGCACCATACCAGAAGGAGACGATAGAATATGGTAGATAATGTTTACTCAAAATGAAAAAAAAAAAAAAAAAAAAATGAAAACGTCTTCCTGTTTCCGTTCAAGACGTGAGCAAACAAGAGAAACTGGCGTCTGCCGCTTATTTTCTCAACTGTAAAATGCAATGAAACTCAATCACGTTTAGGACATTGTCTGAAAATTGTCGTTTGGAAAACGAACAGATCCCTTTTCTTTCGAGTTTCCTCTTTGAAGTTGACATCCCCCGCACCGTCATAGCGAACGACAACAAAATGGTATAACAAAGTCATGCATAGATATATCGTAGGGAATTCCATCAAGTCGACGAGATTTTGCGCATCATCTGATCAACAGAATCAAAAAGATGCGCCTTTTCAATTTCCAAAAAGGAATGACGTGGGAAGAAGAACTGCGTGACTGCACTGTCACAAAGTCTATACATGTTTGTTTTTATCTTTCAATGTTAAGACTTTGGAAATCTTTGCAGTTCACTTGTTTTTCTCTTGTCGCTGTAATTCTATTGTACCTTCCTTTGCAAAGGAGATACGCGAGGATATCCGCATGTAAGGAATCTCGGCCTGTACATCAATATGCCTCGCAGCGTTTGTTTAAGCTGTTGGCGAAGGTTACGAAGAAACTCGAGGATCACCATGTTCCTTTTTTTTTTTCAATTGTCAATTTCACAAGTCGTATAAGAATGTGTTCTTAACCAATATAAGGCTTGAAATCGTTAGTCGCTTTGACGGTGTACGTGGGAGTTCTTCTTTACGGCAGGTGATGTATTGAAACAGGTAATCACCGTGTGGCTCTCTCTGTATAAAACTACTAACTATAATAACCTTTTTCTTTTTTCTTAGGTGCTCAGTAGACAGGAGGAGTCGTACATGTCGGCTTGTTCAGAAAGGGTCGAGCGGCATCATCGACAAAACCGGTCCACTTACAACACGAAGAACTTGAACCTACTCGGCGATTGTTGACACGAGAGATAGGGCACTTTGCAGCGTGCGAGATTGTGCTCTCTTTTTTTGTTCTTCTCCTCCTACACTCATTTTTCTTCCTCCTCCTACATCACCTCCTCGATTCCGTTCTTGTGAGAAAAGAACTAGGGGGGAGGTGTCACCTTTGCTTGAGCAAACACCTCGACCTGCAAACGATCCTACCCTCCTATTGTCTTATATTCTCCGGACACATTTCGTTTGATGGTGTTGGAAGTGCTTGACGAAACCGCTCGGACCATTTGGCCTCCTCCTACTCTCTCACTTTGAGAGAGAATCTTATTAAAATAAGATTCTTAAACTGGAACCCATCGATGTACAATAAATAGCACTTGGACACTCCACCCCTTTTTCGCGTTTCAAAAGGCAATGGCCCCTGTGAAATTAGTCGAAAGATCAGCAGTTGGACGACCCTTCTTGTAAAAGTTCGTTAGAAAAATTTCGAAATAGCTGAATCTACCGACTTTGAAGGAATGTTTAAGCTACATAGTCCTGGAGCGAAAAGGATCATTTGCCTCCGTAAGGTGTAGATTTGTCTGGAGCTGTTGATGATGAATGAGGATATGGGTAACACATAAATGCAGGGGCGAATGAAGAAGCCGCTACTACTTAGCATATCAGTGGAAAGGTTACTCTGTTTTTCAACTTTTGTTTTGTGGTCCATTCTACAATGATTCTCCAGCAAAACACAATACACATAAACAGACCATAAGGGTTCAATGACTCAATTAAATATGCATAATTTTTTGTTTAAATCTAAGAAAAATAAAGCCCTACTCTTTTCAAACATAAGCAACACCATGCAGTTGCCGGCTCCTGCAGCCACTCATTTATGTGGGAATTTTTTTCTCGGCTACTTGTAAAGGTCTGTCTGAGGTATAGTTTTGTACATGTCAAACAGTTGGCCTCCCCTATCCTTCATTCTCAGCTTGATATTCATTAAATCTCTCGCATTCTCTTTTTTTTTGCATCGAAAAGTCAATTGGCTTTCTTCTACCGAATGTCCATGTTACGAAACACTTGATTGCCCAAGTCATTCAATCAGTAGGACATTGGAGTCAGCGCACGTTAACTGGCCTTCATTAAATGTGGGTAATGAGGTTTTCTCTCTCCGCTTGTGCCAACTTGGCACAGACGGTGTCTTTTCATGTAACCGATGCTACCAAAAAGGCAGACGAATTATTGAGGGAGTGGCGACGGTTGATCGGCGGCACATTGTCGGTTTCGATTCCTACTGCGCCTTCAGTCTGCACACAAAAGTACTTGCATACAGAACTAACGGCTTGCGTTCAATAGATACACTCCCCCTTTTTTTTTTTTCTTACTCAGTTGCGCGTTCATTTAGAAAGAAGATGAAAAAAAGTGCTCATTATTTAAAACAAGAGGAAAACATACGCAGTGGAGGCGTGTATCGAGGCAAAATGGAGCTGCCAATCTCTTCTGTACTACCCAAAAAGGTAGAAATGTAGGTGTTTCGTAACGCCCACGGATGCGCGCAGATCAGCAAGACCTTTTCCCTTTTCACCTTTTGAGAAAAAAAACAACATCGAAGCGAGAATTTTCCTTAGCCGCCGCATAGATTAAGCAAAGGAAAAAAAAGCTTTGGAATTGCGCATACACGGGCGCGCTCATTTAGGCGAGACTAAGAAGACTTTCCCAAATCTAATTTCGTGGGATTATGTCTGCTCTTCTTGCGCTTGTTATGTTCGGCTTCTCTTTTGTTTTTTTTTCGTGTGTTGTGAATGTACAACGCAGAAATGCACGAATTTCGCCTACTGATTGGACGCTAGAAGGTTCACTCGTTTCTCCATTGTACTAAATAGTCTAGTTAATATACGGCTAATGGGAGCGAGAAACGTGACCTTTTTCACATTAGACTTTCCAACTGCAAAAGGTAAATTTTAGGATCAGAAATCGACCACACAAGTCCTTTTGCGGTTTTCTAAAAGTTCAACACCGCTGATAGTAGATGATATTGACATACACTTTACCATCAAATGTACAACAAGACACACAGAGGAAAGGAGAGTTTCGTTGTTGACACAGGACCGATGGGGAGAGAAGACTCTCATCCAAGTTTGTCTTTTCCCGAAATCCCAAAAGAACACACACACAATGGAGAAAAAACAATGAGCGAAAGAAGAGAGAAGAACGGTGTGGTTGTATCGAATGTGTACAAATAAATACACACACACACTGAAACAGTTCATGCCTAGATACACACACAAAGCCAACGAACGACCTTTCTATTATTAATATTGTTTTCTCTTTCTCTCTTTTTGTTCAAAACCAACATGTGCACAGGTGGGGGTCTGCTCTTAACCTATTCGAGTCAATTTTCCCTTCTCTCTCCTCAAACTTTGTTTCTTTGACCGAGTGGGGAGATCAATATACAAACGGAGAGATGGTACACATTTGATCCATCTCGAGAGAGTTGAACATCCCTCTTCATTTCTAACTTTTTTTAGCTACCGGTATATATCGCAGCCGCTGTGTTCAAAGAGGTGAGCAATATTCACTGAAAGGGTGGTATCTTTGTTTGAGCAAAGTCATCAGCTAGTGTAGCTAGTTATATTTGAAAGTTTTTTTTTGAAATGCTGTCGAATGGGGGCTTTAAGAAAAATGAGGTCAAAAGGCAAATATTTCTCGTCTCTCTAAGAAAAAAAGTGGGCAGTACCGAGCCCTTCAATTTATAAATCCTTAAAGCTTCATTTCCCCTCCCACAGCGCTTGGTCCCAACTGCATCGTTTGTGGTCATCAGAATTCGCAGCCACACAAGCAGCGAGTTACGGCCAACCAAGAAAAACAACTGCAAACGACAAGGATTTTTGAGAGGGACTAAAGAATATTCGTTTCTTTTTGGGCTACTCGATTCCTGATATTTTCCCATGGCAGTTAAGCGGGAACTTCATAAACTGTCAGATCATAAAAATATATAGAAAAAAATAAAATATGTGCCAACCGCCTCTATGAGAAAAACAGTTGTAATAACAATAAAAATTCGAACCGCTTCTATCCTTGTACGTACAAACAGATCCTCCGTTTATTTTATTTCGGAAAACGAAAGAAAAATAAAATTACAGAGAGCACTGCCCTGAAATAGCAAAAGAAAAAGAAACTTTCATTAATTAGTTAGATGAGTTTTTGGAACTTGGTAGCTGCCGGTTTTTCTTCTTCGAGCTCAAAGAGAAAGAAAAGGGGGGAACCGAAAACGAAACCATTTATGTAGGAATCTTCTACATACCTTTTCTCTCTTTTTTTTAATATGTATTTCTTCTCTCATACTTTCTGGTGGTTCCTCTCTAATGATCAGGGAACACCTACGCTTTTTTTTTTTTTGAACCGATGGCCGCGTTGATCGGAGCCCATGAAGGGTTAATTATTTTCCACAGTACCCAATGATCAAAATCGGTCCATTTAGGATCAGCTCTTTATTCTCCTCTGACTTTTTTTGGTCTCTCGATATGCATCTTTCCTTCTACTATTGTTGGTTCCCATCGTCAGTTTAGGGCCCTGGGAAATCATCCAAATGAGCGCGTTCCATTTTAAACGCTTCGTGCTAAGCAATCGTTTCAGATTGATTGGTTCCCACATCTTTTTACTCTCTTTCCCAAGTGTAATATGTGCACGGTACGTGTCTACAACTGTGTGCAGCGTCTTGTTAACCTCCAAAATGAAAAGCGTGCATCTTTCCCTGTGAGGAAAAAAAATTATATGAAACGGACAGTATATCTTCGCTCGAGCGGAATGATCCTGCAGATGGCTGGTGAACAATCTGGCCGGCGTAACAAATAACTAAAAAGTGCGATGAAAGCTGGACGTCTTCATAGATGGACGACACTCAAATGGATGCAGACAACATTGTGGCGATTGAGGAAAAAGTGGGTTGGAATTATTGACTACCTTTGTATCGATTCTTATCCTTTCGCATTCATTCCGCTCATTCTTTTGTTTGCTTTCACTCCTATAGCAGAGGCTGAATACGTGAGGGACTGATGAATATGATAATAGGTGCCGAAAAAAGTCTTGTTTGGTCGGCACATCTTTGCAATTTCTTAAAGAATGCAAAGAAAAAAGAAACCGACACCTATTGTGGTCTTAGTCATTTGAAGAAAAGTCGGCCAGTTCATCGTTTTCTTAGACACATTGTGTCAATTGTTAGCAGCCGAATTGAGCCAAAAGGGCGCACACTGTTCCTTCTATGGACTTGTATAGTTCACGCTTAACATACTACCCTTTCTGTGAGAGTCGAAAAAAAGTCTTTTAAATCCATTGGTGTCCAATGAAAAGGGACTTTGGAGTCACTCTACCTTGTGTGCGATGTATACATACAGAGTAGAGAGCGCACAATGCGACATAGAGAAACACACTCCCCCCGCCGACAACAGCCGCCACTTTTGTATATACGAAATAGTTCGGAGGAAAAGAAGAAACGGGAAAGAAATAACTGAATATCTTACAATGACCATAGAAGAACGATAAAAGCGCCTTCTGTACGGTGATATTGTTGTCTGAGAATGGCCATTTTTTTGCGTGGGAGAAAGGCCAAGGGGGCCGTGTTGATTTGTTGAGTGCGGACGATTCCTTCATTGTTGTTATCAATGCGCATAGGTCAATGTTTCACGGGACTTGTGAATGAAAAAGCCCGATCCATTGGCGACATACATAGAGTGGTCAAAAGTTCAATACACTCTGTTCAGTATAGAATACGCTTTCTTTTCTGACATGTACAAGTGGTCATTCACCTATACAAGAGCCGTACAAATAACGCTATTTTTGTTCGTTATTGTGCACAACTCGGCACATTCTATTGGTCGATGTCTATTGATTCCGGATACAATAAAAATAATATAAGGCCCATATCCACACCATTTGACTGCAATGGAGACATTTGAGAATCAAATGTTGTTTTTTCTTCTTCTCCGACTAGACTTTCTGTTATTTTTTTACAATGGCACATAGCTCGTGTGCAACTATTTCGCTGTTTTTTTAAGAGCCCACTATTCATTGTTATTGACCTGATCGCAACTTCCCATTCAATAAAACCATTGAACTTTCACCTGAAAAAAATGTTTTGAACATATTTCACCGTTGTTTTTTCTTTTTTGGCGACTGCTATATCCAATACTGCACACCATTGCGATGTCGAGCCATTCAAAGAAATATAAAACCATTAAACAAGATTGCGACCCTTATCCCTAGCAAAAAAAAAAAAAAACAAGCGATAAAAAACAATCCAATAACGTACAGAGGGCACGCGCTTTCTGCCAAAAGACACAGACAGTGTTCCAGCATCAAAGCGTAAGAGAAGTTGACCCCAATGAGTGTTTTTTTGTAGAGCAAAAAAAAAAAAAAAATAATGGCCGATATAGTTGGGGTACTGGAGTAGTAATGGGTGTCACAGAGACAGGGGATAGTTCATTGTCATTTCTCGTGGTGTTGTTTCTTTGCTATTTTTTTCGGCTGCATTCATCTTGTTTTTTTGCGGAATATAAGCAGAAGGGAGGGGGGCAGGCAAAAAGGAGCCTATTGGTCACAGTCGATTAAAATAAAAGGTGAGAGACATAGAAAATAGACACAGAAAGATATGTCATCTGTCTGCTGGTCGAGACTCTTCTAGTCCCCCCCTTTTAGTAGGCAGTTTAGATTCAGGTGCGCCCGGCGCCCCGTTGCTGTCGGTTAGTATGGCCGTGGTGTTGAATATACGAGCCCGTGCAAAATAAAAAGAATCTCTCTCTCTCGAAAAAAAATAAACTCGGACTACAAGGTGGAGAAAGACAGAGTATGGCAGGCATTCAGAAGCCATAAAGGAGCTAAAGAATGGGCCTACAATGGGTCAAACGCGGTTTTGATGAAGTGTGTCCCCCCGTGTCGCCGTCGCCGCGCTAAAGGATTCCGACATCGGGAAATAACACGCTGAAAAAACTGTGCTCTATCGAACAATAAGGGACAATGTGATCATAAGAAATAATGGGAAAGAAGGGAGGGTTGACTCCAAAGCCAATTCCATCAGACAACAAAAGAAGAAGAATTGAAAAAAACCTTTCCTCTCATCGATTTGTCTTTTATTCTCGTTTTTTTTCTGTCTGAAAAATTTTGATACGTTCCCATTATACACATGAGACGATTGAACCGTGACCTGTGCCCACCCTTCAATTTTTCCTTACAAGTCCTTGGGATTTCTTCGATCGATTCGGCACACATGAAAAGAAGGAAACATTGGCCGATTTCGCCATATCGTCGCAACGTTTGTTGCCAAAAAAAAAAAAAGGGACCAGCCGAAACAATCAAACCATTTCGGTTTTGACCTTCTATTGCTTGTTTCTAACAGGACAACAACAGCCCCGTCTCTTGTTTTTCTTCGCATTTACAATATGCAACCGAATCGCCCTTGTTTCTGCTTTGATGTGGCGGCCCGACCCCAACTCAAACAGACGTGCAAACTGCACACCGCGGCGACTAGCCGTTTTTTTTTTGCCCCCTTTTTTTTTGCCGCCATTGCAAAATATCTCCAGCCCTCTTTTCGGTAGATTTTATTAGTTGTTCAGCAAGCGAAAAAAAAAATGTCCCTACAAAAGCAACGGTTAACGACGCTCCTATATTTATTCCGCTATGAGGTAGCTCTAAGAGCACGGGCGCCGAATCGAACGGGGCTACTGTACCGCATCATAAACTTTGTTTTTTTCCCAAAAGAAAAATGTTTTCGCCTATTCTGATTTTTATTTGACGTGCTAAAAACAGCATCGAATTTATTTATTCTTAAATTTGAGAGCCTGACGCTTTGACCCTGCAGCGACATGACGCGCATATACGCACTTGTTCAAAGAATAACATCAGCAGAGGAAAAACGACTAGTGTGAACAAGTCTAATGCCTTTTTCACTTGGCCTAACCCATCCACAGGGGGGCAGCCATGGAATCACCTCTTGTGATCTTGTAGACATTCTTTCCTTGTCAACAAAAAAGTGAAATCAATGCATCTGGGCAGGGGGGGTTAGAAATGAAAACTTTGGAAGAAGAATAGCCAATTGTAGGTCTTTTTGTACCTTTTGCAGTCCTCTCTTTCGTTGCCCGACTCAACTGGAGGAGAAGAAAAAAGCGCGGTGTCTGGAACAGTGGAAACATTGAAAGCCAAAAGAATATAAAGGAGCGTAGGAGGGCACAACTGGTCTCCAAACAATGCAAGACTATAGAAGGAAAAATGGACAAGAGATAAAAAGGACTATCATCACTGAAAGAACAACAAGTTTTGAAAACCTTCAAAAGAATACGAAGAACATATTGGAGACACTTCTAAAAATGGTGAAATGATAACCAAAATCATAAGTTTTGACTGTTTGCAGAATTTTTTTTTATTCTCGTCTGTCAGTTCACGACTCGTTGCGGATCTCACGTTCATTTCTTCTTTATCGCGTGTTTCGCTTCTAACCCTATATAGCTTTCGTCATGGAACGATAAGATCGCGTGACGTGGGACGCTTCCATTTATAAACACACTCGTATTTTCCTGAAATCTTTCTATATGAATGTCTTGTCGGATTTTGTTGTTGTTATGTAGTCAGGGGGGTCACGGAAGATCCAATAAGGGAGAGTCGATATAACGTTTTCATATTTTTACGAGTCTTTGATTCGTGTGGGAAAAAAAAAGTCAGAACGATAGAGCCAGTAGAAAAAAAAAACCTGAAGATGTGTGAAAGAATTGGAAAGTATCGACTAAGCAAGGAAGCCGTAAACGGTCAAGCCTTGATTGGATAACGGCCTCTGCGTACAAGGGACTTTTGTTGCCTTTCGTTCGTCTCGATCCATCCGTCCCATAAGTTTATTGTTTCGGGTGAGATAGTTTTCCGCTATCCGTTTAACTCTGTGTACGTTCGTCCCGTGCCCTATGGAGCTAGACGTCATAAATTTCAGTCCGGCTCTCGCCCCCCTTTTCTTCCTTGGGTATCGCCGCATCTCGTTTTTTTTTTTAGATTTTTACTCTTCCCATTTCTTTTTAAAAAGCCCAACACTTGACACACCGCGAAGCAATCTCTTGTATATATCTCGGCAGCAGCTTTGTTTTTATGTAAAAAAAAAAAAAAACTGTAAACATTTATATGACATTGTGTTTCCCTTTTTTTTAAGGAGCCGCCCGCACATCTTCGGTTGCACACACAATCATCGCCTCATAGTGCCCCCCTTTTTTTTGTGTATATTGTTTACTGTTTTTGTTTTCGTGTCCGTTTCGCTTTGAGACTTTGACTGAATCTAATCGGAATAGAGCTGCCGCGTTTTAACCCAGAACGAAGCTTGGCCCCATTGGCCTTAACTTTGCACTTTGCTCCGTCGGTTAGCAACAAGAACTTTAATCAATTAAAAGAAAAAAATATGAAATCCAAGCCTTTTGTTTGCTTAGATGTTAAAATGTTGAAGTAAACGTAATGCTGTACTCCTTTCTTGTATTCGAAAAAAAACTCCATTCTCCACCCAGGTAAAAAAAAAAAAACACGTATGCAGTTACATCACCTGCTGGCTAGATGGCGTTGTTGTTGCCAGGAATCACAGGTGAGAGAAGAAAAAAAGGAAGAAAAACGCAAGAGGAAGGGCGAACCCAACGAACGACTTCCACGTCATCCGATAGTTGGAGTTGGGAGTCGGTAAAAGATCTGAAGACGTATCATAAGCACGGCCAGGATATGAGTCACCCCTTTAACAACAACAAAAAAAAAACTGTTTCCTATTACATTTTTATAGCCACGTAACAAGAAACGAAACACGTGTGGTAAAAGCATTTCTGAAAAATCATGACAAACATCCTGCTCCGTGGATTTGCCCGGTCCCGACCAATTTCTTAGCAGGGTTTACAAAGAAATTCGGTGCTGTGTGATCTTTCGCACCATTCAGCGAGAGAGATTCGGGCCTTTTGTCTAACCTTTCGGTTTCATCCATTTCGTAAGTTCGTGAGTCACAAGTCACAATAATAAGCCCAGTCGAAAGACGATCGTCACAAACGTCGTTGTTGTCACGACAGAAAAACCTTTTTTTTATTTTCATGCAAACAAACAACTCAAAAAATGTCGGTCGAAGAAAGGAATTTTATAGACGGACAAAGAAAAAGAAAAAGGAAGAATTACGATATTTTTTGGGGGGCGGCGTGTTTCATTCACGACAGAGGAAAGGAAAATAGAAAAACGTCTGACTCGTCATTGTCACTCTTTTGATTGACCATCGTCTTAAATGTCACACAATTTAAAGTGCGTACCTCTTTACCTGTCATTAACTCCCTGCCAAGTACGTGCTTTCTACTGAACGGCATTCGCACACAGTAGAGAAATCAAAGAAGAAATAAAAGCCGGGCAGCCGATAAGCCACGTATTGTATTGTTATTTGTTGTGTGTCTTCGGCAGCTCGTCATGTGAGAAAACTTGAAAAAACGGCAGTTTTTGTCCTAAGATAAAAGGCCGCCTGATGTGAGAAACCAACTAGCCGTAGCGTATCACATATAAATTTTGACCAACGAGGCAACAACTATTTTTTTTTTTTTTAATAACTTCTTTTTTTTTTTTCTTCCCTCACTGTATACTGTAAATCGTGAATAGTTTATAGCTTAAAGGAAAACGCCCACGCACGAAAGAAGGCCGTCAGTTTTTTTTTATTTTTGGCGTCCACTTCTCGATGCGCAGACGGGATCGAATAAGAGGCTGGCGATGATAATCGGCGTGAGATCATGCAGACACAGCGGAGCGGCACGTCCGCATCTCTTATACGACCAGAAACGGTTAGTTGTTTTTACCAGCGCCATTAAATGGCGCGGGCTTCTTTCTATCCCTTTTTTTTTTTTTTTTCTTTTTTTGGCGTTGTGTCAAAGCGGGCGGGGTTCTTTTTTGCTCCTGCAGAGCTTCCGATTTTTACAGCGAAAAGTCCGTTCGATCATCCAGCAGCTGCGCTAACGTCGCCTTCTAGTCGTAGAGACGCTACTATTAGGATTTTTATCGAAAAAAGGGTGTTGAAAGCAGCTAAAGAAAATAATAATAAAAAAAAAAAGCTTCTGTCGTTTTTGTTTTGTTTCTTTTTGGGAGGAAGATGCGGGCGATGGGCGCAGGTTTTTGGGTTGCGGAATGAAAACCGTAGTTAATCGATATCTAAAAAACACCCTTTTTCCTAAAAACGCAATGGTGCGTGGGTTTTGTTGTCCTTATTGGCAAATGACGAAGAGGATTTGAATGATCCGAATTTTTTCTTATTTTTTGATCGTTTTCTTTAAAAGAAAGGTTTGTGTTTCGTTACAGTGTCTGGTCATTTATTCTCTTGTTTTTAGTGTCGTATCAAGTGTCTTTCGAGCTGCGATTATCTGCATCGATTCGTCGGAATGGGAAGAAACAACAAGGCCAGATTTTTTTTTTTCTTTCTCTTCAAACAAGGAAAGAAAAAGGATCGCCTAAATGGGAAACCCGGCGAAAGAGACGGTCAAAACCGCGGGACCAACGAGCCCCAAAGTAGATATTAAATACATAATGTAAAGAGATATACGAGTCAGAGATTTTAAGACCTTAGTGGCTATATAGAAATGGGAGGAGGAGCCCATTACGGGCGATGAGGTCACTCGTTCTCATCATCATTAACGGCAGCGTCGGGGCCGTTCATTAGAGACCTATATCGAGTTGGCGCCTCTTGCCTAACGGGTTATAACACGCAAAAGAAATGAAACAGGTATACACAAAAAAAAAGGAGAGGCTAATTCAGCGAAAAAAGAAGGGAAAAAAAAGGGTCTCCGTGTCAGTTCATTATGCAAGTTTTTTTTCTTTTCCTCTTCCGTGAGCTGTCTTGCTCGATTTGGATGTCGAAGACATACACGCAA
Organism: Daphnia carinata; assembly: GCF_022539665.2. Classification (NCBI taxonomy): domain Eukaryota; kingdom Metazoa; phylum Arthropoda; class Branchiopoda; order Diplostraca; family Daphniidae; genus Daphnia; species Daphnia carinata. The sequence goes on from NC_081333.1 coordinate 8,376,809, forward strand.
CAAGAATACAACAATCTGCTACATACCCAACAATCTTCCTGGGTATTGTGTATGATATTTTCGGAAAGAAGAAGAATGTGCCACTAGGATGGCAGCGTTTCAAAACAAATCGTTAGTGTATTTCTTTTTTTTTTTTAAGTTATATTTCGCCCTTTAATTTTATTTGTGTATAGCCATCCACAAACCCCGGCGGGCTTTGTAGATCGACGATGATGATGGAGCCGTGCCCGTATTTTTTTGTGTGTGTTGCCTTTCGGCTGCGATAATCCTTTCGGGACTGGGCATTAGCATCGATGAACCATTCGAATATAATCAACACAACAATGGCTAAGGCACGTATCATGAATTTCACCTATTCAAAAATATGGATGTGTTTCTCTTATATTTTTTTATTTTTAACCTTCTCTCACAAAAAAGATCGACTAGAATCACGCCGTTTTTCTTGCCGCACACAACGGGAATCTTCCAAACCTTTTTTCCCAATTGAGGCACATTGAAAAAAAAACAAAATAAGAATAACGTTTGATTTCAAAATTTCCTTGTGCCTTGGAAATCACCGTTGAAAAGTTCTTCGGGAATGTATTCGACACGTTGGGAACAGTCGACACTGTAACACTATTGTTTCTCTGTGGGAGAGAAATGATAAACGCGAACGATTTTCTAATTCCGAACAATTCATTCTTTTCTTCGCCCCGGCCATTTCCATGGTGATGAGCGTTCACGGGGGGATGAACGTGACTTTGCTGGCCTTTATTTTATTCAAAACGCATCCCGTCGTATGGCGAGAAACTAGAAGGGAAGAACAACAGAAAAAAAAGAGATCTGTTGTTTGATATTTGCGTATAGATCGTGTCAGCAGTTGACAACAAATCATCAACTCTGCGTGCAATACTCACGTACCACCCATCACCACTGCCAGGTGTAGGAACAAGCCGTGAGGCTGTATGAACCAAAGAATTTTCGAATGTCGGACGCCTCGACGTCTGGACTAATAAATATCCCTCGGATACACATTAAATACGCCAAAATGGCCCGTGTTTTCTTCTGTTTTATTCAACAATGGGGAAAGGTTTCCCCAGTCAGCAACTTTGTCAAGATTTTTGCTGCTTTGTTGTTGTTTTTTTGTTTTTTTTTCAGTTCTCCCCATGACGTGGTCATTGTTTCATTTTGTCAACTCCACGTCCATCCTATAGACACAAGGATACACACACACACAAGAATAAAAGAAGGTTCTTTTTATTTTTTTTCAAGTTCTCGGCCGTCTCGCCCTTCTCTTTCGTGTTCCATTCAGTTTGTCACTGTCCGTGGCTGCCGATCTCGAATCAAGAATAATGACGAGGTCTCCTAGGCAACAGGCCAACAACTGAAGAAGAGACACACACACACATACACGACTTGTTGCCCATTGTTGCATATAGAGACGGACAGGAATGGGAGAAGGGAAAAAAAAAAAGAAAAAGAAAGACGGAAAACTGTTCCTCCTTGGCGTATAGATCAGCTTTACGGATTACGTGGATGCTGTTGCAGCAAGAAGAAGAAAAATATATAAAAGAATGGACGCAATAAAGGGAAAGAAAAAATAAAAATATTTCAAAAGGGAAGATGAATATCGTCCGAAAAAGAGGAGAAGAATGAACGCAAGCAGAGGGAGAGGAGAGCTATCTAGGTGGAAAATGTCCTATACGGAAAAAAAAAAAAGAAGAAGAGCCTGAGGAATTCGGCGATCCCGCAGTGCACACACGTTCTGGTTGTTGGTGTGCCCGGCGGGCAGCTCTTGCGGCAAACTCATCTCTTTTTTCTTATTTTTTTTTTTTTTTTTATCTTCTTAAAATGTTGTTTCGAAGTCGAGACTGATGAATTCAGAGAGCCCATCTGGCAGTATGGAGCATCGACAAAACGAAAAAAGAAACAGAAATTTCAGACTTTTGGAATCAACTCACGGTCTGACCGTTCGCCTGCCAAATTCCGAGATTCTCGTTGACAGACACACCAAAACGAGAAAAGGGCATTTTTTTATTTTTGTTTCTTTGTCTTTTATTCTTCCTTGCTTTTTCTAATCTTATCCTAAACAGGTTCTAATTAGCAAAGACTAGCAACGAAAAAAAAACAAAACAAAAGCATCGACTCGAATTGCATTAACATTTCAGTTCTAAACATGGTAACTCCTGGTTACTATCCGGGGCCCCCACTTTAACAATCGAATCCATGTCTGAATAGTGTCTGAGTGCAGAGCTGGTATCCGGTCCATCTCTCTATCACTAATTCCCTTGAAAAAACATTATTCAGTAGCAGAGAGCTCGTCTACACACACACACACACACACACCAAAACTCGTTACATATGGAGTGTTGAATGTGTTGGCTCATTTCTCTACGAATCGATTGAATATGTATGAAACAACTCATTTGGCGCTGAGGAAAATCGAAAACACGAAACGAATTGCAGAAAAATGCTGTAGGAAAAAAAAAAAAAGATCGCTGCGCAATATTCGACGCGTAATTGCGATCTTCGTTTCAAATGGAATATCAATAAAATTTTTGGCATCAGACATCGGTCTCGAACCAAAAAGAAAATAATAATTGGGAGCAGGACCACCAACAGATTTCAAAATGTACATGAAAGTTGATTAGCCGCCATCAACTGAGTCGTTCCAGACGGCCATTTGAATCGAAACGCACTAAGTGCCGCCCAATCAGAGATGATTAATGCTCAACGAGAGCACAAGGTAGAAAAAAAAAAGAAAGGCATCAACAGCTGCTGCGTTATAATTTCAGTTATAGCACTTTCGGATCTAGAGTAATTCGTCCAGCTTTGCCTCAGGTCTAGACTACGTACAGGTACATCATTTAAATATGTTAATGATTCTTTGAAAAACATCGGCATTATTCAAATGGAGGGCCGGCAAGTGAAGAGACGAAATGATCGGCACGGCTACGAAGTTTTCATTGTGGGCCGTCACAGACAAAGCTGGAGGGGATCGTTTGATCTGTATATAGTTATGTTTCTATATAACGTTGGTGCAAATGAACCTGACTCGATTCGATCAGCTTCGGCCCTCTTTTCATTGGCTGCACAAATGATGCTATAAAAACTGGAACTTGGTTGAAAAAAAAAAGAAAGATGTAGAAGATTGCGGCATTCACAGGTCGATCAGTTACACTCGTAAAAATAGAAAATCTATTGATTTGTTGGACGAGTTTTTGCTTTCTTTTTCGTAGTGGTTTCACTCAAAAAGATAAACGAGCCAATCGTTTTATTGGTGGGTGGCACACACACACCTTCTCAAAATCAAGGATGTGTGACCGGTCGATAATTGCCTGTGTACAAATGGAAGACGCAATAAAAAGGCTCGAAAAAGTCCATCAACACGAATACCTGATTTTTGTATTCACCAGCATATTTTTTTATAGATATATAACAGACGATTACAGACACATAGACACCCAAAAAAAAAAAGGATCAAAAATTAAAATATCAACAGACATAGACCATATGAATATCCCGCACACTAGTTGATTGATCGCAATTAATTCCTTGAATTGAGATTGGTTGGACACACACATGTTTTTGTAGCACGATTTCTTATTTTAAAAAATTGCGTCAAATACGCAAGTATAAACTCTCTCTCTCTCTCTCTCTCTCTCTCTCTCTCTCTCACACACATACACAGACACACACAAAAGAAAGAGAATAAACTACAACTATATTATTATTATTTTTATCGTGGGGGGGTTCTTCTTTCTTTTGTCCTGTCTCTTACATTGGAATTTTTTCTATTCTTACATTCAACCTGTTTGTATTTTATAGACGGTAAAAGGTGGGGTCTCGGGAATGTTTCAGGGGAGAGAGAAAAACCTTGAGTGAAAAAGAAAATAACTTTGAAAAAAAAAAAAATATATATGTTGTATGCCTCCAGTCTCTCTCAGAGAGAACCTATACAATCCCAGCAGGAAGGCCACAGATGGTCGTCAGCGCGCGCACCTGAGGAGAACTTTTGAATAAAACGAAAAAAAGGAATAGAAGAGCAGCAGCGGAATGAGTAGCATCATTCCAGCCGCTTCTGCTCACTTTCTTTTTTTTTTTTTACTTCTTATCCCTCTCTACTTTTATGCAAAAACTACATGCTTCCCTCTGTACTTGTATAATGTATTCAAAAAAAAAAAAAAAGGTGTAAGAGATTTGCAAGGAGAAATCAGCAGCACTTGGGTGTTTCTATAGCATTTACTGTCACGCAAAATATGTTCTACGGTGCGAGCTTCATCACATTGCACGCAGAAGGTGGCGATCATGGGAGCCTCGTTTCAGGGTGAGAGTTTTACATGTTCTCTCGACAAAGAGAGAGAGCGAGAGACCGGGAGCCTTGGACAATTAAAAAAGAAAAAAATCACGAAAAATAAATTTGATGAAATGGACAAGAAAGATGTAGAAGAAAATTTAGTAGAACGATTTGGCACCGATTCAACCAAAAGTAGAAAAGCCTCATCTCCATATTCTTGACATAATAATTGTGATTTGATTCTTATAAAAAAAAAAGAATATAAAATAAAACACAAAGCAATTGAGTATATCACAGAAGCGCGTACACGGTCAATGTTGCGTGAATTCTGAAAAATCGGCTGAGCTGTTTACTGCGAGCGGCGGAGATCGATCATTAAAAGCGCTGCAATTTAAAAAAAAACAAAAAAAAACAAACGAAACAATGTTTGGCGCTGTCATCACACCGTCGTCTCAACACTGTGTCCTATTTTGTTTTTCTTCACAACATTCGTGTGATGCTGTACAATTTAGGTATTTATACGTATTGAACGTGGACGTTGAACCACTGGGGACCCACACCCACACACGCGTGAAAAAAAAGGAACGTCTTTTTCTTTGAAACTTGGAGTTGGGTTTTTTAGCGACGCATAATGTCCTCTATACTGAAGCCAGATGGTCGCGATGGATTCATCGGACGTGCCGCCGGAGGTGGAAGCAACTGGACTAAAGGCGGAGGTGGTTGAGGAGGTCCGCGGACTTCGGCGCTCATGTCAGCCGGCGCCGATTCTTTGGTTGCGGCCGCGGCAGCAGCCGCAGCGGCGGCTGCTGCTTCCGTCTGGCGGAGTAGCGCAGCCGCAGACGAAGTCGGTACAGGTGATGATGTGACTGAGATGAAAGAATCGCAAGAGTCGGATGAATCCTCCGATGTATCGACATAATCCAGGGCCGATTTGGAGCCACTGGGGCCTGCCTCTAAATCCGAAGCGCGATTCGAATGGATCATCGAAATGCCACCGGATGATTTGCCGACAACCGATTGCAATCCAGGCGAATGGAGGGAAGTGTCGTTGCTTTCGCTTTCAGTGCCAACGTCACCGACGGCGTGGGTCAGAGCGTGGCGACGCAAATCGCAGTTGCGACGGAAGACTTTGCCGCACGACGAACACTCGTACGGCTTCAGGTCCGTGTGAGTCAAGAGATGCGTCTTGAGGTTGGAGCGCTGGTTGAAGCTGCGAGCACAAACCGGGCACTTGTGCGGCGACTCTTCCAAGTGGAGAATGCGGTGGACGGCCAGCGTCCGCGATTGGCAGAAACCTTTGCCGCAATCGGCGCATTTGAACGGCTTCTCTTTCGAGTGAATGTAACTATAAGAGAAAAGAAAAAGAAAGGAAAATGAATAAATAAGTTAAACAATTAAGACTCATCTCCAGTAGCTGGCAGACGCATTTATCTTTGGCTCTTTTTTTTTTTTTTTTTTAATATCTTCTCCCCAAAAGGTCGAGACTTTTCCAAATTGTCTTTTAAATGTCTGGCCTTCGTCGACTGTTTTATTTTTGTTTTTCAGAAGGAGCCCCCCATTTAATCTCTCTCAGATAATCAGGAATAAAAACCAAAAAAACAAAAAACAGAAGAGGTCATTACGAAAGAGAAAAGCTTTAAAACAAAATAAAGAAGAAAAAAAAAGGGGGGGAAAACGTAGAGATTTGGGAAGCCATTATGTGGCAGTCAGGTAGTAGTAGCTTAGTGCGGGCGTAGATATACAAACATACATTTATGTATCCCACTCTCGTCTCGATATTATACGCAGTCTCGATGCTCTTGCGTTATAAAGGCAAAGTGTTGCGTCGTGGCCCCTTCTCTACACAACAATGGCGAACAGTGGCAGATAACTATCTTTTTACCTTTTCTCTCTTCGTCTTATTGTGCATATACTTTTTTTTTTTATACATTCGGCTTGTTTTCTTCTCATAGCTATTCTCATCTAGTAGCCCCCCCCCCTCTCTTTTCTCGTTTTTTAAAGACGGGTGAAAAGAGAAAAGTCAAGAAAGTTTACACTGATTTATCCGTTGTGTGTTCCCGTCTGTTTTTTGTTTTTTTTTTGTTTTGTCTTCCAACATTTTTGTACAAGCACAAAAGAACCTGCCCCCCTTTTTTGTGTACCTTCATTCCATCAAACGTCTTTTCTTCTTGCAAGTACAAAACTCGGGACAAATAGACGCACTGTGAAACAGCATTTGTTCAGAGGGTTGTCTGATGACAATGAAAATCCATGTAACCGGAATGAAATTGCATTGAAAAATTTACTTTTGCTCGTTGTTAGATGCATACACAAAAAAAAAAAAAGTTGGACGAACGTTAGGGAACGAGTTTTGTGGGTACGTTCACGTTATCCTTATGTTACATATACCAGATTTCTTGCTTCCTTTGAAATGAGAGGGGAGTATTCAGATTTGTCTAGCCAAGACCTTCAGTTCGTTTCTCGTCTTGTCTTTTTTCTATCTTCTTAACTCGCATGAAAAATCACCTCTCTTTCTCTCTCTCTTTCTTTTTCGAAATAATTTCAAGCATTTTGAATGAACAAAAGAAGAAGGACACGAAAACTTGTAAAACAAGTTGAAAAAGGTTTCGTGTCTGTGTTTCTTTTTTTATCCATCTCCTCCTCACATTATACACATACTAACGTTGTTTTTTTTTTCCTCTATTTCTTATTAGATTGTTGTTGTATAGTTGTTGTCGGGCCATTGCCATATAGGGAAGCTAGAAAGACTGTGAGAACGAACGTAACTTCCAAAAAATACCCGAAAATTCTATCGAAAAGCTTCAAAGAGTCTCTGATGTTCAATGCAATCACACAGATATAGTGCAAAATATAATTTAAAAAAAAAAAACATTGAAATCAAAGAGATCAAAAATGTTAAGACGAAGATGCTGTTTCCTTGTTGGTCACGAAGAGTGAATTACGAACGTATTTGCTGTGTGTGTTTCCCTCCTGTTCTTGTAACTGTCTGTCTCTTTTCTTTTCAAGAGTAAAAAGAATTCAAAGAAACTACGAAGAGAAAAAAAAAAAAAAAAAAGAAGTGGAGGTCATCTCTCGAAAATGGGCAGTCGCCGGGGCCACACAATCTTATGCGTTAGCTGCTTTTGCTCCTGCTATAGCTGCTGTTGCCGCCGCTCCTGGCTGCTCTTTTCAGCTCCTGCTGCTGGTAGCCCTTCTTCTCCTCCTCCTCTTTTTTTTTTTTCTTCTTCTTTTCTCGTGGCCCAAGGAAAAAGTTATACCTTCTCTCCTCCTATCTATCTATCCATCTATCTTTTTTCCCCTCGTTTCTTCTACGTTTCCTCTTTAAGTTCTTCTTCTTTTTCCAGTTTGTGTGTCTCGATATCTGAAAGGTGTGCGTGCCTCTGCCTGCGGGTTGTCCTACCAGCCGGCACGCCATCCACCTCCGCACAAGAAAGAAGAAGAAAAACAAAGAGAAGAAGAAGAAAATGTTTTTTTTTTTTTTTTTTTTCTCTTTTTACTTCCCCTTTGTATCTAGTTTTCCCGCTGGCCGCGTGCATTTCTTGTTATGTGATGGAAGAAGAAGAATAAGAAGAAGAAGAGATTCCTCAAAAATAACTGGGAAAACAGGTGAAGAACGGAGGGTGAGCGGCCTCATCTCCGCCTCTGTCCGACTGCCCGTTATGTTTTTGTTGCTCTTCCACAACATTCTTCTCTAACTTCTTTTTCGAACCCCCCCGTTTTTTTTTTCCTTCTTATTTTTCATTAGGGATAATTCCAAGAAGCCGAACAAGTGTGGAAAGTGGCGGTCGTTTAAATTCCTTCATTAGGCCTAGATCCCCACTGGACAAAAAAAAAAAAAAAGATATGTGATGGGCCCTGAAAAAAAACAACAAAATTCCTTTTGATTTACTAAGAAAAAAGAAAAAAGAAGGGAGGACCCTCACCAAACGCGTAACGAATCGAAATGCGATGACGATGCGGTAGGACACAATAACGAGGTGGGGGATTCGTACAGGTTCATTTTTGGCTTCACGTGGACTGGCGACATCACGATGATTATTCTTTATTCCCATTTTTTTTTTTTTATTTTAAATCATTACGTTGACCTCGTCTTTTCCGTTTTGTACTCGCTGGTATTTCGTGTCAAAAAATTCGGATGGGGAGACGGATTTTTTTTTTCCTTTTTCCAGCATGTCTGGAAGACTCGAGCTTCTCCCCCTGAATTTTTTTTTTTTTACTATCTAGACCGCCCTGGGCGGTATATGATACACCTCACACGCCCCCGAGTTATAACACACGGCCGTCAACAAGTCCGCGCGCGGACGAGCTGCTGCTGCAGGGGGGGGGGGGAGAAGGTAACAAACCGTCCTCCGGATTGAATAAATTTAATCCATCAGAAACATGTTCTGACTACCATACTTTCCCTCCCCCTTACCTCCTCCGCAGTACAGGCCAAAAAAAAAAAAAAATGTGTGTTATAACATCGGATCGGTGGAGGCGGAAGAACCTCCAGAACAACAACATACCAAAAAAAAAACGAAGGAGATCGACCGCAAAACAACAACATTTTCTCTCTCGTCCAAACCCATAGCGAATAATAAATAAGAAGATGATTGAAAAGAAGATTACCGGTGATCACGGAGGTGGTCTTGACGACGGAAGGCTTTGCCGCAAATGTCGCAAGAGTATGGCCGCTCGTCCGTGTGCGTCCGCTCGTGGATGAGCAAATTGTAGGATTTGGTGAATTGGCGGTTGCAGAACTTGCAGATGAACTGCTTCTTGGGGCGAGATGCCCGTCCGGGAGCGATGCCGGACGATACGGTAGACGAGGATGAAGAGACTCCACCTCCTGCGCTTCCGCGTGATATCAAACGGCGATCGAAAGGCGAAGAGAAAACGGGCGAAAACGTATCGTAATGGCCGGCGAATTGCTGATGTCCAGATTGATGTTGGGACTGGTTGGCCGACGGTGGGAAGACTGGGAAGGGCGATTTGCCCAGTCCGAAAGCTGAGGAAGCCGGTAGAGGTTCCAGGATTCGACCACCTCCACCGTTGCCTCCAGCAGGTCGACGGTTGGACGACGATGTCGAAGACGAGGACGAAGAGGAGGAAGACGGTGGTGGCGGATGGGCCGGCGGTGGACCCAGCGAAGATTCCTCTGCTGTCCTTTTGTCACCTGGGCGCAAACTTGTTGCACTCGACGGGGGTCCGCCACTGTTTTTGCTATTCACCGGTGTAGGGTTGGTGTAGTCGAAGTTCGTCTTGCCGCTACGCTCGCCAGCTTCGCTGCTGTTGGCCTTTTGCGGTGAGGAGGAGCTCTCGTCTGCGTTTCCCAGGAAGGACGGCATGATGTTGTTCACCGGTCGCGATGGCACCACGGGTCGGAATGCGGAAACTTCTCGTAAGCCAGCTGCGTGAGCGGCAGACATGTGCATAACGTGCGGGTAAGCGGCCAGTCCGTGCGGAGTCGGTGCCATGAAACTGGCCGACGATAGACGCGACTCCTTCGAGTCGGCCATGTTCTTGCGACTTTGGCCTTTCAGTTCAAAAATTTTTTTTTTTTAACTTCACTGGAAATCCGATAGGGCAGCAACGCAACGTTCGAAGCGACTGCTCAATCCGGAGACATGGACGCTACTGTTGCCAACACAAATGTTCTCTTATCTTCTTTTCCTTCTCTCCCGTCTGTTTGGACGCAAAAAAAAAACAAAAACCTTAATAAAAAAAAAAGGGGGGAAACAAGCGTAGCAATGTATTATAAAGTATATTGCGTCATTGAATTTTTTTTTTAGGGGGAATTCTCTCGGTTTTTTTGCGCGCTCCTTGAAGTTATACGACCCAATTGCCATTGGTGCAACAAACCAAACCTACGCGCGTTGGTGGTAGGTCATAAAAATAAGGCACTAGCGGACACGCAGTTGTTTCTACGTTCATTTTTTTCTCTCTCTCTCTCTCTCTCTCTCCTATTTATGTGGGCTAAAAAAAAGGGGGAAGCTAAACAGCGTGGTTTAAATAGCCCGCCAAAAAAAAAAAAAAAATACGAAATGCCCCAAGAACACAAAATTGGGAAGACAATCGGGCAGTAGCTAAAAGGAGAGAACATTCTTTTTCCAGAAATGACTTTCGGCCTGAATTTTTTAAAGGTTGTATAACAACAATGCAAGGCAGGGCCCAGACAACGTCAACAAAATGGCGTCCCTCGCCCACCTCCGTGCTGCTGCTGCTGCTGCTATAATGCTACTACCCTTCCTCCCCCCTCTTGCTTCATTCTTCCCCTGGAAAACACAATTCAATCGCTCCTGCTGTTTCAGGAGGACCTGGCGCTGCCGTTAGCCTCCAACAAGTTCTCCAAGGCATTTCTGTTTTCTTATTAAACAGCAAGGGAAAGGGGGGGGGGGGGGGGGAGAAAAAAAAAAAAAAAAAAAAGAAAAAAAGGTAAATGCAATTTTTGGGGAATGTAGAAGTTTTAATGATGATGGGGAAATTCAGTTTTACTTAATTCCAATTAGAAGGTGATTAAGAATTATACCTGTTCGGTTTGAAGTTGTAACAGGCAGTTGTGGTAATCCTTGGTGGTCGACCTCCGTTCCAAAGAAATACGGAATTACACTTATAGCTCAAAACTGAAAAAAAAAAAAGCGAGAGGTTTCAAACGAAAGGATTTCCCGCGGCTTTGTTCCACTTTCGAAAAACGCGGAATTATAATTTTTTTTTTTTTTTTTTCCTTCTCGCTCCGGCCGGAATGTTGACTGCCAAAAAAAAGCAAAACAGAAGCACTTTCTTCTTCTCGTTGGCTTGCTGACGTCCGTTTATAGATTCGCACAGCAGCAAAATCAAGGCAACAAGCCTCGAACGTAACACAGACACAGGGGAGGTGCAGCAGGCGGAGTGAAGAGAGAAGCACAAGAGAAGCACAAGACACTGGTGAAAAACGGTGGAACGCCAGCAGCTGTTTCACATCTGCACATCCGTAAAAAACAAAAACCGTTTTGCTACTGATGCTGCTACTACTCTACTAAACGAGGCTGGACTTCTTGCTACTATTACTAACGTACCAGACGTTCGTCAAAAAAAAAAAAAAAAACCTTAAAAAATTTCTTTGTTTTCTTCCGAACTGCTCGAAACAAAAGAAATTGATCGACAAAAGAAAAACGCAGGTAACACACGCACGTGTGAATAACTTTGTCGTAACACGAAAGAAGAACAAAAACTGAGAGTTCACAACAGATTTTTTTTTTTTTTTTGTCCAAGTGTTTTTGTTTTGTTTTGTTTTTTGTGAAAGAAGAACGCAGTTTTCTTGCTGCTGTGCGGCTCTGTCTCAAGACGATGACTGCTGCTGCAACATATCCGGTCGGTAGCGTGAATCCGTCCCGGCGCGGCACAACAGACTGGTCTATCAAGCTACCTGTTGCCTCCGGTGTACGTACGTCTTTTTTTTTTTCTCCCTTCTTCTTCGACCGCCCTGCTCCTCCCCTCTCCTCTATTTTTTTTGTGTTCCTTCTCTCTCTCTCTCTCTCTCTCTCTCTCTCTCTCTCTCTCTCATTCTCTTCGTTCCCCTCATTTCGCCTTCTTGAACGAGTCCTCGTGTGTGCTCCTGCTCCTGCTCCTCCCTTCTTCGGGCACGCATAACAACTTGCCCCTCCGTGATAAGCGAAAAGAAGTTCTATAGGGTGGGGTGGTCGACGAAGAAGGGGAGGTGGGAGACGATGGAGCGTTTTGAAACTTTTTCTTCTTACAAGAGGTAGAGAAAGGGAGGGAATGAGGACAGAGTAACCCAACAGCTCTCCATATTCGGCCTCCCCTTCTTACCTGTGTTTCTGCCCTCTTATTGCGCGCTACCACATCTCCTCCCGTCTTCTTTCTTCCTTCTTTTTATTCCCCCCCCCCCTCCTCTCCATCTTTTTTTTTTTTTTCTTTTTTCTCGACTACTACCTGGGAGCCTTACACACACATGCAGCGTCGGAGGAGGAGAACCCTCTGGCGTATCTACCTGCGTGACATGCCAACGCAACACACACACACACACACGGGTTCTTTTCTCTTTCCTCCTTTGATTTTTTTTTTTTTCTTCTTTCTTCTTTCTTCTTCCATTTCGGTGTTACAGCAGCCCAGCCCCATCATGGCGGCTACCTTATACATATATGTAGACTTGGTATCTCTGTGAATAGGAAGAAGAAGAAGAAGAAGAAGACGGACCCACGAAAATAAAAGAGAGAGAGAGAGAGAGAACACAGCACCAAACTGTAATAAAAGCAGTGGCAAAAAATGCTGAAAAGAGACTAACATTATGATTTTTTTTTTTTTTTTACCTGCCCTATTCGTGAGATCGACGCTAGAAATATGCACGTCTTTTACTAAGGAGCTCAGTATCTTTTTTTTTTTGTAGGTCTACTTGCTTTTCTACCATTTTTTTCTTTTACCTATGCCCTTCGTTTGTGATAGCAAAAAAAAAAAAAAAAAAAAATGAGCAGCTGGCATTGGTATGCAGCTCGTTCTTTTTATTTTGCCTCTGTGTGCGCACATGTTGGGAGGAGGCAAATGAGAGTTTCTTTCTATTTCGTATGCGCTTTTTTTTACACCCAACAAAAAGTTGTTCGTTCCTACTCAAAACAAATGGTAAAAAGTCGAAATGGTTGCTACGCAGAATCGTTTGCCGCATTGAATGCGTGATGTCACCCGAGGAGTCAGCAGTGCGTCCGTTTTATTTATCGTGATTTATATAAATAATAGTCGGCAAACCGTCGGTGCATTTCCCAACTGTCTCAATGTTGACCCTCCATACGTAAGAGGAATGAGGAGAGCGTATGCAAAGAGGCGCTTGAGCGGCAGTCCAGAAACAAGAAGAGACTAATGGCTTCGACTTATTCTAAGACTTCTTTTTTTTTTTTTTTTTTTTTTTTCCTTCTTCATTCCTACCATTTTCTGTATGGCCGACATGCGCAACCGTCGCCGACTCTTTGCGTGCGTGAGCTTCCACCTGAACGAGCAAACTCCATGTCGTTTTTTTTTTTGAGTTTCATTTCCCTTGAAAAAATTCTCGAGAAAAAAACAAAACAAATGGCAGGCAAACACAGAGCAGTGTGTGTAACATATCTTTGATCTTTCATGATGGAAAAAGAAAACCATCAATCGTCTGTTTCGCCATGCGAAATAAGCCGATCTAATCTCCTCAATTCCTTATTTTTTTTTTCTTGTCTTTGTCGTTTGCGCTAGTCGTCGGAGTTCTCGGCAACATTCACCACCGCATACGTGTTCCAAATGGAGTCCTGTTTTTTTTTTTTTTTTTTTTTTTTTTTCCTTTTCCCTTTATTCTTTTAATATTTTTTCTTTCTTGAAATTATTTCTTTGCATTTCTTGTGCTGAACTTTTAAGAGCAGGGTAAACATTCCTTTTTTTTTCCACCCCATCTTTTCACATTGTTAGGGAGGTTAGATTTTTTAACGACTGATTTTTACTGGTCGTGTTGAGTTGCGGGTTTTTTTTCGTTTAGTTAACCAAGCCTAACATCGTCTCTTTTATTATTTTTTTTTTTCTCGGTGCTGTTATCTACGTTTTGTACAGCCCTGCCACCGAGCAACTTTTGACTCTTGTGTCAAACCCAAATGGAGCTATATAACCTACCCTTCTAAAGAATTGAAAAACACATACAAAACAAATGTGGATACCCTTTTTTAAAAAAAATATATATTTCTTGCCTCGGTTGTAAAGCCTTTTATTTTCGCGCAAAACCAAGAAGACATACACGCAAATGTCCTTTTTTTTTTTTCGTACGGAAATATTTTTTGTGTGTGTGGGTTTGCCCACAAAAATCAACAAAAGAGACCATGTTTTCTTTTGGGTGGTTTCTTTCTTTCTTTTTTTTTAACACACGACGAACGAACATATATATAAGAGAGCGAGAAAAAAAACAAAAATCAGGATGTGTGTTGAATCTAGACACACGCAACGAAAGCCGAAGCGGAGAAGACTTGATGATAAGATGTTTCGGAGGGACCGATGGAGAGAACAAATAGACGACCGAAGAGAAAGGCAAGTAACCTCAGAGACCACGTTGGGGTTTTAGGTCGTTAAAAAAAAAACTTCAAACACGAGGAACGAGAGAGAGAGAGAGAAAAAAAAAAGAAGAGAAAAACAGGCACAGTCAGAGAGAAGGGCGACATTAAAAAACACCTATACGCCATCGAGAAAAAGAACTTGCGGCGTAATGTGGTATGATGATGTGCTTCTGCTGCTGTTAAAAACTTGTTGCTGCCGTAGGTGCGGGCGCCGCAGGTCAACTTCACTCAACTACCTTTACCTTCTATCGCTTTGGCTCTGCGAGCAGTGGCGGTCGTATACGGTAATGGCAATAATTGACTTTTAATGACGCTGAAAAAGGAAAAAAAAAAAAATAAAGGAATGAGGCTCCTTATTTTATTTATTTTTTTAAAACTTTACTTCTTACATCTATTAGAAAAAAGAAAATGAAATAAAACATTTAGTTGCGCACGTTCCCGATCCTTGTGGCCATTTCACCTTTTCAAAATGATTAAATTTTTTTTATGTAACACTTTGCTTTTTTTTTTTTTAAACGCATTCTAAATGTATTTTTTTCTTCGTGTCGCAAAGGTAAGAAATAATATATATATATATTTTTTTTTAGAGCGCCATTTAAACGGAGCGGCAACAGGTCACCGTCTCTGATTGTTTGTGTTTTGCCTACATGACAAGTGCTTCGAGAGAGAACTTTTGATGAGGTTCGAGAAAGTTGACGTCGTCGCGCGATGTGTGCTCGGCCGGCCAGTCCGCCCGTCTGTGTTTGCATGACTATTTGGTTATGAAATCTTCACCCAAAACGAGAGAAAAAAAAAAACGGAGAGAGAGAGAGAGAGAGAGAGAGAGCCGAACTGTGTTTTTTCCTTCCTCCCCTCACCGTCTTGTTTATACAAGAGAGTCACCTTCTTTTCCTAAAAAAGATTTTGGACAGAGAAAGAAAAATGGAGACGACGTGGCACACAGAACACACAAGACTCGACAAAGGTAAGAAAAAATTATTATATATTTTTTTTTTTTTCGAAAAAAAGGAGCTCTTTTTCTTCTTTCTCTTTCTTGCTGTCTACTGTACAAGCGTGTTGGAATTCTCTCCCTTCTTCTTTTGCATGCCGCACGCGAGCCCCAAGAAGAATATCAACAAGAAGGGAGATGGGGGGGGGGGGGGGGGGGGAGATGTATAATATGGAAGAGTCTTTTATTCTTCCTTATTTCAAATGGTGACTGGGTTCTTTTCTTTTTTTTTTTTTTTTTTCCAAGACTTTTGTTTAAATATCGTATCTCTCTTTTTCTTCTTCTTCTTTTTCTGATTTATTTCGGTCAACTGATGGACAGGAAAAGAGGGTCCTTTTAAATTCGAGTTCCCTCTTAGACCAGTTCACCAAGGTTAATTATAGTTGAAAGTTAGCCGTGTAAGGCTTGTTATAAAGGTAGATACGCTCTCGTCAACGTCGAAGGTGAATATTCAAATTCTCCAGTGATTTGTTGAATAATTATGCACGATTTTTTAGGTAGCTGCATCGTCAAATGTTTTGCGAGAATATTCGTGATTTCTTCTTGAGTGCCAAACAATGTTTAGGTCATTACCTCTGCTTCTTTTTGGCGTGTTTCGTTTAGAACTGGACAACTCACGCATAAAATTTGCAAAATGAATTTCATGTCGTTGGTATATGTTTTGCAGATAGCATTTAGTTTGCGTTCAGGAGCTGAAAACTACAGTTGATACGAATAAAATCAAGCAACACACCTGTTGAAACGACCCTGAGGTGGTTCGATAGTCAAAATACCCGCAAGAAATCCTTCGATTTAATGAGAACATTTTGGTTTTGTGTTTTTTTTTTTCTTGGCTCAAGTTTTGTTCTTTTGGTTTAAAAGTAATACCTTTAGGGCTCCCCTTGGTCAAGATGTTTGGCAATAATTAGCTGCAATCAGCACACTAAACCTAAAGCGGCGTATCTTTGATATGTTTCACGTTCTAAGTGGTTTGTCGATTCATATATATATATATATTTTTTTTGTGGCTAAAAGTGTCGCCTAGCAAAGGGAAATAGTTAGCCGCTTTTACTAGATTTTTTTTTACAACTCCTCTTTCCGGTCGGTTAAAAATCGTTTGTTCTGTCACTCTCTCCCCCCCCCCCCCCCCCCCCGCGCCTCCCTACACACTCCCGCTATCTCGGTCCCCAATTTGCGGGATGTCGTCGACTAAAAAAGACCAATAGAAAAACCCACGTAGCGTCTCTCTTTTGAAAAGCGCCGTGTCGTCGGCTGATAACGCGCCCCAAACTGTCGGCAACTGAAGAACTCGTGATACGAAGCAGACGCTTGTGTAAACGGCGGCGTTTTTCAACCAAACGTATTAGGTAAACGACATTTCCGATACGAGCGCCCACTTCTCTCCCCCGATTTTTACCTATTTCCCGAAATGTTTCCCATTTCCTAAAGAGCCACAACGAATTTCAAATTTGATGGTAACAACACGTTAAACGGCCGTGGTGTAATGACTTGTTAATAACTAGAGCGGGGCTCACAAATCACGCTTGGCCGATTGTTATCGACGGACAGCGGGGGAGGCGTGGAAAGGCAAATTGAATTACGGCAGACATTGCTGAAAAAAAAAAAAAAAGAAGAGAGGATGGAGGGACAAACAAAATTCGTGACAAACAACGCAACACGCGGGAAAAGTGAGGCGTTCGGGAGGTCTTGTAACGGATAAGATGACACACACGGCTGGTCGACGTAGCAAACGTCTGCTGGTTATGACGTCACTGGAGATAAGAAAAACCATCACCTTTTTTTTTTTTTCTTTCTTTTTTAAGGGAAAGTATTTTATTTCCAAAAGGAAGAGCTTGTTGGAAAGCAAAAAAAAAAAAAAAAAAAAAAAAATAGATTAAAAACACCGAAAAAGCCACCACCAGTGCGCACACACACGAGGTTGATTTTCCAGCACAGCAGGATGTCCTTTGCCTGTTGGAAGATTTTTTCCTTCAACGTAACTATAGAGTGCCCCCATCATCTTTTCTTTTTTTTTTTTTTTTTATTCCTTTTCTCCATTCTGTTTTTTCCTTTTCCCTTTTCTTTTTTATTATTATTATCTGGATACCGACCCAAAACCCAATCATTCATTTTCTCGTTCGCAATCAAGAGCCCGCAAGGAAATGTTTCTAAATCTGAAACAAGAAAAAGATATTTTCATTTGAACAAAGGACAAAACAAAAGGTAGAATCGGTAAATGAACTTTGAAATCGAATCGTTTTCTCATTTTCTTTTTTTTTTTTTTCTCTTTTTCTATCGAAACAATAGACGAGCTATTTTTCTTGCAAAGTTCGCCAGGTAAATGGATAGAGTCGGGAGGGGGGAGAAAGCCACGGAGAAAGGAAAACATTTCGATAAAGATTGTTATTAAATTAAATTAGAACCATGTAGTTTCGAAATGGTGAATAACGATTTTTTAGAACAATAAAAAAGAAAATCAAATGACGGATGAAGTTGTGGGCGGCACGGATTGCCTCCGCAAAACAACGCCAAATTGTTCCGATATTGTTCGCCGTTTTCGGAAAACATGTGATTGGATTTCTTCCCTCCACCTCCTCCACAAATAACCCCTGTATCCTTTTTTTTTTTTTCTTTTTAAGAGAAAAAAGAAATCCAAAATTGTTTCATGTTTTTAACCCCCTCCACCTCTTGTTTTTTTTTGACGACGGGCCAAATTATATAGCCGGAGTATGTTGTACATTTGTGCACTGGATGAGCGAGAGAGAGAGAGAGAGAGGTCTGAGGGCCAGCCAGTGCAGGTGCGGCATATAGATGGGACAGCAATGGGAGTGTTTCGGTACTAGTGACGCCCCCGGGAACTTGAAGAAAAGAATACAGTATTTTTCTTGAGTGCTGCTGGTGATCTAGAACCTGCAAATTATTGGCAATCGTTCAACTAAAAAAAAAAAAAAAAGAAATGCTGCTCTAACCATAAGGGATGGGAGTGCAAGTTTTAGTTTGAGTGCACAAAAAAAAAGGGGGGAAGCAAAATAGGATGGATTCAACCTTCTTCGGGACCCCAAAAAGGTAATAGTTGAACCGTTCTGGGCACACCCCTTCGATTTTCCACCACCCCTTTATGCCTCTCTGGCCGACGATGTTCGGTTGTTATTATTATTTCTGGAACATAGACTGGTTGTTCTCACAAGAGGTGTGTCGGAGCAGTCGAGAGAGTTGCTGTGTCAACAACAAACAACCCAGCATTTGCGGATGAGGTGGAAATCTGTATCTGGGCTATTTCGCTGCCAACGGATCGCCCCCTCTGCCCGTTTCGAAACCCGCCCTTCATTTCGTCGAGCATATTCATCATCACTCTCTTCTTTTTTTTTTTTTTTTTTTTTTAAGGATTGTCCCTGCAATGTTTTCTGCGTTCCAGAAGCGAAATGTTTACGCCTCTTTGGCGTAAAATCGAAAGAGAAATGTGGAAATCCTAAACAGAATTCCATTTTCTTTTAATTTCACGTGAATTTCGGATGATGTTTACGTCCCCCATCGAATTCGAGAGTCTCTAATTAAATTTCGCATATATCTACATCAGTTTTAGAGGTTTTGCTCGATGGCACGTGACGTAATTCCCGTAATTCACCTGCCACAAGCTCGTGATCGAAGTTAAACTTGTACAACATCAAAATATCCAAAAGAAGAATGTTCATTGTTTCACTCCCCCACAGACCCCGGGTCTTCTTCTATTCTTCTATTCCTTTTTTTTTATAAGAGAATTAAAGGGAAAAAAAGATGGAAAAAAAGCTGTTCTTGTACACTCAGACACACATAATTCCCGACAAGTGCATATTGCCTTGAGGGCCGAAACATTCCTAACGTTCCACAAACTAGCGGGCCGCAGGGTGAAGAACGCGTACACGAAAACGCTGCTCCTCTATACTTATAGACCTATACAACTGCGTGTTGTTAGTACTAGGGGAAATTTAGGCGGGCACACTTGTTGCTTCTTATTTTCTTATATATACAGTATATATATATATGAATAAATCATAGTTGATTTTTTTTCTTTAAATAATAGCACCCCCCCCCCCCCCCCCCCCCCCCACATCTCTTTAAACATTTTCCCCCCATTAAGTTGAGGTGAAAAGGAAGGAAAACACGTTCACGGTTGGTTGCATTGATATGCAAGGCGCCAAAGCAGTTGCTAAGAAGGCGGCCTTTATTTATGTAACAGCGGATTTGTGTCCGTCCCAACTTGCAACAGATTCCTCTACTTTTCTTATATGTGTAGCGCCCACACCGGGAGAGAGCCGCACCCTGGCCAGCAGCTCTTGTGATGAAGAAAGGCATGGAATCCCTTTTTTTTTCAAGAAAAAAGGGGGAATATTACCGACTTTAATTGGAGGAGAGAAGGAACCCCTTTCATCGTGGTCTTTTAGTTTAAAAAAAAAAAATGATCTTAACCGACATAGAATGTTGTTGCGGTGTAGATGTATCTAATATCCCCCCTCTACCAGATTCATAGCATTCTTCAGCCATCTGGTGTGTCCACCAACGGGCCATCTGAAAGACCAAAGTTTAAAAGGAAGATGAAAAATTATTTTCTAAAAAATGTATATATATTACTTAATTCAATAGGCCACCAGGTATTTTTTTTTTTCCTTCATTCTTTTCGCTTTAAAAGAAAAGAAAGAAGAATAATAGGAAAGAAATGATGACGACTATACAATAGGTTTTCGGTGAGTGCTATTATCACGGTGGGAGAGGGAGGAATAAAAATGGAGGAAAAAGGTGTGTATCTGCGTGAGGGTCAGTTCAGTGACACAGAGTCGACGCCTCCTCCCCCACATGCGGTGAACCGCTTAAGTTACCTTTTTTTTTATTTTTATCGAAAAAGAGAAAGAAAAAAATAAGTTGATAAATAAATTTCTTTCCCTCCCACGTCCGTGCCCGTCGCCTTCCAACCGGCAGCGCCGCCCGTTGGAATCCAAACCAACGGAATGCCGGAATATTCGAAGAAAAAAAAAAAAAACATTTTCTGGCATTCCATTTCAGCTTCTTCTTCAGATCCTCCTTTTTCTTTTCATTCCTTTTTTTTGTTTTTTGTTTTTGATACTGCAGAGAAATTCATCAATGCACGGAATTTGTTTTGATATCAAAAGGGATTTCTTCAACATCATCGTCCTCGTCTTTCATACAAATAATTCCCCGCTAGCGCTTCGCCTCTTTTCAAGAGTTCCGATATTTTGCGCCCTTAAGCTCTTTTTTGTTTTTGTTTCCATAATTAATCATTACGTAATTCATGCCCGTATTTTTTTTTTTTTCAAGAAAGGTTGTTTCACCTTAAGGCGAAAAATCAATTCCAAAAAGAAAGTAGGCGATTGTTTTTTCGTGCTGTCGTCAACCTGATTTTGCACCCGGAGATATTGAAGACGGTGCCTCCTCTTTTGTTTCTAGTTTTCGTTTGTGTGACTTTCGTCTATGGCTGGAACAAAAAAAAAGATTTTTTTTTTTTTGTGTTACCTATTGCCTTGTGAGATGGTAATCTACCGACGACGACGAAGATCGGCTCGCGCTTTCTTTATATATATTACATGTTGTTTCCCTTTTCTTTCTTCCTTCGTATTCCTGCTCAGGGAGACAACGGATCCCTCAACAACAACAACAAAAAAAAAAGTCGGCGCCTCCGTGATAACCATCTGAGAAATGCTCTGGAATGTCGTCATGAAAATCCGACAACGGGACGATACTATGTGTCATCGACGGCCGCGTGACCTCGTCATCGCTGACCTTCTTTATACTTCTCCTCGAAACCTTTTTTTTTTTTTAGAAAGCTCCCCCCTCTTTTTTTTTTTAATTACTTCACGTTAAGTCTTTAGTAATATTCAAAAAAGGAAATATGTTTTCCCCTTTTTTTTTCTTCAGAGTTTTTAATAAGCGGAAATCATGCAGAGTATGGGGGTAGGTGGAGGGTGAAACGCACAGGGATGTGAGAAAAAGAAAAATCCCTGGCATGCTTGACCCCATGCTGTCGCAACATATAGGAATCTCCCGCACCATGGGAACATCATCAGATTTTCAAAGTGGAAAACGGAAAAGAAGGAGACAGAACAACAGTGCGAGTGAATTTGTTGTTCCTATCGTTTGATTATTCCACCTACGCATTACTTTTGAATTTTGAAAAAAACAAACAAAAAAACACATCATCTGCTGCGAGGCTTACAGATTTGGTTATAACAAAAAGCCAAGTGCTTTTGAAGATGTGAATATTCAATATCTGTTTGTGCGAAAATTGGTTGGCGTCTTTAGTTTTATCGGCCTTAATTTGAAGATTGAAACAAACACAACAAAGAGGGGAACATTCCTCGTGTTGCTCCGTGTGTGTCCGCAAAGAGATGTGGGCAGAAGCCAAGTCGACCATGATTCGACACATCCAGCACTAAAAAGAAAATCAGAAGACTGTAAAAAGAAGAGAGGATCGAGAATGGGAAAGCGTTTGTATGTTTTGGCTTTTTTTTTTTTTTTTTTTTCGTTGTTGTTGTTCCCCAGTTTCCTTCTCATCTCTTTCGGATGAGAATCTGGGAAAGAATGACCGAAACTAGTAATTATTTCCAGTCGGCATAACTCGCGGTATATAGTCAGCCAGTTTTTTTTTTCCTTCATAAAGGATGAGAGAACAGCAAAAGGCAACCGTTTTATAATCATACATCTACCAGTTTTTTTAAAGTCAGGAGCGTATACAGATATGTGTATACATAAGACTGCCCCCCCCCCCTTCCTCTCAAACCCCCCTCTAAAAACATTCCCGAGCCACATCCTCTTCATTCTGGATTGTGGCAAGTCAAACTGACTGCAATTATCGAGGCGTGTCTGCTATAGGTATAAAAGTATACGCTCTATAGTGATGTTTTATTTTTTTATTTGACCACAATAAGTCCGGGGCTAGGTATATCTATATTCAAAATCGCATCCAATGCCCGCCTTCCTTATATCCTGCTGCATTTTTGCCCATCCTCGGTGAGCATTTTTAAAAAATATTAATTCGTTTTGATACATGCTCGTCGAGAAGAGAAAAAAAATACGCCGCGCACGCAACACGCACTCGAAAAGTTAAATGGATATAATCCGCACGCGCGCTGGATCGACTCTGTTGTTCTGCCGAGCGAAAACTTTACAGATAACAGTGTGTGGAGACACACACTTTGTGCGGAACACGCGATGATCTATGAACACGAACATCATAGTTCACCGTCAACGCCAAAAACGCCGACGAACGATAGTTTGTTATTACTATATTAGATTCCGGCAACAACATGGAAACATACAGATGAAAAAGGAGGAGGAGGAAAAGGATGTAACCTGCTCATTTGTATAATCAAAAACAAAACACGGGACGCTTAAGCTACAATAGACGCGTCAACTGTTGATCCATTGACATCCGCTTTTAACGAGCTGACTTTTTCTTTGTTTTTCTTTGCGATGATGACTAACTTATTTGAGTGTTACACGAAGAGGAGGGGCATGGTGTAATTAAGGTCACCTGTTCTTTTCTCTTTCTTTGTTTGCGTAATAAGGGAGAAGAGAAAAACACAACAAAAAGTTTTTTGGAATTCTTGGAATTAACAAAAGTTCCAGACGATCCATTTTACTGAATCTTTTTTTTTTTTTTTTTTAAATAATTTGGCGACTATGTCGTAGCGATCTGCACGCAACAATGGCGACACGATCCTTCAATGATAAACGCAACAGCGATGAATTATTTTCGAATTGCTTTGATGGATGGTATCTGCGTTCCCTTGTTTGTTTTATTTTTATGGCTGCCTTTTTCGTGATAGATTGCGCTGATAGTGTGAACCTCCTTTGGAAAAAAATGAATAAAAAAGGCGGCCAGAGAAAGTTATGATCGGTCATTTCGTTGGAGGCGACAAGAAACATTGTAACTAAGCAAATAACAACCAACCAACAACACGACACTGCAACGAAAGACGGCTTCGATTCAGACAATCTCGCGCCAGGAATGCCAAACAAGAAAATTAATAATAAAAGGTAAAAGAAAACACAACAAAAATTGCTACTTAAAATCTTTTTTTATATTCGGGTTTTGATTTTCCAGGATTATTTTTCTTGGGGTATCGACATCTCTTCTTTCTGCTCGGCTGTGTGTACGTCCCGTGTATCGTATGAAAAAAATATCTGCGGTCGTTTGTGTTGTTTGAGCGGAGGTGGCCATACCGAGAGGAACGGCTGCGTGACAGTAAAACCCGCAAGGAGAGCTGCGTGAAATTCGAGACACATGCGCGAGCGATGAGAAAATAGAGGCAAACCTGAAAAAAAAAAAATTCCTTTAACATGCGAGCCCCTCACGATGTTTCCGTTCACTTCACACAATCGCCCGCCGGAGCCTATAAATGTGCGGCGATTATTGGGTTACACTCTAAGCGGCGTTCTAGCGCGTCGGCGAGATCCGAACGTGAACGACGATCGGTACGATCGGCACGCCTCTTTAAAAAAAGAAAAAAAAAAAAAAAAGAGTTTTACCAGACGCATAAAACGACCGCACGCAGGAGCAGCAGCAAAAATGTAAATGAGCCCATTACGTAAATTGGCTGTTCAGAAAGTCTCTCACAGCCCATCTCATTTTGTTGTTGTTGTTGATTTTTTATTTATTTGACTTTTCGGGCGCGTGTTTCGTGCCCGGCGCAAATTGAGAACAAAAACGGAGGAAGTGACGTCACCTCTGCGCTAATCGTGTAGTTGAAAAAAGAGAAAACGAACGCGTAGTACAGTGAAAACATATTCAAAAGGCGGACTCCTCCACTTCCCACGTCCGGAATGTCTTCCAATCGCGTCAATCACGAATCGTAGCAGCATAAAGATACCAATTAGTCTCCGCCCTCTACGTCTATGTGTATCCGTTCCTCCTCAATTTTTTTTTTTTTTTTTTTTTTTACCAATGTTGGATAAATTCTGGAGGGCTTCGGTCATCATTCAAAGTCCTTATTTAAATAATGTTCACCTATAGAAATCGAATGAGGAAGAGAGGACGGTCTAATTATAGACATGTGGTAATGTCATCATTTTTGTTCATTTTACTTCCTTTCATGTACCATACTGTTTTTGTATTAAATAAACACTGGTTGTCTGATTCATTTCCTCCATTTTACGGCGATATTCTCTTGTTTTTGCCTAGTTCGTATTCATTTACTTTGATGTTCCGAAGGTAGCTGTTGTCATACATACGTAGAGTGGGATATAGACATAGAATAGTACAAAATACAAAGTGATATGGCAACAATTGACCTCTTATCCAAGTGTACATAGTTCTGATTACATATGAAGCAAATTAAGCAGGAGAAATACAGTTGCATTTGCGCGGCTTATGACAAAAAATGAGGACTTTGATCATGAAACGTTTAATCACGTTTATCTCAAAAACTACAAATCCAACACAAAAATAGACTTCATTATCATGATCCTTGTTCAGTTTACCATCGAAATCTTGCATAGTTTGGTATATTTATGTTTAACAAAAAGCTACAACCGAAATTTAAGCCCAACTTTTTAAGACCGACTTTTTAAGCCCGACTTTTTAAGCCCGACTTTTTGTACAAAAAGTTGGCCTTATAATTTTACCTTAGAATACCCAAAACTTGAATTCCACTTAAGATAAGTGTATTCGAACGCTGATTAATGTATACAATAACAGTTTTACCTTCATTAGTGCATTTTTTGAGAATTTAGCAATAAAAGTGCTTTCAATCCAACCACTTTTCAGACAATAATTCAAAAACTATAAGCCCAGCGTAAAAACAAACTTGACTTTCGTGATCGCCGTTCAATTTTGAGTCGAAATCATGTATTTCTAGCTATATCTAGATTTTAGCCAAAAATGAAAAAGTGGGAAGGCTACAGCCTTCCCACTTTTGTCCAAATCTGAAAAAAATGACATCTTTCGGAATTGAATGTGTACAATCAGTATTGAACGGTGACTTCAAATTGCATTTGTTTTGTTGCCTAATCACTCGTTTTGGAACTTAACGAAACAAAATTGCTGTTAGTGCAACAACTTTATTCATCCGTTTTTTACGTTTATTTCAGAAACTATGACGCCCACGCCAAAACAAGCTTGACTTTCGTGATTCTCAATCAATTTCCAATCGAAATCATGTATTTAAAGTCATATCTAGGATTTAGCCAAAAATGAAAAAGTGAGAAGGCTATAGCCTTCCCACTTTTGCCAAAATCTGAAAAAAATGACATCTCTCGGAATTGAATGAAATTCACCGTGTAGAATCAGTATTGAACGGTGACTTCAAATTGCATTTCTTTTGTTGCCTAATCACTTGTTTTGGAACTTAACGGAACAAAATTGCTGTTAGTGCAACAACCTCATTCATCCGTTTTTTACGTTTATTTCAGAAACTATAACGCCCACGCCAAAACAAGCTTGATTTTCGTGATTCTCAATCAATTTCCAATCGAAATCATGTATTTAAAGTCATATCTAGGATTTAGCCAAAAATGAAAAAGTGAGAAGGCTATAGCCTTCCCACTTATGTCAAAATCAGAAAAAAATGACATCTCTTAGAATTCAATGAAATCTTCCTAGTACAATAAAAATTGAGCGATGAGTTCAAAAATCTATTTGTTTTCTTGTCAAGGCAGTCGTTTTTCAAATAAATGGACTAAAAGTGCTGTGAGCGCAACATTTTTGCTCTTCAGTTTTTTACTTTTATTTAAGAAATGATAATTCCAAAGCAAAAACAGACTTG
This sequence comes from Daphnia carinata, assembly GCF_022539665.2. Taxonomy (NCBI): domain Eukaryota; kingdom Metazoa; phylum Arthropoda; class Branchiopoda; order Diplostraca; family Daphniidae; genus Daphnia; species Daphnia carinata. The sequence goes on from NC_081333.1 coordinate 8,402,840, forward strand.
TTTTGCGTGATAAGCGTTTAATTTGAATTACAACCTTGCATTTGTTAAAGCTGTACTTTTATTTAACAAAACCAAAAGACAAGTGGATGGTGCATTAATTACTAGAAGGTGGATTGCTACTACATGGAGGTGCAGGATCCCTAGAAAATGACCAAAGTAAATGCTAAACCAGCGAACAGAGGTTAATCTATAAAAAACGATCTTCCGTACTACTTTATGCAAATCGAATGGTAATAACGCGTGGGATCCTCCCTCGTTTCCACAAATCATTCAACGAGTGCCAGAGTGCAAGCGAACACGGTTGCTGCTACCTACTGCAATACCTTCCTTTTTTTGTGGAGGGGGTTGAAATGACCTTTCTCAAGCGCCACTCATTTGCCTATTAAAAAACCTGAAAAAAAGTGAGGGAAAAGGTTAGAAAAGAGATAGAAATAAAACGAGAAAATAAAGAATTGGACTGAGAGAGCCATTGAAACAATAAAGAAACATACGCGGGAGTTGGACAGCTGTTTGCCTTATAAAGTTAGAGAACTCGTTATCGGCTCGAATATGCATATCATAAATCTTGAAAAAAAGGGGAGAAGGACAAGACAGAATTAACGATTTTTCTAGCTATTTCGAAATAAAACTTCCCACTGCCCCAATGCTGATGTTTTTCTCTCTCTCTCTTTCTTTTACTTTTTATTATCATTTCATTTTATTCAAGATTTTGGTTTTTTATTCTCTAAAATAAACCCCACAGGTTTCCATGTCTAATTATGTTCGAAACGGCCATTAAGACGAAGAGAGTAGCCGTATAGAAAGATCGTTTTCTCGTTCGGAGACGACTCCCGTGCGCAGCTCAACTTCAAATAAATAAAAATAATAAAACAAGAACGAAACGTTACAGTCACGTCAAGTATTGCCCGCAGTAAAAAAAAACTACGTCGTATTTATTTTTTTTTTTTTTCTTCCTTTCTTTTAACACTTAATGGAAAGCACTGCGAGCCGTGCGCTCATAAACAAGGAGTTATATGACCAATTAAGAGAGTGCGCTAAAAAGCGATCAATCAACCACCGGCACAGTTCTGATGAAACGTCTAACAACGCAATAGGATTCGTTTTCTTATTAAAGAAGGAGAAAAAGAAATGAACTGTTACATTCGGTCCAAATGTCAAATGGGAGTGGACGCTGTGACGATCGATGGACCGTCCATCCGTCTGACAGGTTCTTAATGCAATTTCAAAGGTAAATCCTGTTTGGTTAGTTGGGAGGATTCTTTGAAACCAGAATGTTTCTGGGTTTAATCCTATACTTATAGTATACGTCTATCTAGTGAATTTAACTGCGCTTTAACAAACAAGTGACTACATGTAACTTGTGTTCAATCTATCTTTCGAAAACATTCCCCGGTGTCAACTGGCCATGACAAAAGGCTCACAAAGCGAAACCCTATCTGCCTCCTTTTGTTGTCTTTCACTTCGATATGTTATCGTGTTGATTTCACTATTCAATACGACCAGGCTTTTGAAATGACATAGTGGGACATAAGAAACGATCTGCGAAAAGCACTGCCTCCTCCTGGAACTGACAATTGTCAAAGAATCTCATACAAGATGAAGACATGCACGTATTATGTGCGTTGAAAAAAAAAAAAGAAGAGATTGTCTGGAAAGATGGAAATCGAGACCGGAGGGGACTATGTAACATATTGAATCAATTCAAGAAAAGACATAAAGAATGAGCTACGTACGAAATTGGCTGATCTTCCACTAGCTCCATGTATACGTGAATGAGCTGTATACAGCTTCTGCGGCAAATCTAATCGATCATCCAACATGGTGGGCACAGAGGTACCTGTATTCTTCTTTTTTTTTATTTTACCTTTTCTATAAGTTTTTTTTTTCCGGATTATACGTTTGCCTGTTGCACACCTCCAATGGGGACAATAGAAGAAGGCTCTTGTACATCATGTAATGTACATAGCGGTGTATAAGAGACGATTGTCGACTTTGTTGTCGTATTGCGTCGTGGCGAATTCCGGCGCAAGGATGACAATCGATTCCGGCCGATCTTTGTGAATCGTTGGAATGTCTCCCCCTCCCTTCCACCGCGGCGTCTCTTTTGTTTGCCTTTCCGGTATCAGATGCAATCGCGCAATTCTCAGTATGCAAGTATTTACCTTAAAAAGAATTTCTTATTTTGTATTTCCTTCCGAAGTTCTTTCCAATATTTGTACAGTGTGTGTTTTATTGTTACGAAAATCGCCGAGTTATACAACACCTGAGCAACGCCCCATCGGATCGATTTACCTGCTCCAATAACGGCCTCTCCCCCCTCCCCTCGCCGCGAACCGGATGTAATTTCAGTCGCATTCCGCACACGAGCCTGACATTTGGAAATAAAAAAAAAAGCTAATTTTACCTACACAACCAGATGATTGTCGCCTCTCCATTTCGCTTCTCCCCTTTCGTTCTAATGAAGGATCTGGCACGAGACATTCCAGACACAAACACCGCCCACGTCGTAATGAACGGTTATCGATACGCACGCCAGCAGTCAGTCGTGAGCCCTAAAATAATAGCGAACGATTATTAAAACACTAAAATGGTATACACACTAAAAACCTTTGCCTCTAATGAGAAATAATGGCGAAAGAAAGGGAACCACCATCAGTCAGCCAGGTATATAATTGATTACTCTCGTGAAAAACAGCTCCAAATAACAGAACAGAAAATGAGTCCGCAGCCGTACGCTTCAGTCAGGCTTTAATGAAAGGTTGCTCTTCACGTCTAGGAAAGAAGACGCTCCAGTCGCCTCATTGTCCACAAGGAAAACTAAAAAAAGGGAAACCTAAAAAGAAAGAAGACCCTAGAAACAAAAAAAAATATGTATAATAATCACGGACTAAAGGGGGGGGGGATATATTTCTATCTATAGCTAACAGAGTGAAAGAGGTATAAGCAGTCTAGGAGGAAAATGAGAGGGACCTGTCATTATGTCTGTAGTGGGACTTTCTTGCCCGATGAGCCTTCAAACCAAAAAAAAAAATTGTGTCCTGATGACTCTACCACGTAGACAGGTTCACTTAGAGGTGGTCATCATTACACACAGTCTCGACATTATTAGAATAGACATCTCTGATGTCCGCTCCCAATCTGATGGCCTTATACAGTTTTTTTTTTACACATGTCTGGAAGTTAGTAAAAGATAGTCTGTAACGTGAGATTATTTCCGTTGCTTAAGCCGCTCATTACGAGATCGTGCAAGCGTGTTGATTGAATTCAAACCAGTTTTGAATGTATTCGATTTAAATTAGGGTGAATGTGGAACAAAAGTGATTAGTTTATGTATTTTTTTTCCGGGCGAAAATGAGCTCAAGGGCCTTTTTTGAAACAGGAAAACTTGATTATCCTAGTTTGCCACTTTGTCTCGAGACTGTTTTCATTTCATGTTCATTTCTCGTAGTCAAAACGGGACGTTTTTACTCACAAAAAGAGAAACCATCTGCCCCATACTGTGAGCCGCTAAAGATCCATAGAGTACAAACAGAGACCAAGTTTGTCTTTTTCATCCGTTTCCATTTGCTGGTCATGTCACACACAAAAAAAGGAGAAGACGAGACGCAGATATGGAGGCCTCTGACCGAAAACTGTGGCCAACACATCACAGTATATCTACGCTAACATAGAAAAATGGGGGTATCGTTGACCGACGTAGGAGGAGGAGCACAAAATGGAAAATTAAAGTGGCAAACATTTTTCAGGCCAACTTCTTTTTTTATTTCTTCTGGAGTTTGCTGTCCTCAAGTAGTAGCAACACATGGAAAAAGGAAGAACCTTAAACGTGTAGTAGGAGGAGTTTTCTTGATCTGCTCCCCTCCGTTTCCCTCTCCTTAAAGGAAAAATCTTTTGGAATCCCTGAATTTGAAATTCAAAAATCAATGCCAAACATCAGGGAGACAACAGCAGCAGTTCGCATAGATCCCTCCTTCCTACCACCACGGGATCAAAACAATCCAAATGGGGGTCGTAACTCCTGGAATTCCACAAGAAATCCCCTCCTATCATGTGCATATATATATTTAAATCTTTTCAACAGACGGTAAGCCACCCCCATCTTAACACACAGAAAACAAGCAGGAAATTCAGTGGCCCTGGTGGGTTGCAATCATACACGGTTCTCCTTCCATTCAGTGTGTACTGCAATCCGCAGTGTCCCCTTGGCCATTGCTTCATAAATGAGATGCTGATTATGCAGTCTGGAAGAGAAAAAAAAAACTTGAGGGTTGTCTCGTGACGATCATTTTTTTTTTTTTTTTTTCGATAGAATGCTGACGATAGCCAGCTAGTTTCACACCTGATCTTCGCTGCTTGATGTCGGTTTTCCTAATTCTCGTTCAATTTGAAATCCAAATCATATATTTTAATAGTTATATGCACGTTTTTGAACAACTTTTTCGCGTAAAAGTCGGGCTTGTTCTATCGGGCTTATTTTTGAGCATTGCATTTTTCATCAAAAATTTGGGCGTAAAATTTTTAAATTTGAATTCCATATAAGATAACCGAATTCGAACGCTGATTAACATACAATAAAAGTTTTCCCTTCATTAGTGCATTTTTGAGAATTTAGCAATAAAAGTGGTTTCAATCCAACCACTTTTAAACGAATAATTAAAAAACTATAAGCCCAGCGTAAAAATGAACTTGATTTTCGTGATTGGCGTTCAATTTTGAGTCGAAACCATTTAATTCTAGCTATATTTATGTTTTAGCCAAAAATGAAAAAATGAGAAGGCTATAGCCTTCTCACTTTTGCGAAAATCAGCAAAAAAGGGCATCTCTTGCATTTCGGCGAAAATCACCTGTTATACCCAAAATTAAGCGCTGATTCCGGATCAGACATTAGTTTTCCCGTTTATTGTGCAATTTTGACAATAAAATGTAACAAAAAGTTGCTTAAGCCCAACCACTTTTAATTGGAATAGCTCAAATACTGCAAATTGTATCCAAAAACAAAGTCGGTTTTCTTAATTGTCATCCAATTTCAAATCCGAATCTTGTATTTTTATAGCTACATGTCTGTTTTTGAAGATAAAACATTTTTGCGTAGAAGTCGGGCTTATTTTTTAACCTTGCATTTTCATCAAAAGTTGGGATTAAAATTTTTGAGTCGAAATTATATGAACCTTAAGTTAAAATAACCGAATATGAACGTTGATCAGCATAAAATAATCCGTTTTCCCTTCATTTATGCATTTTTCAAGAAAAATAGCGCAATAAAAGTGATCTCAATCCAACCGCTTTTAATACGAATAATTCAAAAACTACAGGTTCCACGTAAAACTGAAGCTGATTTTTGTGATTGTCGTTCACTATTAAATTTAAATCGTTATATGTATTTTAGCCATATCTAGGTTTTATTTATGTCAAAGATAGCGCAATAAAAGTGATCTCAATCCAACCGCTTTTAATACGAATAATTCAAAAACTACAGGGAAAACTGAAGGAGAAAAAAAAATGATTTTAGGGGATTTTAGTGAAAAGTGGGAAGGGAGAAAAAAATGATTTGGGGATTGTCTCGTGATGATCATTTTTGTTTTTCTTCGATAGCATGCTGACGATGGTCGGCAAGGTTTCACACCTGATCCTCTCTGCTGGATGTTTTCCGCTCCTCTAGGCAAATGCTGACTGGCGGCTGTGCACTTCACCATTTGTGTATCTATACATCCCCTTAAGAAAAAATGAAAAAAAAAATAAATATTCTCTTTACACAAAACGCAGCATGAGGGTTGACTTGTTTTGCTTCGTTTCTTTTTCCTTTTATTGTTTGTCCGCTCGAGACCAGTTGACAAGAGAGATGACAAGTTTTTTCAAGGTTCGATTCTTAACTCTCTCTCTCTCTTTGCTGTGTATAGATACATGTAGCTCTTGGACAACAGCAGGTACGTGTTTTCGTGTCGAAGAAGGGATAATGAGATTCCGCTGCTAGATATATGCAGGAATTAGTCATCGACTTTTCGGACTGTGTTTGGTCGCAGGAGACAAGGGCAGACGAGAGAAGAATAAGAAAAACGGGGCCAGTCGTCACTGCGAAAAGGCGGTTTGACTTTTATTTTTCGTTTCCTTTTCTTTAAAGAATAACATTGACGGATGACAGTGTTTCTTCTTCCATCTACATAAGACAACATGAAGAAGGAGGGGGGTGGATACACAAACAACTGGAGTGGTGCTTCCCTCCTGCTGTTAACTCTTTTTCTTATTCGTTTTATAACCAAAACATTTTGGGAACCACTCTGTGAACATCAAACGTTTTCGAAAATATATATATGTACTTGATTATCTTCTTCATATTCATAGTGAATCCCCAAGTTTTTTTTCTTTTAAAGCTGGACCGCCCCTTTTGTCCCCCCAGCTTTTGTCAACGAAAGTGTCCTGCTGGCCGTCGCGGATCGCGTCGCTGATGGACGAGGACAACGAAAATGTTCCAGTATGTTGTGACGGCAATCATGCCGCCCTCTTGTTTCATTCTCTTTCGAGAGGGGATTTATTCGTTTTGGAGACAAAACTAGCCCCCCTACTAGCGTCGTCTTTGCCACAACTGTTTTGCCTTTTTCAATGTCCCCTATTCCATCTTTCTCCTTTTGGCATGTACCCCGGGAGTTGTGACTTTGCGGTACATCAGGGCACATTTTTGTAGGAATCCTCTTCGTCAGGATTTGCTAGAACAAGCGGGGTTTTTCTTTTTCAACAAAAGGTCATCGATATCGACTGTTGTCACTCGTTTTCACAGCTCGTCGTCCTTTTTTTTTATCTCCTTGTATTTGGGCTTTACTCCGTTTGTCTTCATGAGAGAAACACAGGCAGCTCCCGCTGTTAAAATTCTCGTATGGCCATAACAGATGATCGCTATCGTTATATCGGTTGAAAAGCAAAAACTACAAAAACAACAAGATCCGACTTGAAGATTTTTTGCTTTTTAAATATTTTTGACCTGATGCCAGAGCGCGAGCCTGCAATTATTATTATCTTTACATTTTTTCTTGTTTCCTTTTGTTCTTTATCTTTGATTTTTGGCTTACAGGTTGAAAAAGCATCAAAAATTCGGCTCGAGCCATGACAGCAGTTTTGCAATCCAATCTTCTTCACAAAATTTGACAGTACCAAGATTACTAAATCTTATTTCTATTGTTCTCTTCTATTTCCTTTTTTCCATTTTACGGCGATAGTCTTTCTTATAGACGCGCATATAAGCGGCGAATAGATCGGTGTCTAGTAGTGTATATAGAAATAACCGGTTCGTCATGGACGGGAGGTCAGTTTCAATCCGCGCAACAACACGTAATAACGCGCAGAGAAAAAAAAAGGGCTCTCCTCTTTCTTTCGACAGTCGAAAGGTAACATGAGATGATGATGGAAAAAAAAGAAACAAAAAGAAAAAGGTTTTGATGAGTAAACCGCAGGGGTCCGCGTGTAATTTCCACAGCCCTCTGATCTCTTCTCTCTCTTTTTTCGTTTTATTCTGTTCTTCAATATATATATATATATATGTATACATCATTTCATGTTGGGATACTATACAGACACGATTAAAAAAAGAAATGGGAGGACGGATTGAGGTGGATATCCACGTCTTTTTACAGATAATGGGACTTGGTTTTAAAAAGAAAAACACGACTTGAAAAGCATTTATTTCTCCCCCCAGTAACACAACTCCTGTATCCAGTTATTATTTGTCACACCTAACGGCGTTTACTTTGATTTCTTTTCAAAGCTGCCAACGCATCATATAAATCCTCCGACCCAGCGTAAGATTTAAAGTCTCACCACAAATCTTTTCAGGTGCAATTTTACAGTAGATTGAATTGATACCATTTCTCGTTTTTTCTCTTTTTTTTCCCCTCCTACCCTTCGTGATGCCCAGGTGTGCGTGACATCAGCTGCTGAGTTCGAAATGTTCTGCAAACGAGGTCATCACGATTCAAACTCACAAACTGCGTTGATGTCAGATGCGGTTAAGCGTACCCTGAGACGGTAAGGCAAACGCCGTAAAGTCCGCATCCCCTCGTGTAGTGAAATGAACGTAGAAAGAACCTGACGGCTCTTCCAGGTGGAAACAGAAGTCAATCTTCCACGTGTTACAGCAATATACAGAGAAGGTCTCCAGTAGAAAACTTAAAAAAAAAGGTAGATCATATCAGAAACATACATATGCAGCGTGTCAGTTTTTAATATCTTCTTTTCGCTTCAGTCGTTGATTATTGTTCATCAAAATGTACGTTGTTTCCATTTTTGTTTTTCATCCAGCGCCATTCTATAACAAAAAGAAATATGAAATTTTGGGTTGTGTATACCAATGAGAAATCGACACCTTTCCAAACGATTGCGGGGAAATGAGCCTTTGGCTTCGGATGGAAATCTAGGCTGGGGTTAGCCACAGTCATCACATTAAACGGCCAAAGGGACGTGTAATCACGTCGACAGAGACGCCCATTTTTGAAGAGCAACCATTAAAAAAGAAAGTAGGGAAGCAATCTTCATTTTTTGAAAAACATTAAGAATGATTAATGCCCATTGGCGTATTGAATCTGAGTGACTGACTCGTATAACTCAAAAATAATAAATAAAGCCCTTTTTAGTTGTTTTATTACAAGATGACCATCTCCACAACAGTGTACAGTTTATGCTACCGCTAACGAGAAAATATGACTATCATTACCTTTTTTCTTCCTGTTCGGTTGATTCGTTCACGTCCAGCCAGGACTCAACTTCGCTCAACTTTTGTTTACACGCAACCAAAAACAGCTGTGTGTCTATGAAGAAAAAAGGTAAACCTGTTGCTTACTGCCATCTCTTGCGATCTAGTCCAACCTTTCAGGTGTTCTCTCATTATTACCTGAGAACATATACCATGTAGGTAAGCCAAATGTTGCAACCCAAAAGTCCCCCTACGTTGGACTGTATATGTCTATACTCATACATAATGTTAAATAAACGAATGGAGGCTCGTTTGTCGTAAGGATAATAAGAATATAAGAGAAACAAGTAAACGGTAAAATGAGATTTTTTTTTCCTTTACAATGCTATATTCTTACGAAGGTCTGATGGGAAATGAAATAGGAGGACACCGACAAGTAAAGCGCAAACACAAGGGGGGAAACCCTCCACGCTGACGTATAAGGAAATACATAAAAAGAATTTGAAGAAAAATCAGTAAAGTACGGAAGAGGACACTTGCTATCAGTTCTGGTGATCATTATCGATTGGGCCCTTTTGGTAGTGCGCTTTTTGTTTCGGCAAAAAGGGACGAAACAAGAGAAAATGGAAAAAACTTTGCCGAACTTTTATATATATTTTTACAGAAGTTTCGGTTCCAGAGCACCATCGGGGGGTCGGAGCACGCTGCCCATCGATAAGCCACAACGGGGAATGGCAAAGGTGAAAGACTACTGGAAATTAAGCCGAAGGTTTAGCACCCCGCTGACTGGGACAGTAGTGGCGCGTTGCGGTCCAAAACTTGAGGCACATGTACGAATATACGGTACTCTGTGTATATCTTACCTTGTAGATATCGTACCGCTGGGTATAGAGAGCACGGACCCATCGAACACCATCGAAACTATAACTATTTTCCCCTTGCTGGTTGAAGAACAAAAAAAAAAGGGAGAGAAAGGATAGAAAACAAAAAGGAATCTTCATAAAAGTCAAAGCTCCGCTTTGGACTGCATGCTGTGTCCCATCCTCCTTTAGAAAATAGAACGAAAGACCTATATATACGTGTTGTAGACTAGTAACTATGAATAGCGTAGATTCATCTCGTTTGAGGTCAACCTTTTAACCATCGTGTTTGAGGCTGCTTCAAAAGTCAAGCCCAATCATGCCTTTCGGAAATGTTTCTTGGCTTCAATTTCTTTTTTTTTTCTGGCCTTTATGCAGTGGTCATCACAAACCGTAAGAAGATGCAATGATTTAAAATGTGCAGTAAATAGTATAAGTCAGGTAAGACATACACGGAAGAACGCCACTCTTAGTTCCGTTCTCTTGAATGCGTTTGAAAAAAGAATGAGGAGGGAGGTTGAACGGTGGGGGTAGTGGGCGATACGGATATTGGTGGAGGGGGTATCATATTTTTTTCAGGAAGCGTAATAAATTAATGATGGAAACAGCAAGAAACGCAAGTTTATTGGGGACCGCCTACCGATGAAACGCGGTTGGAAAGAGAAAACAAAAGCGGATTAACCCCCACTGCGTTCACTGGCCAGTGTTTCTGCCTTGCATCAAAATAATGGCTGTCAAAATATGTAAAAGTTGGGGGGGCTCAAGTTTTTTTTTTTCCACATCACGTGCTTCATTATTTCGTAAAATCGCACACGAGCCTCTTTTTTTTCTTTCCTCTCCAATTCATTAATCACGCGTTCTTCCCTGAAAATGATGGCCATAATCAAGGTCGCTTTTTTACGTTCGGCATGTCCTCCTTCGTTGACGTGAATAAAAAAAAATCTAATGATGACCTGCTGAGAAGCGCTTCATCAATAACTCAATCGCCGAGAAAGGACAGCTCATAAACATTGGAACAATAAATGAGGAGGAAAAATAGTCGGACTTCGTAGCACAACATGAAAACAATTTAAAACAAAAAACAATGAGCCAATTAAATATTTCTATTCCGTCTATGGTGATGTGGTTTTAAAAACTTAAAAAAAAAAGGAAAAACAATAGGCCACACCGCAAAGGCATTTTGGGATACAATAGGAAGTCCTTGTTCGAACGCGTGTTTTTGAATTAGAGTGTAGGTTCACTTACACGATAAAAGAGAAAACGAGGAAGCCAGAGTACTTTAAGGCATTTAATAAATACGCAACAAAAGAAGGGTATATCATTCTGCTTCAGGGTGGTTACTAGTCTTATTCTAAGCGAATTTCCCCTTTTTTTATATTACATGTACAAACTATGAAGCTTTTAGAACTTGTGTTAAAGGCGGTGCCATTTTGGGGATCATCGGGATCACGAAACAACATCAGGTAGTCTTCTTTGCTGGCTATCAACAAATCCCTTTTCTCGTCCTTTGTTGCTGCCTTCTCGTTTACAGTTTTTGCGTTATTTATTCCGCATCCGCTTGTAGCGGAATAAATTTATTCGTCCCCTTTTTTTAAACATCCAATCAGCTTATCTCATGACTATAATGGCGCAGTTATGGGTAATACTAACTTGTCTTTTCTTTTTATTCCGGAGCCCAACCTTAACTTTTAGCGTATACAACATTCTTTATTTTATAGTACGCCAAAATCCTTTACAGTCATAATAGTTCAATACAGGTGGTCTTTCTCTCTCTCTCTCTCTCTCTTTTCTTTTTATTTTTCTCCAACAAAAAAAAATGAGTTTAAATTTCGATTAGTGGGGCACGGATAGAATAAAGGCACGGGTCACTCAGCAGGTTACCCTGCCCCCTCTTTTCTCGTGTTTTAAGAGATAAAAATAGAGATTTTCTTACAAAAGAGAGAGAAAATTTTTTCTCTTAGAACAAAAATATAGAAAAAACAAAAAAAAAATGGTTAGGATAATTCAATAAATGGGGGTTGGTAATAACAGTTGATGTGGGGATGATTGTTGACGCTGATGGCGACGCACGTGAAAGTATTTCTTTTCTTTTATATGGCTTGGTATAAAGACACTCTAATTCAGTCAGGACTGCTGGGCCTCTTGGATAAACACTACACTTTCCCCAATGTTTCATTCCTGGGCCTTTACAATAGAACCGTGTTTTGAGACCAATCCATAAAACGGTTCCCCTCAATCACTATCTTTACGCACACAGGCCATTCCATTCTTTATAAAAAAAAAAGGTAAGTTGTCGCCGTTTTGGCGGTAACTCAAAGGAGAAACCTCAACTTCTATTTGTGGGTTTGAAAAGTAAGAGAATTTCCTCCTTTTTTTTAAAGCACGGATTGTGCCCATCAGCTCCATCAGCCGCCACCTGCCAATTGACAGATGAGCTCAGCTTGGTGCTGTACATGATTTCATACAGTCCCCTCCTTCACCCGTTTATTTTTTATTTTCATGCTACCACGAAGGTTGTCTCGCTTGTAGGTAGCCAAAAATCGTTTGGGCAATTTCCCAAAACGATAGAATCTGATCGTCGAGGAATTATGATGTTATGCAACATTGTGTGCCAACGACGTGGTGCCTAATCTGTTTTTCCCGAGTGGCATTTTTCCTATGTTTTTTTTTTATTTTCTATTTTTTTAAACAATTTTTATTGCCAAGAGAAGGTGACGCCGTGTCGTCGGGAACAGCAACAACACGCCATAACATCTCGTTTTGTTCCCCTCGAGCTTGTACACACACACACACACACACACATACATAGAGTAACACACCCAGGATTGTATATACGCGGCCGCGTTCGTTAGTCATTTCTCCAAGTGTGGTTCCGACAAGCGAAACTTTCCATCATTTCTGATGGGTTGCCGCTGTTTCTCTATACGTTTGATGCGCGTGGGAGGAAAAGAAATCTTTTCTCTACAACCGAAAATATTCAAAAATAACAGCCTCTCTAGAAAAGCGTACAAAGAGAGAAACCAGAAGCGCAATGTCACCCGATGCCGAAAGAAAGGAGAAAATGTTTCAATAATGTCTTGTTGAAAAAGAGAGAGAAAGAAAAGGGCAAAGACATTTGAACGAAAACATGAAGCAGAAACACACAGAGAAAATAAAAAGACATTGGTGGCTAGTCCTTGGGACAAGACAAATGAGGCGGAATATCGGAGAAATTGAATCCTCCCAAAGATCTGCTTGATGAACTTTCGACCGGACGAGCTCCCAGCACTCCCTCGCTCCTCTTCCTGCACTAAGGCTATCTACGAATACGAGCCGCACGTACCAACGAACGCGCAACTTAATGATTTCCACATCTGATTCCACTCGAGAAAGAGCTTCGCCGTTATCTATCGGAGATAATCTGCTTTGAGAGAAAAATCTTTTTGGGAAAGTCCAACACTTTTGTTTCCACTCTCCATTGATAACGAAATAAAAAAACAACAACAAGAGTTTCCGAAACACACCCGTATATATTGAACGTTACGTGTCAGACCGAGGATTCTTAGAAAACCCTTGGAAAACGAAATAAACTATTCAGCGCACTAACCTCCCGCCGATGCTAATCTTCTTATTTCCCGTAGTTGCTACGCTGCAGCCACCTACCATACAATACAAAGTGGCCAAATTCCAGGAAGAACGATGTGTGCAATACCTGAGAAAAAACCGTGCTTTGAAGTCAACGGTCACTTTCTTTCCGCTAAAAGTCAGTGGTAAAAGAAGAAAACGACACTATAGAAGAAATGTTAGCGAAGGATTATGCGGTTCTTTATTTTCTCTTTTCCTATTTACATAAAAATGTATTCTAAAAAAGGAGGGAGCGAAAGGGCGCAACGGTTGAGCGAGAAACGTTGCAGCAGCAGCAAGTTACACTCGAAAACGGGCAAAAGGGCGGAGCAGGGGGCTACTATACACCAGAAATATGCATATAAATATAAGGCTATATCTTTTTCCTTTTTTTTTTCTGCTGGCAACAATCTCATAAAGCACAAGGACTCCCAAGTTTGAGAGGCAGCGCTGCGAAAGATGAAACTGGCCTCCAGAAAAGCTATGAATTTCGACACTACGGCCATCAGCAACAGCAGCGGCGGCAGTCTCTGACCAAACTTTAACAAGCTTCTTCAACACTCCCCATCACCGAACCATTTACCCTTATCGAGCACCAGAAGCAAGAAGACATGGAGAACGGACGCGAACATGTAGTGAAAAAAAAAAGAAAAACTGGCGTTTTTGCTGGTTACCAACAGGTTTCAAATCTACGCTATGATCAGCGTTACATTTCCACACGGTTAATATTTACTGCGTACACAGTTGGGTGGCTTTGAAATTGGCAGCATCCAATTTCCCCACGTCACTTGTCAACATTCAAACTGACAGACCAATAGCATCGAATAACAAGCTATCAATCTGTGCGCTTTCTAGACAAAACAACTTGTCCCGTTACTTGATTTCATTCACGTAGAAGATTCCTACACATCTTGCGTGATTATTGTTTTATTAAATTTTTAATGAATTGGGACACGGAATATTAAGACCCATCCACAAAGGGTGCTTGCCGTTGAGATGCGCTGCATTAATAACTCAATTTTGCTACTGAATGGCACATGAGCTGTTCCTATACCTCTTTGTCAATGTATGCGTACGACCGTGGCACGCAGATCTTGTTAGAAATGTCACGACAATAATAATTCATAATTCCATTAACAAGTAGGTTTCACCTTTTGTCTGGTTACTAAAATACACGCTGAACTCAGTCCGATTTTTGCTGAATTTTCGCCAACTAGTATAACAGAATGCAGAATGTGATAGTCCTTGTCTTGTTCCATTATTATACAATAATGATCTGCGAAACTTCGGTACAAGTCTTCATGGTCAAACCTTTGCATCAACATTGCTTTTTAGGTCAAGTGAATGTTCAATTATTTTAACATCAAAACTCACTAATTTCAATAAAAACAACTTTTACAAATACCGCAGAAGGCTATCGTGTAAGTCTGATATCTTGACAGCAGCAGAATTTAGTTACAAGTTTTTCTTTTTGCTTTAATTAGTTCATGTCAGCCGGCAAAGAAAGAGATATTCTTGTTGGAGTGGGCGGTTTTTTTCTTTCTCCCTTATTTTTCTCTCAAACGTTTTACTACACGGCTCGAGTTTGACATTTGACCGTCAGCTACACATCGCCTCCGACTATTAGGATTAGGATATATGGAATAGCAGGGGCGACATCCGAGAGCTTCTGCTACGCACGCCTGTATCATAACGATCCTTGAAAAAAAAGTCTAAACTTAATGTTCCATATGACGTTCCAAGACTATTCCATGTTCTTAATTATGCATTCCCGTGTTAGGTCTATTAAAACTGTGGTTGCTGTTTACGTATTTACAAACCAAACAGAAGTCTTGTGCAAAATTTATAATCCGACTTCAAGTGCTTTTTACTTTGTGAAGCGAGGGAAGTACATTACCGCGTCAAACAACAATTTTTTTTTTATTACTGCAACCGTCTATCCATACCGTACATGTTACAGAAAAGGAGTTGGGTGTTGGAGTGAAGGTTATCTATCGGTCAACAGACACCATACACATCCTGCTGCTCTTTCCCGACCCCTCTGATGGTCACGATCATCTACTTGTCCTTTCTCTGTGTGCTTTGCTAATGGTGAAACAGTGTTTCATATGGGGATGGTGCGCTTGAACGTATAGTAATTCTTTTTTTTTTCAAGTTTAAACAAACACTAACATGTGGCTGCCGCTGTTGCTGCTGAAAAAAAAAATGGTAAAGAAGCCGCTCCGCCACCCAATCGGTCTGACCATCGGATGCCATGTGATCTGAAGCAATTCCAACTGGCAGTGGAAAAAAGAAAATCGTTAACTAGTGGCCGAGTTCTATTTACTCAAGGACTAAAGGAATCGTTTTTCTTAAAAGGAGAAAAGTCGGAACATGATGGGTAGTAAAGCCACACACACAAAAAAAGTTAGTAGGTATCATTTATTATCTTAACGGTTATTGGTCCCTTGTGGACGACTGGAGGTGAAGCGGTGCAAGTGTTGGACAAAAGGAAGGTCCTCCAGTTTGAACTACCAGATCTGTATAAACTCGACTAGTCATTTCTCGCCTAACAAAAGACAAAAGGTATCGTTGATAGAAGTTCAAAGAGGGAAGGTCGACAATGACCACATCACAGGTTGGTCGGGGCCTCAATTCGGAGACGAGAAAAGAGCGCAAGAACAAAAAAAAAAAAGACAATCAAAGTCGGTCAAACTGCCGGTTCGACTAATTTGTAGGCGGGGTCGCTCACTCATGATCTTGGGGAGCTCAAACGTTCCGCTTGTTGCCCTTCTTTTTGTCTATCCCACCTGGATCAATATACGACTGCGTTTACAGGGTTGCGCCGGCAACACTCTTCCCCACTGCCCTCACACCCATTTCAAATTATCTGTAAACTAGCACCTTGCAATTAAATCTTCTCAAGCCACCTTTAGTTTTTGTTCCAGGGAAAGAGAAAAGAAAAATATTCATGTGAAGGTTTTCTTTGGTGACTGGAAAACTATTGGGCGGACATTTTTTTTTTTTTTTTTTTACAGAAAAAGGGTAATCGATTCAGAGCAAAAAGCCCAATCTAGAAACAAAAGAAAGGAGAGTTACTCTTTTCCTTAGCTATCAACTTTGATTACCTGAGCGCGGGAACCCACTCCAAAAAATATGAAAATTTAAACCACAGTATTTCTTATCGTGTTCTTGTACTCTGGAACATTTTTTTTTTCCCATACAAATCATCGAGCAGTCAAGCTAGGAAAAACAAAACAACAATTTACTTGTAAACATCGTTTCATGCCCACTCACTAGCGCATTTGAATGATCGTTTAAATTACATCATATAATAACCCCGTCTTCGGCAGTGCGTTGTATCATTAACGAAGCGGACTCACCTTTTCCCCTCCTTCCAATATTTGTTGTTTTGTTTTTGTTTTTGTTTTCATTTATTACTTACTGTTCAATAAAGATACGCGTCCAATGAAAGAATTCCACGCGAGTGTTATCCGTTAATTACCCACGGTTAGGCTCAAAGGTAATTTCTTGCTGTTTCGTTTCTTTATGTTAGAAGACCAAATCGATAAAAGAAACAAAATCACCGCCGTTTAACCCGCCCCAATAAGGGTCAAATTAGTGCGCGTGGGAAAGAAGCAAAGATTTTACAATCGTTGGTCTTAATTCTGGCCTTTAATTTGTTTCCCCTTCTTTTACATTTCTCACTAACGCGTGGATTTCAATGCAAGCAACTTTGGTCCTCCGGCGATGGTAGTCACAAGTGTTACACTGACGCAAAATTTACGTCACGTTCACAATTACGAATACTACGACGCAGGCATAAAATCACGTGTTATGTGACGTCTAAAGTATTTATTATTCATCTTTTTTGCAAAGTAAACCTTAAATGGCAATGAAGTTTGACGTCAATGCCAAGAGGATTATCAAGAGTTCAACTGCTATCAGTTTCACGTTACTGCAAAAATGAGGTTAATGGTTTAGCAAAAATCAACAGACTAAAAATCCTGCCAAGTAAAGATGATGATTACTTGACTTCATCTTCGGGATTTGTATTGTATAAATGTTAACTGTTGGCACAACTTGGAGGGCAACACTTTTGATCAACCGACAAAAAATTTAACGAATTCTGTGTACAAAAACAAAGGCCTCTTACTAGGATATCACACAACGAAAACAAGATTAAATAATATTCAATTACAGCAGTGTTCTTCACGTTAACGCTGTCATGAGCCAAATAAATTTTGTGCCCGATGATGCAAGAATGTTGATGTGACGAACAGCGAAAACAACTTAAAAACGACGTTTCTTGACTTTGCTACCTTCGGTCTTGCGTTGGTTACGCTTAGCACCCGACCCATTCGTTGTTTCGAAATCCGAACCTGAATCGGAATCTGAATCAAATATTCTCTCGATAGCATCCATTTCCGGCTTGATTGGAGTGCTTCTTCCAACGGTTGGCTCCAATCCTTTACCTGGAACCGGACGAACGTTCGACTCGTGAGCAACAAGCCCTTTTTCTATGTCAATTAAGAATTACCCCACTGTGAACTATCGTGCCATCCGTTGCGCGATCTGTAAAGTAACATACCTTACCGTTAGAAATAGTTACAGAGAATTATTTATGTTATCAAGTATGCTAACTTGACGGATCGTGCGGCAATTCGTTCCGAACGCGGGCGAGCTTCTTCTTCTAAGTTATTGATACATCCATCCGCGTGTGTCTAACAATTAGGCATTTTAATTAGAATGTTCCATCACACAAAGTAATTGCGATACTTACTTCAATGACGCTAAGGGGAAACGACTTCCCGCAGATGGGACATTCCTGAAATGATGAATCCTACCAGCGAGAGAAACCGTCAAACGAACGGTAAAAAAAATTAATGAATTTTTAATAGAATAAAAGCACCTGTGTTGCATCCACGGGTGACTTTCTGCCGATTTCAATTCCCATCTCCGTAATCTCTTTCGATCCCCCCAGTCTCTTTCGTGAAGCACTTGACTCAAAAACAGGGCTGGTCGGAGGAATATCTAACCTAAACGTGCTAGAAGAGGCTGGTGGTGAATCACATATGATTTCCTCTCGCTGATCGATTTTCGTGTCTACAGGAAGACTAGTATCGTTCGTCTGGGATTTTTTAAACATCTGGCGTCTTCTCTTGTTGTTTGACATTGTAAGGATAATAGGTTTTCCCCATTTTATTGGCCTAGAGCAGGAACTTTTGTCAATCTTTGACTTTTCCTCGTTTTCGATAAGTTGTTGGTAGGGGCCTTTGTTTTCGAAATCAAGTTCTTCAGGCAAAGGCGACGGCGTAATTTGTTCAATTTTTTTCAGCATTTCAGAATATTTGTTGCATAATGCTCTCATTGTTCCAATTTTACTTTTCCATCCTGATCCAGGCGAGTCTGGTTTGCCACGATTTTGGTTGTTCTTTGAGGCGGGGCAGGCAGTGAAGTCATCGTCTTCAGAGTTGAAACTTTTGCTAGTCGCTTCTTCGTCTTTTGACGCACTTCCACTTATGTCCATGTTCAGAGGTTCAATCTCTGGGACGTTTTCTGCATCGGAGAGTTCGTCAGGAGTTATGATGAGGTCGCCTCGTTTTGGCCTCAGGAGACGATCCGAACTCAGGCTTTTATTTTCTTCACCTTTTTTAAGTGATGCTGCAACCATTTTGCTTCCGTAACTTTCTTTAGCTGTCAATACTAACTTCTTGGCATCAACAGGTTTGCCTTTCTGCAAATTTAAATGGTTTTTTGGAACCAAGTTTGATGTTCCCTCAAGAGGGTCTGCAGCTTTACATTCAAGGTTAGCTTGTAGATCTTCATCGTCATGGTCATCATCAGAAAGGGGTTTCCATTGAGGAGGCTTTCTTCCATTCTTTTTAGTGGAAGTGCTAACAGGTGGACTTAGCTCTGGCACAATATCTTCATCATCATCAACAATGTTGAATGCATCCTCAAACGAAGTTGAACTTTTCCTAGATGCCAGGTCTACCCTTGTTCTGTTAACCGATTCCTCCTTAGATTTTTGTAGGACTTCATCAAGTTGTCTTCGTGCTTCATATGTATCCTCATGATCATAAAGACCTGCAGCTGGAAATGGAATTTTGGAATTCTTGTTTACTAAATGATCTGGTTTTATCAAAATTTTGTTGCTACCTTTTAACCGACGGTTAATTTCTTCTTCTTCTGTGCTTGACTGCAAGATTTTCAAGAGTTTTTTATCTTCAGCTATGTATCTAGCCATGACTAGCAAGTCTCGATGTTCTTATTACAATCGTAACATAAAAAAACGAAGGTGGGATGGACGTAGGAATCTTTCAGCGTTTCAAAGTAAAGGAAAGTTCACATCTAAAATATTAAATGATAGAAGAACTCCTGTGCGTTCAGTTACGAGCGTCTCTTAAATTTTGACGTTCGTTTTCTCGACGACGTTTCAACTGACGGCTGCTAAAACTCTTACAAGGTTGCCTAACATGATGGTTGTTGTTTTATAATAAAAGATTAATGTGATGTGATATTTTTAGCTCACGTAAGCCGAAGTGCAAAATTTAACACTTTAAATGATTTTAGATAATTCGCAGGACGAATAGTTTCCTGAGGATCCTCAAGCTATAGAACAGAATGAAAAACGTATCGTTTTTAACAGAACAGTTGCGCAACTCGAAAATTTATTGGTTTGATTTATTCGTGATATAGACAAATTAACATAGCATAGATGTGTAGCAGTTAAAAGATATGCAGTGGAAAAATTTGGTGCCAAATCTTGATTTGTTCGCTAGCTGTTCCTGCAGTTCTTGGTTGTTACTTCAATCCCAAAGAGAGAAGGATGAGGAGAACAAATGTAAAAGACATTAATACTAGAATGCAATCATATCATTTAGGGCTGGACAAGAAAAGAAACAGCGTGAATGAACCCTAAAGAATTGTAATGTTCATATCTGTTCCTGGTAAGTAGTTATCGATTGCCTTCTAACTACGTCGTGATCCGTCACTTTATATGGGTTACACTTTCTTTGAAGCTATTCATCGTTTGACGTATGGATTATCCGCAGAAAAGGAGGATGAGGAATGCCGTGAGAGGGCGGCGCCGCGGCCCACTCATCGGCTTCATTTTCAGCTTTTTATTTAGCTTTATTCAGTTCTGGCTTCTTCCGGAAATGACTTGTTATGGTCGTCGGAAGAATTTTGTTTGTGCTGCTGTCTTCGAGTCCGAATCCGTCTTGTCTTAAGAAGTCCTGGTCCTCAGTCCTGACATTTCCAAAATCAGAAAGACAAAAAAGATTGTTCGACGATTGTCTTTCAAATTTAACCAACAATGCAACAGCTTTTCAACATTTCTTGGCTATCAGACAATTCATTCATGTCTGTCGTGATACGAAAGTCTTTGGTGTAGCAAAGTTGAATTTTCGGGTGTTTGTCGGTTTCTTTCTGTGAATGATGTCACTTTATGAACAAATTGCCAAGACCTATTGTCAAAGGATGTGTGGGTGGATCGAGTTTTAACATATTCTTCTTGGAAAACCTCGGCTTTGACGCTCCCAAGTTTAGGGCCGTTAACACGCATCTTTTGCGTAACGCCGTTTACACTACAGTGCAACAAAGCGTTGAAGAGTAAAGGTTTATCTAAACATTTTTTGCATTCGTTTTTGTGAGTGCAGTTCCAAGTTACACCACTTATTTACCCTATTGCACTTCCAGTCGGTCGAAGCTACCTCGGAGTTGCGTACTTATTGACAGGTGAATCGCCACGGCAATAGACTAAACTTTTCGCTAGATTAAACCAAAATAACACGGAATATCACCTTGAATGCACATTTTTAAAAATACAGTTTCCGCCATTCAAGCCCATTTGATGTTCGGTAAATGAAAGCGTGTATCGTGAAGCAACTCTTCAGTGTTGGTCACTACGAACTAGTGGCACTGCTACACCTGTTGATGCATTTATTTGAAATTGGAACTGCCCATTCTGGGTCTTCTTGCAAGCTTGAAATATATAGAGGTAAGCATTTTGGGGCAAAGATTAGACTGTAATGGGATCCGATTCCGTGCACTCAAAGCGTCGTATGGCGGGGGATCTTTCGATAAATAAAAAATCAAGCTGAAGAGTCGGAGGGACTTAAATATATACTCGTCTCATTTATTAGCTATAATTTTCTTACTTATCTTATGGTCCCTTTTTGTGGTATTTATTAATTGCGCCTTATCTAACTTGCTTAGGCTGAAACTCTAACCCAAAATTATTTAAATGAAGTCCAAATCTTTCGTTTTTCATTTTCCTTCCCCTGCCTACCTCCGGGAATTACCCTAAAAATCTCTGTTTTCGAATCGTTTGGCGTTGGACATCGCAATTGTTTAACGAAGAATAAAATGCAAAAATTTGTTGTCCATCCTCACGGTTTTCTATAGCCTTGGCGGTTTCTTACCCTGCCTCTTCGAAAAGAATCGCCTACCCAAGGGCTACCATGAATTTCGTCAATATTTGCATACTACAGCATTACGAAAGGTACACATTCCGATTTACGAACTTAGACCTAAAAGTTTTTTGTTGATTACGTCAACATGAAGCCCAGCTTATTTTTGATCAAAGGTTTCCAAGGGATTTTCTGTTTCAGGTATGAGGTCATCGCGCTGTTTCCTACAACAGGCAGAACGTCTTTCCCAACCAAACGACAAAGCCAAAATGTAAATTTTTGAGTGAAGCAAGTCATCATACATGTAGCATCTCATACATTTTCCCGGTCTATGTACAAGAGCTACAGCACCTAATTTTAGATTGAAAAAAAACTTTTACAACTTACAAAATTGTTTGCGAGTACTGGAACTACCGTGCAAAATGCACTTTCCCGCTCTTTTGAGGAAAACAAAAAGAGGATAAAAAAAGAAAACTTACCAGACAGGATGGGCTCGTTTGGCGGTAAAGAGAGTGAAGCTGCAACGACATCCACCAATCATACCGTGATAGCCAGTCAATCTGCAAAAGACGCGGCAATCAAACCGCTTGCCACCGGCATGCTTCCCGACAGCTGATGACGCCGACCCGGATAACACGATTGCGGCGATCAACATCGCGCACGAAATGTACGTCAATATCGAAACTTTAGGTGACATTACCAAAACGGGCGGGAGGAAAAACCTGCCAGCGCGTGTAATAGAAATACATTTTCAG
Source organism: Daphnia carinata (assembly GCF_022539665.2). Classification (NCBI taxonomy): domain Eukaryota; kingdom Metazoa; phylum Arthropoda; class Branchiopoda; order Diplostraca; family Daphniidae; genus Daphnia; species Daphnia carinata. The sequence goes on from NC_081333.1 coordinate 8,425,131, forward strand.
TATTTTTGCATATAGATTTGAATTTGAAAAACGGCCATTTAAATATTCAAGTCACACGACTGGGATAAAGTCTGCATGCACGTGAGGCTGTCATGATTGATTTGTCGCCACACCATAAAGACCCATTCGCTATAACTGACGCTGGTTAAGTAAGCATCAGTAAAAGTGAGTCGAAAGTTGGTGTAGGGGTTTGTTTCCCAGGGAACGTTATTCGCGTCAAAACGCCCACGAGAAAGCAATTATACATGCAGTACTGCATACAAAGACTTCGTTGTTTCATTGATCTATCTGAAAGACCATCTTCCTTAGAACTCGCTACATCGTAGTTAGATTTATACTGGGTGTTTCATTGTTTGGCGTGGCCTTCTTACAATACCAGATAAGTCAGAGGGTAACATGGATAATTGCGGGTCAACGAATGTGGTGGGAGGGCCATTTACTTATTGCATGTGTTTAGGCAATTCACTAATGAGGTTGGAAAACGGTTTTGGGTGACCTTTTTGAAATACCTTAAGGAACCATCAGGAAGGAAGGAACTAATTACCAACATGTTATTCCATTCTGTAACAATTATTGCTTTTGTTTTATTTGAAAGAAGAACTTTGCGTTCTTCTCTCGTACGAACAGCGTATAGTAAAGTTGTATCTCTAGAAATCTAAATTTCTAGATGGGTACCAAGAATGGGTTCAGCCTATTTCAAGAAACGGAAAATGATAACAGGTAACACAAAATTGAAAGTTGAATGTCAACTGTCGAAGGTATTTTCAGCATTCTATTTTCAGAGTTCACTGCTATGACTTCACGGCTTTTCCCTCATGAAGCTAACCCGAATGTGCTGGTGTAATTGAAAGTTGTATAGATAAACAAATATTGTGAAATCAAAATCGGTGAGCTAATTTTGTATCCGTACTTGTTCAGATTCTAGATCTATTACACTCTAGTTAGATAGTCTTCTTTAGGAAATAACTGACTGGCCTGTACTTTATGAGCCATAGGTTCTGCTGTTGTATTAACTGTTACATGGACCCAATCAAGAATTTAGTTGACAAAAGGCGGAGAACGAGCTCTGTTTGTGCGGTCAAACTTAGCCCCCGCCTTCTCCGGGGATTTAAGTTTCGTACTCAATAGTGGAAGACTAGAGACTCGACATAAAGCAACGGATGTTTTAGTAACTTTTTTTTCACGAAGATAAATTATACTTATAGTTGTCACAATGTTCAGCACTTCAAAGGAAAAACAGGCGAGACCCATTTGTAAGGTAAGAACAATAAGTCCATCCATGTTCGGGACAGAATGAACGTGATAGAGCCATCGATCCAATAAGAACAGCTTGTGATAGAGCGGGCGGTGGGGCCAGGAAAACAATGAGAAGGGATGTACTTTTTACGGTCTACTGAACGATTGGGAATGAATTAAGTTGTTTAGCCACTGAAGCAGAACGAGTTGTACGGGGATAATTCTACAAGAATGACTGCTTTACGCTATCAGCTGGATCTAGAAGTTTATCAATGGACGAGGAAGTATTTCTTTGTTTAAATAAAAATAAACTGAAAATGACAATCCTGCTAAATCAATCGTAAAGACACGTAAAAATCTGCGCATTCTACCATAAACAATATAAACATAGTGTGACATGATTTTTTTATGATGACTTTCAGCTTTGTGCTTAGTATGAGACTAGGGCGTTTCTTGTGTCAACATCTGGCACAGAATCAAAATTGTAAGTGCGCAAAAACGAGAAATTGTCCGTTTGGAAAATTGCCCTCGTTCATTTTGAAAAACGTAAGCTAAAATTTTCAATCTGGTGATGGCTAAAGGTAGGCCATGAGCGCCAAAATTCTTGAAATGTTATTTTCTATACCAAAAGTCTCCAAACCCTTCGTACATTTATTCCATATTCAAAGAATGCGAAGGTTAAAGATAAACCCTGTACAATACCGAACAAATGTTTTATGCGTTTAATAATCTATTCCCTTACCCCCTAGAGTCCACTTGAAAATTTGTTTCACTTATTCGTGTTTTTTCCCCATCGTTTGTTTTTCGTAACATGTTTTGTGAAATCGGTTATTCCTTGAAACATGAGAGAAATATGATCGCACTTGCCCTAGTAGGTTTCAGGTAAAACTAAAGGAGGTAGGACGAAGTACTATTTGTCCGTACTTAAGATTGACCTACTGCCTGTTGTGGCAACTCGTTTTATGAACATCCAATAACCGCCCTCCCCAAACCATGTAAAACGAGGCAAGATCTCTATTTTAAGCGTATCATTGATACAAGAATCGAGGGTCATAATGTCAGACGCCGTGCATGTAAGAAATATTCTTGTTTCGAGGCTGCTATATCTCATTTCGATTCTTGCCATTAAAATTTGCCAACCTAGATTGAAAACGTATCGTTAGATTATGCAACTGGCGTTTATTCGTTATACAGTCCTCCAGAGCCAGTACTGCCTTTTGTCTTGACGAGTTTAATGAAGATTTACGCACCTAGCCCGATTAAACATAACATTTTGCTACAGCATTTTATAAACACATTTATTATACGGATATACGGTAGCTATTGTCAACCGTGTTGAACCAAAGACACCCATCTTTGAGGTGAACAACATAGACGGATGATGTGATTGATTTGGGTGCTTCTACCAAAGACACTGATCATTAATCTCAAGTCCGTATACAAAAGGAAATATTGGACATGCTACAAAAAAAAATCTGAACGCTTTGTTTTAGCACGTCTCAACCTGAACTCGCAAACTTTTATCAGAATTTTTTTAATTCACGGTTGGGCCATTATAGGTACATAATGATTAAAAATAAATTTCATAGTAAGAAAGAGAAAAACCAACCTGTTATTTAGAAGAAAGTTGAAAATAAAAGAAATTTATTGTCGCTAGAATGAGTCAATCCGGATAAACAAACACACAATATGGAACTACGTTTTTGGCGTAGTTGATGGAACTCAATTTACTGGCTGAAAAAAGTGGCGCAGCTACGATAGCAAGTAGTCGATGTGTCTGCGTAAAAGTTCCTTCCGCACGGTTTCCAGGAGAATGGAGCAGAATCGTTCGTGAGTAGAGAGCTTTATATGTCGCCCTCGCCTACATCGTTTGATGTCCCAACTGAAATCTAACGCCTGCGGTTTATGTGAGCGATGCGGTACGCTTCACTGTAGGCACGAGTAACAATGTGCTCTGTCTTTTTTTGTCAACTGGATGCTGGATTGGACAAAATTGAAATAACGTAGACTGATGTAAAGTAAGAGGAACATTGATGACGTATACTTGTGTCGTGTGGTGTAGGAAGAATTTCACATCTCAATCACTTTCTCGTTTCAAATAAAAGTACAGGGAAAGTTCTTAGAATTTCATTAAGTTGCAGGTAAAAGGAGAAACAAAATAGAACCCAAAGTGATAATACTGTTTTTCTATATAGATAAAAGTGGGCACATAAAGCTAGAACTTACATAATAGATCGTAAGGGATGCAAAAGAGGTAAGGTCGTAGTGCTATCCAGGAAAGTTCTTATGGTTGATAATTTAATCGTCAACGTTAAAAATCTATAGTTGTACAGAATATGAGAAGCCTAAGTATTAGGAAAAAGTATAGATATTTATCAATACAACAAGAGCCGTATCGCACAAAGCGTTTTATGGTTGAATGACATAAAGTGTTATTTTCATAAACAATAGCCTAGATTTGCCTTTTCATCCTCTTGTTTTTTTTGTTTTTTTTTTTATTTGTTGATCTGCATTGCCGAGGCTTTTAACAGTGAAAACAACTCCGATTTGGACTCGGGCAACTTTTTCCATCAGGATTCATAAATTTGAAAACACCAAATGCTGTTCCTGATTCTAAAGGGTATCACAGAAACTTTTTAAATAAACGTAGGGTTGGCTAATTGCTACTCTACCTCATACTTGAATGAGGAGTGTGAATTAAAGCTTAAATTTCGCAAAGGTTGGAAACTATGGAAGTTCAAGGGCATCAGATATCCGAAGTTTAACTTATTCGAAGGCTTATGAAATTACCTACGCGAGCACAAGACGAAAAAGCTTGACGGCAATATTAGTAAATTTCTCGTCTCAATTTTTTGTTTGTGGATTGGATTGAATACGTGAATATGTTAACACGGGGAGCAGAGGTAGAGAGAGCCGCAGCCAGAGATGGTCGGGAAGCAAGCTATGCTAGATCTGGCAACGCCGATGCACATCGACGTGTATTTTAGCGAGTGGGTAAAGTGGTTGCTGTCAAAAGACACCGGCTTAAGAAAAGTTCCATGCCGAATGTTCTAAACATTTTTCCGTACTAAGTGATTACAATATTTGCTGTTTCTCTTAAAAGGTACTAATTTTTGTCTTTTACTATATTTCTTTGTAAATGTGCTAAAGCAAAATCAACCATTATTTAGACAGAGAGAGAGAGAGCCAATACAAGATGACAGTTGCACTGTTGAAATCACAAATTCTTCACATGAGCATTGAGAAGCAGGAAACTCTTCTCAAATTGGCTATCCTCACAGTTGCCGCAGTTCTTTGTAAGTTGATTTTATAAGTAAGTCTACATCAGAGATTGACACAATATTCATCTATTTATTACAGCATTTTCAACAAGATTGTTTTCAGTCCTTCGATTTGAAAGTGTGATCCATGAATTTGATCCCTATTTCAATTACCGGACCACCAGATATCTTGCTGAAGAAGGTTTCTACAAGTTTCACAATTGGTTTGATGAGAGGGCATGGTATCCTCTCGGTCGAATCATTGGAGGTAAGCATTTTTTCAGATCAATGTATTGTTTAATTATTAAGCACTTCCAATTGTATTTCAAAATTTCTAGGTACCATATATCCTGGTCTGATGATAACATCAGCAGCTTTGTATCATGCTATGAACTTTTTGCACATCTCTATTGATGTGAGGAATGTCTGTGTCTTTTTGGCACCTCTATTTTCAAGCTTGACAACAATTGTCACATTCCTTCTAACCAAAGAATTAAAGGTACTCTTCCTTTTTAATATTTAGTTTTTATTTTTTTCCCCCCTAAATTTTATTTTTATCTCAAGGATACTGGTGCTGGATTAGTTGCTGCATCTATGATCGCCATTGTACCTGGTTACATTTCACGTTCGGTAGCCGGCTCCTACGATAATGAGGGGATTGCAATTTTTTGCATGCTTCTTACATATTTTTTTTGGATCAAATCAGTCAAGACAGGGTCTCTGTTATGGAGCGCATTATGTGCACTAGCCTATTTCTACATGGTAAAACTATTGAAACCATCTATTTCTTATATTTTTAATTTATATATTGTTAACTAATTTTCGTTTATCCCGAAGGTTTCGTCGTGGGGTGGTTATGTCTTCTTGATAAATTTAATCCCTCTCCATGTCCTCACATTGGTGCTTACAGGCCGGTTTTCACACCGCGTCTATGTGGCCTATAGCACTGTCTACACACTTGGCACATTACTTTCCATGCAAATCGCCTTTGTCGGTTTCCAGCCTGTTCAGAGCTCCGAGCATATGCTGGTGAGACGAGCAATTGTCAAAGAGTCCTACAACCAAAGAAACATTCACATGATTTATTTCGCGTAGGCGTTTGGCGTTTTTGGTTTATGTCAGTTGCATGCATTCACTGACTATGTACGCAGTCGTCTGACTACGGAGCAGTTCAATGTTCTTTTTCGATCTGTTCTGATGGCTGCTGGAAGTGTAGCGCTTGCTGCAATGGGAATCCTTACTATCACAGGTTTGAGTTGTTTGTCACGGACACATTGAAGCTGGAAAAGAGAGTTTTATGATAACTAGTTGAATTGAAATGCCAGGAAAAATTGCGCCTTGGACCGGTCGCTTCTATTCCTTACTTGATCCATCGTATGCCAAGAATCACATTCCTATTATTGCGTCAGTATCAGAACATCAACCTACATCATGGAGTTCTTTCTATTTTGATCTTCAACTCCTCGTTTTCCTGTTCCCCGCTGGATTGTACTACTGTTTCGCAAAACTTACAGATGCCAACATCTTCATCATCCTTTATGGCGTGACTTCAATTTACTTCGCTGTTAGTATTCCAATTTCTTCTGACGTTTGCTCTATTTTCTTTTGCGTACTCGATTCATCTTACCTATTATTATTGTTTTCATATTGTTTTTTTTTATCTTGAAGGGAGTGATGGTTCGGCTCATGTTAGTTCTAGCACCGGTTATGTGTATACTATCTGGCATTGCCGTTTCAACAGCATTGGCCAGCCAAATCAAGTATTTAGATGCTCCGCGTCAGGGCAGCCAATCTTCTGAAAAAAAGCCAAAGAAAGGCGAAGCAGCCGTTCCCTTTCGTTCTGAAGTAGCCTGGACTTTCACTGTCCTGATTTCACTTTTTCTCGTAAGCATTTCCAGTTACCTATTAATATAATTTATATATTAATTACTAAAATACGAAACTTAAATATTTTTTATTCAGGTAAGCTATACTTTCCACTGTACTTGGGTAACTTCCGAGGCCTACAGTTCGCCGAGTATCGTTTTGTCTGCCCGTGGACATGATGGTTCTCGTATTATTTTTGACGATTTCCGCGAGGCTTATTACTGGTTGAGAATGAATACTCCTGAGGTACTCCGCTTTGCCTGATTTTTTAAAGGCATAATACCGTCATCTTTTAATGATTTATTCACGCTATAAACTAGGACTCACGTGTAATGTCATGGTGGGATTATGGATATCAAATATCAGCGATGGCAAACCGGACCATTATCGTGGACAATAACACGTGGAATAACACTCACATATCCCGTGTCGGCCAGGCTATGGCTTCTACAGAGGATAAGGCTTATGAGATCATGCGAGAGCTGGATGTTGATTACGTACTCGTCATTTTTGGTGGATTGACTGGATACTCGTCGGATGGTATTTATATTACATTTGATTAAATTAATCGGCCAACAGTACTGTAACTACATATTGATTTACTAGATATCAACAAATTTCTTTGGATGGTTCGTATCGGGGGTAGCACTGATCGGGGCAAGCACATTAAGGAAAATGATTATTACACACCTTCTGGGGAGTTCCGAGTTGACCAAGAAGGATCTTCTACTCTTTTGAACTGTCTGATGTACAAGATGAGCTACTACAAATTCGGATCCGTCTATACCGAAGGAGGTATAGTAAAAGAACATACAGCAAGCATTTGGTTGCCATTACGTAAGAACTATTATTTCAGGTAAACCACCTGGTTATGATCGAGTACGTAACGCTGAAATCGGTAATAAGGATTTTGAGTTGGATGTTCTTGAAGAGGCTTACACAACTGAGCACTGGCTTGTGCGAATTTATAAAGTAAAGAAGCTCCCCAATCGAGGCGTATAAATAAATTATACCTTATTGGATCAACGACTTTTTGTTTTCGTATTTGCTTGTCATAAACGTTGGTGCACAATGGTCAGGCAAATAAACAAATGTTTTTTTTTCTTTCGAACTGAAATCGAAGTGTATTTTACATTGTTGAAATCAAAACACATTTATAAGGCACCGCGAATAGAAAAAAAAAATTGAGTAAGGATAGTTCATGCTAATGTTGGAGAAACTTGTTTTATACATAATTGTAAGATTCTAACGCAAACTACTAGCATCTTGCCCTGCGTCATCTAAGATTGCTTTATCTCCTTCAGGGATGTCGACATCCATGGCTTCACTAGCTCCATCGCTAAGCTGTATTTTGTTTACGGAAGCGGCGTCTGATTCAGCGGCTTCTGATTCCTCATCTGATAACGTATCCTCACTAGTGTTACCATCTGCAATAAACATAAAATTCGATAAGATAGTGTTATAACGTTGAATTTATTAATTCACATCTTACCAGAATTTTCTGAGACATCTTCGTCTTTTTCGCTTCTTTCTTGCTCTACCTTGCATGGTTTTTCTTGATTTTCTTTTCTTTCGTAAAGTTTTGCCTCAAGTGAGGCTTCCGATGTGGTAATAAATGGGACGGGTGAGGGAGGGACGGGTAAGCGAGGGCCCACAGGTCGCGTTTTTCTTGGAGGGTTAAATTGATAACAGTAGCAACAATAATAGCTGACAAACTCGAACTCTTCCTGTAAAGCCATGCCATTGTGGCCACTACAATGACGGCATATCAAGGCATAACGCTGATGCGGACCATCTCCCACAAAAAGATCCATCATCCTGTCAAGGACTCCTCGTTCTCTAGGTAAAATTGGTCGAGGCAACGGTCGCAATGGAGCATGTCCGTAGTTCATAGCTACAGGTCTGTTAATAAATATAGAATTGGATACTCCTTGTAAACCAGGTTAACCACCAAATAATGCCAAATTGCAACACTAAGCACACAAAGGCAATAGAGTATTTAATTTACCTTTGGGTTGACAACATTGATTGCTGCATCTGTGGTTTATTTAACTGTTGATTCATTTTGTTTGCACTTCCCACAATAGCAGACTTATTTTGTTGGAGTGTGCCACTTGCTTTCAATGGTAAAGCTTGCTGTTGTTCTACATGCCTGTGTCGTAATTCAGTGCCAGGTGCACTAGGACGAGCATTCATAGCAGGAGTTTGAGCAGGTTTGACTTCGAAAGGAGTATTCTGTGGTTTGTCACCAAATTTGTCAAGAATCTCTTTCGCAATTTTGTAAGTCTCTGTGTCCATCACATGCTCAAGAATTTTTTTCTTCTTTTTTCTCAACTCTACAGACTTTTCTGATTTTCTCACCATTCGACGATTGAAGTACCATTTTACACCTCTATGAGAGCTCCAGGTTCTGTTAACACAAAAAGGGCATAAGTTCGGTAATAGGTTTCTAGATTGAATTGATTCCAACTTACATAAGGGCAAATGTCACAAGCCCAGTAAAATAATAAAGCTTGTACTTTTGAACAGATGTAATAAAAAAGAAGGATGCTATTGCTACAACATAAACAAGGATAAAGATGACTAGAAGTTGTCTCACAACACGTTTTTGCCTTTCAATTGTGTCTTGTTGAAATTCATCAATTGATTTAAGCTCCTTGTCTATGTCTTCTAATATTTCTTTTGTGGAAGGCTTGTGCTAAAATAAAATTTAAAAGAAATTTTAGCTGTAGGTGAATATTTTACTAGAAATTCTGATACTACCCGGAAGCGTGACAACAGGATTCCCATTTCTGAATGAAAGATTCAGCAGGACGTAATACAGAAAGCCGAAAAGTAAACCTATACCGTCGAGTAGGAGCAAGTCTTTAAAAGAATACGGAATTCTAAATTTAAACTAGTCCCGTGTTTTGACCTTCTGCGTGTAAAGCGCCATAACATTCTAAATATCCAGAGAAAAACAGAAATTACACACGTCAGATAGGCATTGCCATACCGCTTACCGGTTGATCAGCTGTTGTTTTACGGGTATCGCTTCTCGGTTGTCACTAATGTTGCAGACTGCGGATTCACAAACTGTGGGCGTACAGATCCAGACGAACTATAGTCAATATGGTAACTTGCTGCCAGTTTGAAAAAAATTGAAAAATAATTTACCTCAATGCATAAAATATGACGTTGCCAAAAAGTTGGCTCAGAACGAAAAACAGAAGGGCGTGGCAACAAGCTCAGATATGGAACGAGGATGGGCTCCTGTCCATATCAGTATACAAAAAAAACCGTTTTTTGTTTTAAATTCAAATGTGGTGTGTGAGTCTATTTAACGACACTGCAAACCAACTGGACAACTCGCATGATGCATTAGTTGGTGCTTACCCCTGAGCATGATTTGATTGTCATGTAGGTAGCAGGGCAGAGCTCAGTAAATGCTCTGCAATAAATGAAATTCAAAAACTTGAAACCTATATAATGAAACCAGGCTGCCAACAGTAACCGACAGTTGTTTTCTTATTACGTCAGGTAGCAGACGTTACTTTTTCGTTTCCGAAGTATACGAAAGCAAATGTAGTTTCAGTTCCACTTCAGTGCGTTTGACGTCACTGTTCGGTTACGTATTAGCAAATTGAGAAGTTCCATAGCCTCAAAATGCAGCATGCAGATCCTTGACTAGGGTCGGGTATTCACGTAAGCGCGCCAAATTCCACAAAAATTATTCAACAAGATGACTAAAACCAAAACAAATAAGAATTACGTTGCAAATCAAAAATCAATACGGAATAAGGTGTACACAGTTGGGTGTTAGAGGTTTGCTATTTTTCACTTCATGAATAGTCGCCAAACAAACTTGAGGCACTGTTGTAATTGAAAGGCTTCGAATTTGTCCGTTGATAAAGGCTCAATAATCCGTTTAGTTGCTCATTATTAAAGTAGTTATGAACTATTCACGTTGAAAACTGAGGCAACACAACTTCGTCAACTAAATCTATAAATAATTCTTGTTAGATTCTTCTCTTTCATATCCCATAAGAAGGCAATAAAACGTAAGAAGCGATGCAACACAATTGGCTCTAAATCCACGATATATCGTAACTCGTCGCAGCCCTATTTAGCGTCATTTGTAGCTCTCGGTTTTCTCGTAATACAGAAATAGTACGTAACAGCCCTGTATGCAGAATCTGGTTTTCCCCGCGACCGGTTTTTGACTAATGGGTTCAAATCTTATGAATGTCTGATGGCGCTTTTGGCCTTCGTTTCGCCTACCTTCTAGGGGAAGTTGTTGCATTTCTTCCCCAAAGCGTACAAGGAACTGATATTTGATTCGATAGCCTCTTGCCTTTTTCATTAAACCTTGAAGAAGTTCGTACGCTTACACCAAACGTAGCAAATGCCGTGAGCAGTGATGGCTTTTGAGCATATCATCCCCGTTTTTAGACCGAGAGTAATAGTAGGGACAAGAGGGAAGTTGACCATTGACAACCCGATTTCCTAGTAGGGCTCGGAATCTTGTTCTGTACTATCAAATCGTTCGCTACGTTTCCGATGAACGATCGAAAAGTCAATTAGCTTGGTTACCCGATAAGGAGGAAATGACCCTCACTTGTTCGTCCTCTACTTTACGTGACAGTCGATCGATACCGAAAGCAAGGTCTCTGCATTCAACTAGCTTCACAACGCATTTTTTTTCTGTGTATTCACAGTCACGCTCAAGTATGTTTATGCTTTTCTTTTCTTCAATAAACTGGGCGAATCAACCACTCCTGATACCATAAAAACTAGCCATGTTTGCTTCACTAGGTTTGTGTGTTGATGCTCTGTTGGCTCAGTGTCCGTCTTCCATTGCAGAGGGAATAACCACACCTACATGAGTGCAACCGTGCACATGGAATTTTTTTTTTCCTCATTGTGAAATTTTATTCCGTGACGTGAACACATCTGTTCCAACCGGGCTTCTAGCAAGTTGTTCTTTTTTGGATCCCCAGTTGATTGTTTCGTTTCACGTCTAGACACCGAGAATTCTAACACACTGACTTAAAAAAAGAAACTTTCGCACATTTCAAAATGGATCTTGATGACGTGTTGCATCATGCGGGCGACTGGGACAGGTACCAACATCTGCTGTTGTGGTTAGTTTGTCTTCCTGCGTGTATTCCGTGCGGCTTCGCTGCTTTCAACCAGGTGTTTATGGACCGAATACCTGACCACTGGTGCAAAGTTCCTACTTTAATATCCGCAGAATGGACCGCAGAAGATCGCAAGGCCGCCAGCATACCTAAATTGGTAATTGAGAAAGTTAACGTGGCTCCACTGCCGTTCCATGTTCTTGGTTATTATGACCCAGTTTATCGGTAGGGTACACTCTACAGTCAGTGCTCGAAGTATGACTTAAACTATACGGGTATTCTACTGGAAAACAGTGGTAACAAATCACTGGATGTCGCAGCTATTACGTCTTGCACAGACGGCTGGGAGTACGACAAAGTCGACGTCCCCTCTTCTGTTGTCATAGATGTAAGTTCATGCTTGTAATCCGGTGAGCGTTGAGTAGTATGGCTTATTTACTTTGAATTACTTTGACAGTTTGAGTTGGTGTGTTCGAAATCACTCTACCCAACTCTTGGCCTCTCTGCGCTCAACGTGGGTGGGTTGGTGGGTGTCCTACTCTTTGGTTATCTCAACGATAGGTTGGCTTTGCTACCAATAACTGTGTTATAATTCTAATCTTACTATATATCATATATTTCAGGATAGGTCGGAAGAAAAACTATTTTCTTTGTTTGACAGTACAGATTGTGTTTGGAATTGCCACAGCTTTTGCTCCCAACGTTGTCTGGTGGATTATCTTCCGTTTCTTTGTTGGTCTTACAATTCCAGCTATACTTCACATCCCGTTCGTTATATGTCAGTCGACACAAGCACCTTATATTTTCAAAAATCATTTCGTGGCATAAATGACAGCCAATGCACTCAACATTATTCTTTAATTGCAGGCCTTGAAGCTGTGGCTCCTTCTAAGAGAACGTTGGTCAGTTTCTATGCGAACATGTTTTACGTGGTTGGGTTGATGGGATTCAGCGGACTTGCTTATTCCACTACGCAATGGCAACTAATTGCGCTATCAACATCCGTACCTTTTGTCCTCTACTACCTCTACATTATGTATGTTTGTAAGGGCAATCAAAGCTCTTTGCGTTATTACCGGCTAATGGGGTAGCATATAATATTCATAATGTGATAATAATTTGAGGCTTTTTGGCTACTTTCCAGTTTCCTACCAGAATCGATGCGCTGGTTATTGTCACGAGGGCGCGTTAAGGAAGTTGTTGAAATGTTGCACAAAATTGCCAGTGTTAATCACAGACACATCCCAGAAGAGATGGTGCAAAAATTTACGGTACGATGCATATTTCTTTTTTTTTTTTTACTAAAATGATGCTCTGATAATGGTTAGATAACGACGAAAACTGCAACTGAAGTTAGCGTTTTAACAAACTTGGTGCAGCTCTGAGGGCAATGCACAAAGCCAAGAAGAAGAGTATCATCGTTGATGAATTTCCATTTCATAGAGGATCCCCTATTCAGACCCTTCGTGAATGGTTGATGGGGATCCCGTTAAGTATTTGCTTCAAAAATAAAGTCATTGATCATTCGGCTGAATAAGACGGTCGCTATTCATTGCGCCGTCGTATCCACGTAATGGGCTGTTAAATTTAACTGAAAGCTCAGCTGACGTGTCCATTATACACAAACAGTTTTTTCCTTGAAGAACAGAATTAAAAAAAAACTGCTTTCTATTTTTTCACGATGCAGACAAGAAAGAATAAGACACTGTATTAGTTGCAAGAAATAAGGCCGCATAAGTGCTAAAAATCGGTGCAATGAATAATGAAGACTCTCGCTGTTACAGAATTGTTTCCCCTTAAATAAAAGAAATCGCTCGTGAAATCGATAATGCTGTCGCTTCTCCTATTTGTTCAGGAAACAATGGAACACCAACGTGAGCAAGCTGACTGCTTGCGCAACGGAAGGAGAGCAAATTTGCGAGACCTGCTCCAGACACCCAACATGCGGATGAAAACACTGATCATTTCACTGAGTTGGTTAGCTAATCCTTGTTTACATGAATCCAAACCAACACTGTCAAAGGTATCAGTTACTATGGTAAACCAATACCTTTGAAAAACAGGGTCGTGAACGAAACAACCTACGTGGGATTGAGCTACTACGGCCCATCGATGGGCTCCGATCCTTACCTAAGTTTTTTCCTCTCATCCGTTGTGGAAATCCCGGTACACACATACGTATAATGATTACAGTGTTTCATCCGTTGTCAAGCTTTTTGCTTTGAAAATCCCACATCCAATAACAGTTTCACATTCCGTGTTATTTTACAGGGATACGTTTTCTGTCTCCTACTTATGGATCGCTGGGGTAACAGTGACGTGACAAAGTATCGATCTGTAGCGTGAAAACATAACACGACCCATTTCTCATAGGTCGTCGAATGACGCTGTGTTCCTGTATGATCCTCAGTGGCGTGGCTGCGATTTCGACAGCACTTCTTCCTACAGGTATGTGTCATGTTTCACGCTTCGTGACCCGCAAGGGAGACAACGGGATTCACCGGCTTAACTATCGTGACATGGTTTCAATGTACTTTTCTTGTGCGTAACACAGACGCGGAGGTGTTGACTCTGATTCTTTACCTGATTGCCAAGTGCACTATTGCTGGAGGCACGATGATCATCTTCCAGTTCGGCGGTGAACTATATCCGACTGAAGTACGCGGGGTCGGAATTGGACTTGCCAGCTTTCTTGGCGGAATTGGTCTCACACTCATTCCTTTCATTAACTATCTGGGTACACAGTGGCTTGTGCTTCCCATCGTAATGATGGGCGCTTTCTCCGTTGCTGGAGGCATCGTGACGCTAAAACTACCTGAGACATTGGGTGCAAAATTGCCTCAAACGCTCGAAGAAGGCGAAGATTTCGGCAAGGATTTTAAAGGCTGGGTACACACGATCCAACAAATGTCAAGGTGACGTCAACAAAGTTTAATTTTCAGCTCGTTTTTTAGTGTTCTTCTTTCTATTTGTTTGGGACCATACCGATGACGTGTTTGGTTTGCCAAATGAAATTTATTTACTTTGATCCCTAGGCTATTGCCCAAGCGCCTTGGGTGCCGGGACAAACACCAAGAAATCGTGAATCTCGAACAGACCGGATGTCATCAACATGCAACTTGTATCATTCCATGCGAGCACGATCACGATCAAGAATTGTAATGCTGTCATACCGCCAAATAACTTGTCACATTGTACCAGCGCTCACAAAATACACAGTCTCTCATGAAAAGCAAAATCATATTTATAATTCAAGTTGTATTGATCCGATTTAGACACACACACATTTGAATGCAATCACCCCAACAGCTTGTGTAGATAATAGTCTGAGAGCTACAAATTAAAAGCTTTTAAAAATTGCAAGAATTTGCTTTGTCGTGTTTTTTTTTCTCTTTTCGTATAGCAATTGATGAACACGATTTTTTGCAACAACAAAATTGCCAGCGGTTCACTGACCCAAATTTTAAAAACGCAACACAAAAAACTGTAAAATAATATCAAATGAAATTGCTCATGAGATTCCCCGTGTTGAAGCCGTGATTATTCCTTGATGACCAGGGCTCATTGATTATCAACGAATAAACCAGTCTACAACATGCGTAAAAGACTTCAGAGCAAAACTGAAATAAAAAATTTAAAAAGGAGAACAAAAATGAATTTAACACTTCATCTGAGTGCATTAAATTGATTGTGAAGAAAAAAAGAATTAATTAAAGGTGATGTTGGGTCAAGAACAGGTGGGAACACCAAGACGAAGATGAATATGTGAACAGGTTTTCAGGTTTGAATTTTTATCATCACGTTTAGGAGGGCAGGACGTGTGGTGTATGTGTATTAATGACATATTTCTTTGTATCTTCCAAAAAAATAAGACAATGTGCATTAAATCCAATAAATAACAGCGCACGTCAATATGTAATACTTGTATACAAACCCGAAAGCAGCAATTTGATGTTATTGGAAGATAGGGTAGTAAATGTTTCCATTTGACTATAATTGAGAGCAGGAAAATGGAAAATGAAAAGGGCAAAGAGGTTTTCTATCGTTTTTTCTTTTAGACAGTAACTTCTTCGGTGAACCTCTCCCGATCGTCGGTATTGATACGTGATCTGGACGATGAAAGGGAGCGTCCTGGTGTGCTGACCGGCGTTATTTGGGCACTTCTCACTGAACTGTCCAATTCGTATTGTTGCGAAGGAACCACTGGCACATTGACTTCCTCTAAGCAATCAAGTGAGCTAGTTTCGTCTGTCAGTTTGCTTTTAACTTTGGGTGAAAGAGGCCACCGACTGTTGGCTTGGCCGCAAGGGCTCGTGCGACTTTCTGAATATCTCCGTTCTTTCTTGTGATTGGCATGCACTGGATTAGCCTGTTCGGTGAGTAATTGGCACAGACTTTGAACACTAACGGGGTTGTTTGATTGATCCGCGTGAAAAAGGGCGCCACTGTTTGTATGATCACCAACCAAACTGAGCTGAGTGTTCATCGACGTCGATAGGTCCGTCTGTTCGGAAGATGTACGTCGACTGTTTGGTGCGCTAAAATTTCTCAGCACGCTAACGCCTCGTGAGTCAAAGACGAAATTGGACGTCAATAGCGGCGCAGCGGCCAAGGCTAAAGACGAGGCCGGGACGGTGGACGATGGACTTTCTGGCTGATCCACCACATGAGGAGGAGTAATAGTCTTTTTAGATTGTTTTGTCGACCTCGTAGGTGACGTTGACGAAACTGACTGGGCGTCTTTGACGTCTTCATCGTCCTCGACCATCGCTGATGGATCGGCACTAAACGTAGCGCAAACTATCCTGTCTGTCACACAGGCCAGCACGTTGTTGACTACCGGTCCCGAATTGAACATTAAACCTCCTAGCCCTGCGGCCAAAAGATTCCAAACGTCATCAATCATTCAATCAATCAAAGACAAACTTCAACGTTACCAGAGTCGGGACTGTTCTTGGGGGATTTGATCTTCTCCTTGACCGAATGGCCCGTTTTTCTTTGACGTAAATCGACGTCACCCTCTTTTACCCTGTGATCAGTAGATGGTCCATTTTCGAGGCAATTGCTGGCCGCTGTAGTATCGATGGCATCAAGGACAGCAATCACTTCAGTTTCCGCCACTGGGCTGATGACTTTACGTGCTGCTTGCGACATGGCGGTTAATCGGGCGGCAAACTGCGTATGACCAGACCGGGCTGTTTTCTCCTTCAACTGGTCCAGCTCACAAAGCAAACGACGAATCTCCGCCTGTATCGTGTTTTGCGTCCATACCAAATAACCAATCATCAGTCACTTCCCCATCAATGGATTTTTTGCCTCGTTTATTGCACGGCACGTGTACTGACCTGAATATCAGGATCATTGACGCTGGACAACTCTGGCATCATATCAGTGCGAAAGCTGCCGCCTGAAGGAGTGACGTTTGAATGGTTGGCCGATTTGGGTTTGGCCAAAAATTTGGCTGCTTGAGGCTTATTTGCCATGGAACTTGCGTCCTCTTTCCCTCGCCCACGAAGAGCTAGATAAGCCTGTGATCAATTTCAAAATTCAATCGTACACCGCACCAATAAGTTCCAACTTCTTTGACTGATCGTCTTCAACCAACTTACTTTGCTGGCGAATATGAGGACAAGGAGAAGTGTCGTCGTCAGCTGTGCGTGGGAGAACATGATGATGTACATTAGATCGGGGTTCGCTGGCGATTGTAGGAAGAGCCTTCAACAAGAAAAATAAAGTTTCAGTTTTATCCGATTATGAGCACAATGTCGTAGCTTAAAGAAACAAGTGAATAAGCGCGTGATGGCGGTGAAACTTACATCGAAACGTTGAGGAAAATGGAAAGGAGAAACTCGTTGTAGATCGCCATGGAGATAAAGCGGCTCTCGTTGAATTCAGACGGCGCCTTCCGCACGACGATACACAACCGGATGCCCCATACCAACACCATCATCTCCACTGCAGGATAGCAATAGTAAAAGCGAATACAAACAATAGTCACAGGCGTAACACTAAATCCGGCTGGCATTTTAAAGACAATCCAATTGACGATAATTCAATCTCTTTTGTCCTCGCACACGTTATGTCAGAAATTCCGACAAACAAAAACGATTAACGCCTATAGTTGCTGGACTACGTGACTCTAGCTCTCTTACGAAAAGCTCATGCATACTTAAATAAAGCGCAAAGGAATAGATTTTGATTAATTTATTAGAATGACTGATGGTGTTCTGTCTTATCCTATTATAAGAGCAACGGTCTCTAAATGAACGAAATTTTTAAAGACAGAGCGTACTTGCGGTGAATACGTGATCCCACCAGTCCGTCTCACAGATGTAAGCTTTCAGATCATCGGCTGTTTTGGCGACGATGACGTGTGGAGGGCCGACAACTGTCCGGATGGAAAGGAACACGGCAAATATTGACACGATGATGCCCAGTCTCTTGATCAAGTCGAGGTCCGTGATTTTGATGGCTTTGGCTGAACGGACTCGAAAGATGACGGAAATGCTGTGTTTAAAAAACAAACAAGAAAAAGAGATAAGCATTTCGTCTGGGAAAACATTGTTAAATTATTGTAGGAACATGGTTACTGTTCGTTTTCTACAGATTCAATAGAGTAAATTGATTGAAGTAATGGGCCCTTATGATTTCCACAAATATTTTATCATCCTTCAACGCAACCCTGAAGACAAACTATGCCAACAGCCCAATCAAAACAAGTTCAAATAAAATGTAGAAACCAAAAATAAGACTGAGTCCTGCAAGCCGCATCTGTTCGTGCTCCGAATCAAACATTTCCCAGATGCTCTTAACATTGTTTTATTTCCGGGAAGCTGGTGCTACAACAGAAATAAAAGATGGTCCTTTATATGTTTAAAAAAAGGAAAAGGACACATTGTCCTAATAATCCGTGGATTAGGCATACTTTATTGCCGTCTTGAACTAACTTTGACGTTTTCTGTTGGATTTTTGATGACTTTCGTCAAGTGAATGTCAGAACGTCACACGATTCGTGAGAAATTAAAACAACCCTCACATTTCCATTCGGTTGGTATGCTCATTTCCGTGCCCAAGAGGCTCCTTGTTCTCCTCATTTACATTCTCGTAATCCTTTCTTGACTTCCTCACAACGTCACTACTATTTCTTGGTACAGCTCCATTGGTACGGGAGGAAGGAAAGCGAAAAAAAAAAACCACGAAAAGCTGCGCAGCTCATCAGTGGGATGATGAGGACAAGGAAGCAAAATGGAGTGACAACGAGATGCGGATGAACGAAAGACTAGTTTCTTTTTTCCAGTAGAATGTTGGAAGGGGGAAAGATCGTTGGCAAAAGATATAAACATCTTGAAGAGCTGAAAATTTTCTTTTTCTGAAAGAAAGAAATCTTTCCTTTGATCTGCTCATTGTTTCAACTCGACGTCAAGTCGTTGTTGACGTCGTCTACCTCGTGCCCAATTTCTCCACTCGACGTCGTTTTCTCATCCCCTTTGGTCGAGCTGATCAAAACACCATAGTATTTGAGTGGAGCGTTATCGATTGGATGCGTGTATCGTTGATTTCTGTTTAGCCCCGACTGACGATGGCTGAATAAAGAAGTTTGAAGACGACTAGAAAGAGATCAAGAAAAAAAAACGTGCTACAGCCAATGAAAAGAAAAAGTGTCTAAAAACGGGGGAGAAACGACGAATGAAAAGAAATGAAAATCGATAAAGTTAGCGATCAATTCTTTAGCCACAAGAGGCTGCGTATAGGTGACACTGTCCGCCCTGTATATCCACATCAAGGATGGAGTCTTCATCAGTTGAGCGCCCGCATTTACCGTCTTTCACGATTCATGCCACTTGCGAGTCACTACCAACAACAGTGTCTGTAGATTCGAGGGTACATCCACCCATGAATCCCGTAAGAAACAAGAAAAGAATATAAAATGTATCACCACGAGAGAGGGAGTCGATAAATCGATCGACTTCAGGGGTTTTGTACGATCGTTGGGTTCCCTGACAAACTGAAGAGATGTGGTTCGTGAACGCATCAAACAGGCCTTCCTACGCAATTTTTCGTTTGATTGTCACGCTAAAGAAAAGAAGGAAAAGGAAACAAAGAAAAATGTAAACGATGAGCGTCCGATTCTCCCATTTGTTGAAAAAAAGGCGACACATCTTCAGTAGCATTTGGCAACTTAAGTCATTCACGGTGTAACCATGCCTCTACTATGAAATATCTTGTTACTTATAAAGGATACAAATAATTTTCCATAGGATTCAAAGGTTCTTGACTACGTACCCAACTTTGTGAATTTCATTTCAGTTTATTTTTACCATTGTTCGTGCGTTACGCATTTGAGTAAAGGCGGAAGATTCCGAATCAAAAGGGCGTGGGCATGTCGAACAATGGCGCTTTAATGATATTTGTGTTTAAAATTTTGGGAGGCTGGCTGGATTTGAAAACAGAATCTCATCAAAAAGGAAGAAAAGGCTAATGAGGATTCCCTTTTTGCTGCTATTTTTCATGTGTCAGAAAGACCGTTCAACTACTTACCGCCATGTTTTCAGCATCAGAGCTCCGTAAGCGAAGGAAAAGCCAATCTCGCGGAACCAGACGCGCAGCGAGCAGGTAATCATGTTGGGTCTTGTGTAGGCCACTAGAATCTGAAAGGGAAATCGAATGAAGAATAAGAAAGAGGAAAAAAAAAACACACAGATAGCATCAGCTATTTTCATATGGAAACATGCGAATGGGAATTCTTCGATTTTGTAAGATGTTCTTTGAATTTGCGAGGCTTCAGCAGTGAAATGTTTTACATAAGGCACACCTTTCTAAAGGACTGGTAGAAAAAAAGAATCTTTGTTCGTTGATGAATTAGGTTTTTAGTATTGAAGGCGTTGATTTTTGTTTTGCTTTGATGTTACAAAAAGAAATTCCAGCAAAAAATAGTGCAAGGTATTCGATAATCAAAGATGCGCCAACATTCGAGGAAGCAGTTTTACAAAGGTTCGTGGTAGAGTTGTGTAGGATGTAGTAGCATTGCAGCTATGATTGTTGGTTGAAAAGAGCACCTCTTTCTTAAGTTTCCCTTAAACTATATCCAAGCTGAACACTAAATTTTTCTTTTGCACTAAATGCTTTATCAAATACTTCTCGAGGTTAGTACAGGAACCCTTAAGTGGTCACGTAATCTTAGAGATCCTGCTATCAATTCCAGCACGTATCCTCTAGCCTTGGAAGGATCACGTACTTCAAATTGATGATTGCCCAGAAATTTCAACTTGGACGGCATGATTAAGTTGAGAGCGACGAAGACAAGCAACAACTTACCGTGCAATAGATGAAGAACGCTCCTAGAATGATCAATCGCAAGAGAGCAGGGCTGGCGGCGCGAACGACCTGTCGCAACGATAAAAAAACGTAACTATTAATAACGAAAGAAAATTACGTAAAAACGTAAAAACGCCCAATATAAGTTTCCAGTTAAGGATGTATTGCAACCCAGCTCATCGTGTATATAAGGAACGAAAAAAGATTTGAATGTAAATATATCCTTTAATACTACCGTCGGAGTTAACGGATGTTTTTTTCTCTCTTTTGTATGTACGATGAGCACGCGGAAATCAGACAACTTTATGAGCGCTATAGAAAAAAATGTTTTATTAAAAATGTGTGGTGTCGTAAGCAGTCGAACGCAGCAACGTGTTTTGCTGGGCCTTTCATATATTTTCCTTCTTTTCTTTTGTGTTGAATTTGAACCATGTTTTTATATGACATTTGGAACGAAGGCGGGCACAAAATCTTGGCATAATACAGCGCAGTAATAAGCCCATACTTTTTAAAGACAGAATAAGCTGAAGGCTTTCAAATTTTACTTTTTCATGTGCGAAATTTTTCAACGAGAAAGAACATCATCACGGCAACAGCTGAATGATTTCATAAACTTATCGTTTTAGTTGATAAACTTGTTATGTAAGCTTCCTTTCATCCTTAGTTCAATTGGAAAAATACAGTTCTTAAGCTGAACTTCTAAAGATTAAAGTTAAACATGTAATACATTTTCCCTCGATTTTTCGCATTTAATTGGGGTTCAGCAACATTACAAATAGTATAAAATTGTACAGTTCAAAAAGCAAAGAAATATTTAACTTGTTTGTTATGCATTAAAAAGTGACCCAATTCCTTCACAACGTTATTTTCACCGGCCATTTCACGTGCGTGAGATCCCGTTTTAAATGGCACTACGGCTTTTCTATTTATCCCGCTACATACCCTTGAGAATGAACGAGCTTTTGATAAAGCTCATTTAATGTCCATCCGCAAGTTGCTGAGTCATACCATTTTTTGAAAAACATTCGCCACTCAACCAAGATCTTTAAAGATATGCCTGCCTCTCATCGTTCAAAAGGATATCCAAAGGTTTTTTTTATAGGCTATAAACACGTGCGGCATCAAATTGTAGTGGCACATCCGCGTTATCAGTGGGCTCCTCGATGAGTTGCTTTTTACACTGACTGTTATACATTTTGTGTCGTGCTTATCTTTCCACGAGATGCCCATTGACGATTCTTTCATTTTTTTTTCTTTTGGCATGTCGACAAAGACAAAGTTCTATAGAATACAGTGAGTCTTTCAAACTGCTGGCATCATAAGATTCATTCATGCATCGCACCTATAAATGAAAGCCTCGCTACATTCTCAGTTGTCATTTTAGAGATAACACGTTGTCGTCCTGTGTCACGAAACATCCAATTTTTCTTGTAAAATGATATCATCCGTCTAGAACAAAAACACTAGAAACAGCCAGAAAATGACCGATCGATGGGATTCGTTTTACACACAGGATCGTACTTGGGTGTTTGATTTACGTGGAGGAGAAAGACCATGCTCTCCTTGGCGATTCTGCTCAAGGATTGGCTCTTGTGAAGAGGACACCATTCTTTTGGCCCCCTCCCCCCCTATATATTCGATCGGGAACGATTTATAGCGTTGGTTGTGTATAGGTGAGCGATTGTTTTCCACTAGAATCGATGTGCAATGCAGAACTAGAGGCTGAACGAAGGCACAGGCAGTGTTTCATTGCGCTTCATGCACGAACGATCTTCCGAATGGTTGATTCGCAAACACCGGCCGAAAGTAATCCCTCCAAGAGCTTGCTGTGATGCGGGTTCCAATGAAAAAGGGCCAAAAAACCTTCCATCCGAAAAAAAGGAGAATCAAGACGACCAAAATAAAAAGAACTGAAAACACATTTCGGTTGCTTTGTCGGAACCTGTCTGTATGGAGATTGCATTATGTAAAAAAAATTCGGATTTAAATAGACAACGAGCAGCCGTTTGAAAAATGCTGGTGAGATCTTGCAAATAAAAATGGCATTCAGCTGTTTGGGGTTTATAGAGTCCGCTTCCTACGGGGAATCGATTTAGGTACAAAATTTGCCATTGGAAAATGATTAGAACTAGTGGTTCTTGATTTTAACCTACTTGGGCTCAAGTAACTAGTGTAAGATTATTTTAAGGTTTGATAAGAACCAAATAATTCATAAAACTTTGTTTTCCCTCAAACACCTGCAAGTTCATCTCTTATCGTTGCAAGTTCAAGTGTCAAAATTCAAGTTGGTGCCGGGAAGTCACCCAATCACGCTCACAAGCGATCGATAATGATATGCTACTCACGATGCATCGTCTTTCAATTTTCTCGAAATTTTACAGCGCCAAAAGTCCAGTTCCGAGATGTGCGTAGGCTGCCTTGGCGTAAATTTGGCAACACATGATTATGATTTTGTTTTTTTTTTACAGACTAGTATTGACGTGAAAGTGGTGGCGTCAAGTTGGCAAGAAAAAGTTAGTAGGCAAATGAATTCATAAACTTATATCACGCCCTCCGAGTAACGAATTGAATTTTGATGAAGGATGTACTGCGTTCAATGACAGGTTCAGTAGCTACATGCGTAATTGAATACATCCCAGTAAACTTGGATTGTAAATGTGTCCAGCGTTTTACATTTCCAAACTTAGGTATGGCTGTTTGGGTGAAGGAGGACCCAAAAGTTTGCAAGCTGTAGTTGCCTCCAATAATCGTGGTAGGATCAGAACGTTGCCCCTTAACTTTCCCCTTGCTGTATGGCCGTCTTTTCTTTTAGGCCACTTCGTGATACGTATCATTTGTAGAAACTATCGTCTGATTTCGCCCCAAACTGCCGGGCAATTCATCAGTGGACCAGTAAAGCCCGGACTTATTGCTAGGTTACCGGTAATGATGTGCTGGAATACCCTCCAGTATCAAAGGTAATATACATAATGACAACTATTTGACTGAAATCATCTGAAATAGTTACCTTGACATGACTGTAGCGCCAAGTGAAAAGGGCGACGACAGGAAGGCAGCAGATGACGATAATCTCAAGGATGAGAATGGTAGTCCGCATGACCCAATTGAGGGTGATGATGCAGGGACTGTCATCCACGCAGACGTCACATCCTTCCGGACAAGGTAGGCACTCAAATTTACCTTCTTGATCGTAGAGACCGTCCAGTCCCTGCGTTTTGAAGACGTCCAACGATGTAATTAAATTAGAATAGCGGGGTGGTACAGAAATTCAATTTACGAGAGAATTATGTTCAAGGAATATGGGTTAGATAGATGATAGATTCCGACTATATTTACCGATTCACTGCCCATTACTAAGGATTTGTGACTGAAATATATGAGCCGCGACGAGCTCTCGTTTAATGTATAATAACACTCGACCTTATCTAGTAAACCATGTCTCTCCGAATGTTTGCCAATTTTTGTTCAACCACCTGGGTTTACTAAACATTATTCAGGGTGATTATCGTGACATTGTGTTGCACGCTAAATAACTATACATCTAATATGAAATCGGGAAACTATGTTGCTCGAATTTAAGTTATTACATCACCGTGAATGGGCTAATTTCTAATCACGGAAGCGGCTCGAAGGGACAATCAGATGCATTGCGACATCACTTGCTTTACGTGTGCAAATTTTTTCCCGTTACCCCAGTCTTGCTACCTTATGATCCTCTCAATGCATTGCTCCGCCCGTTCCATTCCAAACTGACGCTAACGTAATACCCACTCGATGTGATATCGATAGACCTGTGTGTACCACGTCATGATGAGGTATCCATCTTCTATAAGGCTTTGCTAATTAGTGGAATGTAAAGCGATGGCCACATATTATCGGCTGTTGTCAACAGCAACCTGGGGTTACTTTTTGTCAACAATAACATGAGTGATGCCCTAGAATCGATTAGCTATGAATCTAATATGGCTGCGAGGCCTGAGAACGAGTAGAAGAGCTGAACGAGTTCTTCTCCCACAGTAACAAAAAACCAATTTATTTGGGCAACAGGCCAACCACTTCTCCCCTCTCAGATGAATCTGTGGCTTGTTTTCGTTTTTATTCTTTGGCGTCTGATTATTTTCTGTAGAAATCGATTAGCCTAGTTTTTTGTGGGGTCATTATGCTGATATCTTACAAGATAAGTATCAATTATTCTAGACAAGGTAACAGGTAAACATACAAAATTAAATGGGCAAAAAAAGAAACATACCATGAGCTTCTTTTCGTATTCTTCTTCGATGACAGTTCCATTGTAAAAACGAACGGGTGCGTTCGTGTCAGGAAAATAGAATCCGTCCCTACACTCGCAACGGTAACTTCCGCGCCGGAAACCAAGTCCTGGTATGTGTTCACACTGCGTATTTGAAAAAGATATCGTTTCACTAACATCGTTCTGTTTGACTTGAGTCTTGAATTTAATGTTAACTAAACTAAATTATTGCTAATCGTATTTATTAATGCTGAAGCACGTTCATAATCAATGGTTAAGTAGCTTTCTTTACAAATCAATCCATCGATCAGGTTCGCTCGGTCAGAGCCAATCAGTGGGTTGATCAAAGAACAAAAGAAAGGATATCAAAGATTTAAAAAAATTGTTACTGCAAAGTGAAGAAATGATAAGCAAAAAGCGAAATGAACGCATCCGCTAAATGACTGCAGGCGGAAAAAAATGCGGTGGTAATAAGAGGATCGTGCAAGCTATTTCCCATGGGAAGGCGAAGAAGTCTGGCCATATGAAGCGTGAGACAAGAGCCCTATCATCAGTCCTAACGAATAAAGATCCTCATCTTGAATCTGTAAGGACGTAAATGGTACAAATCAAATCAGGAACAAAGGACTGAAAAGGATTTTCGTTTTTTTTGCTCGCGTGCAATATCGTGACAGACGAGAATTAGCAACCAAATGTCAAATGTAACCAACTTCCAGACTAAAGTCAGTTTTATTTGCGTATTCTTCGTAGTAATCCGACTGGGAAACCAGTTATTTTCAGCCGTTTGCTTTGTATTCAAATGCTCAAACATCCGTTTTGGTTGATTAAAACCGTTGAACTGGTTGATTTGACAGTTGCTGCTGGCTCGTTTTCCTCAATTCCCACGTTTCAATTTGGTTTAGTGCTGATTGCTTTTGGCAACTGATTAAACGTGTTATGGCTGACGCAAGTAACACTTCTACGCGTATGTTGCCACACCTTGCCCACATTGTTGAATGATTAAAACAGGAATGGCAAAGGTCGGACAAGTTTCGTTCCACCGCGAAATTCGTCGGCTAACGATGCCAATGACAACATAAATCATTCAGATTTTGAGCTGGCCTTGCCGGACGTTGCTTTATTTGTTAATGTTTGCTGTAACGAGCAGAAAAGCGATTGATAGTGAATTCCTCCTGAATTAAACTGGCTTAATTAGTTTTATTATTGAAAAGGCGAACCTCGATCGATGAAAGAGGATAAAGCAGACCGTGAAAAGGAATCAAGCTTTTCATCGGGGTGTACTGTGTACTTCTTTTGTTTCAAGAGGGATGAATAAAAGAATGAAGTTGTTGCGTGAAAAAAAGCGTGCCTTATACCCATCATCTATACGTCCAACTCATAATGAGAGGGCCTTATCGAAGTCAATATTATTGTACAAGAAAATAACGTTAATCGCATTGGCCTTTTGTTTTGTTGCTATGATGAGCTGTTGTCATCGCGTTCGTTATTTCCAATGGTGTGAAAACCAACAAGATGAAAAATAAAAGAGATCGAGAAAGTATGTGGACAATCAAGTAATGCGTAGGTAGGAAATGGGATCCATTCGATTGTTTGCGTCCATTAATTTTCACAAAATTGAAAGTGCCGTCATTTCACCATAAAGGAAAGCACACACGAAACTCCTGCGTGATCTGCAAAGCGATTACTTTCCTTCCACCCTAGGTACTTTCACATTCGCCTTACAATAGAAAAGAAGGAAAATATGTGAAAGCTTGTTTTGACCCTTTCGCTAAAACTAGTTGCTTTAACTCCATTATAAATTAGGCTTTGAGCGTGCACGGCTGAGTCCATTACAGATGAACTTTACAATTTGTTCTTCTTTTGTTTGCAAATGCTTTCGTCCACGCCCGCGTTGAAAGATCGTCATTTGATCAAATAAAACTACCATAAATTATAACAATGAAACCGCGACGCGAAGGAGCTTGGAGGCCGATCCTAATGACTTCCATCTCTTTCATTCTTTATTCTTCCCACGCTCTTCTCTGTGAACTATACCATGCGATATTTTCTCACTGATCTATTCATCGAGTTTGCAAAAAATGCTGTCGAGGACAAAAAACAAGAGAAAAAAGAGGAAAAGAATCAAAACCAACAGTTCTTAATCAATTCTCATCTGCTGACTTCACGTCCCTTTAATCAGATTGCCACCCGTCAGTAAAAGATATTTTTGCCTGAATATCCTCATGTACACTTCTTTCTTTTTTGTTTTGCTCACCCAGCTTTTTCTTCATTAATTCCTTGGTCCTCATAACCGACTAAATCAATCGTGATCAATGCCGCTAGTCATCTTCAATCGATAATGATGGCTTCTCCATTTCTCATAAGGAAATTGCACTTTCCCACCCATGGGTACCCGCAAATGAAAGCTTTTTTTCCCTCCTTTTTTTATTGCCTTTTTTTTTATGTCAGGGAGAACGCTGATGGTTTAATTACTATTGCGTTTTGGTGAGGGTGCGGTAACGTAGAAAACGAGTTTTAAATACTGGGAAGTTGTGGGAGAAGTACGGGTCCAAGAAACTGTGGTTTCGCACTCATCCCTTTCTGAAATTGTAGGGGACAAAAGTAGGGCGTTTTAAAGTTGGCAGTCGTTTGGTATGACGTAAGCAGTTAGGTCACGTTTGATCCACCAAAACTACTATGTTTTCTGTGTATTGTCCGAGTTCCATATGGGTCCACCTAAAGCTATTTTGTGCGTACGAGATTGAATTATTAAAATATCGTTTATTAAAAGGAATTTTGCTTTGGTGGTGGAATAGTAAGTCGCAGTTGATTGATATACATTTTTGTTCTATTTCTATTATTTGTTTTATTAGAGTGCACATTTAGCTGCGACTATACTTTATTCTCTGGCATTTTAACTTGGCCCATAAGCTTCTTTTTATATCTTGCCATCATTAAAAATCATATAGGCCTGTCGTCATTATGTCCCATTTTCACGGATCAACTGAGCTCAGCTTGTGCCTAGCTGCCGTCATTAAGAAAAATCGATTCCCGAATAAGTCCATATGTGTACGATTTGCGGGTTGAACTTGCGAATTCTATTTCAATTCTATCAGTCATTCATATTAGATATTCCAAGATGCAGTTTCTAGCATTGTGAGCTGACAATTCGTTTGCGCTAACGACGTAGCAACTAAAATCTGTAACGCACAAACCACAGACAGAATATTTCATGGAAGTAAAAAAGAAAGTTGGGGGCTTTATTCGTAGTATGATGAGCGCATCGAAAGTTTTTAACTAACTTACAAAAACCAAGAATTTCAAAAACTGGTCGCTCACCTTAGTTGTTCTGGATTTACATTTGTCGGAAGCGGCGAATATGTTGAGCTGAGAGTTGCCTGCCTTTTGGGGGCACTGGTCGATGTCAACTCTTCGCAGATCAATGTCAATACCACTGGTCCCTCTGTCAAAATGTAAACGTCGGTTTTAGCGCTAGCAAATTAGCACATGCATTGACACAGAACTAACACATTTGACTAAGCCTGTTAATAGGAAATTTGAACCTACAACATAATTAAACCTTCCATTTCCCATCCGCGTGATCCATTTCCTTCATAACTAAAAATCCTACTAAATATTTTGCTAAATAGGTCGATTCATATCCCTGGCCACCAAGTCATGTAATAGAATTTCCCAATTGAAAACATTTGCCATCGTAGACGTAAACTGTCATTACGGACAACTATCTGTTTTTTTTTTTTTTCCTTTTTTTTATCCGCCCTATTTTTCCACTTTAGTAAGCACCCGGGAGTACAGAAATAAAATTGTGGCTCTTATTCTATTTTCATCGGTCTAGGTGACTCCGCAGCACCCGTATTTCCCCCATTCCAGCTAAAGGCCAGGGCTATCGGATATTGCGCATCGAGTTCTTGGAGCTCTACGACGAGCGATGTCTGCGTAGGACAGCAAAAAGGGATCAGACGGATTGGAAAAAGGAGAGAAACTTACTTGAAAAAGTAGGACCCATTTGCGAAGCCGAAAAATGGAACCGTATAGGTCATCATCCAGATGTTGCCTCCGCCGCAGTCAAAATAAGGTTTGCTCCATTTACCATCTTCGTAGGACACACTAAGGATTTCGTCGTCGAATCGCTCCGTGTGCGCCGTCTCGTTCGCCGTGTACGTATGATAGGCTGCAAAAGACATAGTACCGTAAAGTCATTGTTAAGATGATACATCATGTTTTCTGGAATTTCATATGGTATCATACGAAAGCCATTTATTACTAGAACTGACGTTGCGTAGAAGCATTACATCTCAAGATAATTGCATGCATCTTTTTCGAATTCAAAGAATGGCGAGATTCAACAAATCCGTCTAGACTCTTCCGTTTTTATTTCAGCAATGTTTTAGCCGTTCTTTTTACATCGATATTTACGGTTGACCGGTATACAATGTTCAATTCGTCTGATGTGTACGAGTTCCAGGAAAAAGCATCAGATATATCGACGCGCTTATTGCACAATAGAGTTTTGCTGTAGCATTAAGTCGGCCGCCTCATTGATTCCATCGTACCTTTCGTGATTTGGGTGCGGATTACTGGACTAACCAAACTTTTAACACTTTGAAAAATTTTCGAATCCTCAGCCGTAAATTCCTGTTGCTAACAATCGCTTCCAATGTTTGTTTTTTCTCACTCGTTATCGATCGATATGTGAGTGAAAGAAGTAGATTGTCAAGGATGGCCACTCGTACCGTTCTCTCCAGTACTTGACCGCTACCGTGAAAGTCCGTCTTTTTTCCTTATCCGATTTACCGGAGCTTTGTCCAGTGAATGATTTTTTTTTCTTTACCCAAAAGCTCAAGTTTTCTTTTTATTCGCCGTAGAAATACATCCTTACAATATAACGGGCAAATGTATATTTTTTTGCGCTTAATGTCAGCTCAATTCAGAATGTCTATTGAAAAAGTTTAGTTAGTAGAAATCGTAGCCCACGTTTCATGTCCGCCGTAGTCATTGATTCGTATCTCACTGGATTAACTGCAGAACCGAACACATTGTGCGTCTGTGTTCCAGAATTCCGCAAATTGCATTGTGTTGTCGTTATACATTGTTTCCGCCAACTCAACAACTGAAAGCATTGAGTGAACCAAGCGATATTGGCCATGTAGTTTATGAGCAGCGAACTGGAGAGCTCTTGCACGCTTCGCATCAATAACAGATTAACATATTCTTTTACCTTTTGATGGGCTTTAAGATACTGCTTTTCTTTTTTTCCATAGAAAATAGAATAGGAACGTGCGTTTTTGATAGTTGCAAAAATCACATACAGCTCGTGGTGAACCTGGCAATCGTTTATACACTTGTGCATGTTTACAGTAGCATATGTTTGTCACGAAAGCCTTCTGTATTCGAGTTTCACGTCTTGGAATAGTTTCACGATTCTGGTTTGCTTCGTAGATATGATGCCGGACACTTGGTTATTCCGTATTCAATATACTTGACGTTTTTGAATTATTGAAATTTATCTATCAACTGACACGGTAAATATTCATGTGGGTAAGTGGATTTCGGTGGAAAGCCTCCTGCATTTGTAATAGATACAGCACGCGAGTCGCCTGACATTGTTGGGTCACAAACCGAATATTCTCTTTCAACATGTTTTCTATAGTAAAAAATAGAGCATTGTACAATGGTCGGCTTTTTTCTTTGCTGAAAATGTACTTTTTTTCTCAGGAATTTGTACAACTTTAAAGCACTATGGCAACTGGGTGTTTGTTTAAACTTTTCTTCGATATGCAAAGCCACCGTGGCTTACACTAGATTATGGGATATCGGGAAGTCATGTTATTTTATAGACAGTGGCTATAAGAACTGGGCTTTCGTCCATTTTCATCTTCCGTGCGATTGAACTGTGGTCGATAGAAATACGGTATGACAGCAAGGGCACATGTTCTCCGGTTTAAGGTAATTGAATAAACTAGTCAGGTGATTTTCCCTTAAGAAAACACGTTGAGTTGGCTGAATATATATAAGGTAGTTTCAAAAGAAAGTTGAACTTCTTCTGCGCTTTGCACTGTCAAGAGATTCGATTTTTTATTCGCGAGTAGTTATGTGAGGGTTCATTACGGTAATGCAACTGAATTCATCGACCGGTTCCCCTTTTTTTTCCTTGTTTGTTCCTCGCCTTTATTTTTCCTCTCTTCTTCTTTCGTGTTTGTTTTTCTTTACTGAAGCCTATTCTCGCTTGTTGATTGGGGGGTCTGGTAAAAACACTTTGCACCCAAAATAAGCTAGCGTTTCTGTCAGGAAGCGATTGCTAGAAAATTATTTTCCGGCTTCCTCATTGCGTTTTACTGCGGCAAGCGTTAAAAGAAGGAAAAAAAAACATTTGGTGATAATAGACGATAAAAGGCGATCGATCCAGTGTGTAACAGCTTAGGTTTTGATAACACACCAACGCTGAATTATCTCTCCTTGACCATCAATTTACGCCCAGAGATTTCTGTTGGCCGCACATAAAATGACAATTGGCTCTAACTACTATAGCAAAATCAAATTGCTGCTGAACTACATCACGTGACGACACTCCATAGCTCGCCCTAAACTTGTTCCTCTTCTTTCTTTTATCATCAAAAGTATATCGCCCCGTATCCATGTGTTATTCTTCGCAGAGCATCAATCATTAGTCTTTCTTAAAAGCATTTGGAGAGCAGAGGGGATTAGAGGTTATGACGGGCGCACACCGTAGCAACATGCACTCTGCATTACATAATTTGTCTTGTCCGAAGGCGGTCGCTTATATGAAAGAGACTGCACCATATATGTTTGGTCAAACACAACTTCGCCTGTCCAACCGTAGCAAGGATGTAGGGACGAAGTAGACCTCGGTGTTAATCGATCGATCTGCCCTATAGCACCTATACACGCAAAAGCGATGGACCAAGGTTTATATTTTCTAGCGCAAAACTATAACAACATGTAGATCAGTTCCAGTTGTATAGAGCGTTACCTTCACTCTGCAGGTTTTCCCTCGCCAACGCCGTTTTGTCAAGGGATTGTTTGCAGATAATTGAGTTTAACTTTGGCTTTGTTGGGTAGTAGAACACGCTTTTTGATATAGGTTATGGCTGCTTGGTAAACCAGTGAACCAAAAAAAAAAAAAAAAAACCATTCCCTTTTGATCTCGTTCACTATATATGATTTTCCAAGCATGACAACCCAACAAACAACAGACCTATAATGAAGGTATATTTGATGGCCGTTATTGCCAAGGTTTACACAACGATTGTTATATCGTTCTTGTTTATCTTTGCCTAGAGTTTGATGTCAAAGGACTAACATATGGAAGGGTTTTGAATTTCTTTTTGTCTTTTTGCGGAAGTATGGCCTTAGGTTACCATTAACAAACAGTGAAGCAAGGATGTAGCTTTGACGTGCATGTTCCGAACTTGAATTTTTACGAGAGTTCCGGACCCTTTGCTTCTCTTATTGTTTTTTCCCATCTTTCTTCGCATCCTTCTGGATTTCAGACAACCTTGAAGATGAATACTATTTGTGCATATCTTTCTAAACGGTATTTTCTAGAATTGCAGGATTTTAGGTTTTAGCTTGAACTTAAATATGTTACGTTTTTCCTGTCCAAGTGTAACTTTTACAAGTTTCTAATTAGATTCCGCACCAAAAGTTTACTGGAAGCTTCGCGATGACGGTAGAAAATGTCTGGCGAGATTTCATTTCGCATGTTATATATTCTAGTTTGCGAGACGTTTCTTATTTTCATATGTGAATCTAACAATTCTCATTATCCCGTTTAAACATGCAAACAAACGTTGCCTATATTGCTTCATTAGTCGACGTTCTTTTCAACGTCTCCTTTCCTTAATTATAAAAGTTCATTGGAACACTGTAAAAATAACTATTCTTTAAAGATTTATTTTTCAAGAAATGCAAAATTGATACAAAAATCAAATCGTCTGGCCGGAAGAATGTGTAACGGATGTATTTCTTTATTCTTATGGTATGTAATGCGTTTATTCCTCCTGCCACATTGCTCTACCGCACGAACGTGTTAATGCGTGATTAATGACTGATGGAACAGATGAGCACGTAACGCTTGTCTCTACATTAAAGCATTCTGTCATTTGATCAGTGAACCCACCAACATATTACGTAATTATCTCAGCTTTGTTGAATTCACTTTCTATTATCGCTACCATCTCTCGTTTGACTGTTCACAAATCCCAGTCGAGATTTTGTGTTGAGATATTCTATCAGCTTCTCTGATGTCACAATGATTTACAATGTACGTTCAACATCGAAGTAGAAATGAACCAGACGGGCGTTAGGATAAGACAAGACAAATAGATATGGCGAATGTTCCGAAAATCGAGCTGAATGGATGGTTCTCCATGTTGTAGATGTTCAAACTAGTATATGTAAATAAATTTCGGTTTGATTCAACGTACAGTGATATTGTGGTGAAAGAAACGTCATGTTCCAGTTTTCTTTATTATTTTGCTATTATTGTTTGAACAAAAGAGTAGATGATGACAATTCCAAAAGCGGGTGCACCGTATTGTATTTCCAATTTGGAATGTTAGCCACGCTGGAACTTATGAACTGACTATGAATGACATTTGGGACAACATCAGCGAGAAACTGTAAGTTGATTCAAGTCACGTCAGACTTTATCAATCGGAATTTACATCATATAGCAGTATCGAGCAATAAATTCTCGCCCTTTATGAATTTATGAGCAAATCGCTAGTACTAGGTACGTTATGTATGGAAAGGTTGGGTATGTAAAATGCAAGAGTGCAATAAGCCAATCGTAGGTTTATTGAATTCTCGGAAAATTGATTTGGTTTTCGTTTTTACGTGTACGGCGTCGACTTCATGGCCAAGTTCAATATCATACTGAATGTATATGAGGACGGCTGGGACGGCTCGTAAAATTTAAACCGAATATCATAAAAAGTGAAGTCTTTATAGTTTATCTATTCATGAATGATACTCAACCGCATTGAAAGTCAAAACGAACGGATGAGAGTGCCGTGTAAATTCCGGTTTTGAAGGCCACGCCATCCTTCCATTCAATTAATGCGATTGTATTCCGGTAGCATACATCCGCCTTGGATACAGCGTTACACGTATGAAAATAATAGTCCTGTACAAATAAATGTGCCCGCCGAATTTCAATTGAATAGAACATTCGAACAAGCTTACAGATATTCTTAAGGTTTCTCGAGTTGGTTTACGAAATCAATGGTCATTTCATCCCCTTCAATAGTGACTCTCCCTGAAATAGAAAAGAGCAAGTCATCTATACACCTCGAAACTCTTTTGGTGCCAAAAAAAGAAGAAAACGACAGAAATAAAAAAGCTGCTGGACCTATCACCGTCCATTCTTGTCGAAGCAAAAAGAGATACATTAGATTGGCTGAGTTCCAGCACGCAAAAGAAAAGACGTTGCCCATTGATGATATCGTCTTTCAAACGTGAAAAACAAAATCAAAATAGCAAAAGAAAAAAAATCTCTTTCGAAACGTGTTCTCCTTAGAAAAGTTTGAAGGTTAAGATGTTACCCTAGTTGCACAACTACTACCATATAGAGTTATTTATGGGAGTACGGTGTGAGAAACTTAATGACGATTCAATGGCTACCTCGTAATGGGATAGAGATTTTGTACAGTGACACCATAAGTTGGGGAGGGCTTTTGTCACAATCTATGGCCTTCGGGTGTCACCTACATTTTTATACTCTTCCCCACGTTTTCCTTCTGTAATTGTCTTTCCACCATTAACGGCGAGAGTTGGGGTAACCAAAATTGCAGGCATCTTTTTTCTCAAAAAATATTTTATGGTTCGTCATCGATTCAGAAATCCCAACACATTTTGTTTTTCTTGTTTAATACTTGTTCACACTCCATATCTGGAATTTTAAAAGTTGAACGACTGAAACTAATTGATCCGTAAAAACACAGAAAGATATTTTAAAATTCATTTAGGATTTTGTGTCATTAATGCAACTGTGGCATACTTTAGCTTCGGGTGTATTGTAACTAAAGGTTCAGGGGGTACCCGAAGGCTGAATTCTAGACACGTTTCACCTGGAATCGCTCAGTTGTGAACGAGACAGTCTACGACGAGGTGAAGGACAAAGTTTGACTGGTGGTTCTTCGTAATTGTGACTATCTTCACATCAATCACCTTAAACAAGGTATTGTGATTCTGCAATTCGTATTCCTGTGCATTTCTCTTTAATGCGGAAATAGATTTAAGCCGGTTACTAGCAATCTGTCGAGATTAGTTGTATTAGAAAAACAAAGTCTAGGATAAAAGCAGAACATTACCTTGTCTTTTTCGATTTCTTTGATTTCTTTTGCTGGCCGGCGGGGTGCAAATGTATTCACTCGCCTCTCCAATGAGGTAGACGCAATCAAGCTAAATCAATGGGGTATATGTTTTCCGCTGGAACTGTGTGAAAAGCACTGATTGATGATTTTTTTCATCAAAGGGGCGGGAAGGGGTTCCTGTGGCAACCGGCGAGACGGACGCCGTTCTCTATCGACTTGACACACATCACATCGTCCCTCACGTTCCCCTTTTTATAGTGCCAACCTCATTTTGATGTCTTCTCGCCAAGCCCCAACTCTTTTTGACTTCAGATGTACATTAACGTACATTCTTGCCGTCGACTATTCTTTTTCAAACGTCCATTGAAAAACAGGCCTTTTCCTTCATCGTACTTTTCTTGATAGCCTGAAAATTCGTTTTCAAAACTTTACGCATGTGTGCGTCTACGAGCTTAAATGGGTTGCAATAATTTTTCGTGTGTCTAGAACTTAAGTCAAAAACCCCAACGGGAAGTGGTAACACAATGCAAGGGCAATGACACGGAACATGATAAGGACGTTACCTAATGAGCTAGTAAAGGGGAAACTGTGAACTCCAGTTAGCTGGCCGAGCATTAAAAATTCAAACGGAAGTAGCGCGAAGATGGGCAACCGACAGAATGGCAGACAAAAAAAAATAGATTTAACTTTTCTTTTCTTGATTCAATAACCCGATGTCTATGGTGGCAGGTTCCAATCAAATTTTCTACTATTGAAGCTGTCGGCTGTATACGAGAGCGGATCTATACTTATCCGCTTCACCGAAGCCTGTCAAAAGAAGTGTTGGTAATATGTTGCAGCACTTGGTTTTCTATATTTCATCCGTCTCGCTCGTCGAATGTTTCTCCCATGATGGTTCATATCTCGCAGCCGACACAACTGCCCTTCATGCGTTGCTCGTCTCTTTTCTTACCAGATTGGCCTTCAATGCCCAGCATTGTGTAGATAATTCTCTATGACGAAAGCTGGCATGTAAAATACCATTTGAATTTTATTGTGCGTTCCAAAACAGAGATTATACTGCAACGCAGAAACGCAATATGAAAGAAGAAAAAGAGTTTTGGATGTTTTGGCAGGCTAGTAGCAAACTAAACAAGCCTGTCTTCGTTTCGTTTAAGCAGCAGAGGGTTTAGACGTAGCAAAGGGCGGCGTCATTTTGGATGGCAGGTTAGAAGTTGACATTTAGCTCAAGAAGTTTTTCTTTTGGCAGTTTGTTCTTCTGCCGAAAACAAAACTTTGCCATTTTCGTTCATTATTTCCCTCTTTCTTTTTTTTTTTTAACTCGTAGTTGGCTGGCATTGCTCCATTCATTGAATAGTTAAGCTGGAAAATCAGAATCATAATACGCTGAGCTGCAATCCTCCATCGATCGGGATCGAAATTGCACCAGAAAAAGGAATAGCAAACAATTTACAATGTTTAATCAAAGTGTGTGTTTCAGGTCAGGAAACGATCGGTGATCCGACCTGATTCTGGATAACACATGCTAACGCTTTAGGGTTTATCGTTAGCTGCAAAATTTCATCGTAGCACGTGTAACTAATCCAACCCAACTATTTGCTTTTTCTACTTGAAGATTTTCATTTGTACTTAATGAACGGGCACGAGACTATAGGGGGAAGTGTGTGTCCGTTATTCGCATTCCTACAACGGACGGATGGGCCATCTTTAAATGTTTTTCCGCCAAAACGACCCAATCGACCAATCAGACCCATTTTTTATAATCACAGTGATTAGACGTCGTGACCTGCCATTTCCTTTGCTCGTCTTCGATTGGCATTTCATTACGCTGGGAATGTGCTTTGACATCCGGTTTTGCGGGTTGGCTTCCTTATCGTCCGTCGCCGTGCATTCCTTTTTCCTCCAGTTTACTGAAGAGAATAAAACCCAACAAAATCTTCAGCTAAAATATTGACAAAATCAAAAAATATTTTCATTCATTTGACAATGTCAGCAGTTGAAAGCTTTCAGATGAGTCATTAAAATAAATCAGATTTGACGATGCGCTGCCATTACCATTTTGTTATTGTCCACGCAAGCGCTTAATTCCTTTGAAAACGATCAAGAATTTAAAAAGATTCGATGCCCTTAGAAAAAAAAAATTCTGTTGATTAGCCATTCAGATTGTTTTGTTTTTTTATTTATGCGAGACAAATGATTTTCCCGAGATTCCCACGCAGCTGACATAGCAGGAGGGTGACAGATTGGATCTCCCCCCAACACAACTCGCGGGATTTTTTGTTTCGGGACAATGGGTTAGGGAACTAGTGGGCGTCACACAGTGTCGAATACAGACGCAACCCATCTGATTACTTGGCTCAATCTAACTTTGCCAAAGGCAAAGAAGCTGAAACGAAAAAGACTTCATCCTCACACAGAGGGCGTATAAAAGAAAGAGAGAATGTCTAACTGATTTGACGGGGATGTTTCTCAACAAGAAAAAAAAATGCCAACCATCAAACGGTTTTTTTCCATGAGCTCGTATAAGAGACCGAAAGTGTATTCAAACTTGTCGTGTGTGTCTGTGTGCACAATGCGCATAAACGCGCTAGTTTATATGGGGACTCGTAGCTAAAACTCCTCCTCCCCCATTATTTCTTTGGGAAACAAACGAGCTGCTAGAGATACGCTTTTCTCACCCACTCTGTCTTGTGTATCTTCCATCTCAACAAATGTTCCACTTTGAACAGTATGTCATTGACTGAATGTTCGTCCTTTGTAAACATCGCTATCCTTAAATGACGTCATACGCAGACGACTTTTGCTATCTTCCATGCAAATAATAAGGGGTGGAAAGAAAAGACAAAAAGTAATAAAGAAATAGATGCTGTTAGATAGGCCTGTTGCCTCCGTTTCCATCATCGGCTGATGTTTGCTTGACTAGAACAAAAACCATTTTTCTTCCAATTTCACTAAGAGAATCTGATGAATCCATTTCGCAAAAAGGCGCATCGTCATTCTGTTTCTTCAAATTTTTTTTCTTTCCAATTCGTTGGTTATCACGTCTGAGGTACAAGTGCGAGTCTTACTGTTAAGTATGCGCGCGTGTCACGCCACGATTCGTGGTAGGATCTGCGACATGGAGATGCATCTGTAATCGAATGGCCGTGAGCCAATGGCAAGTTGGTTTCTTTTGCGTTTCAGCTTACGCAGTTTTTTGAAAAGTAACCCGATTCCATACGCGCGAGACTCTGACAGCATTTTTTTCTTGAAATGTCCCCGGAGTCCAGCCGATGGACGTCTTGAATTCACGGATGGCTCAGAGCCAGGGTTATTGTTTGCCTCCATTTTTATGGGGTTAGGCACATCTCCAGAGCAGTTCGTATACGAATCCATCCATGACGCAACCGGTAATCCACGCTTCTTTGTGAAAGGAGGGTAGACGAGGGTCTCATTCTTTATATTCTTCCACACGCTCCTCATAAACACGACCGGAAAGAGGAGACCATTATTATCCGCCATTTTATCCATTTCAATTGTAACTTTTCTTTTCTTCTGCCTTTGCCCTTTTTTCTCTCTCTCTCTCTCTCTCCCTCTCTCTCTCTCTATACAAAAAAAAAGAGATTCGTTTCCAGCGGAATGACGGATGGAATGAGGATTTCATCAAACTCATCGTGTCACGAGCACGGCGAAAGGTATACAATCCGTAATATAATACAAACACACAGTGTGTGCAGCCTTGCAATGCCGACATCTGCGTAAGGATGTCTTCAATTCGGGCTATTGTCGGTAATTGAATTTTCCGCCCATACGTGTAGGGACGGCCAAGAAATCCCTTTTCAAAAAGAGTGCTGGTACACGCCAGATGTTTGTTGTGGTTTCGAGTGTTTTACTAGTACCCCTCTGTTTTGTATTATCGTGAAAATGTTGCAGGCGAAGGAGGATCAAAATGTTTAAAAAGGAAGTCTAGTTTTGTCATCGTTTGCCTTACGGTCATGGACCATCTGGGTACACTGAAAAAACAGTCCATAACACAAAGAGGCGTCTAACTTGTGCACTCTAATTTTTCGTTCTTTTTAAAATCCAAAGGCACTTCAAGAGGCTAGCGCATTTTCTTCGCATAATATGTCGATGGCATTATGTAGCTCCCTCCTAGCCAATTTTTGAAGAACCACTTTGTTGTGTTGGGTTCCCCGAATGATCAACACCCGTGTCGCTCTTTTTGAGTTTCACGACGTCTTTCCTAACGTCTCCTCCGCCTGCTCCAGCCATTTTTTTGTTGTCTAGGGGACAAGCCTATACATCTGTTTTATATTTTTCGTATCGATCGAAAAAAAAAGAAGATGGGGGGGAGAAACTTTGGCAAACATATCAGAAGAGGGGAAAGAGGTAAACTCCTTTCGTGCGCCCGCTTCCATTCGAACAACCAAACTGAAAGGAAAGTGTAAAGCAATAAAGGGAAGAGCTAAAGAAGATTCAGGAGGAATCGTACAGTCATATGAACATCAAGAGCCATCTGGAGCGAGAAAAGGTTTTAGGGTAATAACAAAAGAGAAAAAAAAAGTGACGTTAAATAATGGAGGGGATCGTTACGCAGCGATGAAGAGCGATAGTTTCCATTCGTCCACACGCTGTCAATGGTTCACGAAATAATGTCAATAGGTGTTACCGATCGGGAGAAAAAATAATGGCCGCCATTTCGATTCCAGTGTCGCTGTTGTTATTTCTCTGTATCCATTATCTCTGGAATCCATTAGGTTTTACTTGTCCAGAGCTTTATTTTTTTATGGTGTACTAAGAAATATGGCTGTGTGGGACGGACAAAGGGGAGGAAAAAAGAAAGTAAAAGGTTGTTTCAGTTTGTTGCCCGCGAAACGTGAGTTGTCGAATTAGACGTAATGAATAAAGACAGATGGAATGAAATCCATGTAAACAGGATTTTCACGTACCGAGAAACCCTTCTTTGATTTTCTCGAAAAAGAGCGAATGTAGGCAGAGGAGTTAGACCACTGCTATTAAAAATATGGAATAGCAGATGTTTTGGAGAAACGGACCAATCAGATGAAGCGAACGGATAACGACTGGATTTGTGCGAGAAGTCGTTTCCCCTTCAACTGAGTTCAAGAAAAAAGATTTAAATGCTAAGAGACGTGATCAAAGTATTCTTAGCGTTGCTCGGAATCAAAACTTGGAAGCTCAGGCCGTTGCGACGGATCGTCCGTTCCAAATCTTCTACGAACGGAAGTCGGGGGAAAAGAAGAATTTTGCCCATCTTACTGAAAGAAATTATTCTTCTAGCTAGGATTTCAAATGGTGAACCATTTCGATTCAAATGTAAATGTTTTTCCAGAGAAAACGAACAAACGGGTGCAATGGCTGACGAATTTTATGCCAGTAATTGTTCAATTCAAATCATGTCAGAGGACTCGCTAGCCAAATGTTAAGTGCTTCTGGCAATGCGACAAAGTCTAACGTAGTTCCAGCGAACTGAGCATGAAAGTGTGACACTGTGTGTTTACTGTGGTTGACCATTCTGGATTCATCTCTACGGACTCCCGTCGTCATGCACGACCAATGGGATCGTGTGGCCCAATCCAATTCC
Organism: Daphnia carinata; assembly: GCF_022539665.2. Classification (NCBI taxonomy): domain Eukaryota; kingdom Metazoa; phylum Arthropoda; class Branchiopoda; order Diplostraca; family Daphniidae; genus Daphnia; species Daphnia carinata. Next base: position 8,466,095 of record NC_081333.1, read on the forward strand.
GGCCTCCACACACTTCGCTTTTATTTTTATTGTTGCTCGGGTAAACAAAATCTCGGTATAACGCGCTCAACAGTTTTCTTGACGTCAAAAGGTTCGCATCGAGAGGTGACAAAGAGTTTCACGCTGAGCGTCGATAGCTTCCCAAGCTGAATTTCCAGCCAAATGCCGCAGATACGTGTGATGAAGTTACGACCCTTCGATATCGATTGTGTGCCGTAGCCGTAAAAAATCCGAGTCGATTACACCCCAACCTGCCCCATTTATTGTAATTATGTTTTGTTTTATTCGATTATCCATCTCTCGGTGTCTTTCCTTTCATCCTAGCGAATAACTCTGCCGTGTCACTGTTAATGGAATCTCAGCTCGTAGTCGTCGCTCCATAAAAAGGAAAAAGAGAAATGTCGCAATTGTGCTGAAAATAGACGTGCTGGAAAAAGCCAACCAGTGCTATATAATAAAAAGTAAAAAGAAAAAAATGAAATAGAAGGTTTGATGTGGATAGATGGGCTTTTCGATCGTGTCCAGAAGTTCCCAAAGAAAAGAACCACCCACGGTCCAAGATACTGAAAAATCCGTAGCTAATAATCTCGCTCGTTTCGCCCTGTATATAGAGAGAGCTACTGGAAATCATTCCGATCGACATTGAACGGAGAGGCGGTGGATGCAACTGGTTTTTTTTGTTCCCTGGATAGTGTAGCCTGGTACGGTCTATGGTTCCCTGGACGATCGATAACAATGAAGGAGAGCGATTGTTTCGTGCTAGTGCCACTTCCTTGAACTGTTTAGTTGACTGTGTCTAGCCGAACCAGATACAGAATCGCTTGACGGATCGAGGTAATACGAAATAACGAAAGAGAATAGAAATGCTGAAAGGAAACACAGAAGAAAAACGAGAGAGGATCTAGAAACAAAAGGAAATTGCATCAGGAACGTCTCAGTCGTTTGTTACTTTTCCCTATTTTGCGTCATTTCATTCTTCCTACCGTCACTCTTCGAAATGAGACAGGGCGAGTGCAGTATGTAATGATGTAGATGTGTAGGACGTAGAAGTGGGACCTATTGGTTTATGGTGGGCTAGATGTTACGTTGTCAAAGACTCCGTCTTTCACGCATTTCCTATGCGCATCCAGTTGGTTTTCATTTTATAGCGCAGATGAATTTGAATTTTCAAATTCTCTTGAGCAGCTTTTGTCCCTCCTACGCTTTTTCATATCACTTATACTTCCTGCTTTATTATTCATTCGTTTCGAGTATTTTCTGTTTTCCATTTTCTCTGGGTGTTTTTCTTTTACATTCAACTAACTCTTCGATGGGTCACAGGGGACATTCGAATATTTTCCATAAAAAGTAATGAACTATGAACCTGTTTGCATTGGTGATCCGTATTTTATTGAGCGTCCATATAGTGAAACAAATTTAGCGTCGTATACATAGTGGTTAAATCCAGGCGCAATGCAGATCGCGTCCTGGGTCCCCCGTCTTCACGCCTCAACTGTTTTATGCGCTTCTTTCCCAAATGCTGTCGTGAAACGATTCACGTTTATGCCACCGAAGAAGGCCGAAATTGATTTTGCATATTCTTATTTTTCCAGTAAGGTAAACACTCCATACACAGTGTATTACACGCTAGCCTGTTGTAGAGCATTGTTTGTTTATGGAACAAGCCTCTTACGTCAATGTGCAATTTATTTTCGTTTGTTCCCATTTTTTATAGTTCCTTTTATCAAGAACCTATTTTTATTGTGTACGTCTATTGTTTGAAGCAAAAATTTCTTTTCGTGACTTCTAACGATGTCCTAAGTGCGCATCCGGATGCGAAAGAGCGCTACAAGCGATTCGGAACAGCAGGCGATCCCCCCCTTTTCTTTATCATCAAACGAAAGGAATGTATAAAACAAAATCGACAAGGGAAACGAGGACATAACAGCAAACGTTAACATAACGCAAAAAGGCAACAAACACACGACAGTACAACCTTTACCATATGAGTCACGCTAGACGTGGAATTGGGAAAAAGAAAAATTTCCATTTAAGTACGTTGCACAACCCATATGTTTTATGCAGTGGTAGTATATACAGGAATTGGTGAAGTGCTTCTACTTGCATACATACAAAAGTAAGTTGCTATAATGCTCAGCAGGAATTGAGAATAAGACGAGTCTTTTGCTCTTTATTTGCTCCCTGTTAAATCCCTTAGTACATGCGATTTCCCCCTCCATTTCAGCTATCTTACAGCACATATTCTCTTTCGATATTAATATCAATTTCAGTACTCGACATTCTGTCGACAGGCATTTAATGTATTCGTTTCACATGTTTGGATATGCAGCTTTCGCAATGCTTTATTTCTCGTTATTGAATACGCAGCCATTTTCTGTTTTTACTTCGTTGATGCATCCCTTTTATTTTCTATTTTCAACTTTGCTTTTCTCTTGACTTTATTATAGGCATCAATAGTACCGACATAATAGAAAAGGTGATCGGTTGGTTTTAGACGGTGTAAAGAAAAATGGCTTGAAAGACTTTGCTTCGTCCGTGGAGAATTTTCAATAGAGTGGCATCGACCGTAATGTGTATGTAGGTCGATGTGCGTGTTTTGTGAACCCGAAATCCATTGGGCGAGCCAATACCACGCCCTGTGTTTTATCAAAACAATTTTTTTTTGCCTCACGGACTGTATACCCGTGATCATGGAACTAACTCACGGGAATTCTGGCTGCGTAGTACTGTTCCCACTCTTTCTCTTATCCAGCCATCTGACTTTTCCAATATACTACGTAATGTCCCTTCGGCCCATCTACATGCACGCACACTGTCAGCATGGATTCTTGATCGCTTTGTTTGCTGGATCATCTGATCTTTCCTAATGTCCACTTTCTTAACGCTCCATCCTCATCAAGGTCTAGAGCTCGTTATACCCAAATGCCTTTCTTTATCTTGGGGATTTGATTTCCTTCCTCCTATCTAGTCTTCCGCATTGTCTCCGCTCTTCTTCACGCGTTCCCGCCTTGCTATCGTTGATCAACTAATCAGTTTGCTAAACAGAGGCTATTCAAATCAAGTGCAGAGAAGCAGATGAGGACTTTGATGGTTTAAAAGGGATTGATTCAATCCCATTCTAGAGTTATGTAACCGTAAACAGGCCCTGAGCAGGCATTTCTACGGCCTAACTTTCAAAGTCTTATTCACCGTACCCTTTTTATTCCCAATTTTTGTAGAAAAAGTGGGCTAAACTCGCGTGGTTTACCATCTTGAAACCCTTCGCTTTCTAAGAAAAATGAAATGCTAAAGTGAATTATTAGAGCCAATTTCTTTTAAATCTGTACAGTAGATAGTATTCAACACCTGAACTTATTTCTTTTTTACTCGTTGACAGAATAATTCTCAAATGGAGCGAAATACAAAAGAAAAAAGTTTAGCAGCAAAAGTTGGACTGCAGGAACCATGAACGGAGCCTACCACTGAATATTAGAAAATAAGGTAAGTACTACTTTAGTATTTGAAGTAAAGATCGAACGTGAAAAGTACGTGACCGCTCCAACCGTCATCTCTATTACGAAAACGGAAAACTTTTGAAGCGCGTAGATAGCAAAACCATGTTGCATGAAAAGACCATGAACACTGTTTCATTGATGACGACGTATTTACAAAAAGTAAACGCTATACTCATATCAACACATTCGCAAAAAAAAGGAACGTTTCCATTGTCGAGCATAGCTAATAATAATCGAGAAAGCGAAAGTCGATTTCGCAGAACGGCGTCGCATGGACTTGCCTAAAAGAACCTGACACTCCATGTGGGAGTAACAGGGAAAAGAAAAAAAAATGGGAATACACATAATAGGTTCTCGGGATTGAGATAAAATGTGGAACGTGAGTTGATTACCGAATCTTCTTTGGCTGCTGCGCAACGTTTCCTTCATTTTACCTTTGCATACAGCGTTTTGCTTTGTAGTCTTGAAGACATGACAACTATATGACGCCTTGAAATGAAAAGATTGTGTTGCTCATGTCTGTATAGTGACGTTCGTTCACCACAGAAGAAAAATTGACGTGAATCAAATGTACGTCAAACTGAATTTTCACGATTTTCTGTGTTCAATTTTGCAAGAGAACAATATCGACATCTTCTTCAACTTTCGCTTTTTGATCCCCTTAATTCCTTCGTGTTATCAAGTCAGGTGGAAAAGAAATACAGACACAGCCCTCACATGTGTAGAAGACATCCTTTTAGAGTTTGACTAGAGAGATAAAAAAAAAAAGGATGAGAAGGTGCACACCGTAAGCTAGTAAAAAAAAGAGATGAAGAGGCTCTCAGTTGGATGAGCTTGAGAAATCCACTAGCCTGCAAGGTTCCACTCGACTCGGTTGGATGTCCTATTTTTCTTGTTTTTGGCGGGCTGTATCGAATTGAAAAGTTAGCCCCGGCTATATAGCACACACGGGAGACTAGCATGACGCTGTTGTTCTTATCAGAATATATCGGGACAGGTTCCAAATATTCGCCAACACACGCACAAACACGAAAGGGCGGAAGGATCGAGGAGCGCGGATGAAAAACAGGAAGAAACAGAACAGGCACGCTCGTCGTCATCGAGCCCTCCTTTTGTTGTGATCACGTTTTCGGGACTCTTTCGTTTTCCACTCAAGTATATATACATACATGCAATGTATTATATACGGGTGTATATAAGGAAACCAACCACTATTTCTTTTCATTTTTTTTCCCCCTTCTCTTTCGTGAATCGCCAGCAAGGGAATCGCGAGATTTCGTTTTTGTTCCCAAGCACGCTCTCTTGTTTCTTTTCTATTTCCGCCTTTTTCTACAAACCCTTCCGTTTTTTTTTTCGCCATCTTGTTCAGCTAGCCGCACATCAGACCTATTCTTTGTGTAAGCTATAGTCATTTCCTTTCAGAAGCAAAGTGGCAAGTCGTAGCTTTCTCTTTAATCGCCATCGAATGCATTGACCCCAAAGAAAAGAACAAATATTTAAACAACTTCCCCTACATTTGTTTATTGATTTTCTTCATTGTTCAGCCAAAAGTAGGGCCATTGAATGTATAGGAAAGTTTACGTCACTGACCTTATTTTACGAGTTATGTTTTTGTAGCTTTTCTCAAGTGTTTTATTCACACGACATTTTCACCGGTCGTTGATTTTGATTCAATTTCGTTTCGTTTTTTGTACACAAAAAGAAAAAGTTTTGAATGCGACCACTAGTGAACACCTTCGTGTCGAAAGCAATTCAATCCCGGTTGCCAAAATGGGTGCGTACACAGCGGGATACGTATTTCCTCGTTAGCGCGTCATTACTGCGGGATCGATTGGCACCCTATAAGTTAGACCGGACCAACCTCGTCGTCCGTTGCATTTCTCACGTCCTACCTTCGTATACACAAAGTTTCTCCCCCCCCCCCCCCCAAAAAAAAACGGTACCGTAGTGACTGCCGTGATTGGAAAGTAATGGATTTCATGGAATCTAATGATTGAAATTACTCTCCGCATTGAGTGTAATTTGACTAAATAATAATTGATTCTCCTTTGCCCGGCCCGATAATTAGGCAATTATAGGCATGCACGAAAGGAGGACAATGCAGCGTCTTTTCTTATAACGAAAACTTTGGCTCCCTCAAACTATTACGCTCATTTCGCTTAAAGTATAAAACTTCAAAAATTACAAGTCAAGGATTCCTTAATGATTGAAATTACAGCGCACCATATAATTATTCTCTGTAATTCCACCTATGTGTTGTCTTCGTTATTTCATCTTATTTTACACACACAAAAAAAAATCCCTCTTTCTGTCGTAACGAATTTTCTGTGCACGAACCTTCAAGCGACAGATATTTACGATAAGACAAAGTTCATTAGCGACTCAAAAGGCTGCCGAGGGTTATGCAGAAAAAAAAAAGAAGAAAAATTATGCATATGGTTTTTGCTTATGCCCTGTGTATAGGGTACCAAAGAAAAGACAGAAGGCTGGTGACAATGAATGGTAACTAAAGAGACCTAGAGACCACATAAATCCGTCCTATGCCGTCGTGACAATTTGTAGGGCCGTCCCACTGCGTTCAGTCTCCACGCACTCGACTTGATTTGATGCATCCCGCAGACAGCTCCCTTCCGCTTGCTTTCATCCAGCACCTTGAAAGACACCGACTGTTCTTATATTCCCCAGCTGCATTTCTTCTTATTCTTTTTTTTTTGTTTAAAGAAACATTTTCCTTCTATTTACTTCTTATCTTTCTCTCTGTCCCTTTGACTTCGGTAGAGACGTTCAAGTTTCGTCATATCAACTTCTTTGAAAAATAGCGTATGCTGCGCGGTTTCCGCGATTCAATGAAGAAGACCCCGTCGGGAAGAAGCTTTTCAATCCCTTCATCAACTACCTCACTCGTCATTATAGAGAAATGATGAGCGAAAACCAACGAACCAGAGTTAAATAATTCGCTCAAGTCTCATCTGTCTTTTGGTTTCCTTTTTTTCCGACCGACTGGCTGACTTCAAAAAAACAAAAGAGAAAATCATCACCCCCTTAAACTGCGACAAGAACATTATCTTTTTGTTTTTTTTTTTCCAATCTTCGTTCTGCCCTACTGCCATCGTTCCCTTATTTTTTGTTCGTAATCAAAGAGAGAGCCATCGAAGAAGAGGATCTCCTGCATGCCAAACCGATTCCGAAATTCTCTCACGTCTCCCTTCTTGTAACATGATTGGCTTTGCGACTATACTCTCCTAAACTGGCTTCTCCCTCGTCCGAACATCGAATTGCCCAGTACCGCGTCAAAACTCGATTATAGTGCCATAGGAACGGACATTGAGGGACAGTCAGTAAGATCCACCCCCTCGGATGACATACGACTAATGATTCCCGTTAGCAACGGCATTTTACCACACACACTGTCCACTACTATAGACTATGATATCTGTCAGCTAATGTCCGTCTTCATTTGGACGACGCAACGTCTGCTCGCTGGACGTGTCGGTACGCGCTTTTCCTATTAATCGTCTTTGCCGGACGACTACGACCGGAAAATGGAGCGGACCTCCTAGATCTTTTGGACGTCGGAAACAAAGATCATGGACCCGTCCGCCAATCCCAGTCATTCGTCATCTATATAGTTTTCTCTGGCCGTTGTGTCCCTCTTAATGAACAGCATCATAAATCGATGCAAGCACGTACGCATGCAGGCAAAAACATCACTCTTCTTTGTTCCAAGAACGGAATTGTTTGTAAATGATTTTTCGTCTACAATTTATCTCCGAAATCTCAATATTCTACTATTCAATCAAGTTGAATAGCGCGTGTGGGAATCTGTTTGTTTCGAACCCGTTGCAACACTTTCAATAAGAGAGAAGGAAACCATATTGAATTCAACTCGGCACTCGGCATATGGTTGGGTACATTTTGGTTTGACGAAAGATCGAATCAGTTCAGACGGAGATGTTTATTTAGCAATGCAATGTTTTTCGTTCTTCCTTGTTATCTCGTTGCACGTCTGCATTTACCGTGAACTGAACATTGAAGGACTGAACGCAGACGGCGGGACGGAAACTGTTACTGTAAATTCCACATCAACTGGCCGGAAACGCTGGCAATAATTGTGTAGCTCAGCATTGGCTGCATGTGTAGCAAATAACAGATCAAGGCAACTGGAAGGAAACTGATGGGTCCCAAGTTCAAATTGCAAAGTGAAAAAGACGAACAAAAAATCAAAAAAAAAAAGGAAAAAGAACGTATCAATATAATGCGCTCGATAAACAGCTGTCATCAAAGATACTGTCAAGTAGATTCTCATATTGGCAAACTAAACGCACAACAAAGAGACGTCTGGCAGTGTCTTGTTGACTTTTGATGGAGAGTTTCGCATGATGCTCTTGTTCGTGAATTGACTGACGCCAAGATTTCGGGGAGAATCATAAAGTCAAAGGACACAACTGGCTGTATAACAAGGGTGTTGAAGAGGTAAAAGTGTATAGCCGGTACAAGGATTCGTTTGCAACCCATAAGAAAATGATCCGTCGACAGAGAAAAGAGGCACTGGCCGCTGCCAAGTGGTTCGCAAGGCCTTGTTAAGGGATGGTGGAAAAGAAGAAGACAGGGCTTGTTCTTACCTTTGGTCAGTGACGTCATGTTGCGGATGACTCGCTCTGCATTCTTGCGAGCAATGTAGAACCACTCGGAAGTGTTGGCCAAGTATTTGTACTCTACAGCCAGATCCTTGGCCAAAATGGGGCCCTCCAACATTCGATAGGCAAAAGGACAGAAGAGAACGTAGTCCTTGTACTGGTCCCTATGCAACATGAAAGACGCCCAAAACAGGAGAAGAGGGAACAATTAGAAAGCTGCGCATCGCCTCAATTCAAATGTGTAATGGCCGAAGGAATAAAGCCTATACTTGTCATAGCAGTTGCCCGCAGCGAAAATGTCTTCGTCCATCTCGATGATGGAGTAGAGATTGACGTGTAAGAGGTATTCTGAATCGAGGACCTCCTTTTCAGCGTACTTCCAGAGCCGCGTTAGCCAATTAGCTCGATTGACGGCCACTTCAGCTTCCAAGCGGAAACGATCCTGTGCGTAGCGATCCACTACTCCTTCACCCAAGGTATCGTCTGTTCCAGCTGTGCAGTTATCGCCCAGCAAAGATTGAGACTCAACGATGCGAAGGAATTTTGTCATAATATCCAGGTCAGGTTTGATGACCGGATCGTAGGTGTTCGGATCGTCCAGCGAGCTTGTATCCGACGCTTCTGCATCGCTGCTGTCGTACGCTTCGTCAGCTGATTCGCCTTCAGCGTCCGACATTCTGTGGTGTCCATCATTCAGTACTTTCATAGCCGCGATCTTATTTTCCAATTTGGGCGCACCCGTCGGCGTCTCCGCTAAATTGGCCAAGGTGAGGAACGAACGCGGTGCTATTGGCATTGGCGGATTTGGTCCTATTGTTTGACGATAGTTTTTATTATTCCCTTTGGCTACCGGATCTTTATTGTCGATCTGTTCTGTCTGCGGCTGGGTTTTGGTGGTGTAGACATCTGAGCTGTTCTCTTTCCCCACCATCGGCGACACCAAATTATTCGTTGGAGATCCGCTGGAAACGGCTTGTAACTTGGACTTTCTCGTCCCGGATGCGAGGATACGGAACGGTTTTGCGTTACCGGTGGCGTTGGCTTTCGTTCTACCGGATTTGATTTTACCGCTGCTCGGATTGGAATTGACGGCAGTGGTTTCTTTTTTCATTTGAACAGACACGTTGGCCTTCTTCTCCTCATCAACGCCGGATGCTGGTTTGGTGGCATCCTCGACGTAATCCCACTCTTGCGTCTGACTAGTTTGATGGCCATCGATTTCTTGCTGATCCGTCTCCTTGTGTCGTACTTTCTGGTGCAAATGCCGGATTTTAGCCCAGACCTCATTGACACTTCCTGCTGGATGATCGGTGGCGCTGACTTTCACATCTTCCACCGATTCAGACGAATAACTCGCATAGTCCGTCTCACTCATTTCTGTCTGCACGTTGGCAGAAATTCCATGTATTCGTGTGTAGTTAATTGGGGTCTGTAAAAGGGGAATAGAATTTGATTGGTTGGCCGAAGTCAATTCGCTTCGAACTCCGAAAACGTCCAGTCGCATCGTAGACATTAAAATGACCAAGACAATGTCAATTCCGATGACATCTGGCCGTTGCCGCTTCATCTTCTGCAACTTGGGCCCTAACTCTGTTGTTCTTAACGAAGGAGATTAGCCTGTTTGCATTGCCCACTGGGAATCAGGAAGTTGAAGAGTCAGAAACAGCCGCAGCCATAATCGACGCCCGGTAATGATTGATGGAATATTTGATTGAATTCATCGCCACAAAGTTTAACGTTGTCCTTGTAAGTTTTAATTTTTAATAATATTACGAAGTGGGATCATTTGGATAAGATTGAATAGCTTGTAATAGTCTATAGAACCTTCCAATGCCCATTCGTTCAGGATTCTTTTATGTGGCAGTGGTTGTAACTGGAATCGAGACACTTATTAATTAACACTCGAACGTCTCTTGCGGCAATTTTTTATTGGGTTTCGCCGTTAGAAACAGCCTTCGCTAAACTGAAACGCATTCACGTACACGCTGAAATGTCTCCACTAAACGGTAAACACTCAAAACTTGCACAAGTCCCGAAAAAGAAAAGAAACTGTCCAGTTCGGAGAAGTGAATAAGAGGACTTAGCAAGGACGAACGAATTGAATTTTTTAACGACACGAGGTTTGATATAAATGCGATAGCGTCTGCGAAAAGAAGCTTTATGGTGTGGGTGGAAATGGCATACACCTCAAAAGGTGACTTTGCAAAAGAAAAAAAAAAAAAAGGAAAACAAAATTGATTAATGAAGAGAGTTGAATGAGATCACGGGAACGCGACGGTGATGGTGCACGTCCTACAGAGGTCTCCCGAAGACTGGTGCACCTCTGCCTCGATCCTTGGACCACTCCATAACACGGTGGAGGATGTCGTGCTCCCACCCCCGAAGGAAAGGAAGGAGAAGAAACAGAAGAAAGGGGAGAAAAAGGGGAAGACGAAGAAAGAAGAGCGACATGGCCGATACGTGCGTGCGTGGTAGGGATTCCAAAAGCCTTTAGCATAGAAGAGCGTCGTTTGATCCCGCGGCGGCGCCGTACTACCGTCATTCGCTATGATCAAACGTAAATAATGAGAGGAGAAGAATAACACCACCGTACTTTTGGAAACGCGAGAGGAATAATAAAGTAGACACTGAATACAACTGGGTTCCAGTTGATGCTGCAGTATTCGTTTGTCTACCGCAGAATACAAGGTGTGTCTCATATTTTAATCATAGCAAACTGCATTGGTTCACGAAAACAGGGCTAAAGCGTATCGTTGCACCCAGGCTCCTATGTTGGTGTTTGCGACAGCCATTGAGGAGTCTATTAGTTGCTTTCCTAGTGAATTTTTATGCAAAAAAATGTTGTTTTTCCTTAGCTATCCGTATTAGATGAAATGTAATCCAATGAAAGGTAAAAATTCAAAAAGATGATCCTTATTCAAAGTTGAGTAACGATTCGATTAGCACCCGTTGTCATTGACTTTCGATTACGTGCCCCTTTGGCCTGTTACTGGCACCCAGGTGAAGTGGAACCAAAAAAAGAAAGGGCATCCACGGAAGGCTATAATCGATTCACGCGTTGACCATCTGCCTATTCCCTCGTTCACCGCCGGAGCTGAGTGCGTATACAATGAGTTACGATTAAGTGATGCAATATGGCAAGAGACAAACTTTAGGACCTTCGAAAACGACAGCTTGTCCTTTTCGCTTTTGTTTCTGAATTGCGTTGCATAACGACGTAATCGTTTATACCCATCTAGGTATGAGCAGAGTGCACAATAAAGGGAACCCGATGACATGATGTATTGCGACATAGTCATACATCAGTAATGCGTAAAGTGTCAAATCGAATAGCAGGGTAGCGAACACCAACGGGTGTTGGCAGAATTCAATGCATATCCTACATATCTAGCACGTTCCATCTTGCAGATATTTCTTTTCTCGTCGATTTCGCCAGTTGATCCGCCAAGGACCAGTACTTGCCTCTTGTCAATTGTTTGTGCCAGCACATATTTTGCGGAAAAGGCTAACAAACTCCCGTAAATTTCCGAGTAGGTCTTTTGAGAACTCTCACGGAATTTTATAATACCCTTGATTATTGAATGCATAGTTTAAGACAATCACATTGATTCTGATCGTTTGAAACTATTCCTAGCGGTAGTCTACATCTTTTCAAACGAGTATATGAACTATAAAATACGTAGCTCTGTTTTTATTTTTAAATTTATGACCGTTTTTGGTGATTTATTTGTATCGCTTATCCCTCAAGCATTTGTTCTTTATGGCTGGAGAGTTTTCAACGCAGTTGATTAGAGAGCTAGTGCCACCGCATTCACCTTTCTGATGCGTGTGCAACTTTTCTTTAGTAGAGCTGTCGCCTCTTAGCTGAACCTGAAGTTGCTGATTTTCCAGATGCAACAAATTGCAAGTAGAGACAGAAATAATGGCGAGGTTGGATTAGAAACATTGCTGATGTTGCCCAAAGCGTAAGAGTTTACAAGTCAAGTGTCGTGATGGCGGATTAGAAAACGTACGAGGCCGTGCTCGCCACCCACACAAGAATGCGGCAAACAGGAAAAAAAAAGAAACAACGAATCAATATCTTAAAAAGAAAAAAAAAATTCCAAATCATCTCCTCCAGTTCTTTTTCCTGCTGATGATAGAGGACGGCAACATCTGCAGTGGACGCTTTTACGAATAAAACAGTGCGCTGCCCCCGCCTAGTCAGCATCCTCTTCAGCAATTCCTTGGATCTGTAAACATGCCGCGTTTCTGAAAGACAGTTCGTTTAAACAACCAATGAATGAGCAATGGATGTTGTGTCCAATTCAAGAAATAATTATTATTTCATTACCTACCGCTAGTTATTAATGGGCCGCTCGATACGCTATGGAACATCAAATTTCAATTTTGAATGTGTCGATGGAGTGGTGCAGATGCGTGTTTTCATCGGGCGGAAACCAGCCCTAAAGAAATGAATTGCTATAGGATTTACTTCTCCGTTTTCTTCGGGTGCTATTATTTTTCTTTTTACTTCAAAAGACTGCCTCGTTTTTTCTTACACACTCCTTAAAAAACCAAAGTAGTAAACACAAAAGAAGATGGAGAGGATATTGAAATCGCGTTCCTCTCTGCTATAACGTCCGCCTAGGCCTCATTCTGCGTCGTCATAAACACGCAAAACTAAATCAAAAAAATATTGGAATACAACAAGAGAAACAAAAATGAAAGAAGACTCAATATGGCGCATGAACATAAAAGGCTACATTTGCCGTTGGCATAGACAATTGAAGATATACACATCGCGCTGCTTTTCTTTCCCCGTGTACATGTTTCTCCACTCTTTTTTGCGCGTCGAATGCTGTCGTAATACTCTTGTCACATCCTCGGTGACACCAACGTCTTTCGTGATAACATCCGAATAATCAACGACAAGAATTTTTGCAGGTATTTCGTGAATGTCCTGGGAAATCAAAGAGAAGTAGAAGAGGTTTTGCTGATTTCATACGCGATACTAGGCTCTTTACTCTGCGTGTTTACTAAAGAAAAACTATACAAGCAACGGCCGGTATTTTAACACTAGACATAAAAGTAGGAAACGTCTTGGTGTATACTAGAGTTTGATCAATGTTTTGTTTCATGCCATCGATTAGACGCAATTGTTGGCAACCGTAAAAAAAAAACATTATTCTCCCCGGATTTGCCGCACCACGTCTCAGTCCCGGTATTCCGATTGGTGGCACTTTTAGATTGAAATCGAGTGCAGATTGCGTACATATTTGTAACACCACCTGCAACTTGTGTTTGCTTGGCTGGAGTTCCAGCAATGATCTTAATTGCGTAACGGATTCAATCTCTCACTACCAAGTTTCTCCATCCTATGGCAAGCCAATCGTACCGGCAGAAATCTTTAATTATACATTAACGACCGCCATAATCTCTGTTTTGATTGGGGGACGTCTCTAGATCATGACTTGGTACGAAACGGTACGATAGCAATAACAGTCATAAGTATAATGGTGAACTTTTCAACATTGATGTGTGTTCGACACGCTAACTTTACGTGGTATGTATAAATCCAACGCACGCTTCTGTGTTTGCTAATGAAAGAAAAGTATTTGGTTGTATGTTTACGTAAAGCAGTGATTGGTTTTGACCTGAGAAACCTTTTTTCTTATGCATAGGATCCCAGTTTTCAGTGTTCTGTACAAAAAAAATAACTTCTTCGCAAAACCTATTCCTACACCCTTCCTATTCAAAGATCTCCTATCCTCTTTTACCTTTGTCCTTGCATTTTATCTGCACGTGTGGAATTCTAGAGTAGTGGAACGGAAAATTAGAAGACAAATGCTGTTTGTATCGCTTCCGCTGAATGCGAAATAGTTTTCTGTCCCCTCCCAGTTCTATTCTCTCGTACCCAAACGAGGTCAGTTCATTTTTTTTTCCAGTCTACTGCAGTAGGAAATTTCAATCGTGCGAGGAAGGTATTAAAGCTATTTACTCCATCATTCATGCAAGGGTGGTTAATGTAAACCGAGTGTCTAGTGCAAATCAACGGATTATTCCAACAGGTATTCGGGCCATCCGAATATTGCTCTGGTATTTGATGTTTTGGCACAGCTTTTCTATTTCTACGTTTGTTCGAATGAAATTAACAGGTAGTTTTGCAATAATAAGTGCCTGTGACAGTCGAACATATGGCTGCGGTGGTATTTCGTGTAAAGTACAGCACGTTAGTTGGAAAGATGCCGTGAATAATCAGTACGATATCCATGACATCCATAGCTGTGTTGAATGAAACCGCTACAAAAAGTACTGTACGTCTTTAAAAGCAGTTGAAAATATTTGGTTAATTCACTTTGTAATGAATATTTTTGTTTTAAAGTTCATTTAGGTTTACAAACATGGACAGCCTACGGGATCACCAAAAAATTCAGGATTATTCGCGTCGTACAAATGCCTTTTCCATCTCTTGCCGAATTCAAAAGGTGGTATCGATTGAAGCTCGAACAATCCGGGAGGATGAGGCTGCATAAAAAACAAGGTAAGAAATCGGAACTTTTCTTTTTGCCTACCACTATTTTCACCTAGCTCATCACTCCAAATACTCATTACGACATTCAAAAGGAGTGGGACGTTTCACTAGTGTATATTTTTACTTTTTATCATACCACCTAGAATACTGATTATTGTCAATCTGACGCTTCATTTCATATTTACTGTGGCTCTTCTTTATTTAGTTTGATCGACTCTTTTTAAATGTTCACACACTTCTCGTCTTTCAATCTCGATTTCATATACTCGTCGCCAACGTTTCTATAACGGTTTCTGATTTGATTTCGAATGCTAAGACCATTATATTAAACGTTCCACGCGTAGGAAACAATCTGGTGTGAAATTCGATTCTTTTCAGCTTTTATTAAAAAACGAATTAGAACAGCAAAACACCTTAATATCAAACAAATGATTTCGTATTCAAATTTTGTCCTTTTTCGTCTTTTATTTGGAGTTGCTAATGGGTCACTTTGATATTGCAATGAATACGGAAAAATTGATGTGTATAAGCAGCACATGTGGCAGTGCTGCTTTGCAATCCATTCGGTAGACTGGGAGATTCATAACTGGTTCGAGCATGTCACTCATCCACTCGGTAGTTTTGCAATAGACATTCAACAAATGATATTGCTCCAGACAATCGAGTTCGTATTACACATATGTACAGAAGGGGGAAGCTACTTGTCTTCGAGTTCCCCATTCGATCTCCTTATACCATCAGCATCGATTTTTAACTCTGGAAAGACTTTTTTTTCCCTTCTTTTCTTCTTCCTCTGTCTGTGTGTGGTTCATACGTAAACACTAAGGGCAAGAACTTTTTTTTTCCGTCGCAATCATCGTAGAATAACAGCCCTCTTGGGGACCGCACGTCATTTGGAATGGTGGTCGTGAAACTGTGGGCGGATAACGGATCAAGTACTGAAGAAGAAAGACTGAAAACGAGACGAGAATGGCTGGGCAACACACGCAGCAGATTAACGACGTCAGATTGGGATCCCATAGAGAAATAACGATCCTTTCAGCCTTTACCCACAACCCTCCCGCCTTTTTTTTGTTTAAGCTAGAATTAGCTATTTTGACCATTCTCGTGATAAAACAGAGGTGTTCAATCAGAGAAGAAAGAATCCTAAATAAATCTGATAGAAGAAATTCAATCATTGAATTATTGGGTATTCACTTCTGTTGAAATGAATGACATCGATATGCGCTTCTTGTCTTTTGTTCTGGCACGCACTGTCGGCTTACGATTATGTGCATCCAAATGAGTTTCGCCGTCATAGTTGATTGGTTGGTCTACGTCGCATTCGCTTCTCGTGTTCTTCACTCCACCATGTACCGTTCTAATTTATATTTATGAACTGAACAGAATCATTCCGCCAATTTCCCTTTGGCAGGAAGCCGGAACCCCGTCGTCCGTAAACCTTGGGAATCCTCTACCCGAAGAAAGAGGCAAGAAATAGAAGAATGGTTGAAGCCAACGAAAAACGAAGCGCAACAAAAAAAAAATAATATAAAACTAACTAGCTAAAGAAAGTAAGAAACTCTGGCAACTTATTGCTCCAATTAAAACTCGTCAATATTAGCACAAATTTTTCTTCAATTTTTTCTGCAGGCATTGTACATCCAGAAGGGAGAAAACAGTAAAACGGAAGCAGTTCATTTACATACTGATGACACATTACTGCGCGCCACTACTTAAGGCGTATGCAAACTTCCATCCATAGTTTGGCTGTTCATTTATATAAGTAGAGCAAGCAGAAGAATAACTTAAAGATATTGGCACGGAGAAAGTCTATTTTGGCATTATTTCCATAGTTTACTTTTCTCGATGTTAGAATTCAAAATGCATCCGAAGGCTTCGCGACTTATAGGCAAGTTGCGTTTTCACACGGTCGAAGACGCTAGATGCGTTGGCGGTTGCAGTTGAGTTGACTTCTTTAATTGACACAGTTACCAACCGTACGTTTTCCAGCTCTTCCACCATTGCTCCTCTTAAAAGCTTTTTCCAACATACTTTAATTTTTTTTTATTTAGAAATGTGACACCTGACTCAACGAAACAAGCGAAGAACATATTTCTGCAGCTAAATTGTGTGACAGGTATATTCGTCTACTGTTGAAGTAGTTTCCCAAGCTGTGCAAGCCCAAACAAGGTAGTTGGTCCGTGCAAGTTTTATTGCTTCCATGGAGATTTCTTTGAATCTTTCTGCCTTTGAAGTCCCTCTGAGGTCTAAGTAAAAACAAGGCACGTTCACATATATCCATCCTATTTCAGGTTTGCGCCGACACACGCTTCATATGGACGGATGCTATTGACGTGAGCGCTGAAATGTGCCTGAGTACTTGATCTCGTATGTTCTTTTCGTGCTACACCTCCTGATAGCTGCTTGTTCCCGTTTGCACGTTCTTTCAAATGGAAAGGAAAGAAAAAGACTTTGGGGCAGAGAAAAGACAGAACGTGTCACGACAAATTTGAATGACAAGACGAGCAAGCGTTCTGACAGGAACGAGAGTATGGACATTAGATGACATAGAGAGGACAAGAAGAATTTAATCAACAACTCTACTGGAAGGAGTTCACAAGATATGCAGCTGACTTTCCATCAGTATGAGAAAGTTGAGAACGTACTCCATACACTTAGACTGTTACGTTTGTGCTGTTCCGGTTGTAAGTTTTCTTGCGTTGCATCTAATCGTCAAATGGTTTGGAGAATAACAACTCCGGCTAAGGTAATAAGTTGTCACTGAATATAATTATTGACATTAACTGTACGCGACGAGTTATTCAGGTTAGTATTCGAATGAAAAAAAGGTATGGTTGACAAACACAAGAGAAAGTATAACGTTTTGCTCTTTTGAAGTAAGGACCGGTACAGTATTACGTAAAAAGGCAAACCTGCAAATGTTCCAGGGTTTTCCTCGTTGCCAAGATAACTGTACAGTTGATATCCGTTCTCTTACTGCTTCTTTTCATATAAGACTGAAAAATGGCAAGGTAAGGAAACCGAAAACCTTATTCTATCATCTGTTCCCTAATTGATTACCATGGAGAAACGGCCACTGATTGTACCCAGTAGTTTGAGGAAGAACTTTAAGTGCTTTTGTTTGCTAAGATTTTCTTATGCCATGGTTTCTCGAATGGTACGCCGACAACGATATGGCTGCCATTCTATGGTACATCAAAGCACTTACAATTTAAGCTTAAATACTTGTCCTTTTCTATACTTTTCTTCCTGCTTCTTTCGTATACTCGTTTATGTAAAGTTTTCTTGTCGGTCCTATTATTCAGCAGGGCGGATATACAATCGCATTGTGTAGTAGTCGAATCATGAAATCTACTTGAAACGGCGACGAACGGGGACCCCCACTATGGCAAAGGGTCTAAAAAGCTTTGTCCAAATGTTGCTTGTTAGTGCGCAGCCTCACGTCACTCATTATACATTCGTGAAAGCGGCTGAATTTTTTTGGGTGTGAAAATCTCATCAAATCCCGTTGTTTCACGCCACACGCCCAACTTTAACGAGATTTCACGCTAGCGCTTTGGTGATTGCAGAGATATTCAATTAATTTAACCTATAATAGGGTGCAAAGAAAAAGACTTTTCTTTCCAAACGTCGCACCACAAAATTGGCCTCACTAGACACAAAATGCTTACTAGCTTTTATTGCAACTCGGCGTCATCCCAAGCAAGATGTTCATAAATTATGATGAATAATTCAAACCTGCGATAACTTTTTAAAAATTATTATTGATCGAGTTATGGGACAAATGTGCTTCGCTAAAAGTTTCTAATTTGCATGTAACTTGATGAACTAGCGTGACTCACAATTAATGCTGTTCTTATTTTTAGTTTAGCTAATAGTATTTCCTCAAAAGAGTAAATGTTGCAATCGAATAACCGTTGAAAATTTCGCAGGTCCGTGTCTGATTTATGATAATCGTAGGGCCAACGTAGGCTAATGGAAAAGTTGTGTGTAACGTTGTGCAAACATTAATAACAGAAAACCGCGTAGCGGAGCTGAATCCACTAGTTAACATTACGTTGTGCTGCAACCCTTTCGTCCTTGATTTGATAGCTTATTAGACATATTCGTGCCATGTCTCTTTTCTGCTGCAATCACTTTTTTAACAATTGCTCTTGCGATCTGTACAATGTAGTTCTTCTACCTGCAACGTGGATCAGTGTCTCGTAAAGTTGAATTTTGTATCCGGTGGTCAACAATTATTTAGTCTGATGCGAAATGATGACAAAAAGCAATTTCTTTATAAGACTGGGTAGGAAAACGATCCTATGAAATAAAGTTTTACCGATTTTTACTGGTCACAGCAAAGAATCGATATCAAAAGTTCTTCTGTTCCCAATAAATTTTGAAGTTAATTTTTCCTACACTCAAGAACCATTAAAATGATTGCATCCAATAGATTATTCTGTAAACGATTAATAACTTATCAAAAAGGAAAGGTTACAATGTAATGTCCTTTTCGTATGCCCGTTATAAAGTTTGTGTTGATACGCCCGACTATTGATGACATAAACATTCAGATCTCAATTCACCATATAAACAAATGAGATATGTCAATGCAGGTCACATTGCATGTAATGAAAATTTTCACAATCCTTGATTGAAACAAAAACCATCTTTACTATTGTAAAATGTATCATTCCTGCATTTCTTTTTGTATTCTTAATTAAATGAATATTTTTTGCAATTTGGCCAAAGTCAATTCCAACTGAAAGAAACAATAGAATTGTAAATTACCTCAGTGAATGTATGAATGTATTTTCAATAACAAGAATGTTTTAGGACCACATGTTGCAGTTTGTTGTATGCATTGACTCAACCGATGAAGTTCATTACAGTCAGGTGAAGAACCATGTGTGCAAAAATGAAATCAGCAAAAGCACGCTCCGGGCTGATTTTTTCAAATTGGCCTTTGTTTTCTGGATTGACTTGAAGTCTCAAGCATGCTAATATGGCAGTAATATAAATAAATGCATGAAAGCAATGGATCCAGTATCAAAAACACATAATGATATTTTGAATAAACAAAACAAACTTACCGGCGAGGACAAACGATCCCACGCAAGATATAAATCCACTGAGGAAGGAATTAAAAGGAAATGTTCCAACCAGGCAACAGTAGAGAAATTGTACGATCCCCGTGAGTAGGATGTAGAAAAGGTACGCATCGATCAGCTTTAGTTTTGAGGGTGTCGTTTTGGCATATTCCTCATAGAATTTCGCTATTACGCTAGTTACACTGGCTGTCATTGTAATAAAACTTTTGTAATTTTATATGCAGAAACTTTATAAGCAAACCAAACGCCGGGTTAGAGAAGGGAGCTGTCAAAAAAATCCACGTATTTCCCTTTTACGAAGCGACGTTGCATTGTAAACTACACGTTTGTTATATTTTATAACATACTTTAAACAAGTTAGTTATGTCTAATGAATTAAATTTAATGAAAAATAATCTTATTAATATATTAATAAGACTGTAGTTATTTTTTAATTTGAATATTATGGCTCGCGCAACACTGAAGCTTCTTCTTAGCAACAACTTTTCCTTCACCTAGTTCTTTCTTGCTCCGCAAGAGCGTAGTAAAGTGTTCTTTACTCGCCGATCATTTTTTCACGTTGACGAGCCAGGAGTGACTTTAGTAAGTTTATCTGAATTCATCCTAGAAATTAGAAATAGAGTTTCCACTTTTTATAGATATTTAAATTCAGCTAATGCTGTTTGGTCAATACTCAAACCAACGAAATATTGTTTTTTAAAGTTTCACCATGGCGCCGAAAAGGAACAACATGATTCCTAATGGTCATTTCCACAAGCAGTGGCAGCGTTACGTCAAAACCTGGTTTAATCAGGTATACTCGTCTACCCGTTTAAATAGTTTATTGCATATTTACAAGTTCGAGCTTTATGTTTCCAGCCCGCTCGTAAGAAGAGGAGGCACGCACATCGTGTGTCCAAGGCCCGACGTGTTTTCCCCGACCTACGACTTCATTGAAGCCCATCGTTCGGTGCCCAACTTTCCGCTACAACACCCGTGTTCGTGCAGGAAGAGGATTTAGCTTGGAGGAGTTGAGGGTAAATGAGACTGGTTGAAGTAGTTAGTTTGTTATGGAATTTTTCAACATGTTACAGTTGAGCAAAATACGGGAGCAACATTTTAAAAGTTCCTTGATTTGGTTATTTTTAGGCTGCCAAGATCCCCAAGCGCTTTGCCCCAACCATTGGCATTGCTGTTGATCACCGCCGCCGCAACAAATCTGTGGAATCTTTGCAGATGAATGCTGAGCGCCTGAAGGTTTACAGAAGCAAATTGATCCTCTTCCCACGCAATGCCAAGAAACCCCAAAAGACTGATGCTACTGTAAGAATTGTAATCATATGAAGACCAATTGACATTCAGTAACTGTCTTTTTCATCTAGGCTGAGGAAATCAAATTGGCCCAACAGTTGACTACTGAAGTCATGCCCATTACCAGGTCATACAAATTGGAGAAGGCCCGTGCCATCACCGCAGCCGACCGCAAATTCTCTCCTTATGCTGTACTCCGCACGGCACGAACAACAGCGCGCCTTGCAGGCATTCGTGCCAAGCGGGCTAAGGAAGCAGCAGAAGATCCGGAAGCGGCTAAGGAGGCAAAGGCAAAGGCTGCCAAAGCTAAGGCTGCCAAGGGTGGCAAGAAGAAGTAAATCGTTCTCGGGATTGATTTGTATTTCCGTCACTTGGCAAAAATACAAAGTGAACTGTCCCGTCATTCATATTTGGCTTCTGTGATTTAAATAGTTGGGTACTGCGTTATGCCGTTTTTGACAGTTCTTCAATTTAATTCGAGTAATCTTAAAACTCGTAGGATCTAAGCTAAACTGAAGTTTCAGTATGGCATGTTTTACATTCAGTTCTTGATGCCAACAGTGTTCAGGTTTGTTTGTTATTGAATGGCCTGAATGAACAGCTTAAGCTAACCTCAAGTGGTAAATACAGATTTGTGTCAAGCTCAGGCTATTAAGTGATATAGTTGTGGTTTATCTGCCGTTCAAATGTTTCTTAAGAACATCTCGGAACAGTAAATTTATCAATGCTTTCTTGGGAACATCTAATGGAAAAAAGTTAAGAAAACGAAAATAGCAGCGAAGAAGTAATGAACAGCAGTGTGGTGGTTTATTGTATAAACTACGTATTCGCAGTATGGTTGCTAAAAACAAGTTATAAGAAATCGCTTAAATTATAAATCCGAAAACGCTATGTATTTAAAAGTATGCAGAATAATCGAAGGTTTTAACTGTGTTAAAAGATGGGTTTACATTATCTTCACGCTAAATAAACAGCAATCCTTCTCATATATGGCGAAAAGTGTTCAAATAGTTCTATATCCCACCGCTACGAGTCTCCGGAAAATCTCCCGACAGAGCGATATCAGCATTGTTCTGTTTGGGATAGATACAAAAGGCCTGATCTTCATGACTGAAGTGATAGAAGTGCTTTAAAAACTGTGATCTGTGAAGCGTGGTATCAGCACAATGTCTAAAATATCTAAACGCATTGAATCTGAATCGGTAAAACAAGAAACAAAGAAAAACAAAAATGAGTATTCGATATTAGTAGTGGCAAATAAAGTGAAAGAATTGTCCAAGGTATTTCAAGTAATATTAGTTGCTCTCTTTTTAAAACTTGCTTAGCCTAAATTATTTTGCTGTGTTTTCATATATTTACTGAAAGATGCTTGTGACAATTTCTTATAGAATTTCATGGAAATTGAAGAAAAAGAAGTTGAATCCAGAACTGGAGAAAATGACTTGAAAATATTCAAGGAAACAAGTTCTGAAGTCAGGAGATTGATGACAGACATTTTACAACTGAAAATTTCAGGCAAAACAGATGAAGAAACAAAGAAAAAGATAACGGGAAAAAGAATTGAGGCATCTCTACTTTTTGTAACATTGAAAAAATTAAATCGAATAGATAAACTTAGGCTGAAAAAGGCAAGGGACACAACCCATGATGCAAAACAACGTGTGGATTCATTTCATTTACAACTTGAAAACTTATTATATGAAGTTTTTCATCTTAAAAAAGAAGTTGACAAGTGCCTGGAGTTCAAGTCAAAAGATGAAGATATTGAGCTAGTCCCAGTTGAAGAGTTCTATCATGAAGCACCACCTAGCATTTCTAAAACGGTAAATAACCAATAACTAGATAATTAACCCAAAGTATGTTAAGACTTTTATTGTGTTTGTAAATTTAGGAGCTCACCAAAAGCAACCAGCACAAACTGACTTTGGCCCGTTTAGAGTGGGAATTCGAACAACGAAAACGTCTTTCGGAACAGTGCCGCAACCTAGAGCAAAATCGAGAAAAGGCCTCAAATGAAATTACCCAGAAACAAAAACAACTTGAAAGTCTGTTACCTAGGCTAAATTCTATTCTTGAAGTGAGTAAAGATTTACAATTTTCTGTCGCAAAAGTTGTAACTAAAAATCTTGTCTTTGCTTTGAAAGTCTACACGCCCACTACAAGAAGAACTAAATTTACCTGTTGAACGGATCAAGTTTCAAAAAGAATTGGCGGTGTTGCTGCCTGATCCTCTTTATATCTTATACAGTCAAATAAAAGCTTTTATTGAAGCATGCGGTAAAATTTTTATTATTCAACAGCCTTTGATCGTAAACTGTTGCAACGCGTATTATTTTACTTATAGATCCATCATTGCAGATATCCATCGAGGGCGGAATGGACGATGCCTTGAATTTCGGCTCCAAAAACAAAACTGGCCTTGACGAAATTCTTGAGGATGTCGATTCAGCGGAATCTGATATGGAGACTGATTATGAGACAAACAAACGTTCTGCGACTTCTCATAAAATGAAAACAGATTGGCAACTTACTAGACATCCGCTACGTATTCAACTGACGGTTGAGGGCGTTGTGATTAATTTTGCGTACTTAACCACATTGAATATTGTGGTTGTGGACTGCAAACCATTACAGCGCGAAAATGGAATCGAGTAAGTACATTGTTGTACAACTATTATTGGGCAAAAATAATTTTTTAAATTTTCTTTCCAGTCAGCTTTGTATAATAGATAATCTGCTATCCGAAATTTTTCCGAATGATCATGGCGACGAATCACCAAGTTGGGTCAACTGTTTCCAAGCAAGATCAATGGTTAATGGCAAAATTAACGAACAAGGTAAACCCTACCTCTGGGCGCAGCGCTTAGCCGGATTAGATTTCAATGGTGTGGTGAAGTCTACGCCCCAAACTTTCATCAATACGGAGTTCGTTGAAACGGTAGTTTCATTTTGTAAAAAAAAAATACCCTTTTTTAAGGAAGTAAAACTGATTTGAGTTTTTTCAAATAGGTTGTTGTTGCCCTTAAAAATAGGATCAACTATCGTTTTCAGTTTGTTAAGGTTTTACATCTTCTTGGTAAGCTCTATACCATAGGTCACGCTTTCATATTTGGGGTAACTATTTCCTTATCCTATACAGAAAAAGGTGAACTAGATCTCAACCAGGATTCAAATGCTGCTTTTCCTGCAACAATATATTCGCGGCTTGTTTCCTGGGCTCCATCCAGTTATGAAGAGTGTCTTGTGACCGTAAAGAATCTGGATAGACTATTGAACTTTCTGGAAATAAATCCCAAAGCTCTTATGTTTTTTAAGGCAACCATTGAAAGGGAATCTGGTATGGTTACTTGTAGCTATAAAGTAACGCTCTTACGATCAAATGAACTGCCCTAGTAAGAATCTTCACTTTTACTTACAGCGAGGCTACTTGCCATTTTCGTGGTTCCTGTTGACTATCCGAACTCTGCGCCAATTTGTTCCTTGGAATTACTTTGGAATGGGAAACATACTAGAGAAAACAGTGAAATCATACGGGTCTGTATTAATACCGGGATTGTATTTAATTAGTGTTTTGTAATTTTTTTTTTTTTGACTAGGGAATTGAAGCTGAGGTTAACGTTTCTATAAATGAACTACCTCCACAGCACAAAATTGACCTATTGATTGTGCAATTGAAAAAATTGACACTACATTTAGATCTGATCACAGAAATTGATGGGCAGTTAATGAAACGAGGTGGTGGAAGCTGGCAGTCGCAAGCTAAGCCAGAATTTTCCGCAGAGAAAATGATTCCGCGACTGATTAAAGGTCATGATAGAAAATTTCCGACTAAATATGATGCTGGTTCTGGTTTTTTCCTACATCAATGATTCAAAATCTTTGTTTACAACTATCAGAATTGGAATACATCTATGCCAAAGTACCATATTTACAATTCTATCCGATTTGTTTGAGCTCGAATATTGAAACGAAAAGAAGATGTATTTTTCTTTGATCAATTTTTTTTTTAAATTATAATTTCCTCTAGAATGTTAAGTTTTCTGTTGACTACTAGATGGCGTTTGGCTGTTTGCGCCACTGGGTTAAGCAACAGAGTTCAGCAACTGAATTGGGCGTCGATGCTTTGTTTACTTTTAATAGTAGCTAGCAGAAGGTTTGGCAACCAAATTTAGCGAATTTTGTTTTGAGAACTTCAAAAATAGTTAACACTAATTGACTGACTTCCATAAATCAAAGATAAGGGAAAGTAAGAAACGAAAATTTGAAGTTTTTTGATTTTGCCCAGAGGGTGGGGAGTGCTTTGGGAGACTTGATGTGTAAGGTGGTCCACACAAAGACCTTCAAGTCCAACTGACTTTAAATTCGAAATTTGAAGCTTTCGTTCGTTTCCATTTCTTTATATTTACATGGGGATGCCTTATCAGTCTTCTGTTTTTCCAAGGTTTGAAACCATGGATCGCATAATTCATGATTTGGCAAACAGTTCAAATCATCTCAATTACACACGATTCCTGGATCTGATAGCTGACCATGAAAGGAACCCCAATCACCCTCACAATAATTGGAGTGGGCATCCACCTGGTGAAACATCTGTTGGTTATGAACTATCTGCCCCCAAACCAGGACCTTCGGTTGTTTTTCCAACATCGGTAACTGCAGCAGACACTTTGCACGCTGCCAGATCTCTAGCCCTTCATGATACTCCATCTCGCAATGAAACTTCATTTAAGTAAGGTTTATGAATATTTTTTCTGTGAATTGAATATGAATTTGTTGAATTCAGAGCTTCAAATAGCCTTTGAGGTGTACCTATAACCATAGTAAGAAAATGTTTATCTATTGTGGGTAAAACAAGGTTTCTTTTTCCCATCTCAGAACTCTATGCTTCACCGAACTTAAACCAGAAAATCCAGCATCTATGTGTCAGCCTTCAACCAGCCGAAGAATCGGTGTTAAATCTGAACCGCATGATGATAATCCTGGAAACGAACGAACAAATCCTTCCAAAAGGGTAATTTAAAATGAGTTGGTTTGAGATAAAACAACACTATTATTTATTCTATTTTACTTATTTATTTATTTTTACTATTTATTTTGTTTTACTTATTTATTTCTACTTTTTTCGCTTTTTCAAAGTAATAACAACAATTTTTATGTGTAGTTGATATGTGGCGTCTGCAATTTAGAAATGCCTGAAACAAAATTCGATGACCATCGTTATGCAGAACACATAGGGCTTGCCAGGCCATATGGCATGTCACAGGTAAATCTGAGCTTATCCAGAGCCAACTCCATCTTCCCCAAACGACCAAATTAAAAAATTTATATCTAACCTTTTAATTATGACACTCAAGGACTTTTCGGATGCCGAAAAGAGAAGAGAATTAAAACGCGCCTTGCTTTTAATGAAACAAGTATCCTGCCCATATTGCTTGCGTATTTTTACATCAACGCTGGGATTTCAGTACCACCAATCCCGGTGTGAAGCTGAAGTTGGTGATTCGCCAAAGTATTAATAATGCCCTTTTTGAAGCAAAAACTTTAGGATTTCCCAGTATCATAATACATTTATCTTTTTTCTGGAGAAGGCATATAGACTGCTATCTATGTGGAAAACAAGTTTCAGCTTTCAGAGCCCATATGAAAATACATCTAAAGGAAGAGCGACAGCAGTTGGTAAAGATGCTAGAAGAAACCAAAATTATTTCCTGCCATTACTGTGACAGCAAATATTCCACTCTTACTGGATACATCTATCACAAAGATCGGTGTAGATTTTCTCCCCATCCTCCACTCGCTCCGTTATTGAAGTAATTATTTTCGAAGTTTAAATGACAGTTCTTCGTAATCTATTTATATTTTTTTTTTCTTTTCAGAAAATCTAATAAGAGGAAAGAGGAGTGTGAGGTCTGTGGCAAAAAAGTATTGGTCTTGAAATCCCACATGAAGCTCCATGAAAGAGCCTTGGCTAAAACTGAGTAATTTACGGTTCTTGTAGGCTATTTGATTTCGCAATAAAATGTACGGAAAGATGCCTAAACATTTCAGTGCAAATTCTAATGTGAATTCACTGATTCGACGAATAGCGTGAATCGTATGATCTCTTCTCTTTCTCTTTTACTACCCTCATTCAATTTCCTCTGTTCAGTTTTTCCTCCTTTCTATTCGAGTTATCGAAGTGGAAACAGCTGGACCATTCATCGCTTGGAATCATTAATATCGATAATTTTGACAAATTATGAATAAATCATCCTTTTCAATTTCACTGAAGTCGTGTTAGCCTTTAAAACCTACTATATATCTTGGACTTTGCACAAATGCCCTGGAGTGTTGTGGTTTCACAATGTCAACTTTCCATCAGCTATATGCAAAATAGAATTAATTATGATGTGAATTTTTTTTTCAAGGAAAGAAAAGATAGTTGTACGAAGTGACCAAATTTTAAAATTCCCTTAAAGGAAAATATTAATCCTCACTGCGCATAAAGTATTTCTACGAAGAATGCCGTTCTTCAACATCTAAGCATTTCTATGCTCTAAGGTAGGTTGCCAGTTGGTGACAAACGGTGTATTACGGGTTTTGAGCCGGGGATTCTGTTTCTTCAAATCCGGATTGAGCACTGGGAAAAAATAGACTAAGACTTTTTCAGAAGTTTTAGATTTCGGGCCGCCCGCCCCAATCCAAGAAAACAAAAAAGGCACACCGAAGCAGCAAAAATCTACCCATTTGACACGGTAACGTGTCTTGCCCACCCGAGGAAGCAAAAAACAATTAGTGTATCTCGAGAAGAGGTTTAGAAACACCCTTTGGTTCGTCTGTTCATCTTTTTCGTCTGCTCTTCTCTATTTTTTAGTTCAAGTTGATTAGTTGACGAGAGCGCTGTGGTTACCAGAAAATACATTATACATGACATTCGTTTGAAGGTATGGCCCCACACCGTCCGTTATTTAAATTTTAAGGATTTCCAAATTATTCTTTAATTTACAGCTATTTGCAACCACAAAAACTATTTATTTAAAAATTTTTGAGCCCCAATCTCGCTAACCTACTGACACTGGTAAACATGTGGTGATAGTCAGCGGTTCTCTTGCCAATTTAAGTCACTCCTAACTTCTGTTGTAATTTTTAAGGGATTGATTTATTATTCCTCTAGCCAAATTTGATTATTAAAGGTAATTGGCCACTTGAAGGGATTTCATTCTTTCACAAACTTAAATTCTGAAAAGTAGAAAGTTCTCCATGTAGACTAAAGGCTTCTTGGATTTTATTATCCAATCAGTGTATGTTTTACTTTATAAAGATTTGTTTCAATGCACAACATGGTCATAGAAAAGGAAAATATGGAGGGTTCTGCTTCCCTTGAAACAGCTATCCCGAAAAAGCGAGGGAGACCTAAAAAGGTATCCATCTTGGGTTATATTAATACAGAATAAATTTTGAATAGCATATGTTTTCAAAAGATCAATTTACCTGCCAGCCCAACTTCTCCAGCTTTTCCTGATGTGAGGGAGGATGATGATCTGTCACTAGTAGTCAAATCTTCCAAGAGATTTGTTGAAAAAATAGTCGCTGAGGATTCTTTAGTTGGAAAGAGTACCCCTACAAGACGTTCTGGGCGTCCCAGAAAGGTAATGTACCAATATCAATGGAGTACATTTAGCTGAGTAACTAATGTCAGACAAATTCATATTCTGCATCTAAGGGCACTTTACCAGCAACACCATCTTCACCCTTATGTTCTGAGAAAGAGGAAGAAAGTGTACTAGCAAAAAGAAAAATTCTGTCTTCAAAGAAGCACAAAGAAATTATAGGTATAGAGGATTCTTTAGAGGAAAATGTCACCCCTAAAAAACGTGGACGACCCAAAAAGGTATTCAAGTATAAGTTGCTGACAAATCAATTCGTTGATGCCGACCGGTTTATCTAGGCTGATTTACCTCCGACTCCATCTTCACCGTCATGTTCTGACAATGGGAGAGAAGGAAATTTACCGGCAATCAGGTCGGCTAGGCGGTCCGAGCCACGGCCAAAATTTCTTGATCCATTGCTGGAACCAAGTGCAGAAAATTGCTCCGAAACACCAGCAAATAGTAAACGAGGAAGAAAACGGAAAGCCATGTCACCCGAAGATGAAATTACCCCAAAATCTCCCGTGAAAGTTAAAACCATACCGAATGTAATGTGATTAATCTTTAGATTTATAAGCTTATTCATAAACTTTTTTTGTAGGTTGTCTGTGGGGTTTGCAAAAAAGAAATGCCACAGCCAAACTTCACCTACCATCGATACGCTGTACATTATGGGTTAGCAAGACTAGAAGGAGCATCCCAAGTAATATTTAGCAACTCCTGATACTGGCTCATTGTATCTGTATAATGGATAATTTTGCAATATGACTCTTTTATAGGTATTTACGGAAGCCGAAAAAACGCAGCAGTTGAAAAAAACTCTCGAAAAGATTAAGCGATTGTCTTGTTCCAAGTGCTCCACCAGCTTTACGACACTGTTGGGTTTTCAGTACCATCAGAAACGCTGTGGCGTTGATGCTGCCGATCTTCAAAACATGTACGTATTATTTCTCATTCATACGGCAATTGAATCGATCTTTATGTTTTTGTGATATTCAAGGTTGAATGAGTGTACGATTTGCGGTAAACGGGTAATGGCTTTAACGGCGCACATGAAGGTTCACGATAAAAAAACAGAAAACGTTGAAAGAATAAAAGCTGCGACAGCAGTACCAGCTCCAAGTCCAGGAACAAAATCGAGAAGGGTCGCCGCTCAAAAGTAAATACTAATTTGTATAGCACGAAGATCAAATACGTAATATATTTTTTTATTTAGAGCTGCCTCTCTTTTACGGGAACTCAAGGAAGATCTTGTGGATGGACCAACTCAGAAGCCCATTAGCAAAGCGGTAAATAAAAGCAAAACTTGGAATAACACAAAAAAATATATATATCACCGTAACAGTATAGCTTAATACTGTAATTGTTTTAGATAAAATTGTTCACGGAACCTTCAAGCAGTAAAGTTACGAACAGTATTATTGGAGCTTGGAAAAAACAAATTGACCAAAATTCCATAGCTCAGTGCCGGTACCCCAGCTGTCCTTTTAGCTCGGATAACATTGACACATTAAAGGAACATCATGTTCAATGCGAAATCGGTTCACGCTCCAAATGTTTCGCGTGCCTGAAGTGCGATTTCCGCTCCCAAGATCGGTCACAAATTCTAGAACATGCGCTTAATACCCATGTCACAGAAAACGATGACGCATTTGAACTGAGTGGAGCTAGTAGCAGCAGCGAAGACACAGAATACGATTCGGACGCTGAAGGAGGAAGCGGACGTGACAGTGACACCGAGGACCAAAGACTAAATAGAAAGAAAATCGTTCCCCAGAACACAAAGAATGTAGAGAAAGCCTACGGGTTACATTGCCATGATTTGCAGCAATTTAAGTCTTTAGTAACATCACAGCATATTCCAGTTTGGCTCGCGAAATTGTACTACGATAACGAGCATAGCTCTCCACAATTTATTGACTTCTGATTTGTCACTTTGTCTCTAGCCACAAGAAGAATTTTACGTGGGAAACTTCACTGTACGGGGCCTGGACACCGAATGTGCAAACCTGCGTGAACCTTCCGCCAAATTATTTCCCATCCAATGAACAATCAGTTCCTTTTGCCCGCCGGTTAGTTACTTCGGGAAATTTATTTCCGACGAAAATTGACGTCACTCTGGAACGGCTTTCGAGGTTCCAAAGCAAATTGCAGAATGGTCGAATTCAACATTCTTGTTTCATTTGACAATTTGTAATGTTTTTGTTTGATTTTAGGTACGCCAATCTTTTTCTGTGGGGGGGCCATACAAAGTGCATCTTGGTGCCCGATGCCTGCAGTCGCAGACGTTGCCACTGTAGACAGAGACCAGTATCTAGCGTTATCAATATTTCACGAAGAACACCGATTTAGAAGCGCGTCACAAGCTGCGTTTGCATCCGAGAACCTTATACAAATCTGGAACTGTGGAGCTCTTCACAACGCTATATACCCTCTAGTTGCCCCACATTTAGAAATTTGTGTCGCACATAACTATGGAAGAATTTGGTCGTTAGTTTGGTGTCCTAGCGGATGCTACGAAAAGGAAAGACTGGGCCTATTAGCGGCGGCTTGTTCCGATGGCACTATACGTATCTTCAGTATTCCAAACACTTCGCTGTCGACCAAAAAGATTAAGTATACAGAAGTCAGCTTTTTGCGCAGTGTACTGTGTCTATGACCATTTAAACGTTTCTTTAGCGAACCGTCGTTTTTACGTATTTGCCCTAATGCCACTCTTCGGTTGAATACCGCAGAAACGAGCGAATGCACTTCCCTTGATTGGGATTCGACATCTGGCCACAAGTGCGTAATTTCAATTATTTTTTACCCAGGATAGTTACATTCTTTTAATCTGTTAGGTTCATCGTAGCCGGGTTCGCTAATGGTATTGTTGGGCTCTGGAACTTACAAACAAAATCTCCTCTTCTTTTGAGGGAAGACGGCCATTATCCTGTGTGGTCATTTTATGCCCATTCTACTGTTGTTACTGGTATTTTGTTAATTATTCTGTGGTAATTCAAAAGTCTTAATTTTCGGTTTACATTTCAGCCGTGTCACTGTCGCCACACCACAGTGATGCGCGTTTTATAGCAACGGCTTCCACTGACCGTACCGTTAAGTTGTGGGATCGTCAAGACCTTGCTGTACCTATCAGTTGGAGTAAGCGGTCTCGTGTTACGGATATTAAATGGAGGCGGCATTGGCCTGGCATACTTGTATGCGTTGAAGACGTATGCGCGTGAGTATTGCTAACGTTTTTCATACCAGTGGCGCATTCAATGCTTTTGTGTATTTTTTTTCCAGATTATTCCGATCTTCGTCTGTGTTTTATGATTTCGGCTATACGGGAAATAAACAAGCACTTCTTCCTCAGAACTCTGTCGTTTGGGTAGTACAAAATTTCTTTAATTTCTATATTAGGGATGGGCATTATTTTCTTGATTTTTACAGTCTTCTGCCGAGAACGAATACCTTGATGTCATAGCCCATTGTACCAGTGCCGGGGAAATCGTGATATATGCTTCACATTTGGCCGTGTTCGATTGTGATGAGAAGAAACTACGAAAACAAAGAATTGTATGCAATATTCTATAGAATTCACGGGAAAATTAGCAAATGATAATTCGCTGAAACGTTTCCTGACTTTTTGCCAATAGTTGCTATTACGAACGGATCTAATCGATGCGAGTGCGAAGAAAGACATTTTCCTCAATCGGATGCAAAAGAGCTACTTAGAAAGCTCTAAAAAGGCGCCTGAAATTAAAACAGAGACCCGAGAAAATCTTAATTATTCGCTTATCTTTAACGATGTCACTACAGTGAGTTACTATTTGTTTGTCGATTGTTGATACTTGAATGCCCCGGATGATTACTGTTATTATTATAATGTCTTTCTTTTTGTTTCAGCCTATGATCCGGACTATCGGAAATAGAAAGCAACCTCCTGTGATTAGCATCTCTACCGAAAATATGGATGTTCATATGCCTTGCCATGATCCGTTGACATCAATCAATAAGGTAAACTAAGTTTTACACTGGCCCTATTATTTAATGCTGATACCATGTTAAACCGTTAGATCTCCTTTAATCCCAACTTGGAATCACATGCATGGATGTGTGTCTGTGGTGAAAGTGGGTTGGTCCAATTATTGAAAATTAATTCCCCTTCGATTTCTAAGGTGACAAATTGCTATGTTAAAGAAATGAATAGCTGATACGTTGACATTTGAAAACATGACCCGATAATCTTAAAAGAATTCTCATTGCTTAAAGCATCTTGTTTTGGACTATTTTGAAAAAAAATTACTTTTTTGAGAAATACAACTCTTTGGTGCATCACAATCAAGCTGTATTGTCTTAATTTGTTGCGTGACGCACATTGTGATGCCCTGAAATGTCTGCCATGCGTATCAGAGGTGAGCTTCTACCATAAACGATACGGATGTTGGAGTATTTTGAATAAATGCTGTCACTTAGTATCCAGTCAAACACTTGGTCAACAAGTTGAAAATACCTGCTTGTCTATCTGGTTCTTTATCACAATTATCAACCTTAGTTAAAATAAACGTTCTTTTATGATTCCGAGCCTAATCCTATATGCCCACGACTGCTTTTCGCCTTTTGAAATTGTTTCTTTATATATTTTTTGAACCACCACCCTATTTGCGACAGCGCGTGTCAACCTTGACAAACCTTTTTACACTGGAATGGTAGCAAATCCGAGAAAAGTATTCAAATTACTTTCAAGGGCAACATTAGTGCTATTTCCATGGAAATTTTCGATTTTCTCAGCCCATTTTGTTTCTTACCCATCCTCTATGTCAGTATTACCCCACTGTCCTGAACATCAGTGGATATACAGGCTTCGGAGCGTACAGTCTACTGGCTGCTTGGTCATAATAGGCCAGTTTAACTGTATTTCCATCAGCTCTGACGCGTTACGTTGTTCGCCATGACGGGAGTGTTTCTTCTCATTATTTCGTTATTCGGGAAAATATCAGCGCAGCAAAGTAAGTACCGATTTATATATGCCATTGATTGTTGAAAACTGTAACTTGTCTGGAGCAAAGATTGGTAAAAAAATTTATTTGAAATTCATTGAAGCCTTAGATTCGATGGAACGCCCAATATTTGAAGGTGAAACAACCCCGTTCCGAACAAATTCGCGTCCATTGCTAGCTATCGATCAGCATCTTACGGATTCGAGTGGCCTGCAAGCCAAGCCGATTCTGGTGAATCTACACCAAGTTTCGCCATCATCGCTAATGATTCCGTTACCGCCACAATCTCATCCACAAACCCCTCCACAGCTTCCGCCTCGTCCTCCATTGCATATCATTCCCCAGCAAATTTCTCCATCGCAGAGACTGACACCTGTTTCGCCAAATGTACCTTCGATTCGGCAGCCACCTGAGAGCGAAGAATTACCTCGTGTATCTTCCCACCTTCAATTTCCAAGGCAGCCACTACCGTCGGACCCTCCAGGTAGGACGGTGTTAGCTCCAAGTTCATTGGGTGTTTTAAACCAAGATCGAATTCGCGTTGAGGGATTTCAGCCAATTGAACGAAGATTTATACCAACAAAAAGGAAACGCTCATTTGAGGTCCTGAGTAATTTAAATACATCTGATGAAGAGAAGGAAGACGAATTTTTGCCGGTTGAGCCTTCTGCTCGTAGGTTATCCGCACTCGATTTGTTTGACCAACGCGAATCTGATGTCGATAGCAATTTGATCAGCGAAGGCAGTGGTGTAGGTTTTCAAAATGTTTCACGTTCTGGCTACATCTCTTCCACAAATCTCCGGCCCGAATCAGGTTACCTAGCATCTGCCACACGACTTTCAAACGAGATCGTTAAACCTGTTATGTCGAAAAATCCCATGAATTCGCGGATGCAGCAAGAAGAAGCAGAGGAGGAAAGCAATGCTATTCTGGATCAGAAAGAGAGCTCTGGGTTTGGGGAAGTTTCAGGTGTGTCAGCTAACGAAGCAAACGTCACAGAAGCTCCGTCATTTGGGTCTGTCCTTGTATCTGAAGCTTCCGAAGAAAACAGCGAAGATGTTCCGTTTGAGGTTGGACTCGTTACTAACTCGCCAAATGCAAATGTTACCACGGGTTCGATCACGAATGTAACGTTCTCTACACTTAATCAACCACAGACAGCTGAAACGAGGCTGCCGTCAACCCGAGCCGCCGAAGGACTGTTTATCCCAACCGCTAGTTCCAATTCTGTTCCTTGTGAGTATAACACTTGACTTGTGTTAATATTATAAAAAAAAAATAATTCTTGTTTAGTTGTTCGTGACAGCAAATTGCTGCGGATTTTCAAGGAATATGCGGTTTTGATTGTTGTGTGCCTACTGGGATTGCCGGCCATTGTAGTTCTCTGCTACTTCCTTAACTTGAAGCGGGTGAAACGGTACAGTGGCACAATGGATGTAACACCAAGACAGGCAATTTGCCATCACAAAAAATCAGAAAGGTATATCTTATATTCGCTTTTATTGGCTGTAGATCCGGTTAATAATTTTGTTTCTATACATTCAGCCGTAAAACCATTTGTTCAGAAGAAAATGAACTAGCCTGCTCGCCACCGACTTCGTCCTCGAAAACTCCTCAACCTCCTCCATTCCCGAATGGTAAAAAATACGTTCATTGATGCGAGGGGGTTTCCACAAATTTATATTCATATGTTTCACTGTTGGGTTCTTATATTATCTAATACATTACCAGGATTATGTGCATCCACCGCAAACAAGCGGTTTTTTTCAAATTAGATTTGTTAAACTTTATTTTATTTAATCATCGTAGTATAAACAAAATGTTTGAAATTGCTCTAGCCTCCTCTCTGAGATATTACGTTACTTGAAAACAGTATGTAAACTCCTATTCTTTGACCTGATCTTTTGCAAATGTGGCTTTCGCTCATTCCGGAATTGTGAGCATTTACTGTTGCATGTTCGTCAATTTTCTAGAAGAAATCCAGATCCGCGAACCCTAGAAAAGCATAGATGCTTTGCATGACCAACGTAAAACAGTTTCCCTGTAAGTAAAAGTTCGAAAATGAAAGAGTAGAATGCATATGCCCACAAGAATGCATATGTCCACAAGATTTGGTCGCAACACGAATTATTAACGTTCAAATGTTTTTAAACTGAATGAAAGTCTTACATTGAACCTAACATGGTTCTTACCAGAGATCGACATGAACTGTTAGATGCCTTCTGTGTGCAAGTGCTATTATTGCAACAAATTTGTTCTTGCAACAAAATAAACCCGACTTTTCTTAAACTTAACGGTTATCGCCACAACTTTATTCGTCCGTTTTTTACGTTTATTTTAGAAACTTTAATGCTCACGCCAAAACAACCTTGATTTTTGTGATTTTCAATCAATTTGCAATCGAAATCATGTATTTAAAGTCATATCTAGGATTTAGCCAAAAATGAAAAAGTGAGAAGGCTATAGCCTTCCAAAATTGAACGCTGAGCTCGATTACGTAAGTGTTTTTCTCCTTAAACCAGTCGTTATTATGTTTTAATAGGAAAATCTATAGAAATTTTAAGCCCGACTTTTTAAGCCCGAGAAAAATAGGCCCGACTTTTTTGTTTTTTACGTTTATTTAAAAAACCATAAAGCTAATGCAAAAATGAACTTGATTTTCATGATTTCCATTCAATTTTGAATCGAAACCATGTATTTTAAGTGAAATTTAAATTTTGGCCAAAAATGTAAAAGTGGGAAGGTTTATGGCCTTATGGCTTATAGCCTTATGGCAATCCGTTTTACACAAAAAAAAAAAATAAAATTTCGCCAAAAAAAAAAAAATCACACTTTTTTCTTTTTTCCGACACGTAGCCATCTACCGCTCAGACTCGTTATTACTGGCGTAGGCAATTTCAGTCCATTGGATTCCATTCGCAGTTAGTTCAGTAACGTGGATGGAGAATAACGCGTGGCTGGAGGAACAATTGAAAAATGGATAAGATAATACGACAAAAGGATGGTAAGTATAAACATTATTATATTGGTTTTCAATTATTCATTATTTTTTATTAGATCAAATTATGAAGCTGCAGGCCCAATTATTGGAACAACACAAAATATTAGATAACAGCAAAGCTAAGGATGGTAAGGCCTAATACGTAATGATTCTATTTATTTGCTTTTATTCATTTGTGTTTTGTAGCTCAAATTTTGAGTCTACAAGCTCAGCTAGGGGAAAAGAACAAATTGGAACGGACCAGTTTCCATACAGTGAAGGAGGTTTTTCCAAACTCATCCCTAACTGAACATGAGGATGAATTGGCATTAGGCGAACACAGTCAGGTACCTAAACTTTTCAAATAAGAATTCAAAATAAGTATAGAATTTTAACAAACAATTATTTATTGTTTAGTTATTCAGTCTACCACCTGACAGTGTGTTAAAGTTTAATTCTGTTAGTGCTGCACTAAAAGAATTATTAGTAATAAGTCCATGCAGCGAAGGAAGTGAACAATTGTGGGACCGTATTTGGGCTGAAAATGGGTGTGGTACGGAAACCCAGAAATAGCATGAGTTCAACATAAAACATGAATTAGGTACTTTTCGGTTTTTTGTCAATCGAAAAAGTATTTTTAATGCTATTATTTTGCATTCACAGAATTTTAATGGGGGTTCAAGTCAAGTCTGGAAGTGTTACAGAATGGAAGAGTGAGCCTACAGTTGAAAAACACTGAAAGTGCATTACCATTAAGGTATGAGGTAAAGTAATAGAGTATGCAAATTGTCTAATGAGAAGTACCATCTTGTGTGAATGAATCCTGTGTAACAGCAATCCTTTATAGTTCTGTCACAGCTAGAAGCCTCAAATAATTCTGCTTCTCTGGCTAAAGAACAACTTGTCCTTTACGTTCAGAGTGTTGGTGAAGCTGGGTACTTAAATGGCCCTAAAGATGTTTCATTTCGTTGGCATTGCAGCGATGAACATCATACATGGACTTTTTAGGTATGAAAGGATTTTTCTTCAAATAATTTTGAATTTATGACAAAGCATTTCTCCTCCTTTTTGCCAACCAGGTCTAATCTACCAAAAAAATTTTATCCTATAGGAAAGGATTTTCATGTACTGGGAACACAACTATCAACAATGCAACATTCTAGGGGTGCTATTTTATCATTCAAGAGCCTTATACAATGATTTTCATCTGCAATTTGTATGGCCTTTCCCAAGCTTCTGCCAGAAGTTGAATCTATAAGTCATGTAAGTCACATGAGCAACAATTGAGATGCTTAATGGTGTTGTTTTTCTTTTCTCAATATAGGTTAATAGTAACATTGGATCTGAAAAGATTCTTGGTTGGGGCAAGACACTGAATAAATTGTATTGATTGGATGGATGACATGACATTTCTATACTTAATTCGGATTCCCCAGACGGTATTTGATATTTAAAAAATTGAAGTGCATATCTGGGCTCCCTTCTTTTCTGAAGCCCCGTTTCCCCTTGACTCATAATAAGCCCGTAGGGGGTCATGCCCCTACTGTACGGTATATATAAAAACAACATATACCGAGGTTTGGAGGGCTCTGGCCGGAAAGGGGACGTGGGGTGCCGCTTAGTCCGATGATGTGTTCACGGAGGGCGATGTGGCTACCCACAAATCCGAACTAAAGGTTAATCGCTCCTGTAAAAATGTTCCAAATCTTCAGCTCTTCTTCCGGCTTCTCTTAGCCAATCACCGGGTAATCTCCCCGGTGGGTCAACAAGGCAGTGTCTCCCCCTGCCTGGGTTGACGGCAACTTTTGAAAGGGCTATTGTGCCTTTTTAAAGTTGCAAAAAAATTGTAATGTGCAGAGAATTGTCAATAAATTTTTTTTTCTAAAATGTTTTTTGCAAAATTTGTTTCTTTCATTGTCTGTGTTCGCTTTGTTCACACATTATCATTATCAACTTTTTTTTTCATTTAGCTTGCTCAATGCACCTTTGGTTTTTATGCCACCTTTGTTGGTAAGCATTGTTTCCATTGGTTTATCGTTTATCTGTAAGCATTCATTTTTATCCGGGGATCGAACCCTGGACGTTCGGCATACCGCGCCGATGCTCTACCAATGAGCCATGAATCACATGATGTCAAGTTGGTTTTTTTCTAGCCACTTGCGGACTTGCATTTACACTTTGAATAAAACTGAAATGCAATACTGCAATATTCTTTTCCACATTTAGATATAGATCTTTATACATCTACTAAGGTTTGAACCCAGGGTAACAGTTATCGCAGCTGAATGCTCTACCACAGGGCTATGGACCTTATGATAGCAATAGAAAGATAAACATATATTTGTGAAAGACTGCGTTAACATCCTAGAAGATAACATATGATGTGCGATAATAAAAATTTTAGATATATCTCATGGCTCAATGTTAGAGCATCGGCGTTGCACGCTGAATGTCTGGGGATCGATTCTCATACCAGTAAACCAATATACAAATACAAAATTACTTCAGAAAATATCCAGGTATTACACGTTCTTTCTCAAGTTCAAGAATTCAAAAAGTGTAATAAATAATAATTGAATACTTACAGATAAACGATACAATGGTGGCAAAAACAAAGATGAAATGAGCAAGCTAAATGAAAAAAAAAGTTGATAATGATAATGTGTGAACAAAGCGAACACAGACAATGAAAGAAACAAATTTTGCAAAAAACATTTTAGAAAAAAAAATTTATTGACAATTCTCTGCACATTACAATTTTTTTGCAACTTTAAAAAGGCACAATAGCCCTTTCAAAAGTTGCCGTCAACCCAGGCAGGGGGAGACACTGCCTTGTTGACCCACCGGGGAGATTACCCGGTGATTGGCTAAGAGAAGCCGGAAGAAGAGCTGAAGATTTGGAACATTTTTACAGGAGCGATTAACCTTTAGTTCGGATTTGTGGGTAGCCACATCGCCCTCCGTGAACACATCATCGGACTAAGCGGCACCCCACGTCCCCTTTCCGGCCAGAGCCCTCCAAACCTCGGTATATGTTGTTTTTATATATACCGTACAGTAGGGGCATGACCCCCTACGGGCTTATTATGAGTCAAGGGGAAACGGGGCTTCAGAAAAGAAGGGAGCCCAGATATGCACTTCAATTTTTTAAATATCAAATACCGTCTGGGGAATCCGAATTAAGTATAGAAATGTCATGTCATCCATCCAATCAATACAATTTATTCAGTGTCTTGCCCCAACCAAGAATCTTTTCAGATCCAATGTTACTATTAACCTATATTGAGAAAAGAAAAACAACACCATTAAGCATCTCAATTGTTGCTCATGTGACTTACATGACTTATAGATTCAACTTCTGGCAGAAGCTTGGGAAAGGCCATACAAATTGCAGATGAAAATCATTGTATAAGGCTCTTGAATGATAAAATAGCACCCCTAGAATGTTGCATTGTTGATAGTTGTGTTCCCAGTACATGAAAATCCTTTCCTATAGGATAAAATTTTTTTTGGTAGATTAGACCTGGTTGGCAAAAAGGAGGAGAAATGCTTTGTCATAAATTCAAAATTATTTGAAGAAAAATCCTTTCATACCTAAAAAGTCCATGTATGATGTTCATCGCTGCAATGCCAACGAAATGAAACATCTTTAGGGCCATTTAAGTACCCAGCTTCACCAACACTCTGAACGTAAAGGACAAGTTGTTCTTTAGCCAGAGAAGCAGAATTATTTGAGGCTTCTAGCTGTGACAGAACTATAAAGGATTGCTGTTACACAGGATTCATTCACACAAGATGGTACTTCTCATTAGACAATTTGCATACTCTATTACTTTACCTCATACCTTAATGGTAATGCACTTTCAGTGTTTTTCAACTGTAGGCTCACTCTTCCATTCTGTAACACTTCCAGACTTGACTTGAACCCCCATTAAAATTCTGTGAATGCAAAATAATAGCATTAAAAATACTTTTTCGATTGACAAAAAACCGAAAAGTACCTAATTCATGTTTTATGTTGAACTCATGCTATTTCTGGGTTTCTACCACACCCATTTTCAGCCCAAATACGGTCCCACAATTGTTCACTTCCTTCGCTGCATGGACTTATTACTAATAATTCTTTTAGTGCAGCACTAACAGAATTAAACTTTAACACACTGTCAGGTGGTAGACTGAATAACTAAACAATAAATAATTGTTTGTTAAAATTCTATACTTATTTTGAATTCTTATTTGAAAAGTTTAGGTACCTGACTGTGTTCGCCTAATGCCAATTCATCCTCATGTTCAGTTAGGGATGAGTTTGGAAAAACCTCCTTCACTGTATGGAAACTGGTCCGTTCCAATTTGTTCTTTTCCCCTGGCTGAGCTTGTAGACTCAAAATTTGAGCTACAAAACACAAATGAATAAAAGCAAATAAATAGAATCATTACGTATTAGGCCTTACCATCCTTAGCTTTGCTGTTATCTAATATTTTGTGTTGTTCCAATAATTGGGCCTGCAGCTTCATAATTTGATCTAATAAAAAATAATGAATAATTGAAAACCAATATAATAATGTTTATACTTACCATCCTTTTGTCGTATTATCTTATCCATTTTTCAATTGTTCCTCCAGCCACGCGTTATTCTCCATCCACGTTACTGAACTAACTGCGAATGGAATCCAATGGACTGAAATTGCCTACGCCAGTAATAACGAGTCTGAGCGGTAGATGGCTACGTGTCGGAAAAAAGAAAAAAGTGTGATTTTTTTTTTTTTGGCGAAATTTTATTTTTTTTTTTTGTGTAAAACGGATTGCCATAAGGCTATAAGCCATAAGGCCATAAACCTTCCCACTTTTACATTTTTGGCCAAAATTTAAATTTCACTTAAAATACATGGTTTCGATTCAAAATTGAATGGAAATCATGAAAATCAAGTTCATTTTTGCATTAGCTTTATGGTTTTTTAAATAAACGTAAAAAACAAAAAAGTCGGGCCTATTTTTCTCGGGCTTAAAAAGTCGGGCTTAAAATTTCTATAGATTTTCCTATTAAAACATAATAACGACTGGTTTAAGGAGAAAAACACTTACGTAATCGAGCTCAGCGTTCAATTTTGGAAGGCTATAGCCTTCTCACTTTTTCATTTTTGGCTAAATCCTAGATATGACTTTAAATACATGATTTCGATTGCAAATTGATTGAAAATCACAAAAATCAAGGTTGTTTTGGCGTGAGCATTAAAGTTTCTAAAATAAACGTAAAAAACGGACGAATAAAGTTTCTTTATACTGTTCTCTACTTCCCACTTTTGTCAAAATCTGAAAAAATTGACATCTCTCGGAATTGAATGAAGTTTACCCTGTACAATCAGTATTGAACCGTGACTTTAAATTTGATTTGTTTTCTCATCTAACTCAATCGTTTTGGAAATAAATCGAACAAAAGTGCTGTCGGCGCAAAAATTTTGTTCCTTTTTTAATGCGTTTTTTTTCAAAACTGTAATCTCACAGCTAAACAACTTGGTTTTCGTGATTGTAGTTTAATGTCTTCCTATTTTTTTGAGATCCAATTTGATTTCAGAATTACCGTCGTACACTACGATATGGTAATAATGTCACTTTAGTACATTAGAAACTATCCAAGCGTGGACGTACAGAGGCCGCTTCTTAGTTTCTTGAATTCGGTACGATTGGAATTCAAATCTGCATGTCTTACTTTATTAGCTCTTTAAAAATGCAATGGTCATACCTTTTATTTCTTGTAGGAAATTGCGGTTTGCACTTTACAACGGGAACCCTCCGCGATCGCAAATTATAAATTAATTATTTTAATCAACTTAATCCCTCCTCGATTTTTCTACATGCCGGTATTACGATTGTCGTAATCTGAACCGGATGATCGTCGGTCATATTCACTAGGAATAGCATAGATGTGCTGTTGATTTGGTCGGGTAGGAGGTGGTGTGAGCGACGAATTTGCCTGATCATCCGGATCGCTGGTATTACCCGCAACTTGCCACGCTTTTGGAGGAAAAGAATGATGAAGGTTTTGTAAACCCATAACGATTTTTGGAAGGACAACTCCGAAAAGGATTACGAAAGCATTTCCTATAGATCAAATATCAATATCAGATAACAATGTAGAACTAACAAAATGTGAAAATAAAAAATGGAGACCTTGGATTCCTGCAAGAATGATGACATCTCGCCATTCATTTCCAATCTGAAAATATAAAACACTCCACGTTATGTTGATCAATAAGCAGATCAATGAAGATACGCTGAGGTTGATTTTGATGGCTGAAACGTGCCTGTCAATGCAGAAGTTTTTTATTATTTACAAATGCAAACGGTTTTTGGATATTTGAATGAGTTTTACCAGTGATGATAAATGATGATTAGACTTCCTAAGCTGACAATCCCGTGTAGTATGGTAGGGTACAAAAATAGCTTCAGCGACAGTAAATCATCAAGAATGCACTCCGTTTTTGGGCCATAATCAGTCAAAATTTTGTTGATCTGTAAAGTGTCATCGCGAAAGAGCGTCTCATATGTCAAAACGGGGGCTTGGACACTGATTGCCAGAACGAAAAGAAGCATCTGAATGCATAGGCGGGCAGACTTGTCATCCGGTCGAGTACCCACCAGGCTTGTTGCCGCGGTTGAAAATATGGAAGCCAGAAAAAAAGTATAAGCTCCACTCAAAGCGATAACACGGCCTAGGCAGAGGACGTTACTAGGTACCAAAAGATAAAGGAGGCTGACCAAAAAGAGCACGAGGATAGCAACTAACAGTAAAAAGATAAAGTTGCCTGATCTATCTTCGTGATTTGAGCAGCACTGAATATGAAATATAAACATCGTGCCAGTTAGAGTTAATAAGATGCCTAAGATAGAAATTGAGCCAATCATGATGATGTGTAACTCGGTGCTAAGTTGGAAGATAAAGCCTGAGGAAGAATCGACGTTTGTGCACAGACAATCTTTGCACTCTGTTATCTCTTCTCGTACAACGTCCATGTTTCGTGTAGGAATGAACTTATCCTCGTGGATATTGCCAACCTCAACGATAGTTTGCGGACCTTTGGCACTCTTCTTTGACACATAGGTGACAGGAAATAGTTCGTTGTAGATGCTAATGTCAGTAGAAAGTTTAAGAATTCGTAGATCCTCCTCTGCGAGCGTGGTCTTCTTTATCAAGTGATGAGGTTCAAAATCACAAGCGTTTATCTTGTCGCTGCAGGTGCTTGATAAATGGTTCTTGAACTGCTTGATCAGCGAATACAGAACTCGTGCTGAGACATTATCGTCCGTTAGCACTCTTTGTGGGCGAATGATAAAAGCTTCTTGGGCGATCGCCGCCACTTCTACAATAGTAACAGGATACATAAATGATACTTATTGATCATTCAAATGACTTAAATACCTTCCGTAAAATTTGAATTCCAGTTATCGGCTGCCACGAGCACGTATTTGTAGTGGGAGCTCGTCGTGTTGTTTGCTTGAAAGTGTGGAAGAACGGCTAATAAAAATTCACTGGAACCAATCAAAAGGTATACTTTTGACCCGGATCGTTTTGATCGTCGAACGGCTCGAACTGTCATTTCTTTCGTCCTACTTTTTTTTTTAAAAGCAATAGCGGAAAATGAATTTACTCATCTTTTTTTGGAATTCTTCTTGGGTTAAACTTGCTTTAGTGCTTGCCTATTAATCGGGGAAAGCACTGTTTGCGCCACAATACAGATACTACGTTCACCAGCTTTTTTCGAAAAGCTGAGCAACGCTTGCTTAGATTGGCTAATTACTGCGATCGATGACCATCGCAGTCGAACGAGAAGATCCGAAACAGCATCCAGAGGAGAAGTTGTTTGCCAATATGAGATGTCAGTGGCAGGTAAATTTAGCACAGACAGTAGTTGTACCGCAGAGGGATAAGAACGAACGGGGAAAAGGAAACCTGAAGAACAAGAACAAAAACAAATGAAATAAAATAAAAGCTTATTGGTAAACAATATCAGCACCTAAGTAAACGCCCACTCTGCATGAATAGCCATGCGTTAAATTTGCCTCAAGAGCAGTTTCCAAGACGGCTTGCAGCGCTATGCTCTCCTGGCCACATGTGTCAAATATTCGAATACCTATAGCACAATGATA
The DNA here is from genome assembly GCF_022539665.2 of Daphnia carinata. Taxonomy (NCBI): domain Eukaryota; kingdom Metazoa; phylum Arthropoda; class Branchiopoda; order Diplostraca; family Daphniidae; genus Daphnia; species Daphnia carinata. The sequence goes on from NC_081333.1 coordinate 8,510,866, forward strand.
ATTGTCAATCATAAATTCCCCGGAAGCATGCAGCGATTTGAATGCCTTACCAATTCGTAGATCTTTTAAATACTGAATCGAGTTGAGTGTTTGAAACGTTTGCAGAATCCCGTTCATGCTTTGCATGGATGCAGCATTTTTCTGATTGCATTGCGGACCCTGTGTCAAGTCCAGCAGGACGGTGACCGTAACATCGCCTGAAACAATAAAAGTCAAGGGAAAGGTGACGCATTTTGATTACAATCTACATGCGTGGATGAACAGTATCAAAGTCACCTTTCTCTTCGTAAACTAAGCTGGATTCTTTAGCACACTCGCTCACATGCTGGTTTTGATCACCGAGAGATTGTAGAATCCTCGTGGTCAGAAGCAGCGTTACAACAATCAATGGCGAGATGGACTTCATGGAGAACTGCGGAAACGCCTCCACCCGAACATTCACTAGAAAGCTGGCTGGAACAGTTCAGGTAACAGACAGCTTTAATTCGAAACAAGCGAATGTGACGCTCACCAATTTCGTAGTGCCAATAACTTCCTGCATATTCAAACAAAAATTACTTATCAAGACCTTTGAACAATGCCGTCGGACGAGCCAACGGTCTAGGCTCTCTACAGACTTACTGCGCATGCGGAAGACGAGGAATCCGTAATAAGGTAAGCCAATTAGTGCGGCAGAGGTCCGAAATCAAACAAGGGCTGCGTCTGCCCAATTGCATAATCCTATGGTACCATGTTTAAATTTTCTCTTTGCATTGGACTGGCATCCGGTCGTGTACAACTGATCTATAAAAAGGTCCTATTTGGAATGACTTAAACTGCCATTGTAACATGAGTGGGCCATTACAAATGTAAACTAACAACAACTTACGGATTCTAAGGGCGGCGGTTTTTAAAATGTTTTGGCCTCCTTCTCTCCATGCGCAAAAACCGCATCATTTTAAAGTTACGGTTTAAAAAAGGAAATTTAAAAAACTGCGTCGCCATACTGGCTGGTATTTTGCCTGAGTTGCTGCATCGCATCTTTGTTTGTTTTCTTTTTCCAGCGTTGATTCGTGAGAGAATGTACGATATCACACTAAACCCCCAACTCTTTCTAAGGATTCAACTGAGTCCGGATCGTGGATAACACGGGGTCATTTCTAATTCATGGGAGGATAGCAAATCAAAGGATCAACGGGTAGAAGGACTGCGCTCAACATGATTACAGTGTAGTAGGGGAACAAACTAGTTCCATAACAATTACATTCGCTTCGTGCACAGTAGATTGCCTAATTGCGATAACCTCGACTATGGAACGCTCGCTTCTTTAACATCTGCTGCGTGTTCGGTAATAAGATGTATTAAGAGACAGGATGTTTCTGTGAATGAATATTGTTGGCTACAGATAACGAATGACATGAGAAGAGGAAAAGAAATAGGTATGAGTATTAGTGGCAGCAATCCGATCGGATGTGGAAACCGGACAGAACAAGTTTCAAAGTTCGGCATTTAAAGGTAACACAAGTATTGTAAACAAGAATTTGGGGAAAAGGGAATGGAGAAAGCGAAAGAAAAATGAACGGGCGATTACAGCATTTCTTTTTTTCTTGGCACCGCTGCTCAACGCTACCGTGTAATAATATTTAAATTCAAACTTTTCGATTGACAAAAAGGAAACCCGCAAAACGAGGGGGTTCCTGAAAACAATTTTAAAAAATGGAGAGGGGGAAAAAAAAGAAGCATATATGTACTTATTTCAGTGAAATCAATACCGAAACGGGGCGTTGACCAACGAGGAAACAGGTTTTTCAGGGATAGAAAAAGAGGAGGATGGGAGGAAAATGTCACTGTGTGAGTGAGTGTAAAGTGGCAACGTAATGGCTAACGTAAGCACAGACATTTCTCGGGTTGCCCTGTCCTATGCATATATTCAAAACTACCCACACCCGAAATCATTATGCGTCATGACTTGGATCGATTCGAAAATCCTTTCAGTCAACATTTCTTTTTTTTTTTTGTTCTTAGTCTTTTCCGGCTGTACTTTGTTTTTCATGTGTTGCTTGTTCACTTCCGTGATTTTCCAATCGCTAAATATACACTGATGTCCAATTATTTATACTCCGAAGGGATCCAAACGAAAAAAAAAGCAACATGGAAGGGACTTGCTATCAGACATCTTATAGCTTGAAAAGAGGAAAATGATAATAAAAGGAAGCAAAACGTAATAGAATAAAAAATTGCTGTTAAAAATATACGCTACAAGGGGATAGGAGGAAGAGAAATAGAATCAAATCGCTAGCAAAGGTTTTTTTTGTTATATACCGTAATTTTGTCGATTGTTTTCCTTTTTTTTGTTTGTTTTTTTTGTTTATGTTGTCAACGTCTTACCCTCGTTCAGCTACTGCACTTGATTACGTGGCCTTTTCGCAGCGCTTACAGACACTTCCTAGAGCAGCCGCATTTGCGGACGATTTCAATCTCCTTGGTGTAGCGCGTTCCGTCATTACAGATGAGCTTCAGGCGGCGTTTCTTGGAGCGTCGAGGTCGGCAGCAATCGGAACCGCAGTTGCCGCTGCAGACGGAATTCCGGACTGGCTTTGTCGATCGGCAGCCGTGTTCCATGTAGTAGTCACGGTATTGTTCCTTCCGGCATGTCGGCGCTATAACGATAGCAGGTTAAGCAACGAATATGCGAAAGCAACCGTGAATTAACACTTACCAGTGTCGCAGTATTTGCCTCCCCAACCAGCTTGACATTTGCAGCTGTAATTCTTGCCGTCTTTCTTTGAAACGCACTGACCCTTACGGCAGCGGTGATCCTTGCACGGGTCATATGAAGTCAGCACTGACGTCTTGAGCGTGTTCATCTGCACATTGTAAAATTTGCACAAGACAATTGAAACACTTGTTTTCGATGTTCGTGTTTGCATCTTTTCATTTTTCTTACATAGCTCTGCGGCTGGGCGGCACTGTCTTTGACTTCACGCTGTCCATTATCCTTTTTCAGGTTGCTGGCTTTGGGCTTGACCATTTCGGCGACCGTGTCCTCTGATTCGGAATTGGCACAGCCAGGGATGATTCGGTTCTGTTTGGTAGCAGCCTGAGCGTAGTCTGTTAACTTGCCGTTGATCCAGAGTTCTGTTGGGAAGACAAACGCGACAGGTTACGATGTGAAACCAAAAGAAATAAAACGAAAGAGTCTATAAAAACGAAAAACGAATTGCAATAAAGACCTTTTATGCAACCGCGGAAGCTAGTGGTGTTTCTGAGTTGCCACTGTCGTGCGGCTTTCTCAGCCGCTTCATTGGGCAGGCCTCCAATAAATAGTGGTGTGCTCAAGCGCAGGTACTCGTGCTCTCCCTCATTGATCATGGAACGAGCGTTCCCTTGATCAACTCGCAAGGTAAAGTTCTTCTTCTGCGACAGCAACTCCACGGTGTGGTATCGACCATCGGACACTGTCTCGTAGCTAAAACAACATCGAAAGATAAAGTAAACATTTAAAAGCCTGGTCATGCGGCTATAAAGTGAATAACAAACCTGAACATGTTGGAAACTGGGTAGTTTCCGACATCGTAGCTGACGCGAACGCGGCCTCGGAAGAGTTCGACGGCGATGTGCTGCGATTCTCCATTGTAGACAAGAATGCCGTTTTCTTCTTCGGTCGAGAAGATCATGGTAATGTTGGCTTCTGGTTTGGTCTTCAGCGATGGCATCTCAATGTAAGAACCATTTTGGGCGAAGCTAACGCTAGTCAAAAATTCGCAACGCTTTCCTGGATGGACATCGTCATATAAAAACGCGATAGAACCAACATTTTTCAACTGATTTCAAAATGGACTTACCGGTGTAACCCGAGGCGCACTTGCAAATGTAATCCGTCAATCCTTGAGGTTGAAAGCAAATGCCATTTTGGCAATCGTGCTGTTGACAAGGTGAAGTCTGTGGGTATAACAGACTCACCATGGGGGAGGCCTCGCAAAACTTGCCAGAAAATTCAGGCGGACATTTGCAAGTGTATTCGTTAATACCGTCAATACACGTGCCACCGTTCTATAAAAAAGTTGGAACAATTCGAAATTCGATTCACTAGAGATCCCTATATAGAAACTAGTAATACCTGGCACATGTGGTTGACACAGTCGTCGTTATTAATTGTACAATTTTCACCGCTGAAACCAAGGGCGCATTGGCAAGTGTAGTGATCACCGCGGTCCAAGCAAATGGCACCATTTTTGCAAGGATTGAACTCTTTGGTGCAGAACTGGATCTTCTTTTCGCAGTACGTTCCTAAAAGAAAAATAGAGCTGTATTGCAGGACGAAACTAACCAATACTACAATAGATAATTCAAATCATTACCTGTGTATCCACTCTGGCAATCACAACGGTAGGATTCGACTTGATCGACGCAGGTGGCATTGTTGACGCACTTGTGATCCAGGCAGTCGTTGATGTTTGTTTCGCAACGATCTCCCTCGTAACCAGCAGAGCAGTGACAACTGAGTAATAAAACGCGCAAGTTTAAAAGGCGAATTTAACGCATGACAAATCGAGTGGCAATACCTGAAACGACCTTCTTCTAAAACTTTGCAAATGGCAGAATTGCGACAAGGGTTTCCATAACAGGCGTCTATGGCAGACTCGCAAAGTTTTCCGTGATACCCAGGAGCGCACAGGCATTCATAATCCCTCTCGCCCGTCGGCCGGCAAGTGGCGCCGTTTTTGCAGGGGAAGGTATAGCACGTGTCGCACTTGGCCAGCACTTCATTGGAAATTTTGCCTAAGGAATAACAATCAAGAGAAAGCCGAAACATCTCAATTTGAGGTGGATAAGAAAATGGTTCAATTTAACGTTGTTTACCTTTGCACTGGAAGTGATCAGCGGGGGAAGTTAGAAGGAGCTTGTCTCTCAACAACGTCGGCTCGGCGCAGCGAGCGATGCCCGGCTCAACATAGTCTCGTTTGACCCACTCGGCCAGCCAGCGAAGATTGCAATCGCAGTAGAATGGATTGGAGCCAAGAGCCCTGTACCGTTCAAACACGATCATTAAAAACGTGCGTCGGAACGAGTCGGGAAAACAGAGAAACTCGGGAAAGAAAAAAAGAATTTTTAAATTACAAGTGGGTGATGGATTGTAGATCGGTGAAAGCGCCTTCAGGTATCATGGATACATCGTTCCCGTGCAACGACCTGAGATTGAATAGTAATAATAAAAAGAAGAATAAAAATGGCAATCAACACGTTAGAGACAACGGTCACGTTCTGTTGGCACGTACATATTATAACTCGATTTGAATCAAGCCAAATGCTAGAAAAACAAACAACACACGAAAAAAAGAAATGACGTACAGAATGCGGAGAGAGAGCAGTCCAGAGAAGGCGTTTCGCTGCACGCACTGCAGTTTGTTGTAGCTGACGATCCTGTAATCAACAAAAGCAAATAGGAAAACCGTCAGGGCTTGACCGAGTTTGTTTTTTTTTGGCACATGCCGCAAAAGGGAGGCAACTTACAAGCTGGAAAGTTTCGTCAAATTGACGAAGGTGTTGTTGGATAGAACGGAGACCATGTTATTACTGAGGTCGAGCCGGGTGAGGGCGCGCAGGTGGCTGAGCCGATCCGACTGGATGGACTGGATTTCGTTCACATCCAGGTAGAGCTCCGTAGTTTCCGGCGGTATGTTCTTAGGAATTTCGCGCAGCTTAGCCCGACTGCAGCGAACTATGGTGCCGGTGCACGTGCATTTCGGCGGGCAGTAATCCTCTCCCAAACATCCTTGGTCATCCAGCTCGGTGCAGCGGAATTCAAACGACGGCATGTCTTGAAGTGGAATGTCCTTGACGCGGGCCGGGCTGGCGCAGCGGGGCGCGCCCGTACTTAGCTCTTGCTCTTTTTTGCGCAACCAGTCGCCGAACCAGGCCATGTGGCAATTGCAGTGCAGCGGGTTACTCAAAATATTCCTATCAGTGCAATCATTCAAACGTTACTACAGGCAATCAAACGACGGTATCATCAAAGCGATCAAAGGATAACCAGACACAAACAAAAAAAAAAACCGACCGATAGGATAACATATACTTACAAAGAAGTGAGAGATCTCAAGTAATCAAACGACCCCGGGGTGACGCACGTAATCTTATTTTGGAACAGTGACCTACAACACAAAATTGCTGTTAATCGACACGTTTTTTCTTTTCCGAGTGAAGGTGCTGCTATAAAAAAACGAACGACATACAAAGTCCGCAAGCTGACCAGTCCGGTGAACATTTTGTTGTGGATTTCCTGGATGGCATTCTCGGCCAAGTTTCTGTTCATAAAATAAATTTTAAAAATCAGAATGAGAATGAAAAATATTCAAACGGGAAACAAGAGACAATTAAGACAGTAGAGAAAGAAAACGGAATGAGGACAACGCGGGGTCACGAAGTGCTCGGCACTCATCTTATGAAATCCAGAAAATAAAAAGGAATAAAAATAATGGCTGTGTCCAGTCATATAAACCAGGATTATTGCAGCGCAAACCCATTTTGATGTCACGACTAGGACTCATCTCGTGCGGGGCAAAGCCGCTGTCATGCGTTAATCACGCGTCTCGAATTGCCCGGCAGTTATGAACAACAACAGCTTGACGGTCAGAGAGCGAAACAATAACATCAACAGCGCAAAGAAAAAGAAGGCGCAGTCTCTCGTTGGGAATAGTGAAAGAAGGGCTTTCAAAACGATCTTTTTTAATCCGCTCAACAACTGCGTTGCATCTCATACGGCCGTAATGGCTACGCTGTTCTCTTTCTCTTTTATACTTGACGCTACAACTTAAAACCTACAACTTACAAGTCAACGAGCGTGCTGGCTCCCTCGAAGGCTCCGTTCTCGATGGAAGAGATTTGATTTCGCCTCAAATCGACTTTAAGAAGATTGGGCAGGTCTCGGAACATGCCATCCGCTTTAATCCGGACGATCTCATTGTCGTTCAAAATCCTGTCAAAGCATTAAACAAAAAATACGGAAATGTGACACAAAGCCGACAATGATTCCAAGGTTCAAATTTTTTTTTTTACAGTTCGGTGGTGTAGAGAGGAAGTTCACGTGGGATCTCCTTCAATCCTTTGTTGGAGCAATCGACAATAGTTCCCTTGCAAGAACACTCAGCCGGACAGGACGGATCATCTTCACAAGGGCTGATTTCCAACAGATTGCGTTCCAGGTCACGATCTGTCAGTCACAGTTACGACCAGATATTTAAGCATTTAATGAAGCCACACAAATTGAGTGAGACGATAAGGAGTTTCCAGTTTACCACTGCAGCGTGATTTCTCGTCACGCAAGACGGCGATGCGGCGTCTCTGCAATCGACGGGGAGATTCGCAACGGACGCCCGAGGTTTCGACTGGTTTGCGGTGCAAATAATCAGCCAACCACGTGAGGTAGCAATCGCACAAGAAAGGGTTCCTTCCAAGATGCCTGTAGAAAGTTAATTGAAGTTAACATCATCGAGCTTTTAACATAGAAAAAATGAACATTTCTCTTACAGTGTTTGAATGTTGCGAAGACTGTCGAACGTTCCATTGAGCAGGGTCGGGATGTTGTTGTCGTAGAGAGACCTGGATCGAAGCGAAAAAAAGAAAGAAACCACAATAGGTCAATATCCGACAGTATAAGGATTCGGAAACTAATTGCATATAGATAACGTAATGGGCGTGGACGGTGTGCCTTGTTAGGTCGTCGGGCAAAGCTTTGCGCTTAAAAAAAAAAAAAAAAACAATAATTTTGCGGGCAGATAAAATACGAGGAATTGAGAAAAAAAAAAGAAGGGAATTTGCTGTCTCTCGAGAGCTACGCAATTGGATATCGACATTGAAAGAGGACGAAGTTAGACGGGCCGGCCCTGGCCCGAAAGAAGCTTGGCTCTTGCCGAGAAGTAGGCGGTGGCACAGGTCTTATGTAAATGTAGGCTTTTAGTCCCGCAACGCTAATTAAATCAAACTTTTTGAGGAAGCGCACAAGCTCCTCTGATGCCGCCGAGTGTTATCTTCTCTTATTTTCTTTTGAGCGGGGAGGGGGGGTTGGCCACTTGGCGTGACTGGACTCCATCCACTTGACGATGAATGCTGTTCCGTGTCGGGATCGAACTACCTCATAAAGGGATATTCATCTACGATTCGTATCTATCGGCTCCATCATGGAACGGGACTCGGGAAGAGGGGAAAAAATGCATATAATAATACGAGCCATTTTGAAAAAAGCCTTCGAGTTTCAATACTCGAGGCTTCTAAGTGTTCTCAGGGTCATCCCAATCCATCCAACCCGTCCATCTAATCACCACGCCTCTTGATACCTTTTCCCTCTGACTTGGCTAGCGAGAATTTTGATAACCAGAGGGTAAACGTAAAGTAAAAACGAAAATAAAAATAGTCGTGTACACACACACACACAAAAAAAAAGGTTACGCAAGACGACAGGGGGGGGGGGGAGGCAAACAAGACGGGGTTGAAGCGTTTCCCCATGTAAACAGGTCACGAAATGCTTGAATCTTCCAAGCCAATCTACGTTTTTCTGCTCTTCAATTTGAGGTGAGTCCACTAGAACGAGAGCGGCGGACGAAAGGCATGAGCCTGAGCCTCTCCTGATGGTCCCAGTAAAGATCTGAGACTCTCTAGATGAAAGGCCTCAACGTTAAAAAAACATGTTGTTGAAACACAATGACGACCGGGCATTCTGTTTTGAACTGCGTGAGCGTATAGTTTAAGAAAAAGGAGGGGGGGGGGGTGGAGAAAAAGAGAGATGAAACAGAAATATATCAAGCTGCTACACGATGGTGGACAAACACACAACCCCCTCTAAGATTGTCTTTTGTCCCCATTTTCCTCTCGAATTTCCTTGTGACTCGGCGCTCTTCTCCCCCCCCCCCCCCCAAACTCTTGAAGACTCATCAGCACCCAATGAGACAGCTAAGGATTTATAGCACGCACTCGTTTCCGGAACGCTTCTAGCGACCCCATCTTTCATGCTTCCCTTTTTTTTTTCTTGTGTGTGTGTATAAAAGACGAGTTACTACCACTACTATACTACTACTACCCCCACTAGCTATTATCCACTCCTACGCGCTATAGGAAGGCATGAATCAATCGACGAAAAAAAAAAAATAAATAAAAAAAATACAAAAATCTTCCGGTTCCAGCTGAAGGACACCACCCTTTTCTCTTCCCTATCTATAAACTATTCTTCTCAAGTTCTGTCTTTTTTACTCTCTTTTGCAAAGAAAGAAAGAGATGTATTTATACCGCGCTGTGCTGGCTTGATGCCCGCAACTTAACCTGATCGGAGCTGGGATTTTGGTGATGAGTAAAAGCAAGACAAGAGACAAGGGGTTGATCATTAGCGAGAAGCTTGAGGGGGTTCAGAGACTAGACCAAGTAAAACATCGGAAAGTCAACAGAATAGCTGGGCTCCGTAATTTGACGAGAGCATTTGCTGGGCTCCACCTTCAACTCATTTGCTTTTGGCTTCGCACGGCGGGCAAGTGAAGAAAAATATATATAAAAAAAATACGGTCTGCGAAAGATAAAAGGAACTTTCTTGATGAGTCCGGCGAAATGATGGGAACGTTTGATGGGAAAAGCCGGGCATTTGTTTTTAGACGGGAACGTAAGACACTGATGAACAAGACGATAGTCTAGGATTAGTTTATGTCTTACAGTAGATTGAGGTTGTGAAGATCTTTGAAGGAATCTCGTCGGACGCAGGAAATACGGTTGGCATTGAGTAGAAGAAGTTGCAACGACGTCAGACCGTGAAACATGCCAGCCGGAAGCTCGGTGATCCGGTTGCCGTATAAAATCCTATTCAAATGAAGAAACACACCGCCATGAAAATGTTACGTAAACTCGGTCCGTTCGTTTTCTATAGACCCGCTCGAATGGAATGAAATGCGGATGGCATCAAAGAAAAAGGAATCGAGCAAAAAGAGGGAAACAGATGAGAAACCCCATAAACTTACAGTGACGTTAGAGATTTCAGTCCGTGAAAGGCGTCGCCAGCGATGGAGCTGATCTGGTTGTTGCTCAAATCGCTACAATGTGTCCATTCAAAGTACATGCATTCCAACATAAAAGAAAAAATTCAAATACGATAAGCGAATGCTTAAACAAGCCGACAAATGCAGGGACAATTGATGGACTTACATTCGCTTGAGTTTTTTATAAGCGGCGAAAGCTTTGGCCGGAATTTCGGTTATCTGGTTCTGTTCCAAACGCCTAACAATTCGTGAGGGAAAAAAAGGGCAAAATCATTTCACAATTCATTCAACAACAATTAGCAGTTAAAACAAAAATGCAATAGTTGATGATAACTATAAACGACGATGACGACAGTTCATTTAGTGGTTATTTTTTTTTTTCCCCCTCTTCTCCTCGTTCGTTCAAGGTTTTATTAAAAGAATGTCTCGACGGCAGGTGTGCACCAATTAATTGTCCTTGCCCGAACAGTCTCCTTGAACTTTCGGAGATTGTTCTATACGAATCGGTCCCATCTCTTTGTGGGAATTCAGATAGAAAATCTTAGCTGCTTACGAACAAAAGTTTGACGCCCTCCCAGCGAAAACCCATTTCTCTCAATGCATTTTCGTTCGGTTCATACCGTCGCTCCCATGGCCGTTCAAATCGATCGACTACAATCGAATCTTTTTTTTTTTTTTTTTTTTTTTTTTTTTTTGCCGTCCTTTCCAATGTAGAGGCATTATCGATATGGCCGTCATTTTTAACAATCACCGTCGTCAACGTTTCATCATCATGTCATATCGTTTACGTGCGTCAATCTATTCTAGTTGGGAAATGCACGTAAGCATAAAAAAAGGGAAGTTATACTCACAGTTCGGTAGCGCTGTCCGGCAAATAGGGCGGGATTCGGCTGAGAGATTTATCTCGACAATCCACCACGCCATCGGCGCAGCGGCACATCAGCGGGCAGCCGGGCTGGGCCGAACATTCCTCCGATGGCTTTTCAGCAGCTCCTAAGAAAAAAAAAAGAAAATTCGACAGGAAAAAGAATGGCAACCGATTAAAAACAAGCCGAAACAGAAAAAAAATACACAAAAGATTCGAGAGGCGAAGCGACGACGAATTAAAAAGACAAGGCAAATCAATTGTTAGACGCTTGGAAAAAAAAACATACACAAATGAATTCTTTTGAAAATAAACGCCGGATTCCTGCGTTAAGCAGAGATTACGCAATCTCATCGCTAATGATTTATTCAAACAACTAATGATCGGTCCCGTAAATCATTCTCATTAAAGACGGTGCCACAGACGTTTTCGACAATAAGAAAAAAGATGCTCCATCACGGTTAAAACGTAAAAAAGGAGGAGGACCCTCTATTTCTTTTTTTAAAGAGCGTGCATTTCGTGGATTTGCATCAGCGAGTGGTTATAAAGAATTTTCCAAACGACTGTTGTTGTTGGGTTCGCTGGAAAGGGAAAATGGCGTGGCCCTTCAGACGGTGCGCATTCACTTTTGGCAAACAATAAACAACACTTAATTCCAGCGGAACGGATGATTGAATCGCAAAATGCATACAACCAACAAAAAAAAAAAAATGGTGCGCGCCCCACCGTAAAGTTGAACGGTAACAAAAGGACGTCAATTTCTTTGGCGAAGAAAAATAAATAAAAATATGGCCAAAAACGATGGTGCATCGACGGCGCAAAAGAAGCTGGGTGCCGCCCTTTTCCTAAATCAAATATCTTTCACGTTGTCGGAGAGCGTCTGTCGTGCAGATCTGCTGTTGTAATATTTTCTTACATTACTATTTTTTTTTTTTTCTCATCGCATCATTATGCAGCACGAACGGGGAGAAATCAAACAAGCAAGAAGAAAAAAAAAAAAAAAAAAAAAAGGAAGAGGAAAGCAACTGTGAGTGGCTGCTAGTAGGGAACTGAGGAGCGCTGCCATATCAACAACAATAACAGCAAGGAAAGAGTACTGCATTTTCTGCTGGAAAGTAATGTCGGTAATAGCCAGGCAGGGTGAGAGAAGACGGGAAAAAAAAAAAAAAATTAGACTTTCTAATCGGCCACTATCTAAACATTTTTATACGAGCTTTGTGTGTATCTATGTATATATGCAATATATATAAAGTGTTCAACCATCCGAAGGAATAAAGAGATTTTTTAATATTTTTTCTGACAGTCCCGAGTCCTCTCAATAAAAACCCCTTTGCATCGTACGGTATCTTTTTTATTGTGCCTCTTTTTTTTTTTTTTTTAACGTTTTATTTGATCCTTTTTATTTTGTGATTACTAATAAAGCAGAATCGAAATAATAGCTTCAAGGGGGAAGGACAGAGATCATTAAAGAAAACTAAGTAAAATGTTTCTTTCTAATGGAAGAGGAAATAAAAGTAAAAACGAGCCACATGTCTCCATTTCGGGCGAGATGAGAAAAGAGAATGACATGTTACTTTAAAGTTTTCAAATGCGATTCAAAATGGGCCATAACTCGAATGAGAGAAAGCCATCATCATTCAGATGTTGAACGCGAAAAAGAAAGATTCAAACGAGATTTAAGAGGTGCGCATATGGAGGCTGCACGACACGGTCATTCTCTCCGTTTTTTTTCACGTTACGTTAATTCGGCTAAGGCCGAACTGAAATCAGACAGGCGGAAACACATCATATAGATGTGTTTTTCGTTTTTGCTCTCCTAGTCTATTTCAGCTGCGTTTCTGTCCTTCATTCATCCTTTTGAATCGCCAACAAAAGTCCTTTTCAACTTGTAAAATTCATTCCTTTTGAAAAGGTGTCTTTCCAAGAACTAAACGAGGCCTTTAACCGGACTAAATCTGCACCTCGTGCTGCCCCGTTTCAGGTGTTTCAACACGTCTTTCATCAATTCTCAATTGAGGCAGTGCTGAAGGGCGTTGGCAACTGGCCGAAACGTAAAACTTGGTCACTCCCAGATGTTATGGAATTGAATCAGAAAAGAAATAAAAATGTGTTTCTTCATCCATCACGGTACAGAGAATGTACATCACTGTAATCGAAACCTAAAATTTCACTTACAGTCCCGCGGAAAGCTGTTCCTGCCCGACGATGGCACAACATCATTGGCCATATAATAGGGAGGAACGCACAACAACAACAAAAAAAAAAAAAAAAAAAGGGGGAAGAAGACGGATGGATCCGGAGTATCTTTCGATATTTTTTTTTTTTGTTCTCACCAACACCCAATCGGTCTCCCATCTCTTTACAAATCTGTGTGAAAAGATCTTACCCTTTTAAAGGCAGTAAAAAAGAAAAGGGAAGAAAAGAAGAGCTACAAAATATTTTTTTTTTTTTCCTATGAAAAGGCACACAGCTTAGATGAAAAGCAGATAGTGTAGATATGCATCACCGGCTGTGCAATTAGCAGCATTTTCTCATTGACAAGCCAAGCCGACCATTCTACGCAAACGAGGAGCTAGGTGATAACACCGAAATAGAAAAAAAGAAAGAAAGAGAGGATTCGACTTGCTGCTTTTGAGAGAACTCTTCTACACCAGGACAAAAGCAAAAGCCGTTTACAAAAGGATTGGGTCTCTAAGCTCTTTTTTTTTTTTTTTTTTTTTCTCGCTCTTTTATGAAACGGCGAAATATGAAACATCGAAATTCTTCTCAGGAGATGGGGAGTGACAGCTGTCAGACCTTTAGTGTCGGTGGTGGGACTGTAAGGGGCGAGTGTAGTACGAAGTCTTTAGTTACCTGAACAATGTCTATACATAGCTGGAAAGATACCTTCTTTTTTTTTTTTTTTTTTTTTTTTTTTTGCTTTCAAAATGTGTCATCTTTCACCTTTTTTTTTTGGCAATGATTGTGATTTTGACAAAGAAGAAGGCAAAAAAAAAAAAACTTTTGTTGCTCGACCTTCTTGTTAGTTGAAGACCTCCAAAAGAAAATCGTACCAAATCATCATGGCGGCAACGACGACGAATTTATGGAGAGATTTTCTTTTTTATGTTCTCCGAAAAAAAAAGATTTGAAGTTATATATATATATATATTTTATACAGTGAAGTTGCTCAGACGTATGAGTGAAACGTCTTTGATTTCGTTTTCTCTCCAACGGCGCTAATCGTTCATCCGCGATGAACTCAGCGCGACACCGCACGCACGCGCTCCACGCCTCGTGACGCGGCTGAATAGATCATTTCTCATACAGAAAAGATAAACATGGAAAATAGAATTCGAAATGAGTAGGAAATTTGAAAGGCTTTACACACAGACACACACACACAAAAAAAAACTTGTGCGGACTAGAAATGGTGGGGGGAAAAGAAAAAACCCGCTCATCATTGGGAATGGTCATGTCAGTAGTGGAGACGTGTCAACAATACTTTCCTGGAACATGATGGCCAAACAAGAATGAAAGACGGAGATGGAAAATGGGAAAAGAAGAAGATGGAAGAGAGAGAGAGAGAGAGAGAGAGAAAAAAAAAGAGAAGAATACGATGAGGATAAAAAGGAAAACAGTAAAATGAAAAAGAACCAAGAAAGAGTTTGGCCAAATTGAGAGAAAAAGATACAGTAATATCAAAGGACAGACCTATAGAGCGAGAGAGACGGCCCCATCAAAAGGTATTTTCTGCGTGCGAGAGATTGACTGGTCAATGAGTCGCCACCAGCAGGGAGTCCATAAATAAATACTTAGATTTTTTTTTTCCCTTTTTTTTTTTTTTTTTTTTCTAATATTCCATTTTGATCTATGAAAAGAAAAAGACCCTCTGACTGAATCTGCTCAACTTCTTTTGCTTCTGGCAACACTGTGAAAAATAAAAAGGTCCTTTTTTTTTTTCGACGTGTAGTAGTGGAGGAAGGCTACAAAAAAAAAAAAAAAAAGAAAAGAAAAAGAGGACCAGAAAAGACGACCGAATTGACAGGCACCTGTGCATTCTATAGATTGGCGGTAGATATGTGCATGCGCATACCGGGCATGTCACAACGGGACGACAGGGGCATCGTTTCCTGCATAAATCTCCCTATCGTGTTACACTCTCTAGAAAGATGATATACGAACCCACAGTTTTCTCTTTCTCTCCTCTTTTTTTTTTAGTTCACTCGAAGGATAAGCAGATAAAACCGATTTCCTTCTTAACGTCTGTCGTGCTATCAAACAGACCTTGTCAATCGAGCAGCTGTTGTTGTTCGGACGGGGCAGGTTAATTTATGTACGGATTTCGTTAGCAAAAAAATCCAACGTTTCCTAACCAGCAAATGCCACAAAGCTCTACGCTAACAAATTGTTTGTTGATTCCCAAACACAGAAGAAGAAGAAAAACAAAACAAAAAACATTTCCAATACAACTCCCGAGCCATTAAAAGGAAACAAAAGACGAACGACGGCAACAAAAGAAAGTAAAAATGACTTCTGGGACGGTTTGCGGTGATTTCTATTTTAAAAAACGATTAAAGTCTGAAGGAGGGGGGGGGGGGGGGAGAAATGAAGGATGCTCGCCATCTTTTATGCCTAACGTGAAACACGCAATCTACATGTAAATTTTCAATCGCTTCCTCCAACAATTCACTGCTTTCCCCTTGTACATTATGTTTGGTTTTTTTTTTTTCTTTCTTTCTTTCTCCTTATTATTTATTTGCTGTTGTTTCTTGTCTTTGTTGCTGTTGTTGATGTCGAAAGAACATATACATAAAGCATACAAGAGGTAAAAAGAAAAAAAAAAGAACCTAGACAAGAGATAATTCCTTCCTTATTCTTTTCGGGAACCTTATGGTGTTGGTGATATACGATCCGTGGAAGGAGCTTTCGCGATGGTAAATATAAAGAAAAGGAAAAAAAAAAAAGGACCCCTAGAAATAACTCGACGACAGAATAATCTAACGCTCGTTGAAGATGAATAACGAAAAACAACCACCTTGGGCTGTGGGGAAATTGAAAAAAAAAAAAAAAAAAAAAAAAAACACGGCAAAACAAATCATCAGGTGCCATTTAGCCACGGGCTGCGCTAGCGCTGCTGGCAAACAGCGGAGAGAACACAAAGTTCTGATGACACATATTTTGTTTTTTGTTTTTTTTTTTTCTTTTTACCTGTGCATTTGAATTCAGTGTCAAGAAGCTCCGACACGGCTTTGATGCGGAGGCCGAAAGGGGCGTGACAGCGGGGCAGGTAGCCGTTGGCGGCCAGCGGTGAGCCGGCACGGGCGTGGCGGCGTAGGAAACGGCCGAGCCATGCTAGATGGCAGTCGCACAGCCACTTGTTCTCCGAAAGGCGTAAAACGCGAAGCCGACTCAGCGGCTCGAACAGGTCACGTGGCAGCGAAGTCAAGTTGTTATTATTCAACGTCCTGGAACAAATAAAAATAATTTTTTTTTAAATAAACCAACTTTGTTATCTACATTTGTTTTGATTTTTCCCTTTTTTTTTTTTTTTTTTTTTTTTTTTTTACCCTCCCCATGTTCTCGGAAGACGGAATATGAAAAAGAAAATCAACTTACAAAATTTCCAATTCCTTCTGAGAGCGGAGAGCTGCTTCGTCGATGCACGTCAGCTGGTTGTTATCCAGTTGCCTGTACAAATATCAGAATTAAACATCTCCACCGAGGGGTTGAAGGTTCGGGGCAAAAAAAAAAAAACAAAGAAAAACGAGGAATAGACCAAACATGGACACACGCAGCAGTTGCAACCGGTAGAGTCGTTCACTCTGTTGCACATAACGAATTGATATTCGACAGCGACAAGAAGGAGAGAGAGAGAGAGAGAAATGGGAAGATGAATTGGTCTCTTGAATCCCACGTCTGTCTGTCTCTCTGTTTGTACTGATCGTTTCAAACTTCCCACGAAAATACACTTCTCCTTTCCCTCCCCCTCAAAAGCAGCACATTGTATTATTTATACACATCCTCGCTATCTAACGTATTCCATTTCGCTTCCTTCTCCTTCTTCACACACAATCGTTCAGCAGCTTTTTTTTCACAGACCCCCACCGTGCAATGATATTTTTATTTAGTGAGCACACGAGACCTGTGTGCCTCGTATCGCGCGCATAGGTGATTTTCATTTTGACAGAAAGGAGAAACGAAAAAACAAACGTTAACTGCACAAGGCAAATAAGGGAGACGAAGAAGAATAGATGAAGAAACCAAAGAAAGAAAAAATTGACTTACAAATTGCGCAGCGAGTTGAGTCCTCGGAGGGTGCGTTTGCCTACAGCAGTCAACTGGTTGTGGCTCAAATCCCTGCAAAACACGGAAAAGAGAAAAGAAAATCATCATCAATCAGTCGACAAAATGAAAAGGAAAAAGAAATGAGCAATTCGTTATTGGGTTTCCCGTTTCATCGGGCCAGCGAATAGAAAACAAACCCCCACATACAATCGAAAAAAGAAAACTAAATAGGAAATGGAATAGCCATTGATTCCGTCGATAAACATGTCTATTCACTGCGCAGCGATGGACTTTATATGCACATCAGGTTAAAGGGGAGGATAGAGGAGAGAATGGATCATCCCCCCCCCCCCCCCCCAAAAAAAAAAACAAAAAAACAAGCCCGGATCGCCCTCTATTTATCTCTTTTGTTTTCTCATTTCAGGCAATTTTCTCAGCCATCTTTTCTCTTTTTTTTTTTTTTCTTACTCCACAGGGCGAGAAAAGATGGAATTAAATGCAAAGATATGCAGAAGCAGCAGAAGCCAGACCGTGAACCAATGAAATAATCATCCGAAACGGCGGTGTAGGGAAATGCAGAGGATGGGGTAGGACTCCGTAAGTATACACACTATACGCTACACGTCGAATTAATAAATTTTCTCCCAAAAAAAAAGAAGAGAAGAGAAGAAGATAAGAGAGAGGATCGTTATAATCAAGAATGGTGTGCGCGAGAGAAAGAAAAAATGGAGAGTCTGTTGGGAAGGGCATTGAAGAGTGAATCAAAGTGTCGGACGGATGCGTGATCGTCATCGATCGGATGCGGGACGGCGCGACCGATTTATTATGATCAACTCTCCTATTCGAGCCTTCAGGAAGAAGTGGAAAGCGATAGAAGTTTGAGTTAAAATAAAATATATAAAGAGGATAGAGAGAGGGAGAGAGAGAGAGGGAGAGAGAGGGGGGTGATCAACTATAGCGCCACCAATCGAAGGGGGGTCCAAATGTATGCCAAGAGAAAAGAGCTAGGCATCCATTAGACCCCCACCGATGTAGATTGTCGTTTCGCTGCTGGAGCGCTCCGCATTGTCCGTGCAGCGAGAAGAGCCACAGAGTTGCACATTAGCATAACTATCAACACGTTATGTATGTACAGTGTGTGTGTGTGTTTATATAAGAGCAAACGAAGAGGGGCGCAAATGTGGAAAACAACAACAGCAAAAAAAAAAAAAAACATCGTTTGGACCGTGTTGGAATACTACATTTGGACCCAGTTGAGAAGGGCCAATCTCAGATAAGCCTACCAAGGTTCTTATAAGAAAAAGATTTGTCCTTTACAGATGAAGTCAATTCACCTGGCCCTTCCCTTGTAGGCCTTAACACTATAAGTTGTACACACACAAACTGACTACCTTCCTCGGTGATTGATTTCCCGCAAGGGCAGAATCCCGTGCCGGGTCGTGCCTCGTACGGGCAAAGGAAAGGACCCAAAATGAAGGAAGAGCGGGTTAAAAAAAAAAAAGGGATATACAAATTTCTTTCGAATGATGAACTAGCGGTGGAGGTCGTCGGGACTTGGGAGTCAACGAGAGTCTCGGGCGGGAATCGTTTTTTTTTTTCCCCTTCGAGTTCTGTGTGTCTTTTTTCCTTGCACGGGCACAAGGAGCTTAATGATAATTTATGAGACGGTCACACGAAGGAGTTGCGCCTGGAACACGAGAAGGGGTAAGAAAAGTATAGGATCCAGCAGAGTTTCCGATCGCGGAGGCCCAACTAGAGATTCTGGGTAGGGCCGTGGCGACTAAAATTTATCAATATGCAAATTGTTCTGGACATGGTGTCACTAAGGTCGCATTGGGTTTTTATTTAAACGAAAAAAAAAAAAAACATCTCCCATCAATGTGTCAACCCTTCGATTTCTTCTTTTAAAAAAGGTTCTTGGCAACAGTCCGATGGGCAAACAACAACCATCCGGAGACCCACCAAGACGAAGTCAAACGCAATCAAAATTTCAAACGCATAAACATCAATTAGATATTCATAAAAGTAAAATCAAGAAAAATCAAATCGCATTGGCTTATTTTGCTAACGAAAACAGGATTGCGTTTCAAAGTCTAACTCAGAAAGAACATCACACAAGGCAAAGTGTTTAATGTAAGACTTTTCGATGGGGGGGGGGGGGGAGGCAAGAGCTTGTCCATTTGAAAGAGCACGGCATTAGAACGGATTTTGTACGATCCCGGACTCGAGACTTCCATCATCCCGTCCGAACGCG
Source organism: Daphnia carinata (assembly GCF_022539665.2). Taxonomy (NCBI): domain Eukaryota; kingdom Metazoa; phylum Arthropoda; class Branchiopoda; order Diplostraca; family Daphniidae; genus Daphnia; species Daphnia carinata. The sequence goes on from NC_081333.1 coordinate 8,530,247, forward strand.
CTCTATGCAGATAAGGCAAAAGCAGCTCGTGCCCCCCTCCCGTACAACTAAACTCGGCTACTATACACGACGGCCACTCTAAGTGATTTCACAGCAGTTTAAACAGGCCACGATTGATCGAGATACATTCACGGCAGCAAGCGCTGTTTGACCAACCTGTCCCGTTTTCGCTGCTTTAACACACCCCTCCATCTCCCTGATTTCTATTTCAATCCCTGTCGTAATCTCGCGCTCACTCTTAAGAGGTTTGCTTTGGTTCTTCGACTCAACCCAATATGTGAGTGTGTACATGTTGACACACTGTCGCTCTCTCTCTCTCAACGGGCGCGCTTCAAAGATATTAGCCGCCCTCGCCCTCCCTGTTGCCCTTCTGAAAAAGGGAACTACATAGTTAGTACGTACATTAGATGGACATTCGTTCGATAGGGTGAGAATAAGGGTCTCTCATTCGACCAGTATATAATAACTTTTTTTTTTTTCTTTTCTCACCACTTTCATTATCTCCCGGAGAGGGACTCCCGAGGTACAAACACTCAAATTCAATTGATAATTTACTCAATGAGAATGAATCGATTTTCCCGCATTGTATACGTATATGTTGGTGTTGCAAAGGAGAATAGAAGTGAACAAAAGAGGGCAATTTTCTTTTTTTTTTTTTTTTTTCTATCTCTTGCACGGTCTTTCTAATAAATAAAAATACCCATTTTCTATATATGTACCCAAAATACACAGATGGAAGCCGCGAAGAAGAGCGAGATGACATCCGGCCGCACACCCTAGCTCAAATCCGTCCATTTTTTTTTGTTCTCCCGATCGAACTCTCTCTCTCTCTCTCTCTCTCTGTTTCCTTCCGTCGTGTGTGGCACACAGTATATAAAACATGTTAGCCAAGAGAACGGCAGCTCCACTGCTTTAAGGTTATATACGACTAACAAGACTTTCAGATAACAATAAATACGTATATATTTATTGCATGGTGTACATATATATATATATATATATATATATATATAATCGTACGTCATCTTGATTCAAGTGTACGGGTATTAAAGAAGAAGAAATTGTTGGGGACATTCTTTTTCTTTTTCCCCAGGACTAGCTAGCACTGACGATACAATGGGTCGATGTTACGACGACAGTTATGTGTAATCAAGCCGGTACCGTTGTCTCGCGCCTTAGTCGATTTTTATCCCTTCCCCCTCCGCTCTTTCACTAAGACTAGCCAATACAGGACCATATTTGACTGGTAACAAACGGATATGGAAAATGCAGTTATTTTCTACCGATCGTTTAATTTTATGACGATAAAAAAAGAAAAATGTTTTGTTTGTTTGTTTGATTGTAAAATTAAATAACAATAGCGGGAAAAAAAAACGGAGGAGGGAACAACATTTTTCGATTTAACGATTCATTATCGTGCGCGAACATGCATGTCTCGACTGCTTGATTGCAGGGCTATTTCCCTCAAACACGGACGATGCATCAAACTCAATTACAAGCAATTCCCGCGTCTCTATTTCACGTTTTTCTTCTATCTTCAACTTCACCTTTTATACCACGAAATTCACATTTTGAAGGATAGCTCTCCCTTTTTTTTTCTTAATAAACGAAAAAAAAAAAAGCAAAAATAGAAGAAGCCTAAACATCGCGTTTCGTTGTCAGCAAAAGAAATCTCTTTTATTTTTTTTTTCTATCTCTCTTCGTGCGAGCATTTATTCTATTCGTTTCGCCCCACCGCAGCGTTCATCATGATCGTGATTACTGAAGATAGACGTGTAGAAGCGCTTTTTATTTTCCTCGGGACAAAAAAACGGCCACCCGGCGTGCGGTTGCGTCCCGCCAGTTATTCAAAACATCGCCATTTGTTGCCAAAATGCAGATAAATACCATCAATGTTTTTCGCGGAACGTTCACTAACCGCGATAGCCACCAACAGCTCGACCGAGCATAAAAGAGGGGAGTTAAAAAGAAGCAGACACATCCAATCGTTTACACGGCCGCCATCGCTAAAGAAAGATACAAGAGATTATGACACCAAAGTGATGGCGTTTGGCCGAAGCCACCCACGTGCGAAAAATATCAAATGGCGTGGAACGGGGTTGGGCTCTCGTACATCACTCCCCTGTAATATACTGTGTATGTGTTACACCGGGAAAAAAAAAAAAAAAAAAGCAAACGACCAACGACTTGTCAAAGTCCGCCGGCTCGTTCAAATTTTTAACCAATGTTTTTTTTTTTACAACGCTGTTCGGCCCGCCCGAGTTCCAAAGAAAAGGCAAAATGACCTAACTGCCAAAAAAGATAAGAAAGAAAAAAAAAAAAAAGGAAAGAAAAAAGGGGCACGTCTTTTCTGTTCCAGGTTATTGTTTACCGTGTGGAACAACGACACAAGAAGACTCGGGCGTTTTTCGTCTGGTTGGGTAATCACACCCCACCCCCCTCCACTCCCGGCGGCGGAAAGAAAAGATAATGACACGCATTCACGTACAAACCAGGGGGAATGCAAAAGGAAAAAAAAAAAATATATATATATATATAAAAATACAAGTCGCAGTATGGATGATGAGGTGGCCAAGTGTTATGCCCGGCCAGCCGAGAGTGCCAGTGAGTTAGGAAACATCAGAATAGTACTTAACTCTCGTCGGCACTCTCTTTTGCATACAGAAAAAAAGAAAAGAAATGTTCTTCTGATGTTTCCCGACAATTCAAAAAAATAAATCCCGAAACAATACACAAACCTATCGCACATTGTGTACCATACGTGACGTATGTTTGCCATTATTAACGAGCGTTCTGTGTATATATGTATATACGCACACAAGGAACACAAAAGAAAAACAAAGCGATAAGAATACGCGAGCCTAAGAAAAAGAAAAAAAAAAAAAAAAAAAAAGGAAGGACAGATAAGGAAAATGGGGATCGCTGTTATTAGCTGGGCATCTCTTCTTTTCTTTTCTTTTATCCGGGGAAAGAGAGTACAAGAGACTCAACATCGTCGTAATCACTACTGGCACCATCGTACAGGGAGTCTTGTTTGTAATTAGCCGTTGTTCGGCGGCGTGAAAGCCCGAACGAAGCATCGCTGCCTTCATATTTCTAAACACGGTCGACTTCGCTGAATGCAGCTGCTAATTGCAGAAAGCTGTCCGATTCACACACGAAAATGCGATGGCCCAACATTTCGAGAATGTCTTGGAGTGCGTCTCGCCGCGCTATTCAATCTCATCATCCATTCACGCCAAGAAGACGCGACCAGTTGTTGTGGAATGCCATCGCTCGTCCGTCTCTATTGTACCCAAACTGTCTCTTAACTATAATATACACCCCGACGATGGGTAAAGTAGATCGAAGTTGATCCTAGTTGTGAGAGACGGGTCGATATAAATATAACAACATTAAAAAAAAAAAAAAAAAAATAAAGAATTTTGTCCGTTAAAAAAGGGAAGCCCGCCGCAGGATTTGAACACGAAACTACTGCGCCCGTTTTGACAGATAGATCAAGACCGGTTTTTCCTGTCAGTCTTCCTTCACCCCTCTCACTCTTGTACACGTCGTTGCATTGCGCTACCAATATGGAAATACAGTCAGCTAAAAAAAAAAAAAAAAAAAAGATACGGCATAGTCACTCTTGACATAGAGCTCATCTTGCATACGATGAATATTCGATCAGACGGTATAGAAAAAAAAAAAATAATAAAACGATCCGACCAGAAATTTATAATTATAGAGAGAGCCACAACACTCTGAAAATGAAGCCTGGGACGCAAACGTTGTAGGCATTCCACAAAAGGTTTCTCCTTATGTGCATATGCACACATACATAGGTGTTGTGTGTGTGTGTGTGTGTGTGTGTATACAGAACGGTTGATTGCGTTCGTCTGCGTCATAGTTGAAACCAAAGACGGCTGGATATTTTCCTTTTTTTTTTTTTTTTTTCTCTTATCTTTCGTCTTTTCTTAGCAAGGGGTTTGTTTCTCTTATGCCGCCTGCTGCCGCCACCCAACCACAATTCATATTGTGGAGAGAGAGAGAAAAAAAAAGGGGGGGGGGAGAGGGAAAAGGTAAAAATAAATCAAGAAAAGTCAACAACGAAAACAACAACCACCAACCTCCGAATAAAAAAACAAAACAAAAAAGTGAAGACAAGCAGAAGAAAGAAGAAATTCTAACGAGAGCCCACCTTAAAGGAGAGATGATTATCGGATAGAGATCCGATTTCCCTGACGGATATCTTTTCTTTCTTTCTATTGGTCTTGGTATTTTATTTTATTTTATTTTATTTTTTTAACTCCGCCAAGTATGTGGGCAGAGACCCGAGCTGATTGTGCGCGAGATCGTTACGTTTGCAAAACAACGTGAAACGCTACAGAAATGTACGAGGAAAAATAGCTAACTTCCCTAGAGCTTTCTCGTCTTGCTTACTTTTCTTCTAAGGGTGTATTTGAATAATTGAATCAAGAAGAAAACATCACCATCATCATCATCGTCCAGATCAAAAGAAATTTTATGCGCATTTTTGCTTGGCATTCACGCGCGGATTTCACCGTCCGGCGGGGTTTCTAATTTCGAAAGAAGGGCGTCCCATCCCATCCCACAGATGGTCTCGTTATCTTAATCGAGCAATTCGTCAAGCACACGAAAACAAAACAACAATAGAGAAAGAAAAGAAAAAGAGGGAGAGGCACAAATGAATAGCTAAATTGCTATATCGAATTATCAAAAAGATTTCGGGCAATCGAAACGTTTTTACAACAAGCGTACGAAACGCGAAACAAAAGCGCAAAGAAACTTGACCGACAACAACAACAAAAAAAAGGGGGGGGGGGAGGAATTCAAATGAACCGTGACGTTGGCAAGGGCCTTTAGAATTGGATTCGAACGAGAAAGGAGGGCAGAGGACGATTATTGTCCTCAAACATTGTCCCCACAGCAATTCCTTGTCGCGCCCAATCGTCCCCCGCATGAGGGCACCATTGAAAACAAAAACTTTGCGTCTCATATTCCTCGGGCGTCTCTCATTTATATTTCGGGAAAAGAATTAAATAAATAAATAAAAAAAAAAAAAAAAAAAGGAAAGGGTCCGCGTGCCCATCACGGTCGTCAAATGGGATGGTATAGGATTTCAATCAGCTTGATTCATAATGAATGATGACGGCAGTAAAGATTGTCTTAGATTGCGGGCTCCGATTGATCGATGGTCAGTCACGGACTAATGTGTTGAATTTAATTTCAACTTTGTTTTCGTTTCGTTTCGTTTGGCGATCGTTAACGACTTTTCGAGCTTCGTCCCGACGGAACGAGGAAAAAAAAAAAGAAAAAAAAGAAGACAAAAATGGGAAATGTTTTAAACAAAGTCCCGCATTTTCTATCCGCCTTGCTCGGCCTTCTCCGGCATACGTTTAAGACACTCGCCCATCTTTGGATTGATAATCATCTAAAAGCTGATAATTATGCAGCTAAAAGAGAAGGGCATTTTGGGCAAGTGAAAGATTGTCGCACTGATTACATCCCTAATTCCTCGGCTATTTAAGAACGGTTGGGGAGATCCAACGATCCGATAAAATAGCGGACGAAGAAGAAAAACCGCATCGAGCGATGCATCTTCCCTAACTTCACATTTCACCAGCTGTTGGCCTTTCACCGAAAATTAAAACTTGTTCAAATAGCAACGCAACACGAGCCGCTTGATGACTGATGATTACAGTTCGTCTTTATTTACTTTAACAAAAACTTGTAAACATTTTTTTTTTTTGTTTTGTTTAAATTCAAATTTTCGTTTTAAGATTGAATAAGACTCCTATAAAAGAGGATGCTCATCATTACGGGGTTGGTAGTCACTCATCACTTTAAAACCAAATGTCATAAGAAAGAAAGAAAAAAAAATACGTTGGGGCTGACCGCACTTGTTCGAATGTTGGGCATATTTTTTTAAAGGATTTAAAACATAACGGGGAAAGAGACGGAAAGGCGTATTTCTTAATTTTCTGGTTTTTTTTTAATTTTTTTTTAATTTTTGGAACTGTCATGCACCGTCACCGGACATGTCGCCGCCACTCTTCGTCGCAATCGGCGCGCACGCGTGTCTATGGGCGATGAGGCTGACTGGGACAGAGCAACAGACGAGTGAAGAAAAAAGAAAAACGAATTCGAAACCACTGGTATTAACGTCGGCGGTCGCTATTCAAACGTAATAACATGCCTCGATAGAAGATTGGGAGGCTGGGCCTTCATTTTCGTTTTCATGTTCACCTTTCCCGCTTTAATTTTTTTTTTTTTTTCTTTTTCTTGGGAAGGATAAAATATATACATATATATATATATATTTTTTTTTAAGAAAAAATAAAAACAGTCCACAGTCTGAACTTTCTTTTATTTTTGTTTCGGTTTGATGGATTTTGTTTTGGTTACGAAATGTTTCCCCCCCCCCCCCTTTAACTTCTTTATTTCGTTGGACGTGTGGTTCATCATTATCCCCAAAGTGTTGAAAGACGATCGGGAGATTCAAAAAGGAGGGCCAAAAGGCTAGTGATGGTGTTGGTAGTAGTAGTAGTAGTAGTGGTAGTAAAATGAAATATAATAAAATAGGTCCTAGTGGGAATTGATTCACGACTTTTGGATGCGGTTCGGTCACGACGCGCACGCAACACCTCGGCCTTTAAGAGAGTTGGCTAGTGGTGGCTATCTCTTTCATCACGCTCCACTTCCGCGCTCGCTCTTCCGCAGCCTTTCATTTTTTTTTTTTTTTTTCAAAAATAACATTCTACCCTCACCAAGGGCATCTTACGCTTACGTTTTTTCATCTTCATTTTCATTCCCACGTTCCCGCGTTCACGATCTTTCCTTTCTTATTCCATCAGGCTGAACCACTAATAACCCGAGGCTGATCATCCGATATCTACGCAGGTCTATTTATATATGAAAGTAAGTAATATTACGGTATCATATAAGGCGCAGCAGTTGTCTGAGTGCTCTGTGATGAGCCTCACGTACGTTAAAGTTTTGACTGTAAGAGAGAAAAGAGAGATGGAGGAAGAAAAAAAAAAAAAAAAGAAAAAAGGTGAGTGATGGGCGAGACTGGCAGGCGATAGATATAGACAGCGCGCGCTAATGCATAATCCATAAGACACCTCCTCCAGCGCTGGGCTCCTTCATAACGCCGAGTTCCTTTTGCTTTTTCAATGTTCGGTAGATTGAAAGATGAAGCGGCGGGGATGGAGGTGGACACCGCACTGTCAGTTTCCCCATTGCGCCATGTGAGGTCTTCTCTATATCATCCAATGATACAATACAAGCAAGCAGAAAAAACTTATTTCACGGCCTCAAGGAAAGCCAACTTTTCTTTCTTGTGTGTGTCTGTCGATTCAGTATAATAGCTATCAATGTTATTTCAAAGGATAAAGCGTTTAAAAAAAAAAAAAAAAAAAAGAGGACCGCTCTTGAATTCGCTTCGGTGGATCCGTTTTTGAATATTTCGAGAAGGAAATCGGAAATTCAAGAGAATTGTGTCGAATATAAAGAAAGAAAACAAAAAATGTCATGTACGATGTTTGTTGTTGCGCCGGTTCCAAGTTTTTTTTTTTTTTTTTTTTTTTTTTTTTTTGTTTGAGCCTGTCCCCCCAACTATGAAAGATATATTCAGTCTCCAGGTGAGACGCTGCTTGCCGACTGTGCCTCTTCAAGTTCTGAAGCGATGCATCGCGTTGAAACGACCCCACACTGCGGAGCTTCACGGAGCACTGCTCTCAGTATTTATTTATTTATTTTTTTTTTAAATAAAAAAAACCTTTTTTTTTTTTTTCTTTTTTGACCCCCCAAAATCTAGTTTAAGAGGTCTTGAACGGAGTTCCACACGATACAAAAAAAAAAAAAAGAAGAAGAAAAATGTACACTTTTAAAAAGAAAAAAAGAAAAGAGTTGAAATAGTTTGAGGATTCTAATCTTTACTGTCTGCATCGCCACAAAAAGATGTCCATAACTAAAAAGAAACATCAACTTAGCGGTCCGTTATAGTGCATCGACAAGTTTTTTCTTCTAATCTATTCCTCGCAGTTTTTTTTTTTGCGTTCGAAGAAATCTCGGGACCATTTTAGCATTTTTTTTTTTTTTTTAATGGACCTGTTAACGACACGGCAACCCGACTGCGGCCACAGGGTCGTCCGCGCTAATAGTAATTGCCAGCGTTTGAAAATACAAAAATAGTTGTTGCCTTTTCCACCATATTAGCGGATGGCGTGTGAGATGCAACATGTTTTTTTTTTTGTTTTTTTTTAGCGGGACATTGGAAGAAAAAAAAAAAAAAATTTCCCCCCAGTTTCCAGAAAGAGAAACACATCGTCATCTCGCCGCTGTTGTTGTTGTTCTAAATGAAGCTAATCAGCCGAAACGGGTCGGACCTCACAGGCATAACATATTAAATATATGGTAGTGCTAGTGTAGTAACACAAGAAGTACACGTTTGGAAAAAAAAAAAAAAAAAAAAAAAGAAAGAACGGCCTTCGTCTGTTGCACGCCACGTCGACAACACGGAACGAAGGAGAAGAAGAAAACAAAAACATTAACCCCCCCCCCCTCCCGTTACATTCAAAAGGCGGCCGGACCAGCGCTCGTCGAGCCGAGCGCCAGGTGTAACTTGGTGAACACTAGAAAAAGAGAGAAATCCTTTTCTCTGTTCGTTTCTTCAGTTTTTTGGTTTTTTTTTTTTTCAAGCAACGACTTGTATGTTGTTGTGCCTTTCGGGCACCTATTTCTCTCGTTGTGGGGATAAGCCAAAAAGAAAAAAAAAAAAAGAAGAGTCAAATTAGCCCGTCAGAGAGATGAGACAGGTAGCTCACTCATAGTTCAGACGACTATCGTAGAGGACCCATGAAAAGAAAAGATGATTACAAGTCCTTACAAGAAATCGCTTCGCTCTCTCGCTCTCTCTCTCTCTCTCTCTCTCTCTCTTACTCTCTCTTTTCCCCACATTTTTTTTTCTTCTTATTTTCTTGTCTGACGGACATTTAACACATTGGCCCAAAACACGAAACGGAGTTTAGTCACGCATAAACGACATTTCTTTTTTTCCCACACTATTGAGACCATTAGGTTTTTTTTTTTTTTTTCAACAAGAAAATCGGGAGAGTCACAGATGGTTGACAATTTCCACACCATTTTCCAAAATATGTTTTGGGTGAAAAAAAAAAATGGTCTTCGTGATCTATCCTTTCAAATGTTGTCTAGTCATGTCGATTTGTGGTGCTACAACAGCACCTTTCGCTAGCGGAAAAAAAACCCCAAAAAACATGAATGCCAAACAACAACCACCACCAGATACGTTCCCTTCTTCTTGCGTTGATCGAAAAGAAAAAAAAAAAACAAAAAAAAAACTAGGCTAACGTTCGGAAAAGAATTCCGAACACAACAAAAATAAAAAAACTTCAAACTTTTTGAAACGAGGAAGATGGAGCACGGGGTAGGGACTTTGACAAATGGCCGTGTAGGGCCTTGACATTTCCTGATATTTCATTTTTGATTCTATACAGAAAGCCGTACTAATAAAAGAAAATAAAAATAGGCATCCTGTTTGTATGGTGTTATTTCCGTTGCCGTTTTCATTGGGACATAACAACCGTAGGATGAAACGAGGAAAGAAAAAAAAAAAAACAAAAAAAAAAAAACGTGCGCAACAACATAGAAGTCGGGATTAAAAAGCACCGCAATATATTATTTCTACACAAGGGACACGAGAACTATTTTTTTTTTTTTTTTTTCCTCTCTTATAATCCGCTCAATGTGGCAAAACGAAGAGAAATAAATTCCCTTTTCACTTTTCCTTTTTCTCTTTCGAAAAACAGTTTGTATGGTCCATTCCCGTACGGCAGCGGACAAGGACGTACAACTTCTTCTTTTGATACCCCCCCCCCCCTTCCTCCCGATGGCTATTCTGTTACTTTGTTAAGAGATTCAGTTCACACACATTGCCCGGCATGAATCAAAAAAGAAAAAGAAAAAAAAAAAATTTTTTATCACAACGGGAGGTCGCCATCAAACCGAAAAACTCGTCAGATATCAAATAAGACTTTATGCTCTTCTTAGTGCTAACATAATAAGGGCAGACCAGTTCTCTCTTATTTTTTTTTTTTTTTGCCATCTTTATTAATGCCCCCCTCCAACTTCCACATTTTTTCCCCTCTTTTTTTATTGTCAATATACTGGGAATACTTCATCTATAGTAGACGGTACATAAACGAGATACCGGTTCTCTCACTTCATTTCGGCTAAAGAACATTTGAATATGTTTTCCCCCCTCGAGCGCTCTCTCTCTCTCTCACTTGTGATGTGACATAGTGTGACAGGCGTGGCGATATTTACACACACACACACACACACACAGGAAAAAAAAAAAAAAACGAGGACCGTTCGAAATGCTCAACACGTGTTGCATCCGGAGCTAGGACGGGCGACAATGGTTTCTGTTCAAGTATCGCATTGTCATGTTAACGAATAACGCGGCTGGACGGGGGGTGTGCTGACTGTGGCGTTTAAGAGTTTTCGACGTCATTTTCATTTTTCCCCGCTTTTAATTTAGGGGGAAATTCTTTATCGTTAAAGTGGAGGCTTTGATGGGCAATGGCAAAGAAAGAATGTGATGTTGACTTGCCGGTTAGCGAGAAAACACGTTTCTATAATCGAACCGTTTGATTCAGAAAATGCGAGGCAGTGGATTTCAATTTGAAAACAAAAAAATATGGAGGGAATCGATGCCAAAGGGAACCGGCTTTTTTTTAACTAGTAGATATACAACTGCTTCAATTCTTGTTTTTTTTTTTTTTTTTTGGGGGGGGGGGAGGTTGTGTATCTACAAGGGTTGTTTAGTGACATTTCTAAACGAATCACAAAATGGAGAGAGAAATAAAGAGTCGTCGATGATGTTGAAATGCAAATGAGTCGTGCGTGGCGTGAGCGCTCGAGCGCACCCATTCGGATGCATTATTCAACGCTTCCGAAAATTGTTGTTGTGTATAAATTGTTCATCTATCTCGTTCTCTTTTTAGCTGTTTCTCTCTCTCTCTCTCTTGAAACACCTTTTTTTTTTTTTTTTTTTCATTCCACAGCCTCTGTGCTTTGCTCGAATTTCACGCTGCATCACAGCAGTGATTGCCTGTCGAGATTGTCTGCAGCTGTCGGGGCGAATGTCTATCTGTGGAACATTTTCCCGTGTTCCCTCTCGTGATTGCATTTTGTTCCCTTAGTGTGTGCCTCTCCCATCCGCCCGATTTTCTTTTTTTTTTTTTTTTTTTTTCAGAGTCTCAACCACAGCAATAGCCGACGCTTATAAGGGACTGATGGCGCAATTAATATGTTAATAATGGCATTTGAACGGCTACTTTCGGTTATCTCGTCGTTCTTCTTTCGTCTCAACTATTCCGAAGAAAGAAAACAGGAAACCCGGGTACAATGCCGTGGGCTTCAACTCTACTGGAAATGTTACCAAAAAATAAAAGAGGATATCCATCATCATCAGTCGACAGGAATCCGGGAAACGGAAAACTCAAAAATCGAAAGAAGAAACTTCCTGTGGCACGTTGGATAAGAGTCAACTACCAAAACAACATCTTGATCTAATCGGCAAAAAAACAAAAAAAAAAACAAAAAAAGAAAAATGTCCTTTGTGATGACTAACGCGAAGAATCATTCATGCGTACATTTGCACGCTACGGTAGTTTGCACGCGCAGTCGATCACAGCCAATGGCCATCGATGTGTCATCGACAGTCGTAAAAAGGTGAATATAAAAAAACAAAAACAAAAAAGGCTGCGTGTGGCTATTAGCATTTCTTTCTTTTTCTTTTTCGCTAATCGCTGTCAGAGGGGGGGGGGTTAGGTTAAAGAAAGATAGTTCAACGATAAGAACAGAGGGTAAAAAAAAAGAAAAAAAGAAAAAGTCAAAAATGGAATAAATCAACAATCCATCCGTCCACGAGTCCATCCATCATCAAAGAAAAGTGGACGGATACGCCCCCGGAGGTTTCCCAAAAACCCAACCGCACCTCTGCCGGTACTCGACGTAGACACGAAATCTATGCACAGTCTAGTACACAGTGTTCAAAAATTTTTGGCTTTCTTATCGGACATCTTAAAAGACAAGACTCCCCAGTCCCGAGATCGGCTGGTGGGCGTATATACGCACTACTGTATTTATGCAAATATATGTCAGACCGTGTTCTAAATAGATTCAAACGGCACATCCATCGAACCTCTCTTTGTTTTTTTTTGTTTTTTTGTTTTAAAAATGATAATAAAACAAAAAAATAAAATCACTCAGCAAGAAAAATCAAAGGGGGGGGGGGGGAGGGAAGAGAGGAGAAATTTCATTTGTTTTTCGAAAGCCAAGGGTGGTTGTGCGTAGTAGTGGATCGTCGGAGAAAATGTTTCTAGCGAGCCACGAAAAAAACGCTGCCATGATTCCGATCGAATCATGTTACCATATACCGTGGCCAGCAAACCACCCGTCGAGATCGTTTACAAAGAATCTCTCTTTCTCATACTGAAATTTGACTTTTTTTCTCAACAAAAAAAAAAAAAAAAAAAAAAAAAGAAAACTATTCTAGAAGACGTGTCTGATACTCAAGAATCCTCCAACAACAGCTTGACTCCGGGCATCCCATTTGCTTAAGATTTTCATTTTATTTTTCGTTTAATAAAAAAAAAAAAAAAAAAAAAAAAAACCTTTTATCTACAACTTAAAACTCTGTGTGTGTGTTGCTTCATTGACTCCCTGCCTATAAAGAGTTTCTGACACGGGTCAAAGTCAATTAAAGTGAATTAAAAGCCAAAATGAGGAGAACTGAAGGGGGAGAAACGTGCCCCCCCCCCAAAAAAAAAAGTAAGCATATAATAAACACGAGTTGTGACATGTAAAGTTTTTCTCTCTTTTTTTTTTTGTATGCGTTCAGTTATAAATGTCGACCGTGATTCATCTGCCTACCCAAATATAAAGAGATAACGAGAAATATAACGTCATGGGGGGAAGCTGCCGGATCCCGAAGCCAGGGAAAAAACACGTGCGTGTCTCTATATAACGCAACACACATTTTCAGTGAAGTCATACAGAACTCCACAACCTCTGGCCTTTATAAAAAAAAAAAAAAAAAAAAAAAAAAAAAAAAAAAAAATGCGTTTTTTCTAAAAAAGAAGACGGTCAACGGGCCTTCAAACAGGGAAAACGCGTATCACGCAAAAGAATACACACACACACACACACAGACAGTAGACACACCACTGAAGGTTATTTAGAGTCTAGCCGTTTAACTGTATAAATAAATTTCAAAGGAAAAAAAAAAGGGGTGAAAAATGCGGCAGAAAGGGGAAACCCCATTCGGTGTGTGTGTGTGTGTGCGTGTGTACTATACACATAAATAGGTAGTAGCGTGTGTTGGTCTAGTCGGAACAGTCATCTCTCTTTTTGTAAAGGGTAAAAAGAACACACACGTAGGGGTGAACATTCCCCAAATATAGGGCCCCCCCAAAAGTCAAATGAAGTAGAAACATGGTGAGGGGAAATGCAATTTGCACCGGCCTATTTCTTACTTTTTTTTTTTCAGGCTAAAATGCGTATAATAAGAACTCAACAAGAAATGAAAAATGACTTTGGAAAAAAAAAAAAAAAAGAAAAAAGAGCGGCTTTCTCTGCGCATATAAATTCAAAATCTATACGGAATACGGTGCCACACAACCCGTAAATAGTGTGAGAAATGAAATTGTTCGAAAAAAAAAAAAAGAAAAAGAAAAGAAAATAGACAGCTATACGACCTCAAGACGGCTATAGTTCATTCTTTCGCGCTACCATTATCGTGAAACAAACTAACGCGAACGCTCATCAATTTCGCGTTCAGGTGTACCGTTTTTGTCCCGCTGTTTTTTACCGAAAACATCGTTTAAAAAAAAAAAAGAAGAGTAACAAATTCAAATGAAATACGCGATTGCCATCGACGAAAATAAAAAAAAAACACTCAAGGCACGGCGCGTGATGCAGGAGTTTCCCGAATGCCATCGAAATAGGAAACGAATAACAATAAATCGCGAGAGAGAGAGAGAAAGAAATTGAAAAAAAAAAACAAAAACCCCAAAAAACCAAAAAGATAAGCGACTAAAAAGTCCATTGTCACGCAGAAAAAAAAAAAAAAAAAAGGCGGGTGCTATTGAACTATCAAAACAAATCACGCCGATTCTAAGGTGGTAGTTTGTTGTTGTTGTGTTTTTAGAAAAAAAACAAACAAAAAAACAAAAAACAACGGAAGGTTGCCGTCAACAGTGGCTTACGTATATACCTTGTTAACTTGCCATCCCCTTCATCGACTGATTACGCAACTCCGTCCCGCTCGAAAAACAAAAACAAAAAAAATAATAATAATAAGAAAATAATGATACGTTCTCGATCCTTTCCCTGTGGCTATTTATTTTTTTTCTTAACCGAAAAATTGACTCCCGTTTGATGATTATTCGCCATCACGCACAAACTCTAAAGGCGCGTTCCAAACTGCCGACCCCTCCAGATATGAAAAATCATCGGCGACCAAAAAGGCCCATCAGAAAACAAAACAAAAAAAAAAAGAACGGCAAGAAATGAGAAGCTTGTTTCTTCTTCTTTTCTTTTTTTTTTTTTTTCAGCAAAAGGAATAATCTTTTTCCTTCTCGGCTTCTTCCCTCCGTATAATTTACGAGCGCGCGGTCGTCTGCTGACGAGCAAAACAAAAAGGGCAAAAAGAAGAAGAAAGAAAACAACACATTCAACATTCTTTCTGTGCTGGACGACCCAGCACATCTCCTTCCTTTTTCCTCGTGCAGTATATTATGCATTTGTTGTTGTTTAGAGATCCTTCGGTTAGTTTTTTTTTTTTTTTTTTTTTTTTTTTATTATTATTATTCTTTCCCCCCGCTCCTTTCAGTATAATTTAATTTCGTTTTATCGCTCCACAGTTTTAACACTCTTCTCTCTTTTTTTTTTTTTTTTTTTTTTTTTTATGAGAAACTGCGAGACATCCGACGCTCAAGACGTCTTGATGCAGGTGGTCTCCGGCTCACTGACAATTCCAAAACTGATCTTCAATCTCGGGTCGAATGAGAAACGGACAAGAAAATTTCGGTTTTTTTTTTCTCTTTTAAACAGATGAAATTACTTTTTTCTTCTTATTTTTTTTTTTTTTTTTTTTGTAAAAAAAAAAACCTAACACGAAAAGAAAAAAAAAAAAAAGAAAGGGCATGGAGGGTGGTCGATGTTCGTGACAAAGAACAGCAGCTTCAGATCAGGAAGTTTTGGTCTCTTTTACTTTTCACATTTTCCCTATTTTCCCTATTTTTGAAACGGAGATTTTGACTTAAACCGTCCAGATGTTGATATTGTTATTGTCCTTTATTTATTTATTTATTTATTAAGTGATACGGTTAGGCAGATAACTCGACAGGGTTGCTTTCTCGCACGCGCGCTCCTCTCCCTCCCTCATTTCTTTAACTCTTATTTCGAACTGTTGTTGTTGTTCCGCTTACCCATCCATCCAGCTGGACTGTGCAAGCAGAAGCCCAGAAGGAAAAAAAAAAAAACGCTGTAATTATAGAGCCATTGAAAAAATTTTTTTTTTTTTTTTTTTTGGTAGTTCACTTTTCTCTTTCATCCCCCCCCCCCCCCTCCTTACCACGTCTTTTCTATGTGCTCATAAAGGCCAAAAGAAAAAGAGAGGAGCATGACGCGGCTGGAATTTTTCAAACCAAAAATTAGAGATACAAAAAAAAAAAAAAAAAAAAAAAAGGGAAATAGAGACGGGAGCACGGCTGATTGACGGAATAGCAGTTTTGAAAAAAATAAAAATAAAAAAAAAAAAAAAGCCCCAAAGAGAGAGCCTCAGGTGACGTTTGGTGGTTTAAATAAAAAAAAAAAAAAAAAAAAAAGCCCAACATTTCCTTCGGCCTGCGTTACACAAACAGTGTCACTACCCGACTTCTGGAGAAAGAGAGAAAATAAGATGGGATTAGAAGATGACGGGCCAAATGTCAAGAAGGAACGGATCGTCGTTTATCAGCATATTAACGCTCCGACAGATTCTCTATACTAACACGGAGGACGAGCGTCGTCGTAGAATTCCGTCACGGAGAGTTTAAGTTGTATGGAAGAAGAAGAAGAATAACAAAAAAAAAAAAAAAAAAAAAAAAAAAAAAAAATGATTGAACGGCATCGAAAAAAAAAAAAAAAAAGACGTTTTCGGGTTTTGTAGTTTTCTGCTTCTACGATTATCAGTCGGTAGCAATCGACGGAGGGGACCGCGGAGAGGTGACAAGTCATCCGTCATCTTTATCTGAGGATGGCGGCGTCAGGGACCCTACCACTTCTATGGCGGTGCGACCGCCGTTGATGCAAAAACAAAAGAAAACAACAAAAAAAAAATGGTAGAAATGGAAGTCAAACGAGTGCGCACGCGGGATTTCCATTAGGATTCTCCGGTTCTGACGGGGGCCGAAAAGGCCACAAAAAAACAAACAAAAAACCAAAAACACAACGAGCTCAACAAGATGAAAAGATGAAAACCCCTACAAGAAAAAGGTAATCAAATACAAGAGCGTAAATGTACGAAAACATTTTCAAAGATCGACGGAAACGATAAAACGGAATTAGGTACGTACAATTCCGATGCGTTTCTATTTTTAACACTTCGAAAAAAACTTGTTTTAAAGAACAAAAAAAAAAAAAAAAAAAAAAAAAGAAAGAAAGAAAAAGGTCTCAAAATGTGATGTATAGGTGAATGGCCATCTTTTCCCCCCTGACGATTAACACGTAGCTAATGGAGCGTGTCTAATTGCACGGCAAAGTAGTTACAAGGTTTCCAGGTCGTTTGGTTCAATCCCCCCATGTTCTCTTTTAACACCTTCTGGTGTAACGGAGGGCAGTGTGCAGACACACGGTACACACACCGATGGAAACAAGAGAGAAACACGCCGTGCATCGCAGCACAGGTGCAATAGCTGAAAACAAACATTCGCCAATTATACGACACGACAAAGTCCATTCATTTTTCATGTGTTCTCGTCGCTGTTGGGGTTTTTGTTTCGTATCGGTCACTTGAATTTTAGAAGGAAAATACAAAAATCTTAGGATAAAGAAAAACAAAACGAATGAATCCGAAAATGTAAAAGAGAAAGAGAGAGAGAAAAAAGAAAGAGGCCAACGACTCTTAACAACCGAGTCGGGGATGCCGTGTTCATTTATATTTATTTATTTATTATTATCATCATTTTTTGTTCTCTCTCTCTCTCTCTCTCTCTCTCTCTCTCCCTGGGTTCCTTCGCCTTTTTAATTTGTGAAGTGTAGCCGCTAGGAAACAACAACAACAACAACAACAACAACAAACGAAACAAGTGGAAGCGTCGCTATTCAATAGAGGAACGGACGAAATACACTATACGAGTTGTAACACGTGCAAAAGGAGGCGGTTCTCTGTCTCGTTCATTACGACAGGAACGAGGCAAAAAAAGCCTCTCTCCCCCCCCCCTCCCCACAAAAAAAGAGAAACAAAAGAAAAAAGAACACGAATTCCCGGAGCCCCGGTCTTTGAGTTTTTCAAGTGGATAGGCTGCGCTATAGTTACAACCCAGCCCATTGAGTCTGTTTTTCGTGTACATTTCTTTCTTTTCTTATTTCGACTTCTTGTTTTTTTTTGTTTTGTTTTTTTAAAAACAATTCTCAGTTTTGCTCACGGGCGTACCTCGCGTTCCTTTCTTGGGCAAGCACCGAGGGCGCCCGCAAAACGCAAGGTGTTTTTGGCCCCGACACCTTGACGGTGAGAAGAGGACCAGGTATTTTTTTTTTTCTTAGACGTTAAGGTTCAAAAGTAGAGAACGTAAACGATCGTCTGAAATAAGTTGGTCGACGACGAGGAAAAAAAAAAGACGACAAAGGAAACTCTTTAAAAAAACAAAAATCCAGCCATTCCGTAAGAAAAAAAAAAAAAAAAGAAAACAACAAACTGCAAACACCTCGAGGCTTTCTGGTCTAATTGAGCTCGGCCCCTAGCCACGGCGACAACAAGACAACAACAGGAAAACCAAAAAAAAAAAAAAAAAAAAAAAGAAATAAGAAGAATGATATCATAAACAACGCAACAACAACAACAAAAGCTAAAAAAAAAAAAAAAATACTAATAATAATTAAAAAAAAAAAAAAATAAGAAACAACAAAAACAAAATAATAGATCTTTTCCCCGTTTTCTTTCCCCACCTTAGGTCCGCTGACATGAAATCGACCGCATTCGTGCACTCCCAAACAATCGTCACGGAACTCTCTTCCGTGAGCTCCATCTTATTATTTCAAGGGCTATTCTTTGATAAATTGATTGAACCAACATTTTTTTTTCTTTTTTTTTTAAAGATAGAAAAATTCAAAAAGACAATTGATGATACGGTTGACTATCAATCGTGTGTTAGAGTTTCATCATAATCTCCAAAAAAAAATAGGAGGGGAGAGGGATTTATATCAACCGTTACTCATTTTTTTGAAAATTATGTATCCCCCTCCGATTTCCTAGCGCGTATCTCTTTACCCCCTTGCCCTTATCCCAAACCGATAGACTGTCATGTCGGTCGTGAAATGCCCAAGGGCTGCGACCGCAACAACGATGCGACTCGGGAGTTCGTGGCGGTTGTAACGTGTAAAACCCCCCCAAAACAGGTGCTGTTCAACCCTTGGCATTTTCTTTTTGTCTGAGCTATTTGCCCTGTCTCGAAACCAAAGAAAAAAAAAAAAAACAGAAAGGATTTAAAGAAGAGTTTCAAAAAAAAAAAATTCCCGAGTCAAGTTCATTCCAAACATTTCTCCGACTTTGTCTTTTCTTCAAACGGCGATCGCGATGCATATTTCAATCCAATTAGAGTCTTCATTCCCCCTCCCCCCTGAAGACGGACGGCTAGGAGGTAAAGCTCCTTTGCGCATAACTCGCTCAAGTGTCTTTTCCACATTCCCATAGGCCCAACTGAAACACGAAGAATTTCTTTTTACAGCTGCCACGTCGACTGCCCTTCTAAATGTTATGAAGCCAGGTGCAAGAGACAGGCGAGAAACATATAAGAGATGAGTGGACACTCAAGAAATGAACGTAAGAAAAAAAAAAAAAAAAAAAAAAAAAAAGCCCTACGACTCAATTAGCAGGTATTGTGAAAACGTGATGTTTTTCAGCCAATCAAAAAAAGAGATGCGTTTACGATTACCAACAAACGCTTCAGCTTATGTAA
This sequence comes from Daphnia carinata, assembly GCF_022539665.2. Classification (NCBI taxonomy): domain Eukaryota; kingdom Metazoa; phylum Arthropoda; class Branchiopoda; order Diplostraca; family Daphniidae; genus Daphnia; species Daphnia carinata. The sequence goes on from NC_081333.1 coordinate 8,549,500, forward strand.
AAAGGATGAAGCATTTTAGAATTTTTCTCCTCTGTTTGATTATTGTTCAAGCAGAAGAAAAAAGAAAATCCTATCGATCGCCGGTACGCAACTAAATCTCGAGAAAGAGAGATAAGAAAAAAAAAAAAAAAAAAACCCATATTGCTCCGCATGGGGTACAAATGCACCTCCGCGTTTACCTGTCTTTCCTCTCTACAGTCAAAACACACGTACGGACAGTTACCGAGTGTGACATAGCGCCTGATGGCGTGACGCACGCAACAACGTCCAAAACGCCATTTAGACATCTGCATACGGGCTGGTTGTACTGTACGCGCCTATTCTATTCTTGTTTTTCACGGCACTCTTTTTCTTTTTTAAAGATCATTTTCACACACACAAAAAAAAATAAATAAATAAATAAATAAAAATGGTTGATACATCACGAGGATTGGGACGTTTTGGAGAGGGACAGGACGCGAGAAAGCGCCCAAGATTGCGCTTTGATGTATGCGAAGAAAAGGGGTGGCGCAGCGTCACGACTGCTGCTTGTTTAATTCGTTTCAGAGAACACTATTTACGAATATTACCCCATCCCCAAAAAAGGAGGGTGCAACAGAGAAACAAATAACAATAATCAAAAGAAAAAAAAAAGGATAGTGAGAGTGAGAAAAGCAAAGAAATCTCACTCAAGACTGTTGACTGAAGAGAGATAGAGGCAAAACGCTTGGCGTGATCTGTCCGTCAGCGCAGACGAACACGAAGGACACCCCGAAGTCAAATGGTTTCAAGTTAATCGCGCCCTCATTAACGCATTCAACAGGGAAAGAAAAAAACAAAAACAAAAAAAAACGAATGTTTTTTCTCAAGTTTTTCATTAATCACACAGCCCATCAAATAATCAAACGGTAAAAAAAAAAAAAAAAAAAAAAAAAAAAAAGGGGGGGGGCATCGTTTACTATTTGTGTGGGATGTCACTCGATTGAATTACGAGTTGCCTGAAAGACTCCGCTCTTCCATTAACGCGTCCATTAGCTTTCGAACAAGTTTTCAAACCGTTTTCTTTTTTCGTCATCATTAAAGAAAAAAAAAAAAAAGAAAGAAAAAAGAAAGAGAAAAAGCGAGACGTGATGGCAGTGCCGATTTTGGTGGTCTCGTGGGTTCGCTGATGTAGAAAGAAAAGAGAATGGACCACGGCCAGACAGATTGGAATCGCTGTTTTGGACCGATTCATTGCGTCGCACGCCATCGCCATCGCCTACACCGAAAAACAAAACAAACAAACATGTCCGACCATTTCCTCCGCGTTCTCACTACGGATCGAAAAAAGAAAAAAAAAAAAAAAAAAAAAGAATATTTCCACAGTCCATCCATCTCAAAGTGTAACTGCTATGGAAGTCTTCCGACAATCGGATAAAGCACGCGGACCAACGACGCCAGAGCAGGGCCACATCAGTCGGCCACACGCACATCGTGGAAACTTAGCAAGCAAGAAAAAAAAAAAAAGAAAAGAAAAGAAAACGAGGAGCTAAAAAAGAAAAAAAAAAAAAAAGGCGGACGCATTTCTGAAAAAGGAACGATGGTAGGCAGAAGAACGTTTTGTTGATTGAAATAGAATTTCCAATTTCCATTCCAATCGAGAGAGAAAATAGCGGCAAACCCACAAAAAAAAACAAAACGTACCGAATGGAACAAAAGAGAAAACGGACGTCAAAGATAAAAAAAAAAAAAAGGCCAAACGACTGAAGAGAGAAAGAGAAAAAAAAAAAAAAAGGAGATTTTCCATCCATCCCCCCCTCCTCAAAAGAAAAAAAAAGCCGTTTCTGTTGTAATGTTTGTATAACTGCATATCGATCGTTCGGGAAAGGATCGGTAAGCCCCCCCCTCCCGAAAATTGAATCCCCACATATACAGTAGAAACAAAATTCTCTTTCAACTTGCAAGATTTTGTGCATCCCAATTTTTGTTAGCCTTTTTTTTTTCTTTAACAATTTCGAGGCCAAAAAAAAGTACAGACGGCGAGAAATTTATGTGAATGTGTGCTACAAACTTGCATTGCAACCCGAAAGAAATAAAGAACGCCCCTAGTCAGTTGGTTTTTTTTTTTTTTTTAGATGATCGTTCTTCAGCGCTGGAGAAAAGTAGCAGCTGCGTGTGTGTGTGTCGAGTGGCGATATGCAAATCGTGTTACACGCAACGACGGAAAAATAAATAGGCCTTCGCAACCCCCTTCTTTCTTTCCCTATACACTAAACCGAAGTGAATTGACATTTGCCAGTGAGCATAAAGCGAATAGAAAAAATCGGACGACAAACATTGACACCAGCTCTGGTGAGATGTGGGGGGGGGGGGGGAGTTAGGTACGAGACCAATGAATAAAATAGAAAGGGGAATAGAAATGCAAAAAAAAAAAAAAAAAAAAAGACGAGGACTAGCCGATACCCCCGTCGAACGGCTGGCCCGCAAATCGGCGGGACAGATGCAAAGCAGTTGATTATGCATGAACGTCATTCATTGCTGACAGTTGTGTTACGAGCGGATCTTACGACCAACTATAATAGCTATATGGCAGTGTTATACGAATATAAAGGGTGGAGCCGGTTTCGAAGGGGGGGGGGGGGTGAGCCCAGCAAAGATGCAAAAAGAGGACAGATCTTTCTAATCGCTTCTAAATAATAGAAGAATGTGATAAAAAAAAAAAAGGATTGGCGACTTACAGTCTTTGGAGCTGGCCCAGCGTCGTGAACACCAAGTCCGGGATGTATTGCAGTTGGTTATTGCTCAAACGCCTATATTCCATAAATAACGAAATAACGTTAGTATCAATAAAACTAATAATAAGCCATAAACGACGTTGCCGATTTTCTCTCTCTCTCTCTCTCTCTCCACTTCTCATTTTCGCCCTTTTTATTTATTTTTTATTTTATTTTTTTTTAAAGAAAGTCAAGTCTCCGTGGGTGGACATTCATAATCGAATTTTTGCCACGGGGAGGAGGAGGAAACAACAAGCAAATTCTCTTTGGGTATCCATTCTCACTTTTTTTGCTTTCTTGTTTTTGAAATTTTTGGCGTCGTTCCCAGTCGTTCGGGGTCATTAAATTGTGTGGCATACGGTCGAATAGGATTTTAGAAAATAAAAAGAAAAAACGAAGAAAATGGAAAGGAAAACAAGACGAAGACGACGAAAGAAGAGAAGCCACTTGAGGGTTATCTAAAGCCCTGCGTGCGGTGGCAATCCCGGGGACCTATACGGGGGGATTATGGTTCGCCTTAACGACCGAACAGCTCGTGAAGGTCCATCACAATTGAGACGGTTGCTGGCCCTTATTTTTTTTTTTTTTTCTTCTTCCCCTCGATGTGGCTTAGTAAAAGTCATAAAAATGAAAAATAAAAACTGCCAAACAGCCAAAATAATTTGTCGACCTTGGTCCGATCCCGTTTTTTTTTTTTTTTAATGCAATGAACGACGTAATCGTTCCCGTCTAGCTTCTCCTGCCCGCCAATTTACTTACGACCAGAAACTAGTCGTTATTATTATCATTATTTCATCACGGCAAGCATCGCGTGCCTCCTATACGACCATTACTATCAAAACCGAAAGGAGGAAAAACAACAACAAAAAAAAAAGAATAATCGAAGATGATTTTGATAGAAAAATCAAAGAGCCTACAGGCGGGAATTTGAGATCCCTGCGTGTTTATTTTTTTTTCCTTTTGTTTTCTATCGGGCTAGTCAATAAATATAGACACGGTTCAGAGATTCGTTATGCGCAAGATATCATGACTTTTGACTTGAAGGGGGGAAAGCAAATAATAAAAAAAAAAAAATCAAATAAAAACGCGGGAAGATGGAGGAAAAAAAAAAAAAAAAGAAGAAAAGAATAACGAGAAATGATGAGGCGTAATTCTTTGTTGCCATTGCTGCTGGACCCTTGTAGGGCCATCTGGAATAAGAAGGACAGCAAAGAGCAGAAGGAGAAGAAGAAGAATGAATGAGATAATCCGAACACAAGAGTTCGTGATTCCAATCGGCAGCCGGCGGCTAGATGAACGCCCCTTTACACGCTGATTGACCCGAGCCGAGTCGTGCGCAACAACGACAAACAACAACAACAATAACGCCAGCGGAGTAGTTGTGGCAGGAATTTTTTTTTTTTTTTTTTTTTTTAACGAAGAAAAAAATCTCAATGCGCTCCCTTTGGAAAAACACATTTTTTTTTTTTTTTTTTTTTTTAAACTTGAGTAATCTAATTGAATCAGATCAAAAAAGGTTCGAATCAACTCCTCCCTTTTTCTCTGTGTGTATTCAACTGACAGAAAGAGAGAGAGAGAGAGAGAGAGAACAAAAAAATTGGGCCTCGGCTGCGCTAATCGCTGCGATCGAAGCTCAATTGTCACGGCCCCAAAAAAGGACATCCGGGCTCGAACGCCCCATCTCTCCCCCCGTTCGTTCTTTTTTTTTTTTTTTTGTTTAAAAAACATTAAAAGAAAAAAAAAATAAATTTATTCTTTTTCAACGAATGAGGTGGAAAGGAAAAGAAATACTTAATATTCCCGCGCGCTGTTCGGGAAATGTATAACCCGGCCAAACGAGCTCGTGACTTTCGGCCGATGTCAGGACGTGAATGAGGAAAGACAAACCTGGTGGGCTACGTGTTTATGCTGTTGTACTTGGCAATCTACCCCAAATGGCTAACTCGAAGAAAAAGAAAAGGAAAAAAAAAAAACAAAATAAATAAATAAAAAACCAAAAAAAAAAAAAAATCCTTTCTGGCTGCAATTCAAGAGAACTAAAGGGGGGTGCGGAAAAAGGAATGCGCCAGGGCGAACGGATGACGTATGCGCAGGCACGAGGGGTCGTTGACGAAGTGACAGAAACACCAACGTCACCCCGATGCAATAAAAAAAAATTAAGGATGGAGAGAGAGAGAGAGAGAGAGAGAGAGAAGTCCACGCACCAAAAACGCCTGACCAAATGGAATTGTTTCTTACTCGGCAGAACTAAAATACCTTGCGAAAAATGCAACAATCAGTTTCACGTTTCAATTCCACCCCACCGCCCAAAGAACCGAAACTGACAAGCGCACGCAAAACGGGGTCTTGCTCTTTGATTCAATCTCTTTCATTCTCTTAACTATTTAATTTAAAAAAAAAAAAAAGAATTTTATTCTATTTTGAACGTAGACCTCATTTTCACTTGCACAGAATTGAATGATTTTTAAAGTTCTTCTTAAAGAAAATGTCTGCTGGTTTCTTCTTTATTCAGAACGCTTCGCTCTCTTCGAACTCTGTGCAATGGGGAAAAAGAATGAGAACAAGTCCAGCTGGGTTTTGATGGATCATCTGACATTGGCCTTGGCTATGGCACCGGACCCCCAAACGAAATTTAAATAAGGTACCGAGGGGAAACAACGGGGCCACAAATCAGGTGTCTTGCGAACGAGATAATAAACGACGCTGCAAGTCAGAGATGAAGGATTGACTCTTGATGGAGTTGCCCTTTCGTCTTGCATCTGTCACCCAGCCATAGTTTGCTCGCTTTCTGCTCTCGGTTGACCCTCGCCAGTGCCATGACGGCCACATCTTTTTTGCCCTTGTATAGAAAAAGTTCGGTTACGGTGCACAAGAAACGCGCACACCATTTTTTTTTTTTTAACAAAAAAAATCACCCAAACTAGTCGACGGCCTCTCTCCGTTCTCAGAGAGAGAGAGAGAAACATTTTTTATTTTCGCGTATGAAAATAAAAAAAAAAAAGGTCTACCCTATACATTCCCATCTGATACGAAGGATTTAAGAGCCACCGCTGCCGACGCCGCTGTCGCCTACGCCCTCTGATCAAAATCACTCGGGCAGACAGTGAGAGAGAGATAGAATGGAAAAAAATGTATACGTAGCAATAGATATGAAGTCTTTCTCAACCGTCAACCGTCATCGCGTTTGTGTATACAAACGGTTGAGACCTTCCATTCATTCTATTCTATTTTTTTTTTTTTTTTTACGATCGGACAGGGAGAGAGAGAGAGAGAGAGAGAGAGAGCTCACCGAGGGGTGCAATAACTAATTAAAATGTTAATCAAGATTACGGACGCTCTAGCTCTACACGACAGAATTGCTCTTGTTTGCTTGTACGCCAAACAAAATTGAATAGCGCGAACGATAGTTATCCCAATTCCCAAATGAAAGGCGACTCCAAATGGCCTCACACTCTGAGCCTTTCTTTAACACAATTGTTCTGCACACAACAACATGCAACCCGTGTGAGAAATTTCCATCATTTTCCGTGCTGACTCACTGACGGATACATGCAATGAAAGACATTCAAAAACATTTTCATTCGTCTGGCCCTTGAGCGATTTTTCTATAAACACATCAGCTGATCAACCCCCAACAGAGACACGTACTAAGAATTTGGCTGGTCTCGTGAAACCGACACGCCCAACAACGTTACAGTTGTTTACACAAACTACCTGACGGCCAGATAACGTCATCCGGGGTAATTGAAATCAACCCCGTTCGGTACTGAAGCACGCGAGAAATAAACAAGCGAAAGTGGATTGGTTGATTTTTACTTACAGGATTCGTAGATTGGTGAAGCCTTCAAAGTCCGAGCTCAGCAAACTGGTCAGGTTGTTGCCTTCCAAATTTCTGCAAAAAACAAAATCAAACGGAAAGAATCCTTTAGAATGCAATCAAAAAGACGTACAACACACACAAACATACAAAGTGGAGGGGGGGGGGGGACTGCGGATAAGATTCTCTTTAAAGAGTCGAAATTCAATTCTCCAAAGTGGCCATGTTTCTCTTCAAAAACAAAATAAATAAAATAAATAAAGAAAAACTACCCTCATCTATATATATAAAAAAAAAACGAGTGATGGTCAAGAGGTTCTTCTTCGAAAAAAATATCAGACCGTATATAAAACAACCGCCTTTTTTTTTTTTTTCTTTTCCCCATTGAAGAGATAGCACACCAGAGTTACCCATTTGCTTGGACGATGTGTTTGGGCTTGGTGGTAACAAAACTTTAACGGAAAGTAGTAGTAGAGAAAGAAGAAAAAAAAAGAAAACGTAATAGAAAGCTAGAGAAGAGCTTTTTAGCTAAGTGCATGTGTAAAAAGGTTGTTGTTGGTGTGTGTCTGCTGGCCGACGACACCGCCACGCAGACGACAATATCATCACAACCGTGGAAATGTTTTTCGTTTTGCCTTTTGGGCCCCGTAACAACTGGACGAAGAGAAACAACTACAATGAAATTTCTGGAACAACGCAAAGCTCCCACCGTTGTGCTAGACATTCCCTTTAAAAAAAAAAAAAAAAATAATAATAATAATAAAAACCCTACATATATACGCCCGTCTGTCGCACATAAGACAGGGCACGTTGCTGCCTCGTAAGAGAAAATTCAAACGCAAATATAATGAAATGATTTTATTTTTTTTTCACTACGACGTCATGTTGTATAATTCGAGAAAAAATAAAGCGTGTCGTAAAGATGTGTTCGACCAGCAAGTGACGTTTCCCGATCAGACCAGCTAAAAAGCAAGCGCATACTCCGCCCTCTCTCTCTTTCTTATTGAAACTCCTCCCTTCTCACGCGTAGTCTTTTGTTAGTTTACCAGCTCCGACTAATGGATTTTATTAGAGGTTTGTTTTTTTTTTTCCCGATGTGTGTGCGAGTTGTGTAGAAGAGAAAACCACCAAGCGCGCACTCGGTTTCGCCCGGTTTTCGTCTGCGTCCTTCGACTTGATGAGCTCTGAATGGGGAGGGGGGGGGGGGGGGGTAGCAAGAAGAAGCACTGGATGTGTTGCGCGTCGTAACCGCGCCCTTGCCAACTCCATACTATTCAAGTTCTGTTCTTTTCTTTTTTTTTCCTAATCAATCACGAGTGGCTTTTCTTGTTCAGTATTTTTTTTTTTTTCGGCTCCTCAACCAATTAAACCATTTGATAGGGCGGGTGCGGTCGATCGAAACACGATCCAAACGGGCCATTCGTTGATGAATTCTGCCCGTCAGATTGTGTGTCCTCGTTGTTCGTAAGTCCGTCTCGTGCCCCCCTCCATTCCCGCTTTTTATTACCTAATGTCTCATTGTTTTCGTTGTTGTTTGAACTCTGATCGATCCCGTGAGAGAGGGAAGGAACTAGGACCGAAAATGAAAACCCCGCGTGCGTATTTGGTGTTGCCACTTTGGATCAAGCAAGGCGATAGTCATTGATGCGACAAGAACCATTCAAACGAGCCAAATCAACAGAAGAAAAATAAAAAATTGCTCTAAAAAAGGGAAAAAGCCCATCACACAAACACCAGCAGTTCGTGACACCCGAAACCGCAGAACACGGTTTCAAAAAAAAAAACAAACAAATAAAAAACGGGACAGGGCGGACGAAGGCGAAAAAGCCGCATATTATTCATTTAACTAAAAAATAGAAAATCGTAAAAACTAGTCCCTAATCGGTCAACTGGAAACCAAACAAGTGCGAAATATCATTTTTTTTTTTTTTTTTTTTGGAACGCTGGATGGCGAAGTTCGTTGTTATCCAACCGTAAAATCATCCCAGTTTTTTTTTTTCGTGACTAATCGATTCGAGGTCAACTTGTTTTCCTACTGATCACGTAGATTTAAACAAATTATTTAAAACCGGGAATTTTTTTTTTTTTTTTTTCGCCTCAACGTTTGTCTATACACAAATGTGACTGTGGTAAATAGATGGGTTCAAAAGTATCAGGGCGACACACAAGGAAAATAGACTATTGTTCTTTTCGGCGTATAGGAAGCAATCACTTAAGAAGAAAAACGTCGACAAAAATCAGAGAGATACAGGGTAGTACTATGTATATATGCGAAGCATGATTTTGAGGGGGGGGGGGGACGGTCCGTCTCGACTTTCTTTAGTGGCGGGGGGAAGTAATCTGTCGCGACGTAGGGACGCGCCATCCCTACACTGAACTATACAAGCCCGTTCTTTTTTTTCCCTCTCTTTTGAGATCCATCGATGAATTCCACTCGGAAAGAAATGAAGGGCAAAACGAAACAAATGTCTTCCATTGAGTTCGCTCTATTGGTTGATGACTCTTTAAAAAAAAAAAAAAAAAAAAGGGAACCCATCTTTAGTTTCAAAGAGTTCATCATCCTTCCATTTGAAAAGTATTGAAAAAATTCCAATCACATCGTGTCGATTTATCCCTATGTACAATATGAAATACAACTACAATGCGGAAAAAAGCCTCCGCCCTCTCCCGAAGCAAAGTCTCAAAAGCCAATCATCTGTGGGATAAGCGGCCGAAAATGGACGGAATTTAACGGCTGTGATTGAAGCGGACGACGTGGGCCAAGAAACGGGGGGAAGGAGGGGGACGTTGAACAATAAAGAAAAGAAATAATAAAAAAAAAAAAAAAAAAAAGAGGTCCTTTTGAAAACGAAGAAGATGACAAGAACCACAAGAGGAAATCATGTGGGAGACCGGGGAACGAGTGGCCGATTATTTCATTGACGGCCTCGCCCTTTTCTTCTTTTGACTCTCTTCATATTGTTCTCTATTTCTCTCGCCGGACTAGAATGGGACTCGTGTCAAGTTTGAGACGTTAACTCCTCCTACACCACTCGCCTTCGCCAACAGGCTTTCAATCTAATATAGAAAGCATCCCGTTTGTGAAGCGTCCCTCCAAGACGGGGCCAGTTTCTCTTTACTTTGCCCATCTTCTCTGTATCATGACAATGAAAACAAGCAGCGTGTTGAAAACAATTTCCGTCCTGACTTTTTTTTTTTTTCTCATCCAAATAGAAAGATAGAAAAAAAAAAAAAAAAAAAAAAAAAAAAAAAAATAGGTCGGTGTAGATGCTGGGCCGCAATGGCTTTCATCCTGTTTCCAGCTCAAACGAAATGAGGCCCATTCAACGTAAATTCCAAGCCTCCACTGGCAATTGCTTACAATTTTCATTCTCTATTTAAACTACTACAAATTTTCTTTCCTTTTCTCGCCCATTCATTTTTCTTTTCACACGCTAAAACTTGGTCATGTCACTGCACTTCGCAAAGTACGCCTTCAAGTCTTCGCCGATTTCCACGAAACATAAAAGTGACCCCATAAAAAGAGAACGAATTCATTAAAACTATCAAACTTCTTCTTTAAAGGTCACAAAGAACGAAGTCATTGGTTATGCGTCCGCGAATGAAAACAAAACAACGCATCCGCAAAGATAAAAAAAAAAAAAAAAAAAGTATGACATCATTTAAAAGAATTTTTTAAAATATATTAGAAAAGGAAAAAAAAGAAGAAAAACGTGGGGTGTGAAAAAAAAAAACACTTGCATTTTGCCTCTCGTCTGTCGACACATTCCTGTTTCGAAGCTAAAGATATCGTCGCTTACGACACCGCTAGAAACTGCGGAATGTCTTAGTTTTTGCCCTGTCTCTTTCTTCACCTTACTGCAGCCGACATAATCCATCGACACGGATAGGATGTCACGAACTTTTTTTTTTTATTGTTGCTGTAGTTCTTACTGTCGTGATCGATTACAGGGACACCTGACTAAAGGGACAATAAAAAGAGAAGGGGAAAAAAAAAAAATAAAAGGAGTTTGAATCCGTTGCAACGAAAAAGAATCAAATATCGATTCACTTCCTCGAACATTGAAAATTTCAAATAAAGAAAGGAAATGTGGCTATCCAAAATGATGGATGTGCTCCGTCTAAACCGGCAGCTGTTTCAATGACGAATCTAATCAAGACAGATTGCGTGAACATCAAGTTCATGTTCCTTTTTTTTTTCTTTGTCCATCAGGCGTTCGCCAAAGAAAAATGAACCAGACACCAAGAGCTTACATGACCAAGAAAAGAAATACATTCAAAATATTTCCAAAAAAAAAAAAAAAAAAAAAAGCCATAAAGAGCCTTTGCAGCAAGAGCAGAACCAAGTGCCTACACTCACGATGGAGTAGTCATTATTGGGATTGGTGCGTATCGGGATAAGCTAAAAACGCGCTATCCATTCGCCAATAAAAAAAATGCCTTAAAAAAAAAGGAGGGAAAGAGATAAATTATTGTTCGCATTTTTTCCAGCTGTTCCAAACCCTTTTTTTTTCGATATGACAAATTGATGTCCCGCAGTGAAAATTTTCCGCCTTTTCTGGGTTTGACATTCTCTTTCGTTTTGCATGTCTCGACCTTTTTTGAATGGATAGATTCGTGTCCACCATCTACTCATTTTTCTGCTTTTTCTTACACCGATTCGCATGTCTGTATTTAGGCAAAAAAAAAAAAAAAAAAAAAAAAATACGAAGAGGAGAAACCTCATCCAGGTGGACCTGAAATCGCAAACGCCCTTTTGCCATACAAGGAGCCACGAATTGACACTTTGAAAATGAGTCTGAAAAATGTGCAACGTGACGTGGCCAAATAACAGAGACACTCCATTTACCCCGCAACCCACCATCGCCTTTAACAACAACAAAGATACAAAAAGCCATTCGTTAAAAATTTTTTGTTTCCCGCGGGCGGCCAACGTCAATTAGTTAGAACTCAAAACAAAACAAAAAAAAAAAAAAAAAAAAAAAGGTTTTTATTTTGTTAGAAGAGAAAATAAGATAGAGCTTAGCCTAGAAGGTACGGTAGACACTTGGGTGGGCTTCATTAGCGACACTACTTGGCTCAGGTAAGAGGCTAATGTCAGTCCATGCGTATGCAGTTAGAGAGATAGATCGAGATGGAAATAAAAACAAAAGAGAACTACGCATTAGCCACCCCGCAGATACAATTGGCTCTGGGACTGTGGCTCGATCTGGAACATGGCTACGATCGATATCAATTGTAGGATACTACATGACTTTCTCTTATTCCCTCCATCAAGTTGAATATTGATCCAGTGGGAGCTCTCACACATACACACACGCAAAAGTAGAGACTGTCCAAACAAAATCAGACACGCAATCTCACTCAAGTTGCGCAGCAGACGGCCACGAGTTGGTTTTCGACGATACATCATCAATATAAACAGCAAAAAGAAAAAAAAAAAAAAAAAAAAAAAAAGGCAATATCGTTGTTGACTCGGAGGTGCGGCCACGATATGATTGGCAACGTACAAGACCTTCAAATCTGCGCCCACTCTATTTTCTTGTATGAAAAAAAAAGCTGTTCGCAAGATAAGGGAGTGCAAATATTATTGCTTCGGATTTAAGAGGGGCGGAGGTGTAGGAGGACTTTTGGGATTAGCTCCACGTCGCATGAATCATTCACACACACACACAAGCAGCACTTCCAAAAAAAGCAAGCAGTGCGGGACGTAAATATAGCTCGCGATGTTGAAACAGCCGTTAGCGAATGCAGGAATTTGACATCGTACACGATATTGAACCAAAGACCAAAAAAACAAACAAATGGAATTCGAAATTAAATCCCCCCCCCCCCCTCTTTAAAAAAAAAAAAAAAAAAAAAAAAACTAAATGTAATCAAAAATTGGTGAGAAGAAGATCCGGGTCAACCCTCACTATCTCCCACGAGACTTTTTCTTTCTTTTTTTTTAAATCCCGAATTTGATGATTCATTAATTTTAATTCCTCACGTGTTGATGATGACCAAGACCAATTCTGAGAGAGAGAGAGAGAGAGAGAGAGAGAGAGAGAGAGAGAGAGAGAGAGAGAGAGAGAGAGAGAGAGAGAGAGAGAGAGAGAGAGAGATCGGGAGATGATAGGATGTAAAAGAAAAAAAATAAACAAACCAACATATCTTGCACGACGATTCACGAAGGCCAAACAAAAAATAGTGATAAATTGTACATCTTTTTTTGGGCCTAGCAGACAACTTAGTCCTTTTTACGAGCCAGTCAACGGCGACAACCAAATCAAAAAAAAAAAAAATATGAAAACAGAATTTCTTTTAAGCAGCTGCAAGAAACAACAAGATGATAAAGTTGAAGAAGACGAACGACACGCACCACTACACGCAGCCGATTCTTGTTAACCATTCTTCGGCAGCAACAAGCGGTGTATACACATTTCCCTTATATGGTGGCCAACACATTTGAGCTTTCAAAAATATTTAAAACGATTCCACTACTTTAGGGATTAAAAAAAAAAAATGGGGGAAGATTCTCACAAAGCTTTATTCCTACTATGAAAAAGAGATTTTTTTTTTCCTTTTTACTATTTTATTATTAAGCTACCGCTTTTTTTTTCGGAATCAAATCCTGCCTGTCGGAATGTGTTACTACCCCCCCCCCCCCCCCACACACACAGAAAATAAAAAAAAAATTTGAAACCATGAAGGAGAAGGGACTTGACAAATGGACTATATCATCCGGTCTGATCCCGCCACCGACTTTACTCAGTCACCGAAAATAGTGAAACTAAATATAAAAATTCAAAAATATAAAATATATAAATGGGAGGGGGGAATAAAAATAAAGGGGGGAAGGATCAAGAAGAAGAAAAAGAAAAAAAAAAAAAAAAAAAAACGAACTGAGATGCCTCTTTTATTCGGCGCACGTAACTTCCAACAGGAGCGTGTCGTTCCCAAAAGGAATTTTACACACTAAAAACAGCACCGCTCTCTGGCAAACGGAACCGTATAATGTTTCCTCAAGTTCGGGGGAGAGAATAAGACACCCTACAGTCGACCACTACTCCCCCCCCCCCCCACGCACCCCCCATTGAATCTATCCAACCCCTCATCGCATATCAAAAAAAGAAACACACACAAAAAAAGAGGAAGAAAAGGCTCACCATCATTCAATGTTGGTCTGACCATTGTCGCTGACAAATCTATCTACATATTTGGTAGTTATTTTCAACCTTTTAAAAAGGGTACAAAACAAAAGAATCTCCCCTCAAAAAAAAAGAAATGTCCTTTCTCAACATCCCCTACAATTTTCTTTTTTTTTTTCCATCCAGAATTCCTCGTAATTCTAATAATAAATAGACACTGGCATCAACTTCTTCTTCGTGTTTATAGCCGCGTAGGGCTGAATAAAAGAAAAAAACGGCAGATAAAAAAGCTTCTCTCTTTTCTTTTCGTTTACGATAAAAGGACAATTGAGAAAAGTGAGTGGGAAAAGCCGAATTCCCGACAATTTTTCTTCGTTTTTTTTTCGGGAGCACAGACAGATATGGCTTGCTAGCGATTGGATAAGCTGTCCTCCAATATCTATCAATGCCGGAGAAAATGTTTCCCGATAATAAAGAGCTCTGCCAAATTCGATTTTCTACATAGTAGCCCATCATCCGAAACAATCACGAACAAGAAAAAAAAAAAAAAAAAAAAAACAATGACAAACTCGTGATATGAACGACTTGAATTTCCTGCTAAGTATCAACGACGGCGAGTGGACTTGTCGAGAAACCCACCCCATCATGTGAACGTAGAGAGAGAAAAAAAAAAGGGCTGCCAACACGCAAAACCGGTTTGTTTACGACTAAAAACATGTGAACTGAATCGTTTCAAAAAAAGGCCCTGATTTTTCGTAGAATTCCCTATCGATCGATGACAATTTATACAACAAGACTTGAAAAAAAAAAAAAATGATTATCAATGCTATTGAGCACATGATCTGTTGTAGGCATACATACAAATATAAAATCGATAGGAAAACTTTGATTCACGGCAAAGTAACATTTTCTTTTCGTTATCTGGTGGGACCTACACGTAATAGTACAATAACACGAAGCTTATAAGAGTTCATCGGACGGGAGTTATATATTTCGCCTTATATAGACCTATCGATGGTGTTCCGACTACCCAAACTCGTCCTGATTGAATAACAAGCAACAAACGTACCGGAGAAAAAAAAAAAAAAAAAAGTCTTTTGCAAAATGAATGTCGGTCGGGAAAGAAACGAAAGCCTTTTTCTATATACGAGCGTTGAAAGACTAATCGAAATGTTTGGATTGACCAACGATGTAGTCTACACATTGAATCTTTGCAGCAGAGATGGGTCGGGGGAATTGATCGTTGCGTAAAAATTAGACGTCTCAATCAACATAACGGGGCAAACGCGTCTAATTAATGAACGAAAGGTTTAAAAAAAAAAAAAAAACAGTTGGTCAACGGGTCGAAGAGGGACAAGGTCAAATGGTGAAATTCATTCGTCAGTGACAAGAGACTATAAGCGTCGAGTTGATATAGTAGCCAGTCTATAATATGTTATACACTAAAACAATTTTTTTTTTGTTGCTCTCAACGCCGCTCGATTCCACACGCCATTTCCCGTCCCCCCAAAAAGTTTTCGCTTTCATGGGCGCTATAAAAAAAATAAAATAAGAAAAACATGCCACTGCCAGCCGGGCAAAGCAGACAAAAAAACAACAATGTCTTTACTACTAGTCGACCAATCCAATCTTGTTCTATACGGTGCTGCTATTACTACATCAACATGGGGAAAAAAACAAAACAAAACACAAAAAAACAACAACAAAAAAAAAAAAAAAAATAAATAGTTTGCAACCGTTTTTTTTTTTTATTATTATTATTTTTAGTGCGTTCGGTTCTGGATAGACTTTAAAAATAAATAAAGAATTCATATATAACGATTCACGTTATATGAACAACATGGTCGGCAAAAAGAAGAAGAAAAAAAAAAAAAAAAAAAAAAAAAAAAGGCGGCGTGCCAGTCACGCGACGGGGTGCTCGAGCACTATAGCATATTATTCGTTTTGATGATGGAAGCAATCGGTGATTCACGATTATAGTCCGGAGGGGTAGGAGCTCAGCGCACACCAGATCGCCAACACAGGGGCCGACAGAGGCCCAGAGGATGAATCGTTCATTGGCGAAATAGACTGAAGAGAAAACAAGTCGGGATGGGCAATCATTGAGTATTTCCGTCAGGCACACAAATCTTTTTTTTTTTTTTTTTTTTTTTTTTTTTTTTTACAATAAAATAAAAAAAAAAGAGATGCCGCTCTACGCTCGTTACGGAATAGAAGGAGGGAAATTTCCTTTTTCAGCTGGCGTGTTTTGTTTTTTGTGTGTGTGTGTGTGTGTGTGTTTGTTTCGTTTTTTTTTTTCCCCATAAAGATGGCAGGCTTCATCGAGTATTTACGGTCGGTAATCATCGCCGAGTTTGCAGCAATGAACTGGGAAAAATAAAGAAATCCTTTCAGACAATATTTCATTTGTTTTTCTCGTCGGAGACCGTAGCGAATTGTAACAACTCTGGAACTATTCCCGGAAAACATAAGAAACATATAAAAACGGGAAGGAAAGATGATCTATAACCCC
Source organism: Daphnia carinata (assembly GCF_022539665.2). Classification (NCBI taxonomy): domain Eukaryota; kingdom Metazoa; phylum Arthropoda; class Branchiopoda; order Diplostraca; family Daphniidae; genus Daphnia; species Daphnia carinata. The sequence goes on from NC_081333.1 coordinate 8,565,691, forward strand.
TATCTTCATTTTTAGGATTTTTTACGGTCTATGGTCTTCTTCTTTCATCGCCGACAATGTTGTTTGTAGAAAAAAGAAAAAAACACGAACGATCCGTTAAGCGAATCTCTGAACGTCGCAATCTGGTTTATTTCATTCGATCAACGTTCAATGATGTCGATGAAATTTAAAGAAAAAGATAATCAGCCTTTTCCTATGTAAAACGGCTGTAAAGAGCCGAAGGACAATCGTACCATTGTCAGCCGAACTCTCTCTCCCGATAAAATTCAAATAATTTTCCTCCAAACAGTGGGATATTAAACGAAATAGCGGGACTGGATTTGCATTCAAAGCATTTTTCCAACAACGTCCAAAGCGCAAAAACGATACGACCAACAATTTCGCTAAAAACACAAATTTAATTCTCAAAGATCCTCTCTCGCCAATCGATTCGTTTTCATTTTCGCATCGAGTCTCGTAAGTGGGAACCAAATAAAAACCAAAAAAAAACTAGTCAACATAATCCTCGTGATTGCTATCTTATCGGTTAGTCACGCTCGACAAAAGCTCCCCTTCCAAGGAATTTGAATAGATAAGGACAAAAGGCTAAATACATTGGATAGCGTTGAAAGGGAATAAAGTCACCACCCCCACACGCGGCGGTTCGAGTATGTGATGAAAATTCGCGTGATTCAACTTGCTACGTGACTCGCAACGCATACACGCTTGACGTCACAACGGAGCTTGCTTCAACAATTATTTTCTTTTTTTTTTTTTTCAATTATCGTCCAAACCATTTGAGACCTGCAGTTCACATTACGTTTCAACTGCAAATGAGCAAGTTCGGGGTAGCCAAAAACATGTCACCTGAACGAAAGCGCATCGTTTGCGCGTGAACATAAAAAGAAAAAACTATGTCGTCCTCACGCCCCGGGAATGACTCGATGCTTGGCCGGATTTCCTGGACCATCACGCCATTATTCGATTTGGTTATTTTTTTTTTTTTTTTGGTTTTTTTTTTTATTTCAAAGAGGAAAAAGCGTTTTTCAAAGTGGGCCAGCATCTCTGCGATTGCGAGGGGGGGACAATGGGAGCCTAGTTTTCTTGCTTTTCTAGTTTCTGTTAATGAACATTCTATTTCAATAGGTCGAGGCGGTAACAAGAAAAACACTGTGACGGTCTATTGAGAGACGGAGAATAAGAAAAAGGGGGCCCCTTTTTTCCATTGTGGAAGAAAAACGAGGCGGTCGACTCTGTTACACTGTCGGAGTCATTAGCATCGGGCAAACATTCGAAGGGGAAAAAGAAAAAAGAACAAGCCCCACCGAAAAACAAAAAACAAAAATAGGAAGACAAAAACAACCTTCACCATCACACGGCTATATTACATGCATCGTTTTCTTTCTCTCTTACAAGTTGTACAGTTCTCTCTTTACTGGAGGCCTTTCGTGGAACTCAAAGAAAGAAACTGTAGGTAGTAATTGGGAGGCCAATGTACGGTAGAGCACACACAATGAGGTGGTAAGGTAGGGTGTAAAACGATCAAGAATTCTCTCACACAAAATTTCGTTTTTTTTTTTTCAAATAAAAGAGGAGCACCCTCTTTTTTTTTCTTCGAGTTTGTTTAGACTGACCTAAGCAAACCATGTCAAAAAAAAAGGGTGCTAATAACTGGGCAACCCACAGGTGTATTTTTGTGCCCGAAATCAAAGTTCACACGGCGGAGAATTTGTATTTTTACCGTTAAGATTTTTCCTATTTTTATTAGGTGGTTGTCGAAAAATTATTTGTGCATTACGGTGGAGGATTTTCTCTGGCTTTTATTAGAGGCAAATGAGTGCGGTGTAATCAAGTTCCCTCAAGATAACGATATCAAATAGCTTCATTCCCTGTATATTAGATCAACGATATAACCCCAGAATCTCATTTCCGCTGTCTCGATTGATTTACGACTAGAATCAAATTGAAAACAACCGACATTTCAATCCGTTAGTCTCCCCCCCCCCCTTCCAATGCGTTTTTTTCTCTTTTTCTTTTTTTTTTTGTGTGTGTGTGTTTTTTTTTTTTAATTATCCTCCTATTTTATTTTTTTTAAGTGGTGGGCGCAGTCGGAAACATGGAGAACAAGAAAATGCCAGTAGTAAACATAACCCGGGCCCCATTTTGTTCCCTTGTACTTCGTTAACCATCGGGAGAACGAGAGGGAAACGACCATATAGTTTGGAGCGTTAAAGGAGGGGGTACACACACACACACACACAAAAGTCAAACAGAATAAAAAAAAAAAAATTTTGTTTCTTAAAAAAAAATAAAACACAAACTTTTTTTCTTTCAAAAAAGAAATCCTCCACAAAAGAAGAATGGGGGAAAAGAATAAAAAGGAAGAAGAAAAAAAAAAGGTCTCATCTATCGTGTAAATCACGACCGATCCGAGAAGGGAGGGAGGAAAGGACAAGAGAAAAAAAAAAAAAAAAAAAGGTAGCCCATGTCCAACAAACCGGTGTGCCCAACAAGGGTCAGGTCCATTTGTCATGAAGGGAACGAGAAAGAGAGAGAAAGAGAGAGGAGCGGGCACATTTTCGGGGTCAGCTCAGCCAGTGTCGACATGACCAGCACCGCGGTGGGTCCCTCGTGTCTCACCGCGACCCCCTCTCTCTCTTCTAACCAACTAACAATATATACCTTCGCATTCCTATCAAAGTAAGAAAAGATCCCCCTCTTAAAAGAATTTTTTTGGTTTTGAGGAAGAAAAAAAGGGGGCGGCTTTGATTGCCGATTTTGTTCTTTTGCTTTTTAACGTGCCTATTGTAAGGGGCCTTTCATCAACTTAAAAAGATGTATTTCAAAAGTTCTAATGAGACCGCAAACAGAAAGAAAAAGATGGGATCGAGTTGAAGGAAACGCATTTAAAAAAAAAAAAAAAAAAAAAAAAAAAAAAAAAAAAAAGACACATTTCTCTTATCGGCGACGTGTCAAATGGCTCAGCCGGGGTTGACATGCGTGTCAATCATGGCCAGGCTAAAGAAAACAACACTAAATGGACGCGTCTGGGACGAGCGGCGTCACCTATGCGATTAACTTACAAGAGATGATATTCTACTGTATGTGTTCCTTCTCTTATGTCTCTCGTACCTAAAACAAATCTTGGCCAGGTGGAATTTTTTTTTTTTTGTTTGGCCTCGACCTCTTCAAACAGCCACAGAGACATAAGAGAAACAAAACAAAAATACGTTTGATCGTAAATTATCAGTGGCGTCATTCTTTTCTTTTTTCCCTTAGATTTTTCGTTCCTGTCTTCGCCATTTTTCTATCCGAGCTATTAAAACAAAAACGGCTTTACAATAAATTTCAAACGGAAAATGCACTGGAAAAAAAAAGACAGCGCTGATTTCAAATGAAAAAAAAACAAAAAAAAAAAAACAAACAAAATCTTTCCCCTTTTTGTTCTTTGCTGCTCAATCTGTGATTTATAAATGAATAAAAAAAGAAATCAAAAAATCCAACAAAAGAAGGAGAAAACAGGGAGAGAGGAGCGGCTTCCAACCCGTAGGAAAAAAACAAAACAAAAAACAGACGGGACTCCAATCATTTGGATAGGGTGTGTGTGTGTGTGTGTGTGTTTGTTCACGTCAAGTGACACGATACGACCAGGGCACGAAATCGAGCGCGCGGGCGCGTTGAATTCTTCCCTTTTTTTTTTCTCTTCTTCAGGGGGGATTTCTTTTCATCTTCTTTTGTTTGAATAATCTGCGGGCTCAATCTCCCCACGTTTGTGTGTGTTGAAAACACACACAAGTGCAACGGGGCCCATTCCGACAGTTTCTGACTTGATCTCTAGACCCAATCTTCTACTACCCCAGCACAGTCCCAAAAAGAGAAATAATAAAAACCCGTCGAAACAAATGTTTCAACTCCTCCGTTTGAATTTTCTACACAAGAGAACAAGAGAAAACAAAATAAAAAAAAAAGCGTAGATTCTTATCCACTAACTTTTTTTTTTTCTCACAGAGTTGAGGGAAACCAACACAACACGTCATTGGTGGCCGGGATGGTTACGAACAAAAAGGAATGACGCCCCGGACGTCTTTTTTTATAGATAGGAATTATATCGTTGTAGATGATTGGCTCACTGGTCGTTTCTCAACATGAAAATATCAGCATCGAACTGGCCGATCATCAAATATAGTTTTAATATCGGCCAACGACAACAACAACAACAAAAAAAAAACGGTCTATGCAATACAGCTTTAGTGATAACGATAAACGTATCAATCACTTAAAGGCGGTGTTATAAATTGTATTAGCCTGTACAGGAAATGCTGAATACTCTAGTAGATGGATTCTTTCTTTCTTTTTTTTTTCGAGCAGGATCATTTCCAAATGGGGTACACGCACGATAGTGGGCCAAAGTATCTACTTGTGTAGCTGAGAAATACAAGGTGAGAGCCGACCAATCTAGTTAAGATTGGGGTGGCCATCCAAGAATCCATTTACTATTTTTCTTTTTCTCCCAATGCTCCGCCTACCTCATCATCTTCGATTTGGGGTTGCTCTTTCAGAAAATGTGAAAACCAAGAGAAATAAAAATAGAAGAGAAAAAAAAATAAACCGTAAGGGGGTTGGAGGAAAGAAGACAAAAAAAAAAAAATGCTGATCTCTCTTCCAGAGAATGAGAGAGCAAGAGAGTGAGCGCGCGCAGAGGGAGCCGATCGTTAATTTCCAGTGATCCCAGACAGCGTCCATCGACATGGGGAACGACATCGATCATAACACATCGACATCGTTTATTAGAATGCAGCATTTTTTTTTTCGCCCTCCTTCGCTCAACGTTTTTCACAGACGTCATTGAGCCTCATTTGAAAACGCGCATTTTTGCTAAGATGACCATCAAAAAAAAAACCTCGCTTATAATCACTGATGCTTGTTTTACGTACATTTATCGCTTCATCGACGACGCCCTCCTCCACCCTTCCTAAAAATCGCGCGCTATCGACTTCCGGTGTAGGGCCAACGTCGAGTTTGACGCTGAACCGAATCGCCTTTTAATGCGTATCTGTGTTGAGACGGATCCCACTTGCAACCGAACACATGGGAAGAGCACGAACTTTACGAGGCCGCTCTAGATAATGGACGGCACTCCATCCTGTTAAAAAAACTCCCGCGTGCACGCGCTCTCTGACGCTAAACAAAAACACAGAGAGTCTGGCTGCTGCCCCATTGTTTCGTGTTTTGATTTATTCGGCTACAATCATAGCCCATTAGCTTCTCTTACCACACACACACACACACACACACACATCAGCCCATAATAAACAGCCCCCCCCACCCAAAATAAAAACAAGCCTGTGGGAAGTGCGGAGATTGAGGAGAACGGTGTTTTTCAAGTAGAGAAAAAAAAAATCCCGTCCCTGTTTCTCGTTCGTGCGCAATGTCAAGAGAGACAGGCAAACATTCCTTTTCTCTTTGCCCTTCATAATATGCTCCGAATAAGGTAAACATTAGCTACCGTCTTTCTGTCCCGGCGCTGTTATAAACTTTTATGATGTACACGACAAGTACCGAGTTCAAAAAAGCTCATCATAAAATTCCAAAAAAAAAAAAAATTGTAAAAGGAACGAAAAGAAGAAGAAAATAACAAGTAGGGAAGGTCATTTTTCAGATAATACTATGCCAGCACACGCTTCAAGTAGTACTTATAAAATAATAAACGAATTAAAAAATAAGAATGGCCGTACCGATATCGCTCCGGAAAAACCAAAACACAAAATATGATTTACTTTCAAATAAGCACAAAGCCTCCCCGTGATTAAGGTCTAGAAAACAAAAGCGCCCTCAAACATGTACGTATCCGTACGAGCGGAAGATGACATAATGGATCGGATCAAGAGAGGCGTGAAATTCAAATAATAATAATAAAAAATAAAAATTCTAACCAAAACAAAAAACAAAACAAAAAAATGAAAAATTCCCAATCATCATCAGCCTGGTATTATAGTCATAAAGAGGAGGAAGATAGAATGAAAAATGGGGTCGTTGCCCACCACGCAACGTCCGGGATAGGCAATCGAGTCGAAATCCGGGGACGTGCTCACCTTTCGCGCAAACCCACAGGAACGGATTTAAAAACAAAAAAAATCACGAAATATATTTTTTCTTTAAACAAAAAAAAAAAAAAAAAAAAAAAAAAAAAAAAAAAAAAAAAATGGAAATAACCCCTCGACAACTACAAAAAAAAAAAAAATCACGACATAAAATCGCTGCACGAGCTCCGGTTCACAACGGGTTCGGCCCCCACAAAGTTCTCGATATCGTCCCATATTTCCCTTTTTTTTTTCCTAGTGTAAATTTTGCAAGAAACAAAAAGAATGCATTTTTTTTTCTCCTTCACGGATTGCAGTACATCGTTCCGCGTGAAAATTCCCAAGCGACCGAGTTCAATTTCCATACAATAAAAAAATCAAAGAGACGGAAACACACGGGATAATACCGGTTTTCGCAACGTACATAGCCTACATCCACAACGCACCAAATTGTTATCTAGATTAACAGCAAACTTTTGTAATGGCAGCGCTGTGTGCCTCCAGGAATTTATGGCTGCCAATCCCCCGCGTAAAACAAGTATGACGCCATCGACTGCGATGTATTATCAAGTTACCGACAAAAGGATTGCGTCACAGATGGTACCCACTTTTTTTTTCTTCTTTTAACAATCCACACACGTGTTACCTTTATATTATTTCTAGCGCCTCTACAGTAAATCTCGGCGAGCCCACAGTCACCTGGCAACTTTCTTAAATAATCTATTCAACACGAGTATATGGGGTCCACAGGGTCCACCGTCTATATGCGCAAGGTGACCCATAGAGTCACGTTGGCTAGGCGTGAAAGGATCATCGTTTCTTTCAGAGTCGGTGAACGAAAAGCCAAAAAAAAAATATCAACGTGAAAAGAGAGTGGAATTTCGTGACCGGGACAAACCCAAATCTCTGAGGGCAAGTCATAAAGTGAAAGGGGAGAATATAAACGCATAACACAATCCACGATTTGAAGAGGCATCTGAAAAACCCCTGACATTGAGAGGAAAAATAAAGCGGCAAACAATACGGACTCACGCTCGCTAACTAGACAACGCAATCCTGATCACGAACCGAGTCGTAGCTGAGGAGGCGTGGAATCAATTTGCGAAACAATTGCGATAAAGCGAGATACGAAAAAGAAGAAGAATTGGGATAAGAACTTACATCTTGTCGGCGTCCTTTGGCAAATCCAGCGGCACTTGAGTCAGTCCACGATTGGAACAATCCACGGCATTGGCCTCGCACTGACAAAGTCTGGAACAAGGCGAGGCGGCCGCATCGCTACCGGCACCTTTGCCGGCCGAACGGGCCGGCTCGTCGCGCTGTCCGCCGCCGGCCACATGGAGCAGGAGCAGGACGAAAATCCACAAAAAGAGAAAGGCTCGCATTTTGTCCGTGAGCAAGACGCTCTGCCACCACAACGATCTTTCCGAATACCAAACAGACGAAGAAGAAGAAGACGACGGCCACCACGTATTTGTTGCTGACGACGAAGATAATCTAGCCCGCTGGTGCTGTGCTACGGCCATCGGTAGATAGCCCACCGTGGTACAGCATAGTCTTCCTGGAGTCGAACCAGTGACACTGTCGCTTTGCTTTTTCTTTTTTTTCGTTTGTTTTGTTTCTACTTTTCACTTTTCGTTTCAGCTGAACTACGAGATATCCGTTTTCACTGTTTGGCGTGTTTCACGCACACGCGCTTCAACTCAAATTTACTCGACACACTCGGTCACTCACGCACTCGCCGAAGTATAAATGTCCAGTCAAACTGAATGAGTTGTCACACAAACGCAAAGTTTTCACCAAGTTTCAAAGTTGGATTTTCGAGACACTCCAGCTGGAAATTGATCCCAAACTTTAAACCTGTCCGCGAGAAAAACAACAAAGTTTAAAATAGAATTAAATGGAAATAAGCAACATTTGATGAGTCAACGGTCATCCGTAGACAGTAAACGGACGCTCCCCTTGACGTCAAACACACAGTGACGGACGCGGCGCTCCAGATACTGATAACGAGTCAAACTACTCCTCCCAAGTCTCCAAATCGTAGTGAGGGGACACTTTTTTTCAACAACAGGCGGAGACCTCAAGTCTGGATTTTTCGTCTTTTTTTTTTTTATCTCATTCAAAAAAAAAAAAACCCTGGGCCAGCGCATTGTTAACAATCAGATACGAAAGAAAAAGAGGGGGGACTGAAGAGCAGAAAGAGGGCGAGGACTAAAGGGGGCGCAATTCGTGAGTGTAAAAACGGTCTCACAAAATGCCACCGATTCTTATGCAACACCATTTAACCACAGTCCAATGAATTCATTTTCCGCGCGCCCCGCACCCCACATTCAAACACGTAAACACAAAGCTGTGCGACTCTTCCCCAGGTCGAATGAATTTTAGCATTTGAATCGATTCCCTTTCGAAAATCGAACCGAATCGGATTACTCAATCAAAAAAATGTAACAAAAATCTCTCCGCACGAAAATGAAAAACTTTTGAATAGAAGCGCGAACTATTTTTTTTTTCGTTTCGCTATTCTCAAAGAATAATAAAAAGAAGGTTAGTAACGGACGGATGGAAAAGAAAAATTAAAAAAAAAAAAAGGTTGTAGGTATACCTGGACGATGTTAAGGAGCATATCGATGCACAATGCGAGCACAGAGTTCCGTCACCGGTGTTGACTGTGTGAAAGTCGGCACTCTACTAAAGCAGCGGACGGCCCTAGCGGCCCACCATATACTCTACACACGTATAAAAAAGGGGGAAACAAGGCAGAGAGAGAGAGAATAGCGCCACAGTGCGGATGGCGGGGAATAGGTAGAGACTTGAATGGAAGGCCCCTAGAGAAATAATCATAAATATCAAAAGAAGACAGACGATTCCGTTTTCCTCCCCTACAAAACTAAATCGCATAATGCGAGGCCGACACGGAAACGGGATCGGATTAAAACATTTTTGAATTCTTTTCACAGATGATGTCGTCTCTGAATGTTTATGCGATGGAAATTATCTATAGAGGCTGTAAAGATTGCTTTCATTTTTCTTTTTGTATCAGACTAATAGAAAAGAGTCTTTTTGATGAATAGAAATCAGACGGACTGAGTGGGATTAGATGAATAGATAACGTGACTCACTCTATAGAGTAGAAGATCAGGATGGTTGAGCGGCCTACTGGTTGCTGGTGCATTCAACGTCTTAATTCACACCTGGTGGCATGAATCCGTCGGCCAGGATCGTCCAACTTATCTGCTCCGGCCGCTTATTTCGAAATGGGTGACGCGTAGTTCATTCTCCACAGGGTCTCGTATTGCTTTTCGCTCCAACTACAGGCTTCTTCCCTCTCATCGTTATCCCTCCCTTCCTCTTTCTCCTCATCGGACGTCTCTTTTGGTCAAAGGGTCGAAAGCCAGGCCGTGCTCCAAGCACCGCACATTACTTTTTCAACGTCTTGAATTACGCAGACTGGTGTGTCATATGACCGTCGGTCGCCAGATCCCAACTGACCGCAGCCGTTCCAACCCCACGACCATCCTGATTTATCGCCTACAGATCGTTCCAACAAAGAAAGCAATGCTAGTATGTGTATACATAGTTACGAAGGCACGGTTTTAAAAAAGAAAAAACGTGGGGACAACAAGACAAAATGCTATTACCTAAAGTCACCGCTGTGTGACGCGCGCCACACGCGATAGAAGTCACGTTGACATCATCCAGAGAAAAAGGCCTCGCGTGATCCAGAAGTCGTGGTTCGGATTGGATGCTGACACATTCATTGCTTTCCGGGGAAGGGACAAAAGAAGAGATCGATCAGTGTTTGAGGAGCTCGCTGATGTAACATAAGTTATCTATAACGCTCTTCCGGAGTTCAGTGCCCACTGGTTGATGCAAATCACCAGATGTTGCGAATGTATCGGTTTACCTTTTTCTAGCAGAGCCACTCAGATTACGACACGGTAAACCCAACTGGCCAGATTCGTTCCAGCCCCAGATGTAAACGTCTCCGTATTCGCTAAGGGCGCAGCTGTGCCATCCGCCAGCAGCAATTTGAACAATATTCATTCCACCTAGCACCTCGACTTCTTGTGGATATTCGCTCGACTCGATGCTACCGTGACCCAACTGGCCTCGACTTAAGAAAAGAAATGAATGGTGAAGCACATGGGAATAAAAGAAGGGATTTATAATTTCACTAACCTTCCTGATCCCCAAGAGTAAACTTTTCCTTCATTGGTGAGGGCCATAAAATGTTCTTTTCCACAAGCAATGTCAACAAATCTTGATTGCATGCTTTCCATTTTTAATGGTGGAAGATGAATGTTGCCTGTAACGAAAGTTATTAATCTTCTACTCTGAAGCAAATTTAAAAACACATACCAATTTCATCAAGGGCTATGACGGAATGATCATTACTTATAACATTGACAAATTTCACAGGCCCTGCCTCATCAGCAACTGTTGTAACCTTTTCCCAACCTGAAGGTTGGCCCCGAGGATTATCTATTATACGCTTCTTCAGTACTCCACTTTCATCAATGCACACAGCTAAATGTTCATTGCATGTTACCTAAGATTTTGCCTTCAATACAGGATTTAAATTTTTTAAATTAGGCACTATAATATACTTCTTTTATATTGATTCCATCAGAGATGGATCCATTGAAACTTGATATTCCATTCCAATAACCACTGACAACAGAATCATTTGCTATTGAATTATTAAAACAAATCATTGCTAAAACTGGTGAAATCAATGAATAACCCAAAATATATTCTTACTTGTTGTAATTATCAGTCGAGACCAACCAAGAAACACGTGCAACACCCAATCGATTTCTGACTGATATATCAGCACAGGCAGGCACGCGCCAATTTTTTGGGAGGAGCATTCATGGGCGCCTGAATGCGCCACTTGTCCAAAGCCATTGAAACCACAGTAGAATAATTTCATTTTGACAAAATCTCTAGAGATGGTTTCCGAACAGAAATGTGACTGCAGCAGCGCTAAGCCTCTTGTTTTATAATTTCGTCTGCAAAAAATTCAAATTACAGCGCCTCTGCAAAATAAGCGACGTCTTTCGAGCGATTGCTGAAACACTGAAACTTTTTATTTTCCAAGTTACGATAATCGTGCTTGTTGATGCAGCTGGTAACTAAACATTTTTGCGAGGATCTTTACCGATTTTTATTTAGGATTTTAATTTTTCTAAAATACATTTCGTAGCAAAATTTGTGTTTATGATACTATAACAAAAGGACAGCAAGCCATCTAGGGGATAACAGATAAAGCAGCAAAACATAAGACAGTTTTGTCGTCTGCTTCGATGTAGGAAGACAAACAAGGAAAAGAAATAAGTTTACGTTTTATTGTGCTTCCTGTTTGCGTGTACTACCTTGAATTTTTTTAGGGTTGCAGTAAAATTTTAAGTTTGGGATAGAAACGTTTCGTCACTAATTCAGCTAGAATCGAATAGATGACTAGTCCTTGTGAATATCCATTTCGTTAGTGCATCAGCCATCACCAGCTGCAACAATGTTTTCCACGCGAAATTGGCCGGCATTAGATCTAACTTTCAAGGGAGAACACTTTGAGAGCTTCGCATCTGTCGTCCTACGTGTCCCAGGGCTCATGTTGATTGACCAATGGAGTCACATCAGCTCAGACCGACTCTGGCCCAACACATCGGATATTATGGATAAATGCTATGCATTCATTTTTCATCTAAGTATAAATATAAATCAAGCTATTATTATAACATACTGATGGGCTTTTCTATGATTTTTCTGTAGTGTTGATTCATGGACTTGTAATACTCATTGTACCATTACCAAAACTGGTCACAATTTACATGCATTACTTGAGTTTGGCTGCATTAACCGGAGCATCACTTTTGTCAAGACATTTTGTTTTGATTGAGCTACAAGATTTGGATAAAGATGCGACCCTCCCTAAATCCACTGGTGTTTCAATGACACCACCAACAACTCAACTTCCTTCAGTAATAAACTTCAGCCCTGAATATGCACTTAAATTTGCACGTGAATTCCGGTATGTTACTCGTTTCCTTTCGTAAAGAAAGATCCGTCAAAAATTTTTCATTTTAGTCCTCCAGGAATAAGTTCCGAAGTTCCAGCATACCAATTTGCGGAGCGTACCCTAATTGGTATCGGCCTAATTGTGGATTCGATGGAAATTGATATAGAATGGCTCAGTCTTTTGCACCAGCTAGCCGTTTTGTCTGTCCAACTATTCATCGTATCGTGCGTTAATTTCTTCCTTGACGTTGAATCAAACGCCAAGCGGGCATTTTTAGCCATCTACTGTTTGCCCATAGTCATCCGTTTGTCGGGTTTTGCCCAATCTGATTTACTTCTAGTTCATAACTTTGCCACGGCTGCCCTGATTCTAGCCGCAATTTATTACGTTCTTTCCTGCGTTCCAGCAATTTTGAGTGATATGAAATTCTTATATTTGTACGCGGCCCATGAGATCGAAGCTCTAAGCCTAGCGCATTTGGCTGTGGATATATGTTCACGCCTCTTCGTTCCCAGTCAATTTTTCGTGTTTTGGTTGGGCCATTGCATCAACCAACTTCACGCTTTGCTCATTCATCCCGATCTTGTGGCGAACTCGGGCGTTTACTCTGACGAGTGGTATATGGTTTTCCTCTGCGCCATTTCCCAAATTTGTGACTCACCACTGACTCTTGCTGGCACTTGCGTTGCAATGTCTTATGCTTCTTCTATAGGCCAAGCGGGCATCAAAATATTCATTCTGAACTATCAAGCTTATGCGGCGGAGCAAAATCCTCATGCTGGGTTGGCAGAAGGCCTTACGATGGCGTTATTGGCCGCCCAAACGGGCCTAATCCGTATCAAGATGCCGCAACGTTTGGCAATATTTTCAATCATATTATTTGTTGTGGTAGCATCTTTGATTCAGTCCGTATATGAAACAACGGAGCCAATGTTATTAGCGCTTTCAGCTAACAAGGATCGGCACATTATGCGCCACGTCAGAATCTTGTTGCTGTGTGTTTTTCTATTTGCCTTCCCCCTCTATATGACGTTCATCCTGTGTTACATCTTTGACCTAAACTTTTGGACCTTGGTTGTTATCTCCACTTGCGTTATGACGTCTGTACAAGTTAGTTCTATCGATGCAGACTATAGCCCACAACGCTTCAACAAATTCTTTTTTCTTCCAGGTTGTTGGATTATTGGTGATCTACTGTCTCTTCCTTTACGACTCAACTCGCGAGGACGCATGGGAAGCGCTCGACGACGTTATATACTGCAAGTTAAAAAAAATATTAAAGCAAACGAGGAAAAATAATTACTGATTTTCGGTAATTTAGACACCCGAGCTGTAGTTCGATGCCTGGAATTCATGGTCGCCCTATTTGTCGTATGCGCTGGCTTCCACGAATCCTTAGTTGGCCAGTGGTCTTGGTCCAACAGTGTCGTCCTAGTTGTCCACTGCTATTTCAATGTTTGGCAGCGCTTACAGACCGGTTGGATCTCCTTCCTTCGCCGACGGGAAGCTGTCAAACACATAAACGCTTTGCCATCTGCCAGCCAAGAACAGCTGGCTGTCCACAACGATGTTTGCGCAATCTGCTATCAAACTATGAATCTTGTTGGAACTGTACGCGTCACTCGCTGTAGACATTTTTTCCATGGCAATTGTCTTCGAAAGGTAAGAATATTCACCAACATGATAAAAGTTTCAACTCGAAAACAGTTTTTGACTTGTGGTTGTAGTGGCTCTATGTCCAAGAGAAGTGCCCAATGTGTTCTGCGGCCATTACGTTAATTCAAGCTGAAGAATCATCACCAGATGCCGCTGAAGCACCTCTAAACGAAGCCAATAAAACGTCTAGCCAAGATCGCAAAGTTCATTTCTCATTTGCGGAGAACCAAAGCAGCGGCACCAGTGAGGCAAACGAAGTAGTCGATGAGAATGAAGATGGAGCGTCACCAAGTCAGAGTGTAACAGCGGCCACTCCTTCCGGAACCTTCCACCAAAATCAAAATTTCGATACTCTATTACACGCTGCCCAACAAGATGTGCGGCAAGCTAAGTTGCGAGGAGCTCAGGCTCGCCATTCACGCAGCAAAAGCGAAAGTGTTGCACGCATTCTAGAATAGAAATGTAATGAATAAATATCTTGGGTTGTCGTGAAATGTGGAATAGTATCCACAATCTTTGTTGAATGTTTGTTGTGCCAAAGACAAACGATCGCGTGTTTACATACCAGAATAATTGACTCACATGGATAATCTTCCTTCCGAATTGTGCACGCGTCATTGTGCTACTTAAGATGTTGGTTTCTTGACAACTTTTCCTTCGAGATTCTCATGGTCCTTTTTCTTTCCAGACCTATGTTTAGCCATCAGTTTGGCTATAATTAGTTAGATTTTTCTGATGTGGAAGGGATGTGATTTTTTCTTCAATGTATCGCAATACAAGTCAGTGTCTATAACATCAAATTATTGTCTCAACATTCAAAAAAATTAACTCGCGATTTGTTGGTCGCTAAATGTTTTAAAGGCTAAAAGAAGTAAACTTCCAATATGCCAAAAACAGCGTAGCTAAAATTTTGACTAAATAAATCCTAAGCAGAAACATTAACATTGGAATGAGTAGTTTACCATTAAAAAAAAACGATATTACTAAAGTATAGCCTTAATTAAGGCAATTTGCAACTCATTGCTAGTTCCATGGCGAGAAAAACTCGATATGGGACGTTTGGGTGCAACATCCGGAAGCACTGTTCGCCCTTTTGTCGCCATAACTTTGTTTCGTCTAGCAGCTTGTTCACGCATCATTGTGACGTAAGCAGCCGGATTCGCAGCCTAGTATTGTCGACGTTCTAACAGGATAAAATCACAATGGCCACCGCAAGGTGTTAGACTTTTCATTACCTGTAAAATTCTCCAAGGATGAACCAATACAGGTGTCGTCTTAACAGTTTCCAGTGCGGAGCGGCGCGATTGCTCGTGGAGGAGGGTCTCTCGCAAGTGTTCGTAATCACGTTTTAAGTTGCTCGACTGGTACAGTTTCTGCTCCAAAGCCTTCTTTTCTTGCCTAAACAAGATTTGGTCGATTAAGTGAATATTTAAACAGACCCATTTGCAACCGTATTACTCTTTGTTCTCTAGTTCTACACGTAGCAAAGTCATGTCTACTTCAAGTCGTTTGGTAACCGCCATTTGTTCTTGCAGTTTCCGTCCCTGTTCTCTCGACTGACGTTTGGTTTCTTCCAGTTGGTCTCGTTGCACAGAGAATCGCTGTTCAACGTTTCCGTTGAAATTCTTTTCCTGCCAACGGGAATAATTAGCAAACAGTGTCAATGTCTGTCTGAACTTTTCCTTTACTTACAGTTTGGATTTGAAGTGTTGCTTCTCGCAGATCACTGTTGACTTGTTGCAGCAACAATTGCAAAGTTTGTAATTGTTTTTCTTGTTGAATTGCGTGTGCCTTTGACTCGCTTTCCATTTTTTTGTGATCATCGACAGCCTTCTTCAGCGTGGTCAAATCCCTTTCGAGATGTTGTTTTACTAAAGCAAAAAGTACACATTCAGTCATAACATTAAGTGCATTAGAATTCATTAAACTATTACCCCGTTTTCCGTGCATAAGAACTGCCTCCTTAGTTGAAAGTTCTTCTTTAAGCTTCTCAACCATGAAACTTAAGGTCTTTATTCTTTTATTTTGTTCGTAATTTTCTTCCTGTTGAAATGAATGAAAAATGTTCCTATTTTCTTTTGTTCTTCTAAAAGCAAAACAGTTGCGCCACTTACTTTGATTTTGGCAAGTTCGTAATCAAGAGCTGATTTTACGTGAGAGTTACTCTCTTCAGCAGCATGTAGCTGTTGTATTCTTTTTTCAAGTGCTAAATTATTTTCTCTTAAGAGCGTATGTTCTTTTTCTTTAGTGATGGCATTATCTTGCGCATCTTGGAGCATCTTTTGCAAGGAATCATTTTCGGCTATTAACCTACCATTCAATAGAAATAACATTACCAAAAACATGGATAACAATTCAATTGTCAGCTTACCGGTTGTTTTCACTTTCGCGTTCAGACAATTTCAAGCGCAGTTTAGACAATTGGGAGTCGCCTTCTCGAATGATCTGTTCCAGCCGTCGGATTGTTTCTTGTTGAGCTACCCATACTTCTCTTTGCTTCTCCCGAGAAACTATTCGATTGAATCAACAGTCGTTATCAAAGTGTCATATAATGAAAATAGCATTTCTTACTGAGATGTTCGTGCAACTGCACATGAAGTTGTCGATTTTCTCTCATGATTTTATCGCTGCCTTGTCGGTCTCCAGTGGCGGCAAAGCGTACTTCATATAGTTCTTTATCCAATTTATCAAGTTGCGTTTCTAGAAGCTCTCGTTCAGTGTCTGCTTTAGCACATTCTTTTTCGTAGTATTCGATCCTCGCGATCGCAGTTTTGTTGTATATTTCAAGGTTGCTAATCTCCTTCATGCGATCTTGGATTTGACTGTGGGTCAACTGCGAAACCAAACAGCTAATTAAATTGGGCTCAAAACATGTCGTTCACTAAGAGGGTGACATACCTTTAATTGGTCACTTAACTGAGCATTTTCTTCGTCCATTCCGGCCAAGATTTTCTTGGCCGATTCCAATTCATGAACTAACTGATCACACCGAACCGACAAAACCGAAGAAGTCTGAACTAGCTTTTGGTACTGTGCCTGCAAATGGAAAAAAAATAATACATTTCAAATAGACCTTTCTACAAACGAAGTAGCAGTACCTCTAGATCGTCCTGGCTCGTTTTTAAAGATAAATTTTGTGCTTGATATTGTTCCAGTTCCTGGCGAAGTTGGGCAATTTCCTCTTCTCTAAGATTTGATTCGTGGCGGACAGCATCGCGTTGTTGACGAACTACAGCACTCGCTTTCACTTCTGTTTCCAAATTTTCTCTTAAGGACTGCACACGTTGCCGTATTTTAATGCGACGTCCAGCTAAAATTGTTTCACCGAAGAACTGAAGCACTTACCAATAATTCTTGTTGCAAATGAATCAGCCGTGAGTCTAGGCGTTTTTTATCCACAGTTGCGTCTTGGAGTTCAGTCTGCAGCAATACAAATTGCTGCGAGTATATTTGATTTTCTCCTCCAAGTTTTTCATTTTCGACAGTTAAATGCTTTTTCAGTGCAATCAGCTGTTGTAGTGTCAATCCTTCGTCACGTCGTAGCGCTTCTTCCTCCTCAACCAACTTTTGAAGTTTGCTGACTTCTGCTTCCAACTGGGCAATAGTTTGTTTCGACTGCTCTTCGCGCAGTTTAGATACCTCCAGTAAACGACGAGTTACTTCAATTTCCTAATTTCAAAATTGAGAGGATTGATAAAATGAAAACAATCAACAATTTTATACAAGCAATAAGTCCAATTCAACTGCACCTTTGTCATAGCCTGCAGCGCCTCATCGTCTTCGTTGGACTCCATGTCGTTCGTATCGTCAATGTTTTTCCTCATGATGTCCACGGACGAGTTCAGATCCACTTGCTTCTTTCTCTGAAGCTCTTTGTGGTATGCTGACTTCACCTTCTGCATAACACGCGAGAATGTTTCCTGTATCCGGGCTGCGTCACTCACCGTGTTGCCATCGGGATCCGCCCCAGGTTCACTCTCCCCCATCACCTGTAATCAGAAAGTTTAGTTCACACGCCAAAGTGCGACTAGTGACGCCAGAAACGATCAATGTGTGAAGAGGGGAAAAATGTGATGGCATATTGACCTTTCCGGTGCCTTCAGACTGCGTTTCACCCTCGGGTTTTTCATGTTCCTCCGCCATTCTTAACGACCTGCACTGAAATGTAAAAGCACTGTCAAGAGACAAAAAGTTAGTTCTTGTTGTTTTGTTGCTAGGAAACGGCCAACGGGATACCTAGGCGGTCACAAGTTTGACAGGAATAAAAAAGTTAGAATCGATTAGAGAACATTGTATATTCACTTTTTATAGCGGATTGAAATATATAATTCAATCCGCTTTTGATATTAAATACAACTCGGGAAAATTCCCAATATCTAGAAAAATTTAACTAAAATTTAAGGGCATGATTAAGGTATAAGAGAATTTACAGGAGACGGATATGAAATCAAAGTTCATGATGTTCATAATCTAGCCGCATTGACGGAAGAGGTCCGTTTAGAATCTGTTCACAGTTCTCTCGATACTTGGCCTGCCACATAAGCAAAAAGGTCACACAAAGTTATCGGGAGCATGAACTGTACGAAAGTAAATACCTCGCAATCTGTAGTGCCACCAAACGCCGCTTGGTACAGAGCATCGAAAGTTGGCATTCCCCTGTTGTTTGTTTTGCTCAAAGCCCAAACAACAACAGTACTGTAAGAACACACGTTTATCAGTAACAGTTTCAGATAGTCGTGTAAAAAAAAATATATTCTTTACCTCATTGCTCGGGTGAATCCTTGTTTAAGTTCTTCCACAGATTGCACAGAGTTTGATGGAACATTGCGTAAGCATAAAATCGTCCGTGCGCATTTAGGAAAACGAGACGCATATCGGAAATCAGTCCAGAGATCAGCTAGCGGATCAAATATTTTGCTTTTCATAGTGTTTTGTATAATCATTGACAATTCATTTTCAGTTAGTTTATGGAAGTCCAAGCGCTCAGGTCCTGCGATGTGTAACAATGCTTTCAATTGTTTTTCCGTTTGCTTCAAGTATGGTCTCAAATTTAGTTTTGTGTTCAAATAATCTTCAGAGAGCCGTTCAACCAACAGAGAAAATGATTCGACGAAGTTCTTGTGATCGACAAGCGGATACTTGTGTTGAAACGCGAAAGCATTAAGATAAAGGAGTTTGTTCTGGATACTGTCAGGATCCAAGAAAGCTTGTAACCAATGGGCTAAGGAGGATGTAGCGCTATCAGAGAGCTGTTGGCGGATATCATCATTTATCAGTAAATCCAGTGTAGTCTCAACATCCAAACCAGTAGTTTTACGTAGGATGGCATTGATTTCATTCCAGCTTTTGGCTTCACTCAATTTGGAAAGGCCGTTGTAATAATCCAATAAGACGACAGAATCCATGTTGAGGAAGTTGGCTACAAGACGAATGAGCATTTCCGCAATGGGGTTGGAAGATTTGCTTCTACGGCTAGCCGGAGCCTCTAAACCTTGACCCATGAGTGCCGAGCCCATTTGAAGAAGCTGGCCCATATCCATGCCCGAGTTACCCAATAATGACGGAACAGATTGCAGAGGATTGTCTCGACCTGCGTTACCACCACCGAAAAGAGATGCCAATTGCAAAAGCGAGCCCAAATCAGGGCTGCTGTTTCCGCTTTTTTTCTTTCCGGAATTGTCCATATTCTTCATGTAAGCAGAGGCCATGTTGGCAACGATGTCCAGAGTGGGGTTGCTGTCATCCTGGCCCAATAGTTTCTTTCCCATACCAACCAAGACGTCAAGAGGATCTTCTTGGTTTACCTTCTTGTAAGGTTTCTTGTTGGTTTCCTTTCTTTTTTCTTGCGATGCCGCAGGCTTTGAGGCTGTTTTGTAAGATGTTGAATCCTGTTTTGGTGGCTGAAGCTTCATTGCTGGTTGATCAAGTTTCTCCTCAGCCACTTGAAATAGATAATCCACATCGTTTTTCGCTATTTGTTCCTGGTTAACGTATGGTGTTTCATTCGACTCCGAATTACCTGACGAACGATGGGCGGACGATTCACTGTTTCTCCTCCCCAAAGGTCCTTCTGGTAAGTGTACGTGAGGTGTTGAGGGACCTTTTTCATGTTTCTCGTTGCATTTCAAGTTGTTCTGGAACTGCTTTGCTTTCTCGTCTGACCCATCTACCGGAAGGGCGTTGTCGTCAAAAATCAAGTTGTCTAGTTCTTCTTTCCATGAATCAAGCAGACCCTCTTCTTTGATTGCCTTCAAAATGGATCTTCGCTTTTCTAACTCTGTATGGTTCTCATTTATGTCGCTTACCACTTGGCTAGCAACTTTCTGCAACTCGGCGGGTGGAATGTTTTTGAGGAGCGCTTGTAACTTTACCATTTCCGAACCCGAAAAGAGAGAACCGATGGCATCAGCTGCTTTGCCTTGCGAGTCCCAGCCATGGATTTCCGCTTCATGAGCTAGAACGAACGGGGCTGTCACGCATATTACAGCCAGGAAGTACAAGAAACTCACAGGTGCAAGCCGGGTTTCTATGCGACACATGTTGGCGTCCCAAAATTTTACCTGAAAAACAAGATTTTCAGCATAACAATACAGAATTTTAAAAAGCAGTTCCTAGGTTTTTTTTAGAGATTTTGGAGCAAAAAGGTCTTTTTTAATATCCAAGAACAACCTAAGGAATTACTGTGATCGCCAATAATATTTTATGTTACTTATGATGCACAACATGATGTATTAGGTGAACTGGTGGACACCCTTGCATCACTATTCGAGAGAAACAGTGCTGAGACTCGAACAGAAATTAAAAGTGCTAATGAAATTAATAGGTTTTTGAAAAATTACATACCAACTTTTACAAGATGATGAACTTCTATGGGGATTTTACTAGAGGGAGATAAGAGATGTTTCTTCAAATTGCACTCCTAACAGTCTTGCCCAAATTTGAAATCCCTGTAACATGTGAATGGCCCTGAGTTGTTCCAAACTGCACTTTTTAGCTGTACCTGCAAAACAATACGTGCAAGCCACGTATGGTTAGACAAGCTGAAGTTGTGACGTGCAGTTGTATTCTGACCATAATGACCAACGATCACATTGCTTACCGTGATTTTTGCTGATGCAATTCGGCCACCACTAGTCAATACCGGCTTCTCTCGACGACTAGGAAATAACAACTACGAACTGTCAAGGAAAATAACAGACAACTTTCAGTGTCAAGGTCAGCTTTTTAAGTTTTCCCCTCAGTCCTCGCCGCAGGGTCTGAAAGGAAGTTTACGTGCCATTGAACCCGGCCAAGCTGTGCTGGGCATTTTCGTTTTTTTTATACCTTACTGTTTTTCTGTTTTTCTGTTTTTCTTTCTTCTTGCCAAGGATCCGGAGCACGATGTGGAACATATAACTTTTCTTCTCGTCTTCTTTTTTAAATCTAAGTACGTACATCTGAGATTACAGTTACAATTAAAGCAAATGAAACATCGCCTGTGCGCCCAATAGCTCAACCTTAAAGATACTGGTTCCTATTTACTTAATTATGTGCCAGTATATATACCTCTGTGTTTTTTTTATTACACAAAAGTTTATTTCATTTTCTTGCGTTTTTCGTAAGCGCATCACAATTGTATCAGGAATTTCGAATTTCTGTGATAGCGAACGTAATCTCAAGCATAATGTTCTTCCTTTACCCTTTTTCTCATCTATTTTTTCCTGTGTTTCAAAACACAGTCCAACATGAGAACAGTTCCCTACAATTCAACCGGAAATCCGTTGGAACGTAGGGCAACAGCCTCCGTACTCCATCGGAGTGGTGGATCGGTTCTAATAGAAACTTCTACAATGAAAAAAATTTCCCTAATTATTTATTTGTGCATTGTACAAGTTGTACAACAGGAAATTCAGTCTAAATATTGCTGGAGTTCTATGCAAGATGCGGCACAACAACAGGTAGCAAATTGTATAATAGCATAGAATGCACAATTGACTGCGCTGCCTTTAATCGAGTACTACACCCGTCTCCCCTACCAACGTACATTTTGTGCACCAACATAAATCTATTCTAGAGTTATTTATTATAGTAAAGTTAAAGCTCAATCACTATATTAATTCCAGTTCGAGGAATTGGCTTGTGAATAATAATTTGCGACATTTCAACGACTGACAGTGTTATCTAAACCCAACACATACAAATACTTTAGTTAGCGGATGGTTGATGCTCAAGCAGCCAATGAGTTTGCATTTCTCCTTTGCCCTATTCATTGCAAACCAAGATAAGTTTGAATCACCATACATCGTATACTAATAGTTGTAAGGCTTACCTTAACCGCAACTAGACCTCGTTTTTGGCAGACAAATCCGGAAAACGATTGTAGGAGGCCATGAGAAGTTGACGACATTTGAATTTTCCCTGACTGCAACAATAAGGAAGAATTATCTGTTATGTGTGGGTAGATTTGATTGAAAACATGGTAAATCATATACTTCACTAGACGATTGCATTCTTGATGCGGTGTTGATAGTGTCTCCGAAAAAGCAATACCTCGGCATCTTCGATCCGACTACGCCGCCGACAGCCGAGCCAGAATGAAAACCTATACCATGTAACATAATAGGATTGAGCTATAAATTCTCTTTTTGTTAATTTATCATTTTAAGATAAAATTTTGGTAAAACCTGTTCGAATTCGAACGTCCATTCCGGCATTGGTCGCAAGTTCTTCAATTTCGTCTCGGAAACTTAGGGCAACTGTGACGATGAATACGATAAAAAAATTAATGAAAAAATTCTACTTCAAAACTGTAAAAACCTTTTACCTAGTGCAATATCTCTGACATGTGAATCATTTTTTTCTGGCGCACCTCCAACGACCATGTAAACTTTTCCAACTGTCTCTACCTAATAATTCGTGTAAAACGATGGTATTATTACTTAGAGAAAAAACGCGGATCAAAACAGTTAACCCACTTTGTAAACACTGTGTCGATCGATGACATTATCCAATTGAGAAAAAACTGCATTCATACATTTAACCATTTCCATAGCATTATCCGCGTTAATAACGAAGTTGGTAAGCTCCACAAAGAGCACTGTTATACTCTCAAAATTCTAAACAAAAGTGTAATGATCATACTAAAATATCACAATTTCTCAAGACTACCTGGCACGTATCAACTGGATGTGTCCCTCTTCGTAAATTGTCTGCGACTGACTTTGGGATCATGGAAAACAGTAGCTGATCACCCCGCTCCGTCCATTCAGCAAGCAACTGATGAGTTTTTTCCAACTCCATCGATCGTTCTTCTGCTCGCTCATACAGGTCTTCTAGACGGGAATTATGTTGCAAACCTCCCATGACCATCTCACGACTGTTCCCGTGCATACTCAGGTCATCGATTTTAAGCCCAAGTTCATCGAGATCAGTTAGATTATTAACTATAGGGTTGCAAAGAAACATCACAGCTTCCCTATACCAATAAGAAAATGATACACGAATTATACGTAGATAGGTAGCACAAGTTATTACGTACCAATCTTCGAGGTAGCGGAAATGCCCTTGCAGAAATAACCGACGAGTTTGGTCATCATTATTCCTCAGCGACGTGTACGCAGGATTGCAGATTCCTTCGTCTTCTCGTTGGTTAATCAGCATCTCGAGTTCACACATAACTTTTTGCAAGCTAAGCACCTATGACGTGATGACAGAAAATTATTGCCACGAACTGTTGTTTCGTGATAAAAAATCATTACATTGTCCCAAGTTAGGTTAACTTTCGGACGGCGCATTTTTGCTATTCCTGGAAGATCCTGGCCAAATAATGCTTTATCTGGGAACATGATTTTCAATTGTTTTCCTGTGCTTATGATCTTAAGATCGGAGCGGAAGATCAACCCAAAAGGGAATAGCTGCAGTAATGTATTGCTTGACAGTTGGGTTGCAGCCATCATTTTGCGTTCAAGTCCAAGATTGCTACCATTCATGTACTTCTGACTAGCCAAGTAGTCTCGATTGTTAAAGTTCAATCGAAACCTGTACTGGTTGTATTCATCTTCTCCAGAAGGCTCGCTTGGTAATTCGTGTACAGTGAGTTGAATTCCGAAGTAGTCTTCAGCAATTTGAAGTAGCAATCCTGTTACAAAGAAACACGCAATCGCATTCTTGTATGTAAGACGCTTGAATCACGCGATATCTATGAATACCTCGAAGGTAAGGACAGAGTCCATTGCGTGGGGTTCTGTAATGTAATAAAACGCCATCCAGATCTTCGTGTGAGATGTACATGCTGGGTGAAACCATTTTCGGAAACATGTATCTCATTTGCAAATGGATATTGTCAATGCCGGTCAAGAAATCGCAAAAGTATCGACCACAAACCTAACCACAATAGAAAATAATCACTCGGTTTCAAAGATTTATGTCAGTTCGAACAAAAAAAGGGAGGGGAAGAAGATATATAAATACCTTAATCATTTTTTCATAACCGTACTTGTCAAAGGAGCGGATGAAACATCGTCCAAAATAATTGAGGAAATCCAATTGCGTTAATCCATTGCCGACCACTTCAACAGCTGCATTAGCTAATTGCATCACCAAATCCTTTTAAAGAACGACCATGTTAAAAATATCTAACTATTGCGTACTATACGAAAGAAATGCTACTTACATCCGGATAAATGTGATGCGTACAAAAAACGGTGCGTTTGCCATACTTCGTTCGTTCTAGAAGAGCATCCCATAGTTCATCACCATATTCAACCTTTCAAACATGAATGCGATACGATCACCTTTTTCAGCTACTAATTAATCGTCGAATCGTATAATGCCAAACATGCATAGGGATTTACGTATTGCACACAAGTTTAAAATACTGAAGAAGTGCTACAAAACAAGGTGGATAAGAAAAGAAACGCTTTGAAATCCATGCAAGAGTAGGAATCATAATTTAAACCAGTAATATCATTTAGGCAATGCATTCATTTGTAAGATGATATTTTTACCTGAAAGATGTTTTGAATAGTTTCAAATATCATGCCGTACATGTTGAAAATCTTTCAAAACTGTTGACACGAGGAATGGCCGAAGTTTCCGATGAACTTGAAGAAGTCAAAATGCAAGATGACGGCTCGTTACTACGTAATTGGCAGGAGATAAATGAAAAAGTTAAGTGCCTTCTTCCTTGACAGAGGGCCCAGTTTTATACGCAGGAGGTTTTTATGCATGAGAGATGCTGGCACGCAACTTCACAGCGCCATGCGCAAGATAAAACTTTTTCCAAATGAAAGTAGTTCCGCCCCCTTCGACATTTTAACGTTGAAAAGTTACATAACCTCTCGTTTAGCTCGTAATGGCTACAGATAATGTAAATACATTTTCCCGTTTTCAAAATCAGGCAATGATGACTTGGTCTGATGTATGTAACATCAATCCTAGAAATATTTTAGGAACGCACAACTAACGGACTACAAAAAAGACAACTTTAAAAAGTTCAAGGAAAATCAAATGACATAAAGCAGTACGAAGAAGCTTTACTTACGTAAGGACATACTCGAATCGTTGTTACATATTCCACTAAAAGTCTGCATGTGCAGGGGATGTAGCGTGTGGCTATACTCTGCAACCCCTAGTGAAAGGCCACTTCAGTGAATAACATGGAACACAAGATGACTCTTACTTTTCCCAGTAACGCACAAGAAACTGAATTTCACTGTTGGCACTTATAGTCACGGCAACTATCGTTGGCAACCAATGAATTATCTTGTGGTCGTATATGGGAAACGAATAAAAATGTTTTTTTTTTTCGGTGAACTCATTTAATGTAAAGTTGTGGGCGTAGACTTTGTTAAAGACGAGTATAAATTTTATCCCCCTAGAGAACTTTTGGAAAGGGAGTCAAGGCGATTAGTCTCAGGCAAAATAGAAATTCCATTCGTGAAAGTCGATAGAAATCCACGCCGTTTCACGACCACCGACTCATCACCACAATTTACTCAAAACAAATCAGTATCGTAGGCACTAACCAATTTAAAAAAAAAGGCTAAATACCTGTATACAAGGCCAGTCTAGCATTTCACTAACGCTCTTACAACGTTCTTGTGCGGGATCGGAATAAAAGGTTGAAACCAACGTCAAAGAAAGCTATAATTTTCCTGGAACATCATTTCGATGTCAACGTTTCCTATTTCACATCCTCGTTTTGCGTGGTTAGAAATAGTCATTCGCTCTTGAAAGAATTACCAGTATCTTGTTTCCAAGTAAGATGAATGAGCAGGGAATTGATCGTCGAGTCATTTTTTATAACGCAAATACATCAATGTTAACACCCCTTTTCCTGAAGTTCATAATAGACAACAAGTAACAACCAAACGTTACGCTAGATGAATAATTCTAAGAGGAAAAATCGGGATAGTGCGTGCCCAAACGAAAGAGACATAATGAGTAAGAAATTTCTGGCAATTTAGGATCGACAATGGAAAGAAAAGTGTGGGAATGAATTTCAAATCGTTACGTGTTTTCTTACCCAGCCTCGTTTACGGAAATTTTCTTTCTTTTTCATCCGGAATTGTCACATGTTGCGTAAAATGGTAAATAGGGAGCTCCAAACTATGTGGCACGGCAATCATCGTCATGTAACAATCGATCATGAAGTGGGTGGTACCGTAAGAGCCAATGGGTTTCCATTTCGCCTTTACCCTATTGAACGACACATGAAAAAGTTAAGTATTTTTTGGAAGCAGAAGTAGCAAAGCGTAAAATGTGGATCACCTTAACCACCACAGTTCCCCGCATTTCACAGATAAATCCAACAAAACATTGCAAAAGGTTATAAGATTCACGAGAAATATGAATTTTGCCCGGCTAGCGAAAAAATAAAGGGAATAATTTTTAACCATTTCCAATAAAACAACTATTGACTACGTAATGTACCAAACTTGTAGTTTGCATCCGAGCTGCAGTGTTGACGGTGTCACCAAAAAAACAATATCGTGGCTGTCTCCTTCCTAAAACTCCAGCAACCGCAGATCCGGAGTGGACACCTTCAAGCGTTACAATTTATGCTAAAATTGAACTGTTGAAATTGATGTGCTGCAAACCTATGCGAATCTGAACAGGTGTATCATTCTTCACGGACAACTCATTAATGACATCGCGAAATTCAAGGGCCACTAATCGAAATTTTAAAAATACGTTATTTCTTTTAAATATACTTTCAGAAAGGACATACCCATGCAAACATCTTTGACGTGCGTATCATTTCTCGTCGGTGCACCTCCGACAACCACGTATACTTTTCCTACCGTCTCCACCTGTGCAAACTAATTATACGATGCCTAAAATAAATTTTTTAAATTCTACCTTCTTACCTTGTAAATGTTGTGTTGGTCCATTATTTTGTCCAAAGCAGAGAAAATAGCATTGATGTAACTGACGGCCTCTAGCGCACTTTTAGCCATTATATCTTCAATGTTTGTCATCTCGACAAACGAGACAGTTATGTTGTCAAAAGCCTAAGCAAACGTTTGAGCGAAGTTTGAAAAATCTTAGCAAACGTTAAACGACAGTCACACTCACCTCGCAGGTGTCAACCGGTTCTTTGCCTCTCCGTAGGCTTTCGGCGATTGTTTGAGGAATCATAGAATACAGCAATTCGTCACCTCTTCGCTTCCATTCGTCGAGAAGTTCATGAGTTTTATGCAGCTCATTTGTTTTTTCTTCCGCTCGTTCGTACAGATCTTCCAATCTACAAGGATATCGTTTTCCATTCAAAACTGAATTTTTAAAAATTATTTCCTATGTTTTTACCTGGAATTATGCTGCTTTCCTGCCATTACCATTTCGCGACCGTGTCCGTGTAAACTAAGATCTCCGAGAGCGAGACCCAAGTTGGACAAGTCTTCCATATCGTTAATTCTAGAACAGAAAATGTAAAATCAGTACCAATTTTTTTAATTGCTAATAATTAATTTGCTTACAATGGATTGCATAGATATATGATTGCTTGCCAATTTTGGATATGCCGCATTTCTCCGCGAAGAAAAGTCTTCGGGGTTCGTCGTTCGACGCAGTATCTAACAACGGACGTTTACAACTACCGTTATGAACCAATGTCATTTCCAGTTCACAGGCGACACGTTTAAGTGTTACCAACTAGAGTCAATAAAATTTCATCAAAAGCGGATATGTAGTAAAAAGAGGTAGAAAATAATTACATTTTCCCACGTGAGGTTTAATCTGGGACGTCGTAATCGAGCAACTTCTGGTAGGATTTGTCCTATCAGTATCCGCGACGGAAATATTTGCTTCATCAAGTGGCCAACAGAGATTATCTTCAGATCTGGGCTAAACAACAAACTGAAAGGGAAAAGCTTCAGCAAAATGCGACTAGAGAGATCAGTTGTTGCTTCTTTTCTGCAAGTTGTCGATCCGAGGAAGTTTCCTTTACGTTCGAGTGCCATGGCCCCATTTTCAATGGTCTTACAAGCCATGTAATTACGGTTGTCGAAATTGAGTCGAATTCGAAATTGGTATCCCACTTCATCGCATTCGTATGGATTTTCGGAAATCGCTGTCATGGAAAGACGAATTCCATAGAAATCCTTTGCAACTTGCTCTAACAAACCTGTGATAAATTGTGAAAGAGGAAGATTCAAATTCATTAGATCCCTCTTCATAGGATAGACGTCTTTTCCACCAAAATTTGCAAATCAAATGAGGGGTCAAAGAATTCAACTTACCGTAAAGGAAGGGGTAGAATCCATTACGCGATGTTCTGTAATGTACGACGACACCATGGTCATCTTCTTCCAAAACGTAAATAAAGGGATGATCCATTTTTGGGTACCTGTATTTCATATGTAGATGAACGCTGTCTATTCCGGAAAGGAAGTGGCAAAAGAAACGTCCACAACTCTATAATGAACAAAAAAAAGACAGCATATAGTAGTCTATCAAACAATTTCAGTCGTGATCATTTGATCTTAGAACTACGTTGGCCCATTTTGTCTGTTTCACGCATCCGCACTAAATTATTACTTCTAACTGCTCATCGACACGCCTGCTTTTTGAACTTACTGCGATTTAAAACTAAAAATCAATATAATCTCTATAAAGAATATAAAGAAGTTTAGTTATTCGAAACTTGATATTACAAATACAATTTCTTCAGTTCGTCAATAAATCCTGCCGACCTTCTTTTTCGTTGAATTGTGATTTTCCGTTATCCTCTTACACTAAAGTTTTCACGAACATACTAGATTGGCACCAGTCTTGTAGACGTACCCAAAAAACCAATTTGTATCGTAGTCAGCATAGACGGATGAAGCCCGTCACTAAAAGAAAATAACAAAAAAAAAAAAGATTACGTCTTTTTACTTTGATTAGTGTTTCATATTTGAAGGCCCGAGCAGCTCGTATGAAGCAGCGTCCAAAGTAAGTAAGACAATCTTCTGCGGTCGAAGCGTCAGCTATTAAGGTCACGGCGGCGTTCGCTAATTTCATAACCAATTCCTAGTCACAGAGAACGTTCGAAATTAACAGTTGATGGGTAATAAATGAGTTAGAGTATCAGCTTGTTACTTCTGGATAGATGCTGTGAGTGCAAAACGTGGTGTTCTGGTAACCCGCATTTTCAAGAAGAGACAGCCATACATCATTTCCATACTCCATCTAAGTTGACGCGTGTGCATAACACAATCAAGAATGAGATAGGAAACAAAAGTCGATAAAGAAAAGGTCTTGAATTTCTACTGCACGCGTAGCCAATTGAAATTATTAGGTGCACAACTTGTTTAGGGGAGATTAAATTCGTAAGTCCTTTCTGATTCATCTACAAAAATTGTAGCGAGAATTCAAAGTTATAGCTTTCCACAGCGTATAAATAAATAAATTAAAGCATGTTTTTCTTTCGAATTCCAGCATGTAGAACACGGTCTCCTACCGCCTGAGTAAGAATTTCCATATCAATCGACAGCTTTCCCATGAAAAGCCTTCAGCAACATACTTTTATCGGCAAGGGACCCTCAGCTCCAAAAATCGACTGCCTTGTTTTTGCCACACATTACGAAAAGGACAACCGAGGATCCAGATTTAGTTCCCAGCCTTTTCTGATGTTTCTCTGCCATATTGCACGCCCACGAATGTTATTTTCTTCTACCTACGCGCATTATTGTAAATAAAGCAACATCTGGGTTGCCGTATTCTCTAATGAAAATGTTGCGTCCTATTCGCATAGGTATAAACGTGTCATTACACTGCTATCTTATATAAACTTATGGTCCCATGAAGCTTCTAGGCATTAATAACGCTATTCACTATTTATTGCTAGCGCGTCTGTATCCTTTACGATGTACGTGCTCTTATTCTACGATTTTTAACATTTCAGTTGAAACATTCACTATGTGCCAGCAACTTTACGAACTGTAGTCGGAATCAAATAAATGACAAGTGGAAATAAATTTGTACCTGAATAATGGAACCTATGGTCTCGAATATTAATCCATACATTTTCGAAGAGATCCGATCCCAACAAAGTCGGAAGGTGGAAATAAATCGATTCTGTTGTGACTTTCAATAGATGAGGCCTAGCTTCTATCGAAGAACTCGGAGACAAAAAAATGATAGGATTTAGTCTCGAGTGGCAATCTTGATGCTTGAGTAATAGCACTTTTTTTTTACCGTTTCCTTCATCCACACCTGTTACTTAGCTGACAAGTACCCTTTGCGTAGCCTTACAAAAATCAGTTTAGTAGAAGAAATGCGTAGAAGTGGAGGCTGAAAAAGACAAGAAAATGGCTTTCAAGTTATCACTGTTCTTTTTGTCCCGATGAATGCAATTTGTTTCTTACCTGTGGAAGGAAACGCGTCTTTTGATTTATCCGACGTATGTTACGCGCTTATATACCGGTATTCAAGTGGGAGCTCTCTAAATGTGCGCGGTATCATTTGGAGCTTGATACGCCAACAGCTTTAAATCGCGGGAGCATGCGTACATGATCATGCTATCATGCTGCCTAAAAGGGATAATAATTCATTTTATTTTTCATTAAAACATTTTTGGAGTTTATTAACACAAAATGAAATTCTTTTTTACTAAAATCAATATATTGATAATATAGTTTATGAATAAAAAAAAAGAAATGTGTTTATGGTGAGCCAAACGTACCTGAGAGACTCTGGATGTCGCCGGTGTGACTCCGATGATAGTTGTTGCCCTTCATGATGTTGGACATTCGACGGATGAATGCACATATCAGGCAAAGACACTCCCTGATGGGAAACCTGAGAGATAAATGGTTGTACCTATAGCCACGGAACTTAAGACGATAATGTTCTTTGCAACCTGTCGCTGGCGTCCGCACAAAAAAGCCATTATGGATCGTTAATATATAACTGCACGTATAAATGAAGGTTGACAGCATTCGCAAGAGGGTCGCTTGACTGGTAGGATGTGTCGAAACCCCACCGTAGCATTTCTTACACATTTCTATCCGTCTTTTCTTATGTAACCACGCAGCCACACATATGCGGCCCATTCGATTTTGTCAGTTCCAATGAAGTACAGCATTACCATTGCTGGATCAGCGTAGCAAGGGGAAAAGGAAAAAAAAAATCCTTACCAATAACATTATAGAAAAGCTGAGATACTCCAAATCATTAAAAACAACAATAGAACATTTACTTTATTCTACAAAGTTATTGGAGGCAGATAGATAAAGAAATTCCGCCGAGAAAAGTTTAATTTACGTAGCTCAAGACCAAAGGTATGCTAGAGGTAGGGTAGGAATAACGAGAAAACGAAATAAAGAAAAACGGTGGCCATAATGGATTTTTGGTCTCCCTTTCCTCAATTTCGATGCGCTGACGCATTCCGTACCTAAAAGATGTGCTGTTTCTCGGGATCGTCGAAAATAAAATATATTTTAAAACAAATAACTGCTGACGAGATAATGGGAAACAATAACTAAAAGCGATAAGACAGAGACAGTGAACACAAATTCGAGTCTACGACCCGATTTGCTTTGTCTTATTAACCACAACCTGGCATATTGCAGATGAGCGCATACAAGAACGTGTAAGAAACAAAAGGTATTTAAATTAAGATGTAGATAATTTACAAACCATTTATTCAGCTGGTGGTATTTGTACATTAAACGGCAGCGATATCACTGTAATGCTGGTAGCTCCCTCGTAGCTATGTTCCCTCGTAGCTATTCAAGTTTTGTGCGAACGCCGAATCAGCTACCTAAAACAACGTTGGCCGTACCTGTTAATTTCGCCATCTTGTTAGCCAACACCAAGTACAAGATAATATCCACGCATTCACTGCTGCTTAATTGTCTTTTCAAATACAGAAGGGCCTGCCGAATCACTCGAACCGCATGTCTCGATGATTCAAACGTGTTAAACTAACAATACTTTCAATCGATGCCCAATATTTGCCAGAATGACACAATGTGCGGACATAGAGAAGCTGTGATCGATGCACTACACTACACCTAGTACACCAGTCAAAACGAGAAACACTAATCATACACAAAGATATTTTCACTGTCGTTTACCTTTGGACTTTCTGCCACGTCTGCTAGTTTCTTCATCGACACGTTACCTACTGGAGCCTTTTGCCACGCACGCAGCGTTAGCCTGTTGGGCAATTTCAGAAGTAGGATGAGGCCGAAAAGGAAGGGTTCGCAATTCTCAGGCTGTCTACCTTTTTTCTAAAATTTCCAACGGAAAGGTAATGGTAAGAAATTTAATTCTTATCCCAACCTTCTCCACAGTTTTCTACCTCTTCCTCTTTTACATGCGTCAGTTGTCAGTGACAACTTACACGGACTGCTGGGGTCGTCCAGAAACCAATGTATGTCGTATGAGATCACGAATTTTAAATTTTATTTGGCAAAAAAAAGAATAGCAATTGAGATACCACACATTCTTTAATTCCTAACAGTATGGAGATCGAGCGGCTCATAATGGACGTTCGTATCATACGTTGGTTAATTCCAGAATGACCAAGGAAAAGGAAGTAAGAGTGTAATTGAATTTTTCCAGGTGCTCCGCTAGAGGAAATCAGATTCTTCGTCGTCAAGGGAAAATTTCTTCTGGAGCGGCTGGTATCGTAAAAGCCAATGAGTTTCCATTTCGCCTTTGCCCTGTGAATTGTTAAAAAACAAAGCAAAGCAGATTTTAATGTTTGGAACAATAAGGATATCAGAACAACAAATCACCTTAACCATCACGATTCCGCGTGGTTCACTAATGAATCCATCAAAGCATTGCAAAAGGTTGTAAGCCACGCGCGAAATTTGAATTTTGCCAGGCTAGCTCAACAATGTCAGGCGAACAAGATGAAGAAACCAAAGAAAAGTAAATGCCATTTTGCAAGTTTTCCTATAGTATTAATCAATAAAATTGAGTTGTGTACCAAACTGGTGCTTTGCATGCGGGCTGCAGTGTTGACAGTGTCACCAAAAAAACAATAGCGAGGCATTTTTCTGCCCAAGACTCCAGCAACCGCAGGACCAGAATGAACTCCTGTATGTTTGAAAACAATGAACTACTGATCATAGCATTTAGAACCACAGATAGCAAACCTATACGAATCCGGACACGTGTGTCGTTGTTCACAGACAACTCCTCCATCACATCACAGAAGCCAAGTGCCACTAAAACATGAAAATAAAAATCTTGTCCATTTTGGCAATTGTTTTCCAATTTTTCAAAGCATTAAGATCGTACCCATACACACATCTTTTATGTGCGTTTCGTTTTTGGTTGGAGCACCTCCAACTACCATGTACACATTCCCTATCGTCTCCACCTATGCGTCATTACAGACCAATTATCAAATCCAAACTTTTTGCCAAATTCTTAACTTACCTTGTAAACGTTGTGTTGATCAATCACATTGTCAAGTGCAGAGAAAACGGCATTCATACAACTGACAGCCTCTAGTGCACTTTTAGTCATTAGATCGTCCATGTTTGTCATTTCCACAAACGAGATAGTTACACATTCAAAAGCCTTTGATCGGATACAACAGGAAGTACGCCCAAAAATTTTACTGTCAACTAGAATTAAAATTAAATATGTAAATAAAAATATTTACCTCGCAAGTGTCAACTGGCTCTTGGCCTCTTCGTAGCCCTTCGGCAATGGATTGAGGAATCATGGAATAGAGCAGCTCGTCACCTCGCATTTTCCATTCGTCGAGAAGTTCGTGCGTTACTTGCAATTGGTTTGCCTTTTCTTCGGCACGTTCGTACAAATCTTCCAATCTTAAAAATATTTTTTTTATGATTTCCATGTCATTACAGGTTAATAAGATAACATACCGCCTACCTAGAATTGTGTTGTTGTCCTGCCATGATCATTTCGCGACCATGTCCGTGTAAAGTGAGATCACTAAGCGTGAGTCCCAATTCGGACAAATCATCGATGTTGTCAATTCTAGAATGCAAAGAAATTAAAAGCGTCCACAAATTGCTCTCTTTCATTGAAATTACAGCGGATTGCAGAGATATATGATGGCTTGCCAATCTTTAATGTGTCGCATTTCGCCACGAAGTAAAAGATAATTAGGTTCCACTCTTTTTGATTTGTATGATATTGTCCTGGAAATCTTCGACAATGAATTTTCGTCAGTGGTTTGCGTAACCAACATCATTTCAAGCTCACACGCAACGCGCTGAAGAGTGACCAACTAAAAGAATTAAACACGTCTAGTTAAGATCGGTTTAAAGATATAACATTAACATCAAAGCCATTTGGTTTTTTACATTTTCCCAGCTGAGATTTAACCTGGGGCGTCGCAACCTTGCAACCTCAGGGAGGGATTGTCCGATCAACTTGCGACGCGAAAACAATTGCTTCAGCTGATAACCAACAGAGATTATCTTGAGATCCAACCGGAAAATCATGCTGAAGGGAAACAGCTGCAATAAAATGCCGCTCGATAGTTCAGTCAGCGGTTTGTGCTGCTTGTTGCACTTTAGATTGCCGAGGAAATTCCCTTTGCGCTCCAGCGCAATCGCACCATTTTCCATGGCCTTACAAGCCATGTAATTCCGATTGTCAAAATTGAGCCGAATTTGATATTTAAGGCCTTCTTCATTGTTTTCATTTGGTTTATCTGGAAGCAAGGGCGTAGAAATATGCAGGTCGTAAAAATCTTTGGCGACCTGCTCTAATATGCCTAATCAGAAGAGAAAGTAGCAAACTTTTCAGATTAAATCTTCTTTTCTTATCTTTTTTTTTCACTTCTAAAAATACATAGCCTAAGGCAGCAATGGCAAAATGTAGACTAATAAGGAAAGAGCTCCATTATTTCATTTAAAAAAATTGTGCCAGATTGCAAAATGTTTACCATAAAGGAAAGGAGGAAAGCCGCTCCGGGAAGTCCTATAATGGATGACGACGCCATTCTCGTCTTCCTCGAGAATGTAAATGAAAGGATTATCCATTTTGGGGTAGGTGTATTTCATATGCAAGTGAACACTATCGATTCCGGAAAGAAAATCGCAAAAGAATCGTCCACATCTCTATTCATAAATGGAAAAATGTGATCAAAAATCCAACAAGTTGTGTATCCAAATACACGGAACAGGTGGAATCAGATGCGCATATGACACAGAATAGAAAGATAAGCCTTACTTTGATGTATTTTTCATATCCAAAAGTCCCAGCTGCTCGGATGAAACAGCGACCGAAATACATAATAACATCTTTTACAGTTAAACCGTTGCCGATTTCAGTTACGGCAGCGTTCGCTAGGTTTGCAACCAAATCCTAAAAGACATTTGTTGAATCATTACATTTCTAATTTACAAGTTAATTATTGTTTTCCAAAAGAAATTACATCTGGATACACACTATGCGTGCAGAAAATTATGTTTCGGTAGCCTACTTTTTCTAGAAGCGAGAACCATAGATCGGTTCCATATTCTGCCTAAATAGAAATATGTAGAGTGAGACGGACGTTAATTGGCCATAGATGCAAAACATGCAAAACATTGCTAATTTTATTTACTTAATCCTACCCAAAATTATAATTAAACTAAAAAAGTAAGTTGATGTTTTCACTTTTCTTCAATTAATGACCATGAAAGCAGGTCAGGTAACTTGAGGCGCTCTCATTTTTTGAAAGCGATCAGTTTATAAGAAATAATAAAGACAAATAAAGTAATGCAACGAAGGGTTGTAAAAGTTTACTTACCGTAAAAAGTTTCTTAATTGGCTAAGCAATTAAAACATATGCCTATTAATGGAGGTCTACTGCTTAATTAAAAATTATTGGATACAACGGGGTTTTCGATCCACTACTGTCATCGTTATAGTTCATAGCGCCGATTGGCCTAATTTCTATTTCTCTAGAAAATCTCTCTTTTCTATTACTCTAGAAAGCCTGATAAACTAGGTGTAACAGAGCCATCGTTTAAAATAAAAGACAACATTCCTTACCTGAACGACAGATCCTATGGTCACGAAAATTATTCCGTACATACTAGAATATTGATTTACGGTGCTAAACCAAAGAAGTTTTGTTTTTGAATCTTCCAATTCAAGGAATGAGGAAATTTAATCTGGAAAATAAAAAAAAAATGAAAAGATATATTTATTTTCTTTAACGTGCCAAAGAAACTTGTCGAATGCGAACTTGCTGTGCGGTCGAAAATTTCTGGTTAATGGCACTCAACACAGCCTTTATATAACCTATCAACACTACAATTTCGAGCTACTGTTGATGTCCAAATGCCTGACCAGTTTTCCCATCCGCATGCACTAATCTATTGCAGTGTGGGTCTCACTTACTAACCGGCGCACTGTTTCTAAAGAAATCTTGGAATGAGAATTCACTTACTAAACACCTCCAGGTGGACATTTTGGTATAAATAGATTCAGTTACTAAATATAGAACAACTCACGGAATTGGCAGGTATAGAGGGATTTCCTTGATGAATACTTTAAATAAGTCAGGCATCACGGATCACATTTTACTTCTAAATAAAAATCTGAGAGGAAACAAAAAAGCCAAATATGAAGCTACAGCTCTTCTGCTTGCTTTTTATCTTTCCCAAGATCAAAATTCCAAGGAATACTTGTGAAATTATCAATCGTTGTTTCAACGAGAATCAGCGACGCCCCTAAGCATTTGAAAATGAAACATGAAACAGCTAAAACTGAAAGCTCCAGTCAATAAATATAAATGATTACATATTCATTAAATTCCCAAACGATTTACGTCAACGTTACGTCATAAAATATACTACCTGAAAAGGTGACAACGATCCGACGATTTTTACTCCGTTCCTTCATTGGGAAGTGGTTTGCTGGTTTTGTCTTTCACTAGTCACAAACAAAACAGTGTTGATGAAAACACTTGCACATCGCTGAACTCCCGGATTAAGAAAAAAACTGCATCCCACGTTTGTTGGTCCTTGTGCGGTGAGTACTTCACAATCGACAGTCTAGTAGTGAAACCTTGGAAAATAGAAAGCCAACGAAGAACTCTCGTTGGTTTGGAAACAGCCCACCAGGGATACAAAACCTTATGTAATATATTTAATCGACAAAGTCAGAGGTAGCCTCAAACAAAGATTAATCTATTTTTACTCAACTTTTTTCTTGAAATTCTTGATTCATTGAGTTGAAAGGAGTTACAGGAATCGAGTGAAATCAGGTAGAAAAAACCCTTCGTTTGTTGCGATTGCATCTTATTCTTGTCCACTTGCAACATAATGACATCCCCGCCTGGTGTGGAAAAAGAGCTAAAACTTACCAGCAAATGAAAATATTGGAAACTCGTCGTGGACGGAGATATGAATCACCTATGAATCAGCGTTCGATTTGTGTAGAACCCTGTAAATTTTCTTGTGTGATGAAGCGAATTTTCCAGACGCATTAGACGGAATTGGCGTTAGTTATCTTTTATACAGCGTCGCATATGTAGAATCACGTCGGTGATGGTACAGGCGATGTGTGCGCCCTTTTATTATTGGTTATTAACATACGATAAATAGGATGATTGCAACATCACTATTAATAAAAATAGATGGCTAGAATCCTGTCGATGTCTAAAGTTCGTTTGTCTTTTTTGAACAATGCGATTGGTATTTTGGGTTTTGTTCACGTAGGAAACCAACGTAAATTCGGCTAACAAGATCAACATGTGTTTGGTGCTCGTCTAAACATTGTCAAAATTTGCCTACGTTTGGCCGACCTGTAATTTTTGAGATCGATTATTTCTATTGTAATGCAGATCAGCGTGAAATTGGACGTATTGATGCGGAAGAAAACCGATGAGATTAATGGAAATCATTCCGGTTCTCCAACGGACGGCAGTTCGTATCTCAGTAACCAGTGAGTATTCATCTCTCCTTTGCCCTGTCAATAAAAGATTGATTTTAATGTTTTAAACCAAGCTTGATTGCAACGAAATGCCATATCGACTAAAGAGCCCCGATCAATTTCCATCGTAATAATGAGAAGGATCACTCTGCACGCAAAAAATGCCTAATGATCGTTATTTGAAGTGTGTTAATTTCTAGAATTGATTCAATAGCGGATTTAAAAGACAGAAATAGCAAATAAGAAGCTGAAAAGTCCAAAATAGAGAGCCAACTTTCACCTACGATCGGGCCGTACCTTAACAAGCACCGTTCCACGCAACTCGCAGACAAATCCCTCCAACTTCTGCAAATGGCAAAAAGAGTTGTGAGAGATGTGGATCTTCCCCGGCTGAATGACCCCCAATAGATAGGAAAAGTTTCATTAAATGAGTTACTTTGTCGACATGAAATAGTCAACACAATTTCTTTACCAAACTCGTTGTTTGCATGCGAGCCGCCGTGTTGATTGTGTCGCCAAAAAAACAATAGCGAGGCATTTTTCTTCCAACGACACCAGCAACTGCCGATCCCGTGTGAAAACCTTTACGAATTTAAATATTAAGGTGAACATTTTAAATGTAATGATAGGTTCAGTTATACCTATGCGAATGTGCACAGACATTTCACAACTGTTCACAATTTTTTCGATTTCGTCACGGAAACTGATTGCAACTAAAATCAATGATTCCGATTTAAAATGTGATAAAAAGCAATCCGTAAAAATCAAATTACCCATAGCTACATCACGAACGTGAGTCTCATTTGTTTCCGGTGCGCCACCGACCACCATGTACACTTTACCCACAGTCTCCACCTAAATGACGGGCTTATCAAAATTAATCTTTTTTCAAAAATTCTCTCGACGCAGTGAATATTCATAAGAAAATCGAGTAAACAAACCTTGTAGACGCTGTGTTGATCGATTATGTTATCAAAACAGGAGAAGACAGAGTTCATGCAACTGACCGCTTCCATGGGACTGGTGGCTGTGATTTCGTCGATGTTTGCTAATTCAACGAACAAGACCGTGATACTTTCGAAAGCCTAGAGAAATCAACAAAGACGAAAGTCACACACACCCTATTCGGGTTGCGATGATTATAGAAATCCTTACACAAAGGATTCTTGTGCCCTTGTTTTTCAACAATTCGAAATAAAAAGATTTCCAAGAAAATTTTTATCAGTTTTATCAGTCCCGTTATCTTTTTTTCTACCTGACATGTGTCTACTGGATCAGTGCCGCTACGCAAGCTATCTGCTACCGACTGAGGGATCATCGAGTAGAGCAACTTGTCACCGCGCTTTTTCCACTCGTCGTGCAGCTCGTACGTTTGTTGAAGCTGTTGTGACCGCTCTTCGGCCCTCTCGTACAGATCTTCCAGCCTGTTCGGAACAAATGACACTGCCAGTTTAACTGAATCAAAGGTATACGTTTATAAAAAATTTAGAAACCGTGAATTATGTTGCCAACCGGCCATGACCATATCGCGTCCGTGGCCGTGAAGGCTAAGGTCGTTAACTGTCAATCCCATTCCATCCATGTCTTCCAAATTGTTGATTCTGTAAGCCATTACATAAAGCAAAAGGGGAAGTGATCGAACTTTATAAATAAATCGCTTATTAATGTATAGTAAAAGTTGTAAAAACTGACAAGGGATTGCAGAGGAAAATCATGGCGTCCCAATCCGATAGGTAGCGCAATTGTCCTTGCAGTAAAAGACGTCGGTTTTCCTCTTTTGCTACTTTATTTACCACTGCGTCCCCTTTTTCGGGAGCCAAATGGCGCGTGTTTTTCCTTTCTGTTTGACTTGTAGGCAATATCTCCATTTCGCAGAGAACTTTTTGAAGGTTGTATAACTAAACGAAAAGATAAAAGACGAATTTTAGCAATCAAATTTGCTTGCATAGAAAATGGTGATGAGGTTTTGTTACATTGTCCCATGTGAAAAGGAGCTTTGGTCGGCGAATTCTGGCAACATCAGGCAACGCTTGGCCAATCAGCGTATTGCCCGGAAACATGTTCTTCAACTGACGTCCTGCCGATATGATCTTGAGACTCGGACGGAAGACCAACGTGAAGGGAAATAGCTGCATCAGGATGCTTGACGATAGCGACGTCAGCGCTTTTTCCGCAGCTATTGTTTTAACTGATACTCGATTCGAAATATTTATTCGACCGAGTTCCAGCGAGCCATTACAAGCCGCTCGGCCAGCCATATAGTCTCGGTTATCGAAGTTCAGTCGAAAGCGAAACTGATAGGATTCCTCTTGGCTGAAAGTCGTGTTTGGTAGTTCTTCGACTGCCAATTGGATTCCGTAGAAATCGTTGGCAATCTGGTGCAACTGACCTAAGGTAAAGTATTAAAAAACAGATTTCAATTATGAATTATATGAAATTTTAGACTTTTCTAGGCATCCTAAAAATTAGGAAATAATGCCCTTACGCTGCCATTTCAAGGCATTTGCATAACTATTTGGATACCCTAAGAAAATCTCTTGGAATGAAAAATTCGTGATGAAGGCATCTTTGAAAAGGAAATATCTACTGCGTTAAAGCAATTGTGTAGCTTCCGGGAGGGAGGGAGGGAGGTTAATCACATCGCCACCCAGTCTCAAGTTACTTGACAAAAATAAATGCGTGACTCAATATTTGACCGTTACCAATCAAATAAGGGCAGAAGCCGTTGCGTGTTGTGCGGTAATGAAGCACGACGCCTTCAGAGTCTTCGTGGGAGATGTACATGGACGGAGAAACCATTTTTGGATACATGTATCTCATTTGCAAATGGATGTTGTCGATACCGGTGAGAAAGTCGCAGAAGTAGCGTCCACAAACCTACAGTTTAATTACAAAATAATAATAAATAAAGAAGCTCAAGTGAAAAACAACTCACGCGATAAGAATGGCAAGATCAAGTTAATAATAGCGAAACCGCGACACACACCATCGAAAATAGCTTCCATTGAGTGCACGAAGGCCCTTCGTTGCCACACTCACGATCCGACATCCCCAAAAGAAATGTGGTAGGTAAGAAATAAGAGAAGACGATTCTTGACAATAGTAAATATCGACCGGCCAATGTGTCAGGAACAGACCCACGCAAGTTTTATACCGATGGGCAAATCGATACGGACTACAAGATGTTCCGAGTTCAACGGGCGTTTCCAATCACCGGACGCTCGTAAGCGATATATGAATTTGAGCAATCGAAGTAAGTTATACGCGCACTATGGTAACAAGTCGACAATACGTGCAGCTTAAGGTCAATCCTTTTTTTTTCTTCTCCTGTATGAATTCGTTTACGTGGTTTCATTGCCCTGACTTCCGTACGCACGGACAGAGGAAATGAAATCTATCTCACGGTAGATAGACGTCTGACGTGCACGGAGTATTGAATGGCTTCCTGCAATATCCGTGCAGTTACAAACGTAGAAACAAGAAGATACGCGTATGACAACTAGCGTTGAGATAAATCTAAAATCAATAGCTAAAGGAAATCAAAACAAATTGAGATGACAAAAAACTCGAGATTTCATCGTGTGATAATGAAAGGCAACAAGCTGCAGGGTTACTGGGTATGAAGTCATCAACCCCAAGCAGTAAGAGGTATTAAGCATAAATTGTAACCGGGTTCAGTGAGTGTTTCCTATTGGACAGCGGAAGGCCTGCCAAAATAAAGAACGGTCTGAATTACCTCAAACAAAAAAATAAAAACTACATAGTCTAGTAAGAAATCCATTTGCCAATTCCCCTAATCTAGAAAAATAGCTGACGGGGGATTTCTTTATTATTCGGCCAATAGTGCTCGCCATTTCCTATGAATTTGCTATTAAAGACTGGCTGAAAAGCAACAGCAAAAGATAAATATCTTTGGGTAGGTACCACTAGATTTATTATTACAGCCCGGGCTGCCATTCCACCCTAGCTATATCTTTCGCCGTGTACTAAAGCTAGAAAAAAAAAACCTTTTTCGACGCTCTCCACGTTATTGATAGATCAAGATCGGCAGGGCCACTGCCTATTACACGCAGACAGAAGATTGGACTGAATATATACGTGGTATGGCCTTTGATTCAACGATGAAGCCTTCTGCGTCGCCTGTGGTCTTATTGCCATTCCTGCCTTTGGTACTCAATAGAAAGGCTTACCTTCGTTCTCGTCTTAATAGCTTTTGTACAGTCATTCCGTACAGATACAAAGATTACCTACGATAAAAGAAGTTCTATGGCGGCACAATTTTTCTTACCTCGCCCGGTACTTTGCAGCTCGTATCCTTGACGTTCTAACGATTTTTTTTATGAACGCTTTCAAATGATTTTGACTGTAGGATTAAAGTTTTACTGGCCACTATAATTCTTTTGAAAACAAAAAAAACTAACGTCATCCATAAATAGTTAATCTTAATAGCTGCCACAAATAAAAAATGAAAAACTGCAGTGATATTTGAAACGGGAGCGGGGAGGAAAAAAATTCCAATTTTGATTCATGTTACAACGATAATAGTTTAGTATTTTCATAAGGACACGGCTAAATAATCCTATTCTTACTCGGCATTAAGCACAAAAAATGATCGTGTAGTGAAGCAAAATAAATAACACGGTCGTTGTGTTATCTAACAATACACACACCGTTGCGCATCCGTTCCTTTAACATGTGGTTTACCGCTTTCTTCAAAAGATTGATTCCATACAAATGGAGGCAGTTAGTTTTCACACGTTTTTGGCATCGATCTTTTGCGTAACTCACCCGATATCGAGTGGTGCAACTCAAAAAGGGACATGTAATGTACTAGCGGCGGTACACGCCCTGTCAATTCACTATGGCTGGAGCAGAAAAAGACCTTTTTTGAGTGCACCATCAATTTCTGTCAGGTTATTTTACTAGATACATTAGCGTTCAACCTCACCAGATTCCGTAACTTCTAGTTAACCAACAAGTCAAACTTCAGCAAGAAAAAAACAATAATCCCAGCGCACCTAATTAACTACTGTGATGACGCAAGTCTTATTAAGACGCGGTTGTGATTCTGTTTGAACGACTTTGTCGCCAGCAGCCTTCTACAAAAGAAACCATTGTAATGGTTGTGATGAAAGAGTCAGAAATCAACGACTAAAGGATGTACCGAATGATGGGCCTCACACATACGGCGTCGCTCACAATAACGAAGATTCCATTATAGCTAGACAAGACGCAATTTCTTCTCGGCACTCCAATTCTTTTGATGTGTCTTATCGCAAGTATAGAGCCAAACGAAGAGCCTCTCAATCCATCAAATTCTTCGGTAAGCTTTACATACTCTACGCCACAAACAATTTAACAAAAAAAAAAAAAGAGTCGGTGATGACTTAGGGTCCGAGAATTCCATCCCGCAAAATGAAAAGAATCGACAGGAAAATAAATAAAACTTACTTTGATAAACTTTTCATAGCCGTAGTGACTGAAGTAACGGACGAAACAGCGGCCGAAGAAACGTAAAAAGTCCTGTCGGGTTGAGCCATTGGCAACAAGCTTGACGGCAGCATCGGCCAGCTTCATGATCAGTTCGTCCGGATAGATGTGGTGGGTACGAAAAACCGTGTTCCGATAGCCGACGCTTTCTAAAATGCCCAGCCAAGTTTCTTCTCCATACTCGAGCTAAAAAAACAAACAAATACCAATTCAATAAAAAAAGAAATCAATTACACTTGCGCGGCTACGGACATTAAAGACATTTAGGCAATGGTCTCGGCTATATGGAATGTTCTTTTTTTTTTTAAAGTTTTATCGCCGTAACGTGCAAAGCGGTTTCATGACGGAAGCGACACATTAGCGAGACGATTGTGATCTGCTTTTGTATTGGAAACGACACAAGTGGAGAGTAGAGTAAGTCCGAGCCAAATTACGTGATCGATTTATCGACCAACCTATTAATCCATCTGACTTTCCTATCGGAGGTTCCGGTAAATGGACCATAGAAATAAATCGAAATACTACGGAGGCAACAAAAGGAGCCAAAATTTTAGAATCTTCAATAAAATTCCTTTTGTTTATTGGCTTTCATTATGCGCTGTCCAGACTCCTTTTCCTGG
This sequence comes from Daphnia carinata, assembly GCF_022539665.2. Lineage (NCBI taxonomy): Eukaryota > Metazoa > Arthropoda > Branchiopoda > Diplostraca > Daphniidae > Daphnia > Daphnia carinata. Next base: position 8,609,865 of record NC_081333.1, read on the forward strand.
ATTAAAGCATCATGACTTTAGCATGAATTTTGAAAGGGTCTTGTGTAATAAACGTCAGAAACATTATCGGAGTAATTTGAACGAAATGTTAGAGGAAGAAACGGTCAATCAACCCGAGACTTTTACAAAATCCCTCGCTCCCGCGGGAACACGAAGCTTAGAACAAAATGCTCGACGTACGCTGCGTGTTTATTGAATAAAGGCAATGAAGACGGGGGAGCATAAAATTGTTTGTTACGTTGGATTTGTTAGTGCGATGGACAAAGTTCCTCATAGCAAAATGTGTTGGCAATAATCAAAGATTTTGCGTTACACCATTGCGAAAACGAATCACGATTTATTTATGTGACTTGTCCAAATGGAAAAGAAGAAAACACGTAATTTTAAGTCTTTCGTTTTAAATTCTTGGGTTAGTTGGTTTCTACGCACACATGCACACGTGACACGCCTTCTTAACGTTTCTTCGTCTACCGATGTTTTTCCTGAGACCCACATACACGCAATTCAATTAAAAGAAGAAAAAAAGAATCTCGAAGTTCTTAAACGCGTTTTCCATTCTTGAGAAAAGAACTACCGTAGTCAACTATAAATCACGACTGCAATATTTTTTTTATTACCTCCCTTTGCTTTACATCCGTGAGCAGCTGGTGCTATTTTTTTTTTATTGAAAAGTTGAATATCAAACGGTTAGCTTGAATATGGATTTATGAAAGAAAACGGAAACGGTCCCGGTAATGGTGGATTTCTAAAAGATTTGCATACAAAAGGCAACCGTTTCCGTTTTTCAACCAGTATGGCACAAAGTAACAACTCCTGCGTGAAATTGCCGTGTCATATCTTTCCTGAACGAACGTTCATTTTCAAGTTTCAATACGAATCGATGGAACAATATAAACGCATTTACATTTTTAGTGCTTTCAAATTTTTAATAGGGTTTATAGTCAACGGAATTTACACATCTAGCACCTTGTGCTCAAGAGAGCGTTGATTTTGCATTTCATAAAAATTATTATGGGAGATTTACTACAGACTAGCTAAAATCACGATAGAGATTGCGACAAAATCAGTTGAAAAATCTTATCTGCGCACATGTCTGTTATTGTGTTCTCACATGTCTAATCAAGTGAAAAGGAGAAGTGCATGTCTACAAGAAAAAAAAAATGTGGCAGAAAAACGTGACCATGTTGCTGAATAAATGTTTTAAAATAGAATGGAAAAACGAACGATGTTTTAACGATTAGATCTGTCTAGTCTGTTGGGATGTTTCATTTTAAACACGAAAAAACTTTCAGATCTAACAATTTTCGTTTTCTCTTATTTCTTTTTTGTTTTAAGGATTTTTTTGTTTGGCTAGTAGAGCGTAAACGATGTCGATGCTAATCATAACTCCTTTCCACCGCCCTAGCTAACCGCTAATGAATGTGTAGATTTCTGCGGCGTGACTAAAGCCGGAACTTGAGGGGCCCTCGACGAACCGAAAAAAGCAAGAATCAAGCACTAATGAAGGTTAACATCGACTACTTTGTGCCTTTATTCAATAATAGCCAGCGAAAGGGCGGTGGGAATTTCCCAAACTGCGAAACACATCTAACTGACGACCACAGAAAAGCTGTTCGTTCCCATGACTAGCTCATATAGACCTACTCAGGACCTCCCGGCTTGAATCTTGATAAAGCTTTTTCTTATTCACCCCAACCACCCTATCTTTTCTTAAGCTAGTCTGAAAGGATATAAATGGCTAAAATCTTGACTACAGTTATTTTAAGAATATCTACAGCAACTGTTGGATTCAAATGTACGGACTACCCTTGCACATTGTTTTGTTTAAGCTTCCTTCCCCCTTTCCCTCCATCATGCGAATAAATCGTTCGTCAGGGAATCGAATCTTAGTCTTCCTAAAAGACACCACAACGATATGACAATCCACCAAATATTGCAGAATCAACTTACAAATAAATAGTTTAAAGGTCAAAGCTTGAATAATACACCGTCTGATGCAAATATCAAGTAGCAAACGAGGTATAGTGTAATAAATAAACATGAGAATGGCCAATACCAACAGCGTTCGTCCAACAGCCAAAGAACTTTCTGCCAAGTTTTTGTCCCCTTGCTTCTATTGTGAAGGACAGACAGACCGCATGAAAGGAGAGCTTGATTCGTTCTCCAAGGAAACCAAAAAACAGATAAAATAAAATAAAATAAAACGAATAGATACGTCCACCTTTACGCCGAAATGAATCTCCTGCGAATTTATCCAGCCCGATAAACCCGGTTACCCAAGAAAGACTTATCGGGCTGTCGGTCGTTATTCGAGATAAGCCACGTACAAACGAATGAATCTGGGTGGTAAGAGTTTGTCTTGTAGTACGTAGTGACGTACTTCGTCTCACAATTCAAAGCCTTGCCAACTACAATGTTTTTATAATGGCGGAACAACAAGAAGATGGCCCAAACGGGAGTTTTGTTGTTCTGACACATGTATGCACATGTTCCGTAAAATACTCGCTACGCTATATTTGATTAAATCGTGGATAAGCACATCAATCATGACCAGCTGCGTCCCGCGAACAGAATGCAAAATAGATTTTTAAGTGGGAAAAAACCGTTTTAAATAGATGCCCAGGGAATTTCAGGCCTACTCCCCACTTGAACTTTTAAAACTTAAGCGCGCATATCGTGTTTTCGGAGACGAACCAGAAAGCACTCTTTAAACAGAAAATGGAGAAAGATATCGTTCGGAAAAAGCTATTCCACGTACGTGTTAAATCCCACGAAAAATAGTTACAACATCAACATCGTGAAAAGAAAAACGAAAATCTTACCTGAATGAAATGTTGCACGGACTCCAACAACATGCCATACATGGCTGTAGCGCAGGAATTATTCGAATCTTGGAGGTAAGAAACTAGCAATTAAGCGTGACGAAGATGACTGCTTCTTCAAACGGGATTCGTAGAAATGCTGTAAATTCGTTTTTCTTTAGTGTAATCCTGTCCAAACAGAGAAAGCCCGTCGGCTTTCCGTTCACGATTGGATGGTCAGCGCAGACGTCTCGCAATGCATCAACGTTACATTAGTTCCTGCTCCGCGTTGCCAGTTACAAACAGACGAGCGAAGATCAAAGTGCGAGATGGCTAGTGTCAGTCAGGATGGCTAGCATCCGTTTGGGAACTTCCTCATGGGCGTTGGCACAAGTCTCTCGCCTCTTTTTGCGCTCTTGTTGAATACATTGGCGTCGGGCATGCGCATCAGCCATACCTTTGGACAACAAAATAGTTGGACGTCATGAAGCATTTTCTGTCACGTTATCTCATATGAAACGAGAAATATTTTACGAAGACGTACAGGAAAAAAAAATTAAAAGGAATGACAGAAAGAACAAAAATGAAAAAATAATTGGCTCTTAACGCAAAGTATCGCGTGCTATCTTTGGGACCATCCGTAAAGAAATACTCATCGTTTTTTTTTTTTTTTTTTTAAACTAGAGCGATAATACAATAAGTTAATGTCAGAAACAAAAATTAACAATAGTCTATTTTACATTTGCAGCCATCATCAACGTATTAACAAAGAAAAGCCCTTACTAATAATAGCTCGTTAAATAAACTATCGCTGCAGACATCTAAACGTAACTTACTTGCATCAATTGCAAATCTTTGTAGCAGCTGAAATAGCACATTATACGCAGATGTTGAAAATTGGGGAACTGCCAACGAGATGCGAAACGAGAGTGTCAATAACTTCCTACCTTCGCTTTCCAAACTGCAATGAACTGCTGAATCGAAAGCATTGACAAGTGAGAGAACAGTTGGCAATGGCGTTGGGGAATGGGAACGCACCCGTACCTTTTCATTTAAAGGGGAAAGGTACGGTAACATCTTCGAAAAAGGTCAAATCGAAGCTACCACCCCCTCTCTAACACAGGGGTTGGGATCTCAAAAGTAGAAAAATAGGAAAAAGATTATGGAAAAAAGAAGGAAAGGACGAAAAACAAAATTTTTGTTCATTACCTTACCCTTTCCTTTGACACAACAAACCAAAAGGTGGGACATTGTTGAGTGGGTAATCTGTTGAATATTCATGAGGCAATGTTTTGTATTTTTACCCGCTGTGTCTTATTTGTTTCAAATTTCGTTTATGCTTCAAGTCATTCGCAGGCGCACACGCAAATGAGCTGCAGCTTTCTAAGGTGTACGACATGCAAATACAAGATAACGCCATTAAACGGAATAATAACTGTATCCTCATTAATAAGGAAATTTAAACCTATTGATTATAGATAGAGTTACATAGTGTGTCGCAGGTTGAACCATCATACAGTACCGATAGCCATCTTTCTCTTATTTTGATATCTCGTTCTCTCAGAAGCAGAAAAAACTTGGTGATGTCAAGTTTCCTGTTAACATCAAAGTGAACAATACCTTGGCAATATAAAACTCCCGGTTTCACATGACAATTAAATTTTAATTCCTCTAAACTTTCCTTTCGACGAAATAGAGATTCATATATTTGCATTCGTTCTATACAGGATCTGTAGCAATAAAAGTGTATTACCTTGTGGACATCGCTGCCCAAGGGACGGACAAAGAAATCTACTGGCCCGGAGCCCTGAACAAGAATGTCAATTTGCATAAGGAATGCCTAGAAGCAAGCCTGTTTTTGAAAATCTGCCCACAGCCTTTTTCCTATGTTTAATGTAGATTCTCCACCGGAATCACTACATAAAACATCCGTCCAACACCGTCTTCCCTCTTTAAGGCTATGTAAGGTTCCTATCCCATACCTTACATCTTCCTACGCTAGCCTACACTCCAGGCTTAAGGGAAGAGTGGGATTTTTCTTTTATCTTTGGATCTTTTGTTTTCCACTCGTCACATCTTGGTCGCTTCATCCGTTGTACTGATCCACATTTTGATCCACAATCGGCCTGAATGCAAAGCAATGTTGTTTGATTTGGAAAGTAGCCGTAAAAATACATTTTCATCTTCATCAATAAATCAAAGAAAATACATACACTTCAAGCTATTTGCATTGACCGTTGTCTATGACGCAGCCACGAAAAGTGCGCAGGTTGCGAGATTCAACTTGTGACAATGTTTTCCTTCCATCGCGACTCATCGTTCGCATTTTAAAAAATATTTTAATTACTTTCTGAAGCCAAAGGGCAGAGTAGAGGCAGTCAAGGCAAACAAATATTGTTCTCCCTAAAGTAACTTCCACGGGTTTTAGCCTGTTCACATAGAAAACTAGGCCTCCTCCTTATTGCTCTTCTAGCACGTCATTTTTCCTTGCTAATCAGCCACTCCAACTAATTGGATGTCGTTGGAGCGAAGCCTGTATGCCAATGATTATGGGCGTCACCCCCACTCAATGGCTGTTTTTGTTCTTTACGGCCGTCCTCGTCGTTATCCGAGTCTTTTCACGAATATGCGCTTCCATTATTTGTTTTGTGATGTTGCAACATTGCCTGGATTTTAATATGCGCGGTAGGTAGCCATCGAGACCCAACAACGATGATCTTATCAAGTTTTGGTTCCTGCCGCTCATCTTGCAGCTGTTGCACACGTGCCACTCGTGCGTATTGTGTTTGTTTTTTTAAGATCATCTGGATATCAAACTATTTTCACTTGGATAGTTTGGGCGTGTCTATCTAAAGAGAGTGCTTGTTCGGATCATGTTGGATGACGTGGAACAACGAACGTTATATAGTGAATTCTGCGAATATTTCAAAAGCGCCTCAAGTTCCGAAGAGCATGTTTAGTCTATTATTATGTTCGCGTGGGGACTTAGAGCCATGTATTGTTGTGTATCGAAAAAAAAAGGAGGAAATAACCCAATGGAGTTATTATTAGAAGAAAAAACCAAAAGTTTTCAAACGCAGACGATTGAGGCAAACTTAGCGCTAAATGCGCATTATTCTGTTGATTGAAATCGCTAAAGTTCTCGTATTACATAAATACTTTCATTTTTGGATATAAATTAAATGAATTACCCCTTTTTTTGTCTTGTTTTTGGCTGATGCCACCTAGCGTTCAGCAATTTACTCTCCGTGTTCCGGTGTCCAGTGGCTTGTTGCAATCCGCTAATGGAATGAAAAGTATAACTTGCATAATGCGCTATTTCCACGTTCCGATAGGAAGAAATATCCAGTATGAAAAATACAAGAAAAGCAGCTTCTAATTTATTTCATTCGCATCGTCGTGAATATAATAAATTTCCTATCTACAGGGGAAAACAATTTATGATTCACTTTCACCGCCGTCAACGAACTTTAGGCTCCATCGACTGCTAAAAAACAGATTATGGCTGCTGGACTGAGCCTGAAACAAAGCATTGATCTACTTTGATTTAAAAGACTACGAAATCAACGGTATTTAGCTTGGGCGATGGATGCATGACATGCACATCACTACTCCTTAGGGCGTGTTGCCATCTAGCGCTAGAAAACATGCTTTTCTTCTTCATAGCGACAGCCGGAATGGAATCAAGGCATATGCCATTTTGTCACAAATGTTTTAAACATATGCTTAATTTTTTTACGTGTCGAAAATGACTAAAGCGGAGTCAATGGGCTTCAGTACATTTGCTGCGGTTGTTACGTGATGAAGCAGCTATAACCCTCTGTTTTTGGTTAAATAAAAACGCAGGGAAAAAGGAAAAATAGATTGACAACGTCAAACGATTCCATGAAAAGATGGACCATATAGCATGAAAAGATGGAACTAGAAGAAGAAAAAAAAACAAAACAAAACAAGTAGGACGTAATATCACGTCAACAGCCGGAACGAATTTCTGACGTTCTTGTTACAATATTGCCGTTGCAGACATGCGAGTTTTCAACCCAGTGCTCATAGCTAATTAGTTTCGAGAAACTGAGAAAGTTTCATTAAAAAAATACTTCTTAAATGTGTTAGCATAAATAGGGTTGGCCTGACTTCAATTGCAGTTGAGTCAAGAAGAACGTTGATTTCAGGTCGATCGAGCCTCTAAAGTTTCGTTGTTATTATACGTGTCGAAAAGTCATTAGAAACCCATCAAAGATGAAGATTCGTCAAGTTTTCTTTTGCCAACCGAATCAAAGTTTTTCGGCGCTGCATACTCAGCTAAGAACTCAATCAAAAAGTGATCTAGGTAGTTCTGCGGATTTTTTCTACCCATATCAACGTTTAACTTGAAATGTACTCTTGCTTTTGTTCACAACGTTCTGCACTATTCAAATAAAAGATATCCACTTGCCACTCACGAACGTTTTGATACTACTGTTATCCACCAGTAGGGTCTCAGACCTTTCAGGTTTAAAATTCATTTTTGGAGGCGTTTTTTCATCAAGTTTATGTAATTCGTTTTGTCATTTTTGGGACGCGGCCATCCATCACATGATGCGTGTATATTCATAGATTTGCTGCAGTGCGACTATCTAGCGTACAACAATTATCCCGCGGTTCCAAAGTCTAGACGTTTCGACTGGAAATTAGCGATTCTGTGAAAAGAAAACGGTGGGTTTCCGATGGATTCGAGCCAAACTGTACAAAACTTTTAGTCAATTAGGAACATAGAAAAAACGCAATTGTCCCATCCGGTGGAAAAAGAAAAAACGGTTTGCATACAACACTGGAACAAGGCATGTCTTGACATCAATGTCAAAACAGAGATTTTATGCAGAGTTCCGCTTTTTCTATAAGGGCAATCGAAAGAATGCAGACATTTATCCTTTACACGCAAACCTATGAAATAAACAAAAAATCTGATAGTCATTATCCAACTTTGCTTGTTTTTAGCTATTTAATTCCAATTCGTGCTGGTATACTTTTCTATTTAAACGATGACACATGATAAACCAGTATATCAACTATCAACTATCAACGATCAACTCAACTCGGAACCAACTCTGCAGGCATTCAATCACCTGCTAGTCAATTCTTTAGTGGATTAGCTAGAAACGAGGAAATGATTTCACGTTTTGCAAATAACAACTGTGTCTTTCTCTCCCGCCCCCCCCCCTGAATTGTATGCTGATAGTGACTAAGAAAACTTAAACTGATATTGGATCGCTCTGCCCATGCCAGCCGGTGGATTTACTGCTCAACGAGGCTCAGAGAAGAGCTTGCTATAACGTTTTATTTTTTTTTCTTAAATAGAACAAAACCAAAAAGGCGCAATCATGTAGTTTATTTGTATGGAGGCCATGAGAAAACTCTACTTCGATTAATTGGTATTTGATAGCGATTATCAACGATGAACGAGTCAATGATCAATCCCTGTGGAGAAAATGGATTCGTTCCTCATTCGGTTGTTGATAATCTTAGATCATTCCCTTCTCTTTTTGTTTATTTGCTTTCGAGCAACGTTCAGCCCATGTTTTTCTTTCTCCTACTCTCTGACGTAAGAAAAAAAAGCCTTTTTATTTTGTACTGGATTTTACTGGACATTCCGACTGAGTCTACATGGTGACGTCGTTCAAATGAGAATCGCTGCGAAAAGAAACATTTTTCCATTATCTACCAATATTCCCAATGTTGACATCGAGCTTTTTCTTTTGAAAACGGCAGAGCGACTTTTATGGGACCGCGCGTGTGTCAACATCCGAAAAAAAATTTCTTTATTGTCCTGGACTTAAAAAGAAAAAAAAAGAGAGGGAGAAAAATAGCACTGTCTTCCAATTCGAGTTCATTTTTACGACGCCCGCTGGAAGAAAATGTCAGACGCCAATGCGGACGAATGTGGAATGTCACTGATGAGGTTGTCGGACCGGATCGTAGTTTTTCCCGTTGACGGCATCTAGTTTTGCGCTAGCAATGCGTGCGTCTCTCGCTCTCTGTGTGTATGTGTGTATGCGTTTGGCTATATACGTGTGTGAGTTGTATGGCTACGTGTCTGTAGCCGGCCTCTGATTGGCTGTTGACGAGCGGGTTTTTCTGGAGCTTGTGTGGGGCTGGCTTGAGTCCAAAACCCCTCCACACTTTTGCTCTCTCCTTTTCTTTCCCGTTCTATCGTACAGCAGTCGTTTGTATAGTAAAAAGAAAAACAGGGAGAAGCCCGAACCCACGAGGATTGCTTGCTGCACATCCAAAAGTCATTCACGATTCGAACCTTGACCGTGCTGGAATCTAACACAAACTGTGTACAAGTGTATAAACCCTCATTGAACCGGCGAACCCATTTTTAGACTATTCGTTTACTTATTTGCAACGTCGATTATGAGTTGATTTTCATAGAGAAATTCGAAAAGCCCAGCTTCGCCAAAACAAGGAAAATGTGTGTGTCATTTGGTGGTGAAGCGAATCCGACACTGACAAAATCGAGCACAAACTAAAGAGACATAACTTTCCAAATAAAAAGGAAGATATTAAAACGGAGAAGGCATGGAACCCAGAGATCCTGAGAGGTAAGTCTTCTAACGAAACTAAAATACGTTATTTACGTTACATAATTTTCATATGTAACAATGCGTGTTGGGGAAGAGAAAAGGATGTCGGCATTAGAAGCTGATGACGTCGTGACGAAATGCAACACGTGCTCTGTGTGCATCCTCCGGAGAGGTTGTGTCTCTGTCATATCATAGTTTTCACCCACTCGCCTGTCTCTTCCCCGAGCTTTATTTTTCTCACATGTTTTGACATCGTTGACATGCGAGAAAACAAGAAAAGACGACGCGTATAACAAAAGGACAAAAGCGGATATTTTTTTTTTCTTCCGCAGCTTCGTTATGAAAATGACTCCTCTACTTTTTTTGCTGGCAGACAATCCTGGTGACATCTCCCTATTCAAGAGGTTTCCCTTGGGCTCAATAAATAACCGTATGTTATGGATGGAATTAGTGTCGTGAAAGAAACGTTCCCATTTCTATATTGGTAAAGTTTAAAACAAAAAAAACTTACAACATTTTTAGAATATCCTTTTAAAAGAAAATGAGGAACTGATATAGAAAAATGAAAAGAAATGAACCTGCTAGAACCGAATTTTTGGTTTGCCTTCATACATAACAGTGCACACAGATGATGCTCTCTTTTGCTTTGCACACACACTGTACGCGGGGTTGAGTTATTTTCGGCTTATTTTTTTTTTCCTTCGCTCTTTGCCTTTTAAAATAAAATTCCCGCTAGCAGATTGCTCGAGCACAACACACAAAATGCAGGATATTTATTTATTGCCCCACCCTGAGAATCCATGGCCCCTCTTTAGGCAGAACAGCAGCAGCTCTACTCTCCGCATGAAGCCAGGAGGACCAACTACTTCGGATCCCCCGACTTATCTCCATATAGTTAATGGACGATTTATGTCTGTGCGCTTGTATCTTATTTTATCCATGGGCCTTTGGCCCATTCTCTATTGAAAGGCATTTCAAGAAACAGAAGAAGGTAAAAGAAAGAAAGGTCGCAATGTAAAATAAAATGCAAAATAGGGACGATACATTTTTCACGGTGTCCTCGTTACCGACATTTACACGCAAGGTGCTACACCTCATTCAACCAAGCTCACCCATTATAATGGCTTCTCTGAGCTCATTTCCCTATCCGACATTCATTCCGCACGACCGACGTGTCAGCAGCTACTTGGCAACTGCATAAAAATTTCTTTTTTTGTTCACGACTTTTCTCTTCTTTTTTTTAATCGGTAAACGGCACGTCCCGATCGTAACTCGTCTCTAAACGATGAACGAAACTCGTTAAATTTTTTCTTCCTCTTTGGCCACTCCATGATGACACAAAAGAAGAAGAAAATAGCAAAAAATGTGTGGTTATACCATGAGGTTAAAGAGTCAGGCTGATAGATGAAGTGCAAAGTACTTTTCATCCTCATGTATATATCAAGAATAGCTTTCTTCAGTTCTCATTAACATTTCTTTGCAAATTGCATGACCTTCTTATATTTAACTGGATCGAGCAATTCAAGGAAATGACACCACCACAATCGTTTTGGCCATGGATTATAAGCTTCCTGTGATTCATTCGCCTCGGGATAATTATTCGAATCCCTATTTGCATCATCCTCCTTTTGTATTTTACTCGTTCAGCTTAAAATGTCGACACAAATCTACGCCGTGGAGCAGAAGCGACGAAGACGAAGAGGACGAAGACGATTGCACAGGCAGTCCATTGGCGGAGGCATCTGCGGAGCAACGGATGCTGGCGCAGTCCGGCCTTTACAAATCGTCACCTTTGCTCGATTCATCTCCAACGGCGCCCAAGAGTCCAACGACAGCGTCGATCGAACTCCACCGCCAGTTATTGGCACTGAGACGCGGGAGTCGGGCGTCTCGGGGCAGTACCGGCATGATCGAGATGGTCGAGGACGCTCTGGGTGGCGCAGTCGTCCCGCCGAACGTTGCCGGCAACGGCGTTGCGGGCACCATGGACGCCCGTTACCGCAAGTGGCAAACGAGGCTTTACAACTTTCTGGAAAGGCCAAGAGGTTCTAAAGCGATCGCGTATCACGTCGTCGTGTGAGTAGAAATTTTGTTTTCTTATCACCTGATATTGGGATTTGTTTGTTTTCAGCGTTTCATGTTTCCATTCGTCAAATGATTTTTCACGACAGACGCTCGTGTAGACGCCTGTTGGTGTTGTGTGGTGCGTATTTTATCCTTTTTTTTTTGGGTTTTCATTTTTCGAATTGACCGTGTTCGTATAACCTTTCGGCGCTGTATGAGAAAACGGAGAGGGAAAGAGCGTGCAACATGATGATTAGGTTCCCTTCTAGTTCAGTCGGTTCGGTGTTACATCACTGTTGATGCCTTGATCAGGTGGGAGTGGCCGCAACCTTTACCTGACCGGTTACAACTTGACACTCGGCATTTGAAACCTGGTGAACAATAAAAGAGCTTTCCTTTGACCTTATTCTTTTTTTTTTCCCTTTCTTTTGGGGAAAGAGAATCGGGGACCAACAATGAAGACGATGGTAAAATCATAAAGGCTGTGCTCACCAGGGTTCCTCTATTATTTTATTTGTTTGAATGGTAAACAGACGACGACAGATGGGTCTACCATAATTTTTTTTTCCATGTCTTTATCCATTGTTCTTTACTGGTTAAAAAAACAAAAGAAAAACATCACCACCCACTGTGTTCTCCCTAGACAAACGGTCTGCGTTCGCCAGTTATCGTGCAAGTGTGTAATGACATCATGCATCAATGTTTTGCACGGTGATTCATTGGACTTTGGCTTATTTTCGTGCGTTGCCACTTTGATTTGATTACTCGTATACAACGAAGAAAACGTATACATGGAGACCATCGAATACTTTCCTGCCTACAGTCATTTTTACCTAGTTGACCGATGAGGTAGTTCACTCCCATTTCGTCCAAAAGATTGATGATAATAAAAGAGAAGCACCCCACGCTTGTAAAGTAACACAAATTTTCAACCTACTCCCTCCCTCCCAAATCTTTCGATAGGAAAAAAAAATCAAAGGTTTCACCACTTTTACTAGAACGTTGCGTTCGTTATTAGCGCATTTATGTGAGGAGAAAAAAAACAAACAGAACCCCTGCATAGGGAATCTAGAGTTACACAGGTCTGTTTGGTCAATACGGTTTTACGCGGCGGGATAATCATATGCAATACGAACGTTGTACCCAGTTCAAAATTCGGGGATTTATATCGCATCATCACACTACATACACCACGCCCAAATATCGATTGTGAAATAATGGATTCGTCTTCTAGTATTTCATCACACGAAATGACACCGTATTTGATCTGTTGTTCAACGGGTGGGGTCATTGTTTTGTTTTTGCACGCTAATCCCGCGATTGCTCAAACATTGACTCAATATCAGTGGCACCCAGAAACTATTTTTAAAAAATATTATTCCCCTTTTTTTAGAGGTTTTTTTTCTTTCTTCGTGTTCTTAGGAAACAGATGGTCACCAGATCACCACCAACAACTTTGTGTGTAGGGGAGCCATCCAGATAAACTTTTGGCCTATTACAGGCCCTGTTGTTTGTTATTATCTCTGAAAGAAAAAGATCTTTTTTTTGTTCGTTTTTTTCTTTCGCTTTTACGATTCATTGACATGGAAATAGTTGTCGAAAGCTCACTGGCTGTGTTTGTATAGTACACACGGTTGGCGTGGAAGTGATGTCACGACGTCCTCCTCCTGTTACGTGTTGATTTGTGGTGACATCTTCTCTCACGTTTTGTTTGTCTTTTCTTGTCCCTTTCAATTCAATATTTATTTCGAATGCCTGTCTCTTTGGCATATGTTTGGCAGGTTCGTGATGGTTTTTGCCTGTTTGGCTTTAAGCGTCTTTTCCACCATCGAAGAATTCCAGGAATCGGCCGATGTAGCCCTTCTCTACATGGAAGGATTGGTCGTTTTCTGGTTCACAGTCGAATTCGTTTTCCGGTAAGATTCTCATCCTTCTCTTTGTTTTATATGATCCGTCACGGCTTCTTACGTTTCTCTTTTGGCAACCGACCATCAAGCGCATATAAATTTGTTGACCCGCTGTCGCTGCGTGGAACAAATGTCGTTGCATTCTTCAAAAATCGAGTTGTTAATTGTCGATCACTCTTCGCCGTGGAATGACGGAAACGCAAAACTATTTTGGCACAGCCAAAACCCTTCGGTTATATTACCATGCTGGCCGTCTTTTCTTTTTTCTTTTTTTTTTTTTTTATTCGCCAGTTAACGACGTTCCAGTTGAACGAAAAGTAGCCCAAAATATATTTGCTCGTTATCTGTTATCTAATTCGAATAATAATGAAAACAATTTTCTTTTTTTCCGTACATAACATCTTAATGACTTGTTTCATCTTGTAGGTTATGGTCGTCCGGCTGCCGTTCACGCTACCAGGGATTTCTCGGCCGTTTGAAGTTTTTACGGCGGCCTTTCTGCGTGATCGGTGAGTGCAAAAGGGGCGACAGGGTGCTAAATTTCCGGCAACAACGTAGACACAAAACGAATACACAGAGGAGAGAAACAGCTCTACGAGGGTGGTCGCTTTCCTCCCTACTTTAACGGCGCGCGTGTCTGTTTCTATTCCAATGGCGCCGTTTTGGCCGTGACTGCGTGTAAACAGGCGGCAAAGCACAAGGATTGAAAACTATTTTGCTCGAAAAAAAAAAATTTGAACGATTACGATCTTTGCGTCATGATTGAGAAGAACGATGTTGACAATGTGTTTCTATATTTGATCGTGCTAGATGTCGTGACGATCGTGGCCAGCGTCGTCGTCATCTCGCTGGGCAGCGGCGGGCAGGTATTCGCCACGTCGGCCCTCCGCGGTCTCCGCTTCTTTCAAATTCTGCGGATGGTGCGCATGGACCGGCGCGGAGGCACCTGGAAACTTTTAGGCTCCGTCGTCTACGCCCACCGACAGGTCTATATTGATAATGCGTTCCAATGATATCATTCGATAACAGATACGTACCCTATCGACGGACCGCACGCAGGAGCTATTCACGACTGTATATATCGGATTTTTGGCGCTGATATTTTCCTCTTTTCTGATGTACCTGGCGGAGAAGGAAGCCAATCCGGAGAAGTTTAGCAATTTCGCCGACGCGCTCTGGTGGGGAGTTGTAAGTTCCAGTCTCAAATCGTGAAAAGGAAATGTTTTTAAAAATGTATAATCCGATCTAAATTGTTTTAGATCACGCTGTCAACAGTGGGTTATGGGGATGCTTTCCCAATCACATGGCAGGGCAAACTAATTGCTTCCGGATGTGCCCTTATGGGAATCTGCTTCTTCGCGCTACCTTCCGTGAGTCACGAACGTTGAATAAAAAATCTATAGCGTTTGCAAATGGGGACCCTATCTCGTCCTCAAAAATATAAACATTCGTTGTATTTGTGGCTGATTTGCAGGGCATTTTAGGATCCGGATTTGCTTTAAAAGTGCAGCAACAACAACGACAAAAGCATATGATCAGTAAGGGTTCCATATCCGGAAATATTTCATTCTAATCATCACGAACTTGAACACGTCCGCTTTGTTTAGGACGGCGCCAACCAGCCGCCTCTTTGATCCAGTGTTTGTGGAGGTGTTGCGCCGCCGACGGACTCTTCCGCTCCGTTGCCACGTGGAAAGTTCACATGCCGAGTCCTAGCTCGTGAGATTTTTTTTTTTCTTCAAGCTTAGCGGGAAAAAGGAACCAACTTTGTTTTCCCTTTATTCTTTTCCTTGTATTTCAGGTACAAACACAATACGTCATTCGTGATGACAAGGTTGCCAACAATCCGGCGGCCGAAAGTTCCTCCACCGGCGCACAAAATAGCCATGGCTTCGGCCAACCTTGCTGGTTGTGCCATCTCGGGACAAATTCACGAAACGAGTGAATACGGCGTTCAAATCACGAACAACGGCATCAACCGGAAGCCCGTTCACGAGAGCAGCCGCAATTCATCGGGTTATTGATTGCTTCAATTAAGAGTCAAAACATCGTTTAAAATCTTAATCTACTCTTGTTTGTTTCTTTTTGAAATGTAAATCGCCTTTGATCACATTATCTTTTCAATCACCAGACGAAGATGAGGAGCACCCTGTCCGTTACATCCAGCTGACTCCACAATACCGTATGGCAATCCGTGCCATCCGCAAAGTGAGTGGCGAGTGGGCCCTAAAGCGGGCCAGTTTTGCATAATGCATGACTTGTCATGATCAGACGTTGTGTGTCCTTACATGTGTGTGTGTAGCGTGATGTTAAAAGTACTTGTACACTCCAATACGTCCTTATGTGTACTTATTGAATGGCTTGCAAAATTAGATGAAGTTCCTTGTGGCGCGACGCAAGTTCAAGGAGGCCCTAAAGCCCTACGACGTCAAAGACGTCATCGAGCAATACTCGGCTGGGCATGTTGATCTCTTGGGGCGAGTCAAAGCCTTGCAAGCCAGGTAATATTGCCTTAGATATTTCAACATTTGCTTTTCTGTTAAAGTCCACCTTCTTCTGTGATCATTGTGCGATTTTTAAAAAACGGTTATGTGATGTTTGTTTGAACATGGTGGACGGTGGCTGTTGTCAGACTGGACCAGATACTGGGCAAACAAGGATCCAAAGGCGGCAAGGACGTCTACGACAACAAATACTGTCTAGCCTCCCGCATCGTCAACGTCGAACGACAGGTGGTCCTCATGACCCACTTTTCTATCCATCCCCCTATATACTATTACCTCTATTGCTATGATCATAATTTTATAAATTTTACAACCATCCTTTTTTCAATTTTAAATGTAAAAAAATAAACACATTTGAAAAATCGAAAACAAAAAACAGGTGGGTGATATTGAGGCCAAGGTGCAAAGGATCCTGGAACTGTGCCTGGAGAATAGACAGTCAAAGAAGAACAGTAATGATTCCGATGGACGCGCTACTGTGAGCCAAACCGATGTACCATCATCGGAGTCTGTTCCATTATCAAGAATGGAAGCTACAACAACGAGGCCAGATCCTCCATCGTCCTTGGGTTTGGCTTGCTCGTCATCGGTGTCGCATCCATTAGCGCTGCAAGCTTCGCTCAAACCGATTTTGGTGCTCGACAGAGGGCACGAAACTCCGGCCAACATCGCCGACGTTCATCAAGAACAACAACAAGGACAAGAGGAGCATGAGCAACAACATCAAGCGTCGCCTGTCAAAAAGCGCGTCACCTTGCAGTCGCTGTGACGACCCTTGTTCTTCCACCCGTCGACAATACATCCATCCATTCTGTTTGTTCCTTCGTGAAAATATCCTGGCCATTTTTTGTGTGTGTTCTTGTTGGAAGGGGTTTTTCTCTGTTGGCGCATGCTCTATGACGTCGACCTCGATCTTTCATTCTCTTTTTCTATTCTTCTTCCTCCTCTTTCGCCACACCATGTTACACGCAGAGGGAAAAGAGACGATGTGGAAATTCAATCAAACTCTTTTATCGCTCCTCGAGTAATCGATTTATTTCTCTCATGCGCCTGCGCCTTCATCCGCCGACCGATCGATTCCTTCCACCTACTCTGCACGTATACACAAACAAAACAACAACTAAATATTTAAAAAAAAAAAGGGGGACAAAAAAGTTGAACGCTCTGTCGTGAGCGGAAAAAAAACGAAGTAAACGGCGCCGGCCGATATATAGGAGCTCTGTCTGAAATATTTTTTGCAGCCAGACCTACTCTGCTTTTCATGTATATGCCACGGTCGATCGATAGACACGCCGCGGACGGACGCGTCGGCTCTCCGTCCACGTATTTCTAAACTGCCATAGACGGGCGGGCATTCGTCTTGTTGGATTCGTTCTGGAGGGGCGTTGAAGTTGGATGACATGCTAAATACCAATAGGTCATACAAAAGAAAAAAAAATAAAGGCACAAAATCTGTAGTGCAGCACGATAAGAGTGGTTAGTAACACCACTTTGTCATTGTTTCAGGTTAGAGAAGGGGAAAGCCAGGTGGAACCTAGTCGGGACGTTGTCTGTGTTATCTTTGACTCATATTTTATATCTACACGTAGCCAGAAACTATTTTATAATGGAGAGAAGGTGTGTGTCGGGGTGGGGATCTAATGTGTAGATCACACACAGACAAACTCAATCCGCCATAAAAAAAAAAGGTGGGTGGTGTCGAGTGTGTGTGTTTTTTTCGAAGCGGGCAAAAACACGAACACACACATGCGGGACTCGAGAGCTAGATAAGAAAAGGGGGGAACAGATAACATTTTTTTGTTTAAAATGAGCAACCAACTTCAACAAATATGGGCTTACAAAAGCACACCGGGAAATTATAGTTAGAGCATAATCTACTAGATCACATCAAAGTGAAAGGATTGTAGATTGAAAGAAAGGTAGGGAAATAAGGAAGAAAACAAAAAAGCGCAACGACTATACAGACTCCCTCTACAGCCCTCACGAATGTGTATTCGTTCAACATGAAATCGATACTCACGTAGGATATCGAGCGAGAAGATAAAGGTCTCGTGCAATATGCAATGACATGGGTTGGCAAACTTGTCTTCGTTCTCCACTGTTCTACTACCACTATTACAGCTAGAGACATACAAACAATAGATGAATTATACTTTCATTTGAAAAAGAAGAGACAAACAAAATTATTCGGTAGTTAAGCGAACAACGTTGCGGATCAAACCGGGCGCACCGCAATGCGTCCGCGCCTCTATAGCGGCATCACGCACAGAACCATCAGGTCGTACGGTAAATCTTTAAATACGAAATGATGAGATGGAGTGAATGTCCTACATACAAATGAACTAGGAGATCGAACTAACACACACGGAGAGAATGGTGGTAGCCCGGATGTGGTGTATACATGTACTACACATTCTATTTGCCTGCTCTAGTCCGCATCGGCATTGCGGCGGGCGACGGATACACAGTCGAACATGTCAACATTGTCCACGAACAAACAAAATCAAGGAAAACAAAAAAAAAATTCAACTCTTTTTGAAATATAATTTTTTTCTTTCTACTTATTTAGCGTATAGTATTATTGAAAAAAAAAACCATAAACGAGAAAAGAGTCCTATACATAAAAAAAATTCTTTCATGTCGCAGAGTCTGTTTTTACAATTGGGTAGGGGGAAAAATGACCTGAGAATATCAAATCATAAGCAAATGAGATGCACGAAAGACTATGGCTCAAGTTTGGTTTCTTTCTTTTATCAGCATATCGAAACAGCAGGCAACCCAATTTTTTATTTTCGAGGCATGTAATCTCATTTCTTTGAATATGAATTCGGATTGCCCTAAAGCCCTTCATTCTAAGGCAGAAAAAAAGATAGGTTTTCCATCGACCTTATGTCTAGGTGACGTAAGCTTACGAATAAATGCTACATAAAAAGTTAAGATAAAAAAAAGAAGCTATTTTGCATGACGCGTTTGGGAAAGTCCAGCTCCTATCATTGTCGATTCCCCTCCGCATTTTATTGTTTGTCTCAGTCTGACGTCACTGTATACATAATTACATATATCTATGCCGCAATGCCGAAACTCTGACGCAGCAGCTGAGGATGCCCCGACCAAGGAACCGGGCACGCCTTACCATGGTACTTGATCATGTTATACAGTCGAGAACTCAGTTTTTCCACTGTATTTAATATCTACATCGAGAATAGGTTTCCCTTTTTTTTGAAGGAAGGATTTCTCCTTTTAATTCCCCGGCCGTCATGTGTGTTCTATATGTTCCATGTAGTTAACCGAACAGCCAGTCCGGGTATCAACAACTGTTGATCGATGATTGTTCGAAACGGGAGAAAAACCTTTTTTTTACACACAAAAAATGTAAATAAGGAACAGGAATTTTCAATTCCTCAAGTTCGGATGTTTGATAACTTAACTTTCGTCTTACGATGTTTAGGAAAATCAAAGGGACTTGTTGTCATGCTCATTTTGCTGGATTTGCATAAAAGTGAAGCCTCAAACAAAGATGAGCATATGAGGATATAATGTTGATGATTGGACAGAACCCTAAAGTCATCTGGCCGTGAAGGAGAAATGAATAATGCAGAAGATGCCGAATGAATGACCTTTTTCCCTCCTCCCTGACGACGACAACAACCGAGACATCATCGCCTTCCGGAACTGCTGTATTTTTTCGGGGTTCAACAATGTTCTTTTCTCCCTTCTAGTCAGCCTCCTAGCAGTCTCGTCTTCTTATAAATGATGCTCACCACCAGCGCAAGCTTCATTCAATACGACGGGCTTTACTTGAAGAAAAGCTGATTCCTCTTCTTCTGTTTTCTTCCGCCTCTTCTCTTTCCTATAAACCCTATCTTATCCATCCCTCCCGACACGCACAAACACACAACTATACAACCGATCAATAAACAGAGTGAAACGAGCAAACCCCCTTCTCTTCGTATCTATTTCCTCCTCCCCTCTCGCAGCTTGGTATACACGATCTCTTCGGTGTTTGTCTACTACGTGTGTGTTCGTGAACGATATCTCGGGAATGGATGACACGTAGATGGAGAGAAAGATCATACAAAGAGTAAGAGAGCGAGAGAGGAGAAATCTATTTACATCTTTGATTCAGTAAAGTTTTGGCGGTGATGACGTCTTTTTCCGTCTATCATATCTCCCAATCCGCCTACGTTCGTTCATAAGTTTTTAAACTTCTATACCCAAAACCCCGGGGTGCATCGAGATCTTTCGTAACACTTCCGACGACGATAATGTTAATCATAACAATCTGTTTGTGCGTGTGTTTGCAAGTTTAGATGCTATTTAGCTTATAAATGATGGTTATGTTGTGAGTGCTCACAGGTGATATTTCTTCACACGATAAGACGCCAAAGAAAGGTGTGACGTCATAGCACCTATCGATTTATGGCCAATTTTCCATGTATCGTTGGTGATGTTGAATTTTGTTTGTGGATTTGAAGGCCGAACCAAGGAATGCAAATTTATGAATGGGCGAGAAAAGTGTGAGCGGCTACCACAGCACACAACAAAAGTGATGGCAACCTTCCAGCCATTCAAGAGGTGCCTAGCTCCTAGCTTTTTCCCATCACACAAGCATAGACACGAAAGAATTTTTTTTTTAAAGCTTTTATTCAAAAAAAGATAGAGACGAACACTAAAATGAATCAAGGAAAATTCTTTGATCGTCCAAATGTTTTCATGTTGATCAAATAATGAAACCCATTTCAGCCGTTCTAATCAATATGTTTTCATATGGTTGTGTGCGCGCCGGCGCTCCTACCGGCAAATATCTCGATCATTCGAGAATCATAATCATAAACAAATAAAACAAACATAAATTTCTCCTTGCATAATTTTTTACGTTAGCTCTTGTTACTCAACTCATAGCATCAACAACAACCAGTACGTCGTAATTTTTTCTCATTTTTTGCTGATCGTTCTGTGATTCGTTACGTCAAATTTGCGAAGAGTCAGCGCATGTGCGATATACGATCCATCTCCATCAAACTTTTCTGTCAAAATCAAAACAAAAAACAAGAATAACGCGAAAAAAGAAAAAAATTTCCGACAGAAAAAGCAATATAGTCGACTGGGGAACAATAAGGGAGGCTGAAAGAAGGAAATAGATATTGCCCAGGCATGAAGGAGTTAAAAGACCAAGTCGTTGCAAGGGTTGGATGGTAGTAACAGCGTCAGAGTGGAGGCGTACCGTCGTCGAGTTTCGATCGCATCGTCGTCAGTATAGGCTTCTCTAGCGAGGAGGTAACGAGTGGTGGGCCATGGCGTCGACGGGTGGGAAAGGAGGGTACATTCAGTACATCGGCAGGAGGTACAGTTGGGTAGTAGACGTTCACTGGAGCAAAAATGCGATGCCCGTCTATGTTTGAAGCATCGTAGATGCATTCTCGTTCGTGTGGACTCTCTCTCTGGCCGACTCTGCGGACAACAACGTCGACCAAGGTGGGAGGGCGAAAAAAGGAGGCGGAGCTTAGATGAATAGAAGGAGAGGGGGGGGGGGCAAAGGCACCACCGTAAGCTTCTCTTCCTGCCTGGACTGGTGTCTGTGCGCTACAACAACTCAGCTGGTGTCTGCTAGCTCGTCCCTGCGAGCGGCCATGTTGGTTTTCTCGTTCTCAGTTGCTGTACACACACACACGCAGAACGCACGTCATTAACGACTAGCGAGTGATGGTGGTGGCGGTGGTGGTGGTCGTCCTCCTCCTCAGGTGCGCCTCCAGACAGCAGCAGTGAGCGAGAGACACTCTCAGTGTGTGTGTGTATGTGTACATGTGAGTGTTGTGTGTGTGAAAGTAGAAAGAAGTAGTGACAATCATAGAGACATAGAGCGAAAAGAAAATGGGACACACTACACAACAGCAAAAGAATCTACACAGTCAAGTTGAAAATACACGACAACCTTAATTGCAAGGGAATCAACAATTAGACACAGACGAGAAAGAGAGTGAAAAAAAGAGACAAGTGAAGCCTGTCTCACTTTTGCCGGGTCGTCGAGCTCGGCACAGAAACCCTTCATTCGAAATCGATTGGTCTCGTTGTCGTCGTTCAACAAACGTTCTGCACACACACACACACACGCTAATACAGTGCCCACCAGTGCAGTTCAGTTTGCCCCGGAATCGTGTAAAGTTCACTCTGTTTGTTCGTTGACTAATCTGGTTGGATTTCGCAAGTGTAGTTTTATGTCCATGTGTCGTCTAAGGGAAAAACCCTGAGAGCAAGAAGCGAGACAGTTGGCCTCGGGCGAGATTCGCCATTTTGGTCCCTTGATCTATACACCATCTATCCATTAGAGCCACCACGAAGATAATGATTCTCGAATGAGGCCGTCACACAGCGATCACAACCGACATCTCTATTGATCCCATCATCATCATTGTCTTCTTGCAGCAGTGTGTGCTCAATCGATAATCTTTTACAACTAAACAAAACAAAAGAAAAAAACGTTTTGTTTGTTTGTTCCCTGATTTGCTGTTCGACGAGATTGAGTGTCTCTTGTTTATCTTATTATTTTAATTTGTCGAGTCGGCGTCTAGAAAGTGGCAACACCGTTTTTGAGGTCGTCGTGAGCGTCGCTAGCTCCTCCGCCACTGCAGTGGTTGTAGTGTATTTTTGTGCCCGTTGTGCTAGTGACGTGCTGGCTCCTGCAATCCCTGTGATGCAGCATCGTCAGGATTGCTCTCGCAGACAAAAGACGGGCCTCGATTCAACTTCGAGGCTTTCATGGCTGCCTTGGGTGGAAGCTCGTTGTTGAGTGCTGCCGGTGTCGTTGGTGCTTCTGCCAGTTCTTCATCATCTTCGTCTGTGGCCGTGCATCCTTCGACGATTAGCGCATCAGTGTCTGCCGCCTTGTCGTCGTCACCTGCTGCCGCCCCCCTCAGCCGAGCCCAAGTGGTCGCTTCGCCCATGCCCGATCTCTCCCACTTGACCGAGGACGAACGGAGGATTATCGAATCTGTTCTCATGCGACAACGTCGCGAAGAGGAACAAGAAACTGAAATTGTCAGGTAAATTTGTTTTTAAATGATCAATGCATTCACAAATGTCGCCAATGCTTATTTTATAGCTATATTTTTTTCATGTTGTGTTGGGAAAACAAATATTGGATTAGGAAATGCGTAGAAATGAACGTGTTTACATTTAGAAGTCTGTCTTTATCAACGCAGGTATTGCGTATACAAGTGTGACGTTACTGATAAATTGGCTGTGTGGCACGGTAACTATCGACACCTATATGACATCACGTCATGTGAAACCCTGGATGAGTTTTCTGGTACACCGGCCTCCAAGGTTAACGTAATGGCCTAGCAACCTGAAAAAAAAAGAATGATTCACATCGAACAGCAACAATGTGTGTTGACGAAACAACCGATGTTGTTGCCTTGATGTTCATTACTGAACTGCTACTAAATTATGAGTTGGACATTTTTATGTTTCTTTTTTTTTTGCGTTTCTTTTTTGTTACTTGTTTTTTGAATACCAGTTGAAAAAGGATGGGAATTAGTTAATATGGGAACTAGCTTCCATTGCCCGTCTGTTAACGAGGAAAGCGGTACAGTTGCAAAGGGAAAATATGTGGCATCTTTCAACTGGCGGACGTTCCGTACAATCCGCCCTTCATTCCCTTTTTTCTTTTAAATTCGTGTATGTGTAGGAAGAGAGTACTGTGTGAAGAGCTGTGCACCAAAAACGAACATGGTGTCCCCCCCCCCTTCCCTTCTCCCCCGCACGGTGGATCAATAAGAAACCCCATGTCCGTTACACAAGGCCGGGAAGCTTTTGGACTCCTCCCCTTTCTTCCTTCTTCTTCGTTTCTATGTGCCATACAGCACAGCGACGACTCCAAAGCCATCTCTTCCTATAATCCCGGTGAAGACGACAAAAAGAAAGCCAATTTTTTTTTTCTTTTTATTTACATTATCATATTTTTTTTTGTGGAGGGGAGGTTGCACTGCCACACAGCTACCGACGACGCCTAGCCGGACTACTTTTTCATATCATCAGACGGTGGGCTTCGTCGTCGACTATATTCTCTCGCTAAGATAAATAAAGAAGTAAGGAACGATAGAAAAATTGATAAAACAAAATTTCGCGGTCACTTTGAGGGAAATAATCAAAAATAAAATGAGGGAGTACTCGATTTGTTGAGAACGGCTAGTCGTTACAGCAATATTAAAGAAAAATAATATTTATGATATCCTGTGAGCTGGTCGTCAATGGTGTTTTTTTTATACAGCATCGAAGGATCGTACTAAAAGGCATCTAGCGGCTGATAGAGGGAATACTCTGCGACTAGCAGGAGCGGTTGAACGTGTTGAACGCGCCCTGCGGTGCGCGTCGGATCGAGTGTGGGCGTTTATTGGAAACATACGAGAGAGAGAGAGAGAGAAAGAAAAGGAAAGAAGAAGAATATGAGCAAAAGCTTGTGGTTCGTTGCGTGGGTGTTTTTTTTTATCAAGTCGATTGACCTTTAGACATTTCCGTTTCTCCCCCTTACTCCTCCTCACGGCGCCACCCCGCAATTGCCACCCGAAGCTTGGGTCGTTTTCTTGTATTTCGTTCTATTCAATAACACACATAGACACACTGAGTGAGAGCTGTAACCGGAACGAGGCGGGAATGAATCTCCCCCTCCCCCAATTCTTCCGGTCGGATGATAGCGAAGAGAAGGGTATACAACTGGGATCCAAAAGAGATAACGTGTTGCACCAACGTTTTTGGATAGCAACTGGCCATCTTTCTTTTTTTTTTTTTTTAAATTAATAATCTGACCCTCTTTCGCAAACCATCTCACAAATTCGTGTGTTGCATTTGCCTCATGCAGAGCGACAATTGGGTGTGTGCACGCAACGATTTGAATTTTTATCATCATTCACGAGGTGCGCAAAAAAAAAAAAAACAAACTTGGGACCACGTTATTTAGCCCAGGGCCGAGGCTACTTATGGCACACACAAACAAAAAAGAATTGCTCCGATTTTTCGTTTTCAGCTGTCTGTTTTGATGTTTGCCACTGGACTTTGTGTGCGTTTCCATATCTAGTAGGAGAAAGACCCGAGGACCGAGAAAGGCAGTCATCCATCGATCCGTCACTATGAAGGGGATGGGATAGAGTCCGCAGGGGGAGTTTTCAGTGGGGGTTGACGGGTGGAAACATTACCAGAGCGGTCCCGTGTAACTCGTGAGTGTAACGAACCTAACGATGTTTCAGGTTGGGAGCTGCGCTAGATGGATCTAGCACCGCTAGCCCAAACTTCCTCTCTAATTCTCTCTATTTCTTCGTATGACAGCAGAAGGTTTTTGATGGTCTTCTTGGCCTCCCCCCGTACGTCCACCTAGTTTATTATTCCGGTAGTAAAGACAGTGTAACAATTGTGTCCATACATTATTCGAAAAGAATAACTAAGAAAGAAAAAGAAAACAAAAGAAGTCAGTATCCATTTTTTTTTGTTGTTGTTTGCCAATCAATTTTTCAGACGACAAGCGGACGAAGTGCTCCTGCTGGAGACGGCCATACGACAGCGAAGTGAACAACAGCGGAAGGCCGGCGCCGAGTTGGACGCTACCTGCCAGCTCTGCCTCAAGACCAAGTTCGCCGACGGATTGGGACACGCCTGCCATTACTGCAACGTCCGTTGCTGCGCCCGCTGCGGAGGCAAAGTCGCTCTCCGATCCTCAAAGGTACAGTCTCAAAACGTGTTACGCTCTACGTTGTCTCTGTTTGTTTTTTTTTTACGGCAGGCAAGACGAGGCTTTATATTTTCTGTACCGTACTCTGCTTCATCTTTATTTGCTCATTTGCTTCACCTATGCATACAAATCTGGGTCGATTTTCTTCTTTTTCTCTCTCCTCGTTTCGTTTTTTGCTGCACACGTCAAAGGTTAGGTTCATTTCGCGTGTCACTTCCGTCACATCGTGTTGCACTTTTTTTTTTTTTTGGCTGCAGACGAGATATAAGAAAGAAAAATGGCCGACTTGGTTCTTCTTTTCTTTTTTGATTTCGTTATTCGTGACGCTCGATTTGTTTTTTTTGGGGGGGAGGGGGTAGTTTGTGTGTATTCTGAATGTTCTTTTTCATCTTCTTGGGTTTCTTGATTTTTAAGTGTGGGCCGCTAGCAGACGAAAATCGTTTTCTGTATCTCTTGTTCCTTTTCGACCATTGACAGATTGCATTTGCATCTTTTTCTCTTCTTTGATATCGTCATTTTTGATTTGATTTTGATTCATAGACAAACGGATTGCATGTCCTCTTCTTCTGATCCTTCTGCTTCTTCTTTTCTTCCGTTTTCTTCTTCCCTTCGGTTCTCTGTTTTGGTCATTCCAAAGTGCTACGTGTGTCGAGCACTGCCTTCTTCTCAAAAGCGTGACGTCATTTCTCTTGTCACCAACAACCATTGTGACTATAGTAACCGTTAACCCTTTTAGTGTCATTAAGCAATATTTGACCCTCTTCTTCTTCTTCTTCTGTTTCACCTACGGCCTCCCCATCGCAATCAAACACTTGGAACACGTGACATTGGAAATCAAACCCGAAAACTGCAGGTGATATGGGTGTGCATCTTGTGCCGGAAGAAACAGGAGCTAGTGGTTAAAACGGGTAAATGGATACTACCTAGCGTGCCGGGATCGATGCAACAACAGCAACAACAACAACAACAACAACAACAGTCTGGTTTCGGTAGTGTTGGCGGTGGTGTGTCGATCAACGACAAACGGCCACGACTCGAGAGGGCCGTCAGTTACGACAGGGAAAGTAGTAACGTTGGTGTCAGTGCTGGATTTGGACACCATCACAGGACTTCTTCCACTTCGTCTGTCGATCCATCTCCCGTTCTGCGAAGTGGTTCCAGTCTGGCTGGAGGGCAACCATCCAGTGCCCTGTACCAGAATCCACAGCAACAACAACAACAGCTGCAAACGCAACGAGGCCAACTTCAACGTTCCGGTAGTTTACAGAGTCATGGAACGAGTTCTTGGAGGAACAACGTTCCCCCTCACCAATTACCCTCCGATCTTATGGACAATTCTCCCGCTAGAGGTAAAAAGAAAAATATTTTTGCACGTTCCCATCTTCCTTTTTTTTTTTGTTCTCTTTAACTTCTTTGCTCGATGGTTCCCCACTTTTTTTTTTTTTAGTTTCGTCATCGTTTCTCTAGTGGACGATGTGTTTAATTGATGATATCAGCACACAGCTAGGGAACAGCTGATGGGGGAGGGGACGCTTTTTAGTATTCTATAGTATATAATACGGCCATTGTAATCTAGTAAGGCATCAGCGTCAGTAGCAATAGCTGGTAGTAGTCGTAGTAGTAGTAGTAGTTCAGCTCCATAAAAGAGGTCGGTGAGGGCCAACGTTCTATAGCGCGATTTTGTTGGCAACAATTTCAATAAAAAAAAAAAAAAAAACCTTTTCTACACACACACACACACACACACACACACACGTCACATCGATCCATTTCTTCTCGTGGTCCTCTTATATTATTTGTACCCTCAGCAGTCTTCCCTCCTCTGTCCTTGTCTCACAATCTCTTTCCTCCAAGAGTCCGATTGGATTAAAAACAGTCTCTTTATATGATGATGGTTAATACACTTTGTCGTCGTCGTCTTTGTAGTAGTCAAGAGGGCCCCGTAGACATGAACTAAGAGAGTGAGGTTGAAAACAAAAGAGAAAAAAAAAAAAAAAAAAAAAAAATGGGGCCACGATCGTTCAGGTTTTGTCACCGGCAAAACCGAATGACGCGAGTGGTTTTTCTTTTCTTCTTCTACGTCGGTCGAGGAGTAATAACCCGGCAGTTTGCCCGATGTATAAATCAACCTCTACGCAGAGAGAGAGGTGGGTTACGTTAAGGGTTTTTTCCATGGCTGGCAATGGGGTGGAGCGTTGAGCTGAACGGCTTTTATGTATTGATCCCGTATAATATGCGTCTCTCTAAAGCAAAAAACAGCGAACCAAAGGCAAACCCGAGAGAGAAGGAAACCAACGTAAAGGTGTATGTACCTGTACAAAACTAGGCTCTTGGTTTAAAAAAAAAAAAAAAAAAAAGAAATCCTTCTTTTTTTTCATTTAAAAATCTATAGATAAATCGGTCTCTTACGTGTATGCTATTGGGTCTTCCCATATCGTCTAGTTATCTTTATCCTAGCCGGGAAAGAATTCAATTAAACGAAAACATTTTCCTTTTTTTCTCCGTCAAACAAGCGAAGACAGCAGACGAGAGGGATGCAAAATCGGATGTGTCAAGATGAGTAACGTTGATCCGCATAGGCGACTGAATTTTTCCCAACGTGTTTGATACGTATCTTTCGTCAACCCCCCCCCCCCCCCCTCTTTTTTTTTTTTATTTCCTCCTCATGTCGGAAACAAAAGAAAAAAAAACAACAAACAAGCGGAACAAAAAAGAAACTTTTGTATAAGAAAAGCGATGGAATAAGCAAAGAAGGCGATTGGCCCAAGACGACGCTGTCGTTCAGCCTTGAAACCAACCGACACACACACACACACGACGATATTGATTGGCGTATCGATCAGCTTTGCCTCTGGGCTGCCGGGACTGTGTGTGTGTGTGTATTTTCGCGTTACTAGGCAGCTAGAACAGCACGAACCTCCCGCCCACCTCTTTTTTTCTCCCCTCTCCCTGTCTTTTTTTTTTTTTTTTTTTTACCTTTTTCTTCTGTTGGGTCGTTGTCCAACTCTTCGTCCGGTCGAGTAGCGAGGAGGCCATTCTTTTGAGGCCTCCTATATCCACTTATTGTATGTAACGTATATATATATATAAATACGGTGATTGAGAGCGAGTGCTATCCTCTTTTCAGCCATCGTTCGACAAAGGAAAAAGATCGTTCGTGTTGAAGCAAGAGGCCAAAAAGCGGAGTCAGATAATGGAGCAGAAGAAACAAGTTGCGCCAACAGAGTTGCATCATTTTATATATATATATATATATATAAAGAGAGAGAGAGAGAGAGAGGCCCACACGGTTGTACTGCAGTCGTCTCTTTTCTTTTCTCTCTTGTGTCTTCTCTCTCTTTTTTTTTTTTTTTTTTTTTTTTTGCAAAGTCTTTTCTTTCTCAACCTGCGAGAAAGGACTGACGGGGGAGGGCGAAGGTGATTGTGTGTTCTGATCTCTTTATTTGCTCACTCTCTTTCGTCTCCAATAGCAGCAGCGATAGTTCTCCTTTCATCATCTTCAATTCTCCGTTTCTTTATACGGGATCTTAAGAAAGATGGCAAGGAAAGTATAGCGCTCTAAGTTGTAACGTGGTATCCTAGTGAACCAGACTGCGGCAAGTCCAGGCCTTGCTCGCTTTGCCCTACCGCACTCAATGGGCTGGAAAGCCTTTTCATCATCCGAGACCGCTGCGAATAATGATTCCAGCCTCGGCTCTGTGCATAAGGAACATGTTCTTATATACCATCCGTTTTTAGTTCCATTGTAGCTAAACCGTTCGGGGAAGGGATGTAGGGCACCGATCAAACGTGATTTTCACCTCATACATCGATGACTGATGATAATTTTCTTCTCCCCCTTTTTTTTTTTTTCAAAAATTGAATTTGTTTTGTTCCCTTTTTTTCGTGCGTGTTGAAGGAGGCGGTGGACCGGTAGGCAGCGGAGGCGTAGCGGAGTACGGAAATTTGCCACAGCAGCAGCAGCAACTGATTTATCCTTCTTCCGGAAGAGGTAGCAGCGTCCCTCTGACGGCCGGTATGGGCAGTAGTTCTGGCCAGCAACAGCAGCAGTTCCGACGCGGAGCCAGTAGTAGCTCGTGGTCGGACTACCATGGTGACAATTTTGACAAACCCAATCCGCAACAGCAACAGCAGTTTGTTCAGCAACAACAATTGAATTCAGTTCATCCGCGCTCCAATCAGTCATTAGTGAAAGTGCGCAGCAGTAGCTACGATCACGGTGACTACTACCAGGACGATTACGGTCGTGGCCAACGCAGCGACGCTGGCCAACGGCTAGGCGGAGGTGTTTCATCCGTCGAACGGAGCCTTCCGGTTCGTCCGCAACAGCAGCAACACTTGCGCCAGCAGCGACATCCGACCCATCAGCATCACAGCCACCACCATCATCATCACCACCGACAGCATCAATCGTCTTCCGAAGAGGAGCTTCGCTCCACGTCCGAGTGCACCAGCTGCGAGGATGTCGAAGTCGAGAGCGAATCCGTCAGCGAAAAAGGTAAGTCAACAGTTTTTTCGTTATGATCGTTCAAAATATCGTGAAGAATAAGGAATTTTTTTAGATTTTATGCTCGGAGTGATTTGCATATGCAAGAGGCCAAATATTAATCAAACATGTTTAGGAAATCCGTTTTTTTTTTTAAGGTGTCAGAAGGGAAGTCAGATTTGAATTTTGTGTCCGGTATTTGTTTGCAAGTGAGTTGTGATGTGCAAGTTAAGGAAATAAGTTGAACTCGAAAAAGGGATCGAGAAGACGAATACGGAAAAAAAGAAATCTATTCAAAAAATATTCCCAACGTGTGTGTCCCCCGTATCCAACCGATTGACTAGGTGAATTGGACACGGTCAACAGTGATCGTTCGTGGCCAGCCAATCAGCTGGCCGGCGGTCGCCACCACGGCGGCAAATTCAAACAAGCGGTGAGCCATTAAAATTACCCACCACCATAAATCGTCATCGTGTATTTTGTCCATTGCGTCTCTTTTCTTTAGTTTTTTATTTTTCTTTATTTATTATTCATTTTCATTTTCAATTTATTTTATTTTATTTTTTTTTAAGCGCCTTTTTTCTTTGGGTTTACGGTTTTTCAATTCATTTTCGTTTTCCGTAAAAGACCGGATTTTTTTTTTTTTTTTTTTTTTTTTTTTTGTTATCCATCAACATTTTCTATCCTTATTCGCAAAACCTGATAAACCGTCCACAAATCATCGCCACCCAAGAAATGTGAAAGCCACACCCGGGTGATCTCAATTGCAATCATCATCATCATCCCCCCTCCCCCCCCCCACAAAAAAAAAGATAATTATCACAATAATCACACAACGCAGAACACATTTAGAAATGACTTCCCCCCACTCTTTTTTTTTCCTCACATTTTTTATTTTTATTTACTCGCATTCTTTTTTTTTTGTACATTTTTTTTTATTTCTTCTCCATTTTTGCTCGTTGTCTATGTATTATACGTTGTGTGTGTGTGTGTTTTCTCTCTCTGTCTCTCTCGCTCTTTCTCTTTTAATACTCTACTACTACTACTATTGCGCGCGCGCTGGGGGCTGGCACACAACATCTATACATCGCTGTGTTTTTGGCTGACTGCCTTTTTGTGTGTGTGTGCGTGTGTGTCGCTATATCATATTATCTTTTTCCCTTTTTTCTCTCTCTCTCTCTCATTCGGTGTGTGTGTGTGTGTGTGTGTGTGTGTGTGTGTGTGTGTGTGTGTGTGTGTGCGAATTTTGTCTTGGATTTCGTCATCTACACGGAACGGAGTTGCCCCAATCGCATAGAACAACAACAACACTTTCTCCCCGTCTTTCGCTAGGGGGGGAAAGAGGAGGTTGTTGTCATGCCATTCTTTTTTATTCGGTCCCCCCTCCCCCCTTTTTTTTCACAACTTGTCCCCAATCTTTCACGCGAGATCCGTGAGCCACACATTCGGTGGGAGCAATCGCTTGAAGGGGCAGCAAAAAAACTCGTGCAATAGATCGATATATAGATGGAGCTACTATAGGGCCTCTCCTCAAAGGAGGACGAAAAGGGGGACGGTAGGAGGAAGAAGAAGACGAAGAAGAAGAAGAAGAAGAAGAAGAAAGAAAGTAGGAGGAGGGTTTTTTCTTAGATGACAGCCCAGCTAGCGACTCTTTGATGACAGCCTGCGAGTCATAGTCAGTAGTAGAGTGACTGTGGAGGAACGTGGCCGAAAGTATACGCGGATGAGGGCGTCATGGTGCTGTGCGTGTTGTTAGGATCCTGCCTCATCAGCAGGAGCCGCTCAATTGTTTGGCCGTCCACTGAAAAAGATCTTCCATTGGTGTAGCGAATTTTCATTCTGTTATTTTTCTCGTTTCATTTGCTTTAATTTGGCCTTCCACATTTTCGAAAAGTGTCGAAAGGGCGCGTGATTGTGGCACCACGAATGGGTCATTCGAAACAATCGGTGTGGTGCTGCCATGTGTGTCCGTTTGGAGAGAGAAAATGGCATCGAATTATCATGTTTCTGCGTATAAATAATAGTTATTGTTAAAAAATATTAGCCGTGTACATAGTGTTATCGAAATACGAACCCGAAAAACCCATACGGTAGGCCTTACGTGTTACACTTAGAGAGGTCCCTGAGACCGCGGCCGTACGACACCGTCGCAACGATGATCAGCCGGAGTAGCAGCACGAGCGCAGCGCCGGACGCAGACGAAAGAGGATACATGAGAAATAGTGGAAGGGACCAATACAGCATGTACCGAGGCGGAGGAGGAGGAGGAAGTGTTGGCAGACTAGGAGTAGGCGGAGGAGGAACAAGGGCGGCCGAAGTGGCGGCGGCAGCGGCGGATTGTTCGGCTCAGCGGAGGAATTTCTTCCAGCAACGGGGACAAGAGAGACGCCTACCGGACGCCCCTTCCGACGGCGTTATCCGGAGTGCCTCGTTACAACATCACCCGTCGATGTCGTCATCGTCTTCGATGATGGCCGTGTCGGCCGCTGGAACGGCCACATTGTCATCGTCGACATCGGCCATTGGGACCAACCACATCCACAGCCAGCGCCAGTACCACAGTTTGAACCGGAGTATGAGTAGCAGTAGTGGCGGTTGCCTGGCCACCTTGCCGACCTCCTCTTCCAAATCGAACTTGGCCGCCAGCAACAACAACAACAACACGATCCGCCAACTGAAGAAAACTGTGCGTTTTGATGCTGACGATGAGCCAGCCGCTGCCACCACCCCTGCTGCGACTGCAAGTAGCAGTGCAGCTCTTCCGTCCAGGACGCTCAAGGCCAACGGCCTGATGAGATCCGAATCGTCGCTGCTGGCCAGCACGGCCGACGCCAGCTGGAAAGGCGACAACAAAACGTGGGATTGGCTCATGAAAGGTCACAACACGAACAGCGCTGACCATCGGCATCGGCATCACCATCAAGACTCTAGAGAATCCGCTGGTCGCGATTCTGGCGTCGAGACGCTAACGTCGGGCGAAGATGTCGTCGTCGTTTCTCCCCGCACCAGCAGCACCAAATATCCGACGTATGACCAACACAGACCCAAGGTAAAAATACAACTGCCACAGCTCCAATAAAAAAACAAAAACAAAACAAACAAACAAACAAACATCGATTCTCTCCACCCAGCCGAGTGGAACGCCCAATCGAATAGGGATTCTTCCCTTCGTGTATGTAATCTGGGTCCACCTCCCCCCCCCCCCCCCCCAAAAAAAAAAAAAAAAAAAGAATCAAATCTATCCTCGCTATCTATCCCGACACACGCACTATATAATCCTTGCAGTCTCCGGAAGTTGATGTTGTTAACGAGCGCGTATAATCGATTGCGTCCAGGGGAAAAAAAAATGGCAAACAAAAAAAACTGAAATGTCCGTGCTGACCACGCAGCCATTGCAGAGCCTTTACGCTAATTACATGCCTGCGTAATAAGAAGCAAGACTCTATTGCGTCAGTCTTTTGACCCTCCTTCGCTTGACTAGTAAATAACTGCGCTACTCGAGCGCAGTCGCTGCTGCCCATATTAAAAGCCTTATCACCAACAATTTCTGTTGTTGTGTGTGTGTGTGTGTGTTAGCTTATGTTTAATGCAGTAGTGGTTGTTCCTAGCAGTAGTAGTAGTAGTACTAGTAGTAGTAGTCGTGGTAGTAGTATTTGACCGGCCACTTCACAGTCACCGAAAGTGCTGTTGGAATGTGACTAGCTTCCAACTTTTTTTTCACACATGATAATATTAAAGAGTTCTGAAAAGAGATAAGAATAGGATTCATGACAAATTTTTTTTTTTTTTTTTTTTTTTTTTTTTTTTTTTTTTTAGATTTCTTTTTGTTTTGCGCGCGATCCAGATTTCCGTCCATCCGTCTTGGTGATGGATGACGTAAATCGCCTATCTTCACTCTCTTGTGTTCATGTGGCTGTACGAACATTGTCGCCACACTTAAAAACAACTTAGCCACCCTCCCCCCTTTTTTTTTTTCCTCAATGAGGTCATCGAATGAGATTTTCTTTTTTCTTTTATTGGGAAACTGTTTAGTAATAGAACAGTCGCCGTACTATTATCCCGCATTGCCGATAACGGGATTAGGCATCTATATACAAGATTTATTTTATTTTTTTTTTGCGCCACTATAACTTGCTGCCTTACGTGTCTAGCCAGCACTAAATGATACAAAACGAGAATAGGAGATGTCTGGATATCCTATTTTCATTTGAAGCCCATCGTGAGCTATGTCCTGTAGATTAGAATGGAGCCGGCCAAAAAAAAAGAAAGGGTGGGTGTGTCCGACGATTTGTTTCAACATTTCTTTTCTTCTTTTTTTTTCGATTGGGGAGGAGCACTAACTAATACTTTGGAGACGATAGTGGGAGGTGGGTTGAAAGATTCTTACAGCTGACGGATGATGAGTTCCGCTACTTTCTTTGTTCGTAGGTGCTGCGTGATGGAACGGAGAAGACTAAAAAGGGAGTTGAGGGGGGAAGGGAGAGGGGGTTAGGGGTGTGGTGCGGACCGAGAGACCCTACTTTACAGGAATAAAGAGATCGCAACGGTTGCCTCGCCGTGAATGGCCACAGTCTCTCTCTCTCTCTTAGGCATCTTGACTGTGTCCTTAGACTCTTCCTTTTTCCCTTCTTCTCTTTCGTCTTGATCTTTTCTCCAACAGCTCGTCTTTTTCCGTGTAGCTTTTGACTAGCAACGACGACAACGACATAAAAAAAAAAAAGGGAAAAAATATAAAATAAAATAAAAGTAGAAAGGATAGGGAAAAAAAGAAAAAAAAAGGGAGAAAAAAGAGTTCGGTCGAATACATCGCGTGAGTCTTCGAGTCCGCGCGCGCGCTGACAACGCTCTATAGATTTAGCTCTCTCGAATCGACGAGCGTGAGTGTTCTGGAATGAGGGGAAGGGAAGGGGATAGATGGATGAATGGTGGAAGAAGAAGAGGAGGGAAGATGTTTGGCATTTGCATATCGAGACGATACATCTGTGCAAAAGAGTAGAAATTTAAAAAAGACTAGAAAGAGAAGACTAGCAGCACACCATCAAATCTCTTATCTCTTTTTACTCGCCCTTTCCCCTCCCCTCTCTCTTTTTTTTTCTTTTTCTTCTCTTATGATACCTACCATCAGTAGGTAGTCTTACCTCCCTCTGCCCTTATTCTATCTCCCGATCGTACCGGAAAAAAAAAACGAGGCAACCGACCGACGTCAAACACAACAA